>NC_090943.1:46278212-47528212 GCF_040807025.1 Struthio camelus | reverse complement strand
CGGGAAATGAATCAACTATTGTTTAGAGAATCCCAGAAGACACCAAGAGACAGAGTGCAAGTATCCTTAAGAGTTGTATATATAGTTGTTTATGAGATAACCTAAAAAAAAGTGTTACATTAGGAAAGTATTTCCAAGGATAAAAGCGTAGTTAAAGCTCTGAAAGAAGTTGCCCTGCAGGCTACGGAACTATTATCATTGAACAGGTTAAACTATACCCAAACAAGGTTTGTCTAGATATAGCTGATCCTGCCCTGAGGTGGGGGTAGAGCTACACTGACATCTCAAACCCCAAGCCTTATTTTCTTTCTGATTAAAGCAATCCTGAATCAGATAAATGTTTGTTTATTTTCATGCTAATATGCTGAGGGGCTAAATTCAGCCTGGGGAGGGGCCTGGAGATTCATGACATGAGACTTTTCCTAAGCACAAAAAGGTTCTCTCCTTAGACCTGATTACATCTCTCTACAAAGAAGGTACTGTTTCTTCGTGATCAATGAGCTGTACCGTACCTTCTTTGGCTTATGAACATAAAACAAAGATCAGTAGAGAGACTTTTGAGCAAAGCAACTGTAAAAACTATTGTTTGGCCCCCCCCGAAAAAAACTACAGAAGAGATGGGATTTTGAAGCCCTGGCAAAGCAGATAAGGAAGCAACAGATGTAGTAACATCTTTCTGCAACAATAACAGCAGAAGCCACCTCAACAGAAACCACAGGATAACCGGCATTACCAACCCCACTGCAGAAAAAGAGCTGTAACTTGTTGAAGGAACAGCAGCAGCAGCAGCAGCAGCTGGAAGCTGCTAATGAAAGCAACAAGACTATTACCAGCCGTTTTTTGTTCTGTTTGTTGGATTATGAGACCTAAAGACTGTAGGTGGCTGTAGTGCTGTGAGGCCAATCGTGGCTAGGTGACTCTCACTCAAAAATGGGGCCAGAGGATGAGTCATTGCTTTTTGAGCAGCTATGAGGTCTAAATATGACTCTTGGAAACTGCACACAGAAGTCCCAACTGTAGGTGCAACAGCAGCAAAAGATGATCAGACTTTTAAAGCTGGCACTTCACATAATCTTGGCTTAAATCTTAACTTTGATGATTCAGGCTAGGTATCTTTACATCAGACATCTCTCCTACAGCAGCTCGCCATCACCTCCAATATTTTTGCGCATGGTGGTTAGAAAGTTCTTAGGTTAGATAACCCATTTAACTGCAATTTGCATGTATCTGGAGTCTGAAAGTATTTAGTACTCAGCTAAAAGTGAAAACAGCCTTGTTTCTGAACAACCTCCGGACTTTTTCCATGCACTTCTCCAACACTCCGACACTGTATAAAGCTTCCCCTTTCCTCCAACTTTGCCTACTTTGACTTTCCTTTCCACTTTTGAAGCAGCCTATCCTGTCATAACTTACAGTATGATTTGGCCCTTGGCATTTTGTTGTATGTTTCTACCTTTCGCAATGTTTGTCTTTGGAGCAATGGAAATATTGTTTCAAGTAAGTCCAGGCTAGTTATTTCTGAGAAAATGGGGGGAGGAAGGGAGGCTGTGATCCAACCCTGAAACACTCAGCTCCTCTTCTGTACAATGTCCCCATTGTAAGTTCTTACACACAGTTTGCAAATCATGAGGAAACAAGACAACTGATTATTCTCTAGAACACACACCCACACCTAAGAGACATTTATATCCTGGTCAATATAACCCTTAGGCTACAATTATGAATTTACATGCTCTATCATCTGGTTTCATTTAAATCCTTGAAGAATCCATGACAACTCTCTCCTGTTTGACATATTCTAGAGAACTGGACTATACCATTTGAAAGCTACATCTTATTGGAAGAGGATTCTCTTCTTTTAAAACAAAATAAAACAGAAATCTCACAAACCTGAAAGAGAACTAATCATCTTTCTACCAAAAACATTGCTCAAGCAGCCTGGTACCTGAAATCTCTGGGTGCAGGCACCAAGCTGAGTTTGTTGCAGGAAGATGCATGAGCAAAACAAATCAACACACATGGGCTTCATGCCCACTAGCATTGTAGAGATCTTCTGAGAACCATATCAGGGAGAGGGAAATCACATTTCCATTTGGCCAAAACATCTTTGCTGTATCTGATGCGTTCAAAGTATATCAGACCCACAGCACAAGCACAGGTCAGTGCATGTGCAGTAAGTCGAGATGTGCTTGGTTCACCTGAAAGACACAATTAGCATTTGCCAGCCTCTTGGACTTACTGTTCCTGCTGGCTTATCTAACAGTCAGAAGCTCTAGGCAGTTCTAGGTCAGTCTCTTATTCTGCGGAATAAGCAGAAAACAAGAGCATGCCTGGGGAAACTCAGATTTACGGTAGCCACAGCTTACAGCAGTATGGCTTGAAAGTTTCCTAGATTTCAGTCCCAAACGTCTTTTGCTGATTGAGTCTCCCTGTATTCAGAGAAATAGGATATGCTTACAAGTAAAAGAGAATTACAATAAAGATGTCCAACTACATCAACAGTTCTTCCTTGTAAGTGAAATAACCTTCCAAGCTCCGAGTCTTGGCCAGTTGGTCAAACCAAAGAAAGTTAATATTTCATTGTCAACATCTGAAAAAGCCTTTTCTTAAGGCTGCTCAGCACCTCCCTTCACTGTTTTTTTTTTGCTCCTATAACCTGGAGAAGCTTTAATTATTTTTTACTGTAGCAAAAACTGTGTTTTGCTGTAGCTTTCCAATATTAGAAAAATTTAACTAAACTTATTCACATATTTTGGAATGAATCTGGGAAAAATAGATAATCTAAATATATAAATATAATCTAAACAATATAATCTAAATACATAAATATATAAAATATATAATCTAAAATATATATTCTGAATTAGAAGATTCCACACATCCATCAATGGGTTCTTTTTGGAGAAAAGGGGGGAGGAGGGACTTTTACAAACTTTTACAAGTTTGATTTGACCACACTATAGGAAGATAGTAAGATTCTGAAGACTTTTTACCATGTTCCCACAGCCTAAATTTTAAGAATTACTATTCTAGACTAGTCAGAAGATATGAGTCTGCTGCATAAAATTCAGTGGATGATTCTTACAAGAACATTAACTGATCATAACTCCTTCTGCCATCAAAACAAACAGCTAGGAAATGCAAGTTTTCAACAGCTGGATATTTAAAAAAAAAAACTCAGATGATGGGTTCCACATCCCTTTTCATTTAAATCTCCAAACCAGAAACAAAAATATCACAGACTTTACCCCAGGTGAATTTCTTGGTTCATTACATTAAATGATTTAATGTTATCAGGAGTTTAAACTAAAAGTTCAATATTAACACTATCTCCGATTTAAAGGACAAGTAACACCTTCCTCATGGCAATATATTTCAAAGCATTTCTCAAGGGACAACAGCATCACTGTTTCCATTTTCCATAGAAGGAAAACAGAGACATAAAAGGGAAGTGGTAAAGTTGGGAACAGCAGAGTATTCCTTTGTCTCAATATCCCACTATACCACACCACCTACCCATTAATAAGGTCAAAATAAATTTTTAGAGACTCCTGCTGTCACAACAAGAATGATCCTTTTCATAGTGTTGACATTAATAACTCCACTTATCATATTGATGAGGATAAATTCAATTATTTAAGAGATGTCAGCTTCAAGTACCATCTGCTATCTATAATATTTAATCAGTATTCCTATTAATGTGAAACAGAAATAACCTGAACACTGCCATTCCTGCAACCTACATTTGCAGATACAAGAGTTCCTGCAAAAGCAATGGGTATACGTTTGTGCAAGAGAAGAGTCAAATGCTGACTATATTGGCATATAAAACATAGGGGAGGTGGTGGGGGAAGGCCCAAAGGGCCAGGTAAGCGAGGGCAGCTGTAGTCTACAAACAAGCCTGTCGGTCCAAAGGTTCAAAAATACTGTCACAACAACCCCAAAATAACAGCAGCCCAGCGTTCCTTTTGGCCTGGGGGATTAAGAGCACTCAAAACCACTTTACCACACTCTACACTTGAGTGAATACATTTCCCCAATCTTGGCACCAACAGCTTTTTACATTAAAGCATGCATCCTTCAAGCAAGAAGCACATGAGTCGTATTTATATTGCAAATGTTTTAAAACTATTAAAACACTTTGCAGGCCATCAGACCCTTTACCAGAAACCAGTACTACTCCTAGTACTAATTATTATAGAGCTAGGAGAGAACTCAGTTATTTTATAACTGAAGTATTGAAGCTAAACTCCAGAAAAGAAATGTTGATGCCAGACAGTGCTCAGAGTATGCTTCAGAGCAAGCAAGAGTAATTGTCTTCTATTTGTAGACAACCTGTTATAATGACGCTGGAGGTCAAAAACTCAAGGTCAGTTGATGACAGCAGGCTACTGAGGGTGCAGATTCGGCTGGCAGCTTCTTCCATAGAGAGTCAGTGCTCAGGAAGATAATTTCCAACTTACAGTCCTACTCAGCTTACAATAGTATGTTTGTGGAGAGCTCACACAGACAGCTTCCGAGGCCATTTCTCAGGCAGCCTTCACCTCTCCATAATTAAATGGTTCAGAGAACTAAGCAGAGATGTTAACTCACCTGGGACATCCAGCCTTCCTTGAGGGAGTGCCACAGCACAGCTCAGCACAGCCTGTTTTCTCTCCTGCTTACAATATGAACTTGGAGGAGCTCCTTGCTTCACACCATGGCTGAGATAGGTCAAAGGGAGACTCAAAAAAATCAAAGACTGTCAGCAGGACTGTCAGAGAAGTTCAGCATAAATTGTTTGCCTGCTCCTGGCAAACTTGAACATGAATAATGGAATTCCTTACCATTTCATCTCAGAAAACAATAATTACCACAATTTATTCGTCTTCTGCAATAGCTGGACTGACTATCCAACAATGACTGCCATAAACATGCTTTGCAGGACTACCTTTGTAAATAATAATGCTGCTTTACATAACCTGATAAACAATAAAATTATAGTTATACTTCTTACTTTCTTGCTTAAGGTTAAGCTGGAGCTGTAAGATTTAGAGATGAGCTGGAAGCTCTGCTGGGAAAGGCAATCACAGCAGCTGCTCTTCTCTCTCCTGTAAACTTTCACTTCTGTCTTGATCCTTGACTGCTGCTACTGAGGGCATTTGACTCTCCACAGCCCCCAACAAATGCATCAGGCAGCTGGAGCCATTTTGCCGTATCCTGAGATTAGGTTTTCATTCCTCCTTTCTTCACCCTCAGCCCTGACACAGCTAGGCTAGATAAATGATTGCAGTACAGTTCACCCATAAGAATGCAGCTACACTGAAACTGCCTCTCAAGCACAGGGCTAGGTTCATACGCCAGTTCAGTCTTGCCTCACATCTAGGCTGTTTGATTGCAAGTCCACACTCAGGCACAAAACTAAGGACTCCTTAGACACCTCAAGAGGGATAAATTTGGGTCTGTGCTACTCTGCAGTACCACATCCATAAGGACCCAAGAGCATATCCACAGGTGAGCTGGGCATATGGCTCTTACAGCAGTGCCTTGACCATTGAACACTTCCTAAGAAGGCCCCAACATTGGCAAAAGGTAACTGGAATTCACAGGCAGCCTCAGGTCAGGCTGCCTGTAGAGCCATCCGGCCACCTTGAAGCTGAGCTATCCAAATTTTGAAGTTCATTTATTTCTGATCTCAACCCTTGAAAAAAGTCACAAAATGAATGCAAAACGTGCTTCAGTCCTCAAAAGAAAAACCTCTGATGGAGAAGAACAAGCCAAGCACATTTTGTTCCTACAGCCAACAAGTTACTGCAGACAGCTGTTCTCCTTCCCCAATACCATCAGATTTTGTTAAATGACTGCCATTCCCTATTCAGCCAGTCTCTAAGCTGATGCAAGACTGCCATTTCAGTGCTCCGATTTCTATACTTCAGTACATCTCCATCAGCCCATTGTCAGAAAAAATAAATACAGCAAATGAAGTGGATTTTCAGAATATATGCATCTCTGAATAGCAACAAAGCACATGTTCTTTCGTGATCATCCAGCTGCAATACCTATTATTACAGTCTGAATTTAAATATGCTATGAAAACAAAATTTCAAGCCAAAAATTATCACTAAGAACAGGAAAAGCAGTGCTCAGAACACCCTCTGTTACTCTTCTGTTTTGTTTTTCCCCCCCACCAACCTTTAGACAATCATCCACACTGAAAATTCTCCCTGCTTAGAGAGGCTTGCAGAAATAAAGAGTGAAAGCAATACAGACTTTTAACAAACACTAGTCTAGTATGCCAGAAATACCAGAAAAGTCTCATTTTCCCAAGCTGGTATTTATTGAAAATGCAGAACCTGGGAGAATATACTATTTCTCATAGCATTAATATTGGTCATAGTATACTATCTCTTCAGATACCAATACAGGAGTTGCTTTCACTATTTCTGTATCCAAAAAGAAAGTCTAGACTGAGACATGTGCCTGCTACCGCTGCTCTTCTAAAATGTGGTCTGCAGTGATGCTGCAGACAGTTTGAACTGGCAGTGCTATAGAAATTCACATCAGCAGCTCTCTCTGTGTACCTGTCTCTTCACGCAACACAATGTTGCCCTCTCCCGAAACAGAAACTTCCTCCTACCAGCAAATTAAATACCACTGTATTTTGCCATTTTTCATGAAGTAACTTTCCAGTTTCATAAAGTAACTGTCAGCTGATAGAAGCTACGCTTGGGATTTTTCCCTAAAAATGGTCACATGAAAATATGCTTCCTCCCCCTCCCCCCCCCATATTATTCAGGTAATCTTTATAACAAAAAATCACATAAAAGGCAACAAGCACATAAAATGCTCGTTGTTACCATTAATAAATTATTATCCTACTAATAAGCATGTACAGCTTGTAAGAAAAAAAAGCTCAAATCTACATTTTTACTATTTGAGTTTTCCATTTTGTTTTGCATAGGACATTTAAAAAAAAAAAAAATCAATTTACTTTTAGCTTCTCATCAATGGTATACACGATCCCAGTGCATTAATAGAATTCAGTAATGTTCAAGTTAAAAATAGCTCAGGGAATTGGTTTAAATATGGTCAGCACATGATTTAAGATAAACTAGAAAGAGTTTTAAATTAAAAGTTACTTTAAAAAATAAGATTCTAATAAAAAAAATTCAGATTAAGGAAGAGCTGTATGTTTGAAAAACCTCATGTATACTAGCATGACTGACCTATGCCAATTTATACCAGTTTGCGCCTTTTAATCAAGCAAGAAATCCATAGTAGCTTTAAACAAACTACTTTATTTTTGATTCACTCTTTTCTTTAGAGCTCAGACTATGTGTTTTTGGACGCCTCAGCTCAGTTAACAAAACATACTGCAATCAATCCTAAATGACCAGAGCACACAGCATATATATGGCTTTTTTTGAAACCTCAGCAAGAAATTTCAGTCTGCAAGTAGCAAGATGAATAATGAAGCAGGAGGGAGGAACAAAACAGGGCTACAAAGAAAATACACCGGTTTGACCTCCATACCTTTCTAGGCCCAGAAGAACAATTTATTTCAGCTCTTCTGGAATTCTCTTGCCTGTCTCAGACCTTTATAGTGGAGTCTGAGTGTCTGCTGACTCACTTCTGAGTTGGATGGGCATACTCATCTCCCCTTCAACAGTCTAACTCTATATGCAGGAGATTTCTCTGGAAGGAACACTTCTCTGGCACAGAACTCCTCTGTCAGGCAAGAACTCAAGCTAGTCAGAAAGCATCAGTCTGAGCAGATTTCAAAGTTTAAAAAAAAAAAAAAAAGTCTGTAAAATTTTCTGACGAATCTGGCAGGTCTATACACAGGAATTTATTTCCTGCTGACCTCTCACATCACCACTACAGTATCTCCAAGCAATGGCTATGGAACCAAATTATGAGCTCCACAACCTTAAGTATAAATATAATAACTCCAAACCACTTTACACCAAGGTACAGTCATTAGCTCCATTCACAGGCCCATGATCATCTACTCAGGACTTCCAATATGACAAGTCTCAATATAAAACTATTTGGAAAACCAGTACGCTAAAATTTACATTATTATAGCCATGTTTACCTCGCACTGACTAACATGACCAGGGATCAGAACCCCTTAGGTTAAAGGCATCATTCATTGGCTCAGGAGCTTTGCAAGTGAATAGCACAATTTCCACACAATTTTAACAAAGACAACAAAGCAATGCAAAATAATTATCAAAAAAGTAAAAAAAAAAAAAGTAAACCATATTATCTACTGTACTACTACATCTATCCAAAAAGGTTTCCATCATCGATATCAGATAATGTGAATTACAGTACTACTGGCCAGAGTCTCAGCCTAATACTTTCTCTTCACAAATGGCCTATAAATTAACCTGAAGAAAACACCAACAGGAATACATTTAAGCTAGCCTTCACTTCCTGCCAATATCAATTTTGTTAATGAAAACAGTCCAGATGCTTAATTCTTTGAAATAACATTTTTTCTTCTTCAAGTAACTTCTGAATGTGGTTATCCATGTGGACCTTATGCAGTATATATCCACAAAATATAAAAAATAACAGTTCTCACATCAAGTAAGCCAATGAACAGAGGAATAAATTGGTTAACAGACGCAAAGGAATAATACTAACTTATTTCTTACTGTTCCTTTGTGAACACACTCTTGCATAAAGAAAAAGGAACAATGCCATCTCCCTTTGGGGACTACAATGGTTTTAGAAAAATTTTGACCCTTTAGATAAAACAAATGCTTGTTTTGTGACTGTATGTGAGCTAAGTGAAAGATGCAGGAAGAGAACTTAGGATGCTGTAAGACACGGGTCTAAATGCCAACTCCCAAAATGCGCTGCTCTTCCATTTCACACCTGGTTCTCCTAGAAATTTGATTGTTTTGTATGTTATATAAAATATAATAAACGTAACCCTATAGATAAAAATATCCATCTGTTTCTATGAGGATCACTGTTCCTTCTGTGTACAAAACTGCGCCCTGTTTAATCTTACCTTCAGAGCACCACAAAGCTCAACAGTATCTGCATCATCTACTACAGTTATTCGGAAGTTTGGAGTCTGCAAGAGTTCTTTGAAGAGAAGGCCATTCTGCAAGATTTTGCTGCCTGTTGAGAGAAAGGAAGAATAAAAACGTCAATGAATAATTTATTTCGGTATCATTTTGGTTTTCCTTTGCAAATCAGAATACTTGAAAGCATAGTTAAGGTTATTCTATCTTCATCCTAAACAGATTCCATTGTTTTAAGTGACTAAGGGTGTGTCTACATCACACTGAAAAGCTCTGCACTGAGTTCCTGTGGAGTTCTTCATAATTAATTGTCTGCTCAGGAAGAGAGTCTAAAAAATAACCTCATTAATTCTCCATACTCTCCCTTTTCTTTAAATCATTCTCTTAAAAAAAAATTAATAATAAAACAAAGGTAAGTTAAAAATATAACAGGTGCAATTATTTTAAGGTCAGCATTCAAGAGAAATACCTCCTGATAAAGGCAACTCAAGGATATTTTATTAACTGAGCATGCTGACACTGGCAGCTAAGTTTCTAAGACACCACTGTATGGAAATTCAACCATTCAAAAATAAATGAAATGCAAAAGCTGTTGATGAGATGTTACAAAGCTAAAAATGCACAAAATTGAAAAAAAATTAACACTGAAACAATAGCATTAACTCTCTGATATTATGCATGTCTATATGTGTATAAATGTGCATGCTTATCCAGACACTGTGAAATCCAAGACTAGGTACATCTTTGTGCTGCAAAGGGGTGCAGAGACCAACACAAGACTAAAACTATGCCTATGATTTGGGGGAACTAGTTATTTTGAGAACTTTAAAAGGATTTAAAAAAAAAAAGTAAAAAAAGTTTTAAAAAGTTTAAGAAATTAGAAAAAAAAGTAAGACATATTGAAAGATTCCATCTATGAACCAGAACACTTGAGCTAGAATATATAATCATTTATCCATATTAAACCATGCAGCACCCAAGAAAAAGCTTAAGCACAGCATTAAAACAAAGCAGTTTATTATTCGGAGGATGAGAAAAAGCGTGCTTAGTATTCTACCTGCTAAGGCCATAACAACCCTAGTGAGACTATAAAATTGCCCTTTTCCCCCTGTTCCTAGTACTCTCCTAGTACTTTTGGAGGTGTAAACATTCTAAAAAATTCAACATTAAAGCAAGAAGGACCCCACAGTTTCTGATAATAGCTGATTAATGTTGAAAACTGAAATTTGAGCTATTGGATGTGCAATTCTGAGGACAGGAGCATATTATAAACATTTTGATTACTTGCAATATTACCTATTGTGGTTTCACAGAATTTCTCTGCTGCCACCTCATTGGCAATGTTAGCTCCCATCAGCACACTGATGTCTATTTCCACCTTCTCTCGAATAATGTCAGAAATCAGTTTGAGTCCCTCCGGGCCTTCATCTATTCCCTGCAGCCAACATTAAAGTGAATTACTGTAGAGGCAATAGACATAGTACAGAAGAAGAGTACATCACAATTAGTCTTGCCCATGGGTAGCCGCTACAACAAGGTTTATTCAGATAGAGACTAAAGGTGATGGACTTGTTAGTAGAGAGACAATTCCATGAGATGCTTCTGCTATTGCTAGGACCTCTTTAAGGTGCCTTTTTATATGATATGAGGCAGCACCTCAAGAATTAGGAATCAACTAACAAAATCTAGATTATGATAACAGGCTTTATTCTGTGTTCAGCAAAAACCTTGACTCTAAAAAGTTCCAAATATTCAGCTCTGTCTGTTCAGAATCTCAGCTGAATGGCATCAGTGTGTGCCTACTAAAATCAGTGAAGAATCACTGAAATACCAATTGTGAATCAGCCCTGCGCTCAGATCCAAAGTCGGGCCAAAATTCACCAGCTGGCATCTCGATGACTTTTTTTTTTTTTTTTTTGCGAAGAGGAATCTGAATTTCAATGTCAGAGAGAGACTCCCTCATGTTTAAACTAACAACAGCTTACTAGTGGAAAGGCAATTTAATTAACCTGAAGAATACTACAAGTTGAACAACAAACAGTTCACAAATATGTAGAAAGCTGAACAACTGAGAACGTTTTCATGTCTAAGTATATTTTTAATCTATATTTACAAAGCACCCTTTACAGAAGGTGAAAGTTGGGGCAGAAACAGGACCTCAGAAAAGATCGCCCCAGAGATTAATGCTGGAATGGAGAACAGACTCCAGCGCTCTGAACTGCCTGGTTCAAAGACTCCAAGAGAGGCCACTTCCTTCTCACGAAACCCTTTCTCCCACTCAGCTAAATGTAGATTTCTTTTGTGCTTTGAAACCAGGGGGAAGGCAGACAGGGAAGGAGGCACAAGGTCCTGAAATGGTCTCTCTTTCCCTAAATATGGCTTAAATAATCTTCTACATTGTAGTATTTTTTAATGTTTGTAAGGAGGGAAAAGCATAGTAAGTTCAAATTATATAACTGAAAGGCAAAAAAAGGCAGTGTGATCCACTACTACTTTGACATATCCTCATATACACATATATATCTACACACACACACACACACACACACATATTTAATCAAGTGACATTTCAGGCAGGCAGCATTTTAATGTGCATTCCTTAAAGGTGCCATTCCTTAAACAACATGGTTCAAGAGACATACAGAAATGCATGTATAAAATCAACCAGTTAAAAGATAAACAAGAGCAGCTGCATTTCTGCGTTGTTTTTCAGCCTACAGCCCTTAAGGAACAGCTCTGCCTTCTCATCTTTTATGACCCATACAGAAAGAATCTGGAAGGAAGCAGATATACCTGCCATATTTTTCTCTAACAGTGCCAAAGTCGTTCCCACAAAATAACTATAAGGCCCCTTCCCCATCCTCCTAAGCAGGCAATTAACAAACAAAAACACATACACATTGGGAACAACTCCCAGCACATGACTGCATACACCTCAATTATTTGTCCAAGCAAAAGGTCAGAGTTGCTTGGGTGCCAAGTTCAGCTATGAAACAGATGCAACTTCTGACAAAGTCAAGGAGAGCTGCACCCGTTTCTTCCAGAGTCAAATCCAATACTGGATGACAGAAGAAAAATAAATAAATGAAAATCAAGGCTCTAGTATGAGAACTTCCACTGGGCAGCAACGCTCCCCAGGCGATGGAAGTTCAATTCAGTGAGTCCTAACATGCCTCCCAGAGCAGTCCCAGGGGCCTGCATGCAGGTAGATGGAAACGAGATCAGCACTGAGGCCGTCTGAAGCGTACTTTGAGTGATGGTCACCTACCCCGACTGCTGCGCTCTCTGCCGTACTGCACTGTAAGCAGTATTAAAGTCAGACTCCATTCTCCTCCCTCATCAGCACAATCATTTGTTCGGTTTTGTCAAATACCAGGGATCAGAACATATATAAAGTATGGTGATCAGAACATATGTAAAGCAACCCAACTGCAAATGCTTCAATGGGAGCGCAGATTAACCAGTGGACAAATGCCTTTATTTGCCAGTTTTATTATCAGACATTAGGGTCTGCTAGAAGATTTGACTGTTAAAAAAAAAAAAAAGGACTAAAAGAGGACATACTGCCAATTCACCAAGCAAGTATATCTAATTTAGAAAGCAGAGAAACAAAGATCCCACTAATGACATTTTTAGAAGAGAACTGCACTTTAATTGCCAAAGTTAACACAAGCCACTTTAATAGCATTAGTGCCAAGCATAATGAGACAAAGACCACTAAAAGTCTGACTTTGATGAAAACCCGTGCATAGAGAAGCTGTAAGAGTAGGGCATGGAATGCGTTCCTGCCTCTATTGCTTAGTTTCATTGTTCTGTTCAATCTCTGTCCTTTCTTCTAAAATGATACATATGCAGTTATGCCTTTTGATAAAAGCTGACAACATGTACTTCGCATTCTCCTGCAAAGAAATTCAAAGGCCTCGCACCTTTTCTTTCAAAAGACCACCTACTGATGCAGAGATGAATCGTGACAGTGGGAGGCTGCCTAGTAATCAGCTCTGTGTTGCATGGCAGGTGTCACTACACTCTTATTTTAATTACACTGGACAAAGTGTGGATTTTTTTAAAATTAGTAATTATTAAAGATAAAAAAAAAAAAAGGAGGGGCATTTAAGCAACCCATTAATCCACACTCCATTAAAACATCACAAGTAGTATTCCTAAGGGAATACAGGCCCAGATTCTGATTTCAGATATGCTGATACAAGTCCTCATTTACTCCAGCGAATTCATTAAAAGGTTATTCCTAGCATTTAGAGACATGAGGGCATAGCTTACATTTAGCAAGAAAAGACAACAGAGAAGGTAATGTGTGCTGAAAAAAAAAAAGGCCTACTCTCAACTAACTAGAAAACAACAATAAAGGAGCATCTTCTGAACCTTGTGGGAATAGCCTACCATTTGCAGCTAGGCACGCACACCGTGGCGGGGGGGGGGGGGGGGGGGGGGAAACACACCCACATTTAAGAATTCTCTTGCCAGCAAAATGACAAAAGCCCCTAGTGAAACACTTATCCTTATTTCCTACACCTCTGCCCCCTCCTAGTTCCCATGTTTAAACTGGTTTATCTTTTCAGATTGTGCTAAATAGCCTCTCTTGTTACAACATAATCTTTTACATGAACAAGAGCACTATCATCTCAGTCACATGAGATTATCTCAGCGGTTCTTAAAACGATCATCTCAGTGTGTGGGATGTGCATTATCAACCAGACCATTATGCTTGTGCTCTGCTCTCCACCTAATGATGCGTTTGGAAACAAGTAAAAGATTGGAAAATTTGGTGGTGCAAAACACACTCCCTCCCCCTTTCCTTTTAAAAGAGTCTTTTGAACAGCCTCATTTTCCTCTTACTGCAAGCACTAACCTAAAATAAAACACTGCATAACAATCCACTAATGACTGAGAAATTCCAATAGTATTTCTGGAAAGATTTAATGGAACGATCAAGTGAATGACACAAAGAGACTTCTCATACCAAATTCTAAGCTATCTAGATTTAGAAGACTCCACAATACCTTGTCAGTACTAACACATAGTATTTATTATACCTTTATGAGAGTTATACCAAGAGCTTTCTTGGGCACTCGTCCTGTGATTTCATCGCAGATCTTATGAATGAACTGATGAGGAATGACAAAGACCAGCAAGTCTGCATCCTGTACAGCTTCATTAAGGTTTGGGACAGCAACCTGTAGAGTTATGGGAGAGAAAGGCCCATGTAATGTCTTAAAATGAACACTATCCACATGTGTTATCAAATACGTAAAAACACATTTTGGTCTTACATACAGTGCTACAAATTACTGTGCTTCATCACTGAACACAAGTACTAACATAACCTTCCCACAAAAACAAAAGAACTGAAGCTTTCAAAACAGCCACTTCATGCCTTGAAAGGGGCATCTTTACAGCCACCTGTACTCTCAGTTCAAAGAAATGCATAAGTGAAGGAACGTAAAGTACCAAATCAGCAAGAATCAGAATTCAAAATGCTCTTTAACATTCAAGCATGTACTTTGAGTTAGAAAATATAAAATAAGCAGTTTCCTTCTCTTTGACTAAATAATCTCAAATTTGATATACTACCGCATGCTGAAAAGTAGCTTCTTTGCTTAGTTCCTTGTACTCTCAGATTTCTTCTCTATTCCTTTTACATCTGCTAGTTTATACTCTCCTCCTGTGTACTCAGATTTTGTTTACCCTTTAAGAAGGTGACCTACTTCCAAATCACCTGACAGACTCCACTTTTTCTAACATGTGATGACCATCTTAAAATAACAGTCAGGTTTAAACTCTACCAGTAAGCTCAACATGCTGACAAAGATAACAAACATGAATGAGTAGGTCATGAACAACAGAAACACCAAGGGATTTCAGTTTTACTATTACAGACAAAACTGCACTCCACGGCAATTCATGTTTTTCCCGCCCAGAATTTCCTAGCAAATTGTCAGCTGCTGCACTCTCTTCCTATGATGCTTTTGGGCAAGCTTCACCACCACCCACCCACCATCCCATTACACCAACACAACGTGCATGTGGTCCTACCACTCTGTCCTGGCAGAGTTAGAAACGTGCTGGCCTAACTGACTGTGCAGCTAACAGATACAGTAGTATGCACAGCAGTTCACGCAGAAGGGAGCAAGAAAGACCCTTTATTTCCAGTCTTAGTAGCGTCCACTTCCTCAGATACGGTTATGACACGCCGCAGAGTACGTTCCTTGGCAGCTGTTGGAGTTGCTGCATCAGCTGTGTCAGAGGCTTTCACCCAGGCAAACCTTCAGACAGCGGAGAATGCAGGTGTCAGGCTGCAGAGAGTGCCTGGGGCCTCTCCGTGAGGCTGGGGCTGACAGTCATCTCCTCTGCAGAAGGTGTGCTCTTGGTAAGTTGTGCTGCCAGGTCAAGGAGTTACAGGAGGAAGTAAGCAAGCTGTGTAGCATGCGAGAAGATGCGCAAGAGATAGATACGATATTCTCAGAGACCTACCGCTTCAGGAGTCTCAACCCCCGACCGACAGCAGTTGGGATGCAAGCGGGCTCTGTGCGATGCGAAACAGTAAGTCACAACTCTGTAGAAGAAGAAGGCTGTTTGAAACTGGTCACTTCTCTTGTGAGAAGGGCTCTTGCTCCTCCTGAAGACTTGCAGCTGATGAACAGGTTTAGTGCCCTCCAAGCTAAGGAGAAGTTGGGCATGGCTTTAAGTGAAACAACTGACCAGATGGACCTTGTACCATGCAGGATCACCCAGAAGGAGCAGTGAGGGATTGTTGTGGGTGACTCCCTGCTGCAGGGGACAGAGGCACTTCTCTGGCAACCTGATGAGAGGTTTGCTGCCTGCCAGGGCCTCAAATCCGAGATGTCACAGAAAGACTGCCAAAGCTTGTCCACATATCCAACTATTACCCTCTGCTGCTCTTCCACGCGGGCACCAACAACACCAAGGGCAACTTGGAACCTATCAAATGGGATTTCAGAGCTCTGGGGATGGTGGTCAAGGGTCTTGGGGGTCAGGTTATTTTCTCCTTGATCCTGCCAGTTCAGGGGAAGGATGGGAGGAGGAGCAGACGGATTCTCCAAGTAAACAACTGGCTGCACCACTGGTGTTGGCAACAGGGTTTTGCTTTCTGTGACTACGGGACTCTGTTCAAAGACTGACAACTGACGGGGAGAGATGGGCTCCACCTCACTAAGCAGGGCATGTGCATCTTTGCCAGCAGGCTGGCCAACCTGGGAAGGAGGGCTTTAAACTAGGAAAGACGGGGAAGGAGAGAGTTACAGAAACCATGCAGTCAGCAAAACAGGGCTCAACTGGGCATACCCGCAGTAAGTGCATGTGGCCAAGGAAGTACCTACAAGACATGACTATGGGGTATCCCCTTGCACCTCTCCTGGGAAATCAGCATGCTCGAATATCTCTCTGAAGTGCCTTTACACCAACGCACACAGCATGGGGAATAAACAGGAAGAATTAGAGATCTGTGCACAGTTGCAGGGATATGATCTCACTGCAGTTAGAGACACGGTGGGATAGCTCGCATGACTGGAATGCTGTCATGGATGGCTATATCCTTTTTAGGAAAGACAGGCCAGGAAGGCAAGGTAGTAGAGTTGCCCTTTATGTGAGAGAGCATCTGGAATGTATGGAGCTCTGCCTCGGGGTGGATAACAAGTGGGTTGAGAGCTTATGGGTAAGGATTAAAGGGCAGGGTAACATGGGTGATACTTTTGTGGGTGTGTGCTACAGGCCACCTGATCAGGAAGAGGAAGTAGATGAGCCCTTCTACAGACAGCTGGAAGTAGCCTCACGATCACAGGCCCTGGTTCTCATGGGAGACTTCAAACACCCTGACATCTGCTGGGAAGACAGCACAGCTAGGCACAAACAGTCAAAGAGGTTCTTGCAGAGCATTGATGAGAACTTCTTGACCCAGGTGGTGGAGATGCCAGCAAAGAGAGGTGCAATGCTAGATCTTGTACTAACAAACCAAGAAGGTCTAGCTGGAGAGGTGAAGGTTGGGGGCAGCCTTGGCTGCAGTGACCATGAGATGGTGGAGTTCAGAATCCTGCGAGGAGGGAGCAGGGCAACAAGTAGGATTGCAATGCTGGACTTCAGGAGAGCTAACTTTGGCCTCTTCAGGGACCTATTTAGGGGAATCTCATGGGACAGGGCCCTAGAAGGAAGAGGGGTCCAAGAAAGCTGGTTAATATTCAGGCATCACTTCCTCCAGGCTCAAGATCAGTGCATCCCTTTGGGGGCAGCCTTGGCTGCAGTGACCATGAGATGGTGGAGTTCAGGATCCTGCGAGGAGGGAGCAGGGCAACAAGTAGGATTGCAATGCTGGACTTGAGGAGAGCTAACTTTGGCCTCTTCAGGGACCTACTAAGGGTGCTGTCATGGGGTAGGGCCCTAGAAGGAAGAGGGGTCCAAGAGAGCTGGTTAATATTCAAGCATCACTTCTTCCAGGCTCAAGATCAGTGCATCCCTCTGAGGAAGAAGTCGAGCAAAGCGGGCAGGAGACCTGCATGGATGAGCAAGGAGCTCCTGGCAAAACTCCAGCAGAAGAAGGAAGTACACAGAATGTGGAAAAGGGGACAGGCCACTTGGGAGGAATACAGGGACGTTGTCAGAGTGTGCAGGGATGCGACAAGGAAGGCTAAGGCCCAGTTGGAATTAAATCTGGCAAGGGATGTCAAGGACAACAAGAAGGCCTTCTTCAAATACATCAATAGCAAAAGGAAGACTAGGGAAAATGTGGGCCCGCTGCTGAATGGGGCGGGTGCCCTGGTGACAAAGGATACAGAGAAGGCAGAGTTGCTGAATGCTGCCTTTGCTTCAGTCTTCACTGCTAAGGCCAGTGCTCAGGAATTCCAGGCCCTGGGGACAAGAGAGACTGTCTGGAGAAAGGAAGACTGTCCCTTGGTTTTGTCCAAACTTGACATCCATAAATCCATGGGCCCTGGTGGGATGCACCCACGAGTGCTGAGGGAGCTGGCAGGTGTTATCGCTAGGCCACTCTCCATCATCTTTGAAAGGTCATGGAGAACAGGAGAGGTGCCTGAGGACTGGAAGAAAGCAAACGTCACCCCAGTCTTCAAGAAGGACTAGAAGGAGGAGCCAGGAAACTACAGGCCTGTCAGCCTCTCCTCCATCCCTGGAAAGGTGATGGAACAGCTCCTCCTGGAGGTCATCTCTAAGCATGTGGAGGACAAGAAGGTGATCAGGAGTAGTCAGCACGGATCCACCAAAGGGAAGTCATGCTTGACCAATCTGATAGCCTTCTCTGATGGAAGGACTGGCTGGGTAGATGAGGGGAGAGCAGGGGATGTTGTCTCCCTGGACTTCAGCAAGGCTTTTGACACTGTCTCCCATCACATCCTCGTAGGTAAACTCAGGAAGTGTGGGTTAAATGAGTGGACAGTGCGGTGAATTGAGAAGTGGCTGGAAAGCAGAACTCAGAGGGTTGTGGTCAGTGGCACAGAGTGTAGTTGGAAGCCTGTAGCTAGTGGTGTCCCCCAGGGGTCAGTGCTGGCTCCAGTCTTGTTCAATGTATATGCATCAGTGACCTGGAGGAAGGGACAGAGTGCACCCTCTGCAAGTTTGCTGATGATACTAAACTGGGGGGAATGGCTGACACACCAGAAGACTGTGCTGCCATTCAGAGGGACCTGGGCGGAGAGGAACCTGCTGAAGTTCAACAAAGGCAAGTGTAGGGTGCTGCACCTAGGGAGGAACAACCCCATGCAGCAGGACAGGCTTGGGGGGTGGGGGGGGGGGAGGTTGACCTGCTGGAAAGTAGCTTTGCAGAGAAGGAGTGCTAGCAGACAAGTTAAGCATGAGGAAGCAATGTGGCCTTGTGGCCAAGAAGGCCAATGGTATCCTGGGGTGCATTAGGAAGAGTGTTGCCAGCAGGTCGAGGGAGGTGATCCTCCCCCTCTCCTCGGCCCTGGTGAGGCCACAGCTGGAGTACTGTGTCCAGTTCCGGGCTCCCCAATACAAGAGCGACAGCGGAGCTCCTGGAGCGAGTCCAGCGAAGGGCTACTAAGATGATCAAGCCACTGGAGCATCTCTCCTATGAGGGAAGGCTGAGAGAGCTGGGCCTGTTCAGCCTGGAAAAGAGAAGACTGAGGGGGGAATCTGATCATGTGTATATACATCTCATGGGAGGGTGTCAAGAGGATGGGGCCAGCCTCTTCTCAATGGTGACCAGTGATAGGACGAGAGGCAACGGGCAGAAACTGAAACACAGGAAGGTCCAGCTGAACATGAGGAAAAACTTCTTTCCTGTGAGGGTGACTGAGCCCTGGACCAGGTTGCCCAGAGAGGTTGTGGCGTCTCCTTCGCTGGAGATATTCAAAAGGCGTCTGGACACGATCCTGGGCAATGATGTGCTGTAGGTGACCCTGCTTGAGCAGGGGGGTTGGACTAGACGATCTCCAGAGGTCCCTTCCAACCTCTACCATTCTGTGAGTCTGTGAAAGGCAACTGAGAATGGGATAAACTGTATATAACCTTGCTCTTACTCTCATCCTGTAGCAGTTTTTAAACACTTCCAGAGTATTCGAAGCCTCCTCAGTCCTAGCTGACCAGCCTACAACCTTCCAAAGTCGAGGCCAAATCTTTACATCAGGCATGGTTAGAACCATTAATCTCTCCCTCATTTTCATATTTACTTCTATATACAGAAGCTGTAGTAACATAAAGATAACAGTCAAGCAAAAAAGATTATAATACGTTGAACGTACTTACCTCAGTAATTTTATTTGTTCAAAATTCTGATCTCAACAGTAAAATAGCACACAGTTTGAAATATGATAAAAACCAAAGATGTTAACAAAACAAATTTCTACCTCCATTCACAGCATGAGCAAAATTTTGTCTACTCCATAACTAGATCAAATTTAGCTTCTGAGCCTTACCACATTATCTGGCAGCTTGTATCCAGGGAGATATTTTACATTTTCATGTTCATTATTTATGATATCCGTCAGTTTTTTCCCATTAATATTCTCCTCAAACACCCACATCTTCACTGTAGAAGCAAACTTCTGCAATTTTTTTACATTATTGCCTATTATTTTGGCAACTGCAGAACCCCTGCAGAAAAGAAAACAACAAAACACATATTCTTAAAAAAAAAATTTGTTCTAGAAGAAATTGTCTTTAAGATAAACAGAAATCCACAGGTTACTGGATCAATTACTATTTAGCTTTTCTGATCTAGTAAAAAGAATGGAAAAAACACACCAGTTATTCACATCTGCTCCTTTCTCTCAAAGAAATACATCTAGAATGCATTGGACTGAAACACTTACTGAAAACCTCCTCACTAATTTTGTCTGCTTACTAGCTAGCCAGTGAGAATTTGGGTAATTTTATTGGCACAAATGAAATGGATTATATTTTCAATGCAGTGGCAAAAGTTACATATTATTATTTAATTCTTAGTTCCTAAATTCAATTTAAAAAAAGAAATTGATTCTTTTCACCTTTGACAAAGAGGAAGCTTTCTTTGCTAAGATGCCTAACCCATCAATTTCTGCAAAATATTCATAGGCATTTAAAGCCAGGAAGCATTTACATCTTGCATAAATTGTAAGATTTATGGTCACGTTGCCAATCTCAGAGAATTTAAGTGTTGCAATGGCATCCTCTGAATTTGCAGGCAGACAATGCCATTAGCCTAATTTTCTCCCCAAGAACAGCACAGTGAAGCTTGTAGGATTGTTATCAATTTTACTTGTCCTACTGAAATCGCTAAGCAACAGTGAAATTACTCAGAATTACTGAAGCTACACACAAGAAGAATAAATACAGCTTTCCATTCCAGTAGCCTGGATGCTAAAGACAAGAAAAAGATGCAATTTAATAAAGCCTATTAATCTAACTTCCTTTCCTGGGTTCAGAAAAAGGCTTCATAACGACTGATAATCTACTAAGCAGACCAAAAAGATTAGAAAGATATGATAAAGATATGCAGAGTCACTGACGTGAGGTTTACCCATTTCTGCGTATTTCCTCACTTCTCTCTGCCATTACAACTTTTGATACTATGACTTTCTAGTACTTGGTATGTGAAGAGCAAGAGGGGAAAACGCTGCACACACTACGAGAAGGTAAGAGAGCTTTAACTTTACAAATCTAGCTACACACAGAACACGCCTCTAAATTTATTAAGGACATTGCTTGTAATAAACTTATAGCTGGCAAGTAAACCAAGTAGATTCATTTTTCCCTAAGCTTTTCATATGGCACAACTCATTGTGCTATATTAAAAATACATGCAATCACAAGCCTTTCTAAGGTCACTTTCTAAGTAGTGGCAGAAAAATGTATGCTGTCTGAAGTATATCTTCAGCTAAACCATAAAAACAGCATGTTTTAGAAGACTACAATTTTTTTCACTAACTGCACTGCACACACTACAAAGCTCCCTAGGTTGTGGAGGTGATACAGAAGCCTCAGTTGTTTTTCAGAATAAACACCTTAGTCACAACCAATGCAACCTGGAAAACACCCAAGCAACTCCCCCTCAAACTCATTTCTTCACAAAGTTGAAAGAGGAAACAAAGCAACTGAACCTAGATACAAAATACATTTTGGCCATTAGATTACATCTCTGCCCATCCACCAAGCTGTGTGAACAGATCCCGTGGGCACTTTGGGCCTAAGAGGTTACTTTGAACAACCTTAGTTTACTAAGCCACAGTAAGTTGGTCATCTCTTATCAAATTCATATTCTAGACCCCCACGTGCACACACTGTGGTTTCCCCTGCAGTGGTGGATAGCTCACCGGTTCAATCTGCCAGATTTCAGATCTGCACAAATGCAAAGTATTTTATTCACCACATCACAGAGGCGCATTCTGCAGAAAGTGTTTTGAGTTCACTGAACAAAAGGCAAATTCACTACTGCAGATTTACATACAAATGTAAAGTCTGGATTCTGGAAAATCACTATCTCAGCTTTTGAACTTCACTAAGCATTTTGTATGCTTAGGGTCGATAGCGAAAGATAGAAATAACTGATTCAGTAACTGTCCAGTTGAGATTTTCAAATGATGTGTCATCATAAAGTTTAACAGTGTTTATTTCTTAAACAAGACATTCATTCTATTACCACTTAATACTAAAATGTCTCAGTTGTTTCTTTTCAGTCTTAATTAATTATTATTATTTTTTTTAAAGTAAAGAATTGGCTAGTCTTAGCCCCTGAAGATTCTCCAGATTAACTTCTCTGGTTCTCCATTTCATTTTATGTTGCAAGAACTGCTGCAGGAGTGATTTAAACAGTCAAACAATTGAGTCCAAACTCTGAGTCAAAACATTGAGTCCAAGACTGCTCTGAGCAAGGTGACATATCAGCTCCCTACACCTGCTAATCCAACAAACAAGCCTATGCTCTTTTCTGCATCCCAGAACTCCTCAGCACTTAATCTAGAATCATTTAGTGGGATTTCTGGTTCATCTTGTAGTATACTCCTGCCACACCTCAATGCAAAAGAACTGGAATTCTTGCCAGTTTGTTTCTAGCAGTAACAGTTCTAGCGTGAGCTGGATTGTATAGTTGGTGCCTGCAGCAGCTCAGTTATACAAGAAAAAACAGAGTGGCATTCTCTCTTAACTAACCCTAACATGCTCCAAGTGAAAGTAAATGCTATTCAAGTCATGTAACAAGGTAGTTCTGTGCCAAACAGCTGTTCTGTTCCTTGCTGCAAGTACCAAAGGTATGCCCAAATACAATCACATATCCATAATTAACACACTGTTGGAGAACCGTATTTGAAGCTTACTGAGCAAGACAATGCACTTTGCCTCCTGCCCCTCACTGTTCACCAACTACTATTCACCTACACCAACCATGTTGAGCTGCTTTCCCCTCACTTGAAAGGTGAAACACAAGCCCCAGAAACTCAACTCACTGTGACACCAGCATCAGTGGAGGCAACAATATACAAGTGCAACCAGCACCAACAGCTCCAGCCTTGCCACTTTTTCCTTTAAAATCACCTCAGCTAAGCCACAAGCTTTACCCCTCACTTTTCTCTAGCAGGATCCTAGCCCTGTGAACCCCTCTGTCCTAACATCTTCCCCTCTCTTCCCAAACTCTATAGTTCAAGTTGAGCAATCAGATTAAGGACTGCTTCTAGCAAAACATACAGGGAAAAAACTGGCCATGCACTCTTTGTTAATTTGTTATGAAAATATGTTCAGAAGAATAGGCTATGGTACGTCTCTGAGCCAATGATTGCAATGTTCAACCTGAATGTAATGTTCAAACTGAATGTAGGCACTGCCCTTGAATCCTGAGGCTTCAAGGCATATCCCCCAAGTGTACCCTCTTCACGCCTTAAAGATTTTAATACCATCACTTATCCACCAGATTGCTGGAGGTATGCTTTTGGGACAACAAGATGAGCAACTACAGATGAACAAAAAGAGCAAAAAAAGCACAGCTCCTGCTCTTCTGCGACTTCTGAGCCATCTGTCCTGTCCCGTGATCATCCATGAGGTGTTAAGAGACCCCTGCCAAGTCACTTCATTGTTAAGGTGACCTTCCCCCTAGCAAACCAACCAGACAAGTTTGACTGGAGGTGGTTTATCATCTGAAAAGATTAGCACAGCCGTTCTAAACTGTCCTTTTCATGCCAAGCTCCTTTAGCATGTTTTTTTTTGTCTGGGATATAGGTTAAAGAGCTGTAATAAAACAAAGACACTCGCACTGTTACTGGGAACACAAGAGTCTCCTGCAGAGAACAGAGAGCCTCCAAACTGCTAAATACGCCAAGTCCCACTCAGTTCAACTAGTTACATGCTTACAACTTAGGCATTCCCCGTTGTACTCCTGAAATCCAGGCTTCAAAAATATGTAACTTGAAAATACCAAATATAAGATGCATATAACTGCTTCAATTTCTGTCTAATTCCATGCTTTTGAACCTTAAAGGCTTCTGCTTCAGGACCACAGGCCCCAACTGAATAAGGCACTTATGTGCACAGATATACTTAAGTCAAACCAAGCCCTGTGTAGTTCAAGGGTTACATACATTCTTGAATCAGACTGCTCCTTCAGTCTGGGTCTGGTGTTTGTCATCCCTTGGACTTTGGGACACATCCACCTCTCCAATAATTGTTTTCTGAAACATTCAGTGGGGGAAGAAGGGGTGGTACAAACAAGGAAAGCTGTTGCACGTCAAATTGTGCCACACTGCTATCAAATATGAAATCAATTATCAGTTAAAGAAATTTATCCTAAAAAGAAAAGAAATGAAAAAGCTGATGGATTAATTTTTTTCAACATCACAGATACGGGCATTTTGCCATCCAAATATTCATGCCATTAGACAGGCGCTTTTCTTGTTATTAAACTGATCCGGTGAAGTGAAAACAAAACACATATGCACATAGTTAGAGCTAGTAGGCAACATCCATAAGTCTTCCTGCTTCTGGTAAGCTAGTTTCACAATGGCTCAACTACAAATGCAGTTAAACAATTGGTAGAACTTTTTGCTAGATTTCAAATACAGAAGAATGACATCAATACTCCTAAAAAACTGACAGGTGTAACCACATAACTTCATTTTGACATATATTGCAAAATGCACCACATCTCCCAGTTCACCTGGCAAACTAGAGCAAGGCAAGCAAGAGCTGCAGCACTGAAATAATATCAGCCATTCCTTCAATAAGGAAGAAAAACATAACTCTACAGTTGCTGATTTTTTTGAAGTATGCAAAATAGCACAAAAAGCCAATTGCACTTAGTAAGCATCAAGTCTAAGATCACTTTCACAAAAGGCTGTGAAGTTTTATTTAACAACCTGTAGTACCCTGCTCTGGGAACACCAAACTCCCCTAATGTTAGACTGAATGTGTGACATATTATGTCTACCTTACAAAACACATTGTTATCAGAAGTAATATATCCTTAGCATTAGTAATAAGGTGACAGACTGTGAAGAGACATTTACATAATACTTTGTACTTAACTTTTGCCTTGCAAACAAAGATCCAATGCAAAAATAATGAATGGGAATGATAGAGAAATTAAGAAAGTGGGACAAAGAAGGATTACGAACATGGTACCGCTCTTCAGAAAATGATTGGGAAAACTATTCCTTCCAGCAGACACAACAGTGAGACCATAAGTTCATTTAAGTCTAATCATGAGCTAGCGGCAGATAAAATAAAACCTTGTCCCAAGCCTTCAGAGTGCCTCAGCATAATCTATTGAAAAAGAGGAGCTTTTTGAGTAATTTAGTGTCTTGCTACTCTTCTTGGAAAACAGCTAGTACAGGGGGAAAAAAAAAAAAAAAAGACAAAATAATACATATGCTTTTCACTTTTAGAGGGTAGTGGGCTTGTTCAAGAAGCCCTACAGCAGCACTTAGCTAGCAACGACCTGCTGAAAAAGCGTTCGGTATCTTTAATGCCCATGCCAGCTGATATCAGACAAGTCACCCAACAAATACCAGGTTAAAAATATCCCAAAATAACTTCTGTACAGAAAAGACTGGTGCCTACAACACCGCCAAAACATAGTGCTCGGTTCTTTAAGCTTTCTAGCTCCACTGGCTTCAGGAAAGTGTCTCTGCTTCGGAGACAGAGCAGGGGGTGAAGAGGCAGGCTGAAAGGGCAAGCTCCGGCCGCTGCAGGCACCCCCGGGGCCACATCGGAGCGACACACGCCCCGACACCCACGCGCGGACCCTTCACCCGGCACAGCCAAAAACCCGCCCCAGCCCCCAGCCCTGCCGGCTGCTTCCCCGAAGGGGGTCCCCCGGCACGACCCGCCTCGCCGCTTCCCGCCCAGCGGCGGTAACGTCCCACTCAGGATGGCGAGGCCGGGGCAGCACTCACCAGTTCCCCGAGCCCACGATGCAGACCTTGAGGGGCGCCGAGGAGAGCGCCATGGCAGCGCAGCGCAGCGCAGCGCCGCCCGCGCCCCGCCAATGGCCGCGGCCAACGGCTGCGGGAGGCGGCGACCGCCCGCTCCCCCGCCTCCGCCGTCGGCGGCTCGCCCTCGCCTCCCTCCGGGCCTGCGGCTTGCCGGGAAGTGTAGTTCAGCCTCGCCTCCTCCTTCCCTCTGCCCTGCGGCTCTCATGCTCTCTTTCCGGGCAGGCTCTGTGGAAGGGCCGCGGCCGTTGCCGGGCGGGGCGAGGCTAACGGCCACGGCCCGCCCGCAAACGGCCGTTAGCCTCGCCCTCGCCGGCCGCGGCCCTCCACCAGCCGCACTGGCCCTGAGGTGACAAGTGGCCTGATTTCCACGAGCGAGTGCTGTTATCCCAACGGTCACAGTTTTCTACTTGGCTAATACCACACGTTTCAGGCGTTCCTGCCACGACTATATTTCAGTTCTTTTGTTCGCCCTCGTGTCGCCGTGGCGCTGAGTAGCCTCAGAGTAGGTCGGCGAAGCACCGCGGTCTAGAGGGACCGAGCCGCCGCGTGATGGAGCAGGTCAGGCTGAGGGGAGGGATCCCAGTAAGAGAAATATGAACGTCTTCAAAAATTCCTTCCCCCCCCCTCACCCCCCCCGCCGTTGGCCAAAATCACGTTGTTCTCCGTCCGACCCACTTGCCCATGAAAAAGTGGATGAGCTGTTCAATTGGTTAGGTAAGGAAGGGTGGTTTTTTGACATCTGTGATAAACTATTTTATGTCTAAGCTGTATTTCAAATTACATCTTACAGCTATATTTAATAATGACCTGGAAGCACTCAAGTACAGTGCTCTTTTCTAGCAAGGTGCACGGAGATGGTGTCGCCCTCTCTCTTATACTATACCATAATATATCAAGTCAATGCCAGTTGGGCTTTTCATTTTAGGGAGTTGTGGCAAGCTTCTCTCATACCTTTTCCAAGTAGCTCGTGCAGGGCCTGATGATGTTAACTGTTCTGGTAAAGCTCCTTCAGTTAGAGGCTGCTGGAGATGAAAAGCTACACTAGCTAGGTTGCTTTTCCAAGTCATTGTAACGGAAGTGGTGTAAATTACTACCTGGTGTTTTGCTTTTTGTTTAAAAGTGGGGTTTTCATATACCCTGCTGGCTGGTATGCTATCAAATTAAACTTAACCCAAAGAAGGAAAAAAGCATGCCTACATCAAATCAGCTTGTGCTAGTATCTTTGCATCCACTGGTTTCATTTCCTAATGTGGAGAAAGCCCTCATCCTGTCATTGGTTCAGTCCTGTGAGGGAGTATTTGCTTGCCTTGCCTTAAGGATCCAGAGTCAAGTACATCCAGCCTAGCTTTTGGGGGAACTGGGAAAGGAGAATCCCATAACATTGAATAAAGAGCACAGGTGACTGGAGTCTACACACTTACTGAAGACAGGGGAATTAAAATGATAGGAAAAACACATTCTTTAAAGTAAGCCCTTCAGAATCTCTTTGAAAAGCTGGAATAGGAAAGATAAAAGTATTAAGCTATATGGGAAATATTAAAAAATGCAGACAAATTATAATTGACACAGATATTCTCATAAAGATGACAGTTCTTCAGCAGTGTAGAAGGCTATGGTCCATCAGTATTCAGCGTTCTCTGAGGGATTTTATGTTTGTGTACTTCTGTGTTTTAAACAGTCTTGTGATTGCCTTTCTGGCAGCTTTGCTGCCTTAAAACACAACCTCACCATAAACCAAACTGCAATCTAGTTAAACAGTTTAAGCTTATACATACTATTTTAACAACCAGAACATAATGTACACATACATTTAGCACCTTTTGTCTTGAAGAATCCTCAGATATGTTACAGAAGTACATTGCAGAGGCATACTCAAATACTCCATTTCAAATGGAGATTTTTACCTATGAATAAAGTACTGATTAATTTAAACTGCCTCTGAAGTAAGAAGTGGCTAATGCATTAAATAAAAACATTGCAGACAATAGAGAAGAAAGAGCAAGAAAGAAACTTTCTATTGATAAAAGAAGAGCTATCAGATTGTTAATGTTAGCAAGAGCAAACAGAAAAAATACATTTGTGGACCTAATCTGCAGACTGAGACAGACTTGTCTGGGCAATCTGTCTGTACTGATTTAAGATATTATCCACACATTCCACTAGTTTGTACCAATCTCAGCTAAAGAGTCTCAACTTTTTCTCAGTGTTGACAGAAGAAATTACCTTCTGCGCCTTAGTGGCTTGAGTTCAGAGAGTGGCATCCTAGCTAAAATTGTTACTGAAAGGTGGGATAGAGCAAAGGCAATCTAACAGACAGTCTCAGGGAAATCAGAAGGATAGCACCTTTAGTAAAAGAGAGCATGCTCACAGTGCAGCCATGGCAGTCCACGTACATCGCTGAACTGAAGTCGCCTATACTTACATGCATCTTCCATTCTACTGAACATTACACAACAGATGGCCAAATGGAAGTGAAAGACAGCTGGGGCCTCTCATATATCAAGCTAAACAGCTGTTTGCCCGGATCGTAGGTGTTAAGGCCCTAAGATTTTGGACTTTGTATTGAAGCAGCTGAGGCACAACCATATGTTACTAATGCCAACTTCTCTACAGCAGGTGTATGAGCTCCTCGGATAGGTGAAACAGGCATCTGGGGCTTACTAAACCACCACTAAGATTTGACAGACCTTATCTATCAACTCCCCCAAAGGTTCAGTCAGTATCCACTTTCCCTAGTGTGTATCGGAAAGCAGATGGTTTGGTATTTGAACCTATAATTCTATTACAGGAAAAAAAGAAAAAAAAAGGATTGATATAGACAACAAAGATATGATTTGGATGGGGGAGAAAGTAATAAACAATGAGATCGCTGGTAAGTTCTTATTTTACAGAATAGGAGTCCAGTTTTTCTCTATATTTAAGTGGTTCATTGCTCCAGGGTCTAGAGAGATTAATCCTTTTTTTTTCCTCCCATTGCTTTATTTGACTTTACATATGCTTATGAAAAACACAGCATGGATTAATCATCACAAGACTGAGAAGAACAAAGACAACTCCCGTAAGGGCAGTATAAAGCTCTGATGTTCTCTAGTTGTATGATGTTCTCTAGTTATATGCAGAGTCACTGCACTTACAGCTTAATCTATTTTAACTATTCTAGATAGTGCTAAGATATCTGTTTCTTTGCTTCTAGGAAGTTTTGTATTCATCTGACATCCCACCATTTATGAAAACCTGGAAGCTCCTTTCAAAGCCCAGTAGCTAGAGATAATGAGATATGCCAGTTCTAATCTACAACTGCAGGGAGTCCTGTACAAAGCAAAAACCTATGCCAACAGGAAAATACAGGAAAGGTAAAATAGTTAAAAATATTTAGTGTCAATTGCTAATTTCTGAAAACAGTCCTGATTACCTACCTGGAAAATTACGTTTCATATGCTGTGTTTCTCATTGAATAGATTATTATACAAAACATTTTTCTTCTTTCTTGAAAGCATTAAACAATTATTTCCTTTCAATTTCTTCTTAGTGTTCTGTGCGAAAGATCGGAATCTGATTAATAATTAATTATGTAATTATGGCACTGGAAGATATTAAGGTCTTGAAACACCCCTTGAGTTATCCTAAATTCTCCTGCTGATTTCATAGCAATTTCTTTTACATACATGCTGTTGAGTGAATGTCGGACTGGCAATACTATGTGACTTCTTTAGTAGTATAATCTCATTAGCTCAGCTATGGGTATGGATTAGGTAGCCCCGCTCAGCCTCTCTGAGTAGATGACCTCAAAGGGAAGAAGGTTAAGATTTAATAATTAATATTTTCATAAGATGCCTCAGTTTCTGAAGCATCTCATAGACAGATGGGATGATGTCCCTGCTCAAATAATAGAATTAAAAAGGTGTTCTGAATGTCCCACAGTCTTTGATTTTTTTGAAGGTGGACAGAAGGGGAATGAGTTAGGTTTGGCTTTTAGTTTTTCTTTTTTATTCCAAATGACTGGTGGGTAGCCTAAAGGTCGCGAAAAAGACAGGCACATTAAAGCCAGCTGTGCTAAGAGACGTGCACATTTTTATCTTCCCTCCTAACTCATATTTCCTTCCCACCACCAACTCTACCTCCTATTCTTCTTCATCCTTTCTTTACATAACCTGTTTGCCCGCCTCTTATCTGTGCTTATTCACTCAGTTCTCCACTCCTTTATTTATTCAAATACTTCTCCTTTATACCCATTCTCACCTCAGACTTCCCAGTCCTGCTCTCCCTCTGGCTGACCATTCTACATTTTTGAGGATAAAAAGTTATGAGAGAAGGAATGTTTCTGAAAGTTAAAAGCCGTTTTACTTCTCCTTACATTCAGGCAAATACAATCACTTTATCTATAGAGAACTACCCACCTCCTGCAAGGTTGACAGGCACCTTTAATATAAGTCAGTCTTCCACATATAACAGTTCTCTGTTTCCAAAGGAAAATGATTATTTTCAGCTTTGCTTGGAGATCATACTGCAGCTTGACAGGGATTACAAGATAAATACAATTTTATCCTAACTTGGAATGTAGGTCAAGCACAAATTATAAAGCTTAATGGATAAGGAGAAAATATGGAAAATAGATATCTCATTTTTGCTTTAAAAAAACTTTGTATCTTACAGATCCTGCAGGTGATGTTTTCTAATAGCCCTCCAGTCCTCATGTGTGAAGGCAGATTTTGGTAACCTTACACCTAAGTAAAACTGAAACATCCAAAAAACGCAGAACAGGATTCACGTAGGCGTATGCTTATGAGCCTGGTTCCACCTGCCCTGCGCCCTTCAATATTTCAGGTACTTAACCTTATTTAAACCTACACAAGACAGGGGTTCTCAATGGGTCAAGCAGTTTACACAGCTTCCTCTTTTTTTTACTTAAAACTTGTAGTTAATTGTATCTTAAATCCATGCAGCAGAAACAACAAGAATCCCAGAAATATCAGCATGTATTGCTAACTTCCATTATCAAGGAAGACGGGGTCCCCTCCTTCCCCCTGCCTGCCATGGTGTACTTCTACATTACTGACATTACATTCTACATTACATTACTCCATTACTGACAGTCATTTGTGACCAATTATTCCATTAAGCCTTTGTGTTACATCATTATTACTTAAGGTTATGGCATCACAAACCTGTTAGAAAGAAGGCCTTCCTCCTCCAGCTGCTTACTGCCCTCTCTGTACCTTCTCTTTCCCTAGTGTTGACACAATGGTTTGTGCAGTCCATACAGTGAATCAGTTTGGAGAACTGGCTGGGTTTGCTTGTTTTTCCAACTGAAAGTGTTTGCTGAACAACAGTCTAAGCCCATAACATAAGAAAACAAATGTCTGACTAAGCAACCTATCACAATTAGATTTTTATTCCAGAATACAAAGTCTAAACATGAAGCAGAGGCAGCAGGAAATGGAATTATATGGGCTCAGGGCAATGCATCACACTGATTTTAAGAAATACAGGTGTATGCCAAGTAAGCATCTGTTGCCTACAATCCCTACGTGGTGGAGAGCTATTTTAGAAGAACTGCTTGTCATCATTCTGTCCTATAAATAAACAGTATTGAAAGATATTCCTCACAAAAGAAAAAAAAAAAGGCAAGCTTTGTTCTACATATGTAGAGAATAATTCTTTCTTTCTTTGAAGTGCAGGTGGCCCCAAATCTTTCCATTCTTTTCAGTCTTCCATTCTTATCTTCTTAAAGGTGAACCAGTCTTCATCTCACCTTATTTACTGAACCATTCTGAGGGCATGGAAGGCATGCTTTCTTTCTAACCTTTCCCCTGCAAAGCAAACAGTAACCGAGACCTTTATCTTTGGAAGCTAGAAGAAGCAGTGGGAAAGAATGTACGGCCAGTTCACTGCTGTTTAACAGTCAGCTTTGATAAAGCAGTCAATTTGCAAAGCATGGATCAGAACCTCTGATACGACCCTTACATTTGCTAGAGACAAGCTGGCGCCTCCGTTCTGGTGCTTGAAGCAGCCATGTCCCATTCCTCATCACAGTTCTGCTTTGCATATAACTTTTGCTTGTATAGTTGTCCTGTCTTGCACCTGGCTCCTTGCAGACAATGTGGTGCCTGGGTCTCTTGCAAATCTCTAAAATCAGCCTCGCACTACTGTGCAGCCCTGATCCACAGAACTGTCCTTTGGTTGCTAAACGGGGCTCTTACAAAGGACATAAAGTATAACTGAGTTTTAGGAGGAGTGAGTAAAGGTCATTTACTAAATAATATATATTAAAATATTGCAAAATTATTAATCAAAAAAGGTTTGGATGATGTGTCAACTATTTCCTGCAGTATATTGACTGCTAAGGAGATTATTGCAAAAAATGCCAATGAAACTAAAAGCTGGATCTTTAGATGAACTGCACTGGCTAGTGTCCATGTTACATAACTGTTAGCTATTAACTGTGTCAGCTAGGAGCAAAAAGAATACCAGATCTCTCTGTGCATGTACCATTATCTCATAGAGAATGAGTGGAATGGTTTGTGCCTCTTTGTTTATGATTTTGATGCCCTAGATGACTACAGATTTGCTGCAAATTTGGACTACAGTTTCTGTGGGTTTTATTGGCATCATTTCCTCCACATTTGAATTTAAGAGAGTTTTGGGTGCCATTGCAAGCTCTTAAGAAGCAATAATGAGGATTTTCTTAAAGTTGCTATCTAGTATCACTGGTTCCTTGGGTTGTTAGGTATATGCTGTGTGCTAGCATCATGTTGATAGTGGGCAACTCAGGAGGGCACTTGGCCTTAGTGCATTATTGCAGTGAAAGATCTAATAATAGAGAAATTAAAATAACTTCTGGGCTTGAAGTGAAAACTGTTTCTAGCTGGTCAAGCTGTTAAATGAGTGTCTGGTCAGTTGAACTATGGAATAAAAAGTTCATGGATATAATTTCATTACTGTGAATAATGGTTAATAGGTTAAAAGAGGGTTAGCTGGGGTAGATTTATCAGAAGTCTCCCTTATTCCCCATACCTCCTAGTCTGGCATACACATCTAGTCACACGATGGGGAAGCACAGCTAAGTGACTACATAGCTCTCCCACCCATAATAGAATCTGATGCGCTTCAGACCATCTGTGATCAGGACAGATATCCTTACAGTTTTGCTCTACTGTGCTCTGGTAACTTTTGTTACATCCAAAATTAATTTTAGCCAGTATGCAGCTCCACTTCAGTTTGAAAAGGTTCTGAAAAACAGCCTTAGTGCTTTCACTAGAAATTTTGGGTAAAACGAGATGTGAAGTTTAGAATTTCCAAAATGAAGATTGAGACAGTGAAGGCAGTTCCATTAGCATACTGAGTGTTGACCTAGATATGTATGCCTTTATTTCTGTCTGCATATCAGATATTCAAAGCCTTATGCAGTCTGAAGAAAACATCCAGATAAAGTTATTGTAGAAAGAGATGTATTGCCTGATTTTTTGAAATAACTATGCCCCATGGTTCCTGCTAGCTCAGTGGTAATGCTGACCTGGAGCTCTCAAGAGGTGTTTCTGAAAGTCAGTTTGTTACTACTTAACAGCTTGTCGTTGACATAGACCGTGTGGAATTGCATGTAGTCCCACAATTGATTTTTTTTGTTGTGTTCAAATATGATTACATGTCATTGTCATTTTTGGAACAAATTTGTGACGTGTCTGTCAAGAGAAACTGAACTGGGAACCCTGGAACATGTTTTTCCCAATGTAAATATTTTGAAAAAATAAACAATGAAAATTCACTGTGAAACAGTCAGTGTAAAATGCTAAAATCAGAGAGTAACTTTTGGTTCATTTTAAGCAAAATGAGAGGTTAAACATTTAACCTAGCAAGGAAAATAAGATATACAAGAGAAAGGTGCTCCATTTTTAAATGGAAATGCCTGCTAAAAAGTGTTTCCTTAACATTTTAGCCAAGCTGCTGTCAGGGCCCTCAGTGCATGCAAAGGCTCTAATTAACCTGACCAGTCTATAACCATCTTTCTCTGTAACCGTCCTTTGCAACCTCTTCCCCTCGTTCCCCACGCTTTGGCTGCCTGTGTTCACAGTTAACTGTGGTGTGGTGCAGCTGCGTAACCTTGGATCAGGCTGTTCTGAAAACAGCTAGGCTGTGAGAAAGAACTGTGAGAAACCTCATGTGGGACCAAGATGTGCATTTCCACCCATGCACGCTCCACCTATTGGCTCAGGAGCTGCATTTCAGCTCAGGCCTTGCTGTTGGTCCCTGCCTGATCTATGTTGTAGGTGTGTGTTGCCTAGCCTTGTAAGGGGATTGCCAACCCTCATCTTCCCTTCGTGACTTGTCTTCCTGGCTTAATCTTGAACCTGCTAGGTGTCTGCAGACTTGTCTGACCATCAGAGAACTTTTGGCTGAACCTGGTTAACGTTACCAGACCTGCTCTGCTCTTCTTGTTCAAGTACTATGGGACTACACCCTTGTGGGGGAGGGTGCTGTTCCTGCCTGCCTTGCTATCTCAGCTCACCTTTCTTTGCAGAGCAGCTCGTTCATGCTGCTGCCTGACAGCTGAAGCTAAAATGGTTTTTCTACACCAGCTTTAAAAGCTATAATCACACAGGTGTACTTAAAATTCACTTTTAGCACAGCAAAGGCATAATTGTTTTCTTGGTTCTGTGGATGCACCTGTACTGGTCATGCATAGGTGAGAGCAGAAATAAGCCTAACAACAGGACAAAGATCACCTGAATAGAGAGACAATTCCTTGTGTTCTTGTCTGACTTCGCTCATGTGAGCGGTCACAGAGCCAGCTCGTTTGAGGAAAGTTATGCAGAATCAGGGGCTAAGGCCATAAGAACTAATAATTAACACATGACTGACTCATAACAAGGGCAAATTATTCCAGATTACAAACCTATTTAAGACTGGAAGTGAAAACATATTCTTATTCACTTGTCCTAGAATTAAAGCAAATCACTTTATTATTATGTGAGATTACATTAAAAATAAATCAGGTAGGGTAAAGGAAATATGTATCACATATATTATATATGAAAACTACACTGTACATGCCGAGGAAAAATAAATAATACCAGCATTTAACAAAACACAAACGTTTACTAACTCTTCATGCAGAATGTAAAAACTCCAGCAACTAAAGCTAGCCAAAGCTATATTACCACGAAATATATAGTAGACATAGAACTTTTGCCCTAAGAGGCGTTTGAGAGATTGAAGAAAACCGTCTTATGCAGTGGCTCCACCTGGGGAGTCAGGCTGGCTACTTAGTTAAATCTCAGTTGACATTTTTGAAATCTGTGATTCTTCATAGCAGGAAGGACGTTTGGAGGCCTTTGGGCTGAATACCAAGCCAAACTGTCTGTTGATGAAAACTAGGTTGTGGGATGTCACTTGTGTAAAGCTGTATCTGTGTGAAGTCTACTGTATGGGATTACAGGGTGCCAGTGATCCCAGGAAAAAAGTACAGGCTAAAGGAGTAAGACAGCCTAGCTGTATTTGGTAGTTGCACTGGAATAGGCATGTCATTTCTTGAGTCCGCTGTCTTAGTCCCTTTGTATCTGTATTACAGAGATCCTAATTCTCTCTGGAGTGTATGGTCACTTTGTGCTGTTTTAGCTTGTGCGCTGTAGGGACCCCTGCCATGTGGAAAGGTACAGAGAGATGTATCTTGCCAACATGGATCTGCACAGAGCATGTGTATTGCTCTTTGGTTGTCTGCTTTAGAGGTGGCCACGTTTCAGGAGGGGCTGCTTGTACTTCAGTTTTTAACCTTAGGACTGCAGAGCTGCTGGTTGTTTGGGGTCGTGTCCAGTGATATAGTGAGATGAGGAGGAAGACCTGACAGTACAGCTTAGTCCACTTCAGGAGGAAGTATTGCAGCTGTTATTCAAGATTCCTGTGTGAGTACGTTTGGGCAGGAAAGAAGCACTGGTCAGGCTATTATACAATTTCTTCTGCTCTAGGTTGAGAGGGACATTTTACAATTCCAAATTTAGCCCCAATTGTCAAACGGTAGTTCTGGTTTCTGCACCATTAAGTCCTAGTACTGCTCTCTTTGATAGCGATACTACCAGTGTGACAGAAAAGTGTGTCTCTGATACATACGAACTAGAACAAATGTTAATCAGAAGTGGTTCCTTTAAGGTCAATATGGACCCCAATAAGAGCAGCAGAGCTAATTAAGACACCAGTCAGTGACAGCCTGCCAAGTGCAGTACTTGCAGGCCTAGGGATTCACCATCATATCTTGTGCAGGAGGTATTTTACTGTGTTAAGCAGAGCGGAAGCTAAGAGAGGGGAGGATAGGATTGACCTCTACTAGTAGCCTGAAGTAACTGCAGATCAACAAACTAAGCCATAGTGGCTGTCAAAACAGTCTGTGGGAAGCTTAATGACCAAAGCCATGCAGCTGCTGGGAAGTTTGTTGAGCAGGAAGTGTAGGGCCATGCTGATTCCAAAGACTGTCAAGGAGTGATTCAACACAGCTCATTGTGGCATTGTTTCTGATTTAATCCTTTTTCTAGGTAGTAGGTGGTAATGACTGATCCTATAAAGGTTCAGAAACGCATTTAATTGGACATCAGATCATTATCTAAGTTTTACAGCACTTACTTGCTATGGAAATTTCTAGTGAGATCTTTTCTGTGAACCCTGTTTCCTAGTCCTTTCCACCCGCAGTGCTTAGTGCATTTTCAGGATGGAGGGGAGGTCTAGCATTGCAGGTTCATCACCTCTCTGTGACGGAGGTGGGACAGTTTCCCTGCTTCCTCTAGCCTCAGTCAGTGGCATGCAATCTTACTTCTCACCAGCACTGTGCTATTTTTTGCTGTTACTACTTACATTCATGCTGTTGCAGGGCTGTGCATTCAAAAACAACGCGAGTTGTTGGAATCCCAACGTGTGCAAAGCCTGTCGGCGTTGAGCATGGCAATCTCAGGAACCCTCGCGTACAGTATGTGTGGCATAACAGTGCGAGCAGCATCCAAACCCTGTTATCAGCATACCAAGCTGGCACGGAATGTCCCACATGGAACCAAGCTGCTTCAGCTAGCTGTTAGCTCAAGGGCGTAGGACTTTATTTATCTCAGCTGCAGATGATAAAAACTCCCATGGGGGTGTTCCAACTTTCTGTTTTGTTATTCAGTGGTAGAGTCTATTTATGCACATTAACCTCCTGAGTATAGACACGTAGGACAAATTTAGCATCCACAGGAACTGACTGATTTCAGTATTTTTGTTTAGATAGAAATTATACACTTGTCATAAATGGTGAAAGGCCAGGAGGTTCTGAACAGCTTTCAAAGATGGCAGCTAGCCAGCTTTACTGCTTGTCTGATAGGGTCTAAGTCTGTAAATCAAAGCTTTGCAGCGTGCTTAGCATCATTTGTTTTGAAGAAAAATTCGTCAGTGCCAGACAGTGGCCTGATTGGCAAGCACAGAAGTGTTTTTCCATTAAACTTTAGTGCCTGCTAACACTTATGTTAGCAGATACAACACAGCTCAGTAACAGTGGAATAGACTTCTGAGTGCAATTTTCTAATAAGAAAAGAATATTAATCTGCAAAGAATGACTTCTATTGGAGACTAATTTAGCATGCTATGAGGGAGGAAGCTTCTTTGGCATCAGGGGGAGTCACTGTTTCCCAACCACAAAACCTGTCCCATGCAGCTAAAATTCAGACTAGGGGAACTTTGCTGGTTTACAGAGTTTGTATGCAAGCTGACTGAGCGAAATACCATGGTGGAGACAAAAGAGGCAGGAAAATCAAGTTTTCAGTCAGTTAACATATCAATTGTTATTGCAATTATTAAAGGTGACTAAAATACTTGAATTAATTAATGTCTCTCCCCTTTATGTGTAAGAGACACCTGCAGGTTCTTCATAGCAAAACCAAAAATCTATGGAGAGTTTCATTGGTTTTAACAGCTGGCTTAGGTTCCTGCTTAGCAGATGCATTTCCAAGAGAGCACTGAGTTCTTGGATGATGCCTCAGTTAGTTTCTTGGGTGTGGGAGAAGCAACAGGAAAAAAACATCTCTGCATATTTATGGAAAAAGAATGATGAATCATGATGACATCAACAATGTCATCACTAATTTTGCTTTCCTTTAATTTTGGATAGGAAACACTTCACAGTTTGTTGTGCTTATGTGTATTAATGTGGTGTTTGGGCCTAAAATAATGTTCTAGTGCCTGAAGTATTCATCCCCACAGCTCCTGCAACTTGATTTGCTTGGACAGAGTTGTGCTGGGATAAATAATGAGTGTATAAGATGGAATCCTGTTGATTAACAAACAGGCTGGAAAAGAATTGAGTTTGGTCACCCAGTAAATATCAGTAGGCAGATATCAGCAAATATCACTAGAATATCTCAGTAGCAGAATTTTAATTTTGAATATGCACAAGGGATAAATCCACTTTTATGTGTTGACTCTCAGAGTCAACAATATGCCACAAATTAATGTTTCAAAATGGTTGTTGGATTTTTTTGTATAGAGGAGAGGCTTTAATACTCTTTGACAACATAATTTGCGTTAATTTGGTTAAAGAGGAAAGTTCTTGACAAGTATGAGCAGGAAGAGACTATCTTCCCCATAATTATCCCCATCTCTGCAAACTTGTCTCCTCTGCTCTGATATTCAAGTTTATACCTAGTGCATAATAATGGATACTAGGATGGTGTAAAAAATATTTGGATTGACGAATGAATTAAGACAGCACATATTGAAACCTCCTATCCTTTCTATTTATTTTCTAAACTGCTATGAAACATGCTGTATCTTTTAGAAGAAATATTATTAGTTCTCCTGGAGATACAAGCATTCATATTTGCAGCTACCAGAGATCATGCATTGTCTTTGTTTTCCTGTGCACCGATAACCTCTGTTGCATGACTAATGAAGCTCCCATAAAAACACCGAACCTAGTAATGTCGTTTATGGCTTTGCTTTCAGGTTTGCAAGAGTACTTCTTTGAAAATTTTTAACTGTTTGAAGTGTTTGCCCTGAAGGCGCTAAAATGTGCATGACATGTACATGTTTTGACCATTCAAAGTTCATCATCAGTAATCCAATCAGAAGTCTTTTGAAGTATATGAGCTGTCCAAATCATAGTGAAATGGATAATTGACTTTGTAGTCATTAATTACCATGTTTGAAGGACATTAACTGGGCACGTCCTTGCACCCCAAAACCTTGGAGATTTTATTAGAAAATTGGATTAAATAAAACAATTATGATTTAGCTTTTTCTGAAAGGGGAAAGTGAAATATATAAACATTTCAGAACAATATTTTGCAGAAGTATCTGGAAGATTCTGATAATAGATTCAGCAAAGAAAAATCCTTGGCATCAGCCATGTGCCCTAAGTATTTCTTCCCTTTGAGGAAATGGAATGAGTTTCCTTTTTAAATGTTTGCTGAATTTTTTGGAACACATTCATAAGTGGATCTTTTTTATGATGTTTGAATGTGTTCACTCTTTTGGTTCTTCTGTTTGCTCTGTGACTCCCAAAATGGTGAGTGCATTCAGATTCTCTTCTTATGCTATGTTAGGCAAGGGGAACTTTTCTAGCGACATGAAATGTGAAGTGCTTGTACTCTTCCAGCTCTGTTCTGCGCTCTGTGAGGACTTCTCTGTTCTCTAGGAAGATGTATTCAGAATATCCTGAGTTACTTTGCAGTAATCCTTCTACCTTTTGAGTGTGGCCTCCTTAGAAAGACCAAGGATGTTAGTATCCTTTAATCCAAAAGTTGGGCTTTTTTTTCCTTTGACACTGTTGTAATTTATAGAAAATATAACCGAATTAATATATTATGTCAATGGGAAGAAGCTTACCGCTGTGAGGTCTAGGTCCTATTCTATCTTCTTTTATTAGTGGCTTTTTACTAGAAACTCTGCAGTTCTGGCAATACATTAGTTTTAAGCAGTTTTAAGCTGGATGCTGCTGCACAAAGCAATGTACATTTCCCATTTGCTTTCTAGATGATAGTCCATTCATCTCTTGGTACAACCCCTATGAGGAATTAATCAGAATTCATGAGGCTCTCGTTGTCTCCTTTTTAATTTTGTTCACCCTGCTGGTGCAGGAAGCCTTTGCAAAATGACTTAATGCGTTAGATTTTTTGCTTCTCTTTCTACATGTTTTGTGGCATGCTTTCCTAGATTGTGCTGGCTACCATAGAATGTAAGGTTCCTTGCATTATTTTGTTTGACTTTGATTTTGAGCTTTGTATGCATATTCCTCATTTGTTGGCCGATCTGGACAGATACCTGAGTTGTCCTTTTTACTGGCATTTTGAATTTTCAGTCACACCTGCAGAATTAGAGTGCCATCCGTCCGCCAGAAGCCTTGTTCTAGAGCGAGTAGATCTTGAACTAGTTCTAAACAATGTGTCTAGATTTGATTTGGAATCTTCCAGTCTTTTACGTGTTTTCTGAAGCTTTTTATTTTTGTCCTAGATTTCAATCTTCCTTTTTTCAAGGGAAAACAACATTGATTCTTCATTTTTCACTCAGCCACAGACACTTCTAGTGTGACACTTCTAGTGTCACTTCTACCTTCTACCCTAGATAAAAGCGCATTGCTGCGATGCGTTTTATGGCAGAGCTGTTGCACTTCTTACATTTATATAATGCAGCTTCACTTTGCCTCCTTTGACCTGTGTTAACAGGAGATGTCTAAACATACCATGTACTTCAGCACCAGCTACCATAAAAAAGACGACAACCTTCTCAATATCATTTTTTCTTTTAATATTACCCATTGCTTTTGTATACACAGCATAATAGTGTTTGAACTTCCTTCCATTGTCTGCTGTGTTTCCAGAGAGTTACAGCTGTGATTGAGCCTTTAGGATATGTATTTTAATTTTATTCCTGATGCTACGTGATGTTAAGGAAACTCTGGGACACAAGATGCTTGGCAGAGATCAGCCACGTTAAATTATTTGATTCCAGCTGGGCCTGAAGTCCTTGATTTGTATTATATAGCACAAATTTCTTAGAGGCACAATTCCTCGCAAAGGGTGCCACTAGCAGTACGGAGAATGTAGGGGAAGTTCAGAAGCCAGTGAAACAGGAAAGTACATGCTTCCCGTTCAAGTCCTTCTGTGTATGTATTGCTGGATAGCTAAGAGCAGCACTGATAAGAAAAAAAAAAAAACCTTTCTTCTCCAAGGAAGGAACATCAGCTGTATTTTGCTACAGGTTGTAAATGAAAAATGTGCTACTTTGGCTATAGGTTACAAATGGATTTTTATCTTTTATTTGGTAACTGATACTTCATATTACTTGCTGTTTACATTTACCTCCCCAATTCAGTTTGAAGCAAACTGCTCTTGGCCAAGGAAAAAGAAGCCAGTAATCTTGGCTTTCTTGACTTGAAATAAAGTGGAGAATTTTCCTGAGTAAAGAAGCAATTGCAAGATTATTTTTCCACTTTTCCTCACTTTTATTTTTTTCTTTTTGGCAACACCCAAGGCTGAGGACCTGTATGGCACTTAAACAGGAGAATTTCCACTTTTGAGAACTGTACTAGGTATATGCTAAGCAAAAACATTAGGAAAAAACAAACTGGAAACAAATTGCTTTGTATATTTCTTCCCATATTTATTAATTAGTGAGGCAATTAGCACCTCCACATACATGATCACAATTCCTATTCTCAGTGGGGAAGAGAAAATTACTTGAGTGCAAGGATTGCGTCAAAGGTGTTATGTATAACGTTTATGTAGATAGGAGTGGCATTTCCTCTCAAAACTACTAAACTAAGCAAAAATAATCTCAAAACCTGTAGCACTGATTTACCATTATGTACCAAGAAAACTTTTTTTTTCTCTTAAACCCATCTTGCTTCTTGTATGATGGCATGAGTTGGCTGCTTAGTTCAATTTTCCCCTTGTAATAATTTGTTAAGATTCAAATTGCCCTGAAACGTTTGGTTATCTCTGGTATCTGGTTGATGATCTTTCACTTTTTTCTGTTGTGCTGCATAACCAAGCAACGTCAGTTTTCCTTCTGTAGTTGTATGAGAGTGAGAAAATCCTCTGATTAAGTCAGGAGACTTGTCTTCTATTTCTTCCTTGGTTACACACTTCCTGGCAGTTAACTGCCAAGATTTTGACATGTGTGGTTTATGTGCAGCTTCTGAAGACTGCATCTAACCTAGCCTTTTTTGGCAAACTCCCCATTACACGCTTAGGCTGACACTGAAGCAACTCCACCTCCTCTGGGAATTACAAAGTAGACTGGCTGCTTATGTTGCTATCAAAATGTTGTCTAAACTTGGTTAGAACAGATCTAGCTGGCATAATAAGGCAACAGCAGCTGCCAAAATCCTTGCTGGTGCTCCTAATCTGGTGATACAATCCACAAAGAAAAAATTTAAAACTCTTTAAAGCTGTCTGACTGATCCTTCTCTTTGCTTCTGTCCGTGAGCCCCGTTTTTCCCTATTAGTAACAAAAATCTATGCCATTTACTGCTGAATTTGATTTCTACCATGAATGAATGTGGGATTGGATTAACTTGGTACATGGGCTATGTTTTGCCATAATAAGACCCTATTATAGTTTATGAAGTACATGCTGTGTATGAGTTTATTTATAACTTCTAGATGCTGTTTTTGTTCAAGCAGTCTTCTGGAAAAAAAAAGCGCATGATCTTTTGAAGACCTTTCATTTTCTATTTGATATTCATGCTAAAAAATCAAATCTTTTTGTTTTTCATGAAATGTTTTGAAAAATATGCGGACAACTGATAGAATGATTAAATCCAAGATCAGATTAAGTGAAGCCTAATTTGGATGGAGAATGTTCTTATTCAGGCTCTTTAAAGCTTTCTCATATTGTTTGTTTACAGGTTTAGCTCCAATGACTTACAAACATTCATGAGAAGATTGTTTTCTTAGCGATCCAAAGCTTATCTTTTCAGTTAGAGGTTGACCTCTCCTGATCAGGGATGTCAAGGTCCCCCAGAAGTAGTCCCTATTTTCCCCAGTAGAACAGCAAGACTAGACATTCCTTCTTCAATTTCACACAAACAGAATATTGGAGAAATTAAAACAGATTTGTCCATTCTCTTACGTGTCTTATAAAGAAGAAAGAAAAAATTGTGTATGTTTGTGCAAACCTCCGGTTTCTTCCTCTTTTTGTCATTACAGGTTGCTAGTTTCTGGGATCTGTTTTATCAACTTTCAAAACTTAATGGTATGTCATTTACTGCAAGCTTAGCTCTGTTTTTAGGCTACAACCCAGTATCATTGTAGTAGTGGGAAGTTTATGATTGACTGAAGTTGGCAGAGCTCAGTGTTTAGAAAGTCTCGATCTGTGAAACTGTAGCTAAGGAGTACTCGTTTGAAGCATCCTCTATGAAAAAGACCCAAGGTCAAGAAAAGTTAAGCTGAAAAGCAGCTTCCTGAACCTGTAGTTTGCTTGCTCTAAAAAATTAACGTATGTTTCACCTTTGAAATACAGGCAAATACTGTCATATTAAGCTGGGTACGAATGCACATTCACGTTTGCAGAATCAACTCTCAAAAATCAAAGATCAAAGCTGACAGCTGGGTTTTAGAAGCTGGACAGAAAGGATCATAATTCAGCTCTTTGAATTATGATATGAGGTTGTCTCCACTGGATACTCCTGTCAAGGCTGAGTATGATATGAGAGAGAAAGTATTACCAGCAAATTCACCGGAGGAGGGGGAGAAAGAAACACGGGTGTCTTTTTCTTTTCAGCACCCAGAAAAGGATTAAATAAATGACCTTGTCAGGCTTTTATAAACTTTTGTTTCTAGTGTTCTTCAGAAGCAGCCAAGTTAACATTAAATTCTGTGCTGCGGGGGTCCTGCTGAACACAATGTGGCCTGTCTCCTATCTCAGCCATGAACCTGCAGACCACAAAACAATTAACTGATCACTTTCATTAAATATGTTATTTGATGAATGTTGCCTTTATGCATTTTTTAAACTAATCTTATTTTTTGTGATATGTAAGAAATTTTTGGTTTGCATTGTTTTTCACAAGCTGATTTGCTGACAGCTGATAATTTGGCTGTTAACAAAAATCATTCAGTGGTGAGCCCTGGTAAACAAAATGTCATCTTTGGCTTGGGATAACTGCAGACATCACATATTCGGGAGTTGATTAAAGTGTAACCCCCCAAGACTCTGAATCCCAAAACTATTTAAAAAACAGTTTTGGACGCTTTCATACTTACATGACTAAAATAGGTTTATTGGTGAAATAGTTTGATTGGTAAAATTTAAAACTGAATGACTAAAAATGTGTCAGGAGTTTATTGAACTTACAAGAGATTTACTTTGATAGTGAAATGCAGTTAAAATATAGGTATCATGATTTGCTCTAAGGTTCTTGCATTTCATGTTAATATTAGCCATAAAAAAGTAGGAAACCTCTACAATCTGCCCATCTTCTAAAACGCTGCTATGGAAAGATGAGTGAACATAACGATTGATTTAATAAGAGGTTCTGCAGTTTCAGAAAGTGTTTTAGACACACTCAGGTGTTTGGCATGTCTCTGCATATTTCAGTCACACATATTGAAATACCTACCAGTATTTCTTAAGCAGATTTGTAGGTTAAAAAGGAGCCAGTCATGCTGCGTAAGACACTTCTATTTGTTTCAGTTAGGTTTCTATACTGCTCGCAGAATGGAGTCTGAAATTAGTAATCTGAAGTAAGTAGTTGTTCTGCATAAGCAGTTGTTAGCAAGTTTTATATAAGTTAATTTTTCTCCCCTTTTCACTGCCAAAAAGTCTTAATGTTTGTGTTTTGTTCTTCATCTCTGCTGCATTTTTTTTTTAACTATCATGCAGATGCACAGGGCAGATGCTAATACTCTTCGGAAATAGTACTTGAAAGTGCTATTAAAGATGTTGTGAATAAAATACAGCTCTGCTGTGGGTGAATAAGGGAATTAGAATCAGGTCCAATTTGAATCAGACTAGTTCTTAAGCTATAAGATACTGTAAGGTATTATAACTATAGAATTGCTGGTGGTGCAGTACAAGATCAAAGCCCAAGCAGCATAAGCTAACGTTAAATTACGTTAAATAACGTAAATATACATGCTGCAGTGTAATGTCTCTGATGCAAAAGTAGTTTTGAAAATTAGGCATAAGATTATAGGTATACATATATTTCATATAGAAAGGTGGTGGACAATAAGCTGGCTGTTTTTACAGTGATGTATGGCAACATGAATTGTGAATAATAATTATTGAAACCTGACAGATTCCGCTGGAACCACTACTCTCTCCAAGGAGTTAAAAGGGGATAAAAAAAGAGCTTGAGCACTAGTTCCACATATGATGTAAGAGTGTGGGGACCAAGTAGATTCAAATGGTCTTGAATCTGAATTTGGCCCTTAGTAGTGAATTTGGCCTGTACTTTTCAAATCTCTAAATATTTAACTATACAGATAGAAAAATGGTAAAAATGCCCGCATCAGGTTAATATCTGGTATATTAACATTTTTATACCCATTACTCTTTAAGGGAACTGCACTGCTGCTATCTTATGACAGATAAAGCATTCCTCTCAGGACTTCCCCTGAACCTCCAGGTTGATCTATTATAACAAACAAAAGCATTCAGGTGGGGAAAAAAGTACAAATGTTTTGCTTTCAGATTCACAATTTATTTAAAAATCATTATAGGAAGCCATCTTGATTTAAATATGTTTGTAAAGGAGGTGATTTAGTTCTAATCGAGATGATTTTTGTTTTGATGTGGAATTACAGCTTTGCATGTTAGGGTTTCTGTTATCTGGGAAGTCATGCTAGATAATCTCAGTGCTTTCTTCTGGCCTTAGTGCGTGAACGAGTCTGTTTTGAAAACTGTATTTCTGACTACCTGTAACAACTGTTCAAACATCACTGGCACAGAACGAGGCTGTTGCCACTAGTTACACAATACATACGGTCAGTGATATTTATGCTCAGTTCCTATATGCGCTGACTTCCTATTTGTTTCCAGTTGAAGTTCAAAAGATTGATTCTAGCTACACAGAACATTGCTTGCATCATAGTTATTACACACAGCACTTCCCCCATGCACACTGAATGACATCCTATGCAAATATACATAATATAAGCTAGTACGCTCTCCAGCTAACCACCTCAGAGTTTGTACTTCAGAGGCTCAAGCATTCTGATCAAGGTTTGTTTCACCTGGTCTAACCGGCAAACTACAGAGGAGTGCACTGTAGCTGAGTAAACAAGCCATGAGAAGTCTAGCTGTGGCAGCACAAATCTCAGTCCAGTGAATTTGCTCTGCCTTGTGGCAGAGGGAATTACCCTGCACTGAGGTCTCTGCTTCCTGGGATAGATTGTTTCTGGCAGCCCAGGTAGTTTGGGTATTTTTATACTATGCCATGTCTCTTTTGACTGTTTCCCGTCACTAGCTTTAAGTTAAGTGAGGTTTAGAGCAGGATGGTTACCCTGCTGGATGAGAAGCTTGGATGAGAAGCTGCTGACAACAGGACAAAGTGTGGCAAAGAAGCGTGTTTACTGTATATCGCAAGCTTATAGGCATCAGGGAAGGAGAATAAAATACATATTGATTCAGCAAAGGTAATGCTAAAGTTGGCAGACTACAAAGTTAATAGTAGCTTCTCTATTTTATTGGAATTTTCTTGCCAGAACTTGTCATGGACAATATGCAAGTTTCTAAGTGAAACTATTATGTAAAACAGAACATAGTAATTGTACTAAAATTCTTGTGCTATGTTATGAAAATAGCCAGATTAGAGGGGCCAATGCTACTTTTAGACCTTCCAATCCAGGAGTCTGTGGAAGTAGATCTGAGGAAGGACTCATGAGACTGTGCTGTTGGTGTGCTCTGTTACACCTGTTGCTTGTGTCCCAGCTGCATTCGCTATCTGGCACTTGCTAGAGATGATTGGAGAAGGATCAGTGAGAGAGCAAGCTTGGTGCAGGTGTGGCTATGATGTGGACTGAATCTTAGGCATTTTGTCTGATTCATTCCAGTGCTGATGTCTATAGACAGCAGTGACAGAGGTGCACTATGGTATGTTTTTGTTTAAGTATTGCTTGCAGCTTAGTGACACATGGCTTTAGTCTCCAAAGCTTATGGGAAATGAAGCAATATCTCAGGGAAACTCTGTAGGGCATAAAGGAGAAGACAGTAAAACTGAGGAAACTTTGGGTTGTTGCAGTGGGAGAGGTTCAGTGTTTGAGTATAGACCAGGCTGAAGTAGTTTCTGTGGTTCCTATAGTTAAATTCCTTCATATGACTATGATTGTGAGAAGTTGTGTGGAAAATTGATGGGAGGAGGGGGGAAGAGAGAGAAGAGGTAGACAAGGAACCTGGAAAGTAGTTATAGAAAACTATTAAGGGAGCATTAAAAAGGCATAGAAAGCCAAAGAAAGAGGGTCAGGAAGTGTAGAGAGACTGGGAAATGGACTGTGAACTGGCCTTTTTCTGGAGGCTAAAACTAGGTAATTTAGCAAAGGACAGGGAAATTTCTCCATTTCCTGATGGGGGAAAACACTACTGAATTTGATATCTCACCAGACCTTTTGCTCTCTAGAAGATGGAGTAAGGAGTTATTTTGATTCTTGGAGAGGTTCTTAATGGATGAAAGTAAAATTTTTCTTTGAGCAGAGAGTGAAAATAACGTACTTTGGAGGACTCTGAAGTCACAGCTGTGTTACCTTGGAAGCAGTGAGAGCCCTCATTAGGCCGGTTACTGTTAATAAATAGCTAATTAAGAATACTCGAAACAAAGCATATATCATGCTAGATTGCATCGGACAGTCATCAGTGTGCATTACCCTAAAGTCTAGCTCTTCTAGGACAGACTGTTAGCTAGTAAAAAATAGTACACGTTCAGTCATTTTGAAGAACTTTAATGACTTAAATGAGGATAGGGCCTCACTGATACCAGTATTGCCAGGAAGAGTTGTCAAACTATGCTAGATTGTAACAGTATGCTCATACTGGGAAAGGAAAACGGATGGAAAGGTTGGATCTAGCATATTCTTGTGCTTAAATACAATGCAAAGAGATAAATATAGTGCCAATGTTTTGACTCGGAAGGACCTTTGCTTAATAAATAGGAAAGAATCCTTAACATATGGACAGCTGCGCTATTGGTCAAACCAAATGTCTGTTTAGCCCAGTATCTTATTCCTGCCAGTAGTAGCTGCTTAGAAAGTCAAGAAGATGGCAAGGATAAGGGATTATTGCATCAATAAAGTAAGCGCAGAGTCTTCTGGAAGTTGGAGGCTTAGGGCCTTTCTGACCTTAAAATACCTCCAAAACACTGTGGTGAACCTTTTTTAAAGGTTTTGCACCAATAATTGTGTAATTGCTTTTTTAAAAAAGCTTTCTAGACTTTTGGAATCCAGAAACATCTTGTAACAATAAGTTCCATGATTACAGATCATGCTGAAAATTATTTTCTTGTGTTGATTTTAAACCAGCTGCCCTCACAGTTCTTGCTTCATGAGAAACAGTGAAGAATCATTCCATATTAACCTTTTACAACTATATTAACAATTCATGATTTTATACATCCATTGCATCTTTTCCAACTGAAAACCCTGTACAGTTAGCTCTCTCCTCATACAAAAGCTGCTTTTTATACCTTTTCTTTTTCTACTCTGTCCTATATTCCCTATTGAGGGAATATTATAAATGCAGAGTATACAGATACTGGGCATACTATAGATTTATACAGCAGCATGCTGATATTTCTGTTTTCCTGGTAAGCTCATCACAGATGCTTGACTTGATTACCCTTGAACATTGAGATGGGTTTTTCACAGGACTGTTTAAAATGATTCCAAGATCACTTTCCTGAGGGGCCATAGCTAATTCATTCATGGTAATTCCCCCCCACCCCATGTGCTTTACTTTGTTTTTTATCAACATTCAGTTTCAGTTGGCATTTTATCAGTGAACTAGCCACTACTGTGAACTCCTTCTGCTATTCTTTGCAGTTGTTTCTAGTTTTAACTATGAATGAATGAAGGGATTGTGATTTAAGAAGATATCGAGTAACATAGAGCTGAACTCAAGAGTTGTGGGTTCCCTCTATCTGAAAAGTGGCTGTTCACTCCTGTGTTTAGTTCCCTATCTCTGAACTAGTTAATCTGTAAGAGGACCTTCTATTTTATCACATCACAGTAATCCTTCTAGCAACTGTGAAGAACGGTTTGGGATTCTGTGAAATTATCCTGGGGCATAATACACTTACAGTTTATTGTCCCTTCCATTTCAGAAACTCCATAATGGGCATGCCATTGTGATTTGGGTTTTATTGTAATGGAAAGATATAGAGCATATAGAAGGCTTCTCTTCCTGGCATAATTTTCTTCCACTAAATCCTGCAGAAGATGGGAAAATTCATATTCATTCATAATGTAAAACATGCATAGTCAGTGTGTTGCAAAGGCTGATGAGAGATCTTATGATGCTGTTATTTCATTAAAGCATTTTGTTCCACTGTTTTGGGCTGTAGTTGTGACTGATTATGAGGAGAAACGAAGGGAGAGTCTCATGCTTATCTCTAAAGAGATGGGCCTGAGCTTCCTGAAAGGCCTTCTTCATTCCAATGTCTTCTGAAAACTGTGGTCATCAGAAGTAATGGAGCTATCTGAACCTGAGAATGAGGATTTCCAGATTGTGGACATGGAGTTCCTTTCCATAGTAAACAATGATCGGGGAATTTTAAATGAATATCTTAAGTAATAGTTCTGACTTGAAAAATTAGTTACTCTGAAATACTTTGTTTTAAAAAAATAACTAGATTTGTAATCTTCCTCTGTGCAGCAAGCGATGTACGCTAAACGTCCAACCAGTGAAATACTGAATTAAGATTCAAGTCTCCAGACTGCAATGCCTCAATATTTAGCTACAACATAAGAAGTTTAACTACCCAACATTCAGGATCAGGCCCAACACTTCAGCTACCCAACCACAACACATATGGTAGGATTTTCAAGAGGTAAAACTGGGATAATCTGGTTAGGAGCCCTCCTCCTCTATGTTGATTTATATAGGGAACTTGGGCCTCTAACTGAAAGTAGACTTGGATAGTCTGAGTATCTTGTGAGGAGCAGAACAGAGGGCACATGATATTTGGTACACTCCAAATATCTCTAGCACACGGAAGTACAAAACTCCCCCCAGGCTTAAAGCGTGGAAGCTAAGCTTGGTTCTTATTTCTTCAGACTCTGAGCATCTCTGTGTTTCAGGTCTCCAGTTATAAAATGGCATCAATAACAACTACATCTCCAGTATGTTGTGCAGATGCATTCTTTAACAACATTGATGCTAATACTGCAAGGATGGGCGTAGCATTGACTTGATGGGATGTAACCACATAGCTTTGTACCTGGCTTCCTGGACAAAGACCTGCATAGCCTTTCTACAATGATCTTCGGTGAATAACAGAGGTTACATCCTCTTGTTTTCAGGAGATGTGATTTAACACATACTAATGTTTTTTGAAAAGCCTGGGATCGAGGGTATGACTGATACGGTATGTTGGTAGACATGTTGTGCAGCAGCGTATGCTTTGTGTCGAGCAATGCTGTTGTGCTGTTCCTGACTGCTGGGCACCCCTAGCTGCCCCTTGCCGTTTCACTGTGGGCTCTGCTCTGCGTTACTGGTGTAGCGTATCATGGGCAGTGGTCTCCCTGGTGTCGTGCTTCAACGTGGCAAGGGGTACCGATGCGTATCAGTCCGTGCCAAGCGCTCCCCTCTCTTATGCCATGCTTTATGCAGTGTTGGGCACGGTTTTGTGTCTGTCATATGCTTTGTACCCTGGGCATTCGCTCTCTGTTGCTGCGTGTGTGTGTGTGTCATACCGTGCATACAGCCACTGCTTCCCTTGGCACCCACGGGAGCGCACGTCATGTTGCATGAGGCCTCTGCCCTGGCGTCCCTGTCGGGGATGGAGATGGCATCTGCCCTGGGCTCGCCTCTCCCCCATGCCACGTGCACCAGGGCCGGGCGCCGCGCCCCGCGTACGCAGCCTGCGTCTGTCCCGCACGGTCGCCTTCGGGCTCGCCTCTCCGTGCCACGCCGCGTGTGCGTGTGCGAGAGACGCGCCCGCCCTTGCTGCCTGCCCGCTGCCCGCGGCCAGGCCTCGAGCTGGGCCAGGCGGCGGCAGGAGGAGCCCGCCGCGGCACCGACCGCCGCCCAGCGCCCCTCACGGACCTGAGGGGAGGCGGCGCAGCGCGGCCCGGCCCCTTCTCCCTCGGGCGCCGCCCCTCTCCGCGCCGCCTGTGAGTCAGGGCTTCGCCGGGCACTGGCGGCAGCCGCGGCCGGAGCGGGCTCGCACCCTCCGCCGCCGGGCTCCATGGAGAAGGCGGCGGCGGCGGCAGCAGCGGCGGCGAGCGAGGGCGGCGGCGGCGGGAGCAACAGCAGCAGCCGCAGCAGCAGCCGCCCCACGTCGGCGGGCTCGTCTCCCTCGTCTTCCTCCGCCAGCCGCGGGCTGCCGGGCCGGGCGGCGGCCGCGGGGCGGCTGGATGGAGGAGGCGGCGGCGGCAGCCCCGGCTCGGCGGCGGGGGCCAGCCCGGGGGGCGCGCAGGCGGCCGGGGGCGGCGGCAGGCGGCGGGAGCAGGTGCTGGAAGGGACGCTCAGCAAATACACCAACCTCCTGCAGGGCTGGCAGAGCAGGTAAACGCCGGCCAACCCCGGCCCCGGCCTCGCCCGGCCCGGCGCCGCTCCTCAGCCCCCGCCGCCCCCAAGATGGTGCCGGGCAGCTGGCGCCGACCCCTCCGCGCGGCCCCGGGCAGGCAGGCCGGGCCGTGGGACCAGCCTCCCTGCGTTTCGTTTGTTTGTTTTCAAGCGAAAGAGCAGTTGGGCATGGGGGGGGGGGGAATAACGCGGCACATGCTGCTCCCCCGCCAGGGCTTCGTTTTTAAGCTCTTCCCCGTCACGTTAGTTTCCTTCTGCGAAGTTGCCTTACGTAGCTAAAGACTGAAGAACTGGGCAAGGATCTCCCAAAATACGTGGGGAAAATGCCACGCTTCCGACTCCTTTATTTAGCTACAGGGTGGGACAGCGAGGAAACGGTTACCTGTGTGTTTCGTAAGATCTCGTCTGTCGCTCTGTCCGTCTCGTTTGGCAAATGCTGATTCCCGTGGATGCCGGTGACAGGCCCTAGCCTTGGCGGCTGCTGGGCGTGGGCCGGCTGCGGAGCGTCTGGGCGAGCGGGGTGGGCAGGGCGGGGGGCCGGGCGGGCCTTGGCCCGGGTCTGTTACAGTCTTGCACTGATAACAGGGTTGGAGCTGCGTTGTGGAATTAATAGCGCTGCGTTGGGGGTCTGTCGGAATCGAGGGAGATTTCTTACTAGCGCTTTACTTCCAGTTATTAAACTTTGCCCTCTTCACGGCTGGATGGGGTGGGGGGAGTGAATATCTAGAACGCCGGGCTTTAACGTGGGGCGTCAGGGTGGTGGTTTGGAAGAGGGACGACCCGTGTATAGAGAGCGTTCACAGAACTGGTTACAAACTTCTGCACAAAGCGTTTAAAAAAAAAAAAAAACCTAAACTACTGTTGCTCGTACCAAGTGATCCTAAACGGTAGCAACATAGGAGTGTCTGGGGCCTTCATGTCCTGACAGTAGTTTTAAAGCACTTCTAAGTGGCAGAATTAAATTGCACAAATGCTTCCGATGCTGGCTTGCGCGAGGCCGTGGGAGTAGCAGCGGTAGGAACCGTAGCAGTGCTCCCTGGAGGGCTCCAGGAATCGCTCTTATTCCACTCGCTGCAAGGCGTGCATAGGTACGCTTGCTGTGAGCGATAACAAATATGTCTGCTGCCATACAGATAGGCACTCATCCTCATAAAACTAGGCTACTTTGGCCTAAACATAGCGAAGGCCCTTGACCATCATTTGGTAACTGTTGTTCTGTGCTAGGTGAAAACTCTCATATCTCTTTGATTTGTACAGGCCTCCTGTTTTGTTTGGAAAAAAACCAAACACGCTTTGATAGCATGACTGAAAGTTAAAAGCACCCTTCTTCCTCCCTCCCCCCCATTTTTTGGTACCTCTCTCTCTTTTTGTAGAAACAATAACTTTTTCTAATCATGTGAATGATTTAAGGGTCAGTTTCATGTAAACTGATGAGATTACAAAATTATGGTCTTTGCTTATAAATCTTTGGGTCTAGAACTGCCTCTCTCTTGTGTCTGGGCAGTGCTTAATGCTGATTAAATCTCTGGTAAGGATGACAGCTTAAAATAGCGTGCATAATCCATGTATGTACAAGAAACTTTTATCTGAAAACATAATGGGAAAACTATAAATGTGACTTAAATAATTCTGCCACAGCACTTGGAAAGTAATATCAGTTTACTTTCAGCAATCTTTTTAATGTTGCTTTATCATGCTTTGTCAATTGCCAGTTTTATTTTGTGTAAATCTGGCTGTTCGAGCAAGTGGCTTATGATGGTGGTAGAGCTTCTATGCTTAAGTAATTTTTTTGATGTGTTCAGTTGTTCCGTTCTATCCATCTGTCGATCTATATATCTGTTTTTTAGGATGGGGAGTCTTGAACACATTTTAAACAAAAAAGTTGAAACTGGAGGCTTAGAAAATTTGATCCTATTATAACGTCCAATAAATGAACAGCAATTCACAAGTTATAGGGTGGTTGTCTGTTTGGCCTTGTGAATATTTGTCACTAAGTAGGTTTCCTGTGAATCAGAGCTCAATCTGTAAGAATTGACAAGTGTTTTTGTACTTGGCACCTGCACAGTTATCCAGAGTGTATGTGTTTCTGAATGATCGTATAAATTACTTTGAATTTACTTCAACTGAAAAAACACAAGATTGTTTAACCTCATGATCAATACAGCCAGATGGCATGAATATAAATGAAATGGAAAAATGAAGTGGAAACTGACAGAGTTCAGTGATTATGGATTTGAATTTTTTTTTTAAGATATCTACTCCTAATCTATTAGCCTAAATAATTTAAATGTATTTAATGTTACCTGCTGCAATGTGGCATTGAAGTTGAAAGGTTTTTCTAGATTATCCAACACGGTGCACAGAGTAGCCTCTACAATCCTAAAGAAATTACTGTCTTGTCATTTCAGTTATCATAAATTAGTGTTGCTTTATCTGTTATCTTTTAACAGATATATGCAAGATATTATTTCATATGAGACAAACAAGTATGGGTACTGAACCATAACAATGCATTTATAAGCATTAGCTGAAGCAATTGGAGACCTCAAGTTCACTCAGTCTTAAGACCAGCATTGCTTTTTCTTCTAGGAATTTTTGAGGGTTTGTTGTCTATTACTGAGAAGTAACCTATTTGTTCTGTTGTAGTAGGTTTAGGAACAGCCTAATTTGGAAATGAGTGAGATTCTTCTTCACCTTAAAACAAGCAGAAGGGAAGGCCTTTTTTCAGTCTTGAGACAGTCTATTGCATGATAAAGGTCTCAAGGGGGCTAGGCATCTAAAATGTCTCCACTAAAGTCTGTAACTTCCTCTGGATTTACACAGGTATGAATGCAGGGAGCAGAACGTGACTGAAAGTACAGATGTTTTGGCACAGTGATGCTTTTGTCTGGCCTGAGACATCAGGACATCTGACTGTCTTTACTTTTTTTTTTTTTTTTTACTATGAAATTACAAATAGGTATATTTCTAGAATTAAAGTACTCTTACAAAATGTTTCTGTTGGGATTTACTTGTTCTACATGTATGGGAGAGTAGTAGCCTGTATTTTAAGTGAGAGTTGTGTGGGTTTAATAGACAAATATGTCTCTATAGGATTGTCATGTGATGCAGAACCTACTTTGCATGAGCTAATTAGATATTAATAAAATAGTTATTGCTTGTGGCATTATTATCCTGTTCTTGAATAGTTCAGTAGAATGTTGCAAAGTGTCAAAAATCCATCTGCCCAAGGTAGCTCAAAATTTGCATGTGGACTGCTTCCTTCTCCTTCTTTTCCCCCACACCCTGAAAATGCCTTTGCTACTTGTGTTTGTAGGGTTTCATCCTGCAAGCATCTATAAACCCCTGAATCATCTGCATCTGGGCTGGGGCTTAAATTTGGAGTTGTGACAGCAACAGATGGAGTCTCAGCCGATGGATGTTGCTGCTGCAACGTTTCTGAGTCTGCTCTTTGCAGATTATTTTGTAGCCTGGTTGTTTTCTAAGGCTTTACTTTAGCCTACCCTTGTTTCCTTTCTCAGTTGAGAAATATATCTTGTTTGCAGTCTATGTGAATCGTGCCCTATGTGTTTCTTGTGCTTGGGCACCTCTAGGCTTCTCTTCAGGATTAGCTCCGTTCCTTGTAGGTCAACAAAAAGTGTACTTTGTTTGGGGTAGTTTGGGTATTTTTGCACTCGTGCTCCCCTTACTGGGTTCCACAGCACTATGGAATGGCCTCTTTGCTTATTCTGCTGCAGAGAAAAGCTGAGATCTGATTGCTGCTGCCACAGAAAGACCTTTCTTTCCACTGCCCCTAAGAGCAGCTAGGATGCTAGTTCTTCTGGCAGCAGACTCTGCTGCCTCTGCTACTTCTGTGGCTGCTCTTTGGTTCTCAAGGCTTCTGCTGCTCCAACCATGTTGTTACAGGAGGGTTGTCTTCTAAAGATGTTAACAGAAGATTGCCATCTTTTCTTTGTCCATGTCTTACAGAACAGTGTTATGACTGCTCTTGATACATCATCACTGGTGTGATGACATCTGTATTTTTGACTAGGGATAGCAAGGGCCCAAAGCTGCACTTTTTTTTTGCACTATTTGTAAGCCTTGTGCTCTTAAGTAAGAATAAACTAGATTTAGGGAGGAAAAAGGCTTGTGCCATAAATAGCAGATGAAAAGGTCCAAGGACAATTTGAAATGAGTAATCTAACATGAGAGGTTGGAGGCAAGAGAGGAAAATCTGTAAAGGAAGAATTTAGTGACTGATGCAGGGAAGAAAAGTCTAAATGAATGTGTCTGGACTCAGTGGCATTGGGCTATCATAGGAATGTGTTGGATGGGTTGTGAGGGCGCAAACTTGGGTTTCTAGAGAAGAGGCATTTGCAGAAGGTGAGATAAGAATGATTGATCTGATTTAAAATTGCTGTGAGAGGAAAAACATGTAAATTTTTGTAGGTGCTCTAGTGCAAAACTGAGTTTTTATATTATATATAGACATACGTGTGTGTGTGTATATATATATACACATAAACATAAATGTAAACATATATGTATATTCTGGAGAAAGAGATTGTGACCTTTTAGGGCAAAGGAAATTGTGCCTTTTTTCCAGTATAGGAATTATGGAGATAGCTACCAGAGAAACAGCTGATTGTAGTTGTGTAGGTATACAACTATATACATACATAGCTGCTGGGAGGGAAGTCTGTCCAAGAGAAATAAACAATTTTCTTTATATAAAATAAACCATACTGTCAGCAATCCAACAACAGAATATCTGGGAAAGAGGATGTACCCATATGTTCGTTTCTTTAACATTTGTCGACTTTGTTACAGTGTTTTTGTGTGTGTGTGTTCTCATTAGAATCAGATTGATGACTGATTTCTCTATTGCCTATCTTTTTGTCTATAAATAATGTTTCTAGCCCTATCTATACAGGATTTGTGTAATGTTACAGCGTTGTAATGTCTCCTATCTACAGAGTTCAGGAAGGAGAAGACATTATTCTAAGGTGCCAGAGATGCAACCTTTGCTCTTTCTTCTGCTGTTGGAAATAAGCTCCTTAAATCGTGAGATACTGATTATAGCTTGTATGTTAAAATTGGGGAAACAAACACTTTTAAGTTTCAAGGCATTTTGATAATAACAAGTTAACATTTTGTTATAGGTTTTCCTTGCAATATAGGTTTTACAAGAAATAATGTGGTCCCTTCACATGTAGGTTCTGTTAACACTAATACGCAATATGGAAAGGAGGAAAACTACCTGAAAGCAAGGTGTTTTATTTCTATTGAACAAATGAATAGGCTATATGATGAACGTTCAAAAGCCATGTATCTTATATTATTGAAATTGTCAGGATATATAGCATGAATTCCAAATAAATTTGGAATTCCAAGTGTCAAAAAATGTTATTAATAAATTTTAGTTAGGTTAAGGCACTAATATTTTTTTTCTTCTTTCCTAATCCCACAATCTATGTAGCAAGAAGAATCGTGTTCGAATATAAGCTTTCTTATTCCCTCTTCTACTTCTTTCACTTTTTGCTATTGAAACTTTTTTTTGCTAGGCATGTATCACAGAGTTAGTGTTTTGAAAAAAATTCACCTATTCAATTGTATTCTACTAATTTATTTTTAGGAACATGAACACTTTCAGTTATGATACACTATATCTTTTTCAGTTAGTGATTTGCATAACAGTTTTGCTGTTGCTTGTAAACCATCGCTCTTAGGAGAATGGAGAATGCTGTTTGAACAGTGGAATGAAGTTAGAGGAAGAATTTCAACAGGGTAAGAGGCAGGCTGAGACATCTGTCACTCTCTCTACTCTTGGGTGGTGTTTACAAGAAACACGTAAAAGAAGACAACTTTGAATCTCAGGCTGAGACTGGAAAGGGTGGTTTTGTGGTTAGTTAAGGAATTGGTTTGGACTGTGGAGGTATGGATGCTGGATGGAGAACTGCTGTGGACACTCTGTTTGTCCCCAGGGCGGTAACCTGAGTTCTTTGTTCCTCAGCTGCCCATGTCACATGGGGTCAGTGCTGCTTGTGCTGATGTGGAGGATAACTTCACTTAATGCATATGAAATGCTTGCTGATTGGCAGCGTAGGAAAAATCTATTTAAAATGAAGGAGACTTGAGCATTGATTTGCAAGTGCGTTTCCGAGCTGAGCACCAGTCTTGTACCAGAGGGAATGAAGTGACAGGCAAAATAGAGCGTGGTCTTCCTTTCACCCAGATGTCACACTTAGCTTTCAGACTGTGAAGCGAAGTGGCAGTTGGCACTAACACTGAAGTACTTAACATTCCCTTATCTGGGTTTTGTTATTACTAGCTCATCTTACTGCTAGCTTTTGAATAGTGATTTCTGTGCTTAGCAACGCAATGATAAATGTGGTTAGAGGGAGCATATGTGCACTTACTGGCGTAGCTTTTTTTTTTTTTGTGGATACAGGTTATGTTCATATAGAAGGAGAAGTGACAGTAAGTTGTTAAACTAAGTAATGTGTTTGGATTCCTTTTATGAGTGCATAAGAAATATATTCACGAGATTTCCCCAGTCGTTCTATGCTAAAAACAATTGTTTAATAAGATGAGTGCATTTGGAATTTAGCTTCTCTTTGGCTAAGTAACACTAAAATTCTTATGTGGTTCTTTACGATGCATTTAAAGGGTTGGACTAGTCTCCTAAGTGGAAAGGATGCTGAAATTCACCACAACTGTTGGCTCTTAATGTAAAATGGTATTTGAAAAATTCACATTATTGAATTTGATTCAACTAAAAAAACTGAATTTACTCCTTTGATTTTAATATACTTCCATAGCCTCCTTCCCCCCAAGTATCCTGGCATCATGCTTTAGATCTTATAGGCTTGCTGGTGTCTTACTGAGATGTTTTAATATTTCTTAGTACCCAAATTGCTTTGAATTTGTTAACTGTTGCAGGTAAAATATTTCCAGTAAACGTTCTCTAAATGCTTCTGCACTTCTCTTTCCAAGACCACGTTTGTTGAGTAGGTAAATTAAAGTTGGGGAATGTCAATGCTTAACTGTGCAATTATGTAGCACAAGCCATATGATTTGCCTTAGTTCCTTTTCCACCTAATTTTGTGTTTCTCTTTGGATGTCTGTCTAAGAATTTTTCTTCTAGTGATGGAGAATCCCTCACTATAGCTATTGGAACAATTTGCCCAGGTTTCAATATTTACTTTTTAAAAATTTGCCTGTTTTTCTTAGTTCATGTCAGTGCCACTCCCCTGCCCTGCACTGATCCTTGTTATGCTTCTTGTCTATAAGACTGAAAATACCTCTTACCAAATTTCTGTTCTTTTTGCAGTCTTTTTGGACTGATTTCTTTTGTGCATCTTGGAATATCTAGAGTGTTGGAATGTTCTTGCTACAAGTCAGGTCTTGCATATAACTTTAATCATTTTAGGGATAGTGCTGGTTATTATTGAGTATTTCAATGTTTTTCTACAAGTGTGAACACCAGAAGTGTATACACTGTTGCATGAGAGGTTGCATTGGGATTGAATAGAGGGGAAATGCCTCCTATTTCCTCTTACTCAATATTCCCGGCTTAAAAAATGCAAAAAACTTTGTTAGCTTTTAAGGTCTTCATCATTGTTTTTAGAAATCTGGGCTGTCAGTTTTGCCTTATAAGTCTAGCTGTTAGTCTAATTACACACAGCACCTAAGACCTGATGTTCCCTAGGCTTGCCTGGGCTCTCCAGACAAATGTATTCATACCCACACTCTACTGTTATTTCCCACTTGCCTTGCTCAAGCTCTCAATAGTTTAACGCCCTGGTGCTTGTTATGCTGTTCTTTCCTGATGTCCAATATACTCCTTTAACCACTCACGTGCTCACTTTGGCAGGGCTGCACTGCGCCGTGTCAAAAGGCAGGCTTAGCCCTTATCACCTTCACATCGGAAAAAGGAAGTTAAAAGGGAATGCTATGGGAGTTGTCTCCCTGCAGTATGTTCTCTCCACGGTGAGCATGTTTTCTGGTGTTTCCTGTGATAATTCTTAGGCTTGCTTATGGTGTGTGCACATTCTCATTTGAGGGGGGAAAAAAGTACATAATTAGTTGTTTATAAAAGACAATAATTTTAAGATATATTTGCGGAAACTGGTTATTAGTTGGAAGAATCACTGGGATCTAGTAATCAGTAGGTTATCCTTACCCTGAATTTTTGGAGTCACTGCTTTTCAACCTCTATCCTGTAGATTATTTTTCTTTTTTTTTTTGTTACTAGATACGTGATTTTGTTTTGACAGTATTGAAATGCATGTTATTTGCTGAGGATAGCTTATTTTCTCGTCATCAGCAATCTTTATGGAGGATTTTTTTTTGTCTTCTAGGTTATTGCTGAACAGTGTAGAGCCAAGGACTGCTTGCCAAGGAGCCTTATTAGAAATAAATTCCCTCAGAGATCCCTATTTAGTTATATTTTGAGACTGACTACGTCAGTTAACTGTTTTCCAATCCATTCAGTGTGTCTCATGATGATTTTTGTACTGTACTTAAACTCAGTACGCATTAGAACGTTGTTTCAATGCTGTTAGCAAACTTCTAATATCATCAGAAAAATACCAAGTTTTCTGAAGGAACTGTATTTTTGGGGAGCTCATAATGATTGGCATTACCTACCTTGCTTTAAATGCTTTTGTCTGCTAAAGATGTCCTATAGCAGCTATTGCATTATTTTATTGAGCGTTATATGGGGGAAGGAGGGAAATGGCATATTTCTTGTCTGCTGCCATGATTTGGAGCTGGCAGGAAATTGAAAAAGAATATCGGTTTCACTATACTGCTTTTATGCTAATGATAGGAGGCGGATAATGAACCTGATTCTGGAAGAGATACCTAAGTGCAGGAAAGATGAAGAGGCAAAAAATATCTTATTCGTTGCTGCAAGCATTAAGGCGTTTTTGGACTGGCACAAAAATCTCTCCTGAAGGTTTTCTTTCAGTTGCCTTATCACAGGGAGCTTTTTATAAAGGCTCCTGCTGTTGAAAACAGACTAAAAAGATTTCTTTCTTTCTCTCTCTCTCTCTCTCTCTCTCTCTCTTCCCCCCTCCCCCCCCATTTTTTAATTTAATAGTGGAAGGTTTGCCTTTCATACCATAAGGTGTGGGGTTTTTTCATTGCCTAGATTTTATCTTATCTGATTAGTAGGCTTTTGGTTTTGTGACTGTTGGGTTTGTGTCAAGCTTTGTGTTACTTTATTGTGCAAGAAAGGATGATTTGGCATTAGAACAGGGGAGGAAAGAGAAGAGGTGTGGAATGGTGGGATAAGGTCAAGAAAAGGAGTGAAACCTGGGGGAGGATTGACAGAAGGGAGCCACAGAAAGAGAAGAAATTGAGAGAAGAGAAGAAATAGATTCTGAAGACAATACGAGAGACCTTGCTCTTTTCTTTTTTTTTGGTGTTTAAAAAAAAAAAAGGCTAGAGGAAAATGTAGCATGAATCCAGAATGAAGTTGAGGAAACTCAAGCGAGGTAGTTTGCTGTACCTTACCTATTTTTTGTTTTAATACTGCCATTAGGAATAGCATACAAGAAATAGAATATAACTAGTATTTTTCTAAATTGAAGAATGTGTAGTGCTGAGAGAATTTTTGTTTTTTTTTTGTTTTGTTTATTCTTTCCTCCCCCACCTTCTCTAGCAGAGCTAATCTCAGGCTAGTAGAGATGACTGATGCGAATAGCAGTCAGAGGAAGCTACTAACAGCGTCCACCTGGATATATATTAATGTGCCAGGCTTACCTTTGCCCTTTTAAACACAGTATTGTTTGTGTGGGAATTAAAGCATATGTGATGATGAAACTGCTTTTCTGGTAAAGGTCATAAGGTTTTTCTTTCTTTCTTTTTTTTTTTTTTGACAGAAATTAGAATCTGGATTTTTGTGCATATATAGAACAAGTTTTTTTGTTTGTTTTTTAGAAATACATTCTCTCTCTCTCTCTCTCTCTATGCAGCAGCTTAATGCATGAAGGTCTTTAGAAGTAATTATTACTTGCAAATCGAATCACGCTGTCTCCAGAAGAAGTATCATAGCTAATACACTGAAGATCTCACAACATATTGATGAAATATCCCTTTGATGGACTCTGTGAATGCCATGCATATGTTTCTTAGAAACAGTGTTGAAAAGGTACTCTGTTATGAAAATGGCTGGATATCAACTGTCAGGATAAAGACCACACATAGAAACTTCTTATTTCAAATGATGAATTGGCGATCTCAAGAATAAAAGCAAAGCAGTCCCTGTTGGCTTGGAAAGTATTGGCATAGAAAGCTGAAAAGTTCCAACTATCCTAAGATGATACAAGAAGTAAGAAAGGTCAGGTTTCTGCAAAGCTTTATTTGAACTAGTTGAGGTGGAGAAGAGATGGAAATTAACCAGCAAGCTAGTAACTCAAAAGCAAGCTTCTGTACCTTGTGTTTTCTTTTCTTCTGTACGATTTGTAAAGACAATACTGCATAGTCTTGGCTGTGTTAATTCTTTCAAACGGGATTTTTAGACTACAGCTAAAAAGAAGCTCAAGAGATAGGAAAAACAAATGGAAGAGAAGGGGAGAGACTGAAGACTTCAAAAATTCCAAAAGGCAAGACTTAAATCTTAAGTTACCTTTTGTATTTTTTGGTTTTATTTAAATATATGTTTACAAAATATATGCAGCTCACCAAAAACAGTGTCAGTGTAATATAGCTGAGTTCTCAGTCCCTTGTACATGAGCATGGAATGAATATTACTTGTTGAACAGGTTCTGTCACTGAAAGAATAATTTAAATGAGATGGTGTTGGGAGAAATGCCCAAGTTTGTGTGATTCAATGTTAGGTGATAAATTATCTGCATCTTGAAAGTAAAAAGTAGCAGTCGCTATAAACGGTACAGTAATAACACAGCAAACTGAAAAGCACATGTTGTTATTCCATAAACTTTCACAAAAATTACTGTCTGAACAACAGATTTGTTCAGAAAACTTTTGTCAGCTAAAAAGTATCTGATGGTTCATGTATTCGCTTAGAAGGTATCATAATAATTTGTGCCTAGGACAGCTACTGAGCACATACCCTTAGTCAGCTACTTAAGAAATGCAGTGTGGCATGAGAGATGAATGAGGAATTGATATGAGAACTGCTGTCTCCTGACATCATGTGTATATCTTGCTCCATCTGGAAATTACCTGTGAAATCTTTGTGTTTATTACTTTGGCGGGTGGTGATCAGCTCTTGTTATTATGTGTTACAGGGTTTGTTTTTAATCGTCTTTCAGACTGTTTCTCCAGCATAAAAATATGTGAGTGACATACATATGTCCACATGCTAAAAAGAACTAGATGAACATGAGAAAGTTATAAGGAACCAGGTCCTTGTATGCACAGGGTTAATATTGGCATTATTACTCTGATGACCTAGACTGATGAAGTCAAGCACACTTCAGATGAAAAGGAAATGTTATCACTACTTTCAGCAGACCGCAGTGGATTTAAGAGTTAATCTACAGCTGCCTTTTTTTTTTTTATACGTCCTTGCCAGCATTTCAATGCATTACTCAATTTACATCAGTAGTTTATTTTTACGAAGTTGTAGCACAGCTGTTCTTAATCTTTAACTTTTTTTTTAATAAAAAAATTTTGCCATCATATTTTATGGAGTCGGTGTTTCCATCTGCTTAAAAAAAAAAAACCTCTAATACTGTTCTTTACAAAATTTGAGTAAGCTTCAAATGTGATACTTAAGCAACCAAAGTTAGAGGAAGAGGTGTTTTATCTCTAAGGAAGCATATTTTTCTTCATTAAACTGATTATTGCCAGATGTAGTAATATATTTTTTGTGTGTGTGTGTTTGTTTTTTTTTTTTTTTTTTAGACTGAGATCCACAAGTAGTGGGTTTCATTGATTACAAGGGGCTGTGGATTTCACAAGGAAGGATTAGTCTTCTCATTTACAGGAAGGTTATTGCATCTTGAGGTCTTTTGTGCTTTGATGTTTTTAGCTACGGGTTAGAAAATAACACTGAAGAGTTGCAGGCTCCCGGCAGTGATTCTTGCTGAGGACAGAGCACTGCAAAACAAGGGTGAACTATGAAGGTCTGGCAAAGAAATCAGTGAACTGTGGTATAACCTCTATAAAACTTTGCTGACTCAGAGCAGCTAATTGAAAATGTAAGCTATATTATGCATTGATGGGATGTGGTTATTCTTTGAACCTTGTTGAATTGCATTATCGTAATACAGTACAGTCAGTATCTTTCTCAAGTTCTTAAAAATCTGGCTTGGACAAAGTAGCTTCTAAATATTGAAAAGATGTCAACCTGAAATCTAGTTATCTAAAAATAAACAAACTGGGATTAGTTTTGGGTATACTTATCCCAAAACACTTTGCTGTTCTTTTAAACACATAATGATAAAATGAACTGCTCTATGCTTGGCAGTCCTTAACATAAAATATACTGAGAAATACTTTTCTGATGTATTATAATAATCTTTACCTAACACAGTTATTTGCTGTTGCAGAAGAGTAGGAGACCTCTTTAAAAACTTCATGGGTTTTGTTTAAATTGTCTGTGCAGTCATGCCGTACTTCCCTCCCTATTGCCAGTGTCTCTTTGTTGTCTTTGGTTCAAGGTTTTTTGGACATCCTAAGGCTTTTCTATAATTCCTTGGTCTCTTTGCTGTGGTTAAGAATTCTTTAGAAGATATGCGTATTGTTTGATAGATAACATGACAGAAGATAACATTGGAACTCTATAGATTTGCAGAAAGAACTTGTAAACTGTCTTTAAGACCTTACAGAAATGTATTTTATATAAACTTTGAGGGGAAAAATAGGTTCCTCCAAGTGCATAAGGAATACGCTTACACTAGCTAGCAAAACTTCAAGAACAATTAGTGCTAGTTCTTTTTCACAGAGTAATCAGAATTGATTCATACTTGTATGCTTCTCATTTGCAGCTCTGCTGCTTAATTGACATTGACAGTCTCATGTTCCAAGTAGCATCTTGGTACATGACTCTGACCATTCACTCCAGTAGAATAAGGTGCGTTAGCCTCTCCCCATGTTGCTTATGTACCAAAGAGGTGGCATGCTCTATGTGTGAGTAAACTTAACAGGAATAATCAATTTAACCGTTTGCCATGGCTGTTATCCTTTTCCTTTGTTATCCTGAACTGTTTTTGTTATGGTGTTACAGTTTATTCATATATGAATCATCTTACTGCATATAATGCAATGCAGTGGTATCATTTATGCATTGAAAGAAAGAAGCATTGCCTCAGAGGTCATCACAATCTGCTTATAAAGATGTCGTCTTCAATTGGTTCCTTTCATGTAGTTGTCAATGCATTTTCCTTTGAAAAGTAAAATTGAGCAATATTACACGTCTGTTGACCTGTCCTCCAACTCTTTAAAACTTACAGTTACAACTATTGCAAATCCTGTCCAGTTAAGCCTATGTATATATTTTATTTAATGCTTTCCAGTTTTTGTACAGTATACATCTGCTATTGTTCCACAGCTAGTAGGGAATGCAGTTTAGTCTGCCAAATAAATTAGGTAAGAGGGAGATAAAGAAACTAAATACAAGGGAACTGGAGGTTCCATATAAAATGGAATAATAAAATATATTATTATATCACATATAAAATGTATATGTGTGGGGTGGTGTTTTCGGATGTGTAAACCTTGAAATGTGCTTTTAGAGCTTATTGTAGAATATCCTCTTCTCTTCCCAAGTTCCAAGTTGCCCTGGTAAGGAGGAGCTTGGTAATTTTCTCTAGAAGAGAAGCCAGGACGTTTTGCCTGAGGCTGGCTCTGCTTAGCTGCGTCTCTTCGCTCTTGGATGAGAAAAGCTAAGCAGAGGATGGAAGAGCTGTAACTTAATTCTTCAGGTCTCTGCTATGGTTTTAAATAACTGGCTAACAGGGCTAACAGTTTTTTTTCCCCAGTTGTTATGGTTTGATAGTAAAAATTCTAATGTAAATATAATTATTCTGGGAAAATAATCACTTTACTGGTGTTATTATCCTTCATTTTTTATTTAAGATGCTAATGTGGACTTGGTAGTCATAAGGAGATAACAGTATCTTAAAGCAAAGCTCTTAGATGGAAGTACAAGCATGGGAATTGGCTGCAGACAATCAGCGATTGATAACCTGTCAATTACACCAGCGTCCTGCAGCTGCCCCATATCTTTCCCAGGGAATTGGAGGTTCAAATTTCAACAGTTTCATTCTACAGCTTACTCATAATTCTCCTGTGCTTCCAGCTGTTACGTCCTCACCTGCCCTGTGCCGCTTGCAGGGTGTACCGGGGGTGTTACTGTTTCAGAAGGCTCTATAACATTTTGTTATGACAGCTTCTGATGGCAGTCCATGTCCATGCCCTTGCTTTGGTATGCTCAACGCTATGCGGGTTGGGGTTAATGTGAGCTAAGACTGATATTGTTAAGGTAAACTGAACTAGTTCATAGCCCTTGGGCCCAACAGCAAGGACAGCTTTCAGGTACGGCGTAGCTTGCTCTATTCAGTGCAGTGATTTAAGCATTACTGGCCAAAAGAACGTTCTTTCCTTTAATGTATACTGTATTTTCACTAGACTATGGACCAAAGCCTGCCAGATTGTTCAAAACTAGATAGCGCTCAGGGCTTCCCGAGCAGAGGGCACGTCTTGTTCCTGTCAATGAGGGGAAACCTATTGGCAATGTCTCCCCATGTGTGTAACTCTTTGTAGAGGGGTCAGATGACTGTAAAAGTTAGTAAGAAGCTTAGAAGGGTGCTCCTTGGGCACAGTGGTTCTGTCAGGAGTTTGTGAGTCAAGGGCTGAGCCACAGGAAATGGCTAGACCTTCCAAGCAGACTCTGGAGCAGGTTACAACTTTGAAGCAAGTAGGTTAGGTTCTTACCTTTTCTCTATACTAGTTCTTAAGTGGAAGAGTTAAAGCTAAAGCCTTGAGAAAAAGGGCTGAACAGGTGCCGGATAATACTACTACTTCTTGGGCTGAGCAAACAGACTGACAGTTAAATATGAAACTCTTCTTAAAGAGCGGAAAGATGATACAACTCCACCTGTCCTCCTTCCTGGGTTCCAGGGATCTGTCTAGCCTCTTTCCCCTTCACTCGATCTTGCATTTGATACCATAGGAGATAGCAAGTGTAGGGGAATTAGTGCTCTGGGAGAAGGACTGAAGAGAGAAAGACTATTGAAAGTAAAGAGACCAGATATGGAAATGTTGTGCGTACTAGAGATCAGAAGTGGTCAAGCTATAAGCTGAGCTAATGACAGCTAATGTGTGACAGGAGGTGAGGCTAATGACATGAAGAAGCTCTCTTTTGAAAAACCAAATGTGAAGCTCAAGGGGGACAAAAATCCAAAACAAAAGTGACATTTGAACAGATTGAACACAAGGGATGTGGAATAGGTATCTTGAGCAAGGGATTTGGAAAGCTTAATGGAACTGTCAATGGTAATAGAGAAGGCAGCTGGTAGAGAAAAAATGTAGTGCAGTTTCTCACAGATTGCTTATTTTAGATGGTGTCGGGACATCAAGAGCAGATGACTGAGAGACTGAAAATACCTATTCTACTCATATGCTGCGTTTTGACTTTCACTAAATACCCTCAACTGGATTTAATTACTGGAATACTGGATTACACACTTTTTAATGGAAAATATATGAATTATGAAACTAACTTAGTTTTGAACCTCTGAAAACCACTAGAGCTTTGCTCTTGCAATTTATTTATTTATAATGATTCCCCCCCGTGTGTTTTTTTTGTTTGTTTGTGTGTGTGTGTTTTTTTTAATAGCATTGTGACCTATTAGCAATTTGGACTGCTGTGAGACCTATTTTCTATTTATAGAGTATTTTACCCCTTTGAGGACTCCCCTTCCCCCCCCCCCCCTTTCTATTTGCATTTGCTAATGCTGAGTTCAGAGGTTCAGTTAAGTTGTGGGGTGTTACACTATGAAGGAAAAAAGGACCACCTTTTTTCTTTCATTTTTTGGGAAAAGAAATCCTGTTTCTTGAAATCCTTCTTCCTAAATTTCTTCCTGAAATCCTTTTTCTGCATTGTTTTACCTGCTCCATCATTGTTTCAGGGACTGCACAGTAGTCGTTTGCTATTGCAGTCTCTTAGTAGCAAGCGCAGCGTTTACTAGAGGGAGTCTAAGGAATCCGTTAGGATTATTTGCTGTCGTTTCGGTCTGTGTTGAGCACTCTCCTTCTCCAAGCTATTTAGGTTGTTTTTCTTGGCCCTTTTATCATACAGTCCCCCTGTTGCTGCTCAGAATGGAACCAAAAGCAAAGAGGGTGTTTTGTCCAAATGCTGCAGTGCAGGATCGGTGTGAGCACTGAGCAGTGCGATGAAGAAAGGTCATAAGGGTGTCGAGGAGCACTGCAGAACAGGAAAGACCTTCAACTGTCAAATCACTGTTAGGACAATAGTTTTTTCCGATTTGAGTTCTCTCAAGTGAAGGATTTACTTTTCTTTACAATATTTTCTTTTGAGAAATAAGAAGTGTGCAAAATAATGATTTTAAAAATAGCTGTTAAATGCATCTCTTTTTCTAGTTCCTGTTCTCAGCTAGGACTAACGTTTCATTTGGGGATCTTTTTTCTTGCTGTTCTTCTGTAGTTGTAATTTGGATGTCTCAAATACAATGAGTGGGAGTGGTTATTTTGTTGGAGGGAATAATGGTATGTTCTGAAGATCCCAAATCAAGTCTTGTCCATTGGAGATGCCAGGTAAGAGAAACTAATCGTTAAGGAGCAGCATCTTGTAAGACTTTTCAAACAGACGACAACATTGGAGGAAAAAACTAAAAGAAAACTATAAACAAGTGATTAAACAGAGAAGTACTTACCACAGCATTGATTTTTGTCATAATTAGGGTCAAAGGAAAAAGCAAGAAAGCTTTTTGAATTGCACTTAGAGGAAAAGAAGATAAATTGTAAGTCATTATTACAGAGAGCTTAGTGCAGTAGAACAATTTTGCTTGCTCCTGCTTTTTGAGGCTGCAGGCTTTTGGTAACTAAAGGAAAAATATTGCTTATAACCTCTAGTTGGGGAAATGACTAAGCTGCAATGACTTGATCTTTCCTTCTGCCAGATCTCCCTGTAGAGTTTCCTTATTATGTCTGTGGAGTTTTGTGAAGATATGTTTGTAATGTAGCCTAAGCATTCATGTAGTAAAAATAAGACTTGGGGTTCTAGCTGATGTAGGTGGCATACCAGAAAGCTAATGGAAATCCCACAACTCGAAGTTACCTCTCATTAAATAAATAAATAAGCTGTTGTATTGCTATAATACGCTTCATGCTGGTTTTACCAAAAAGAGGGAGCACAAATCTGACCTGATAGAATCTGTTCAAATCTGAAGTTGAATTAGAAGCAGACTGTTGAATTTCTCTCCAAAAGATATTTTACTTGTCTCATTAGGTTGGTTGCTTCCATGGTTTGGTGCACTACAAGCAGAGAATTCTGAAAATGTGTAGTTTGAATTCATTAGTATTTTATTCCTAAATTTTTAATATGTCATGTGTAGTTTCCCCTCCCACAGACTGCTTGATGCTATTGATAAAAAGTGACATTGGCAGCATGTTTAGCAGACATTGGGTTTGCTATCATATTTTCATTACTGGCAATATAACTTTCAAATGTCTTCCCAGTTTTTTCTTTAGTGCTGACTTTAACAAAAGCACTTTTTATCTTGCCAGGAAAAGAGTAACAAATAGTAAGCGTTGACAGTGAAAACATGAAAGAAGTTTCTTGGCACGTTCAATAGGAACTCAGCATCAGATGTGCGGAGTACAAAGGTAACTAAGGTGGTGATCAGGTTTTCAGTTTCTTTTATTTTCACCTCATCTCCCCTTTCTCCACTCTACTAGTACAGTTTTGATTGTTTCTAACGTCTGCAACAATGGAAACGAGTTTTAGAGGTAGATGTTTCACTTTGAAACCCGAATGCCTACCCAGAATGCATGCATTAGGTAAGATGTATGCGCTAGGAGGTTGAATCTTAAATGCTTATTTACCTCTACCCCCCTCATCCTTACAAACACAAAGTGTTTAAAAATAAACAAATAAATAAAGACCCCCCCCCCAATGGAGAAATGCAGACTAGGTGCATCAAATGCAACCACAGTAGCCCACCACTTACCTTATCATCTGGTTTTGTATATTTGCATCTGGAGCATATGCTGCCAACATGAAAGGTACTGAGAGCGTCTGATAACAGGAGGTTGTGGTCTGCTGTTTTCACAAGTTGCAAGACCTGCTCCTGCTACCATAAGAGCAGGTACCCTAGCTCCTATCTCTGTTCAGTCAGCAAGTAAGTGCCAGTCATGGGAATCCTGCATTCTACGTGATCTCCTTTGAGAGTGAGCATGCATCCTACTAGGTACTCGGGCGAGAGAGGATGCATCTATTTTTCTGTCAAATCAAGGTCAATGGAAAGCAGAGCTTTGATTTTGACTTTAAAACCATTAATACTACTTGCGCTAGCTACATTCTTGAGACAGTTCAACTGGGTAAAAAAGAAGGGGAAAAAGCTCTTTCAATGGAATTTCCTTAATAGCCCTGTACTAGTTTACTGCAAAAAGTAGAGAATTTAAATTTCTTTTTCAAAACTGTTCCTTTGTGATTGTTCATAGCTCATGATTATTTCATAATTTCAGTTATGGCAAAGGAACTCTTATTTGGAGGATGAATTAAATCCAGTTTCTGAACTGCTTTGATAACTAGCTGTTAGAGAGTCTGCGTTTTTGTAAAGCAGACTGGTTACTCTTTGGATTAAGAATGATGTCAAATTTTATTTATAAGTACCTATTTGCTAGCTGACTACTGAATAAGGTTCTTTTGACCAGTTCAGTAAGATATTACAAGGGATTTTACAGAAACGTATGTAACATGTAGGCTCATGCAGAGTGCACCTCTGAGATAATTTTAAAATGGAAATTCATGTAGTACCTGAGTACAGTGAAAACTGTACTTGGTAGGATTGCTGGTACTGAGTGGTAAGACTTGTTCTTGCTATCTATTTTCTTTTACTGGCTATCTAAGACTTATGTTAGTAAAGTTGCTGTCAGCATACGACAGGCTCTGTTTTCAGTATGGGAGAAAATTGTTGCAAATAAATTACATAAAAGCTTATTTTCCAGGCGTCTGGAGTAGTTGAAAGTTCATAATGGGCAGCAAGTGAACTTCTGTTTGTGTTTTCGACAAGCTGTCGAGTCTGGACTCCTAAGTGCAATGGCTAATACTTGCGACCTACTATCCCAGTGTTTTCCAGGTATTGCTAGGAGTGGACAGAAAAAACAGGTTTCTTTCCCACTGGATGGGCCACTCTGCAAAATTCCTCTTCTTATCAGGTCGGTCTTTGGGTAGAAACATGCCACGCTATTCTTTTAGCTAATTGCCACTCTTATTTCTGTATGAGCTCTTGGAACACAGTGCTGAGTATTACTGATGACCAGTGATGGGAACAAAGAAATTAAGATGACAGACCAGTAGTTCTGACTTGGCTCTGAGTCGGGGTAGGTTTGTTTAATGAACTAAATTTTAAAATGCTGATCAGCAATTTTTTCCTTGAGGAAGAGTGAGAAGTTACAACTAAAAGTATTTTTAACTTATTTTTCACTTATGGTTTTTACGGGCAGCTCATTTCACCTTCTGCATTTAACGTTGCTTTAGTGATTGAATGAGGTTTTAGGGGAGAATTACGGTTTTGGTTATCTTACACCACTGCTGGGGACTCTGATGTAAATGTGCAAGACATTGTACTTCTATCTAAAAATAAGTGATTTAGAGACTGAAGGAGTATATTTGGGTCTTTAGGGGTATATTAGAGGGTTTTTAGCCTTTTTCATTTAATTTACTGATCATAGAGAAATTGTAGGTAGAGATAACTGCCAGAGCTAACTTTATAGTATTTGTCTTCAGTGAAGCAGCTTTGGAATGGAGTTGTTCACATGTTACGTGAATGTAAGAGGATGACTGTGCCGATTTCTAAGCGTTCCTCCATGGAAATGTGTGAGATGTAAATCAGATCAAATGTAACTTTTGGAAAGGCTTTAACTTGCGGTAGAATGTCATGTTCTCTGGAGTCTCATATCAGTAGCTTGCACATACTTAAATTTATCTCTGACTTTCCTTTGAATAACAATGTTGGAAAAGCAGATAAGGACAAGAAAATGTAAACTTTATTGTATAGTTGGGGGGGGGGGGAAAGAACATGACTTATCTCTCTTTGTAGGCTTTTATAATGATTAGCAGTTACAAATTGTTTTGCATGGCCTAGCTGCTGTCTGCTGATATAATAAGCAGTAATGTGTTTTGTGGTTTGGGTCGAGCTGGTGGGTGATGTCTGAAAGCACTCTCCTTGCTTTTGCAGTAGCTTGTACCAGCCAGTTTCGTGAGAGCTGGAGAGGAGCTGCCCGGTCTCCTTCCCGCTGCTGAAGGGCGAGTTCCCACAACTGGCTCTTCCTGCTGCTTACCTTGAGCCAGCTCTTCTGCTTGCTGGGGTTGCTCCTTTAGTTGTTTCAACTCATTAACCTCAATAATAGTAATAATGAGGAGAGGGAGATGGGGAGAGAAAAAGGATAGTGTTTTTTATTTTATTTATTTATTTATTTTTCTTCTGATTTAGCAAAGAGAATTAGTTCACACTCGGTCTGATGAGCACTAAAGAGGATCCAAGGGATGGAGCAGGGCTGCGTGCCTGGGCAGGAGGAAGGGAAGAGGAGCAGGCCTTTTTAGGGGTGCTGAGCCATGAATTTGGATGAGGTTTTACAAACAGCTAAGCTGTAGACGTGAAATGAGGTTACTGCCCTGTGTTTTGCGAAGCAAATCTTAGATGTGTAGGTGTAACCCGTGATTGGCAGTAAGCCTAGAGCAGTAGTTTCTGAGGGAGAGGGGATGGATCGTTCCGCTCAGTGAGGTATTAACTGAGGTCTGATTGCTTGTGTACTGTTCTTGCTTCTTCCCCACTCATTTAACTATTGTAGCTAAATCCAGTAGAGGTTGTGAGTCAGTGCCATCAGCTGCTGATGCTCATAACTTGGCATAGTGACACCCTGTCATCCACCATCAGTCCATCAAATTAGTTTCAGTGAGCTGCAAGCGTTGAAAGTGTTGCTTGCTCACTGCTGCGGGGGGTGGTGATCTCTAGCAATGCCATGGAGGGGAGCAGACATCGGGAAGACGTAGCAGCTTTTACCTGCCACAGCGTGCGTTATTGACAGTTTCAATTAGGAGCCTGCAGGTGTTCAGTAATAGCTGTGACTTTTAAATTTTTGTTTTTAAATAACACCTATCTGAAGTCTGTCAAGATTTGGAATGCAAAACTATGTTCTGTGAAAGCATGTATGGAAGATAGTATGTCTTTAGCTTCCTCTGTGCTTTTTCAGTATGTCCTTGTTTGCTCTACATGAGTGAATTTGTGTGTCTAGGTGGTAGGCTGGTGTATGTGTATGTGTCGTCGTGTGTGTGTGTTCTTTTTGTGTGTGTGTGTGTAATGGTAGTTTTTCAGGAACATTAGGGACAGCTAGAACCAATATTTCTAGGCTGATACGACAGGAGAAGATCATCCTAGGTTCTCTCTCATACCTCACAAAGAAACAGAGGATGCTTTTTTGTTTGCAGGTCACCTTTAGGCTTAGCAGGAGCTGTATTACTAGATCTTCATACAGCATGCTTGAGGGTATACAAGAACATATACAGAGTAACTAGAATTATATTTTCACTTGTAGGTTTACTTTTCCATAATAGGTTTTTGGATTAGCAGATGGTAAGATAGAAGCATCAAAACAGATGCTTCAGATGACAGAAGTCAGGAAAATATTGGATGCAAGTTAGAAATGAATGAGAAAAAGAAGATATTATGGTTCCTTCTCAGCAGTTGAAAAACAGAACCCAAAATCTCTGTCTCTCTCTCTCTAGGAGAAAAAACAACCTCAAAACCAACCAAAAAACCCTACATCATCATTCATGAGTCCTAGTACTGGTGGAAATGGAAAAGACCAAATTAGAGTGACAGAAGCATCAAAACTATTTTCTGTAGTTTTATCCCTGCTGTTTTTTCTTTTTTTTAAATACAGCAGTATGTCAGTAAAAGTCTCTAAAAGTATTTTATCTCCAGGTGAATCCAAACTAACATCAGGTCTGTTGGAAACAACTCAGGCCCACATTGGCAGTCCTAAGGCTAAGTGCTTTTCTGAGTAGAAATTATTTGCTTGGCAGCAAAAGAGGGATGTGAAAAATATGATATCTGAATATGTTGATGTGAATGTTGATATGTGAAGGTGCATCCCCAAGACAAGGCACAATATCCAGTCACAGGAGTCTTGGCTGGAGTTGGGGTTAATCCTTACCAGTGAGGAATATGAGATGTTGGAGAAGAGAGAAAAGTTGGGAGGCACCACTTGGAGAAGCAGTTTTATCTCTGCAAATGAGGACTGGTTTCATTATTTTTATGCTGTATGAGGGAAGTGATATGAAGGCTTAGGACAGGACTAGTGGAAAATATTCATATCGCAGAGAGGAGGATCCTGGCTTTTTGCTTCCTTTGTACGTTTTCTGCCTGCCGGACACAGAAATAGCGTCTGTCTCTGTTAACATAGTACAGAGAGCAGGCTCTTGCTGCTGAAGGCTTAAATAAAGGGGAGGAAGGGAGAGAGGGAGGTGTGTGAGGGCATTTCTACTGGATATATGTTTTTAATTCAGTAGCCTGTTTCTGGTCTGTGTGTGTAGGGTCCCAAAAATTTAGTAGCTGCAAAGTGCAGAGGATTTGGGTGATGGAGGACAGTAAGGATTTTGAGTTTAAATTGTGATTCAGACATGGTTGGCGCACACAAGTTCAATGGGATGTAGTTTCCTTTAAACTCTAAGAAGAAAAACAATTGTCTTCTCAGTGTGGGTGGGCTTTTTTTTTTTTGTTTGGGGGGTTTTGCTTTGTTTCTGTTTTTGAGTCACACATTGCATTTGCTGGCAGCTGTACCTCTTTGTTGCATGATGGTGCTGGTGCAGAAACAGCAATCCTAGGCTCACTGTGAGTGCTTTATGGGGATAATACACAAGGTGGCTGTACTCACCACTCTCCCGCTATGCCGCACAAGAACCAGGCTGTCAAATGGATGCGTTTGAATCCTTTATGGATGCGTTTGAATCCTTTATGGATGTTATACTAGCAAGTACTCCCCCTGCCCTCAAAACAATCAATCGTGGGAGGAGGTCACACCTTTTCTTTCCGTCTCTGAAGCTTCCCGCAGAATATGGCAAGTTGGAGCCAGAAATCTCTGGAAGATACTGCCCTTGGTCAAGTGCAGCTTCGTTATTGGTCTGTCTTCATGTGTGGCCGTCCTGAAAATGTGCCCTGGTGTGGAATTCCTGGTGTGTGTGTGTGTCTGTCCCTGTTTAGAGACTGTGGAAAGAATAACGTGTAATAATATCAGCCACTGTTGGACTCGTCAGTGCTCACAGCAGCTGTGTTCACAGTGACTGCATTCAGTGCCATCTTCCTTTGATTACTTTCTTTCAAATAGGTCTGTGAGATGCTTACCTTTTAAAAAGCAGTTATAGTGCATTTAATGTATATGATAGAGCCGTCTTATTCAACGTTTCAAGCTTCCAGAATATGGTATTTGATACGTTGAAGACATGTGGGCTTAGTATGTTAGGCCGCTTTCTCAGCTGTTCATTTTACATTGTGCTTTGTAATTGCTTTGTGGAGCTGGACTGACACTAGGTGCTGGACAACTTTCACTGTGAGGTCTGGGTGCCAAGCCTCTCCCTCTCCCTCTTACGGATCTGGTTGCAGAAAGTAACAAGTAAGAAGGTGACAAGCTCTTTTTATGGAAGGCCAAGTATTTCTGTATTGTCTGCCGTGCTTGGTCTGTTCTTTTCTCCCAGAAAAGGGTAGCTGATAAGTTGGCCGTAGGATAAAGTGTGGTGTGTGTAGTTGAAGCTGTTTTGCGAGATCTTTAAAATTTTGTGGTGATGCAGCTGTTGGATAAGCAGCAGTTTTAACAACTGTTCATGTGAGTAGAGAGAATTAAAAATATTAGTATGCAAAAGCTGCTTTCACAACCTAGGCATAACTACATACCTCATTAAAAATGTATATATGTTTTACTTTCAGGGGAGAAACGCAGATTTTTTTCCTGATTTTTGTCATAGGTCCTCCAAACAGTTGTTTCTCTGGAAAGCCTTTAAGGCACTTCCTCTGTGGGTGTGGTGGGTGGTGGTTTTTTTTTGCTAAGCAAAGCAGAAGCTTTCTACTCAGTTGCATCCTCCTGGGATGACTAGATGAAATCCAAACATGGTAATGTAAAATCCAGTTTAAGTGGATTTTGGGAAAACTTAGAAGATGAAGAGCTTGACTTTTGATAGCCTTTTTGTTTATGTGGATTTTTTTGATAGTTGAGACACACCAATAACTACATGGAGACTTGGAGCAGAGAGGCAGTTGTCAGTATAGGTTGATAAGTAGGCCTCTCTAATTTTACTTTCTCAGAGGAGCAAAGTCTTGTCCCACGAGAAGATGGCAATGTGAGGTTGGGAGAGGATGAGCCAGGTAGCTGCTGCTTATTTTGGTGCCCAACTGACTATTCTGTGGGTCTGGCTTCAGTGAGAACCAATTTATCAGCAGAGTCTTGTGTCATATGGACCAGTGCCTTCCCCTCTGAATAGGAAATAGCATTAGTGTGTGTGTAGCTAGCTGTGTTTTATGTTTGCTGTATGTTGTTTTAGAATTGCATGAAAGTATGGCTTTTTAAAGCTTAATTTCCTTTCATTACACTCAAGGTATTAGAAATGACATGGAGGTATTCTATTCATCGTTTTGTTTTATATCATAGCTGTTTTTTTGCAAGGATTTTCTTAACTGCCAACTCTGGTTTTGATCTGTGATCTCAACCAAACTGGATTATGATTTCATCAGGGTTAAGATTACACTGGCCCAGTTATTCTCCTAGTTATGTCCCTGCTAGCCTTTTCTCTCTGATCTGCAATAAAAAAGTGGAGCCTGCTTAATTTATTAAGTAGTAGTAAACTTGGAACAAATAAAAAAGAAGGTATGAGGGGCTATGAAATGACGTAAAGTAGCATTGGGCAGCCAGCCAATTCGGTGGCATGGCAGCTAAGTGCTGTTTATTATATCAGCCTCAGATCTGTACCTTTTCTTTGACCTTGCCCGCTAAATTGTTATCCCTCTGTATGAGTGTTGTGTCATTTCAATGTGTTCTTGCATTTTCTTTTGTTAGAAAATGCCAGATTGAAGAATCTCAATGAATATAGGAGGTTAAACATTACTTAAACGTAAGCATGTTTTTCCAGCCACTGGTCTTTAAATGACAGTTTAGAGATTATTTTTTTTCCCCTTTTACCTTCAGCCGTAATATTAAATGGAATTATTCATGCTGGTAAAGATAAAGCACTGCACACACGTTTGGCAATCAAGTCCTTGATTGTCAAAAACTGGGTAGTTGCATAAATGCCTCCAAGATTATGTCCTAGCAAAACACGTTTTCATAAAATGAAATATTTCTATGTGACATCTGATTCAGTTACTGGAACAATAAACTTTGCTTTTCTTTGATACAGTAATTTAATTTCTATCCCACAGTTTTTTTAAATACAAAAAAAGGAAGGAAGGAAGAGAATTGCTCAGTAATTTGATTCCTTATTCTTGAAAATGTCTTCTTTTTGAGTGATATGGAAACACTGAAGAAAATGCATCTGATACTTAAATCTTCGTCTGAATGATTGGAGGAAGATTGGAGGGAGCAGTGTGCAAGTAGCATGTGCCTGAAAACTCTTGAGAGATGTTCAGAACAGAAAGAAGATTCTGTTGGTGAATATTTGAGCTAATTTGATGCTGAAATGTATAGTGTGACATAGAACTTGTCGCATTGTCTGGAGTAGCAAATTCAGTGGTCTGAGTAGTAGTACATGAATCATTACTTGTCTGACATACTGGAGAAGATAACTATCTCGATGATTTAAATCAGACTGAACACTCTGTGCTATTTCAAATCAAGGTATTTTCATTTGAACAATTTGCATTTTTGTGGTTAAAGCAAAATAAAAAATAGATCATGAAGTACCTATGCTGAGACTGATTTAGGAGAAAAGTGGTCTGGGGAAGAGCTAAAGTGGTATTTGGAGAGAAAGGTTCCTCTGTCCATTAGTGGGAAGGCAACAGAAAAATTCTCTATAAAGCTGAAACCGAGGCCAGTCTGCTGTACAAACACAACATGCTTTTCCATCCAGAAGTAGTAGCTGGGTTAGGTCATCATGTAATGCAAAACACTTTTTTGTTTGGAGCTTATGGCAGATTTTATCTTTAGTCAAAGGATTTGTCCGTGCTACTGTGCAGTATTCAGGCACCCATACTAGTTTTAAACAAATTAGCCCTGGCACTGGACACAGTCTGTGTAGCGTGGATCTCAAGCAGGCCAGTTTAGGAACCTAAGGGAGTAATTGATACAAATCTGCTTTCCAGAAGGGATAGGTTTCTGGCAGATTGTGAAATGTCCATAGTTGAAGACTTGACTGGGATTGCAGTTGTCCAGTGGCAAAAGTCTTTTTATAAAGTGTGTCATGTTTCGGTGACCTAAAACCATGATGACAAACCTCCAAATTGACACCATGATCTGGACCAGAAAACTGATTAAGGGGGAGAGGGAGGTCGGATTTAAAACATGAGAAAGATTTGACAGCCCTCTCTTGAAAACTTCTTGGGATTAAAGAGTAATATAAAATCTTATTTTAAGAAAGGTGGTTAGTTTCTGAAGTGTGTTCAGGATAAGAGGGTGAAAAGAAGGAAGCTATTGTAAGAGATGCTTTTCTGCTAGGAGCATACCTTTGGGAGCATTGCAGATTACATCTGAGCAACAGCTTCCATGGGCAGTGCACCGTGTTATGGATGTGCAGCTGAATGCTGAAACGTCTAGAAATGTTTTGGTTTGTATTTCATCAAAGTAAAATGCATTTCTGTTTGAGAATATTGAAATGTTTCATTTTATTCACAAGTGAAAATGAAATTTCTTTACCCAATGAGGAGAGTAAATTATATGGGAAATGTTCATATCACAGTTACTTCTATTTGTTTGTTTGTTTTTAAATTTTTTTAAACATCTCTTCAAACTGGGACAGTGCTGAAAATGTCAGAATTTGCTCGTGGAAGGACTATATAGCTGTTGCTCTCTGTTGAGAGGTTCTGATAGTAGACCATTTCCATCTCCTAAGTACACTGCTAGCATTTAGTCACCTTTTGAAATATCACAGCAATTGCTTTTCTTAAGCTCTTCTGCATTGGAGAACTCTTCCCCCCGCCCCCCCAAGGATTTAGAAGGCAACATGCTTCCTAGTGGGCAGGACTTGTTCTGCTTGATCTTTTTGTTGGTATGTTTTGAGTGGCTGTGGAGGTGAGTGAGTAATGGGATAGGAGTGAAACTTTCCACGACAAGTGTTTAATTGACAGGTAGTTAGAGAATTTGTTAGACTAAGTTAATTTGCTCTAAGAGAGAGCAAGTTTTGAAATATGGCAGGTAAAATACAAATAAAGTATTATTACCAGGTCATGTTGACGAGATCATAACTTACACAAAATCTGGCAGTGTCCGACTTTTTTTTTTTTTTTAAACTTGCTAGGGCAGCAATAAAATTCTAGTTTGCAGAGGGTGACAAAATGTTTTTTCATGTAACCAATATCATTTGGTAATGCATCTGAATTTGGTTGCTGTACTCAGCTGTCAGGCACTTATGGATATTGAGAAGTTAAATGTTTGAAAATGTCCTATCACATCTAACTAACAGTAATGCAAACTGCCTCCTGCCTTGTGTGTTATATAATACACTTACAGATGTTCAGTGTGCTTTCACGAATCAATTGAATTGCAAGTAACTCAGGAGCAAAATACAGAAATATAACCAATTTATTTTGGGGTATTTTATTTACCTTGCCGCATGGTGCGTAGGAAGAGAAAATCTGAAAGTGAGCATGGATTAACTGCAGATGGTCTCTTTGGTAGATGAAATGCCTGGTGAGAGACCACGAGGACTGCAGCGAGGTCCATGGCAAGCACCCTGAAGGAAATGGGAGCCGGGGGCCGTCCTGGGAGCATCCCAGGAGCTTGAGCGAAACTGGTAAACTGAAGCGTGAGCCAGAGGAGCCAGGAGCCTGTGCCCTGTGGATGGGTTGAGGTTAAAGTGAGACGTTCATTGGGCAAGGTTGCTCCCCTGTGAAATGATCTGCTTTTTCTTACCTGTAGAAGTACATGTCTACCTGAAATAGTGCTTAATCAGTTTTAGTGCGTTAAAGTAATAATGCTCCAGCTTTAGGTGGACTCTTCTAGTGAATATTAGTTACAGAAAAAAATTGATTTTTTTTTTTTTGTCCATGGTCAAAATAATAGAAGTACTTAGCTGTCAGTCGTTTGGACATTTGGTCATTTGGACAGCTGTCAGCTATTTAATCATTTCTGTGTAACACTAACTGTGTGTATGGCTAGTAGCTCAGCTTTATTACCTCCCACTGGGTTATTCTTTAAAGGGTATGTAAAAGTTTTCATCAATGTTAATCTTAAAGTTAATTACAGGACTATGACATCATGGGTAAATTTGTGCTCTGTTAGGAAGGGCAGTAGAAAAATAGAGAATAAGGTGGCAAGATTAATCAGTTACAGAGAGGTTAGTGCTCTTATTTGCTTGGTGTGCAGAACAAATGATTTCTGGAACTCGAGTTAAAAGATGTCCCTGTTCTTTCGATACGGTTATGTGAAGTTTCTAAAATGTGATACCTGCCATTCTTTTACTTCTTCCATGCTATATATATTGCCTTTTTATCCTCAGAATGAAAGACTCTAATCTCATGTTTTTTTTCCTGTGTTTTTGTGATGTTCTGAACTGGGTCATCAATTGTGACTCAAGAAAATGTTTTTGCAAGCTGCTGCTTCTTCTATCTCTTTCTGATTTTTTTTTTTTTTTCCCCTCCTCCCTCTGAAGTCTTTTCTCTGCTCAGGTTAACATTTGGTGCTTTTCCTTTCCTGCCTCATCCTATCCTTTTAACTATTCCCAAAGTGCCCGCTTTATCCCCCTGCTTTTGATGTGAGACTACTGGTGTCTGTGCAGTTTCCTCCTGTCTCGCTTTCTGTGATATGGCTGTGTGAAAGGTGAAGGGAGGAGCTGTGCATCAATCCAGACTCTCAAAGAGCAAATACTTGGTTCTGTTCTGCATGGTACAAGCGATGTCATGGTCAAGGTGACTGAAAAGTTCTTGAGCTGTTGGCCGCTCCAAAGTTGCAGGAAAGCTGTTTTGTTGACATAACCAGCTTTTGCTGGGCACTCAGGATTTATGTTTTTATAGATGATTTTTTTGTTTTGTTTTGTTTTTTCTTTTCTGTTGTGGCTTTCAGAGTTGGCAGAAATGGAATCTGACTCATCTGGGACAGAGAAGTAGGTAGGATGCTTGGAGAGGGCACTCAACAAGTGGTTATTCTTTCTTTCTGAAGATTTGCACCAGAAGCGTGTTGTGTACTTTTATAGGCGGCTAACTAAGATGACATCGCAAGTCCTAAAAGCTGAAGGTACAAAGCAATGAAAACGTTCTCTTTTTCTGGTACTAGATGTAAAACAAATCATGGCTGGCTAGAAGGTCAGAGTAACTGCTGTAGCTGTGATGACAGTAATGTAGAAGGATGCTGCCTGCATATGTGCATTTCCAAACTGTCTACTCTAGGGTGTCATTATATTGGTAAAGGCGTACTTTGTGCTAGTATGGCTGGCTTACTGCTCGGGGGTAGTTTGATAGCAATGCAAAGTGCAGCTTTGTGGAGCAACAGTCGTTCTGGGCGTGCTTTGCCTGGGGTAGCATGCGAAGATTTCTAAGCTGCTGAAGTGCTGATAGTGTGAATGTAAGTGAATAGACTCCTTGCTCTGATAGCTTCAAAGGAACTTTTCTTTCCAAGCGGGTTGCTCTTGAAAGGAGAGGGGGAGATGATTGTTCTTGCCTTTGTGTGTGTGTGTGTGTGTGTGTGTGTGTTGCAGCGAATTGCAAAATATTAAAAAATTGTTTCATGTCATGCCGTACATGATTTCCTCTTGGAAATGGAATTTAAGATCTGTGCTATTGAAGATAGAAATATGTATATTTTTTAATCTTAAGTCTGGAGACTGAGACATTAAGTTGAAGCACTTTAACTTGCATTTATTTATTGCACCTGCACAAGGCAGTTATTTTATTATGTTTTTATGATTGTGCAGCGCCAGCAGTTGGTTTGTTGTGGAAAGGTTTGTGCCAGTCCGAAGTGAGTGACTGCAGACTGAGGGGGAGGAGGGAAGGGAAGGGAAGGGAAGGGAAGGTCGCTTAGACTTCAGTGAGGGGAATCCATTGCCCCCTCGCTTCCCTCCAGAGCTGCCTCAGGAGCAAAACCTTAGTGCTCTACGAACAAGAAATGTTACTTAGCTTAGTAAGTCTAAATAGGAATGTGGACTTCTATTTGCTTCTAAATGTATTCTCCGTTTTGTGTTATGTAAAGCATTTGCTTTCTCTATTTTAGCTTCCTGAGGCTTTCCTCAAAATCCTATGAAAACAGATTCTGAGAATAACTGACTTAGGAACTAGATGGTCGTCAGACGCAGTACCTTCTCGTTACGTTATGTGCTTAGTCTGTCAGTTGTTCACTTCCGTGTCAGAATAAAGTCTTGGAAGAGTTTTCAGGCCGAGATGTTATGCTTTTTCCCCTCCTTCTTTCCACCCCGTTTGTGCTCCTCCCTTTCTCTCTCTCCTTCCTCAATGCACTGTGACTCTGAATAACTCTTTTTATCTTGGTGATTACTGGATTTTTACTGGCTGAAAACTTCCTGCTCCTAAATGTAAGATCAGCAATAAGCAATCTTTTTCCTTGTTAGAATTTGTTAGCAGAGTGACCAAGCAGACTTTAGGCTTTTATGTCCCTCTCCTCCTCATTGTCTTATGGGGGGGGGGCCTCAGTGTTTCCAACCTAGTGTTTAATGGGAACTGAATGTTTGTTTGCTTTGGCCAGTCTTCAGAATCCTGCTCGTAACGTCTACATGTGAAATATGATCATACAGGTGAAAATATTTGCAAAAACACTGTATCATCTTTCAAAAGACTGACTGTAGGGAGTAAGCATGTATTTCAAGGTTACAAATGCAAAAAAAAAAAAAAAGTATTAAATAATTGCTTTGTGTAATAGCGTACGTGATTTCCACTTGGAAATGGAATTTAAGGTCTTTGGTGATACCTTTTCAGTGAAGCCTCTTCAATTAGAAATTCCTTTCCTTGTTTTACCTCTTGTGTGAACCTCACCATTAATCTAAAGAAATGAGGGTAAAAAAAGAACTAAAACCTATCCTTAAAAAAAACCCCAAAACTCCAAATAACTATCAAGCAAATAATGGTACCCTATAAAACTGAATTATTACAAAAAGAAAAAAAAAGACTTAAACCTCGTTTGTTTGTTTGTTTTTCTTGACGGCCTTAATTTTAAGGTCAATCTGTGCTTCTCTTTGAGTAACTGCATGAAAACCCCTTTAACAGAACTACTATACAATTGCAATTTTTTTGAACAGGTACTTTGTGCTGGACTTTGAGACGGGGATTCTGCAGTATTTCGTAAATGAACAAAGTAAAAACCAGAAGCCACGAGGAACCTTGTCTTTAGCTGGAGCTATAATATCGCCCAGTGATGAAGTGCCACACATGCTGGTGGTCTACTCTGCTAATGGAGAGATGTATAAGTTGAGAGGTACAGTGCTGCTTAAAGTGTCAGCAGAGGTGTTGTTCTGTCCTACTCCTGTTCCTGCCTCTCTCCTCTCATTTCTTTCTTACTTGTACTTCCAGAAAGCAGTGATTATATTCCTATGTTGTTACGTAGTAAATTATAAAACTCAGTGGAACAGTATCGTGCATTTAAATCCACATGCATGTACAGTATATAGAATATTAGAGCTAGAAGATGCCTCAAGAATTCTCCTCCTACTAGCAGTCAGAGTGGCACGTTGATTATATAGCATATCTTCTTTGCTCGAAAGGATGTAAGAATTGTTTTCACTGCTGTCCACAGCATAGCATTTTATTTCTAATATTGTCCCCCTTCTCCCCATCCTGTGGATAATGTGCAATAATGAATCTGCTGATGGGTTGGAGAAGGTAAAAGTGCCAGTGTAAGACTGTTAAGATACTCTCTTCTTGTAAGTTTTGGAATCATTTACTGAACCTTTAACATAAAATTTTGCATTCTGTTGTTCTGAAGTGCAAGAAAGATAATATAGGATGTATAAATTCTTTCGAATAAGAAGTTATAGACTGCAGACAATCTTTTCAAACCCTTTTAGAGTTGACTTTCAAAGGTGGATGGCAGAAATCGGTTTTCATTCTTGTTCCTTTATGTTGCATGAGAATAGCATAAGGGATTTAGTTAAACTAAAAGAGATTTAGTTAAACTGTATTTTTAAAAAGGTACTAAATTTGTGGGGGAACTGGTAGCTTGTCTAACTCAAAGAGCTGATTGACAGCCTCAGTTCAGAGGTTTCACTGATTTAAATGCTATGGAACGCTCTTTCCCCTTTAAAGAAAGAGATGAGTAAAGCAAAAGCGGGTTAAAAACCGCCCTCTTGGGGTAACTATGCCTTTAATAACACTTGGAGAAGATAACTGTGAAAGACCCTTAAACTTCTCTTCTAACTGGCTACAGCATCTTGAATTGAGGATTAGAGATGTTGTTCTTAAGAATTTTTGCGTATTTAATTAGTGAAAATTAGATTTTTACAATATAGCCTAACCAATAAATAGCATGCACACATTCACATGTGCACACTCGCATACAGTAGTAGATAGAGATTTAAAAACTCTTGCCTTCTCTTATGCAAAAAAATATCAGTTTGTGTGTGATCCTTTCATTCTCTTGTTTCTGTCCTAGCTGCTGATGCAAAGGAGAAACAGTACTGGATAACTCAGCTTCGATCTTGTGCCAAACATCACACGGAAGGTAATTCTAAGGTAAATAATTAGGATAGAGGAAATGACTGTTGTTTCATAGTGAACTTATGGAATTAGGTGAAATTCACGAAGTAAGTTTCGTAAGTTGTCAGTAAATGGTTATGGAATGATTGGATGAACAGTTTATTAAAAAAAAAAACAAACTGTGAAATATCCTGATTAATACTTAAAATATTAACTAATACTAATTTTATTGGGAGTCCAGTTGATGAGAATTAATGACTCTTACTGTGGAAGACTCATATGGTTGTTAACAGTGGACAGCTTTAAATCTTTACCAAATCTGAAAGAGGTCATCCTATGAAGATTTATATTATTTATCTCTCTGTGGAAGTGATGTCTGAATCTTTTATCCTCAAGCAGATAAATATTTTGAACAGGTACTTTAAAAATAGCAGGCTGACGGGGGGAGGGGAAGGAGTTCCTTGCCCCCAAGTAGTAATGACGTAAATCTTGTTTAAGCTAGAATGGACTTTGAAAGTGGGAGGGATTTAAAAATTAAATAGGATGCTGTGATTAGAAGCAAATAAATATACTATTTATTTTATATATACTTTTAGTATTAATTAGTATTAAGCTAGAACGCTTAACAAAATATGTTTTGATCCTGTCTTCAATCTTGTAAGCATTGTTATTGATATCCTTACCAGAACGAAGAAGTTTGCTTTCTTCATGACTGTTTACTATATAAATATTAAAAATTGCATGTAAATATAACCACAGGTGGAAAAGGTTTCTTTTATTCCCCCACCTCCTCCAAGACGGTGAGAACATCAATCGTGTTAACTGCAGTGCAAGTCATGATTCTGAGCGTCTTTGAAAACTAGTCTCCAAGAAGCTAGGTGGTATTTTAGGGAGACTGGCAGTCACTGAAGTGTCTGAAGTACAATAGAAACAATCTCTTTCCCTCCCCCCCCCCCCCCCCCTTTCTTTGAGGCGATGTGGAATTGCCAGGAAGCTATTCTATTTAAATAAATAAGAACCTTTTTTTGAGGAGAATAAATAACATTTTAGTAATCTATCTTTCAATTATCGTACTGGACAATTAAATGTTGTTTTTATACAGCTGTAGCCCAGTGCTGTTCGTAATATATTTTATTTATATATACACTATATAATCTCATAATAATATTTTATAATAATATTCATAATATACTTTGATCTCTTATGACACTTTGATGTTCCTTACCTGAATTCTTGCAGGCACAAGCAGCTGTATAGCTGAATCCAGATCTGACTTTAGGATATGAGGAAGGGATTGAAAGATCCCTTTCAGATAGGAATGTATGTTGTACTTCTATTTTTGTTTTATAGATCAATCAATATAGTACGCTAATTATTTTGGCCTCTTTTCCTGCCACAGAATATTTGTAGTATTTATATTTTAAATAAACTTGATTAGAATTTCTTTGCAAGTTTCTATTTGAATCAAATAAACCAAATTACTATTCAAGGAAAGTTTTCAGAAAAAATGCAATTATTGCCATTCCTATTCTTCCATTTCTTGCATGGCTAGCAGGGTCAGCTCTGTGTATGGCTAGAAAAGGAAATGAGACCAGCGACTAATGCATACTAAGTGAGGTGAGACAGCACTTATGAAAGACCTTCAAATGATATACAGAGGCTGCAGAACCTGTTGGTTCTGATGTAGTAGATGGCATTCTTCTGCTTATTTGTTTCATCGCCAAATCGCGAGGAAGTTTGCTGAAGAAGTTGACTTTTGGATGATAATCACAACTAAAATCTTGTCATTCTTGATGGCTACGTGCTCTAGGCTGCTCACTTCTGTACTGTGGAAGCAATCCATATAGCAGTGGCACTCTATATATCTTTCTACAGATTCCTGGTTGTTTTCGGTTGGATTTGTCTTTTGCATCTTATGTTATTTTGTACGGTAAATCCTTGCCTGCCCTCCTTTCACCCTGCACAAGAAATGAACAGGAAAATAAAACAGAATCAAACTCCAAAATACTCCATGCTGATTTCTTCTCTTTTTCTTCCCTTTTGAAAAGACGCAAGTATAAATTCATGAGGTCCAATCTGGAGCTGTGTGCTATCGGAGAGTTTTTTGCTGTTGTGTATGGAAAGAGGTCAGATAGATGCAGAGATAGGTGGTAGTACAGAAACTCTTCACTGTGTTTGCAAGAATCATTCTATAGTTAGTTAACTGAAGCTTTTAGTTAGAGATTGTTATATGTATACACCCTTTAGGTACTTCTGACTTAGTAAAAAGTTAGGCGATAGGACTCTTAGGCTAAAAAACCTGAAGTATTGTTTATTAAGTTTAAACAAACCTCCTTGAACTTTGATAACATGTTAACCTAAATTGTTGAAATTCTAGCTATGTTTTTCTATTCTTTTAACAAATATACATTTTTAGGCTGTTAGGTGTAGAGTTTTGCTTTTTTGCACAGATGGTAGAGTTACAAATGACTGTGGAGTATAGGAAAAGGAAAGTCCTTTGTGACGCAGAGGCAATGGAATATAGTCTGTGGAATATTAAAATGAATTTTGTTCATATCAGTGTACTTCGAGTGTGTCTTTAGGACCTTTTGGATGCTCTTGCTTCTTTGAAGTAACTTCAAAATCCTGGATAGGGAGGCTGATGCTGTAATTAATATCTAGACTATCAGCAGGATTTTGCATTATTAGTTGCAGACTGGTAAGGTGACAGTGAAGCAGCTGGTTTTATGAAGAATTCAGGTGTCTGGCTTGATCTTGGTCAATCAGTCAGGGTATAGTCTCTGCTCTACAATTAACAAATAAGCAGATTCATGAATTTAAAAGGAAAGAGAGTAGGAACTTGTTTGTGATCTAAACATGATTAACAAGTGTTAATACAGTGCAAGTAAATGAACATTAAGCCCTTTCTCATTAGATTGTAGTGCTATAACGTAGGTTCAGAGTTTCTCCGGTCGAGGTGAGGCGGAAGGGAGGTAAACCTGGCAGTTTTAGGCAGATTCAAGTCACAATTTCTAGAACTGAAGTTGTAGAATAATGTACTCAAAGATTTTTGCTACCTAGATTTTACAAACTTCAGATCAAACTTTTAATCTGTATGTTCTATGTATTGTACTTTTCATTTCAACAGTGCTCTTTGTAAAGTTTCTTGAAAGTCTTAAGAAATCCTTCTGTGAGCAAATAAGCAGTAGAAAGCTGGTAGGGAGTCTGTGGGACTAACAGATGATCATTATGTAAAAGACATGCAAAAAAAATTTTTTTTGACCGTTGCAAAAAAAAATTGAATTATTCTATGTTCAGTATAGACGGACTTGCTGAAACTTTCACACTGGGTTTTTGCTTTAGGGATGATGCATCAGAAAGAATAGCCTTGCTGGATCATACCAGAAATCCCTTTATCTGTGTATCAAGTGGCCAGCTGGAAGTGCCCAGTAAAGAGCATTAGGACAGAAAAAAGGTGCAGCTCCACTTGGTCAGAATACTCTTACGGTTGCTGTTGATCTGCAGAGCAAGGACTTACTGAGCTAGAGGTGGTATCTTTTTATATTTATTTATGTTTATATTAAGTTTTCTGGCCACTTCGTGAACCCATTTAAATGTGTAGCACCTACAAAGTCCTGTGACAAAGCAATAGAACTGTTGTCAGTACGTGTGATGTCAAAGACTTGTGCAATGGCATTCTGATGGCTTTACTTTTGTTCTCTGTTCATTCTCTAATATTTCCTAGTACTGGATTTGGTTTTCCTTTTTGGCCTACTACTGATCAATAATTCTATGGAACTGTCTGTTATAATACCAAAATATCATTCTGGAGTGGCAGTGATTAAGCTGAAGCTTAATCGTATGAAGTTTAGACTTTTTTTTCCTTTAAGTAAAACTTTGTTTAGTAATAATTTAAGTTTATCTTGTTTTTAACATCCAGTCTCTCTGTGCTCAACTCTCTCTGCAGTATCTATGTATTTTGAGAGGTTCAGAACTAATTATTATGCCAAGAGAGAGATCTTGGTATTATTATAGTAGTGAAAATATCTAGCAATTGGTAGTGGTCCAAAAAAAGCATGTAGAATTTTAGGAATGACCAAGAAGGAAGTAGAGAAGAAAAGTAAAAATATTTTAACTGCTCCTCTAACACCCTGTATTATCTGATCTACATGTCCTCTTCATTTCTAAAAAGAAAACACTGAAACTGGGGAAAGTACTTTTCATCACCTCCATTATTCTTCTGTACAGAATGAAGTCTGTGTGAAGAAAGACTGACTAGACTGGAACCTCTTTTGTGATGATGGAGGGGAAAGAAGGCAATTAGGAGTCACAAGGAAGGGGAGTGTTAATGAGTGCCAGTATGAAATATTTGCTGGTTGTTAATATAGGTATGAGGGAGCATCAAAGGAAATGGTCAGATAAGAGGTTCAAAATAAAAGGTGATTGAAATCTGGGGATTGTTAGGGATGTTCTGGATGCCAAAAGCCTGTATAGATTTGAAAAGCAATTAGAAGAATTATTAGGAAAGAAAGCTGAGTGAGTAGGAGGCTATTGAATACAAAGATACATCTTCTGTGACAGAAGATCTTGGAGTTGCAAAATGTTAGAAACAGAAAGAGCTTGGAATGGTGAGCATCTTTCTAAGCTTGTTCTTGTACTCTTGCCTCGTAACCTACTACTGCCATGGTTTTCTTCTAGTTCCTAAGCCCGTCCTGCAAGACAATAAAAGGATTTCCATGACTGAGGGGTGGGTATACGTAACTTAGGAACCACATGAATGATTGTTGTAAACTACAGGAGGAGGTAAAGTTCCAAAATGTGGAAGAGGTAACGATCTGAGACAGCAAGTACAGTACCCAAAGCACCCACAAGGGTCAAGCTGGAAATAAAACAACTCTCCATTGTTCACGGAGGTTGTGTGGCACAGCACTATAGTGCTCTGCTCTGGGTGCTTACAAGACTAAGTAGGCCCTATAGTTGTTGGGGAGGTGGGGGTTTGTCTCAAAGTCTCTCGATATGTTTTTTTCCCCCTATCTTCTGAGGGAGTGTTGCTTCACATAGTTGCCAGAAACTAGGGGGGGGGGAAAAAGTATTTCTATAACATTTTTTTTTCTAAGTCTCTGATTTCAAACCCCTGCAGTATAGGAGGTAAGGGAAGCAGAAATGCTGCATTTCTTTGTGTTTTTTTTTGTTTTTTGTTTTTTATTTTTAACACCTTGAGTGCTGGAATAAGTGATAACAGCAAATTGTGGGCCTCTCAAACTTTTGTCAGCGAACAGGCAGATGGATACTCGTGTCTCTTAACCTTCTGGAGTTTCAACAGACTCCCTGCTGTCTCCACTGAGGGAAGGCATGTTTCTCCATCTAGAAAGCTGGAGCTCAGGTATTTGTCCCTAGCTGCTTCTACAGCTTAAACTCGCCTTTTAACAGAAACTATGAAAGGCAGAACATTCTAGCTACTCTTTACGAATCACTTAAACGAATTAAATGCAGTCTTGCGTTTTCTCCCCCCTCCTCATCTCTGTCACACTTGGATTATAGCTCACCAGCACAGACTGGCAAATATATATATCTGAGCTATCATTTAAGGTACTGTGTGTTATTCTGTTGCTAAAATACGTGCTAATTCTTGACTAGCTAAGTCAAAATTTTGTCACCTTGAATGACAAGCAGAAAGAATAGGAACAACAGGACACCAAGGTAAAATATATTCTCTTTAAAAAGCTAGAGGATATAGGAATTTCACTTTTACATATTTAAAAAAAAAAATTGAAAGCATATACATGCTGATACACACATGAGAAGGAGGTGGAATGGGAAGAGTAAAATATGCAGTAAGGGGATATGTGTATGTTGTTTGTGTATATATTTCTTCTTATGCAAATATGATCACATGATATCTGGGGGAATATGATGGGATAACCAGGCAAGCAATTGAAGGGACCACAAGAATATCTGTAAATAAGCTCTTCATAATAAAGTGAAAACATTTTTGAAGTCTTGAATAGATTTTACTGGAAGGAGACTCATGGGGAAAATGTAAGAATTTGGAGAACATTCCTTCTTCCTGCACTGGGTCCAGATCAGGACTGGTTTCCTTTCTTTTACATAGTTACTGCATGCTTGAGAATGCCACTGTATGACTTACTCTCTTTGGAGCTTGGGTTGGGGACTGGAGTGGTGGAGAGAAAAATTAAGCAGGGTAGTGATTTTTAAAAAAAGAAAAAAAAAAGTTGTAAAGTTGTTTGAAATTATTACTTGCATACTAATAACTGAATATTGTCCAAAGGTGAGCTATACAGCTAACAGGTGGTTATAACACAAGCTAAGTCTGTCACTTTAATTACATTTTACATCTTAGTGATAAAAGTAGTAAGAGGATAATGTTTTCTAGCAAATAATTGCTATGCTTAAGATGGTCTTGATGTTCTTGTTATTCCTGTACAAGTTTTACATTGCCTAATTAGGGATTCCTCAACCTGCCACAGAGCGCCAAATCACACTATATTGGAAGAATTCATCTATGTCTGGATAGGGTTGGTGGTTTTTATAGACTGTTTTAAGTGAATTTGATTGTCCAAGTCTTAATTAAAGCGTTAGTCAAATTGGAATTCAAGGTATAAAATGATTCCAAGAAAAAAGTAGGCCTATGCATGTATTTTGGCGGTAAATTCCAAGAAGAATTTTATTCCTGTGCATTATGAAAAGCTTGTTAGTTCTTCTGTTTCATATCCCTTTTTCTTGACTGTTTAATGATGGAGGCTGTGAAAGTAGTACTAAATCAAAACATAGAGGGTTTTCATAGCAGCTCTTACTGCCACCGTATGCATCGGTTGCTGGACTGGCACATAATCTCGGGGAGTAAGTGCACATCAGTCATGTGGCAGGGAACAGGAACCTTCAGCTTGTGAAGTAACTCATTTCTTAAATTGCAGTCAGGTGGTAACTTTCAGTTTAGGCTTATGCTAAGCTAAGGGGTAGACTTCCCCTTGTTCTAGTTTTGGTTTGTGGAGTGAGCTGTGTCAGGGAGCTGATACCATTAAAAGCTGGCAGGAGCAGCTCAGCTGAGCCCATCTGTTGGCTCCCTGCAGCTGTAAAGGGCAGTCCATCCCCTTCCTTCTCATGCCACCTTTTGTGCAGGCTCTGGTGTTTATCTGGCCCAGTTGTAGCTTAGGCATCTGAAACAGCAAAAAGCACGTCCTGCTTCAAAGGACTTGATTCCCTGACCAACTCACTGAGGGGGTCAGATGAGCACTGATGCAAGGGAAGGAGAGGAGATGATCCTGCTGCTAGCAACCCCAGGTGGGAAGACTCCACTCTCTTTTTCCTCCCCTACCGGTTCCTGTCTTCTGGCTTGTTGGTGTAACTGTTAGTATGCTGATACCATCATAGATGTGGTCAAAAAACAACCTTTCTCTGATTAAGGCTGAGGCTTCATATTTAAAAATGAGCCAGCTAGCAACTGCCCTGCTCTGTGAGGGGCAGATCTGCCCTCCTTGTCCTCAAGCAGTGCTTCTGGTGCAGGTTCTTATCCTCATCTGGCCCTTTAGGTGAGGCATTTTGAGACCTAAATCAACAAAAAAATTCTGTGTGTACGTCTCTGTCTGTCTGTCTCTCCCTTCTGGTTTAACTCCCTGAAGTATCTCTCCGTGGGTTAAGATGGGCCTTAGAATCACCATCGGGAGGTGATGGAGAATGAACAGCAAAACTGCCCATTTCAGTGGCAGCTGCAGTAGCAGTTCAGCTGTAATGTGAAACAGCACCCGTAGTAACGCCTGGAAATGTGAAGTCAGCACTCTCCTGAAATCATGGCAAGGCAGATGTGTAGTTTCTCTCCACAGCTGGAGGAATGGCTGTCATAGTACTGGGACTGGGAGCCCTTCATCAGTTCTATCATGTTTTGTTTTGCCTTAGTAATGAATTGCCCTGGAGAATCTTTCCAGATGGATCATTCACCAGATATTTTGATACATGATTACTGCTTCCATAAGGCTAGATTAGTGAAAGTTTGCGTTAGCAGTTGTTTTGGTTCTTATCTGCGCATCAAACCTCTTATTCTTTTAGAGTAAGTTCACTCTCCCTTCCTCTTGCGTGCTTTTTACCCTTCTTCTTCTCTTCCCTGCCCTATAGAAGGCAACTAAAAGTATGGTGCTTCTATTTAAAACATGTTTTCAGTTTGGAAATCCTCATACTGATGAGGCTGAGGCTTGGCTGGAGATATGTGGTTTTTGACACTTTTTTTTTTTTTCCTCCCCCCTTTAGAAATTGATAGAGTTGCTCACATCCCTCTGGTTTCAAAACCTTTCCGCAAAAATGAAAAAATTCTACGTTTTGGGTTGAACCTGAGAGTTTGCTCAAACGCTTCTTGACAAATAAGAGATTTTTATGATAAAATAATCATCATAGATCATCATAGTCTGCTTAAAAGCAGACGCATGTATTGCCTTGGCTAAAGATGATAGAGCACACTAATAGATTCTATCCGAAGTTCGGCTGTTATGTAGATTGTCATTTACATGTCAATATTTGTGACTGATCAGGATGTAAATTAAACAGATCCCCATGCATATTTCCAGGTATTTATTTACTAAAGATGCATTAGAAAAGATAGAGGTGGGAATTAAAATACCGAATGGTGGTGTCTCCAAGTTGTTGTTGCTTGCTGATGGTGTGTAACTTCTCCCTGCTCAAAAACTTTCACATAGGGATTGGTGCTGTGTGTGTATTAGGCTTACTGCAGAGGAGTAAAGGAATGTAATTTCAGCGTTTATTATTGTGTAGGAAACATCTGTGGCTCAGTGCCTGTGAAGGAGGAGATGATGATCAGCCTTAAGCAGATATGACAATCCACTTCAGAAATTAGTTTATTGATCTCTGGAACATTGTATTTACTGTCTAAAATAGACAGAATTGTTTGCTTCTGGTAAATGGTGAAGAACGCTTCGACTTCTTTGGGAGCACAAAGAGTAATCTCTTCTAGGAGTATGAGTCATGAAAGTGTTAGTATAGTTGGAACTTACTGTTCTACAGTTATTTTAATTGTTGGATTGTCTTATTCAAATGGAAAGATGCAGTATATTGTTTTTTCATCTTGGAGGTGGACAGTCTACTAAAAATAAGTCTTAACCTAAATTTGTGTTAGCTAGGCATGCTCTAAACTGTTTTAGGTCCTAAAACCAAGACGAACACAAGTTACAAACTATCCTTTTTATTAGCTTGTTTATTATACTTTTATTCATTTTCATTTTATTAGCAGGCAAACTGTTGGAGCTATGGTACTGTGTAGCCTTGTGGAAGAATATTTGCAATCCCTTTGGGATGCTTCTGTCTGTGGGCTTCTTGACTCATTGCTAGCACCTTATATTACTAATCATTAAAGAGCTCATTATGTCTTCTTTTTATTAGTCTTTCATTATCTTTCCTATTTATTTATAAACCAGAAAGCAGCAGGACTAAAGAAAACCACATATGATGGTACTTGGAGGGGCAGATCAGTCACACCAGCTATGCTAGGGAGAAGAGCAGGGAACTAGGAAAGAAGATCTCGCAGTTACTGTCTTTACTCTGATTTTTCTGGGGAAGTGATTTAACGATTGTTGTAGTGTGATGTGTAATTAAGTATTTGTTAGCTGTGGAAAACATAACACAGATTTTAACATTTTAATAAAAACCAGAAATTTTTTGGTTTTGCACAGCTGTGTGTCTAAATGTAAAAGAGATGCTTGCCATTCCCAGTATTTAATTTGAAAAAGTTCTGCAAAAGAAGAGTCAAGTATTTGGCTGGGACGTAGGTGTTGACAATGTGCTGCAAAATTTCAAAGCGCCTGAGGGTCCAAGTATATACTTGCAAAAGAGCTCGCTTCTTGAAGTGGCAGCAGAAGTTGGCAGAAGGAATTAGCTGCTGTCCCTGTGCCTGCTCAGCCCAAGGACACAGTGCTTTGCTGTCATAACAGTTCTCTGTGGCAGGTTTGGTGCTCCTCAGCCACTGAGGAGTGGGGCCCCACTTCGAAAGGCTTTGAGTGGTTGTAGAAACCACTTCCTGCAAACATTCTCCAGCACTTTGCTGGGTGGCTACTTCTTGTATCTTCAAGTGCTTCCTCCTTACTGGCATCAACTCTTTGCAGTCTTGTGTTGTTTCAGTCGTTAAGTTTTGTAACAATCTTGTCAGATGGTATGGAACAGAAGGACTTACATCTCAGTTGGAATTGGTTAAACTTATCTTAGAGATTTGCCTAGGGAGAGCTTCATGGGTAGCCAGAAGTCCTAATACAGAGCTGATTCAGGTTTTGTATATTGCAGACATACTGTAAAGAGTAATCCTGAATCACATGCCAGAGGATGTGGGTGGTGGGCTGGTGGAGTTTTCTGGCACATGGATCAGCAAAGCTGGATGACTAGATGGAAGGGAAGTGTGAAGGGACAGGAAATGAAGAGATGAGGAAAACTTGATTATCGATACATAAAAGCTCTCTGTATCAATGTGTTCTGCTTTGATGTTTGGCACAGACTGGCTGCATGTGCTTGTTCAAGTTGGCCAGTCTTTCTGACTTGAAAATTTTAGAGCTGCATAGGATTGGTGGGTATTTTGTGCTGAGAGGGGAAGGAGAAGACTCTAGGGAGAGGCTCACAGGCAGATGTGATCTCTTCCTAGAGTGGAGATTACGTAGTAATGTTGTGGGGCAAGGCGTACAGCTGAATGCTGGGCTCGTGTGGCAGTGTCGATCTACAGAGCTCTTGCTATACCATGAACTTACATACCTAGAGATTTGGGGTCAGCCATTGCCCCTCTAGCAGTACAGCCTTGTTCTTGGCCATCTGACCTAATTCCAGTTTGGGATTAGTTTTGGAATCTATTGAGCCACGTGCTACTAAAACTATAGATGGGCTGTTCTTCCTGACTCTCTCTTCTAGTCCACTGGTTTCCAAACTCAGTGTCCTAAATGATTGTCCACCAACAGCTGTTGTAAGCTGCCGCATGCCCTTATAACACTTACTTAAAAGCCACCTTAAAAGCAACATAGTCCCACAAACTGTTTGTTCTGCCTCATGCCACAGTTTGTGAGTGTAGGTGATGTAGCCCAGTGACTTGTGATATGAACTAGAGCAAATCTTATAAAAGCATCTAATCTAGATTAAAAGAGGGATGCCTAAAATGATGGATATTTCTGTTTCTTGGGAATGCATGCTTTCCTTATTTCTCATGCAAAGCCAACTAAACAAAAATATGCAGATAGCTTTGGGGGGCGGGGGGGAGGGGAAGGCTAACTTCTTAGCGTCCTCACACTTGAAGAAAAAATTCTCAGCTTTTGTGCTAATGGTCCACTATAAAATTCAAGACCCCCGAAGATGAATGGGGTCTGGCTAAAGGCGTGTCATGTGGTAGGTGACATGATGGGGAAAAAATGCAAGGTGCAATCTGCAGCCAGGGTGTCTGGGAACACTTGGAGCTGAGCCTGTTGTGATCCAAGGGTCAGTTGCCGACAGCTTGCTGCAGTTTGAGAAACACTGTCTTGAAGGAAAATAGTATTGAATCACAAAACAGCATCATGTACCTAGATATTAATTAGAATATATGTACAGGTCTGCTTACTAACATTGCTCTCAGACCGTGCAAGTTAAATTAGATTATTTTGACAGATATTTTCTGTGAAAGCTAATTCTCTCTGAAATTTTCTTCCTGATGCTGTGTTTAGACAGAAGCAGTACATGGATTCTTCAGTATTTGTTTTGTATTACTTTTGTTATTTGGAGATCTGTAACTTTCTTTTCTCCTCAAAGGAAAAGCGAAACATAATACAATTTCACTTTTTCAGATTGTTATTTTCCTTCAAGCGAAACTAATGGCTAGACTTATTCTTTTGCATTGTTTCTGTTTATCTGAGTTTTATAAGTTTAGGTATGTGAAGGCAGCAGTGGTATTGTTAGCATCATGACTGCAAGAGAGTAGGACATCAGTGATTCTTGGATGGTTTCCTTCTTAAAAACAAAATAAATTAGGTTAAACTAAGATAAACCGGACAATGAGCCTCTTCTAGAGTCCTCTGATTCCCCTCTCAGCACTGGATATCTATCAATCCTAGGCAATTCACTGAGTCAGGAAGAAAAAGAAGACAAGTTGATATTTCTCTCTTTTTTAAGATCTTCCTCTGCATCCTGAATTTCATTTAGAAGTATTCTGATGCTAGTCAGTTTAAAAAAGAAAAATCTGGACATATATTCTTCCGTGATATACTAGGGATAGCCCGTTTCTGTAAAACTTCTTTTTTAGAGTAGAACACACAATTCCCTTCAGCTCTTTCTCCCCAAATACCTTTCCCCTCTGACGCTCTGGTGCTGTTATTTTAACTTGTAATTATGTCTAAGCGATGCTGTTTCAAACACAAGACAAATTTAACAAACAGCAACCTGTACTCTTCTGACAAATTCCACCCCCTGCCACGGTGCTTTTTGTTTGCTTGTTTTTGGCCTATGAGTCAAATTCTGGTTTGGTGCAATTGTAAATTATCTGCCAGGATGAATAGTTTTATGAGAGCCTGATTATACAAATGCTTGTTGTAGTAACGTTGGTGGTAAAGAATACATTCATTGCAAAAACAGAATCGGACCATGACTCTTCAAAGTGTTTATAAATGTAAATCCAGACTAATGGACTAATGCTTATTTCTATGAATACTCGGTATATCTGCAGTGGCAGCTCTTTCCATATAGAGATTGCAATATCTCATTTTTAAAACTTCCAGTGTCTGAAAGTCTTAAGTCTAATTCTTACTTTGTTTTTGGGGGGACCGTCTAACGCGTTTCACTTTTCTCTCTGTCAGTGCCAGATAACCTACTTCTTCATCTACAGTCAGTTTAGCATAATGTCTCCCTGACTTTACTTCTCATGCTAGTTGGAACTTGTCCACTTTGGATTTAAAGCCCTTTAAGGCAATTACTACAGACTTGTGAAGCTTGAAAGTGATCTGTAAAGAGTAAGAAGATGAGCGATTGTTCTCACCTAACATTTTTGTGTACTTATAGACATGCTCAAGAGTTCTCCACTGTCACAGTAACTCTTAGTAACGTTGAAGGCTGCCATCATTTACTTGTGCAGAGTTTGTAGGAAAGAAAAATTAGGGATATAAAATTAGATATTTCACCACTTTTTCTTAAAGTTCTAATGAATGTCACACTGGGAAGTTTTATGACGAGTTCCTTTGTTTCAGTTTTAATCTTACAGATGTAATGAATAGAAGAGCAAAACTGTCATGTTCTTTTATATAAGATATGTCACGCTGTTGTGGTGTGCCCCTTGGCTTGATTGAGAACAGCTATCCTAAAGACGTCCTCCAGGATAACTCAAGCTTGAGGGAAGTGGCAAAACTGATAAATGATTAGATAGGAAGAGCAAAAATTCTTGAATATTTAGACTCACAGGTTTCATGTTAAGAGTGTTCATGTTGCAGATACTGTTGGAGATTTATTTCTTGCCTGTTTTGTCTTAACTGTTCATCCTAAGCTTACTGCAAAACATGTTGACAGCTAAACAGTGGAAGCAAAAGCACGGCTTAATGTTTAATTCGTATTTGGATTGGCCTTCTAAAATTGATGTGTCTTCAACAGTAGGAGAGTTGCGCTCAACTGCTTCAGAAGCTAATGAGGTGAAAGCATTAAGATTTATCTGTGCTTCCTGCTCATACTGAACAGTTTGACAAGTTATAGGTGAAAAAAAAAAACCCAAAGAACTATTTATGTTGGCCTTGTTACTAATCCATCTTCAGAATCTTTCCTAATATTTCCTGAAACATATGGTTGTACAAACTTACCGACAGCATGTTAATATGTAGGAGTGTTTGGAGGTTTTTTGGGGGGCCTCTTTCCGGTCATCAAAGAAACCAAGACGATAGGCATAACACTTCCGAGAAGATCCCTGCTGAGCAATGCAGATGGTTCAGAAGGAATAAATTGGTCCTTAGCACAGGTAGACCTCCGTGTTCAGGTTTGTGAGGGAAGTAGAACAGTGCAAATCTGTAGCCTGAATTGTAAATTACTTTCTTTTATAGAGGTAATAAACATCAACATCCCATTGTTTGTTCTAGAACATTTCATCCTCACGAAGTAGAAGCTCATCTCTTCTGCCGCCTGGAACAGTTAATTCTGTGTCTCCTAGTGGCCAGAAACACATGAATCAAAGTGGGCCAACTGTTGTTACCATCACACATCACAAGTCCCCTGCAGCTGCCCGAAGAGTTAAGAGCCAGCGTTCTGGTCAACTCAATGAAGTCAGAGAGGTAGGAGATAAACACGTGATTTTTTTTGTTGTAATTTTAAAATGCTTATTTTGCTTTAGAGTAAGCAAGCAAAATCTGACAAGGTAAGGTCTCTTTGTTTCCTCCTCTGTTTTGTTTGACTACTTTGTTTTGCAAACATTGAGCAAAATGCTGTCTTTAGCTTTAGTTCAGCCTGAAGCAGTGCATGTACAGGCTTCTTAAGCCAATCTTAACATTACTGTGTGTATGTGCTTTAAAAACTGAAGTAGGTTGGCCACATCTCCCAAACTTTACAATGGTGCCACAGCACTGGAGGAACGCCCCTTTAAAACTGCATGCTGCAGATCCCTTCAGATTGGTAAGAGGGTCCTGAAGTATTTAAACGTAACTTGAAAAAAGACTCAAGTAAGACTGAATAAGAAAGGAGACACAGCTCCCCCTGCTCAGCAGTTTGTTTCTATATGGCTGTGGTCTTAACTTTGTCTAGTTTCTATTGCTGGCCTTGTGATGGAAGAATGCTTTGTCCTTTTTAAACTCATCAAAAGCAGACAAAGTATATGTTCTTTTCAAAGTATGTTTACCAAAGTCTGAAACGTGTAACTTGTATACTAATTTAAGTCCATCTTCTAGGCAACAAAAATAGTACAGAATTTTTAGTCTTCAATGATACTGCAGACTTTCACAGAACTCACTTTTATCTGTCTTTCATCTCTTGTTATTTTTGCTTTATCTGAGTTTCTGGTTTGTCAAACTTTCCTGCTATTCTTTAATAGTGCCTTTCTCCTCCCTCCCTTACCAAAAAAACCAAATGTTGTAAAGCATTCTTTTATCCTATGCTTTTAAAATTTCTGGCTAAATCCTCTAATAGTTAATAGCTTTTAAGTTTATACTCCCTGAATGTTTTCTGAACTGAGAACTTTTATGATAAGAATTTATCTTAGTAAGAAATTATCTTAGTAGCCTCAGCTCACAATGAGGACAAAAAATTGTACAACCTGGTGAAGACCTTTTTTTTTTTTTTTTTTTTTTTTTTTTTTTTAATTGTAGTAGCATGAAAATTGAATGCTTCCCATGTGTTCTCCATTGTGTTAAAAATAGTTGTTCCTTGCCCTGAAAAGCATATTGTCTGACTCTGTCACCCATGTTTTCTTTATATTATAGAAAACCTGTGTCTGTCTGTTTTTCATGGGAATATCATGTCTTTGCCTACCAATCAGACCTCTCCTCCCCCCACCCCCAACAACTGATTACACATTACTAAGTGTATTTGCTCTCAGACGGTGAATTCAGGGATTGCCTCACATCTATTAATAAAATAGTCAATGGGATCCGTAGCACCTTTATGATATGAATCTGTATAGGTCTGAAACTGGTTCAAAAGAGAGACTTAATATTTGCGATGATCGTAAGCTGAACAAGACAAAATCAACAGATGCGAAGAACTACGTTTGGGAAGGAAGAAATAAATACCACCATATAGTAAAATAGGGAATAAGTGGTTAGGTATCATTCCTGCGGGAAAGGCTCGTAGGTTGGTTGGCTACTGAGCTTGCAGTGTACTGCAATGCGATGTCACTGCAGAAAGGTAAATATTAGAGCAAAATAGGAATGCTGCAAGAGAGACAACCTTCGCTTGGGACATATGGTCTTCAGTAGCTCGGAAAATATTCCTGGGAAATGTTGAACCTGGGATTGCTGCTCAGTTCTGGACCAATTTGTTTTGATTTGACAGTGTTATTTGCAAACAGTGAAGTGCATCTGTGTTGCAAATGGAACAGATGTGCTCCTACATTTTACATATTGCAGTGATATTTTGTAATATTTAACTGTTCTGTTCTTTCCTTTTCCTATTTTTTTCCTTTTATAGTAAGAATAAGCAATAGATTGTTTTCTTCTGTGTATTCTGGCTAATTTAAATTTGTTTTGTAGAGAACGTAGAGCAGAGGATTTTAATGTAAAAGGACTGATAGCAAAGAGGTTTCCTTAGAACCATACTAATGTGCAAATGTTTATGAAGGTAGAAAAAACAACTGTGTGGGTCTCCAAAATGACACCTGCAGTAAGTGTTTCAGTTCTGAAAGTAGACCTTTGCCTATCTTCAAGTTTCTGGTAATGTTAAAATTGAGCACAAATATGGAGCTTTTGCACTGCTGTGAAAACTTCACTTTCAGTACTCAAATTACATATGTATAGCATCAAATCAAAAAGGCACTCGGGAGTATTGCTTTTCATTATAATGTAGAGCTTATTTCTGTTCAAAATATTCTTCTTTAAAGGATATGTTTGCTTATATTAACTGTATGGACTGGACTACTAACATCAAGATTTACAGAGTATAATATCAAAACTGCAATTGACTGTACATTAATTTGGGAGAGCTGGCATGCTTGGTGTTGTACTTTATGCAGGGTTATTCAAGGTCCTACCTCTTTTATTCAGGCCATAGCTTATTGTTAAAGTAGTACTTTCAAGTGATTTTTAGTAAGTTGTGCAGTTTTTATGGTAACATGAGTGCATGTGTGGTCTTGAAATTGCATTCTGTTGTTTTAAACTATGCATCTTATTATTTTCCTGGCAATTTTTGATTAAAAGGGTTATACTTGCAGGATTCTTTACTGTAGGTGGGTAAAATTAGCTGGAACACAAAGCCAAGTGGCTGCATCACACTTCTTACCAAGTTTTGACTGCCACTGGATTAAATATCTCCTTGGAGATGCTCAAAACCTGACTGGACGTCATCCTGGGCAACCTGTTCTAGCTGACCCTGCTTGAGTGGAGGGGGTTGGACCAGACAATCTCCAGAGGTCCCTCTGACCGCAGATATTCTATGATTCTGTGAAATAAGTGGCACGCTTCATTTTGAAATGAAGTTATTTTTGGTTGAGGAGATTTGACTAGAGTATGACCTGTACCAGTGTTCCCACTTCTGTTAGAGTACAAAGGATTGCAATATGAAAATGTTTTATAGTGAGTCATAGTAATGGTTTATAATTCATAGAATTTTAGAGAAATTAAATAGGATTAAATGAAAGAACTCTAGAGAAATATTTTTTCCATCATTTTTCATAGTTGATACAGAAGCTTCTGATCCTCCATACAGTGAAATGTTGGTTACCATTTCCTGTGATCCTCTACAGTGGGCTAGTCATCAGCATGTGTTTCTGAACACCTGGTATAGTGAGATGTAGATTCAGGGGGCCTCTACAAGCAGGACATCTGTTTTATAAGCCTGTGGGCATTTGAGGCAGTTCCACAACTTGGAAAGGATTGCTTTTTTTGTAGGGTGGCACATCATTTGCTGTGTATATAACTGCTTCTTGCATGTCATTTGTAGTATATATAAAAAACAGTTGTCTGATTCCTGCAGGAATTCTGTAATTAGCTGGTGGTTCTTTAATTCCTCCCTATCCAAATAGGAAAATCTAGACCCAGACCTAGTGCTTCACAGAATGAGGTTGAACTGCATTTTTGTGCAGCACCAGTTGTCCACTTGTGTGTGTGTGTGTACTAGGAGAAAGGGACAGTTCCAGAACACCTTGGGGATTTTCAAGTGAGTAGTGAGTGTCTTCTGGTTGCTGTAATTTTTGAATAACAAAGCTAAGAATTGTGACTAGCTACTGTTAGAGAAAAGGGATGCTGTTGTCTGTGGGGAAGTGTTTGTCCTGTTAAAGGAATTATAGCACTGTACAGGCAGTTCTGTAAGATAACAGGCGAGATACAGCGCTTAAACCACTTGGGGAAGCGCTTGAACTTGCAGGACTTTCTCTTGTGTGAACACATGCCGACACGCAAGAAACTGTGAATATGTGGATGGTAAAACTTTGTGCCGAGCTTTTAAGCTAGTAGGAGGGGAAAAACTGATCGTTTTATTTCATGCCAGACTTTACTTTTTTTTGCTTTGAAAAAGGCAAGCTTTCCTTTTGCTTGTCTAGAAGTATGTACGTGAAGAGGTAAACATGTAAGACCAATCTAATGCCAGTTATAGCAAAAAGAATGCTGCAGCTCTCAAGGTTTGTCATAGCACTGAGGCCACATGCTCTGTGGGAAGTAAGTGTGCGTGAGAAAAACTGAGTTGGATCTTTGAACTTGACATCATGCGTGAGTAGTGTGAAGTACATACAAGCAGCATTTTAAAAAAACTTGCTGATAATTAGTGGTTTGATTAGTCTGATAGACTTACATGCAAGAAGGGAGAAGTGCTATATATTGGATGCGTTTCTCTCATTGTTGGTTCTCATCTTGATTTTGGTGTGTGGGAAGATGAGAACTAGCTTTGTGACAAATACGACCTTCAGGACAGCACAGCTAATAAATCATGTACTTGCATTTAGAAGATGAAAATGCTCTCATCTCGCTATCCTCCTACCTAGAAGGTATGGTACAATCGCGAGTCTTTCTGGCCTAGGGATGTGGGTGCTCTGTCAGAGGCCAGAAAGCAAAAATTTCTTGTTGGACTAGCTGTAGTGAGGAACAAACAGCAGAAAACCTTTGCATCACTTCTGTGTCCACTGAAGGCAAGAGACAGTGGACAAGGCAGTAATTCTTAATTCAGCTGTTGATGTGTATTTGGCACAGAACACGCTTAAGTTGTAAGTTCTGCTACAGCTGCTACTATTTAACCACACTTAAATACTTCTTGAATTGTGAAGCATTAGAGCACAGCTTCATGTTATGGGTAAGTTTAACAGCTTAGTTGCATGAAAGGGGCACTTCCAACTGCCCTGCTTTAGCTGGAGCCATTATAAATTGTTAGAGGCCTTAAAGCTGTAATAGTACAAACTAGTATGAGGCCTAAAAGGGGAAGGTGCAGATAGTGATCTTTGTACCTTCTTTTGAATCGATTCTTATCGGCTCCAGTTCCAGAAATACATGTTCCTGAATACAGTCCGAGAATACCAGTGCAAGAGTGCAGAAATGTCCATCTGGCTGTTCAGTAACTTTGATGTGATTAGTTCCTATCCATATCCTTGTAGACAAGAAGCCAATTTACACAATATAAGAACAGATGAAGCTATCTGACATCTTCTGTGGCAGTCTCTTCTGAAGCTATTGGAGTTGTCTATAAAAGTGTCATGTCCTAAGGCTTTTTATTCTAGCTCAAGTTAGTATTACGAGATCAATTAAAAACATGCCTCTGTGGGGGATAAATGGGATACTTAAGTCTCTGGGAGTGTTGGAAAATCTGTCAGAAATCTGAATTATTCTAGTATCATAAAGCAATAATTATTGTAAAGTCACAAATGCATGAGTCGAACACTTTTCAGTGTTCTCTGAATCTTTACCTTACTGTTGTGGTAGCTTTGAGATCACTAAGTGTGCACATAGCTTACACTTATTCTGTATATTTGAATTTTTATTCATGCAAAAGTTGAGTCATCCTGGAACTCAGATACAGCAGCAGGGAGCACTGAGGTTGCTATGGGAATCACAGAACAAACGATCTACTAAAATTACACCATTTGTCCACGCGAGTTACGTCAAGAGTGAACTTCGTTCATTATTTCTGATTTTTTTTTTCTAAATTTGAGCTATTTAGTGATGAAAACATGACTTCTTTTTATTAAGATTTTTTCAACTTGTAGCTTTAGCAATAATTGAATATGTGCAAAGATGGTCATTTTCAACCACTCAGAACTTAATACACGGCAATTTATAAATTCAGGATGTGATTTGTATGAGAGCCAAATTAGGAGACTGTTGCAGCATTCGTTTTCTTAAGCAGTTGCAGACAAGCTAAGGTTACCATTCACAGTTATTAAAGCATTTCACTAAATTTAAAGTGAATGTTTAGTTTCCAAAGGAGCTTGAGATAAGTGAAATTTGAAGGGAACCGAGTGTCCAACTTCTGCATGCCCTTAAAGCTGTCATTTAATTTTGTGTATAAAAGAAACTATTCTAACTGGAATAAAATGGTATGAAATACTCTGTAGTATAGCATATACTTTGCAATCTACGTTTTTGAAAAACTACAGGGCCGTTTTCTTTCACAATTTAAGCACAAATACTGCAGCAGTTTCAATTTAGAGTCAACGCTTTGAAAATGAAGCATTAAAGAAAACGTACTTCTGGAAATCGCTTCTCGAGGTGGCGAGAGTATCACATTTCATGGCTTTTTGTTTAGTGGCCGTAACTTCAGTGCTGCTTTCTGGTTGGCTGGCTGATGCAGCAGCGTTACTCACAGCAAACTCCTGATGCGACAAGGTGCATTCACCTTCTGCAGCTCGGTTTACAATGGGATTTACTGCTCCCAAAGTATGTGTGCTATTATGTTAACCCACACTTAAATGCTATTTTTATTAAATTAAGTTGAGGGTACTTTTGAATGTTCTCAGTGGTAATAGATGACAGTGTTATTACACTGTCAGGTGGCTAGCCAGGTTTCAAATATTTAAGTACAGAAACTACTTGTAAATGCCCTCCAGAGGAAAGTAAACATAGAAATGGCTCATACATTTTAAGTGTACCATTCAGTTTACATTATTGTACACATTTATGGAGGGACTTGTGCAGTCTTCAAATCCTTGTGTAACTTCTGAAGTGCTGCAGGCTACTGCAAGAAATACAGGAAACATTTTGGTTTTGTAACAAATGAAGTATTAAACACCTTAGCTTCCATCTGTTATGTAACACAGATCTGATCTCTGGCAGCTTTTGCTAAATGTTATGATGATTTCCTTCTTTAATCTTTGGATTTCAGGTTCTAAATGGTTCAGAGCTCAGGTTCTGAGTTTCTTTGGGAACTTCGCATGTGTTCCGCTGATGAGTTTAAGCGGCTGCTTGTCTGCCTCTTGGCTTCTTGGTTACAATCCTGACTTCTGACAATAAGCTCTTAAAATATGCCTAAAAACCAGAATGGCTATTAACATTTCAGCCCCACCAGCAGGCTAACTGAACAATGTCTGCTTGAATTTGGCATATGCTTTTATGTATTTTTGTACTATAGCTACTAGATGTTTAGCTGTAACTGTTTCTGTTTGAGTCGTGTATTTGTCACTGTAGTGAACAGGATAAGGAAACAATAACTCATGTTTTTGCACATACTGCTTAGCATGTTCTTCAGGTGATCTGTCAGTTTACTATGTTTCCGGATGATTGCTTGCATTTTTTCCCCCTACAGAGATCCCCTCTTATCCAATTACAGTTTTACTAGTAAATGTAGACTGGCAGCCACAAAACACATGAATTTGTGGAAAAGTTGCTGTATAATTGCTGTTCAGTCATATTGCAGCATGTCATAAATTGGCTCAAAACTGTGGTTTTATATGTTTAATCAGTGCTCTGAAGTTAATGATGTCAATTTAAACCAGTTGACAGTGCACTTTGTGACACTGGGAGAAGCCAAAAGGATGGATTAGGAATACTTTGTCTCAGAGTGATTTGTCACAAGTCACAGAGGTATGCTTTATTCAAGGCTTCCCATATGGTCCAGGAATCAGAAGATCAGATAGCATTAATGGGAACAACTCACTTGCTTTTCAGAAAACGTGAGCTAAATTGACTAAGATGGGGAAGTAGTAGCTACTCTGAATAAAACTGGATGTTGTTCTAGTGCACATCTTACAGTCATTAAAAGCACACTTCATGGCAATTAAAGCAAATCTCGTTCTTCTCTCGCTCAATCGTCTCCCAGATCATGAAAGTAATCTTGAACGTGATTATAATAAAATGTTACTTTACACTTGGACACTGCAAACTGGATGGCTAACTGAGAAGGAGGGTGAAAGGAAGTAAATGTGAGGATTGTGGAGGAAGGGAAGAAGCACTGTTAATATCTGTCTGAAGTTTGGAGAAGTATTATGTGGCATATTGGACTACCCTACATGACTGTGGAATGACATGATTTAAAAAAAGGGGAAGGGGAAGCTACTAATAATCCAATTACATATGCTAGCAAGCGCATGTTCTGAGACAACCCCCCCATCCACGTAGGTATCCATGTGGAAATGTATATTTAAGGTTCCAGTGCAGCTTGGCCTTTTCTTTTCTGAGGCTAATCTTACTCAAAGCATAGAATATGGATTTTATCATTAGTATGCCATACAGTGGTAAACTAAAAGAATTTTCCTGTGACTGCTGATGTTGATATAATGACTAGCAACCTTTTAGGTACACTCTTGAATGCTTAAAATTCACGAATGTGCCTTAATTGCTAATAAACAAAATATGCTTTTCAACTGTGTGCTATAGCTGTTAACTCCACTGAAGTGATCATTCTGAAATGCAAGGAAAACTGCTACTCAGAAGCGCTCGTAGAATAACATCTACTTATGAGCAACATTTAATCACTAAAACTAATGGCTTGGCTTGCAGATTTTGAGGTAATCGTTGTAATAAAATTACACAAGAATAATTTCCCACGAGAGGCTTCTCAGAAGCTGTGTTCTCAGTGCTGCCTTCTGTGCCTTAGTGTACAACAGTGTTCTTCCTGCTTGGCTGGATGGCAGCCAGTTGCCATCCAAGATTTACTTGAACTTGCAGGGTGCTTCCTTTGCTTCTCTAATTTATGGTTCTTGACCATTGGAAGCAACTCAAAGAAAAAGCAACCTTGGCAGCCACTGTCGGCTTTTTTCTTTGTGCTTTTACCTTAAATTCCCTACGCCCTGCTCCCCTTGAGTCGTCTTTGTGAGTAAATGATAAGTCTTAGTAGGAGACTGTTAATAGGATAAGATCAATATAACAGGTAAACTAGCAAATGCTCAAGGAAAGAGCTCATGAGTTATAGAGGGAGAGCCTAGCACTTAATAGCTGTGTATTGGTAGAAACCTTATGCTGGTCAAGGAGATGGCATACATCACCTACACGTGTGCGGAATATTTACAGAGAGCTATAATATAGCAGGCTAGGCAAGCAAGAGAGCAGGTTGCATCTCCTGCAGCAGACCCTGATCCTCAGATATCTTCTTCAAGTAGCAAAATGACTAGTGCTAGATTGATACTGATCTTTTTGCAAAAAATATATAGTCTACTCACCCTGACAGAAGGAAAGAAAAGCTGATTTGTGGAGAAAAATAATGGTCATTGATACAGTCTGTCTGGATCATGCTCTCTTACTGAGTATTTATTATGGCAGTCAGATGCAAGTAAAAAGCTATAACTTCTGCTCACCTAAAGACTTGGATGAGTGGCTCAATGAAACAGTCTTAAAATAGCTGACACTGTCAGAGGAACTGCTTTCCTTGTGTATTTCAGTACTTCTGTTTGTTTCTAAATCTTCCCCTTAAACTTCAGATTCTTTCCCCTGCATATTTGCATTTGGAAGGGAGAGGTGTTCTCCTCCTCAGGTATTAAGAACTGAGAAGGGACTCTCGGAAGAACTCTTATTTGGGGGGTGGGAAGGGGAGAGGGAAAGCATTTTTTTTCACAGTCATAAAGTGTGAAGACATTCAAAGGAAGCTGAATACCTCAGGATATTGATTAAGTTTCAAAGCGTTCTGTTGCTCAGAAAATCCAAGATTGCCTGTCTGCTAAAACATTTTGTCGAGGTTTGAACTTTTCATCCTAGCCAATCTCCACGGACCCGTCTTTCTGTAATTCCTCTCTACTTTCCCCCTCCCTCCCTCCCCCCCCCCCCCCAAAGCAGGGACAGCTAGAGCATGTTATCCAGGACCATGTTCAGTTAGGTTCTGATTATCTCCAAAGATGGAGTCACCAGAACCTCTCTGGGCAACCTGTTCCAGTGTTCAACCGTTCTCATAGTAAAGAAGTGTTTTCTTGTGTTCCAAGTGGAACTTCCTGTGTTTCAGTTTATGCCCATTGCCTCTTGTCCTGTTACTGGACACCACTGAGAAGAGCCTGGCTCCATCTTTTTTACACCCTCAGATATTTATAAACATTGATGAGATCTCCCCTGGGCCTTCTCTTCTCTAGGCTAAACAATCCCAGCTCTTAGCCTCCCCTTGTATGAGGGATTCTCCTGTCTCTTACTCATCTTTGACCCTTCACTTGACTCGCTCAGTAAATTCATGTCTTGTACTGGGGTACCCAGAATTGGACGCAGTACTCTCGATGTGGCCTTGCTGGTGCTGAGTGGGGGGAGGGGGGACGGTAAGAGCCCTTCTTTGATCTAGTGGCAGCACTGCCTAATGCAGCCTGGGATGCTCTTGACCTTCTTCACCACAAAAAGCTTATTGTCCGGCAGGAACCCCAGGTCCTCTGCAAAGCTGCTTTCCAGCCAGTAAGCCCCCAGTGTGTGCTGGTGTGGGGGGTTATTCTTCCTTAGCTGCAGGACTTTGGACTTGCTTTTGTTGAACTTCATGAGGTTCCTCTGCCCATCTCTCCAGCTTGTTGAGATGCCTCTGAATAGCAGTGCAGCCCTTTGGTTTGTAAGCCGCTCCTTCCAGTTTTGTATCATCTGTGAACTTGGTGAAGGTGCATTTGGTCCCATCACCCAGGTCATTAAGGAAGATATTAGATGGTATTGGAGCCAGTATTAACTCGTGGGAGATGCCGCTAGTGACTGGCCTCCAGCTGGACTTTATGCTGCTGATCACAACACTCTGAGCCTGGCGGTTCAGCCAGTTTTCAGCCCACCTCGCTGACCACTTGCCTAGCCATACTTCATCGGGCTCTCCTTTATGCCATGTCTTCTCCTGGTTGTCTTAGGCTCTGTTTTTAGAATGCATCCTAGTGACGTTTGCTCTTCCATTCTGTAGTGTGTCCTCACGAGGATCTACTCTACAGAGTGTGCTAGGAGAAGGCTGAGCAAAAGACCCAAAGCAGAACCCAAAAGGAAATTGTTTTGTCAGCTGAGAAAATGAAGATGCGTAGCAACTAGCTTTCTAGGTGTTGCCTTAAACAGTAGCAGTGATGGTGTGAAATCCTTATTAGAGAAAAGAGGAAAAGAGAGCAGAATGTTTTCTGGCTTTGTTTTGTTTTTTTGTCCCCCCCCGCCCACACCCTCCCACCCCAAGAAATAGAATTGTGAAAGCAGAGGCAGGGACTGAAAAGAAAAACATGCCCTGGTGATTAGCTGCCATCCTGATTGTCAGAGGTATAGTTCTGTTGGTGCTGTCGCTTTTTGTGGCTCTGTCTGCAAATTATGCCAAGTGAAAATTAACTTGCTCCTTTGAAGCGTCATTGATAGGGAGTGTGTGTCCAAGCCTTAATAACTATAATATAACTGCGTCATTCCAATTTTACTGTTGATTGTTTGCTACTTCAAAATGATTGAGGTCAAGCAGGCTGCTACCCTGAGGTGATGATAATGGAGAATTACATGCTTTTTCTCTGAATGGGAGGAAAGTAATGATCAAGAGAGGACAATTGATATGTATGTGATTGTCTGGTTCCATTTTTTCCAAGATGTTTTTAGAATATCTCACTTAATGGTCTAGGATCCTTTCTTAAAATATATATATTTTTTCTCATTAGCATAGTAATGTTCACAGAGGCTGCTATGGGTCTATATTTGAATCGAAGCTTTGAGCAGAGAATTTTGTTCCGTCAGCGGCCCTTTTTGGCCAAAAGCTCTTGGTTTCATTGTAGAGAAAACACACAGACATGTTACTCATAGAACTTAAGAAAACATGTTTGCAGTACTCTCTTGTACGTGTTTCTACAGTAGATGCTTCTAAAGCTGAAGTGCAAAATGCTGTTTATAAGAGACATGTTGTATGCTGCAGTGCCTTTGGCAAGAATCTCTGCATATAGCTGTTTCACCTTAGTTGCATATTAAGCTCTAATTTTGCATTCCTAGCTTGCATGCTGTTGATGGAATCTCATTATAAAATCTGTGGACGTGACTTTACTGAAGAACAGGGAAAAGCCTGTAAGTCCTTATCAGAAAATTTTCTTTTGTCAAGTAGTGAGTCCCCCTTCCAAGTGACCTTGAATAAGTTTGGGAATGCTTTTCAGAAGTTAAGCCAATACAGAATCTCTCAAGCTTGGCAGTAGTTCGTTATTAATGCTTAGCTCATAGCAAAAGTGCATTACATTGGAAAAAAAATGCAACTTTTACTGCAGCTGTAGAAGTTATCTTTATTTGGCAGACTTTTCATTAGGAGAGGTATACCTGTTGAGTTGGTGATGGACAGCACTGAGTTTTGCAGCAGCTGAATTTGAAAGCAAGCTGAAGGAAGCAGGCAACTTTATTAAATAGTCTTTCTACATATTTGTGTGTTTATGCTTTTTCCTTTCTCAGAACAAATAGTTATAAGTGGGAGAGTTCTGTGGAAATACTGGGTGGGAACTGTGCACTTCAGCTGAACTGACGGCCAGTGTGTCAGATTAATGACAGGTATGACTGCTTTCCTGACATGGAGTTACTTGTTACATTTTGATGTATATTTAGTACATGTATTTACATATTCTACTTTGATATATAGTTGGTTGTCTGTTTTAACTTAATTTTTGCAATATGAAAGCTTTTCTTGTTGTTGATCAAATCTATGTCAGGAACACATTGCAAGAGAAGTTCTTGCTCAAGGTCAGAAATAATGACTTGTAAGGTTTTTATTTCTTTTTTTCTGTGTGGACTTTCTTCTCTTGCATCACGCCTCTGCTTTTGTTTTCAAGAAAAGCCATATTTTATATTTAAAAAAAAAAAAAGAAAAAGAGAAAACCCTGTGGTTTTTGTTTGTGTAAAAAGCAAAGGTCTGGACTCATAGCATTTATGACAATTCTGAGGTCGTTTCAGAAGCTGACCTATTCTCATATCCCTTTCCAGCCTCTTTCAATATTCTTTTCTTCTGGCCTTACATTTTAAAAGCAGGAAACTATACTTCCATAAAATGTCTCTTGCTCTACCTGCTGGTTTGTGTGTGTGTACGTGAGAGAGAGAGAGAAATTGTGTTTTTATGTAAGATTAAAAATAAAAAAAAGCAAGCCAAGTTGACTGTTTGCCTGCTTTTAAAGGAAGTAAGTCCCTCACAAGGGCAATTTGACTTAGGCCTGGCAAGCAAGTGAACCCGTTGCTCTTCTCTTACTATCTAAATGTCCAAAACTTTTCCAGCAAAACCCTATGTTTTTACAGATGCTTTGTTTTCATATGAGCACTGAGCTGTTCACTTTTTCAGACTTGTACATGATTGTTTTCAACTTGCATGCAGTTAGCAATGAAAAGGATTTAAAAATAAAGATACGCTAAATCTTTCAGAGGAAATGCCTAGAGATAAGTAGCCAGACCATGTGCTGCTAGTGGTGGTATTACTGACAGCCTGCACGGAGCATAATGTGATAAAGAAGGAGAGTTATTAACTGACACAGCTCAATGCATATTTGATGAATGATTTCTAGTGTGTTGTAGAAAACCTGACAGTACAGGATGTCTTTGGGTTCCTAGCGTTAAAAGAATATTTTCATTTCACTGCAGAGTGTATTGCTTTTTTTTTTCATATATACTTGTAGGCATGTCTTTAATATCTACCATAAAAGGACTCCATATGTGTGAAGTTCAGTTCTGAAAAAGGAGAATCCCACACATTATATTTTAAATTTCTCAAGCGTACATCCACGTTGTGTCTGGGAAGGTCGGAAGAATCTTCCTGAAGTTTTCCGTTCCAAAGGAAGTGTAGGAAGATCTGAAGTATTTAAATCTTTATGCGGAAAGACTGAATTGATGACTCTACTTATTTTCTTGCCGTGCTCCACATGGCCAATATGACAAATGAAGAGCGTCTGCTTGTCCTTTTTTAGGTAGTACGGCTGATGCCGCGTTTCTTTGCAATAGGGAGCTTAGAATCACTGTTTCTTAGGATGCTCCTGTGGCTACCGTGGGTTGGGCAATTTTGTAGATGGCTCAAAGCTAGTGTTTGCTGTAGGTGGTTGTGATATACTGTATAGTTGAGCAAAATCCTCTAAGTTCAGTAATTCTAGAAAGAAAAATGTTCTGATCGTCATAACGGTGGTCTGGGCTGGACAAACAAGACAAGTCTATTAGTCTTGGAGTCTGGATAACAAAAGTATTTCCACTTTAAACGAAATCATGTCAAAAGCAGTCATATGCTCTTCCATTTATGTGTGGCTAATCAGGTTTCTTCCTTTGACATTTCAGTTGATCTTTGTTTTAGGATGGGAGGAAGAATCTTTATTAAAGAGTTTATTATTATACTTTAGAATTAGGAATACATCTCTCTTTTTGTAATGTCAGGAACAAATTGAAGCTTTAAATCAAAATCGACGTTCAGGATTTGTAAGATGGTATCTCTGCATTGGAAAGATTAATATATCATCTAGCGCTTTAACAAAACACTGAATTACTGTAATTTTTCTTTTACTGCAGAAATAGCACCTCAATTTTTCTTGATTATTTCTTATATTTAGTTGTAGCGGCTAATTTTAGCTTATTTACTGTATGGCACAATGTTCGTTCTTCTCTTTTTGTCTGAAGTGCCCTATATTTGGAAAGAAATGTATCTCATAGCTTTTTCTGTTTTTCATATACTGTGTAGGTGACCCTGAGAGTAGAGTCATTTCTGCTTACCTATCTGTTTGGGGTCTTGTCACATAATCATATGGTCCCATATATCATTGTTGGCCGAGTATTCCCAATGCGAAGACCCAGGAGGTGCAAGCAGAGGAGTAGCTAGCAGTTGCTTTAACTAGGCTAAGTCGGGAAAGCAATCACACGGGGTTTTAAGATCAGTCAGGGAGAGGAGGAAGTGGGCAGCAACTGTAGCTGGGAGGTGGCTCTTCGGGAGCAAGCAGCAGAAAAGGGGTGACGCTTTGATGCAAACATCGGAGACTTGCGTTTGATCTTCTGCTGAGGGTGACGTGAAATGGCAGGTTTCTGTGTGGGTAGTGTTATCTAGAAACAATAGCAAAAATAACTGTACATTTCTGGCTGGCTAAAAGGTCTGAATTTTCTTCAAGCTTCAGATGTGCCTGCTAATAGGGAACATGTAACGTGATTTGCTTGCTCTCTTCTTACTATGGGCTGAAGATGGAGGGAGAGGAGTAAGACGTGCATAAACTGGCCTCTTCCCAGTGTGAGGCTCCCTCCTACTGATTGTTTTGCAGTAGGTCGGATGTGGCCCCATTAATGTTGCATATATGCACGCAAGTAATTCAGTACATGTAATCCTGATAATCCTTTCATTTTTTTTCTATTTTATATCTAGCATACAGTTAAATTTCTGAAGTCTGAGTGGTATTAATGAGAATATGTGGTGTCTGTTGCATGTTATGGGAACGTGTACAGGTGAGCAGGGGGTGTCAAAGCTGAAACAAGAGCGGGAAGAGAAACGGGTTGAGACTGGGTGAGGAGGCAGGGCAAGTAGTCTGCTGTTGTCAAAGCAGAGAACTTCTTTGAGCAATCTTTTGTCCTCAAGTGAGGAGGAAGGGAAGCTGGAAGCCACAAAAACCACCTGCCCCATGTGTCTCCACTTTGAGCGAAGGTCGTTCAAACTCAAACAAGTCACTTAACTTTGGACAAGGATTGTTGCTGTTGAACTTTTCTCCGTATAAAGGCTTTTCATTCTGGTTTTGAAACCAACCATCTTAAGTGTTGATAAATCATGTAGCCTAAAGAATATGTAGTTCTTGGTTTTACTTTGTAATTAATACCGGAAAGGCATGCTGTGCAGTACTCCTCCACCTCCCCCCTCAAAAAAGGCAAAAAACAGACTCACAAATAAGAGGATTCTGCTGTAGCTTGCTGTAGCTGTTTGGCTTAGAGTCTATTAAGGAATAATGTTTTTAATGAGTTTCTTCTGGCATGGTTTGGTGTTTTTGTGTTAACTTCTCAGTGGTCTATTCCTTTCAGAAAAAACACACTTCAAGTCTTTGTAGATCTTTTATCAATAACTTGCAAACAAAAGTATCAAACATATTTAAAAAAAAAAAAGTTAGTTTAATAGCGTGCTGTATTCTCTTTCCCTTAAGCCACAGAGAATTGCTTTATAGCTCTCTGGAATAGGGGGAATTTTTATTTTTGTTCTGTTCATGCAGCACGTTAAATAGCGTGGTGTTGATCAGCGTGTAAGCAATAAAAGTTCCTCAAGTTCTAGTGCTTTGAATCCTAGAGAGAAGTCACCGTTCTCATTGTCTGCTGCTGTTTCAGGTCCCTAGAAGAGCAGCTAACTTTCCAATTAATGATAGGAAGATAGGTAACATAGAAAGGATGAACCAAAAGGGCCTCTTAAAGCTTTTTGATCAGCTAGAGGATACTGAGACCTAGAGCAGTGTCCATGTTTTGGATGGAAGGAAAAGGAACAATTGATTTTTATTTTAATTTACCCCTAATCTAGGAAGAATATAGTTTGCCAATGACCGTGAAGCTTCAGGCTAGGTGGTAACTGCAAACATTCAGTTAATTTTCCAGAGGTTTCCCAAGCTCTTTGGTCAGTTTATCTTACGCTCTTGTCTTGGCTGCAAAGGAATATGTTTGTGCTTTATTAAGGCGGGAGGGAGGGAAGCTTCAGAATAACTTATTTCCATACTACTTCTCCTTTTAAATTTCTTATGATGTTCTTGAGAACCTCTTTATTATAAAATAGTATTGGTTTCTGGCCAAGGATAATGGCAGATCATTCCTCTACGGGTCACTTTCTCAGACTGGGATAGCTTAGCAAGGCTGATAGGAGGAAACTGCTGTAGCAGTACAGGCAAATCAGCGTTTCCTAGAAGAAAAGGTTGGTCTTGAGGCAGTCATGTTTAAAGGGAAAGGACTAAATTCTAGCTGATGGGAAAGTGGAAATGTATGACATACTCAAAGTTTTATTTCGAATTCCCCCCTTCCCCTCCCCCCCCCCATGGAAACACATTTTTAGAAATGCAAGTTGATTATATGAGAAAATGGAAAGTATGAAAACTGCTTTGAACTGAAAATAAAGCATTTCTGTTGGTGTGAAGCATGAGCAAGTCAGGGTTTCAACTTCACACCGTTATTCAGGATGGAAGAGGGCAGGGGGGAAAGCGTTTTTCTATAAAACTGTATTGTGTAGTCTTCTAGAAAGAATATTTTCATCCCTCTTGTGGCCATTCCTTCAGCTGGCCTCCCTGAGCATCTTGCCTGGCTCTGCTCTTGGGTGAGGAAGGGGGGGTGGGGGGGGTTGTACGTTCACACGTGTGCATGCCCCTGGGGTCCTAGCTGTTCCTTAAAATAATGTCTCCCTGATGTCTTTGTTGGTTTCTGACCGATGGTTTTGTTGTCTGACAAATGGAATCAAAATTGGCCGTGCTCATCGTGCTGTACAAATTCTCATAAGAGTAAATTTTCAGCGAGAATTTGAGAGCACAGTTCATCCCAGTCTTCTAGCCCTTGCAGTTACTTAATTTATATTTGCTTACCAAAACTAAAAGTTTGGCTTTTACTGAAGCTCTTGTCTCTGTTTTTAAATGTTGACACTTAAAACGTCGTTATTTTAACCTGCAGCAAGACATTTCACTACACTTTCTTACTTATCTTCCTACAACAGCTTTTCAGTTACTTCTACTCTAACTTATTTGCAAGTGTAGTTATTTGCATCTTTGAGTTCAGTTTCCTTTTTTTTCTGTTCAGTGCACTTGATGTATACTTTTTTTTTTTTTGTTATCATTCTTTTTACCAGCGTGGGGGAGACTACAGGAAGCACGCGGTACTTAAAAAGGCCGAGCAGAAGGGACACCACAGGTCATGAAGTTTGTGCTACCTTTTTACAATATAGTAGTTTCGTCAAATGGAGCTTGAATCTTTATTGCTTATAAAGTCTGGCAGTTTTTTTGAAAGTTTTTAGCACTTCAACCATATGCCTGTAATTACCTTATTAATTAAACCCGTAATTTATTTCAAGCTTTTGTTTATATTTTTCCCAATGAAATTCTTTTTAGGAAGACAAATTTAAAACAGTATACTTTAGAGAGGAGTACCTAAAGACAGTAAATTTTTCTGACGGCAGGTAGTTCAGTTTTATAGACGCATATTAGCAAAACAAGTTGTCTTTTATCAAGTTGTGACTTTGCCTAGAGGTACCTTTCCTATCTGTAACCAGGATATAAACTTCTTGTTGACATACAGTGTCGCATTAGTGCCCACAGGCTCCAATCTGGCTGGATCTTTATTTGGCTGTATTAGAGAAGAGATGATTGTGTTAGATGCTGTATGGATGCAGAATAAGGAGAATGAAGATAAGCCAACCTCCAACCTGCTTTGAAAAGCTTGTCATGAATTTAATCTAAAAGTTGTTGTATAAAAGATGATGTACATGTTTGTTGTCTCATAAACACTTTAATAATTAAGCCAAATGTGCATGTTTCTTTATTCAAGCTAAGCTGGGGAATCAATAAGCTGTTAAAGAAACATTGCAGTTAATGTGATCCATCGTATGGTAAATGTTATCAGTGTTGACACATTCAGTAATCTGGGCCATACAGATAGCTGACGGAGGTAGGCTTTGATTTTATTTATCTCTAGCCATGTTTAGAGTTTGAACTTTAGCATGTGAGCTTGAATTTGCACGCTTTGGAAACCTGTTAAACATTGATCATTTTTTCTTAAATAGTTTCGTGCTTAGACTGCCTGAAAGCATCATACTAAGCAAACTATGCTAAGAAGGGAGGGAAAGTGAACTAAGGTACTATTGATGAAGTATTCTTTGTGTTTTGTTTAACAGTCCCTCTCGAGGTACTTATACATAATATAGATTCCCCCCTGCCAGCCCTTTCTCCCCTTGGCTGGAGTTTGGGAGGAATGACTGGCACTTGATTGTCCTACCTTTCTTTGGTTCTGACCTAGGAAATTATGATCTTTAGAGTGCTGTAAGTCTGAGAGCTTCTGGAAGTAGTAAAGAAATTTCACCCATTGTATCAATCTGGCAGAGGGTTGGTAGGTTATTTTTATTTCATCTACCTTTCAGGATCATAAGCCTGTAGTGGTTCTGAAAGTAGAAAGATCTGAAAATCAGGTTTCAGGGGAAGTAAGACGGTTTAGTACATGCAACCTATAACCATTATTCAATATGGATAAATGGGAGAGCTTCCACAGGTAATTGAGCCTCAGATTTTTATTGATAGATCTTACATCTGCAAGGGAAAGTCATCGTGAAGAATTGTCTACCTGGCAGTATATCATCTGTGCCATGTCTTGCCAACTTGATGACCAGTGGTGAAGAAGGGGAGAGATTTGAAAAAATTATTACTTAGATATTGTGATCTGCACTACAATTGAGCAAACGCTTCATATTTTGAAGGGGGGGGGATAGGTACTTTACATCCTTTTGCAATGATAGATTTGCAGCCTTGTGCTTAAAAACAGCTTTATGTGTGCCAACAGTTTTTTTTGTACACTGGTTAGATACCATGACAAATTTGTAAGGAGTAAATCAATACCATTTGAGGATGTACAGCAGGATGACGGAATTCTCAAACTATCCCTTTGAGATTAGATGTGCAAAGTCTGGCTCTTTAGACATAGGATGTCAGAATCTCAGCGTTTTTAAAAAAAAAACATAATCCTGAATTAGTCTGAGTTTTGGCCCAAGCGGGTATGATTATGGTGTATTTGAAAGACACTCCCAAATGCAGTGTGGTAGATGAAGGTGGCTTATGGTCCTCAAGAAATGTAAGTGGAAGAGGAGACTTGTCATATGCATGTATAATTTCCTTCAGGCTGTAAAATGGAGAGAGATTTTAAATATCTTTTCTTTTTCAGCTGTAGGAAGGATTTCTGGAAGCTTACCAATTTGTTGAGAGAACAGCCTACTCAAATAACATTGTTATTTCATCTGCTATGCAAGCATGCATTTCAACTTCCTCTCGATGGTCCAAATCTAGAAACAGATTAACTTTCTCCCTGACAGCTGGTATTCATATCTGATAGTAAATACGTACGCTTCAGTTGCATCCTGTGATAGTGTCTGTAAACTGTAAAATGTCCTTTCTTAGACTGTGATTAAATGGTATAAAAGAAAGAAGGCAGGAGAATAGCTTAGGTCCCTCTGGTGTCTCAAATCACACACTAAGGAAAGAAAATCTAACCCTAACCTGATGATGGGTAAGGAGGTGGAATTTTCATACCTTTCCTTAGGAAGACTTCTAGAAAGTATGAGTGACACAATTCACCCTACTCTGAACTTATTTTAAGAGATTGTTTTCTTTAACATAATGTAGACTTTTTTACAGGCCTGTGCTAGTCTCAAGCCCTTCATTTTTGTAGATAAGTGTATAATATGTTTGGATCAGAACGTTAATGTTCATTTGTGGTAGTTCTTTAAGTTTAGTTACTATATCAACCCATAAGAACTCAGCAGCTGCCTAGTGATATTTCATATGACTGCAGATGTTTTTGGACCTTTACAGATCATGAGCCAAGTAGAGGGACAACAGAAGAATCTTGTACAAGCCATCGAAGCTCTTCCAAGTTCTGGGCCCCTTTCTGCCTTGGATCAGGACTTGCTGCTTTTAAAAGCTACCTCTGCTGCCACCCTGAGCTGCCTTGGAGAATGCTTGACTCTACTACAGCAGAGCATGCATCAAGTGGGCCAGCACCATAACAGGACGTTGCCATCAGGTGAGCACGAGCTCTCTTGGGTATTTTTTTTTCTAATGTGCTTTAGGTGTGTTTTTTGTTTTGTGTTTTTTGTTTTGTGTTTTAATTGTGATCCCGAAGTAGGCAAAATGAACCCTTTCGCAAAGAGGCCAGTTGGGGTAAACAGCATGCAAGTTTCTATAGCATCCAGTATCAGTGGTTTTTTTGTCTTTTGTTTGGTTAGTTTTTTTTTTAAGCCTAAAAACATCTGCAAAATCCGTTGAAATCAGAGAAGAGGAGGAAAAAGAGGTCGTCCTAAGTCTTTTCAGGGAGATTGGGCTCTGAAAAAAGGAGGAAAAAAATTGGGGGTCTGAAAGGATGGAGAACAGGCAGAAAAGCTTATATTCTCAATGACAGCGCAGAATCTGTGTGGGTTTTTTTTTTTTTTTGAGACTTAAAGCACAATGCGGATTTATTTGATTAAAAATACATTTAATATTATGCACTGTGGTAATGAAAATCATATTTATAGTTTTCTAGATGGAGAGATACTAAAGTAGATTCATTCCAGCTTGAGGTTTTCTTTACATCTGGAAAGAGATCTCCTCGATGCTTTTTAAAAAAATCTATGGGAGATTATTATGAGCCTAAAAAGCCAAAGCGATTCTGCATTTAGATATGTGTCCCTCTCAGTCCCTGTCTGTGTATGTGGACCTTTGTTTTCCTGAAAGGGTAGTCAGTGGTTTCTTATACACAAACTGCACTGCTTAATCTACAAGCAGAATCAGGACTTGATACAGAGGAGCAACAACAGCAGAATCCTGGGTCTGGGATGGCTTTTCATCATTTCAGTATGGGCTTCAATAGCAACAAAATTCAGTTTCAAGTAGATGCTTTAAAAACAAGCATCCTCACTTATAGTAGGCTTACTGCAGGGCAGGATATGCTCTCGGGGCTGCTGAGACAACCAGTTAGGAAACTCTCTGAAGAATTTCCACTGTGGAAGAAAATAGAAATGTGAGAGCATCAGCTGAGAAGTAGGCAAATGATGTATTAAAAAGGAGGAAGAGAAGAGTTCTTGGCAAAACTGGTGTAAAAACTGACACCTATACTATTGTGTATTGGGACTTCCCCTAATCCAGATTCTGAAACCCCGAATCCAGATTCTGAAATATTTCATAAATGAACATATTAACAGCAACAAAAAACCCTTTTATTTTCTGCCTTTTGGTTTTCCTCTAGAAAATGCAAAAAATATTGCACACATCTGAATAGTAATGCTAAGGAACATTTCTTTTGAATTCTTTGATATAATTTTGTTTCAGAAAAGAACAGTTTGGAACAAAGATGAAAAGCATCCTTCAAAGAAAAAAGTCAGTTTCCAATTACTAAGTCCCTGGAGGTTGTTTTTCATGTCCAGGTGATTTAACTGAACTGTCAGCGATGAATGACTTAATGAGTTGTACATGCCCTTGAATGTGTCTCCAAATAATCATACTTTAAATCAGTGTCTCTGTTTTGATTAGATAATGATTTTTGAGTGGTCTGTGCACAATAACAGAGAAAAGCGAGCATAACACTTGTAACTGAGGTAGGGGAATCCCATGTTTGGAAATAAGTTGAAAGCCACTATTATGAAGTATTTAACTTAATAAACTTTAATTAAAAGTGTTTATTTCCCCTAAGACCTTAGGTTTGTTCAAAAACTCCTTTAGGAGTCAAAGTTCTGTAGCACTGGTTTGTAACTGTGAGAACCTGAATGCAAGCAGTTAATTCTTCAGTGTGTACATGTGCTTAGGCTTCTGTATGTAATTAAAAAAAAAAAAAAAAACGCGGCAGGGGGGGACAGAGAAGAGAGAGGAACTAAAAGCTGCTGAAATATTTAGTCTCTTCTTTTCCTGGCTGAAAGAGTCTGCAAAATGATTTTTTTGTTTTTTCTCCCCCAGGCCTTGTTATGCAACATAGTTGCCTGAAAGAACCTGGACTAAAAGTCTTGATTACTGATTTTCCTACACACTTAATCTTGTTCAGGCCTACTTTGATAGACTTAGCATTTCTGCAGTTGGTAGAGGTTTCTAAGTCATCAAAGCTGCAGAAACTCGTACCTAATCAGACTAATGCCTTTAAGTAATCCTCTAGCAAACTCTAATCCTGGAAGATAATATATTTGATTCTGTATCCTCCAGGTAAACTCTTTTAATTTCAGACCCAGAAGATGCAACCAAAGGAGGACTCTTACTGTCTCATCTTCATGCTGTCAAGTGAAAATGACTCTTAGTTTAACAGCCATACGCTCCTCTGATGGGAAGTCTAAAACACCATCTTTCACGAGTGGTGGGATGGCCCTGCGGAATGTATCACCAAAAGCCAAGTGCTGCTGTTCCAGTGCTGTCTCATTACCTGCTGCGAAGCATCCAAGATGTTAGTTGAATAATTCCTGTAGGAAGGTAGTGGGCGTTGCAGGGGCAAGATCCTCAGGGTTTTATATAGACAGACAGGATAGAAATTTGACAACTCGCTTTCTTGCTTCTGGCCTTCAGTTCGTGAAAACTGATTAGCAAAGCAGGACAATCCTGCTCATGTGGAACGTGAGAAGTAATCAACAGCTCAGCCTAGCTGAGCTGAAGTTACCCTTGAGTTTGCTTTCACATACCATCAAAAGCTCTCACTGTTATGCCATAAAGAGGCAACTGCCTGGAAAGTAGATATGCCTGTTTCCCAGTATGTTTGCTCTGCTTGTGTTTTTGAAGTCATTATTGCTGACTGGCGCAAGGAATGCTGACTTCTTCTCTGTGCACCACAGGCCTTGCAATCTTATCACAGGTTTCTAAAGCAAGGACTTAAAGTAACTGAGAGTTTCTGGTGTAGTACTTAGGCAGTACACCAGAAAGATTATTATTAAATGCTTGCTATTTGAAAAAGATTTACTGACCTTTACTGTTTGAAAAAAAAAAACATCAAGAGAAAGGAGACAAAATTTTTTCGTTTCATTTTCCAGTAGTGGTGAATGGAAAGAAAGCAGCTTTGCATTCAGCATCCAGAGTCTACGATTGTATAGGTCTTGACCTTAAATTCCTCATTACATCATTTGTTGTGGAATAGTTTACGGATTTTTGCTCCTCATTTCTGTGTGTTTCGTGAATTGTCAGTCTTAGACCGTAAGCCTACAAGAAGTCTTGAAGATTAAACTGAAGCCTTTCATCTTTTCTTGAAGGATAGTCAACACATGCTCTTTATTTCTACTCTAAAGCTTCCAGGAAAGATTTTTATTATGCTCCTTCTGTTGCTAGTGCTTGATTTTTATTTCTTTATTTTTATTTTGTTTGGAACTGTATCAACAAGAACAGTCAGTGAATCAAACTCCTGTCTTGGGTTTACTCCTGTGTTTCTATTTTTGAGTCCAAATACTGTCAAATTCATTTCTAACTGCCTTTACTAAAGGTATGTGCATTGATCTCAATCTGATTAAGTTTTTGTCATCTTTCTTCCATTGAAAAATGTGCTGGAGAGAGGGATTATTTCTGTTATCTGAAAAGTATTAGTTACCCTTTACTTTGCAGTGTGAGGTAAGGAAGAATAATTGCATTTTTCTCCACAAACTTGTTTCGATTTTGAGATTTTGTTCTTTTTGTAGGTGGAAGAAAAGTTTGAAGGTGTGTGGGCTTATGGGTTTTTTGTTTGTGGGTTTTGGTGTGTTGGGTTTTTTGGTTTGGTTTTGGTTTTTTTTTTGCCAAGGACAGCTATCATTTACATATATTTATAGTATTGGCTATTCAGCATCAGTGCCTTGTGACAAGCTTCAGTTCATTTAGTGTGCAGACAGGAAAAATGTGCCTTTTTATTAAAAATATGGAGAAGAAATTTTTGTCTTCACTTGAAACTTTAAAACTTCAGTGTTGTTTTTTTCTAATATATAGCCATGGGCAGAAGGATCTCTCTAGAACCTATTGACTGCTATACTTAACGTCCTTTTCTCCCAGATGAAGAACATAGCAAACTTGAGTGTCTGGTCTTGTTTTAAGGTCATTTTTTCATGTTATATTGTATTTTAAGGCTGTTTTTTTATTTTATGTTTTGGGTAGATAGAATCCTGTCTTACAGTCAGCAGCCTATGCAGGTAGATCAATTCAAAAAATTGATCTTTCACATTAGATATTCATTTAGTGAATAGAGCATCTCCCAGAGAGAAAATCTCTCATACGTTTGTATCTTTCTCACTTTTCTGAACTGTAAAATAAAGCTCTTCTTTTTTCTGAGGAATTTCTTTTTAGAACACAAAAACTAACCCACCTTCACTATAGATTTACTGGAGTTTGGAAATGCTGAAGTGTGCAGATGTCACTTATTTTGGCTCCTGAGACGGCAAATGGACTGAAGATGATTCTGGAATCATGGGGACGTACTTGAAGTTTGTTTGAACAGGTTCTCGGGTGCCTTGTTTTGGAGAAAAGAAACTGACAGGGAAGACAAGACCTGAGTGCGTTCAACTTGGTGACAAATGACAGCTGGAGATTCTTCTGTAGTTGAGATGGTGGGAGGAGAGAAAAATGAGGAGTCGTCTTTTCCTGTTTAAAAAAAAAAAAAGGAGGGGGACAGGGAAGGGAGAGGAAAGAAGAGAGAGGAGAACAAATTCTTGCTTGCCTGTTCAACTTAACTAAGTTCTGCATGGTCATTCAGGTCTCCCTTAAGTGTGTTAGCGCTAGACTTGCTTCTCTTGGGAATAACTGAAATATGTTTGTTATTCTTTCTCTATGCTAACACATTATGTTATATATGTTCTTCTTTCTTTGGAAAATAGCATTATTTTCTAGTCCCTGTGAGGTATTAGCAAATATGATGATGTCCTTCTAATCTGAAAAGCAGAGGTACAGCTGCTACTTGCTGTTGGTGCTTTCTGCCTGCCGTAGGATTTAGCGGACTGACGACACTGGTGTGTCTGTCTCTCAGCCGCGTATTGCAAATTATATGATACGTGCTTCTGAGCTGCGACAGGAATCCAAATCTAATCTTGGTCTCTCCTGGAGGCCTGCCGTTGCATTGTTAAGGGGATATTTGTTACAGTATAGTTGCAGTGTGTTTTAAGAGTTTTATCAGTAGGTGTTCTTTTACGATTGTACCTCAGAGAAAACATAGGTATTTTTATAAACCAAGACCAGAGAACTTAAATAGGAAGATTTTTGGTTATAGAATCTGGCAGAAGTTAAGAATATTTCATACATCAATTATGAGGCAGAAAAGTAGTCTGAAGGTACATCAGGAACCTAGAAAATCAGAATCAAAAAAGAAAACGATCATTATTGTTTAACAGAGAAGTGTTCTGCAAACCCTCTCTTTGGGGAGAATTTCCCTCCCCTCCTGCTGTGTGCACTTGTGAAGCTGTCTTTTTTGCATGTACATGTGAACTAAACTTTTAGAGAAACTGCAGAACAGTTTTGACCGTTTCAGTCAAGAGTACGACTCAGTTGGTGACCTTAATTTACTTTTCACTTCTGTGCATTTTCCCCGAAATCCAGTCCCCTGGATATGCTGATACTGCTGCCTCATCTCCAGGCTTGGGTTTTCACTGTTGGAACCATATAACCAACGCGCAGAATACATTTTGTTGATTTTACTAGTAATAAATTTGGTATTTCCCTTGTAATTTTTCCATAGTTTACTCCAAAACCAGATGTTTTGTTTTAATTAGTGTAGTGCTGTTAATAGTCTAAAGAAAATAGTAAAGTACTGTGTAAGCAGTAAATGGTTTTGTATCACGTCTTGTGAATGTTTCTTGAGTTTTTCTTTAGAATTGTGAAATGTATCAAAAAAAAGAATAACTGAATATTCTTTTCTGTCAGCTATCTTAGGCTAGGATTGAGAATAGAGCAAAATTCTGGCTTAAAAACAGAATAGTGATAGTGGTTTTGTCCTTTTCTTACCCGACTCTCTGATGATGAATCTTTTTTTCTCTTTTCCATCATAGGTTTATTTTTTATATATATTTTCTGAAGTCGTTAAGAGGATAGTAATGAATTAGTGACAGAAGATTATTTAGAGTGCTGTTAAGTCTGGGTGAAATTATTTGCTGATGGCGACTTGGTCTGGGAGAAGGAGAGTAAATTCCAATAAAATACTTTGGGTTGATAAGGGACAGAAAACAATTCTTAGTTTGGTTATCTTGTATCAATGTAATTGAAATTAAGAGCCTGAAATACAGAATACAGACAATCTGTGTTTCCTCTTAAGTAAATACATCTCTCTCCGTTGTAAATGCATACACTACTTTATAGGTTGAGGAAATATTCCATTTTCTGGTAAAAGTAATTTCTGCTGGTACAGATGAGAATGCTTTGGATATACAGTTGAGTAAAGTAGGACCCATGTTTTCAGGTCCTTTCACTTATATATAATAAGATTCTATTTTGATCTTATTTGATTCTTGTGATGATTTTTAATGACGTCTCTCTTAGTACTTTGCTTTTGTCTGAGAAGTACGGTGCCATGTTAGATATATGGAAACTCCCTTTGGATGATCCAAGTATGCTGACATCTCAGAGCAAGACTGGCAGATTAAAGATTGTCAGAGATTCCCTGCTGGCACTTTGAAACCAGGCGCGGAAGTTTTTGAACTTGCTCGGAGAGTTGACTTTTAATATTCTTATTTATTTAGATTTCTGTGGTGTATGACTAATGTCTTTTACTGTCTCTTTGATGGACTATGCCAAAGGGATTTCACTTCTGTTTTACTGGGACGCTGCATGTCTCTTCTGCAAAGTAGTCAGATTCCAAGCAAATATAATATTATGAAATGATTTTTCTTGAATGAAGAGATGTTGGGGAAACAGATATGCTTTAACTTTTGGACCTTGATTCTTGGCACCCTGTTACTGTTGGTAAGGTCAGAATGTGTTGTTAAGACCTATACAAAAGTATTTTTAAAAATTGATTAAGCTGACAGGATTTATTGTTCTGTGAGGGTAACAATTGTGCTGGGGACAGGTGGGAAAATATGCTTGCATAGTTCTAATAGATTCTGTAAGAGTTTAAAATGTGGGGAGAAAGATGAAGAAGCAAGTGGTCTTTTTTCTTCTTTTTTTTTTCCTTACTAGATGTCTTTGCACTGAAGAAAACTGCTATAGTATTTTAAAAATATGTAAATGTTTGCATTTACAATAAATATCTTCTGAAGTGAGGTGTTTATTCACGCAGTGGCTTTCTCTTCTGTTTATTCATAGAAACGGGGTTCTAAAAATATATTAATTTAAAAAAAAATTCTTTAGGGTGAAGGCCAAATGTATTATTTTGGAAAAAGAAAATAGATGGCCTAAGGGAGTGACCGGATGACTTATTTTCAGACTTGCATAAAGAGAAGTTGCTTCAATTTTTTTTAACCTCTGTAACTGGAAAATAGCAATAATAATCCAATATTCAGCTGTTTGTCAGGGAGGAGCAGAACAATAAATTAAGATTAGTTTCTGCTAAGTAATGAAGAATGAGAAACACAGCTATGCACCACAGAACCTTTGTGACTGTCCAAAAAGAAAACAAGTTTTTTTAATCTCTTGCTTTTTTTTTTTTCCCTCTGTAATCTGTACTAATTAACTTTACAGAAGATTTTTTTAAAAAAAGTTTACTAGTTTACAGCCTTATGAATTCCCTCCAAGGACTCAACTTTATCTGAAGTTTTATCCTCCAACGCTGAAGGTATACTTCCTTCCTCTCACGTGGAGCGACAGTACTTTCTGGATCTGCCAGCACAATCTTCGGGGTTATCCTCTGAACTAGAGCTTGTTTTGAGTTGGGGTTATCCCTTGTTCCTAGTGGCAAATTGTTCAAGGGCTGAAGTGCAAGCACAGAAGGTATTATGACTGCAGTCGTCGTGCTCTCCATTCCTTGCCATGTATACCAATATCATTTGTGTGTGGCTTTAATCCTATTTTTGGAACGGGGACAGATGTTGGCTTCCTGATACGTAGGACCAAATGGTGGGGCCAATAAAACAAAAGGAGCTTTTGTTTGATACGTACATTTTTCTCCAGCATGGCTGACATAACTCAGATTTAAAACATGTACTGGCATAGTCCTCAAAGTCATTGAAACACAAAAGCCTTTGCAGTATGTCATGGTAAAAGCCTAACAGCAGAGCTACCGAGATGCTCTTCCTCTGTCAATGGGAAATTTGAGTGATTGTGTGAAATATATATTTAAAAAAAAGTGCTTTTTTTTCCTTGTTAACTTCTCTGATCTTTGAAAATTGTTTTATACTTAACTACTTATTCATGCTTTCGCCAGCAAAAGATGATTCCAACAAAATCATGCTGAGCGAATAGACCTGTAGTTTTGTCATGTCATCAGTTGTTGCAGGGAAACATGGAACATTCATGGTAGAAGCTGTCAAGTAAGCAAAGGAGAATGTTTTACATTGAACTCAAATAGGAATATATTATAATAATCTTTATTCAAGATCCAAATGATTTAAGACACTTAAATTCCTCTTCTCTAGAAGATGTTGTATCGTAGATCTGTACTTGGACACGCTGTGGTCTCGAACAGTGTTAGCCGCTGACATAGTTTAAGAGCATAATGTAACACATTTTTTCTTTGAAGAGCTGCAATTTCCTGCATGTTCAGAACAAATAACTTAGTGCCATGAGATGATGAGAGGAATATTCTGTGATTATTTTACCTTTGAATTTAGTAAGAGTTCAGCTACAGGATTCATGGCCCATTTTCAGTAACATGAATGTTAAGAAAATGTACGCAGCAGTACCTCACTGGATCAAACCATTGACTTTATTTAGTAGGCAACCTCTGGTAACACCTGGTGATCTGGAGAGGTGAAGTTATGTATTCTTTAATATACTTTTCATTAATCTGGATTATCTTAAAAAGTTGACAGTGATGAGAGGGGGAGATCCTCCCTGTGGCATTAATCATGTTTTCATATGCGTATTACGGTAATGAATGAAGAGCTGCAATGTTGTTATCTGTAGCTCTGCATTTTATAACACTGTGTAATTAATAGCAGAAATTTATAACACTGTGTAATTAATAGCAGAAATTGAAGCCCTATGCTGAGGGCTACAGATATGAATGTAGATACTGTGTTTTAGAGCAGCAAGGGGAAATGATCATGTAACCCTTCTCAGCTGATCGATCCTTCTGTATTGTCATCCGTAAAGACTGGCCTGTGCTGCAGTCCAGGTGCCCCCAGAAGTCGGGGTTCTTCTGATGCCTAGTTCTGTTCGGTGCATATTTAATACATTAAATACACATCTTTCTGATGAGACTTCTTCTAAACTGAGGGTCTTGGGACAGGAAAAGCATTTAAACACTTAATCTAGAAAGAAATCTTAATAGTACGGATGGAAATGAAATACAGCTACTAAACTTAAAACCGTCAATTTCAGACAGAAGAAACGGAGGGAAGGGTGGCGAATTATCTGGCCTGGTCCTTAGGCTGGGGTCTGGTGCAATAGAGATGACTAGTCACTTTTCTGTACTGATCCACATTGACCAAGATGTGGCAAACCTTTGCACCACATTAGATTCAAGAGTGTTTACTGGAATAACTTCATAACTATTAAAATAAAGAATAGAGAGCACTTGTTGGCTTTAATTATGAAGGTGTGTGCCAGCTCTATATTCTTTACGTATAACTATATCTGCTGGTAGGAATAGCCTTTTAAAATGTTATTCCTTAATTGGCTGTCTATTTAAAAATATTTATCATAGATTAATTGATACGTAACGTGCTGGAGCATTTTTGTTACTGAAGTGAAGCTGTGCATGGAAGCACAGAACAGGTAACAGTTTATATGGGCAGAACGATGAGAGGAATGGAAAAAATCTGGAACAATTGTAACACTGGTTTTCTGCTTTAGAAGGTATCCTGGGATGGCCTGGCCCCAAGTCGCATTCCACAGAGCAACTGAAAAATGGTGCCCTCAGCTCCTTATCATCTGCTAGCGCAAACATTACATGGGCAATAGTACCATCGGCAGCCCAGGAGGGACAAACGCTACAGCCAAATACTGAGGTAAGCATGCTAGGTGTCTGTAGGCCAATTTTGAGACTTGTGACATGGATTAGATGCAAACCCCATGCGTGATGGTGGATGCTTTTATGAATTACTTGCTGTACTTTTTGCTTTATAATACCCTATTTGTTTGAAATAGTTGTTAAAATACTAGGCTTTATACAGAAGTGCGTTCTGAAAACTAGAGAAACGTCGCTGTGTGCTTTTCTCTCTCTGAGGCTCTTTAGACAGAGGCAGAGGACTGTGGCAAATGTACAGTCCCTTTTCTGGTTGTAAAATCAGTTAACAGACTGCCAGTATATATTTCTACCTTATGGTGACAGAAAAAACCCTTGTTTTTTATGCTGGTTTGGGAAAGAAGATGCTAGGACCACAGCATTTGCTTGCTACTTGGTCTTGGTTGCCTGTTGCTGTTTGCTCTTGGGCTTCTGCAGGTACAGCTGACTATCCTCTGAGCTGAACAATTCTGTGGTATTTTCTGAACCCTTCCCCTATTAAGGGATTGTGGGCAAAAGTTGTCCATGTTATCCCGCATCAGCCTGCTGCTTTGCGCTTTTGTGGCATTTGCTTAATAAAGGGCAGCTCTGGAGTGAGCCTCTGCAAAGGGCTGGCACAGCTGTGTAGGAGGCATTTGATGCACTGAAAGTCTCTCACCCTGCCAGACTTCTCCAGCTTCCGCCCTCTGCTTCAGTTATCAGTGCTGCTCTTCAGGAAAACCGTTCGCTCTGAGACCCTGCAGATTATTGGGCACCTGGAGTGAATGAGATCTGGAGAACCAGAAGGAAGTTGCGAGAGCGCTAAAGAAATCCTTTTCTACATGTGGATGCTCTTTGGCAATTGAAAAGGCTTAAATTAAAATATATTCCCCTTAACAGTGTGTATAATGGCTGGGGACATAAGTAAAGCAATTTGGCTTTTCCAGTTCTTTCATATTACCTTGGTTTGAATACAGTTCAAAAAGTCCTGGGCTAAACCAGATTTAGTCTTTTTCCTGTTCTGCCTCCAGGAAGTATTTTCAAATTCTGTTACTTGTTGAGTCTATTAATCTCAATGTGTAAATTATCTAGATGTGCTTTCTGTTAGGAAGTTGTGTAATTTGTTGTTCAGGTAAGCCACCTGCTGTTCTTATAGTATGTTTTTAAGATGAAAGGACAGTTAAGGATATTGCCGTGAGAGTTGTGTCATTACTCGTTGATAAACTGCAGGCTTTTTTTGTTAGGTTTTTTTTTTAGGTATTTCTTGATCACCTGGTACTACCAAGTGTGATGTGAAAGCACAGGTTTTGCAGAAAGATGGTAAAGAGCAGCAGCTGCTTTAGCTGGTCTCAGTATCATTTTGCAGTGAATTTGAGCCATTTATGATTTGTTTTGAATTATAAAATGTCACTTTAGAGAGAGAGAGAGAGGGGAAAAAAATATCTGATCTCCTCCTCCCTTGCTGGTATAAGATACTGAGTTGTGCGTGTGGCTTGAGGTACCGCTTTGCTCGTGGGACTCGTGATTTGCTGAGACGGGAGTACCCTGGCGATGACGGATATGAGCGAGGGAGCAGAACACGGTTTGCGGTACAGGGTTCTCAGTGCTTTGTGGGCCATCTGCCTGAAATCAGCGGCCTCTCTCCGGAGCCCCTGGGGCACTAGCCCTTAAAAAGTTAAAAGAAAGAAAGAGAGAGAGAGAAGGAATACGATTTTTAAGCTTTAAAAAGCTTAGCTGAAGATGCATTTTTTTTGGTAGAAGTGGTATCTGGATGTTGGTGGATTGGTGGAGCAGAAAGAAGCAGCTGAAGCTGAGCGTGCCATTTTGGTTATGGTAGTACAATTGATTAAACAGGCGATCCCCCCGCAAAGATGGCCTGAATCAGGATTCATTCAGGTTATCTGAGAAGCTCTTTCCATAGTTGCATTTCTTTCAGAATCCCTGTGTGCATCATGTTGTCTGGTGTTGATACCGTCGGCTCACAAATTGAAGTGCTCTTTTAAATGTAGCTGGCCCTAGAGGTATTTTCAGTTTGGTCGTTTTGATGAAGATATTAATGCCCCGTTGGAAGGCTGAAGCGCAACAGCCTGAGTTGTGGAGGAGGTGAACAGCTGCATCTAATGCAAGTTGGAGCTTTTCTGTTTTTTGTGTTCAGCTTCAGATTTAGCAAGTTATGTTACCCTGTTATAGAGGTGACACCTCTCTTGGTTGCTGTGGTCAGATCTTTGTCTGCAAGAGGAGATGAAGTTTCCCTAGAGAGCTGCGGGTTCTGCCCGATAGTCCAAGCTGGGCAGTGCGTGAAATGGGAAACGGGAGCTTAGGACTGTTGTGACTAGAGGAAGGAGGCTGGGGAAAGAACAGGCTTTGTAGATGAGGGAAATCTTTTGAGAAATGTAACTGCTACTCTGCCAAAGATGCTGTCTAAGCCAGATAGTCACGCAGGAGATGGTGGCTGACTTTTTTTTTTTTTTAACGTTACCAAAAATATTTTAGTTAACGCTCTTTAACAATTCTGTATGCAGGATTTCAGCGTATTTCCAAAATATGTTCTGGCCTGTTCTGTGTCTGAGGCAGGAGCCTAGGATTGCCTCTAAGGGCAAGTTTTATTCAAAGGTATAAAACACTGACTGTGCTATTACTTAGTATATTTAGTTATGAAACTATGTATAAAAACAACTGCAAATAATCACATGCTAATTGCTTCCTAGTCCAGATATTCTTTGCCAATGCTACATTTATTGACAAGGTTGTGAGACATGCATCTGGATGTGACTGTTGACGTATTTTTGGTGTTAGAAGCCATGATGTTTTTTTTTTTTTTTTATTTATCAGGTAGTTGCATTTAGATGTGGAAAAAAACAGGAATTCACAAGTGTCATTCAAATGAGAGTTCTCTTAATGATTTTCTTCTGAAAAAAAGCCCAAAGATTCTGCACTGATGATTTTTATTTCTGAAACAGTGGGTAATCTACTAATTGGGCTAAGCTTTCAAAATATACCTGCTGAAACAAGGGATCCTTACTCCTATGGAGGTCATGAGACAGAAGTTCTCGTTCCTCCTATCGAAATTAAATTGAGTTTTCTCTTTGACTGTGCCTGGATTTTTATTAAAGAAGTCTGTACATTTTATGATACAGCCTGTGTGTCTCTTAGCAGCTGTAGCCCGAAGGAATAGGAGAGAGCTTTTTGGCTAACGTTCAGCAGAATACATTAGACGTGCCAACTAAACAAAATGTGAATTGACCTGTAGCCTGAAATAGAAAAAGCCCTTGAATTGTGAGCCTTGAGGAACAACCAGCTCAGCGGCTTACGTTATAGGGTGTTATCCACAAAGAGAAGATTGCGTCGTTTGTTTTCCCAAACGACTCGGAGACTTTACTGTATACTGCAATCTGCATATCTGCATCTGATTACTACTTAAAATATCGATCCCAAAGATAAAGCAGCGAGTAAATTCCATATTTTTAATACTGTTGTGAAACATGTCATGTGCTATTTAGCTGCGCGGATCAGTAGCGCTCTCAGCCAAACCAAGCCGAAGGTGTTTGTTATGTTGGGGGGAGCTGCTGAGGAATCCTTCCCTTGCAGCAGGCTGCAACTCGCAGCAGTTTCCTGGCAACGCGGCCACGTTGCTGAATGTGTTTAGTGAGAGTCGTGCTAATTCTCAGCGCAGCGTGTAGCTGCCTTGCAGCGGCACGTTAAGCAGTGTCGTTAACGACCGATGACTTGTTCTCTGCCGTGTTTTATAATACGTTTATGAAAAAAGCATGGATCTTTATAATTCTCCTCAGGAATAGCAAGGCTCATTTGATGTAATTTTCTGTCAGTACTTAAACATTCCTGAGGGGTATCGCAAGTTTTGGAGTTGACTTTGGTTGTCACGTGTAACTAAAGTAAAACCATTTCTTGTGGTCTGTCACTGTCAGTGTTCCTGGAATGCAAAATTTCTCCTCTGGTGAAATGACGTAGCATCTAATGATTCTTCTTGTAGATAATGTGTGAGTGTTCACTTGCTTTTGTTATTAGCGTGTTTCTTTCTCCCAAATGTGGGGATAGTATGTGAGGTATTTCTTAAGCTACCTCAGAAAATATAAAATTCTGCGGCAGAAATTATTTTCCTGCATGCTTGCGCACCTGTTTTAGCATCTTCTTTCTTGATGTTGTTGTTTTTTCCAAGATGAGAATTTCCTTTTAGGGTCATGGTGTAGGACAGCACCACGTTAAAGCCAGTTTTACTCCCTGAAGTAAATAACCATTGATAGTGAAATGCCTGGTCAAGTGCCTATATCCTTCTTCTTTTTTTTTTTTTTTTTTTTTTAACTTTAGTTTTATGAATCTCCAAGTTTTAGTGAAATTCCACCTTTGGATGGTTTTTGTTTTGTCTGTCTGAAACGTCAGGTGGAAACAGGGATAAGAGTTGAGCTGGACAGAGCTGTTCTCCATTTAATGTGGGTTGACTTAGAATAGTTTTGTGCATCTGCTGATTAAACCAGTTGGGACCTTTTTGGCTTAAAATTTTAGGTTTTTTTTCCTTAAAGCAGAACAGGACAAATCTGGCATACGATATGGCAGAGGGCAGTCTTTTTGGAGCTGTGATATGAACTTGGTCTGTGTATGGTCTGCAATGAACAGTAGTAACCTGCTGCCTTCGCATAAATGATTTAAACTGTTCGATTCTCCTTTAAGAAATTCTGCAATTAGTTTTAAAATATCAAGGCCCATAGTAAATTCAGTTGTAACAAAGAAAGCTTCATTCTTCGTGCATGATAAAGTAATGAAACATTTCCATGTGTGAGCTGCCGTTGGGGTTCTCCTAACTCTCTTTTCAGGTGTCAGAATCCCCCTTTTGAGAAGACAAAGTATGGTTTGCAGGCCACATGTTTCTTCTGGCAGCCAGGTACAGAGGGGAAACACTCTTATGGGGATCCTGAGAGGGAAGGGATCGTTTTCTCTTGATCTAATGGTTTGGTTAAGAAGGATGGTACAAATCATGCTGCAGCTACAGCTGGGACGTAGCTCTCTCCCAGGTGACTTTATGCCTTAAAATGTTGTGGCAGCTGATTGCTGCTATGCTGGGGATCCGGTGTCTATGCAGTCTTCCTGCTTTCCCATCTCTAACTTTCCCTTACTCGTGTGCTTGAGAAACTGTACTCATGTTCGATATTGAAGGGTCCTTTTAATAGGATTGAAACTTTAGCTTTGCAGGATTGGGGCTTTAGCCCTGACCTAGCGGCTAACCAGGTTTTAACTGCGGTGGTGATTACAAAGGTAGTCAAGTTCAGATCATTAAAAGTATTTCTTCCCACTAGATGATCTGAACCTCAGTGTCTTCAAATGTAAGAAGAAGCTGCACTATTTGCAAGAGATAGTATGTTGTATTTCATTCTCAGATGTGTTTTTGGCCAGTCTGTTCAGGTGATAGGCTCTTTCAGGCTGAGGTTGTTTCTGTCTCTAAATTAGTATGATGAGGCTTCAGCCTCCACGCAGCCCTTTAGCCCTTAGACCTTGTACAGAATGTATTAGAGAATGTTTAAAATAAAAACTTTGAAAGTCTTTCTGTAAACTTCAGAAATTAAACTGAATCCAAGAAACAGTGAAGAACAGTTCTTTATGTTTCTGTTTCCCGGCAGACTTGCCCAAAGACTCTGGATTGTTTCCTCGTATTTTTGTACTTGACATAAAATCTGTGTAATTGATGTTTGAAGATCAGCTTAATGATAGACATACAGTGCTAGCCACAAAGTACAATAATGGAAAGAGAACAGATCGGAGTGGGAAAGTATTTGCAGTATTTCAGAGAGTTCCTTTCCACTGTTTAGTACGGATATTAGAGGATTTCTAAATGTGCTCTGCTTTTTGCATTCTACACGATTAAATACTTTTTGGGCTGAAGAGGACAGTAAATGGCCTGTAATGACTTGGACAGATAAATTAATCTCTAGGCAAAGATGCTGCCAGTTAATCCATTCACTCTCAGACCATCCAAAAAAAGAAATTTGAGATAATCAATTGAAAATTTCTAGGGAAGGTATATTTGAGGATTAAATGTCCAATTAAACTAAAAGTAGAATTAAAGGACAATAAGCCTACTACAGAAGCACTGATAGACAATGACTTATAATAATCATCTAACTAATCTTGGGTTTTTTTTAATAGCTTTCTGCAATAGTTACTGTGTCAGCAAACAATCTCCAGTAAAACTGATTATGCAAATAATTTATACAAATTTACCTCCAGCCAAAGCCCTTATACTTTGAGTCGCTCTCACCTCCATAATGTATGCATTCCACCTGCTCTTTATATAATGTGTAGATATGTATTTAAAAGTAATATTCTACTTATAATAAAAATATAAAGCTTTAATACAAAATCTGCATGTACTTTGAATAAATATGAGGCTCTAATTCCTGTGGCATTCCATAATTACTAGTGAAATTCAATAAGGACGTATCACTGGAATATAAAGTATTCAGATTACCTTGCAGTAAGGTTTAAAAATTGAATTTAAATGGATCAATCGCTCGCTTTGTTCATCATAAAACCTATGCTCTCTGCAAAGCTAATAACTCTAAAGCCAATGTTAATTTTATTTCAGGATTGTGTGCTGATTGATTCTTTTCCTGCTCTCAGTTTTATTTCTCAGTATGTTTATACGTGAGTTTGGCAACACTGGCCGTTACGAAGCTTACTCAACCCATCTCGTTAAGACTGCCAGTAACTTTGCTAGACTTTAATAAGTTGGGCTGAACTTTTCAATGCCTAGTGTTTGTCTCAGGTTGGAATTGCTTTATCTTTCTAAGTAACACATCATCCAAAGAGGCTTCAGGTGTTCCAGTTGGTCTGGCTAGAAGAAATTTAGATTTTTCTGCCTTTGAGGATGAATTCCAGTGGTTCTTTATTTGAAAAGCCCTAGATGTGGAAAGAGATGAGATGAAAGTATTTAAGAATAAAATTTTGCCTCAGCTGAGGAGCTGGGTAAGAGGAGGTGAAAGAGGCAGGACTCTTCTGCATTGGAGTGTAGGCTAGAAGAGACGGCGTTTGGGGAAACGGTCAGAAGTGTATGCCCGCAGGAGTGCAGTCTCCTTCACTGTCTGAGGTGGAGCAAGTGATTTATGAGGCTGGGAAGAAATTTTTGAAGCTTTTCAAGCAGAGTTTTCCACAGTCTTGAGAATTTAGCTATATAAAAGATGACAGTCCTCTAGGCTCAGTCTGTTTCACTTACATATTAGATTAAGTGTTCTCCTGAGATATTTATTTTATTTTGAAAGACTTGAGCCTGGTGGTTTTGCGTGTGTGAGAAAGCGTATAGCGAATGGGGCAAAAGAGTGCAGGAAGAGACAGGACAGTTAAACGAGCATGTTACCTTGAGGGGGGATTGTTAATACTGCTTGTATTAACATGGCTTTACCATTTTTCCTGTCTTAAAAATATTCTGGCATGTGATGTTACATGCAAGAAATAACACTGCAAGAACTGATTTTGCATTGTAAGTACATACAGATGATTGTAAAGGTTAAAATTGTAGTTCTCCATCTTTTATTTTGCCCTTTTTGCATATGTGAATGGCACATGATTAGCTATTCACTAACATCGTGGCCTTTTCTACCATAAATTTGCTTAGCTAGCATACAAAACGATACCCGAGAGAAGAGAATTAAGAGCTGGCTGAATGACTTCAAATCTGTTGCTACCTAACTCTTCAGTGCCTTGGCTTTGTAAACAGACTTATCATAGAGTCACAGAATAATTTAGGTTGGAAGGGTCCTCTGGAGATTGTGCAGTTCAGTCCTCTGCTCAACGCTGGTCTAATCAGATCAGGTTGCACAGGGTCATATCCAGTCAAACCTTAAACACTTCCAAGGATCCTCTGATCAGGTAGCTGTGGATAGCGATAAGGTCTTCTCTTAGACTTTTCTTAAGGTTGAACGAGCTCAGTGCTCTCAGCCTCTCCTCAAATGTCACTTTCTATGGCTCTGACTATCTTGGTGGTCCTCTATTGGGCTCATTCCATTATGTCAGTATTTCTTGTACTAATGATCCTGCATCTGGAGTACCACATCCAGTTTTGGGCTCCCAAGTACCAAATGGTACTTGGAAGAATCACATTGCTGGACTGTGTTGTACTAATTCAGTCCAGGATGCAGTTGGCTTTCATTACTGCAAGGGCACTTTGCTAGCTCATGTTCAACGTACCACCTACAGCCCCCAGGTCCTTTTCTGCAGAGCTGCTTCCCAGATGGTCAGCCCCCAGCCTGTATTGTTGCATGGGGTTAATGGGGTTATTTTTTCCTGGATGCAAGACTTTGCAGTTGCTTTTGTTGGACTTCATTAGGTTCCTGTCAGCTCATTTCTCCAGCCTGTTGAGGTCCCTGTGAATAGCAGCCCTGCCCTCCAGTGTATTGACTGTTCTGCACAATCTGGTGCTGTCTGCAAGCTTGCTGAGAGTGCGCTCTGTCTTGTCATCCATATCATTAATGATGATTTCCAATACTGTTCACAATACTGAGCCCCAAGAGGCGCTACTGGTTACTGGCTCCCAGCTGGACCTTGCACCAGTGATTGCGACTCTGAGCCTGGCAGTCCAGCCAAATTTCCAGCCACCTTATCATCCACTCTCACCAGTTCGATGGCAGGGAGACTTGGCAACTGTGTCTAAACGCCTTGTTAAAGTCAAGGTATAGAACATCCTTGTTCTTCCCTTGTCCACAGCTCCAGTCAGCTCATCACAGAAAGCAGTGAGTGATTTGCCCTTTTGTAAATGCATGCTGGCTGCTCCCAATCACCTTCTTGTCTTTCATATGTTTGGAAATGTCTCCTAAGAGGATTTGCCCCATAAATTTGCCAGGGACTAAGGTGAGGCTGACCAGCCTGTACTTCCCTGGATCCCCCTTCTTGAAGATGGGTGTGACGTTTGTCTTTTCATGTCATCATGAACTTCCCCCAATAGCTATGACCTTTTGCAGATGTTGGTAGCATGGCGATAGGTGAGATTGTAGTGGATTTCTGAAATAGATGATGAATGTGTGATCCCACGGGAGCTTGCAGGCAAGGACAGAGAGATGCAGTGAGCTCCTGGATCTGTACTGTGTTCTTTGTTTACCAAAGTAACAAAGTGAATCAGTTTATTATGAGGAATGAGCTTTTGTGTTGATGCTTTGTTACTTACTGTTTCTGCATGGTATGATGTCTTAGGAAAATAACCGGTTGTGCCTTGTTGAATCGTTGTTGTGAAGCAGGAGGAGAATGGAGTTTAACAATTCAAAGCAAAAATTACTGGGGTTTACTACCTGGTACCTAGCGCTCTCACCTGACAGATTCCTTCATGGATCTGTGTGCAGTGCTCCTCTTCAACTGTGTTAATCTTCCATTTCTCCCTTTTTCCTAAGCGGCATTTCTAGAAGTAGAGGGAATAGTTGCAGAGAGTCACAAATCCACCTTCCCTGGGTGCTGAAATTCAGAGTAAACGGGAAGTCTGCATTTTTCTTTCAGCATCACCAAGAGCTATGTGGTAAGAACACCTTCTTTTGTCAGAGGAACTCATTGTCCCCTCTAGTTAAGTTTCCCTTTTGTCATGCGTGACATATCAGCTTAAAGTTTCTATATGTTCCTTCTTCCTCTTTCCTTGTTTGTCTTATAAATTATATATACTTGATGTACTTTCTCTCCCCTTTGTCATTTGTGTTCTGCTTCTTTTGGGCAAACTTAAAGACGCAGTATTCCAAGCAGACCTACAGTAATGCAGCGATTTCCCTAGGAAGTGGGGAATTGGGTTATTAATGAAAGGGTGGTAGACTTATCTTTCTATAAATCCTTCACTCTTTGTTGCAGTATGTACTGTGGTTTGTGGAGTGAGTGAAACTAGGAATTTCAGGGTTGGTAACTGCAAGATTTGATGGTATTGCTGACAAGGTTAGCAGCAGAAGGCTACCTGAACAATGAGAGAGACAGGAGGAGCAGGGATCTGATGGGCGCAGTGAACAAGGGAACAGTGCTGTGTGGTGTGGAGGAAGCAAAACGTGAGAGTTGATGGAGAGTTGTGAAAACAGTAAGACAGGACATTAGTGTGTGCTCTGTTCCATGCTTCTGTAAGGTCTTGCCCTATCTTCAGTTTAGAAGAAGGTTGTTTCAGTGCAGCTTTTACAGCTGCATTGTAACATTATCGGTGAGACCTCCTTGCATTTTCTAGAATTATAAATTGGTGGCTTGTGAGGGTGTGCTAGAAAGATCAGAAATCCTCCTTTTGGATTTTGACTCTTATTGTATTGCTTGTAGGTCATAAGCTGTAGAGGCAGTGCTTTGTGCCTAGGTACAGGACCTGCATTCTGATAACCCAGTGCCTGCTTGCTCTGGAGAGTGAACAAGCAACTTCTCTTCATTAATATTGACTGCGAGAGCTGGGCCAGTTCAGTCTGGAGAAGAGAAGACTGAGAGGTGATCTCATCAACGTGTACAAGTATCTGAAGGGGGAGTGTCAAGAGGATGAGGCCAGTCTCTTCTCCGTGGTGCCCAGCAACAGGACAAGAGGCAACGGTCAGAAACTGAACCACAGGAAGTTCCGTCTGAACCTGAGAAAAAACTTCTTCACTGTGAGGGTGACAGAGCATTGGACCAGGTTGCCCCGAGAGGTAGCGGAGTCTCCTTCGCTGGAGATATTCAAAACCTGACTGGACGTGATCCTGGGCAATATGCTCTAGGTGACCCTGCTTGAGCAGGGAGGTTGGACTAGATGATCTCCAGAGGTCCCTTCCAACCTAAACGATTCTGTGATTCTGTAATATTCCTCAAGTCAAAGGGGAACATTAAAGCTGTAGGAATTTTGTCAGTGTGAGCAAAGGTTTATTTGAGTAAGATGCCTTCCTTACTGGTGTGCTTTGCTGTCTGGTGGATGACTAACACTGCCTGCTGAGTCCCTTACCAAAAAGCGTTCGTCTTCCCCTTCTTTGTGGGAGTAAGACGTGAGTTGCTCCTGGTTTCTCCCCTGAGCGTCCCAAGGGTCTCATTCCTAGAGACTATTCTTTTACATTCAGGGATGAGTGTAGAGAGTAAAGGCTTCTGCACTTGGCCTTCTACCGTCCTGCTCTTATTCTCCCACGCTGACCCCCAGCTCGGTGCAATCTTTTGCCTTTGGCTCCTTAAAGGTTGTAGGTATGTGACTTCCTGACCCCTCAGAATCCCCCAAATCCTGCCTGCCTGGTGATGGGAATCTGTGCTATCGCACTGCGCAGTCTGTAAGCTTATAAATTCTGAGTCATTTGTCTTTGGTAGTGTCAGATGCTGTATATATAGTCACATATATATATTTAAAAAAAAACTTGATTCACAAAAGAAAATCGAACGCCTTTCAGGAAAATTTTCTGCATTGTTATTGGTTGCATTAGGAATAGGCTTTGTTAAAATTGCTTATTATGTAATACTGAATTATTTTTGTTTGCCTAGGTTAGCATAAAATTTACTACTATGCTTTATGCTAGGCTTTAAGACTTTTTTGCCTCAATTTAGAACAAGGCAAATGGGGCTTTTCTCTTTAAGCGTTTTTTTTTTTTTCTGTTCCTTTTCCTCTTCTCTGATGATACCAGTGACAAAAAGTGCTTATTCCCAATTCTTACTGAGTTTATGCAGTGCTGCAAAGTCTCCTTGTGTGTTCGCAATCAGATTAAACAGTGCTGTAATTCAGTAGCTCTCATTTTGTGAAAGATGCTCACAAGATGTGTGGATGCTGCAGGGCTTTGGGCTGGTCTGAGTAGGAAGAAGGGAAGCGATGAGGGAACGAGGTAGGAGCTGTACTTCTAAAGCTACTGAACCCCCCTGGCAGATCTCCTGCTTTTCTTACCCGTCTGTGCCTATGGCGCTGTGAGCTTAGCGGTTTCCTCTGGGAAATAGGGTGAAATATCCCAGCTGCTGAAGCGGGAGGTCAGCCTGATAAACTAGCCTGTGTTGAAGGTGTAGCACAGCTGTATAGCTTTACGGGTTTGGAGCATGGGTAGTGAGTCATGTTTTACTGAACAGCGGTACTGAACTCAGAGATGTATTTTATGGAGAGTAGGTGGTCTTGCTTAAAGTATGTTACTGTCGGGCTTCAGTACAGTGCTATGGCCAGCAGAAGCATTTGAAAGCAGAGATCCTCTCTGAGGAGTCAAATGCTGGTATCCGATCACTTTTTGCTGTGGAGTCTGCACTTGGGAGTTAGCTGCTTTTCAGCTGATTTTCAGAACTGTCTACTTCAAGTTGATGAAATCCAAACTTGCAAGAGGAATTTTCTTATGAAGATGATTATGTTCATTTTGGGAAAAGGATCATCTAATACACATGACTTGGTGCATAACAAGGTTACAATGTTACAGATACCCCTAGTGAGGGTTCCTGTGTTCAAAAGGATGCTGGGTCGCTAACGGTTGCTTTTTTAGAGGTAGAACAGAACTGCAGTGTAGGAAAGGGAATTTTTCTGAGCTTGTTCTTAATGTATAAAAAGACTCTGTCCCCAGAGACACTGCTCCACAACATTAACAAAAATAGTGTCAGTGAAGCTCCCAAAACACTGAATATCCAGCTGAAGTTTTTTCCTTTGGGTGCTTGCCAGGCTGATTTTTGGAGGGAGGAAAAAAGATTGCTGACCTATCTGTCACCTAAGATACAGGCATCTGGATTATTTTTCTTTGTTCGCATCATCTATATGCGTCAGTCTGTCTACCTTGACTAAGTATTAGTATCAAGATATATTGCTACAAAATGGCTTTGCTTACAGCCCTCACAGTGAAGGGTCCGCTGAAGAGAGCAAGTTACTAGTGTGCTCAGTAAATGGCTCAGCTAGTGCATGCTGTAGGCAGTTAGTCTCCTGTGGTATTCAGAGGTTGTCCACGTTGCCACACTTTGATCCTTGTGCTTCTCCCTAGCTGGAGAGATTTTCTAAACGTGTAGGTGTGTTTAACATATTCTAATTGCCAAAAAAATCCCCAAAACAAAACAAACAACAGAAAAGATGTGTGTAATTTATCCACTGAGATTTGTTTCAATCATTCAGAAAACTATTTTGAAGATCTTTATTTTCACTGAAGCCCTGCATTGCCAAACATGAATGACAGACCCGGTAAGGCATGACTTTCTGGGCACTTTGGGAGCGTTCTTTCCTGATGCAAGCTTTTTATACCAAATACTTTGTGCTTTAACCTGTCAGCGATGAGTCATGTACCTGGGGTCATGGAAAAGCTTCAAACCTTCCTCCTCCTTTTCCCCTGTTCCAGCCTAATGGCAGCAGTTGCTTATCTATCCAGATAGATATGCCCAGATTAATTTTCTTGGTATGCATAATTTAATAGTCTTAGTTTCCATGCAGTTAGATAAGTAGAAAATCTGCCTCTTACACCCTTCATGTAGTCGGATGAAGAGGAACTAAGTGTTCTGCCGATTGGAACTGGCTGTAGGTGACGATAGTGGAGCAAAGAGGAAGAGGTAATTCTCCAATTCTCCTGACATGCTGTCATTGTGAATAAGTTATAGTTTGCTCTTTTTTTTTTTTTTTTCCTCTGTAAAACCCTCCTCTGATTGTCATCCTCTGTTACCTGCTTTGATATTTTGGAAGCTGTCTTAATTCTAATTTTGATTCATTGACATTATATCTAAGCTATAATGATTGAATGCTAGGGAAAGGTTGGTTGCTTTGTTTTTCTTCAGGCAGATTTTTTGCGTGTCGATACTGTGGCAGAACTTTTCCTAGCAATTAGATTAAAAGCAACTGATGGCCGTAATAGAGGAATCGGCCTCTCTGAAATACCACTGAAGTTCGAGTACATTGAGCCACCTACTTTTGCTGACTTTGAGAGACCTTTTTCAGGGTGAAATTGGGGTGTATGGGCTGTAGTAAGTTTTACTTTCTAAATTCCCCTTTTAAGCTCTGCTTTGGTTCTAAGCTTGTTAAGCCTTCTTTAAAAAAAAAAAAAAAAATATATATATATATATATATATACTTGAACACTGGGGAGCCTCTTTGAAAGTCATGGGGACTTCAGTTTCCAGGTGCCTACGTTACAACTGGAATATCGGATGTTGGTGCTTTTGAAATTTTATCTTTGATCTACTTTCTTTGCAGTGATCAATCAAAGGGTTACCAGGAGCAAGCCATAATAAAGCTACAGCAGGGTGAAGGCCAGGGCTCAAGCAATGGATAGCCTAATCTGAGTTCAGTCCAGTGCTGCTATTCCAACCCTCGCTTTTTTAACTCCTCCTGTGCTTACACCATGTAATGGGAATGGTGGTAAATGCTGAGACGAGTACTTTCGGTTTTATTTGAACTGTTGTTGGGGAAGAAAAAAGCTTACATAAAGAGATATGGGAACTTGAATATAGAAAGTGTTGCTACCTTATGGTTAAGCTTAAATTTGTTAATCTGTTAATAACAAGCGCACTTATGAGTTAAGGGGAGAACTGCGTAGGTGAAGATGATTTTGGTCTTTATAACAGGTTTGAAGTAAGTGTGTATTTGAGATTTTTTATTTATTTTGTTTCAAGATTTAGGTTAATCTTGACGGAAGTCAAGTTCTAGGACTTCAAGACCTCAGCTGAAGTCTTCAATTCTATGTCCTATATGGACATTTTTTGTTCTTTAAGAGCACAGTAATAAGCTAGTCCACATGTAAAATAACTTAATATATTCAAACTGCCGGACAAGCCACACTGGAGATTCAAATCACTGCCGATAAGGCAAGGGATGCAAGGTGCTCACATGTTACTCTTTCGGGTGCCTGCCAGAGCTGGCAATAAATACAATTAAACATTTGGAAGATGTACCTGCTGGAAAAGAGAAGACACATGCAAAGTCCGTGCAGTTGTGTCAATTCTGATATAGTGACAAGCCCTGCAAGAAGTGAACAGCTGACTGTATATTATTACTTTTAGGGTATTGTTAATGTATCAACTGCATAAAGAGAATTCTAATTCTGGGATTGAGATTGGTTTAAAAAAAAAAAATGTACTGGGCTAACTTATCACATTAATGTAAACGTGCTAAAGCTCTCTGGCCTTCCATGGAGTTATATTTAATCTTACACCCACAGAAAACCTGTTTGCAAGCTGTCAAGTTGCACAAGTGCAAGTGTAAATTATGCTTGCAAACCTGTATCATTAATAAAGGGAATCTTAAAATCCAGATGAAGCCTTTGACTTTTATGTGCACTAGTAGGACTAAATGTAATCAGCTGACTCTACTTAAAATGTGGCAATTCTTCCCTACTCTGAAAATGCTAATTATATTAAATATTGCTTTTGAACAAGCCCTGCAACTAATTTATTTCATCTTTCTCTCAATGCAGAAGTGTTTCATCCAGTATAATTTTGTACAGTCTTTGCAGTCCTCCTTTGAATATGGAAAGACTTTTTAGGACTACTCCCCTTGGAATGTTATTAAATTATATCTTTCTATCCAGATGCTTGAAGTATGTAAGATTCATTTTGTTCCTTATGACTATAGTCCTTTTTGTACTACGTGTTAACTTTTCCATGCCTTAACATAAATCCTTAAAATATTTTGGTCCAATTATAATCAAGGATGGCCTCGCAAGTGCTATGTAAGCCCTTGGTGTGTTCATGTCAGGAGACATGGTCCCTGCTTATTCCTTTCTCTCTCTCAGAACAGATAAAGGAGCTTAGGACATCCATGTCATGGTTGATAGTACTTTTTCCTGATATGATTTGTGAAATATGTTTGAAAACTGAGCCCTAAGCCTTATCGCTGAACTAACTCTCTAAAAGTTCAGATGCCAAACTGCAGTTGAAACTTGTGGGAGAGACTTTAGAAGAACAGAGAGATTTGTGCACTTCGACAAAAGCATAGCTTGTAACTCAATGATTTCATTTAAGGTAGAAATGTCTTTTTCCTGAGTAGGGTTTTTTTTTTTTTTTAAGTGTAAAATGCTTTTTGAAAGCGCTTGCTTTCACTTAGAAATTTCATCTGTTAAAGAATCAATGTTTTTTTCTGGTGAAGGCTGCTGACTGTAACATCAGATTCTTATGCTAGCAGATGACCTCTCTAAATTAATTGATCTCGACTCTATTGAAGCAAATTGTTTAAAATGATTCTGTTCTGGAGTGTATTTTCATGTTTTCTGCCTTTGAATTTTAAACGTTGGCATGAAAGTAGTAAGCTTAAAACCTTAAATAGGATTCCTAGAAAAGATCTGCTGTTTTCACTTAGATTTTTCTGAAAACTCCCAGTTTTGAAAGCTCATTTCGATTAAAATGCCTTTAAATATAAGCCCCTTCTTTGATGCATGCGTGGAACTGCTTCTGTATTTGACTTTCTCAGGGTTAGCATCCAAACCTAGCTGTGTTGTTCATTCGCAGGCTGAGCTGCACAGCTCAATAGCTTTACAGTGTACTCTGACCACACAGGAATGGAGCAAATCACTGCCTTCCTAATTCAGCTTTGCAGTTTTATTTTTATAGGGGAAAAAAGATCATTTGTACATTTGTCTGTAATAATTCAGAAAAGTTGCCATTAAAGGATAATCACTCAACATAATCTTTTGCATTCTACTGGATTGTTATGCATAGGTTTATAGCAAGCTGCATACTATTTCTGTTGAAAGATAAAGAACTAAAAACTTGATTAGATTTCTGTGACATTTTAAAGATAGAGTATCTTTTTATTTTGTGGCTGTATGTACACATGCCTTATATGGTGGTTACATGGTTTTATTTTTTTAGGATTTTTCTGGGGGGAGGTGGGGAAGATTTGCATTTCTGAAAAAAGAAATAGCTGTTATCTACACCCAAAGCAGGTAGTTTGGGTTATTACCTTTAGCAGCTAATAGGAAGAGAGGAAAAGCTGTGAAGGATATTGCTTATTGAAGATGACTGCAGTTCAGTTCCTGTCACACAAGTGGAAAATGGTTAGTTAAGTTGTTACTTTTTGGAAAGCGGGAGGAGCTGCCGGCAGCGGGGGCTGCTCTGTGTGCCCTTGAGAGCGCGAGCGTGTTGAAGACTCCAGCAGCGGAGAGGAGAATTGTGGGTGCGCTGGTGCCTTCGCACACCTTCCTAAAAATGGGGGAAGGCGAAGATGAGCAAAATGATAGTCTTTATTGCAGAACGGTCTTTAAACATGTGTGATCCTAATGTTATAATGTATTTGTTAACCTCTCTGAGAAGCAGAAAGTCCTTCATTTAAAACAATGCAAAAACTACTCACCTTTGCGCTGAACTTTTTATGCAGTTGCTCCCTCCGGTTGGGTTCGTTTTGTAGGGAAGCAATGGCAGGCAGTTGATTTTTGTTAGTAACTCTTTAGAAGGCGTGGAGAACTTAGTATCTATTTTAGCAACCAAGAAATAGGGATTTCTGTCCTTGGCTGAATGTGTAGTCTTCAGGAGAATAAGAAAATTCTCAATATTTTGTTCACTCATTAGCTTAGTCTGTTTTCCAGCTGATTTATAATTTGTTTGTTCATTGATGCTGGTAACCAGTAGAGGTTACATAGCTATTGCAAGTTCACTTACCGCACTAGCAGGTAACAAGCTTTCAAGGGCCGTACGCACGTGCGCAGGCACAAGTTGAACTTTCAGTTCGTCGTGTTTTTCCTGCCTGGCTGTTAGCCCGTGGGCTGTTTGGAGAAGCCAGCATCCCCTCCTCCTCCTCCTGCTCCTCCTCCCCAAAACCCCGAGAGCAGCTCACCAGGATATCCTTTGGGAAGCAGCAGCAGCAGCATTTCTCCAGTTGGAGCTATTTGCGGTTAAGCTCGCTGATCCAATGTCACGTGACACTGGAAACACAAGGAGCAGATTGACATCCAGCACGCGCTCTCAAACTCGCTGGAAATGAAATTAAAAAAAAAAAAAAAAAAGAGGAGGGGGTGGCGAGTGAGGAGGGAGGTTCCCGTGCTTGTTTCTAGCACTATTAATTCCTGCCGGAGCTTGTTCGCCGCAAGCTCGGTTGATGGCAGTAGCAGAAGCAGCAGCGCTTATTCAGTAGCTCCGTGCTCTCAATGAGGTCAAGCTGGATCAAAGGGAAACCTCCCGTGGAAACGTCCGCTGTGAGTTCTTCTTCTCTTTTCCCACAGTTCCTCCCAGTGAAATGCAGCCTGTACAGCAGAGCTGGGCTTCAGAGTTTTATATTTCCCTGACCGATAATTCTGTATGAGGTTGTCAGATTTTGTTAATTGAACTTGTCAATACAGTATCAACTGGATAATAATGCAGTGCATGTTGGGAGGAAAGGGGTTATCGTGCTATGTGTTTTTAAGGGAATGGGAAGGGAAGAAGAAAGTCTGTGTGTGGTTTGGTTTGGTTTCTGTCCTTTTGAAAAGCTCCAAGATGTTGAGGTCACAGCTCACCAGGTTCTGTTTTATGTAATCTGCATGTACAGCTTCGTAGGTAAAGTAGTTGCAATGTGCCTTTTAAATGTCCTTGGATTTCACCAGACAGATATTCCTTAGCTAACTGGAGCTTATGGGTCTAATAATGATTTACTTTGGGGATACCTGTCTAAATATGTAATGAACGGGAGAAGAAGAACAAGGAAAAGCTTAATTCAGCTCTCGGAAACAGCTGGATGTAACTGAATTTCAGAAACAAACTCTTTAGCTAAGCAAGCTGCCGTTCACTTGAGGTGTCTCTAGTGTGATCATTCAGAAATGTTTTTTGAAAATCTAATTCTGCATGTCAGCTATTTTTATTGCAACTTTTCAGTGGCAGTCTTTCATAGTGAGCTGAAAAATTTCTCATATAATAAACCAGCTGTTTCTGTGGAAGTGCTGCTCTTTAGCAGGAAGGAATGCCAACTTTTGCAGGTCGTGTTGTCTCAATTGCAGCATGGCATCTCTGGGGAATAATGAAGTGCTGGACTGTACATTTTTTTAGCGCTATAGCCCAACAATTTTTGTGAAAAGCAAACAAAAAACCCTTTCCTGAATATGTATCTGGAAGGCTTGTGGTTTTAACGGGCTACTGAAGGCCGTGAGTTTCAAATTAAAACTAAACAAAGTAATTACCAGCTGTTTGGAATATTATTATTAATATATTGTAATCCCTGAGAGGAAATAAAGTATCGCAGATCATTATCCCTGTCTGCTGTTAAGCTTCTCTTGAAGGGAGATGGCGTGATGTTTGTCTCTTAATCTTCAACTAATATGTCTGGAAAATGGGCAGTGCTGTCATTGTTGCACTGTGAATTACAAGCAGCATAATGTCGCAAATGTCATAAGGACTCAGGGCATTGCCATAACCCTCCCCCCCCCCCCAAAAAAAAAAAAAACCCACAGTATCTATGTATTTTTGGAGTTATGTACTTTAATTTCAGGCTTTTATCTATCTCCTTCAGTTAGTGGTCTTGACTGTGGTGGTGATCAGTGAGCTTTGGTTAATTTTTTTTTTTTAAGGCTTAGTTAGATTTACACCTGTAAAAGTGGGGTGGAGGAATGGAGGAAAATAGTGTGAAATTCACTCATGCAATATCTAGGTATAAAAAGCATTAATGTTTGCTGGAGAGATTTATGAAGCAAACTGTTGAAGAGTTGATTTTCAATTATGTACTTCTATTTAATAAATAGAAGAGCAATTATTGTAAAGCGCTGTGATTCTGCCTGGCAGCACTGCAATATAAATATGAGGAATATCCAATATTAATTTATCTTATCACTCTTATTTTGAAGATAGAAAAAAAATTACTCAACAAAACCCATCACTGCATTTTTCTTTTTTTAATTTTAAGAGGGACTGTCCTTGTTTTCCTTGAGCCAGCTTCATTTTTAAACATACAGTGAAAAAAATTGTATTGTATCTTTTTGATCCAGATGGTCATGTTTGTTTTCATTTCAGCATTCAGCTTCTGAGTTGATCCTAGTTGAAGATGAAATAACAGATACTGAAGATAATGAAGAGGAGGATTTAGGAGTCATGGATGATCAACGTAGTGTAATTCTCCATCTCATCTCTCAGCTCAAACTTGGCATGGACCTTACCAGGGTATGGACACTATCTCTGCTTTATAATTGTTCATTCTTTCTTCTTTGCGTATGTGCACGTAATTCGTGTGAGCGTGTTTTGCCTTTGTAGAAGATGTGAATCAAAGAGAAGGCTCTTACAAGTTTGTTTCTTTATGAAAGTTCCAGAGAGCTGTGGAGAGTGCTCTCGTGCTGTACAGGCTTTCATATGAAGTGACTACAGCAGATGCTGCAAAAAATAAGGATGAGTTTCTGTTTCCTTTTCTTACAAGTCATTTGAAGCAACTGTATGTTCTGTATGTATCCCAGAAGTATTTTAAGTTAGGGTGCATTGAGTGTGCAAGGAACCACAATTCTAATTTTATGGATGAAGGAGATGCATGCTCGAGCTACTGCTTTGAGGCTTGGATTTTCCATTTAATTATTTGGCAGCTTCAGAAAAAACATTTCAGTAAAGAAGCTACAGTCCTCTGTGCATCACACTTCCTGTCTGTGTTAAACAGCTGACCAGTTCAACCTTCTTTGCATCCTCCTTCTTCTGGAACTGTATCCGTTTACCCATACTGATGTGAATGGAGAGGATATGGTGTCTGAGAGATTTACCATAAGCCTTTAGCGTTCTGAAAATTATGTAGATGTTCTAGAAATGGGAAATTCATCCTCTTTAGTCTTATGTTGCAGTGGTATCTTCTCATGAGGCTCTGAAATCAAGTGGATTTTTCTAAAGATATGGAATACCTTTTCCTTCTACAAAGATTTTCTTCTTAAAAACAAGCAAACAAAAAACCCCATAACCTCCTCCGTCCAAGAATAACTTATTCTAACTAACTTCCTTCTTCCACAAGTAAGAACGTTTTGGGATGATTGGAGAGTTGCACTTCTGCCTGAAGCAGCTGTGCAAGAGACTCTTCTCACTGGCATTTTGTTATCTAAGAGTTACCTCTGCTTTCCTTTGGATCGTGCACATTAATCAAAATTTATTTCTATTATTGCTTTCTTACAAAATAAGGCTTTCTCAGTGTAGTCTCTTCTGCTTCCTCTGAGACAACTGACAGTATTTAAAAATCTTGCATTTTTAGGACTGAAGAGTCCTGTGATCCATTGCTAAGTATAGTTGTTGAATAGTTGCTCTTCAATTAATATTTTGTTCTGAATAGAGCAAAAGTTTTGTCAGTTCATTTGTGAATAATTCATACCTATCTCTTCTTAGTATGTCCAGGGTAATGTACAGTTCATTTGTGGTTTTGTTTTTCTTACATTCCTCAGTTTTTCATAGCTCATCCTCTTTTCTGTTTTGGTTTGTTGAGGCTGTCTGGATTCATAATGTTTAAGCTAGGTTAAGATTCTTTATCTCTGTGCTGCATGCGTGTGGTTTTTGAAATATTTTGTCTTCAGTAACGAACAAGATTTGTCTCCCCTGATACTCAGCGTCATCTTTTTGTCACAGCAGAGGGGACAGAAATCCCAAAGACACACAATTAATGTAAATAAGAAAAGTGTAAATACTTACAAGAAAAAAAAAGAAGGTAAACATGAACGTCGACCTATTTCTTCTACGTCGTTCCTAGATCACAATTTTTGAGGATAATGATGAATATCATCAGATCTGTAGTACGGCAAAATATTAGCATGCATGAATGTGGGTGTATTATACACTGAATCTGAAAAGAGGTACGGGCATATGGCTAAGTTAGATACATCTCTAGTCTGTGTGATGCATGAATACGCATATGATGAGTATTAACAAGACATGCCACATGTGCACATCACTTTTCTGACCATTTGGAGGATTAAAAAAAAACTGCAAGACAGCTGGCTGCCTTTTTTTTTTTTTTTAATTAACTTTGCTTACTGACATGAGGCCCTCAGGACCACAGACGTGAGATGATAAAGCTTGGTTTGTTGGCTGTACCTCTTTTATTTTTCATTATTCCTCTAAAAGTGAGATTTCAGATAACCTTTATGCTAGTAAGCTTCTACTGCAACTGAATGTGACACCGTTAACACCAGAGGATGTTGTTAATGTTTGCATTTTCTAGTGCCTTCTTCCCTAGTATTGTTTCTTGAGTTCCTTTTATGAGCTAGAGATTATTACATGGTACACACATGGACAAACAGCCCAGGGTGGCTTTTGGTTCTGGATGCCTAATCATTATCTTCACATACCATATCAGAGGAAACAGCATCTTTTCCTTTTCCTAAGGGGGTACTTGCTTGTGTTAGTGTTGGCCTTGCTTGCCGTGACACAAACTTCCTATGATGATGATAGCCGCGTTAAATGTTGAAGAGGTGTTTCACTTTTGAAATGTCATGCTGCCATGCCTTTTAATGAAGGATTATACAGTAAAAATCTACTGTGATGGAAAAACCACAATGAAGTATCAAATCTGCATGGGGATTTGCTAGAACATGCTGTGGTAGACAAAGACTTCAATAACTGCTGTGGTAGACAAAGACTTCAATAACTGCTGTGGTGGACAAAGACTTCAATAGCTGCTAGAGGAACTTGAATGGGTTCACAGTAGCAGAACATAGAACAAAACTGATCCCTTGGACTGGTCTAGGATTTCAGACTTCACTTAGAAGTGGAATTACTGTTGAAACTTGCTTCTAAGTTGTTAGTTCTTGAAGCTAATTTTTTTTTAATGAAAAATAGCGCCAAAAATCACCTGAAAAATATATTGGCAAATGGCGTATTTAATGGATTAATGCTAACGGTTTGTATGGATTGCAGATGACTCTCCCACATTCCTTCACCTTCCCTGCACAGTTACTCCTGTGCTAAAAATAGCTGCTAAGAAGAGCTGCTATTGTGTATAAAAATGATGCCAATAATTCTGCAGGATATCAACCTGCTGTCAATTAACATTGTAGTTTGCTTCCTGTATCTAAGTTTTAAAGTTGTGTTTCAAGCTTTAAAGTATAAGTGGGACGAAAATAGTCTATTTTATTCCTACAGTGACACAGATGACAATGGGAAGTTTTTGTCCCTCTAAGGTAGTTAAAATCTCAGCATGGGGTGCACGATTCGGATTTCTGGAGAATAAAAAACGTAGGGAGCAGTGCTGACACCCATGTTTTGCCTCAAAGTAAATAGTAAAAAGGGAATAAATACCTTTGTTCTTAAGAAGTTATGCTCTTACTTTTCTTAGCTGCATTCAGATCTAATGAAGTGTAGGTGACCTCAAGCCTAGAAGGAGATTAAAATCAAGCTCTGAAGCAATACCCTTTTTCTAACCTCAAGAAAAAGGGAAGAATACATGTTAAACCACTTTATTTTCACTTTGAAGCCTGAGGGAGAAGAATAGAGACTCTTCTGACTTTTTTTAGAAAGCAGCAGGGAGAGTCTTTCCTGCAAGACTTAAGCTACTTGGTACGTGTTCTGCAAGGCTGTTCTTCTCTCCATTCAGATGTTGTTGCCAGCTTTTCCTCAGAGGGGGGAAGCATTAGGCTGTTTTGTCCTTTTATGCAATTACAAAAACAAAAACAAACAAACAAAACCCCCCAGACTCCCCAAACTTTGTAGTCTGGAAACAGTATAAATAATGTGGATCTGACATGTGGTTTTCCAGGTAGTGTATTCTGTTTGGCTACAGAAGAGTTGAAAACCTTGTTCCTCAGGAAGCTAGAGTACTAACTAGCACAAGGATATGATGGTCCAACACTGGCGAGGAGAATGCTGTACGCTTCCAAATTTTATTTATTTCTATTAAAACTGCACACGCCAATTCAGGAGAGGATCAGTGTCTTCACCCCCCCCCCCAAAAAAAAAAAAAAAAAAAGAAAGAAAGAAAGAAAGAAAGATTGACCAATGTGTGTTTTTTGCTATAGTAGTTTTGTGATGATGCTTACAGGCTGTGAGGGTGTTCAGTAACAGGGAATGTTTTCTAGGCATTTTTTGTAGTATTAGAATTGTGTAAGCTTTAAAATACAATTATTTTTCATGTGTAGTTCTGCTTCCTTTTGAGGAAACAATTCAATTATTCTGTTTTGCAGTAGACTCTTTCCTGCTACAAGCGAGGATGTAGGTTCCCTTTTCAGCTGGGCTTCTAAACAAGATAACTTGAGCTGGAATTTGAGCTTTATTGTCCAGTGGTTCTTAGTTTTCTTATTTAGTGGCTATGTTGGCATAGCTATGTTAAGTGTGTAGTTGCAAAGTGTATAGCTAGTAGTTGAGAGAGCAAATGCAAGGGCTGCATTTCCATGAGCCAGTCAACGGGAAGAAACCACTGTAGTCTTTATGTTGTATCATAAAAAGTGCATCATCTTGAGTATGGTCCCTAGTTTACTTGCCTTCTCTACCATTTATGCCAATAAAGGCCACTCTTTATATAGGTAGCCACTTGGGCATATAGAGGGGTGTGGAGCAGAGCTTATTGAAATAGGCTTCCCTACTTTTGCTTGCTTGAAGTCTATGCAGTGAACTCATAGTCACTTCTAGTGTTTCTAGACGCAGCTGCTTTTTTTTTTTTTCTATGTTCTGCTGTTAGTTTCCCCTTTGATAAGCTGGTCTTTGAGTGTAGAGTTTATATTAAAATGAGATCTTGTCCTGAATGTTAGTAATGCTGAATTGACTTTTTTTAAATTGTGTCAGACAATAAATATTTCATCAGAATGAGAATATTGCAAGGAAGATCAAGATGGAGTTGTTTCAAAAGCTAAAAATACCATACGACAGTCTACTAACTTTCCACTTTCCCTCTCAAAGTTTTAAATTTCACTTTCTAAAAGTCAATCTCCTCAGCCCTTCCTCCATAGGCCCTTTTCAGCACTGAAAAATTTGTCATACCTAGTGAGTGTGACGTCTGGATCCCGCATCTTTAGGGCGCTCTATTCAGATGCAGAGATGCAAATAACTTGCAGCAAGTTGAAATATTGTGGCCTAGGTTAGTAAGAGAAACCATACAGAATCCTGAAGACTTACAGAATTGGAGGAATATTATGGGAACAACTTTGCTTGATTTATATCTAAATTTGTAAAAATTATTCATCTATAAAACACTGTATGTTTATATATATAAAATATATATATACATTCATGTTACTCCATATAGTAAATAAGTATGTGTGCTACCGAACTGAATGGTAATGTGTTTTTATGCACTTGCAGTATGTTGACTTATTGTGTAGATACACTTACTGGATTTGGACTATTGTGACTGGAAAAAAATACTTATTATTTTTAAAGAGCTAAACCATCAATAAAAGTTTGATATCTTCTTCTTGATTACCTATGGGATCCGAAAGGATGAAACTGTTCTTTGATCTGACTCAGAATTGGGGGGAGGGGGGAGAACAAATTTATTTAGGTTTCAAGGGAAGTTCCCTGCCTGCTGTAAATAGCCCTCGCTTTTGGGAAAGGGGAAAGAGTAAATGCAGTGAAGAACAAAAGAGGAGGAAGAAGGGAGCTGAAGAGAGGAAAGTTGGAAGACTGGTCACACATCTCTCGGCGACTGTTTTTAATAGAGTATGGCAGTTGGTCTGCACGGGACATCACTGAGCCACTTGATTCTAGGTAGATTTCTGTCTGTCAAGTACAGATCTGCTCTTTGTCATCGCAGGAGGGACCTCGGAGATCCCCTGCGGCAGCCCTGCACAGGCTGTGGAGGGTCGGGGTCTGGGGAGGGAGAAGGAATGGGGAGAAATAAATTCTTCTAGGTTGTGCAGCCCCTGCCTATCCTTCACTGTGCTCCACCATGTTTTACTGAAAACTTTAAACAGAGCATTGTTTCTAAGCGGGTGACCTGGCCATCTGCCTTGCTAGATGAACCACTGCAGAGATTGCATCCAGGTTGCTCGGGGCTGGCCCCCTGCAGTGTAGACTGCCTAGGGCTCAGTCCTGACTTTCCTCTGGGCCCCATGGGGCCTCTGTAGCCCTAGGACATAAATGTAAGGGTTTGTATGCTCTTGGTTTGTTTCAACATGTCTGAAATAAGGTGAAGATGTGCTGTGGCCCCCCAGGGTAGTATAGCGTAGTATGAACCCAAGAGGATGTGTTGGCAGGAGAGCATGGGGATGGCAGGGGCTTTGGCAGGGGGACAATATAGAGCAGAGGAAGCTGAAACCAGGGTCTTTTCCTCCCTTGCATCTCTTGGAAAGGGTCCCTGGACTGATGTTATCCTTGGGAATACACCTGAGACTTGTTCGGGTTGTACCTCGTTGGCTTGGTTCATGCTTGGGAGTGAGCCAGTGTGTAGGCAGTGGGTGATCAAGGGCCCAGGGGCGAAATGGAGAGGGCAGCTGTTTCCCATAATGGGTAGATGCACCTGTACGTTCTCCACTGCTTGGGCGTTTGGGATGTGTTTGTTTACATAAAATACCCATCCTTGAGTGGTTTGGGAGGGCTCCCCTCCCTTTTTAGAGGGTTAATGATCAGTTGGGTTTGTTGATGCTAGAACTAAATCAACTGACATCAAAGTATGCTTTTGTGTCCTGTACACAAGGAGAGCAAAGAGAACAATGGTTTGTTTGTGAACTGCGAGGAGAGGAAAAGGAGAATTTCCTTGGATTGGAACAGCACATCCCCCGTGGTGTGATCTGCTGTTGAGAATCCTAATGAAGTAGGAAGCAGTCCGCACAGCTATCAAGGCTGTTGATTTTTCCTTGGCTCGTTATTTACACTGCAAACAAACTGAAATTGCTGTGGCAGAGGAGAGGAAAATAGGCTCTCCTGGAACTTGGCTAGGCCAGAACTGCAGCTGTCTTAACTGTTCTCCCCCCACCCCTTTCCCCCCACCGCTGTAGTGTCCTCATGGGGAAATCATATCTGCCTTTGTCTGCTTTGCATACAGGTAGTGCTTCCAACATTTATTTTGGAGAAAAGATCCCTGCTGGAGATGTATGCAAATTTCATGGCCCATCCAGACCTATTTTTGTCAATTGCAGCTGGAGCCACTCCCGAGGAAAGAATTATCTGCTTTGTGGAGTATTATCTCACAGCTTTTCACGAAGGCCGAAAGGGAGCCGTTGCCAAGAAGCCCTATAACCCTATAATTGGTGAAACGTTTCATTGCTCCTGGGATGTGCCTACAGACAAAGTGAAACCATTCCGAACTAACGGTGCCTCTGTGGTTCCTAAGGACCCACCCAAGGAGCTTGGCCAGGACCAGTCCCCGTGCTACAAGCTGAGGTTTGTAGCTGAACAAGTGTCCCATCATCCGCCAGTATCTTGCTTTTACTGTGAGTGCAAAGAGAAGAAAATGTGTGTGAACGCTCACGTATGGACCAAAAGCAAGTTTATGGGCATGTCAATAGGTGTTTCTATGGTAGGTGAAGGTAAGAAACATACTTTTATTTTATTTTTTGAGGAAAATATTGTGAAATAGAAATCCATGTGGTTAACTGCTTGCTCTCCCTCTGACTTTTGATTTGAAGCTTGTGGCGTTTGCTTTTGTGAAGTTTGGGATTAAAGCTGTGGGGTTTGTGTAACTGTTTGCATTTTCTTTGCTGTTGTTGTACTGTCCGTGTGTATATGAGACATCACACATGTAAAGATAAACATGCATATCTGAGACCGTTAATTATCCCTGCAGTGTAGCGGTGTGTCAAATTGTAATAACAAATGGATACTGACAGTGTATCCTGTAAGAATATTTTTAGTTGTCTTGATCATTTTTAAAATAATATCCAATTCAGTATGAGATAGTTTCACGACTGAGGCAAAGTAATAGAAAAATTACGTATTTGTACTTAAGCCTTTCATTCTCTTTTCATAGCTTCTGTGAATTGTGGTTTCTGTAGTTTACTGAGTTAATTTACTATCTCAAGCTTTATAGCAAGTCACGTAGGTGAGATGAAAATCTTGATTTGTTACATCATACATCAGTCTGCCTTGTGATAAATCATTGCTCAACATGAATTCAGAAATGCATGGATTTGTGACAAATTATTAATGGATGATCTGAACTGGTAAATACACCTTTACCAGTGTGGCTGCTGGCTGCTAACGAACTGATTTGATGTTTCTAAACAACTTACTCTCTCTAGCCATTTGAGGATAATTTCCTGTGTCTGGTTTTTAGTGTTTTCTCTTAACTGTGCTCTTAATAAATAATCACAGAAGCACAAGGGAAACGTACAGTAAATGCTTCCTTTCGCCAGGAAAAAAGTAGAATGGAAAACAGTGAGTTGGTTTTGCTTCTAAGAAAAACAGTACGATTATTGTGATTAAAAAAAAAAACCCAAACAGAGATATGTTCTGCTCTCTCTACTAGGCAGAACTGAAGAACAAGCAGTAGAAAAGGGCTACAGGGCTTCTTTCCTCATGTCAATGCATTCCCTCTTCGGTAACTGCAAACGCAAGAGTCCTGAAACTTCCTCATCACTGGCTTTGATATTGTTGTGATAATTAAAGCCTGTAACAGCACTGCCGTTTCATTCTCCCTCTTATTTTGATATCCTGCTCCTAATGTGGAGCTGCAGGATTTGGGAAGGGAGTGTCGGATGAGGAAGGGAAATGGGTCCTCCTGGCTCTCTCCTTGCTGTACTACCTCAAGCCTGAGCTGTTGGTTGCACTTGCTGTATTTTTTCCAGTAAATGTCCATTTCTAGTACTAGTTTTCGCAGTGAATGGAGCTGTTTAGTGGAAATGAAATGCAAACTCACTCACAATTGTGCAGGGGTAAGAAAATTTCTTTTTCGTGCTGCTAGCACGCATAATTCCCTGGGTTTGGGGGTGTCTACCGTGGGGATTATGTAAGGCTTCAAAGTCCTGCTATGTCCCAGTTTCATGAGATGAAAGGTGTAAGAATTAAATGCTTCCGTAGCCCAATGATTATTTAATGTGTGTTTGTGAGAATAAATTCTTCTTCTTCCCCCTGCCCTCCCCCCCTCTCCTTTTTTCCCCCCATGATCCCAGGGGGATCTCAAGGAGTAGAGGCAGGCTTTGGGGAGTGTCTGTAACGGTGAACCCTTTTACTGCAAGGTTTGCCGCTGGTTTTATGATGGGGTTTGGGGAAGTTTGAGCTTACCAATTAGTAGTTGTCACCTATGTTTTTGTTTCACGTAAGCACTGCAGAAGCATGTGGCCTCATGGCAACAGCACTTCTGTGAAGCGATGGAGAACCTAATACCTCTTTAGCTTGAAATATCATCTGGAGGATTTCCGTGGTATTTAGGGACAGTTTACGCAATGCAGCATTTCAAATGGTCTGAGTTAGTCTAGCAAAGATTAGACTGAGGAAAGACATGGTATTAACTGGAAAGTATATTAAGAGGTAGTTATGATGGGTAGAAACTTAAGCTTAGCTACTGGGAGAAGCTTTCTGACAATAAGGCTGGCTGGAGAGGCTGTGAAATCTCCTTACTACAAGCTGTTAAAACCAGATAAAGCCAGGTTACCAGGCATGATACAAGTATGGCTGAGCCTGCTCTTGGTAAGAGACAAACTGACGTCTCGTGAATCATAGCGTTTTCTTGTTCTTTTTTTTTTTTTTTTCCTGCTGTGTTGGATGACCTAACTAGTCATATTTTATTAATATTTATTTCTTGTCCTCTCCACCACTCCCCCGACCACGGTAAGCACTCAGCTACTTTTTCTAGCTGCTGCTGGCTAGTTGTTCAGTGAGACTGACAAGCGCTCTAAAACCGGCTGTAGAGGTTGCTTCATATAGCTTGAGGCCTCTGACTTTTTGCTAGATCTGTAAGAATTTTAGATTCTGCAGTGTGCCACTTGAAAGGGAGGTTTCCTTAACACCTGTGCCCATTCTGAGACTTTATTTAAGTCATTCTGGTGTTAGTATAGTAGTTTCACTGCTCTGTGTATTCGTTCAGTATGACTTGCTGTGTGTGGAAGAACACCCGTTCCAGGCGGAAAAGTGGACAGCTAAACCAGGTGCGCTGTGATTGCTGCTCCAGCTCGTTCAGCAGCAGGTAGTGACTGACCATCCTGGTCTGCGTAACAGACGCTTCACAGAATGATTCTCTTTGACTGTGTAACTTTGCTCTCTCCTAAGTATTTTCATCTGGCTGTCTAACAGTTGAAAGAAGCTTGCTATACTGTGGTTGGCTATTTACGGAGAGTAGTCGTAAATTTTTTGATGGATATCGTATAAGGACTTTCTGTGGTGCTTCTGAAACTTCTTTTTTTAACTTGTCACAGTGTCCTTGGATGCATTGGGCACGTTGCTTTTTATACTTTATTGTCAGAAGAACCAGTGAATTTGCTGAAATAGGGTGGGCTGGAAACACAAAGGCTTCTATAAGAAAATAAATAGTCGTGTAACTTAAGGACTTGTACGGTCCTGTCATAGTAATGATATAGTTCAGTGTCTTAATTTTACAATATTTAGTGTATGTTCCACCTCCAAGTGAAAAAGTTTTTTTTTTTTCTTTCAGTGACTTTTTTTTTCAAAGTAAATAACAGTTGCAGAGGTGCAGAATGAGTGGGAAGACACTGCTGGAAATCCACATGAAAACTTGTTTTTTTGTGTTAGCCCTTCATCTTTGGGTATGAGAGGTCTAAATCTGGTTTACAAACGAAATACGTTAGCTTTTGTTTACTCTGTGACAAAAAGCATTTTTCAGAGTAGGCAGAGTTGAGTTTCCTCATGAGAAAGCTGCCCTGAGCAGAAAAGAGTATTTTTGCATATAGAAATTGATGTTGCACACACAGTCCCTGATTCTGGTTAATGGTAATTATGTACTAATGAGAGACTGAGGGAGGGGAAGAGGGTGTCATGAACAGAATTATAATAGGATTTAAATTGGCAAGGGATGGGAGAGTCAGAGTAAATATTTAATGTTTTCTACGTCATCCAAAGAATCATCACGCAGATGCTGGTTGTTACAGTATAGGATGCTTCCACGGAAAAAGCTGTGTTGAACACGCTGCAGTGTGGACGGCGTGTGTTCCTTTGCTGCTATTTGGTTTTTACTCCAAAGCAGCAAAATCCAGCAGAAACTATGTCCTTGGTTCACTGGTTAATTTTGTAGAGGACATCAAGTGTCTTTAGGTGGATTGCTCTACATAAGCAAGTGGCTAGTTGTGTTGTGTTTTTACTGCTGTTATTTTAAATGTTTTAAAAACTAATGAAGCGTAGGCTTCTAGAAATTATTTTTAGAATTTAAAATCAACCTTTGAAAGATTTGGTAGGGAGGGAGGAGAAGGTTTAGTGCATTTTCCGGGGTAGAGCCTAAATGAAAGCACTGAATGGGTATTCTGAGATTTTCTGTTCATTTTTTATATATGTGTATAAAATACATACAGATTATATTATTATATAATGAATTATTTCTACTCCTGATGCATTAGTGACTTTATAGCTTACCAGCCCTAAAGACTGACTGCTCCATGCAACTGGAGCTAGCAAAATATTCCCTCAGACTAATTTTTGAATTAATATTTTTTAGCCCAGTGGTTTCAGAACAGTTCCCATGTGGCACGTGTCATTACTTAATTTAGCAAATGAGTCTAGTTATTGTAAAATGCAGAGTGCAGTGCTGTTCGCTGCAATGTTTTGGAGATGGTACCAGAGCCCAGTTGTCGCGTCTCATGTTTTCCGGTGTGAATCTGTGGCTGATGATGCCCTGCGCCCATGTGTGCGTCATCCCGGCATGTAACTTATTCTTCTTTGTGCCATGTGATGAATAATGCAAACAGTGTGAAGAGCTGATAAATTAGGAAACTGCCCCAGGCCGTTTATGACCCCAGGACCATTTGTTGTTTGTATTGATCGCCAAACAATTGGGGGCAGCATTAAATTTCAGGCAGTTTATTGATCTCGAGCTTTCTCTGTGTGTTTTGTCGATCTGTGGTACTGGAAAATCTATCCTCAAAGCGACAGCGTCAGTGAGGGCCACGTAACAGTTGAGCAGGCAAAATCATATGGTGCTAGCATCACTTCTGTTAATGTAGGCTGAGGCATCACGGAAGGGGAACATGACTGTTGTCTTAATCAAAAGCAGGAATAATAGGTGTTGAGGATGTTTCAAAGGGGAATTTCAAAATTCGGACCCTGTTTATCAAATATTCACCCTTCTCTGGGATTTTTTTCCAAAAGTACGCTAGACTACTAAATCCACTTTTCCTCCCAGAGTACCTACCTCGTGCATTTTTTCCTTGCGGAGCAGCTGCATGTGAATATGTAGGATTTTTTTTGAAGGAATCTGCAGTTTCTGACTGAGTTCTTTAATGTGAGAGGAGGAAACATTACTGAAGACGGTACAGTTTCCTACAGCATTTCATCTATATTTACTTATAGCCAATGAGTTTGGAAAAAATAAATAACCCCTTGCAGCAGGGGAGCAAGGGAAGAAAAATAGCTTGTATATTTTTTAGCGGGTATTGTTAAAGATCTACAGTGAAGCGCTACAAGCGGAAGTCAGAAGTGCACGGTACTCTCTAAAACAATTATTAGAGTTTAGTTTTTGTGCCTTTAACTGCTCCAGATTAAAATGGGGCAAGCTAGGGCATGAATTCAGATTCTGGTGGCAAATACAAGCGTTGTCCCTCAGCGTCCTCCGGGCTTCCTCCTCCCAGAGAGAGCGAGCAGCTCAGTTCAGGCTTGGCGATGTAGCTGTAGTCCTCCTGGTTCTTCAGTTAAGTTTTGCGTGTGGGGCTCTGCAAATGGCAGAGTGTAAAATATACAGACACCTACCTGTTAATCATAAAAGTAGTATCACGTTACGGGTATTTAAAACCTTTCCTTTGTTCTTGAGCCGTCAGCTCACTAATTAGAATTTAATGTAAGTGAGATAGCACTTCATTAAAAATGTGTTTATTCAGGTGTTTTAAGGAAAAAAAAAAAAAAAAAAACCAAATTGCTGAAGCCTGCAAATACTGCTTCACCGTATTTACACCGCGTAGAGCGCTGGGAGATTTCCCTTTTGGTCTTTCTAAGGTCAAATATGTAATTGTTTTTACTTATAGGTGCTACGACAGCCAAGAGAGCTGGGTTGAGATTTTTAATATCTAACCTGCTGCGTATGTTAGAAGTATTAACACTGAAGGTCACTGCAGTTATTTGCTGCTCGCTTCTGGGTGCTTGGCACCGTTCCCGAGAGCCCTGCGCCGCCCCCCAGCAGTCAGCAGAGCGCCTGACCGCGGTACAGTAGTGTCAGGCCTTTCGTCTGAAAAAAAGCCATCACGCTGGAAGCTGGTGCCTCCGGGTGGGCTGCGCCTTCGCCCACGCGAGGACCGCGCCTTTGCCTCGTCTGCTGCGGCTGGGAGGAGCGACCTGGAGGTGGCCTGCCCGGGTGTTGGCACCGCGGGCCCGCTGCCTGCTGCGTGGCTGTCGCTAGCGTCTGCAAGGGAGCAGGTAGACAACAAATGGCCAAAGGAGGAGAAGAAAGGGAAAAAGAACGCCCCCAAATGTGATTTCTAGAGAGCCTGGTTCCCAGCTTCTTGCCTCTTTGCCCTCCTCTCGGTGCCAAATGAAGGACGGACAGCCCCAGGCGACCTGAGCCCGTGCCTCCAGGCTCCTGCCTGCCTAATCTTGCTGCCGGCCTCAGAAGCAGTCATGGTGCAGCCCTAGCCGTAGCTTAGGGGGCTACTTTTTTTTTCCAATTAAGAGAAAAACCTGGCTCCTGTTCTTAGTCTTCGATTGCCCCATCGTTGTCCCCACTATTGGGTGACTTCCCTTTGTCCGGCTGGCTGGGCACAGGAGAGCCTGGGCAGCCATGTTCCTGGGAACCGGGGAGCCTCAGCCTCCCTGCTCCGCCTGACCTGAGGTGGGTCTAAACTGTGGAGGTCCTCCCCAGGGCAGGAGCCCAAGTGCAGCCTGCCCGCTTTCCTTTCTGCGTGTTGATCAGCAGGCATTAGCTTGCTTTGTTTCTTTTTTAATTTCACAATCTAATTAAAAGGCTTCTTTATTATTGCTGTATTATAATAGCATCCTTTTAATGAGTGCTGTGATAAGCAGAGCCTTCCTTTTGAGTTTCCGTGGCAAACTGCGTAGCTCAGCCTTCCTGCAGTGTCTTGAGCTTGGGTTTGCCTAGACGTGTGGGACCGAGGAAGCTTAAGGCGAAGCACGGGCGTTTGTTCTAGCTGTGGCTAGCCTGACCGTCCGCTGCATTGAGGGCTCAGCGTGCTGCACCAGCCACTTCTGACATGCCAGGGCAAAATGATTCAAGGTCCTTTTGCGACATTGCTTTTCTGTGTTTTTCTTTTTTGTGCTCTTCAGGTTATTTGCATCCGAGTCGCCAGAGTAGAGGCGCTGGCTGTTTCGCCATGGGCAGGCTGAGCTTGCAGAAGGCCTGAGTGAGAATAGCTACCTGCAAGCTGCTGTTCCAGTTTGCTGAAGGCAATTTCTTGTGGGAGAGGTTCAGTAGGATAGAAGGGACGAGTTTAGGAGCTTCCTTTGCCTCTGTTCAGTCCTGTTAATCAGGAGGCAGTTTTTTAAAATGATGATGCTATTAGAGCTCTGTGCTTTTAAATTCTGAATGTTATTTAGGTTTGTGTTTTCATACAGCGTTCAGGGCATGTTTTTATGCTGACAGTAGTAGCGCATTGTTTCTACTTAGTGCTTTTTCATCATTATATTTCACATCATTTTGCAAGATTAGTGTCATTATTCCCTTAAACAGATAGACAGACTAATAAATACTGCTAATAATGTATTTCAGCTCATCCCCTTATCTGCCTGGGGGCGAGGGTAAATTGGCTCAGGCTCATCTTGTAGCTAAGCAGTTGCTATTACTGTTTGCCTGTCAAGATTGTTTTCCTGATTTTTCAAAGATCTCTGGGGTCTCAGTACTTCCTGAGATGGGTTATTTTCAATCCCTGCCGTGAAAATTCTTTTCAAAGCTATAATTTTTTCCTTAGGCAGTTTGTAAACGGACGCAAAAGACTGTGAAGCTCTAATCGGAGATCTGCTACAGATACTTGGCATTACATAAATCTATGTGCAGAGTTTGAAGGTGCTCTTCACCTGTTCCTATGTACCGTTCCTTGTTCTCCTGCAAACCGAACTACAGCTGTGGTGGGGACAGAGCTGGATCATTATTCTTGATGGGGGCTAAGATCTTCTCGCCAGGCGTGGAACTTTCTTTGTAGATCCAAATAGTCTTGAAAACTTCCACTGCTGTGGTGGTGGTGGTGGTGGTGGTGGTGTTGTTTTGTTTGTTTTTACTTATAGCCCTATAATGCTGAGGATGGAGGAACCTTTACAGTTGGAAACAGAATTGCCAATAATTTGATCTCCATGATAGAGAGACTGGTCTCAATGGTAATAAGAGCATTGGCCTGTATCCATTTTTAACAATTTATTGCTTGTCAATAACACAAGATAAGTAGTCCAGCCAGTTTTCCTGATAAGCCATTTGGTGCCATGAAGGACCCTAAAGTAGCCATCAGAACTGTGTGTTTTTGAACAGGTTTGCCTCAAGAGCTTGCTTTCAGAGGGCAGGTATTTTTTCTCAGTAGGCGTCCCCTCCTTCCTGGCGAGCTGCACCCTGGGGTCTCTGTGGGGAGTATCTGTGGATGGCAGTAGCTGGTCACTGAGTGCCAGGTCTTACAAGTGAGGTTTTATCATTCACTTTCAACCTTCTTCTTACCTAGGTGTTCTTTACTTGATGGAGCACGAAGAAGAGTATGTTTTCACGCTGCCTAGTGCCTATGCTCGCTCGATACTTACCATCCCCTGGGTGGAGCTCGGAGGTAAAGTCAGCATCAACTGTGCCAGAACTGGCTATTCTGCTACGGTCACGTTCCACACTAAGCCCTTCTACGGAGGAAAAGTCCACAGGTATGGGAACGTCTGTCTGATTCTTACTGACCTGCGGCTGGATTTCATTGAAAACTTGGATACCAGTTTAGTTCTTCTATTAGACTGTTCTGTTGACAGAAATCTGATTTTCTTTTCCTGTTAGTGTCTGAAGTGACTTACAGCTTTAGAGCACAGTTTATTGCAGCTATACAGTTTGTATTATTTAACCTAATGAGATGTATCTCTCTCATTGAGCTAAAGTGAAGGTATTCTTGCAGGCTTTATCACTTGAAAAAATTACTGTGAAGTATTTAAATAGCTTTCTGCATATCGTAACTCATATACTTTGCACAGTGCAGGATCAGAAAAGTGTGTGTAGAGAAGGCAATACTCCAGCTACACCAGTTGCTGCTTCTGTGGGAGCCTTGCAGGTGAACTGGTGTGCCAGGTGGAGCCAACTTTTGCTCCTGCAAGGAGCAGAGAAGCGCATCTGCTGCCTCCGATAGCCATAACTCCCTGCTGGGCAGCCCTACTTCTGCATTGAAATTCCAGATTAAAATATTGTTTGCCTGTCTTTGATTCCCCTTTATAACGGTGTGAAGAGTGCAAGACAGCTTCCTGGCTTGCTGCCGTGCTCAAATCGATGACCTGCCAGTCCCAAGCATACACAGACCCTTTGCTCTGTGGATTGTATTTTGTAATTCTGTGGATTGTAGCAGTTTCCATGAGAAGGTTCTGTTACCTGTTGGGATAGTGTGTTTTTGTATGGTGTTCTGTTTTTCCCATTCTACTTACCTATTCTGCTTGCCCTCAAACCATGGCACTCTAGCTGCTGAGGGGATTTTGATCACTGCCTCTCAGCAGCTGAAAAGAAATCTTGTAGATCTGAAAAAGAGAATAAAGATACTTGAAGCCTTTGACATAAGTATCTAACAGCATTAAGATTCAGATGTGAAATGTGAACTTTAAAATCTTGCACTGAAAAATTTGCATCAATTTTAGGGATTGCTTTTCAGGCCAGTGAGCAAGAAGTTCTGTGTTCAAGCTGAGTGTCAGCCTTTTAAGTTGGGTTACTGCTGTGCTTTAGGGGAACGTGGTACAAAAGCTACCGTTGTGAAGTGTTAGCAGAGCTTCCTTAAGTGAGTCATTCTTTTTAGGGGCGGTCACCACTTTGCTTGAAATGTTATTCTGTAGCTGTAGAAAGCTACCTGTAGGCTTAGTTGCCATAGCCTTTCCATACGCTGATAATAAATGGTACCAGTTATTTTTGTGCGTGTTTTTTTTTTTTTCCTTCTCCCTTCCCTTTGAATAGGGTCACAGCTGAAGTGAAGCACAATCCCACTAATACCATCGTATGCAAGGCTCAGGGAGAATGGAATGGTACGCTGGAATTTACTTACAGTAACGGAGAAACCAAAGTGATTGACACTACCAAACTACCTGTTATCAGGAAAAAGATCCGACCAGTAGCAAAACAAGGCCCTCTGGAATCAAGGTGAGGACAGAGGCGTTACAGTATTCTGCCTCTGAACTTCAGGTGAGAATAGCGAGGCAAACTATAGTTAAAAATGGTGTGGTTCAAAAAAGCCTTTCTTCATATAGCACGTTAATCTAGGCACAAGTAGCTGAAGCTGTGTGTGTTGGTTCTTCACTACATAAATTACATAATAATGACATATATTTTAGTTCAGTAGAGGAAAAACGCTTGTGTTCTGATAAGCATTTGAAAAAGGTAGTGCAGTGTTCTGCCTGCTCTTTTGAGTGGTTGTAACATGGTAGTCCAACTACTCAAGTTGTTGAAGGTAACTTTGTGTATTCACACTGGAATTTCGTGTAATACACGTATGTTTTTAAGGCTCTCAGCACTCGCATCGTGCTGGACTGAGTACCTCAGAAAAGACTTGTTCTGGTATACCCTGTCAATATCTGTTTACACTTATCCTCCTAAAATCAAGGTTGTTACTGAATTTAGGAACACTTTACTGAAGGATTTAAAAACATAAGTTAGCTAAGTTCATTTTATAATCTGTAAATATGTTTTCTTTATTTTACAAATGTGTGTCTTGAGTCATTGTGCAGGGCCAGATGTCATTTTGTACTTAAAATGTCTACTTATTTCTACTTATTTATATACTTTCTACTTCTGTTTTTTACTTATTTATCAGAAACTCATGTTTCCCCCTAGTTTCATGCTAGTAAGCAAATTATAAATATCCAGTGTTTCTGTGGGATATGCAGTTTATCAGGTTGCAAACAGAAATTCATTTAAATAGCCCTGGAAATGTGTGAAAGCTGCCCTCAGGAACAACTTTACCCCCCAAAATCTTGACTAATACAGTGTGAAAAGGCGTTATATCTGAGTATTGTCAATCACACGGAAAAAGAAATTTGGTTATAAACTGATAGTTATTGTTCAGTGGGAACATACAGCACAGATGGAGAAGGGCCGCTTAGGATCAGTGCATCACCTCCCCTGCTAGTAACCTGGTGGAAACAGGCGAGTCCAAATTTAATGTACTCCTAGTTTTGTCTAACATTCCCTTATAATTTGAAAGTTATCTGCACATAAGTGCAGAATACATGCTTCTCATTTGGGAGTGGATCATCAATAATGAAAATACGAACAGGAAGTGATTAAAAACAAAAATCATCTGCTTAGAGGAAACGGGTCAGGTTGTCAGGAGTTGGGAATGTCAGCAAAAGCTACTGAGAAAGTGAACTTGCGTGGCAAAATACTGGGGGCTGAGCAAGTCTGACGGTCTGGTCCGCAAATGCAGTGACCATCCTAGGAAAAGTGATGGTTCACAAGCTGTGTGACTTGCATCAATGGCTCCGAGAACGGGCCATGAGCCTGCCCCTTGCCATGCTTTTGTTCCAGGCGGGCACTTGACTGCGGCAGAGGAATTCTTACTCTCTCGCTTGTGCTTCTTACTGATCGTTCAGGCACCTTTGGCAACACGTCACCAACTCTCTGAAAGAAGGTAATATTGATGCAGCAACAGAACACAAGCATCGTCTTGAAGAGAGACAGCGAGCAGAGGAGAGGCAACGTATTGCTCTTACAACACCATGGAAACCAAAATATTTTGCCAAAGAGGTACTTTTTTTTTTAAAGACCCTTTGAGTAGTGGGGATGCCACTACAAATGAATCAGCTTGTGCTTTTTACTGCGGGCTGTTGCTGCTATAGATCACTGGGTGTTTCCTCTGTTCTGTGTTGTTAGAATTAGGCTGTCGGGGAAGAGCAATGGGCTGTTCCTTGTGCATTTTTGTAAACTTTTACACCTTCCTTCAGTTATATTTATTTTAAGCTGAATTTTTAATGACGATACCTAGTGTTAGGCACCCAGGCTATACTTTTTACCTTGCAATGCACATCTTGATTTGCAAATGCTCTGTACTCGTGTCTCCTGCTGATCTTTATCTTGGCACATTAACAAGAATGTGATCTTGGGATATTTGTCCAGTGTAGCTGTGGAGATATTAAACACAGGCTTAGGTTTCATCTACTTTAAATGAAATAGATTTCACTAAGTTAAGCTTTGCCCTTTCAAAGAGGAAAGGGAAATAAGACTTAATTAGGGAATTACTGTGTGACCCTATTGTTAAGTTACCCAGTATGTGCTGCTGTTTAAAACAGCAGTTCTCAGACTTGCTTCTCTTCCCCTTCTAATTTCTTTCCTTCTGCCCAAATTATTTGTAAATGCGTTAAGCACAGGATTTTCAGATGACAGTTATGGTTGCTTGTGTTGATTGTTACTATTTTAGTTTTTAGGTGTTTGTACGCAGATTCCGTATGTATAAATCTTGTTTGTAAGCATAAATCTTGTTTGTAAGCTCTCCCTAATTTTCTTACAGGGCGATGGTTGGCTATACTTGAATCCTCTCTGGAAGACCCACTGACAAGACAGAGCTGTTGTCTCACAGCCTTTACCTTAAAGGCATTAAAATGATACAGTATATAACTTTAAGATGTCATTGAATAGGTCCTGTTATCAGAAGATACAAATGAGAAGCTATATACTGTGAATGATGCATCTCAGAAAAACCACAAGCTCAAGTTTATTCAGGAGCCATTTTGTGTGTATGTATAGACAAACACACACGCACACTTACATATATACACACTGTGTGTATGTGTGTTTGTGTGTCTATTATTTACACTACACGTAAACAAAGTATAAACGTTAACAGTGATTCAGAGACCTTATCCTCTAAGTGTTAGGGCATAAAACTCTCACTGGAATCGGGTAGAGTTCCCTGAGTTGTGTGCTTGCAGGATCAGGCCCTACGTTAGTATTTAAAAATACTTTTTTATTAGTACTGGTTAAGGTTTTCTATTTTTCACTTTTGCCAAAAATGTTTTGCACTTAAAACGTGACATGTCACTTAATGGCAGCCATTCAGTCTACACAGTCATTGAATAACTCACTTTGACATAAGAATGATACACTGACTGCACTCTCTTTGGGATGTCGATTTAAGAGCATATTTCCTGTCACTGTAAGTGTGAATATTCTGCCATCTTATAAGAAGTAGCAATACCTTTCTCAAGATCTTTGTTCGCACTAACCCGTTGTGTCCTTGCTCCTTGGTTTGTTGATACTTCAAGACGTTCAGTAAATCTCTGGTCACTAGCGAGCCACCTGCTCTGGTAGTTTTCGTCAAGCTGGGTGACGTCCTTGGCTATTGTCGCGCCAATGCTATCACGTTAACCTGTCTTACCTGTTCTGTTAAATCACTTCTGGTGGATGGAGCTGTGGTATTCAACCTTGCCTTGCCTTGCCTCAGCTTTCCACCCTCAGATAAGAGGCAGCATAGCATGTCGGTAGCCCATGTCTGAGCCGCCCCAGTTCGCAGCCTGGCATTTTAGGTTGCACTGCTGGTGCTGTGCTCGTGCGAAGAAGCCAGACTGGGAACTGAGGGGCTGCGGCTGAGCTGAGTCCTGCTCTGGCGGGCGCGAGCCTTCCCCGCCAGTGGAGACACTGATTTCTTGTGCTGCTGCTGTGAAGTTGGAAGGAGCTCAAATGGTCAGAGCCCTGCGTTCCATGTTAAAGCTCCAAGCAGACCTGCGTTTTGATTTCTTCTGCTTTTGGCCCAGTTGATTGCTTTCCGATGCTTTCTCATGAAGAGAGACGATGTAACCAGCCTTCCCAGACAGATGATTTTCTGATGTAAAAGTCACTTATTAGTAAATTACACTGAAATAAGAACATTATTAATGAAACAAGTGAAATGGGACATGATTTGTTTTGTAAAGCAAATAAACAGTTCTGTAGTTTGATCTTGCTTTGTAAGGTAACCACTGTGACACGAGGAAAATGGATTCTAAAAATTTGAAGTATTAAAGCTTAGTTGCATTTTAGTTTTTGTTAAAAGATGTTTTTGAAAAAAGTGACAAGAGACAAATGTAAAATGTGCTGACTTCTGCTCAGTGCTTCTTCTTACAGTGCCCCTTTAAAAAAAACCACTATATTTCTAACGTACAGTAGCATGGATGCCTACCTTTCTGTAGTACTGATTAATTTTGTGCCTTTTGTCTGCTTTCTTAATGCAATAGCTTATGCTTTGTAGATATTACTCAAATATACTTAGGTCAAAGCACTGCTTATACCTGTTCTGGTGTCTTGCATTTTATAATACTTTATTTTTTGGTAGATAGTAAAATCTCTTGTGCAACTCAGAAGGCTATATAGAGGTGTGTACGTAAGGAAACATCCTGTTAGTTGTTCATTCGGACGTGACATTTAATAGGTCTTTGAATTTTGAATTTCAGATCCTTATTAAATGAGCTGTGGTCTCCTTTTCTTCCTAAACGCTATTTTGTCTGCTTGTATATACTTTTTCCTGCACATTAGAAAAATTAGTGTTATTACTGACTTAAATCCTATTTTTTAAAAAAATGTGGACTGTATGAGCTTGATTTTGTAACTGACACTTTTTTTTTTAAAGAAAAATATTATTTTTAGGTAGAGTTAATGTTTTTCTGTAACAACACAAAAATGATGCTCCTGCAGTAAGCACTGGACTACCACCAAGTATCATCAGGAAATCTCATACTTTGTCACCTGCAAGAATTAATTTACAATGGATCCATTCTTGTTTTAGAGGTTAGTCTGGTAAGTAACTAGAAGTATTAATACAGATTATAATATCGCTACAAAGAAGAATTGAAAATGCAGATTTAAACACATGGAACGTGTCCTCCCAGAACTTTGACTTTCATACACCAAAGAACTAGCCACATACTCATTAAAAATAGCCATTGAAAACCTCTTTTGTCAGGCATGCGGGCCTACACTCCTGAAAGAGTAGACCTCTTACAAGCTTTGATGGTACGGCTGTCGAAGCTACAAAGATGCTGTAGCTCTTCTTTTAAGGAGAAATTGGAATAATTTCATGCTTGTAACTTATTGAAGATTTCTGTCTGCATGGTTGGTTGTTTCTGCATGCCGAGAACATTCCACTTGTGCTCTCTGCTGAACGCTTTGTTTTGATGCTGTGAAGAATCCCCTGATGCCACCACCACTGTTTCTTTCCCAAAGTAACTTGGGAGAAGCAGGCATAAAAACAATCCTTTTTGAAAAGATCTTATCAACAAGAGATTCCAGAACAAGATTCACAAGAAGCATCATTTTATTTTTCTGATAGTTATGTATTCAGTATATTTTACAAGACTGAAAATTAAGTATTCATGAGCCTTATTCTGTAAGTTGTTCCAATAGCTGTCTTGGACTTGCAAGTGAATATTTTCAAGTAGCCAATGTATTGTAATGTAAAAATCTACGTGTACTTCAGGTCTTTTTTTGTGCACACTTGTAGAAAGCCTATGCAACTTTCTTTTTTCTTTCTTTCTTTCTTCCTTAAAGTAGAAATGGTCAGAGTGCAAATTTACACCTTTATCCTTTAAAAGATGCTCTGGCAGTCTCTTCTGATTTGCCTTTCTTTCATAATTTGTGAATTTAAAATGACGATGCTCATGAATAAAAGATTTGTTTCATTTAGTAATGGGATGCCCTTTCTCTTTCCATTGAAGCATTAGTTAAGTGGTATTATTTACTCAGGTGTCCAGAAGCGGTATATACCTTTCATGGTACACGTAATCTGTCTCATGGGTCAGACAGAAGTGACTCTGATAGCAGTGACTCACTGTAGCTGGCTGACTTATTTTTTTTCCTGTTATTATTGCCACATACCTTTTGACAAACATCAAGGAAACTAGGTTAACCTGTTCCCTTGTTGCTGAAAATAATATTTCATTTAAAGTTTGTAATTACAGAGATTCTTGATTAGATGCATCTTAAAATACAACTCAAAAGTATTGCAGCATTGAACACTGTTGTATGGGGAAAAGATGCGTATGAGAGACGTCAGTGATCCTGAGCCGCGTTTTTCAAGTTTCAGTGAATGCAGTTCTGGTTTATTCTAAATATTTGTCCACACTGTTGGAAACTGTCTTGCCAGAACATGATGTTGTTATGCAAAATGCAGAAAACAACACTTGCTGTAAACGGGACAGGAAGTGCTATTCAATTGTGTGCCTTTCCTTTCATTACATTCCTCCACGCCATGGCCTTGAAGCAGTGCAAGTTTGGTTCCGGTGCAGAGTTGCCTTGGAGCTTTCACTGCTGCAGTTCAGACTGGAGCCTGGGGCCGACCGAGCGCTGCAGGGACTTTGGATGTCATTGTTGCTGATGGGTGTCCTGTAGCTGCTGGAATTAACAAACACCAGCATCTCTCATGGTCATGCAAGGGTTTGTGCAATTTAATACACAAATAAGTGACATGCCTAAGCTAGGGAGAGCTCTTTGGTTGTCAGGAAAAATCCAGGATGGGCCTGCTGTGTCTACCATCAGAGTGACTTTTTTCTCTGTGAACAGCACAGGTAAGGTAAGAAAGAGGCACTTTTTTTTTTTTTTTTGGTAAGCGAGGAGGACCAAAAAAAAAAAACCACTACCCCAAACGCTACCTTGTATTTTCTGGCTCCTAGCCAGCACAGTGCAGAGATGAGTGCATACTTTTAACTCTTTAGAACACCACCATCATATGAGGACAAGCTCAAAAATGCACATTCTGAAGTGTCAAAAATAGCTTTGTGTCTTAACCTTGGAGGAGCCCAGGCATCAGCAGTAATAATAGGCTAGCAATGTTGTCTCTGTTTTCTTGCACAAAGGTGGTGTTTTTAAATTTGTCCCTTGTTTTGAGCGCATTGCAGGTCACATCATTTTAGTTCCTCAGACTTCTACTAGCCAGTCCATTTACTAGAGGGTTTCTACATAAACTGTGTCTGTGTGGGAGGACAGGTGCCAGCATCCTTAGCAAGGAGGAAGCTGTTGCACACATAGCACCTGGGAGCTTTGATTACCTTATGTCAAACAAACAAAAAGTTACACGTTTGGCCTATATAACTAACTCACTGACAGTTCTAGTCACAGCAGAATATGATTTCAGTTTTTATTGACAACTGCTTTGTGACACAGTCATGTTAACTAGTTTTTCAAGAGTAACTATATCAAATATTGAACTAATTTTTTTTTCTCCCCTCATTATGGCATTATCTCCACAAATCAAGTAACTTCTCCTGGGATAACCAATAGTACTGTGTTCTTTACTTTCAACAGTGATGATTAAGTAAGTGATACACAAGTTAACAAGACTGGCTTCTAGACATGCGCCTTTTTACTTTATTAGCAACTGAAGGCCAGAGCCTGGCCTAAGCATTTGCCTTGACCTAGCAGGACTGAAGAATGGCCCCTAACTAAGGAAACAAACGAGCGTATGTACGTAAGGTAGCTTTGATGATAATGTAAGCTGCAAGTGTTATTTTCCTTTGCCAGTATACGTGTGGGTGTGTTTGCTTAGAGAGGCAAACTAGACATACGTTAGCCCAAGGAGTCTCAGATGCAGCTGAAGAACCAGGTAACATGCAGGCAGGAACCAAGACAAGTCATATCATACCTGGCATCTTTGCTCTAGAGCAATTTTTTTTTAAATGGCAGCCTTAATGACATCAAAGCAACCTCTCCTTTCCTTTACATGTGTAACATCATCAAGGGTCCTCCTGGTTAGCAGACTTCAGGAGGTTCAAGCAAGTAGCCTGGATCCAAAGCTGCCTGCCCACTTAAAAGTCCTTTTCTCAGAGGGAGCTTAGCCTTTGTTCACGTTGCTTTAAAAGTGCTATACAATCAGATAAGATTCACTTATTTTGGCTCTGGTTAAAAGAACACGTGTCAGCTAAGATGTAAAAAAAATGTTGACAGAACTGTAAAGATACTTAAAGAGTTTGTTTTTTTTAAAGCAAAGTTGTTATTTCTTACTGGTATTGAGGGGGCAGCCTGTAGAAGCCAAATATTACAAATTATGCACCACACAATCACCCCCTCCTGCTTGCATGTAAGCAAATACAACAGCTTGAGCTTCTCCGGATGCTAGCAGGGAACACTGCTGCACACATTTTTGGGAAAGAGGCCTGCTGCTCTCTGAAGGTATTACAGCCACCTTGGATTCTCGTCACAGCAGAGGTCCTACTTTTAACTTAAAACTGGAAGGAGATTAAAGAGCTGTTGTGGTTCCATTGCAGTAATCTCACAGGAGGTCAGCAAAGTTGTATTATGGCAGCTGAATGACTTACTTAAGTTAGCACTAGACTATTTGGAACAAGTTTTCAAGCTAATCACAACAGAAACAACGGGACACCCTTAACACAAAACTTGAATTAACTTTATTTTCCCCTACAGTCAACAACTGGTCTGCATCGAGCTTTAAAGCAACAACGTAAAATGAAATCTCCAAATGACAAGGGGCCAGAAATCCAGATTTAGTTACCTTTGTGAAAATGTTGCAGCTGTAGTATTGGTCTGTATAAACCACTTGAGTCAAAAATGAGTTCATAAATCAAAAGAAAAAATTCTACATCCTGGGAAAGAAGTCAGCAGTAACATTCTCACAGAACATTGTAAATTTACATTTTCTTCATGAAAGGTACATACTATTCTGCATTTTACATCAAATTACTGATGTAAGTTGTTTCTATAAAAAAAGTTACATCCTGCGGCAGGAAAACAAACTGCAAAACCCTTTCTTTCGTTTTATTAAAATAAGATTTTTCAAGTCTCTATAAAGTTTTCCTATAGCTGGAAAGTGAACATGTTCAGTCTCCATTTATACTTTAGTGCATTTAATCTGACAGTTTTTCACTCTTTAAAAAAAATATAAAAGACAGACAAAGCAAATAGCACTAAGGAAAGAATTTCTTCAATTGATTTAAGCACTCTAAATAAAAATGCAAAGAAATAGATTTCCAGGAAAACTTTTACCCTCATAGGAGAAGGTGGGGGGGAGGTCATGTTGCAAACCCTTCACCTCTGATAGCCACAGATCTTTTTTTTAATTATACCTGTCAATTTTTTTTTTTTTTTTAAAGCAGGCTATACTTGTTCTACCAATGTAAACATTTAGCTAAGACAGTTTCTGTTCTGTGGCACCAACCACGCTATGGTGCTCAGTTGTATGTTACTATAGCATTCATTACTGTCATTTCAGATTTTCAGGAGGATACAAATTTAGCCCTTGTATCTATAGTGTGCAAGATTTGCCTTGTCTACCTTACGAGATGATAGTGTAAGGTAGCAATACTGCAATCACGTTTTAAACAAAAGCAGCTTGTCCAACTTAACTCTCAACCAGTTAACGTAATCAGTGGTGTCATCTCTCGTGAAAGCTGCAGCTTTGCTTCTTTACACTCCAAATCAAAACCAACCTGCAGCAAAAAGTATGTTTAAAGAAACCTTTAAAGAAACCATTAAAAAACAATCATGGGAACAACTTACTTATTTTAAAAGTTTAATTTCAGAGATCTCTATTTCCTCTTAATTGTTGAAAACAAGTCATTTTAAATGTCACCATTCCAGTTTACATATTGCTATTCAGCTAAACAGTATCTTCTCCCCCCTCCCCCCCCAAAAAAAAAGATTGACAAGTATGCATGTGCCAAGGACCAAATTACAGGGTTCTTTGGTGCAGTCAGTCCAAATTCTCAACAGATTTGAAGGATAATATGTACCAATAAAAATTAAAAAAAAAAAACAAACCCAAAAACTGCTGCTAAACTTGGACAGCAGCTCTGTCTTGCTTCACATTACAAATCTAAAACAGCTGTTCTCAATAAGCCATTATTTTTAATCAGACATTGCCTGAAAGTTTTGTACAATAATCTGGACCAATGATGGTTCTGTACCCTCATGTTGCTGTGAAACATGACTTGAGCTAAAGGCAAAGACTGGTTATCTCAAGGACAACTGCTTCGTATTAGCAATCAGAACAGTGTATTTAAACTGTCTTCCTGTTCGGTCTCTTGCCTTTCTTTAAAATTAGTTTATTCTTAATGTAGCCACGCTTCCTTTTGGAGGTCTAAAAAGAAAAACAGAATACAGTGTATTAGTTAGTGATTTAGTCTTGACCCATGTTTTAATAACGTGCATTTCAATGCCTGATCTTTAGATTTATTTAAAGAGCATAGATGGTGAATCCTCAGCTAGGTATTATCTATTTATTAAATTTGGGATTGTTAATTCATGCCCAACATTTGCTTTTGCACAAGTTGTACTTTTGCAAGCCCCATATACCAGACATGTACAATTGTTTTTGAAGCTTATGCTGAGGCAGAATTAATAGTAAACCAAGATCTCCAATATGCCCAAAGAGCTGAAGTGACGTAGAATGTTGTTTTTGTTTGGGGGACTGGGGGAGAACTTATATCTTTTACCCTATTTGATTCTCTTATTACTGAGCAAGATAGTAATATTTGCTCAGAGTACTATTTTTCAAAAATGAAAGAATCAGATTTTAGTCCTCTGCTGTAAGTCTGGAGGTTAGTTAGCTCCTCCTACTCATGTACTCCGATTGGTGTATTTTAGATTTCTCTTTTTCTAAGTGGTGATGGGGGATGCATTCATGTTAGTCTTTCCTAATATTAAAGTTAATTTTGCACAGTTACAGTTAATTCTTAGCAAGTAGTAGTGTTCATTTAACTTGCCTACCAGAACAAATTAGAAAGTAAGCAACTCCCACACTACTACTGCAATTTGCTGTGCTTACTAGCAGGCTCCGCGCTCTTGTCAACTAATTAGAGATAATTTTCTTCTTTTTGTTATGCTGCCTAATAAACATTTTTCTAAAGTGAAATACTAATATTTAATACTCATTCTGTACCTCTGAGTTTTGAGCAATGTCACCCTTAGGTGACAGGAGAGGGGCTGAATTTCCAGTGAGGAAGCACTGTTAGAAACCTTGTGGCTACTAGAGTGCCTCATGTATTTAAGAAATCCTAGTTCAGACATTCACCCCACGCTGTTTGCTGGTTCTCTACTTTCTTAATGGGAAGCAGAGCCTGTATGCACTGCAAGAGTTGGTGATGGATTAGAATCTGCATCAACTTTTACCCTGGCTTTAGGCAGGGAACCGACACATTAGTTGGTCAATGTGGTCAATGCATCTATCATTAATAAATGTAGCCTTGCTTGTTACCTACGATCAGAATTTGCACTGTAAGTGTATGATGCCCACAGTAAAGTTCATACACACACACACACATATATATATAATATATATATATTTTTTTTAAATTAGTTCCACTGGCAACTCCAATTCAAAATACTTTATACTATGAACTTCCATCAAATTCACACAAACAGGCAACTTTACCACTAGCAGTCCCCTCTAACATTCCTTACTTTTACTTCTACAGACCAGTATAAATTTAATACTATTTAATACTAGTTCAATTTATTAACATTTATTTCTGACAGGATTCTGGATTTCTTTTTGCAATATATATTTGCATATACGTGTTATGAAGGACAGGGCTGCTAAGATTCTCCTCGACTCCCCTGATACACATCTTCCTTAACAGACTGAAGTAGCACACCACAACTAACATATTAAAAACATTAAGATGACTTCAAACAGTAAGCAGCCAGACACTTCAGTTCCGTCAACAAAAGTTTCATATTTAATTTATTTCATACAAAATTGCCATTTTTAAACTTCTAGGCATCACTACTTTCAAACAGTCAGAAAGCAACGTCCACATTATTTTACTTAGTGAGCCGTAGTTACTGAAACATGAATCGATGTACTTCAGAGATTATACTTCCAGTTACATGAAGACTTAAGAATTGTAACAGCCAGTGAAACACTCTTATTTCCAGTTAGCATTCTCCCTATTACAAAAAAAAAAAAAATCTAGCCTTGTGTCTTCACATGCTTGTAAGTTAAGCAGACAGTAAATTAACAATTGTTACCAGCAGGCAGGTCTGATATTGGACACTAACATGAACAGTATCCGTAACATTCTGGCTATTGGAAATACATAGTTCACCAGCTATGTGATTCACTATAAAAATAAACTGCCATGTCTTGACCCCCTTTGAGTTACTTCACTGGGAACCCACCTTCTTTGACAAATACTTCTGTTTCGGTACAATGTTGGTTACTCTAGGTTTATGATCCAATGTCTCTCTGTTATCTAGTTGTTTCACCTTGTATATTCTAACAAGCCAGTGCTCTGATGTAAAGGCTTCCTCCAAATGTTTAAATTTAATGTCCTTGTTGCCAATCTCAGCATTGCGTGTACGATCAAATCCTGGGGGTGTCCGGAAATCCAGCTATAAAATTAAAGTTGCACATCAGTTTGAGACAAAACCCAAAACACACATCATGGCAAACTGAGGTACGGCTCTGTACGTTGTACTACGTGTCAGCTGTTTCCTCTGGTGTAGTCAGAGGATGACACTTCTTTTACAGTGGTTATTGCTATATAGGAAACACTCAGTTAATTGTTACAATTGAAAAAGAGACTTAAAAAAAAAGCTTTATTTCTCCAGATGACAGGAGATGATGTTCCTTCTCAACAGGAATATAATTTCCTCATTCAGAAGTGAAGCTATTCAAGTGCAAGTCTGAGGTACAGCAGCTTGGGGTGGCTTTTTAGCCTAGCTGCTCACTTGTACTCTCCACTCTCTCTTATATTGAAAGAGTTTGCACTGTTTTTCCACACAGGTCTGATAGTTCATCTTATGTTTATCAGTTAAATTCAACCTCCGCATTAAGAGGTAAAAGATCCAACGGACTCAAAGTTTTAGTCAAATAAATGAATCTTGTGCTAATATATCAGAATGAAGGGCCCTTTGAGGCGAAAAATAAGAAAGAAAAAAAGCAAATGGCAGATGTAGCTGCATACATCTGTGCTTGATGATTCCAAAGGGGACTGACAACTCTGAGAATTACGCTCTTACTATATAGCGTAGTGCTGTTTTATTCACTGATGTAACTTCAGTAGAAATCAGTTTCTGAAAGGTACTGAATAAAGACAATTAACATTTCCATTCGTGTGTTGCTACTGCCAAAAAAAAAAGAAAAAAAAGCATAAACCCTCCCATAACATAAATGTTAATACTTGAGCAAGTGCACGGCATAATGGAATTAAGTGGCTTGTCTGAGGCAATGTGAAGGACAGCAAAAAGCAAAGTTTCAGTCTAGGTTGGCCACACAAATGCTTTTGTCTAGAAGTTGTCAGGAGACCATGCTTGTCTCTTACCTCTTGGTCTGCTACTACAAACAGTCAATAAAGCAAAGACAGAAAACACATCAAGGTAGCATTTGTTTTCTTACATTGTAGTTGAGATTCAGTAGAAGTTTAACCACTAACCTGCATCTCTCCAAATCTGTAATAAGACATTTTATACATGAGGCAGTTCAGCAAAGTTGGAGAACCTGCCTTGTCTACCCGGAATTCTCCCTGAGGAGTAAAGTAATCACTTTCCTTTGAAAATGAAAAGAAAAAATATATGTAGTTAATATAAGGTAATCTCTCTTCAAAGTAATTTCTCATTCCTTTCTCCACAAAAAGCCCCACCCTTACTTCTACAATTTAAAAGTAGATTCAAGCTAGCTTGAAACAAACAAACAAACAAAAAAAAAGAGATGTTGACTCACTAAAGGCAAAGTAAAACCATCTGCGTGTAACCCAAAACGCAATGGAACAATCTTCCTAAATCCATTTTATTGTCCTGGTATAAGTTTTGTCACTCACAGTAAACAGTTATCAGAAAACTAATCTCAAAATATAAGAAAAACATTAGGTGGGCATCTACCAAAATTATTCCTTAAAAGGGTGAAAAGCACTGCACTGTGATTATAGCAGGTTGGTAACATTACTGTAAACGTCATATGTGCACAGCGTCTAAAGAAAAATGTCCTGCCATTTTCATCTTCTGGCACACGATGAAACTAATCACCTGCGTAGGCTACTCCCTTAAGCCTGTGCTCAATATCTATAGTTTTTGTTAGGCTTAAGCAAATGTTACTACAGGCTTCTGCAGTCTCTGAAATATTTGAATAACTTAAATTCTACATAAGTAAATATTCACACTTTCACTTGTCTCCTACTATTACAGAGTTTGAAAAAATCCAAAATGCCAACTATTTAAACATTCTAAACATTCTTACTTTTTAAAGTATGAAGGTGCATAGTGAGACACACGAGAATTACAGAAGATATCCTGTACTTTTAGTATCATGCAAAAAAGTGAAAAGCTTTCGAGCTTACTGACCTTTCAAAACCATAAATATTGAAAGAAACTGGGCTACAGGTCTCTGCACTCCTATTGTTCTAGGAAAACAACCCATAACACATTTTTCAAATAGAATTGCAGTAAGCAGTACAGATTTCCCTCTACTATGATAAGCACCACCAGAAAAGCAAGAATGTAAACAAAGGTTAAAAAAAAAAAAAAAAAAGTACTGAGACAAACATACAGAAATAACGTGCTCGGCCAAAAACGCTCCAGTTATACTGTCCACTTACCCGAATGTCTTTGGGATGTTCCCCCTCTGCTATTCTCACCATCCACAAGAATTTATTGATATCGTCACCAGAGTAGCCAATCACACCACCAAAAATAATCAAAACATAATCCACGTCCAGACTCCTCATGATCTCATAAGCTGCTGACTCATTTGATGACATTGCCTTTCCCACCTGTATCATAACAAAAATATTTTAAGTATCTATATAGCTGCTACAGCACACATCATCAGATCAATAAATCTGTAAGACCAAAGCCCAAAAATACATACTTAAGCAACCAAAGCCCATACTTTAATTCTTGATAAAGAAAGCCCATTGGCTCTATTTAGAAACTCAAAAACCCACCCTAAACTGAAACATTTTCTGTAAGTGCCTCTTGAAATGAGGTTTTGAGTACAAGATGTAGCATTATGGTTTTCTTTTTGTGGCACCCACAGATTTTTCAAATCACAGCTGTATGGACAATAAGTTAGTCTGTCAGATACAAAGTACCTGATCAAAGCTTTAGACACAGCCTACAGTGAATAAATTATTTGAAACGTTAGTAATTGCTTGTTTTTTTCCTGAGCTCTGTCCTTCACTAATGAAGCAGCCATGTTCAGTACTGAGTAGCATGCAGGCATCCTCAGCATTGAATTCACGGGAAGTTCATGCAGAGAAAATGCCTGAATTAGAACATCATTTAATTAAAAACATAAGCATTTTGGCCCCCCAAAAAAAGAAACTTTCTAAAGCCGTATGCAAAACCTCTTCGCAAAACGGCTTGTTTTCGTGAACTGAAGAAAGAATTCTGGCATTAGTTCAGTAATTTCGTTTGCCATTGTGGCTCCTGTACTTAATGTATAAGAACGTATCTTTGTAGCAAAAGGGTGCGAGTACACTATAGATAACTGAATGTTACCAGTTTGAATGTAATTAAGTCAAGAACTTAATTAGAAAATGCTAAGCTTAAATAAACTGCAGTCTGTTAAAAAGACTGGTAACTTCAGTTTCTTGGCCATTACCCGAATCAATGTGAAGTTATTCAGCGGATTTCCATTTCTGGGCAGGAGGAAGTCATCTGGCAAATATCTCAGGGACATGCCTCATCTACAGCACAAGTTCAAGTACTTGCTACAAAATACCTTTACTGCTCAGTCCTCCTCTTTATGGAATATTTGTTTAGAAATGGAGATCAATAGGGCCAGCAGTCACACGGGAGAAGTACCTTTATTAAAACACTGTCTTTGCTAACTGCTGTAATGTGTGCGGTTACTGTGCTTACGAACTACAGCTGACTGCTCCATATTCTCTCAATTCACCCTCTCCTGCAGCGATCTGTTGGTTGACATTATAGTATCTGCGCTTCTACTTCTTTTGGAAAAGGGAGAACGTAGAGACCTATCAGATTTGAACGTCCGTCTAAAACATACTAATGCTGTCACGTCAACAACCAAAACAGGGGAAAAGTGCCTTAGCGGATGGGAAGGCTTCTTGACTAGTAGTAGCACCAACAGTGCAATTTCCCAAGCTTTCTTTTTGACTGGTGCCTGTTTCCTACCCTTTCCAAAAGCATATATTAATCTTGTACATATGATTTTTTCCCCCCTAAAATACAGAGTTCTCCCCAGGACTTTATATGCTAAACGCCCAGCTTTCAGTTAATTTTGAACACTGCTTTTCTGCAAATCTGGCCCAACTGTTGTACTCTGTATTAACACAAGACAAGCAAGAAACTATCCTAACAGATTCCCCAAGTTCTTCCGCTGTTCTGCTGCTGTAGCATAGTAGAGGTTCTCAGACAAAACGCAGCCACTGAGTGATGACTGGCTATCGTTACACAGAACCTAAGAAGATTTCAGCCCAACTACAGTTAAGAGCACTTTTTTTCTTTTCAAAAAGTCTTTAAGTTACCCAGGATGGTGCCCCTGTAACCCACAGGCAATGCTAACAGCCTTGCCTTTGAACATGTGCAAAAGGCTTAAACTTACTCTTCAGAAGTGAAAGAAATCGAATATACAGATGCTTAGTCTAACTGCAAATTCAAGAAGATGGAATCGCATCAAAATCAGCAACACTTCTACTACTATTCATATATTTTCTCAGATTTCCAACATGACTGAAAATTCATTTCACACGGTCAATTTATATAGTGCCATTCAAAATCCATTAAGCAAAGGGACTGAAGAACTGAAAGAATCCTATTTGAACAGTGCTGCTAAGGTAGCACCAGGTAAGCTTTCACAGAGCTAATCACTGGGAAAACAGTTATACTACTAGATGCTGTCTATCCTCCCACAAAGAAAAGTGGTGAAACCAAAGCAGTAGTCAAGTTTTGGAGACTAAGTACACAAAACAGAAACCCTAAAAGCAAAGTTGATTCCCTCCAGCCCCAAAAGCTGTCTTTTATACTGGAGTTTTAATAAATGCCAAAAATCTGTTTCTTCCACCTCTGTGTTTTCCACTCCACGTGATTTTTCTTAATATTGTCATATTTATGAACAGATGCTTACAACCTCATACCCCACTGAAAAGCAAACATTTTGCTGTTTTTACTTCACAGAAAATTATCACCCTTACCAGAGCTATGTGGCTGTTGTTCCAAGTATTGTTATCAACTAAGGTTGTCCGGTTAGCCATTCCTGCTATCTGGTAACCATAGTCCCACCAAGACATTACTCTGGCATGTTCATCGGTGTTTTGTCTCAGCCAGTAATAGGCTTCTCTGAAGTCATCTAGAATATTCCGAGTACTGAGGAACAGAGGTCATTTTATTCACATTGATACTAACATTGGCAACAAATGAGCCGCACCACACTAAATCTGGGTTCTTGAGTAAGACCTGCCAGTACATTCAACTCCCTTAGAGGAATTCAGTCACCAACCTGCACTCAGAAGTTTGAGCCCGCGGAGAGCTGGACAGCCAGAAGCTGGCCTATTTTTGAAGATATGACTAAATCCATTCCCACTTGAATATATATTCATAAACAAGTTTTCCCCAACTGACTCTTAAATACGTAAAAAATGTATTATCCTCTTTACTGACTTTGCATAGAATTATTTTTATGTATTTACATAAAATACTTTATTAACAGCTTTTCTTGTTTGGGTTTGTTTTTGTTTTTGTTTTTGTTTTTGTTTTTAAAGAGTAGAGTATTAAACATTTTTCAGTCAGGTGACAATTCTGCCTAAATACAGTTAAGAGTGATTAAAAGAAGGTAAAGCAAATCACTAATACCAAGGAACTAGAAGTGGTTTTGCCCTTAAGAAATTATTTTCAAATCCGCAGAGCTTACTTACCCATCATGGTTATAGGAAGCGAGAACAACGCTGGGGCTGGAGTATGCATTGCTAGTTACCCAGGTACAGTGGACAGCAAACATCATCAACAGCATCAGCATCAGCATAGTAACAATGCTCTTGATATTGGGACCTAGGCCTTCTTCTGTTTTTTCCTGTTCAGATACATGTTTTCTCACTTTGCCGGCCTAAACGAACACAAACATATCTGTTAGGGTAACCTTTATCCAAATAATTCTCCATCCTTGACAGTGGAACTCAAGGCTTTTTCTTCACTACACAGATCCCATAAATGTTATGGGATACAAAAAAAGCTAGACCAATTTGTAGTGTAAATTAACTAGGTAGGCACAAGAATATTTTGGCAATCCAGCAACTTGTAAAAATGGATTATTCACAGAAAGCCTCCTTCAGAAGACAACAACTATTACACGAGGGGTTGATGCATGACATTCTTCATACGGCTCGGTGTGGTGACATCCTTTTATAAGATATGGTGGAAGAGAGAAGATACAGATAGCTACTGTTAGGAAACAAGGAAGTCTGAGCCCAATGCATTGCCAGGCTCTAACTAATATCATCTCATTTGGGAAGGAGAGAGTATGTAAGTTTATGTATAGAAAATCTTCCCATAAAATATATTATCTTTTAATTTCACTATATCTCAGAGGAAACACAACAGGCCAAAAGGGGCAACATTCAGCGACACAGAACAACTATAACTAGTTAAGGAGAGCGAGCAACTGCCTGCCATCTCTGGAAACCTTGGTCAACATTGCGGACTTTTACGTAGAAGGCTCATCATCGGTCAGCAGGAAGGAACTCCTTCCATACTAACACTGATACACATATGTGTGTGTGTGTGTGTGTGTGTGTATAGATATATATACACATATACATATACACACCCATACATACGCATACACACGCCAATGTTGGAACACCTGTCAAGCCAGCGCAAGCAGAAGCAAAATCTAGCTTTTGCTCTCTCCCCTTACCTTATCATACAGGTTGCCTGGGTTTCTTTTGTCATCTTCATCACTGCTGTCTTCTATTGGCGGATTTTCCCTCTTCATATCATCACCCAAATAGTGCTCAAAGACATTGGAGAAAGCAATTGCAGACAGCATACAGACCACTGGAGTCAAAGTGAGCATCAGACGAACCATCACACCAGCAAAGTAAACGGCGCTGATTGCATACAGAGCAACTGCAGAGAAACAAATCTGCTGATGACATTTAGAAAATAATATTCTGAATGCACACATACATGCTCCCCATAAAACTAATGTTGGAAGTGGGTTGATGAGCATGTCTTTATGCAAAGATTTGAGTATGGATTTTCATTTCATTGCTTTTTAATTTACAGAGACACAGTGCATCAACGTATATCCCTTTTAAGCATCAAAGCTTTCCTGAAGTTCATTTAATAACTGTTAGCAATATTACACCCCCATTTTGATATTCATTAATAATCTGTCAGAAAATATATTATTAGTGCAATTTAACACCACACACCAAAAACAATATGTAGTTTCATTTTATTAAAATGGCCAAAAGACCCTAGACCAAACAAGTTATTGAAACGGCAAGAGTAAAAGGAAGAGTTAGAATTTCTTATAAATATCAAATTAAAATTTGAGATACCTGTGAACAAATTGGGGGCTTGTCTACATTACAATTCCACATAGACCAATAATGATTTTGCTAGTCCTATCCTGAAGCAAGTTTTCCTGAACCACGTCATCTCCACTCCCCCAAACCACAAAATTAATATTCCTACTGTTCTGAAAAATCTATGAACACTTTTCTTAGAAGAAAAGGAGAGTCCTGTATGTATTAGCTAAGAAAAAAAAAAATCTATTCTTCAAGTAATAGTGGTTATTGCTAGCTTGCCACAGTTTTGCCACAGAAATCATCATATGACACCGATTTATCAGATTACATTACGTAAGTATTTTCCACTTTATAGTTTAGTAGTATGGCTCTCCGTTCTCACCCACAGGTCTCTTTAAGATGACTTAAATGGACGATGCTGCAATAGGAGGCCATAAGACCCCTAGCCCTAGTTGAGAGGGAGTTTCCTGGCCCTGGTCTTTACCAGGACCCATCGTAAGCCACAAAGAATAAAATATTCCAGGGTCAGAGGATTTAACACAGTAAACGTTCTCACTGCCCACAGGGTAATACTCAAGGGCATCCATAGGGGAGTCCTATGGGGCAGCCGTAATAAACTGGGGCTCCTGCACCTGGTAAAAGTACAATATTACGAGTACATATGGTTTGGAGCGATCTTCACTCCTGTTTGGCTAAACTGCCAAATCGCATCCTTAGAAGCCCCATTTAAGTGTGCTTAGCATGGTACAGCTTCTTACAAATCACAATTTGTTGCCACTGACCCAGGGAGACCCCACACCAAAACACCAAAATCTCGGAATTGTGCCTTAGCTCAGCAAGATTCAGTTCACTAAAACAGAAAATCTGGAAAGAGAAAGGTGATTTTTGCATCACCATCTGTGACTGGACGAGTGCTAGAGACCTGAGGAAGAATCAGGTGCCTTGGTGTCTCCCTTCACAGGTGCCTTGAGCTGTTCGCTGGCCCTGGGACACTGGACCCTTAGCCCAGCGTGCGAGATCAGCACGTGGCAGATCACGCCATGCTAGCCACAGAATGCAATCACACTCACAAATATTTTGATGCAATTTCTTAGAAGAGATATTATTATTCCTTCAATCCCTGTATGAACTGCACATTTATATACTGTTTGAATTACTGCTTGGTGCAGGCAACTGTTAATAGTTGTCTTTAAACAAATCACTTTTAAACCTTTTTTAATACAAGCCATATCCTAGCTTTGAGCAAACACAAGAGAATTGAGCTGAAGACAAGATTTTTCAAAACAATTTAAAAGTATTTTCTCTTACCAAAGACTCTTTCATCATTGATGTTTTTGATACAGAACCACAGCCCTGCTGGGAAAGTACACACGAGAATATGCAGATCAAAAAAGAAGGAAACCCATGTTGTAGGCTGATGCTCAGACACAGAGGCAATGATCGGGATGTGAATTTTCGCATACCTTTTTTAAAAAAAATTCAGTTCAAATTATTTTGAAAAGATGAAAGTATTAAAACTTGTAAACATTAGGAATTCTGAAATTCATTTAAAAGGAAGCATTTTAAAGTGTTAATGCTTTATTCAGCAGAGATCTGATGAAACTTACACCCAAAAAAGTCCCCATGTGCTACGGTATTTAGGAAGTATTTGCTGTATAGAGTTATTTTGAAACACCAATATAAAGGCTTATTCCCATACTAAGCAAAAGAATGAAAGTTACAGATGTTTTGTTTTATTATGGCTAAGAACCAAGCAAAAACCACTCAAATGAAAACATGCAGCTATGAAAGCCATTATTACATTTTGAAGTGATAGCAATGCACGAGAGTAAGTCTCCTTAAGTTTTCAACGTGGAATCTGAAAGCTCTCCTTTGTATAAGAATATTTTCATTTTCTTGGCATAGAAAGCTAAAGTACTACCTACCAGACCAGTTACTGTTGGCCCCACATTCTTTCAGATACTGAAAAATCAGGCCTTGTCTACACTTGGAAATGTTTGTTAACTAAACAACATGTAAAACACTCAGTGTGGACAAGGACAAAAACATGTTCTCCATTAAAAGACGACTAGACGTACAGACCTAATCTGGGGCAATGCCTGACCAAAGGGTGAGGTATTGAACATATGTCCTTTTCTTCACTGAGATCTAGGTCTCGTTCAAAACTGCATTAACGTGTTTTAACGCAGTATGATTTTCTAATGTAGACAAGCCCTCAAAAGTTTGATGCTTTGTATATATGTAAAGACCACTTCATTTATAGGCAAGGAAGAACATTTGTATGTTCTTCAAATAATCTGAGGCTTCTGTTACTGACATCTATTCTACCTCGTTTATCACAGAGTTCCTACAGAGCTGGACTTCAGAGTGCGAGAAAGATGCACTGAAGTGGGAAAGTTCTCCTTATCCCTCATTTTAATCTTAACATCTATCAGCTGAAATCCACCTGAAAAAATATTCACTTACAAAATATCTGTATCTCTCTCTATATAGTTTTATTCAGATTTTCTATTACTTAAGTGGTTAAAGAATCCAATACTGGATTTTTAAAGGTTAACTAAAAAACCAAACAACAAACAACCCACCCACAACCACACACATGAATGAACCAGAGTTGTTCAGAGTAGACATCTGTATACACAAAACAGATGTATAAACCTAAGAAACAGGCAACACGCAAGAACATATATGCAACATCTTTGTGATGTTGTACGATGTTGCACAATGAAAACAGCTAAAGTTCAAGGCTCCTAGACATTTTTACATCTGTCCTTGAGTGCTGATGCAACTTTTAGTTATTTTTATGCTAAGAAGCAGTTTCACATAGAATATACCATTGCTCTTTCAAAGACTTCTAGAGAAACAAGAAATTTAATAGACAAGTTATTGAAGAAGGTAAAATGGCTGCAAAATCTTGAAATAGTTGCTACAAATGCTCTTTGCAGACAACCAACTGAAGCACCCTATATTCTTCTTGATGAAAACACCAAAGGGATTTGAGAACAAGGAGAGCAAAAGTTGAATGCTCTTGATAGTTAATGCTTATGCCCTTTATCCCTACTTACCCAGTGTCCCACAATGAATAAAATCTGCCACTCCAAGGAGCAATATAACCTGTGAAAGACAAGGAGAACATCTTTTTCTGCTTAGGCATTTAACTGCAATATTTTTTCTGCTCCTCCAAATTTTAGCATCAACTAAATACCCTGATGGCTCGGTAACACGAAAGCAGAAAAAATTTCATTAGATGTTTAAATTTTCACAGATGTGAACTAGACCTACCATGCTAGGCAGTATATCAACCACAAATCTAGTTTTATAAGAACACACTCTTACAGGACCATATTGCATCAGTTTAGTATCAAACACACATACCCCTCAAAAAAAAAAAAATCAAAGCGATGTGACAATAATTACAGAGTATAGGTTGCTATCTGTCATATTCTTTGGGAAACATTTTAAAGAAGCGTAACAAAAAGAATACATAATTGATAAAAAAAAAAAAATCAATTAATTCTTTTTCAATGCCTGAGCAGGAACCTGGGAATGATTTTTAGATAAGACACCGATGTTCAGTTAAACACTTGTCTCATACTGTTTCTCTACTGATGTATCCATTTGTGGCACAGAATACAAAAACTGCTAGTAGACATGCTGATAAGCTTCACGTGCATCTTTTTAAACAAAATCTTCATATATATGAATACCATTATAAGACAAAAAAGAACATCGTTACAAGATGAAATATAAAAATTATTAACATGATTCTTAAATTTTATTTCCACCTTCCTTGCTACTGTTTTGGCTTCTTCTATGTACATATACAGACAAGTTGAAGTATGAAAAAAATTAAACCCTCTTATTACCCAAGAGGGCTTTGTGCATGAAGCAGTAAATTTTCCCTCTATTTGAGATTTAAACTTAGCATCAACTGACCGAACATTTTAGTTTAATATCTTGTTTAGATATTTAAAAATTTTGGTTCAGGTTCTGTAAGACACCATTTTTTTCCTTCAGTCTTTAGAGGCGGCAAAGCTTGCTCCCAAACCGTGGCGTGCGCAAGAAGGAGAAGGAGCTGTCAATAGATGGGGAAGAACAGCTTATGGGCTTCTTAGAAAAAGAAGCTGGATGTATCTAAAACATGAGACCAGATGGGATTCACCAGAGGATGCTGAAAAGAGTCAGCTGGTGTGATGACTATCTGTATCTTCATCGTAAAGAAGGAGGGCCCTGGGGGCCAGAAAATGGCTAATGCTACACCTTTATAAAAGGCAAGAGAATATCCATGGAGCTACAGGCCAGTAGCTTGGGTCCCTGGGAAGATCATGGAGCACAACCTCCTGAAATCTATTTCCAAATATATGAAGAATGAGAAGGGAATCAGGGAACAGTCAGTGCAGATTTATGAAGAGCTAATCATGCTTGACCAACCTGACTGTATTATCTGATGAAAGAACTAGCTATGTGGAGAAGGAGAGACCAGTGGATGTCAGATACCTTGACTTTAATAATGCTTTTGAATCATTTTCTACATTTCTCATTTGTAAGCTGAGACAATGGGCAGGAGAAACAGACCGTTAGATGGTTTAATAAATCGACTGGACTGACAGGCTCCAAGTAGTCCTCAGTGGCCTGGCGTCCAGTTGGCAGCTAGGAAGAAGCAGAATACCCCAGATGCCAAAACTGTGAATGGCAGGACTTCAACCCACAACGTAACCCTCTCCTACCAGGTGCTGACAGGGCTGCACCCAGAATAGAGGGTCCGGTTGGGGGCACCTTGGGGCAAGATGGTTATTAAGAAAATAGAGATGAACAACTGCTTAAATTACATGGTACACACGGAAAAGCCGAGGGAACTGGGTTTTTTCTGTCTGGTAAAGATGCAGTATCTAAGTGGTAATCTAATACCAGTCTACAACTGTTTAAAAGGCATTTAGAAAGGTAATAGAGGTAAACTCTTTTCAGGAAAGACATGATGTAATAAGGAGCAAAGGCCACAAACTGTGGCCTGGAAGGTTCAGTCTGAAAATTAGGAAAAAATTCCTCACCCAGAGGTCAATGCATCACTGAATCAGGCGGCCCAGAACCGGGAACGCCCACCCTCAGATGTTTTCAAGCTTCAGTTGGATGATGCCTCAGCTGACAATGTCTAGTCCCGGGAAGAAAACCTTTCTGAGCAAAGGCTGGATGAGGGCACCTCCACAGGTCCCTTCCAGACAGCATTCCTATGACTCTATGACAGTAAGAAAGAGTAAGTGTGCATAGATGTGTTTTTCCCCAACAGTATCATCTTCTTTATGCTAATATACATACACTTCCTGTGGCCTTTTACGTTTCTTTTAGCAAACAGTAGTGAAATTAAAATTTATCCAGTTTTACTCGCAACCTTTTGAAAAAGGCTGCAGGCTTTTATAAAGCTCTTTTAAAATCAGGATCAGAAACCTACATATTAGTGAATATTTCAAAAATTGAAATTAATGTTTCCTAAGAACTGCAATACGGGCAAATTTTGCTAGACAGTGAGATCAGAAGACAAATTTCTTTGTGGTATGCCAGTCAAAATTTTTACTATACATTAGTAGGACCTGTTCATACGTACTGAAAAGCAAATCATAAACCATCAAGTTTTACAAGACTAAGACAAATGGAGATGCTAAGTATTTTTTTGGAGAATAGAGACCCATAATTAAAAAATAAATAAAAAAGCCATTATATGGACCAAATTGTTAAGTAATTGAATAAAAAGCCCTACGCTAGAAGCACTACTAAAAGGAAGACCAGGAAAGCAATCAGTTAAAATAAAAACAAGTCAGGTCCCAGGAAAATTTTTTTTAAAAATAAAGCTGACAAAAAGGAACTGTAAATGAGGTATAACATTAAGACCACATAATTTATACCAAGCAGAGTTCAACTCTGGCATGGGTAACATATTTAATTAGGAAAAGAAAATAGCTTTTCTTGATCAGGGGAAGGAAGTATGATATTAGATCACCATGGAAGTATGTCACAGAACCAGAAATAAGGCATATGGGGACTGCAACTGAGCAAGGACAACCTTGTGTTTGAGAGTTTGGACAGAACCTTCTCAAAGACTGGAGGCTGTAAAGTAGAATTGATGGACATAGATGAATTCTAGTCACAGAGAAATCAGGTTCAAGTATTTCAGAAAGTAAGCAGTCTTACAGTTTGAATATCTCTGTATATCAGTGTTATTGATAATATAAGTTATGCCTATCTTCATAACAGATTGACTATAGTTATGCTCTTCATTCCAATCTAACGATCACGGGAATTGCGGACAAGCTTGAAATACTGGAATGATACTACAGAGTTATCTATCTATGCAAAACATATTTGCATGTACACACCCTTTATTTTCAGTAATGACAGAATCATTCCCACATATACAAACATTTAAAAACATTTGTCACCTCTCATTCTTTAATTCTGAGTGTACTCTACCCTTAACATAAAACTAATCTGCGCTCTTCAGATGATTTAAAAGCTTAAATTCCTCTAGCATCCATAAAGTTCTGCCTGAGTTTTGAAGTGTCTTGCACTTGGCTAACTTAAGTTTGAATAAAAACTGAAGTCCGGTACCTGCTTTTATTCACATTGAAGCCCATTACCTTTGCAGAACCAATCTGAGCATTCATTATCCTTCTGTTTTATGAGAGAAATTAGGGAAACACCACTAACATTTCCTGACAATTGACAATTTTTCCTAGGAAAGATTCCTGCAACCCACAAACAGAAAGCACTGCGAACTCGGATACACAGAAAGAATAAGTAACATGGGCACTGCTTTGCTGGGGGGTTGCTGACACCTGTTCCAGAATAAGCCAAACGTTGATCACCCGGGTTAGCTGCTCTAAAGAAAACCTAGTTTCACTTTGGAGGGTATTTACCTGTGTACGTCAAATAGATGACACTCAGGAACACAATACCAGCGGCCAGCGACACACCCAAGAAGAACAGCGTCTGAAATTCTTGCTTGGTTAATCTGTCCCTCAGATACTGCAGAAAGGCATACGCCTGCAACAGTGCAAAAACACCTAAAGAAAGAGGAAAGTTATTGTTTAAATGCTCAAAAGCAGCACTAGCTGTTGTAGCAATTAACATTCTTTAGCTATTTTTGAACTAGAAAAATATATGTACTGTACGTGCTTACATCTGAAAACCAGTATAAAACCACTCTTTCCAAAAAATGGCCTTTAAGGCTTAATAGGGATGATCCTTCCTTCCAGTGATGGAAAAACTACTTTCCAAAACATTCTTTGCTTAATATCATGAGCTCCAACATCCATTACTCTCTTTGCCTCTAAACTAATTTGGGGTGAAGGAGAAGATCACCTAAACACAGTTTGCTTACGTTTTGACAAAAACACAAGTTAACATACCCAGATCTAGCGAAAAAGTAAAATACAGCTCTTGGCTAGCAGAAGTAATGAATTGCTAGGAGAGAACCCAGACAACGTAAAAACAAGGCTAATATAGAAAAATATGGGAATTAAGCTACAGTACAAAACAGCAGAATTTAATGAAAGAAAAATAAATCCCCGTGATTCCACAAAAGCTTTGCATAATTCAGGTGGTCTGTAACAGTGGAATGCACTGGGTAAGCAGCCCATACCCTCACAAAGGCAGCTCAAGAGTTTAAGACTAAACGAGTTCTTGGACATACTTTCTGTTGTTCTTCATTTCAACATATATAACCAGATCAATCCAATGATTAGTCCATTCAAAAGTGAAAATACCCTGGTAACTGACAGAAGAAAAAGACAATTCAAGTTTATACTCCTTCTTCAATTTAAGAAGGAAATTGAGGTGCATGCTGCTGCAAAGTACTAGTTATGAGCTGCTAGAGAAAGGCACAAATTCTATTTGCTAAATCCAAGTAAAATTCTTCAGAATTTGCAAACTACAGTTTGATAATCTTTACTTTTTTCATTATATTCAGAATTCTGAAAGAACCTTCATTCAACTAATAACGTTAAAATATTGTTCTGGTATCTTTTAATGATATGCCAATTACTGCTCCAAATACAGCTTGATAAATGATAATTCATAATAAAAAAAAAAGTGAGGAGTCTAACAAACTAAGCTATAATCACACAAATAGTATATGGTCTTAGTTAACATAAATCAGATTTAGGATAGAGGTCATTGTTGTCAAGAAATCAAGAAGTTTGAATGTGTAACAACTACTGAAAATTAACTTAAAGAAAAGAAAATCAAATAAGATTAAAATCAGCAATTTAAAAATGTCTTTCCTGAACAGTGATTCAAATCACTTGCATCTAATTAACTTTGAAAAATTATGGAGGACTGTCAACTCCAAAAATAAACTGCTCAATAAAAACTGTGTTTACCAATAACAAATGCTCCCATTGTACAATGCTTGAAGGCAACATTATATTGCAAAACAGTAGAGATTATCAACTTGTAAAATAAGTGCTTGTCAGAATGAGTAACTGCTCCAGTGTTACAGCAGCATTTTATTTCCATTAGCTCACACAAAGGATAATGTGTCAGTTGGGAAGAATACTTCCCCACTGATACTAAATAGCACCTTTTTTTTTTTTTTTCTCTTAACACTTTAGGTTGGTAACAAAGAAAACAGAGCCACCAGGGTTTGGGGTTTTCTTGTGCTGAACAGATCACTTGGAGACAAAGACCTTTGCTTTTCTTACCTGCGGCTGCCATGTGTTCACTTGTTCTAATGGGCTGAAATCCCACAAAAGGTATCTGCATCGATAATATTAAACCCACAATGTAGAAAGTGCTATATGCTAGAAAAAGAGATGGGGGTGGGGAAGAAGAGAAAGTGGGAAGGAAAAAAAAAATGAGTATATACATTTCAAAAGGCCTTGGCTCCACATTACAGTCCGTTTCCCCCCCTTCAAACTGCAGCGACACAAACAGAACCGTTATCTTCTAAAATATTTTGGTCATGCTAATTATTTGTCTTTATCCTCTCTTTGACTAGCATGAACATACATATTGCATTCAATTTCAGAGGAAGGAGCAAAGTTTCGTTGTTCCTAATTACACTCCCCCCCGCCCCCCCCCCCACGCTTAGGGAAGTAAACCACCTACCCAAGACACTCTAGCTTGGAAAGAGCTTCCTCTTCTGTTCTGTTTTTTTTTTGTATTGGGGGGGAGGGAGAAGGAAAGCAGAGATAACTCACATAACAAGTGACAAAAGAAGCTTTCTGTATGAGGAGAGACTGAAGGGACAGGACCTCAGAAAAGCAAGACACGTGAGAGAATCTATTACTTGGGAAATGTAAGAAGGCATGCTTATTTTTTTAAGATACAAAAACAGAGGCACGCAAAGAAACTGAGAAGCAACAGTATTTAAAACAAAATATTGGGCATGTGTATTAACAGACCCATATCAAGCATGGGGACTCATAACCCAACAGAAGCTAGCAGCCAAGAACACAACAGGAATAACTGTTATGCAAATATTCATGTACTTTATTTTGACAGGATTTCAGTTCTACGTATTCCAGGGTGAGGAAAGGAAAGGAAAGGAGAAGTGGGGAGGGAAGAGAGAAATACCAATTTTGAACAGACATGAGCCTGAGCAGGTTGGATGGTTATTTCAAATCTAAAGTCCAAATGAAGTTTTCTTCATTCAGCGACAAATAGCAGCAATCTACTTCCTAGATTTTTAAGACTCCTACAGATGATAAACCACTGTCTGTGTTACAGCCTCAACTTTACAAAGAGATTCCTGATCTCATACAATCCTCTACTAAGCTCCATGTGAACATTTCTGGGGACAATACCATTTGCCAGCGGTACTGTTTTCATAGCACCTGTGTGGCCTCTCTCAGGGGTTATGGTCGCAGGGGACTTCATGCTTTGCGAAACATCACAAGCAATGACTGCTGATGGCTGCAGCCACTCGCCACCTTTTCTGGTGCATTCTTTTCAGCATCCGTACTGCAGAACTCGGCCTAGCTACGGAGCTGTTCCCTCTGAGGTCACGGAAACATATTTTTGCTACAGAAAATTCAATTTTCGAGGAATTCACTACAACATAAATCATTCACTGTAACATGAAAGCGTTACAACACTGCCATCCTGTGGAAGTCCAGTGATTGGCATTAATCACTACATCTCCCATTTGTTAAAGTCAGACCATTGTTAAATCATCCTTTGTAAGCCTGGTCCTACAACTGTCATTTTCTATTTAATAACTACTTATGCCCACTTTTTAGGCATCCCTTACTTTTCACCTCTTTCAAATGGCTGCCAGATCCGCCTGGCCTGAGATTGAAAAATGTACAATTTACACAGCAATAACGCTTTGCTAGAAGCTTGATACATCGAAGTGACACACCATCACAAACGTCCCATGTTCCTTTATGTGCTACTGTTTGTACAGTCTTTGCAAAAACAGTAAGTTCGTTTTGCTTCATGCAACCCACTCTCATGATTATAACTTTAATTAGGTCAACAACAACTTAATCTACTGGATAAAACCGTTTTAAAAACAGCTGATCATTTAAGTTGCTGTGCACTGCAAAAACATGAGAATAACCTACGGGGAAACTTATCTAAAGAATATCAGCAAATACTTCACCACACACTTTCAAGTGATGCGTTATAACCACCAGAAATAAGCGCTAATTATCTGAAACTTTAGAACACAGAAGAAAGATGAACACATGCCTGCACACCATTTAAATGACAAAACCCAAAACAGAGAACAAAAAATGCATTATTGAAGTGAAGTTTTAAATTCTGGAAAATCCACAAGTTTTTCAATTATCAAATATTTTGAAAAGCATACAGAACTTAAAAATCGTACAGAAAAAGAAAATTACAAGCTGATAGAGGTGAAGTTTACCGAGTTTCTAAAGTGCATAATCATGACTTAAATCTATATGGTACCTTCCCAAATGTAAAACCATTTAAATTTTAAATGTATGATCAATTACAATAAAAACTACAGGTACAACAACAGAAAGTAACATTAGTAGCTCCTGCATCTGAATAAGTAGGTTACTTTCCCTATGCAAATGCTGCTAATAAACTGGAACTGTAAACTAGTTGGCCTTACTTATTAATCTAATCTAATAAGATCCGAATGCAAGATATTGGCCACTGTCAAGACTTATTAAAAAAAAAAAAGAATAAAAAACAAAAACACCCTCAAATAACTTAAAATCAAGTGTTCAAATGCATTACTAAGGTCACCATTGATACCACGTGGGTCAGAAGTTTCCTGGTTAACGTACTCATTTGCCTGCAAGTCACAAAATACCTCAGAATTTGCAGAAAGTTCATGTTCTGGGAATTTTTTTTACCCATTAAATGATTCTAAACTACACTGCCCATTAGATTATGTTCCATTAACCTTTTCTTTGGTATATGACTATCTGTATGAAAAATATATCCCATGACACTGTCACTGTTCTTTTTTTTTTTTTAAATCTTCATGCTGCCAAATATTTTCTTTTCCACATATTTTCTACTAAATTAGATGAAATGTTCTTCAATTATAAAAATTAGAATTATGCTAGTTTAGAATAAAATTAAGCAACCAAACTGAAGGTTATTTTTTGTTTTAAATCTTAATATTACTATTATGGATGCTTTTTTTTTTTTTCTTTTAAAAAAACAGCCACTGTCACCTGTTTATAGGTTACAAGAAGTTTTAACTGCACATCAGTAATTTTATGAGAATTTAGAGACTCCTGCATTCACATCAGCAATGGCCTAACACAGACACTCCAAAAATATTTTACTTCCGTGAGCTTTTGTAAACTCATTCCCTTATCTGAATAGTTTAGAAGAGAAGCACAATTTCATTTCTTCCTAGAAATGCTTTTGAACATTCTTACCTGTTTTACAAAAACACCCTATTAAACAAACCTAGATTTCACATATTGATGCCAGGTGTACCGACATCTCTGTGCGTAAAACTTCCCTTGGAGGTTTAAATCACACCAGCAGCTGCAATAAAACACCTTAGCAGCAAACATATTTTCATTCTACCAACTCTGAAGTGCATCTCCTTCCCAGATGAAGGACAGTAATGTCTCAAAACACTGGAGGTATTTGCAAAACAAATATGTACCAAAAACTTAGATTTGTGTTGAACTGACAGCATTACTTTCCCCAGATGAGTTCAAAGCCTAGTTCATTAGGCTGAAAGCTAAAAAGGCAAGAATACTTATTGTTTTCTGTTTCTAGTTACCGTGTCCCTTTAGGATTTTATAATTAATAGTTTTCAGTTTCTCTTGCTTCACTCACAGAAATTGAAAATGTTCAATACACCAATTTGAAAAGCAAAACAAGATGCATTACTCTCCCCTTTTGTTATGAGGAAGCTAACTAATACGATCATTAATAAGGAGGGTCAGCACTTTTTTTTTAAAAAAGAGCTCCAGTTTCTGAATTAAGTAAATACATAACTAAGAAGAAAAAAAATCATAAAAACGAAAAATGAACAACTCCTATAATGAACTTGAGTAAACATTTTAGTGTATAATTGTTTAAATATATGTGTAAATATAGTAATTTCCATGGCAGGCATTGGAGTAAAAAAAAGCTTAAAAAATTAAAAACCTAAAACATATTTACAAATATGAAACATTGAGATATTACACTTCAACTCATGCTATGTTCTCAAACTACCTTTTGTAAAGTAGCCAAAAATGTTCTAACTTATAAATATTTGAATGTCAAAACTGCTTGCTATTTCACACACCCACCCACCCAGGCCCCGGCAGCCACTCCATGGCCAACTGATTTAACTTGTAAAGTCTATGTGAACTGTTGATGGAGTGTTTGAATGTCAGGCAAATCCATTAGTTGCTCTCCTAGGATCACTGTTCACATACGCCTGAAACTGGAAGGCAGACTGATCCATCAACCCAATAAAATCTTAAGGATTCGTGTGGATTGGACAGACTCTTAAGCTGCTTTTAGTCCTGGTTATATAAACATTATACTGGTGTTTAAAATTTCCTATGCCTTCCCTCACATATGTTACAATATGCTGTAGTGCTTGCGTAATTTTTGCTGTACTTTTTTTTTTTTTTAAATAGCAACTATTTCACATACGAGGAAGAGGCAGGAAGTTGAAACATTATGATATACATAACTATTTTATAAATATATTGAAAGGATTCTACAAATATCAAGTCATCTCGTTATTTCCTTTTTACCTCGATGCACTACAAAGAAGAGAAAATGAACTAGCAACTATATCCCTGAGGTTTTGGGAACGCGAATGATGTTTTAACTCCCTGTTTCCATGTCGTAGACAATAATCGACTATTGCCTGTAGTCAAACTAATAAAATGCAAACTGATATGGAATTATTTCATTCCCACCTAATGCAAAATGTAGGCATAATTAATTTCATATATCATGATTTAGCATTTGACAATGACCGTTCAACCGAAGAGAAGAGAACATATTTCAAGGAGAACACTTACCGATGTAGACCCTCCTGCTGTATCTCTGCATCAGCAACAGAACAAACACATGCAGTGGAATAAGGTTGATGATGAAAACATAACCACCCCATGCAGAGACCTATGAGAAATGGAATAGGGTATGAGATCCTTTAAATATGATCTAAAAATACCTTTAAATTCTTAAGCTAGCCAATACTGAATTTATACATACTGGTAGTCTAAGAAGAAAATAGATACCCCATCTAGATAAACAGCAAGAAGTACTAGTAATATCACTGGAATCTTTCTCAACATTTATTATCAAAAAAGCAAAAAAAAAAAAATTGTGGTGTTGCCAAAATATCAAAATTCTTTGAAATGGGCCAGTGGATTTTCAAGGCTGTCTTTCTTACACTTTCCCTTTCTCCCAAGCTAACCTGGTCATGCTGACAAACAAGAATGTGTTGCCGGGGGCCTTTCCCATAGCGGGGGCTGCAGCACAAAGTAGCAGCAGGACTCCTGCCTGGGATCCAAAAATTTTCCTACGACATACAAATTTAGCACTATGCCCTGTGCTTGCTGGTGGGGACAGGGAACAGTACCTCTAGCCAGAGAGAGGAGAAAGGCAGCAAGACACGCCTCCGGGAGCAGAACTGCTGAGGCAGAGCAGCCAATGCAGGCTGCAGCGCCCAGAAGGAAACAAAAGCAACGGGGCAGAAACAGAGGGAAGAAGGGCTCAGCCCTGTGGTTTAGCATACAATAATATCATGGATATTGTGAACTTGCAGTAATAGCAGCACTTGAAGTATTGCTATGATGCACTTAGTATGGAAATACTACAGTGTTATCAATCTATCACTCATTGTTAGTTTACATAAAGATTTAATGAGCTACCATTACAACATGTTATCTAAATTTCTAACATATTTAGAAGGGCTAACGTTGACAAGGCAGTCTATGTTTTGCTCACTTGTCAAATTTAAGTCTAGACTTCTCCCATATGTGCCATGCCTACCCCAGTTCTTCATTTTTAGATTGCACTAGCAAATGTATTTTAATCATACTTTAGGGCTTAGACTCATGTATATATTTTTAAAGCCACAGCATCCAAGAAGGAACCCAAATGACTTTATGCTCTTGAAAACAAACTTGAAAATAAGGACAAAGCAAAGTACTGCGTTTTGGTACTAAACAAGTCAGTGTTTAAAAATCTGGGGTAAACAGATTCAGACAATCTGGAACAAGCAGAACAGAAAATTACTAAATTTTCTAGAAAATCATTTTAGCTAATCCTGATTCTAATGACAAATCACTAGAATGAAGTGCCATGTTGCACACAAGCAATTTTATTTATCAAGACAAAATGTTATATGAAGACAAATAAGACAAACTAGAATGAGAACAAAAATCTAAATTAGGACACTGTCATATTTAGGGAAAGGTGTGAATGACGCAGGTAGCTGAGAGTTTATAAAGACCTGCATTTTTAATTAACGCTATTCTCTAATTATCCAAAAATTAAACCAAATCTATGCACTTAAACAAACAAACCTGAAGATACATTTCTGAACTTTTCAAACACAGCTGAGGCTTCCTCATAGACTAGGAAAAAGACAGCAGTGGAAATATGCTATTACTCCTATGAGGAACACCTCAGTGTAAGGCTTTGTATTTATTTTAAACTGTCCTCACAAAACGCTATCCCAAGCCAAACTGACATAAGTCAAGTAAATTCTAAAGATATCATAAATGCAAGAAAAAACCCTTCTCCTTGTGGATGTAATGCTATGAGTCAAATTACCACATCAGTGAGTCAGGCATATATTTCAAGCAGATTTAGATATCAACAAAGATTTTTGTCAGTCCGTGCAATATCTGTTCCTCTTTTGAAGACCTGTTTCCCCAATTTTCCCAGTGAGGAATGAACCTTACCACCTCAAAATTGACATTTATTTAATTCTCAACTGGTAATGCAAAGATGTAACGATTCCATCAGACAAAAACACATGGGTGCAACAGAACAGAGAGTACAATTACGTTCTGTCCTACAACTTTACCTGAGCAAAACGCCTAGAAGGGCACCTCAACAAAATTCTGCCACAAAAGGAAATACATTATATGGAAACCACCACTCAGGGTGGAAGTGGGTACTTTGTAAAGAATAAACTTTTATCATCTAATCACTGATACTAAGCTATGGACAAATCTCAATGTTTAACTGGTTGATAATACTTAAAATAAAATAATAAAAGAACACTAAATAACATTCAAGGATTGAATATAACGACGATGACACTGATTTTGTAGCTTCTGTCACCATGCACGCTCCAGATCACATTCCTTCCCTTTCATACAATTCCACAGACCAAGATGCTATGACAGACTACGAAGGGAGAATTTGTTCTCCTGTGATTTTTCAGTAGTAAAATTGTCAGAGTATCTTATTTGCTATCTGTGTATTTATGAACACGCCTTTCAGAGGACGCCATCAAATCAGCCTAACATATAAGATGAAGACATATAAACATAACGACTCAAAACTATCCGTTTGATTTTGTACTGCACAGAAATCTGTACCACATATACAAAATCTCTTCACTGTAACGTAACATATATGGCAATGCTATGCTGAAGTGACTGTTTATTTAATGACTTAGCAGAAGGAGAGGAGGAGAAATGAGGGGAGGAAATAAATGTACTTTTGATAGGAGATAGCTGCCCTCTTCTGTGACTTGACAAAGCGCTACTATTTGCTGTTAGAACAGAAGAAAAAAAAAATCCCATACAACCAGAAACTGAACATAAAAGCTAGAAAACTCTAGGCAGCATCCAGATAACCTCTGATTTAGTCTTGTATTTTAAATTAAGGTATGCAAAACAACTCATGAGTTCCTTACAGCCATATAAGTAGACTTGCAAAAAAGGCAATATATGATACCTTGATCTTAATATCAAGCAATTATCCTGACCGTCCCACCTTTAGTCATTTTGAGGCTACTTTTCCTCCTCAATTTTTCAGGTGGCCATAAAAAAAAAACAAACATTCATGAATTAGGAGAAAATAAAGGTCTTTGTTTCATTCAGACCACAAAATTCTTCAAGTGTAAGGTTTCAGAAGACAGGGGATGGGAAAGAAACCAATTCCTCCCCAATTTTACTACTTGTTTTATCTCCTCAATTTTACTATTGGTTTTGTCTCTGTTCGCTTCTAGGAAGATCTCTGCAATAGCCTCCATTTTCATAGATCAAAAATGAAAAGGGACTTCATGATAACTTAATCTGACTTCCTGCATAGCATAAGTCATTGAATTCATTCAGTAGTTCTGATTTATTCTATGGCTTAATTATACCCAAAGTAGCAGTTTTCAGATATAAAAATATAACTGTGGGTATAAAAATTATTATTTTATTTTAGTAATAATGATACACACATGAGAATATCAACCAAAACTCCACTTTAAGTCACCTGAACCAAACAAATTTCATTGAATCAAAGTTTCTATTCACAATGGAAAATGAATTTGCAAGTAAAGCTATTAAACAGTTTTTTAAAAGATATTTTGAAACTTACAAGTATTTAAATTTAAGCATACATAACTGAAACAATTTTTATCATGTCGTCTTACTCATATTTAAGTATTTGATAATAAAATGAGCAAACAAATTTACATTATGGCCCCAACAAAAGATTAAAAACTCATTCTGCTATGCTTTAGCAACATACGAATTAGGTCAGTCTTGCTCACATAGCTTAGCTGCAATATATATATAAAAAGCTTACCATGTAAAAGTAGGATAGGCAGCAGCAGATTGTCCAAAAGACTGACCCAGTTTTCACTGACTTGACCTTTAAAAACAATCAGGTATGAGTAACAAACAAATACTGGACAACACTACAAAATTTCATTCCAAGACAGAAGAGCTAGATTTTACTAAAGTCTGTCAAAAGAACTTCTTTAGTACATATCTAGTTATATTTATACGCTTCTGAACTGATGTCCATAAAACCAAACTCCAGTGCATAAAAAGTTGATGTACGACAGCTTATACCTACTCTCCAGTTAAGGGGGAGGCAGGATGCAACGCAACCGTCTGCTTCATCATCTAAGGCAGAAAGTAGCTGCAACACTCTGTGCTACTTTGTCCAACGTACTACACTACACTATAATTGTAAGCGTGGACTATACATGGCTTCTTTTGGCTGGCATCAGCCCCAGCTCTGCTATTATAGAGGTAAGAGCTATTCTGTAATTTTGGAAAACTCGCTTGAAGTTAATGATAGCATCCATATATAACTACAGGTTTAGAGGGAACTATAAATTGGGCCAGAAATATGATTTTGCCCAACACTGACAGTGGCAACTGTGGTGTGGGAAAATAAGAACAAAAAACTGACTTGAAATGAAGATGTAAGTTTATCTATAAAATACATCTGGCCCACATATAATTCTACAAAACTTTATGCAAACATTACTGCACTACGCAGTCTAATTAAATGAGTTCCATAAGAACAGATAAGTGCTATCATGTTTTAGTTATTACCAAGCAATAACATAGGTTGATTCTATTATTATCAAGAAACACAGCATGAATCTGGAGCTGCAGTTGATTTTAAGTCAAGATTAAAAAAAATCCTTAATAAGAGGACCTTTTCTCAAAGCCTGCATTTCAGTAACATCAGCTACTCAAGCATGAAAATCTTGAATTCCCTTCTGCTAAACTCCTACCAGCAATATCCCAAGTTTGAAATATTCAAAAGCTAGAAAGCTTGTGAGTACACTTCTGCTTATGAAAAGCAGAACTCTCCACAAAATCATGGGAAAAGCTGTATTGGCCATATATATCATATTATATCATTCAACAGACACCCAAAATGAAAAGTACACAAATTCAAGGCAGGCACAAGGGTCACTACCATGCTGTGTCTGTGCTGAATTACTATATAGCTATGCCATTTGTGGTATTTCCATAGTAGATGTAACAGGCCAGAAAAACCTTGGCTTATCTATACTCCTTCATATGCAACTGCCTTATGACAGTCAAGCAGCACTAGCAAGTAGACTAATTAAAATATATGAGACTAGGACTTTTGAAAGCATGCAAACAGTATGGATATCCTGCTGGGTGGACAGCTTTGGGTATTTAGTTTGGATGCTTCAAAGACTAGACCCTCCGTATACTCAACAGCTCCCCCAGGAGACAATTCACAGTGCTTTATATTCAGAGTCTACTGCTTTCCACCAGCTAAATAAGGAAGATAGTTTGATACTCAGGGAGCCTCATGAACACCTCCAAAATTGCAAAACAACGACGAAACCCTTTATTTTGTTTTAAATGTATAGATCCCTTATTATTAGGGGATCTGTACAGCTGAATAATAGTTTTACATAATAAACTAAAGAGCATTATTATGAAGTGGTTCAAATCATGTGATTTCTCAGTACTTGCCTGATCCCAAGCCAAGGGGAAGAGAGATGAGAGGGAGGAAGAAAAAGTAAGGATTCAATTTGGATCCTAAGAAAAATCAGTCATTTCGTTGGAAGAGGAACCAAAAACCCTCCCAAAGCAGAAGACTTAGCAAATACTTACCCATAAATAGTATGTGAACTGCAGTGCAAAAATAGCTATGCCTTCATTGTCAAATGATCCTGCTACCGATCGAGATATGTAACCTGGAACTATGGCAATAAAACAGGCAGCTAAAAGCCCTGCTCCCTGGTTCCACAGTTCTCTGGTGAGCAGGAAAGTAGAAATAGCTGTAAGGCCGCTAAAAACTGGTGCTAGGAACACACATACATCTCTTATATGGACCGTCACGTTAAGCATATTTAAAATCCAATGTATAAGGCCCGCTGTCACCATCAGTCCTGGATACACCTGAAAGGAGAACAGACACACCCAGATTAGTGCAGAAAATGACTGAGGTAGGTTTATTTGCATATAATTTACAGTGAAATATAGTCATTTCTTAGGCTGATACCAGCAGTGAGCAGATAAAGCTAACAAAGTTATTTTAGTGTTGCTTTAATCGTGTTTTGACAACAACTTTGAACACCAGAAGTTCTTAAAGTTTATGTAATTGCTAGCATTTGGGTAACAGTCCTTTTTCTAAATGAATATGCAGCACAAAGATAATATCCTGTCTTGCCTGATATTTGTCATACAATGAGATGAATTCGTGGTTAAGGTATGTAATCAGAAGCTAAAGTTTGCATGAGAATTTCAAGACAGCTAAGAGCTTTTTTTTAAAAAAAAAAAAGCAAAAATAAAAAAAAATCCCAGCCCTACCCACTTTTCCCCAAAGTACACCATGCAGCTCTTCTATTTCTCCTTGCCCGTAGAGGAAGGAAATGTTTATTGAGCTTTTTTAAGCTAAAAAGCTGACTGACAGCTGGTGAGCTGACCGTATATATATATATCCATGTGCAAGATATTTGTAGGTATCTTTGGATTTGAAGTATTAAAATAAAATCCTATAAAATTGCACTAAGGTATCCTCCAGGAAAGCGTAGACTTCCACAAATTTACTGAATCGATCCTAAAATACTGAAGAATATTAAAACATTCTTAATAGTAATTTTACCCTCCCACATTTATCAACATTAGAAAAATCAATATGTATTAGAAAAATTAATATAGACTTCAATTGTCTTAGCTTTCTTTGCTCCAGAATTAAAACAGCTTTTGTACTAAATTAAATTAAGAGAGATCATGTGATGTTCATGTTCCTCTGCATAAATCCTTGACAGATGATTTTCAAGATAAATTACAAAAACTTAATACGCCATAAGACTTCCAAAATAAAGTATGCAATCACAACTTTCATTTTATTTCCTAAGGCTTTTACTTCAGACAGATATAGAAAAATGCTACATAAAAAGTGTCTCACAGGTACCTCTAAGATATTAAAACAAATGGTTATCTAGTTGTTACAAAAGGCTTTGTAAATGCATTTAAATGGCACTTCCTATACTTAACATAAGTTTTAATGCACTTTCAGTGTCAAACGTGACTGCGTTACTTAATGCTACTACAGCCATTCTACTAATGAAATATGTTTGTATTCTGATTTGATAATGTTGTTTCTTACACCTTTCTTGTTTTGTAACACACATCAACACCAATCTGACCCACTTCTGATGCTTCATACATCTCTCCCACTGATTTAATTCCAAAAGATCTTTTCCCAGGGAAACCCTAACATTTTCCACACACAGAAAAATGTCCACTCAAAATATACTATGGGATTACAACTTACATGTAAAATGAAAAAAGGCAAAAAAAATCCATTCGAAATACAGTTGTCTAAATCTCTTAGGGCATCATTGTGTAATGATATTTTCCCCACACAAGAAAACTGGAATTACAGGAGTCATAACCTCCCTATTTATTAACAGTTGCTACATAAGAAGGTATCACTCAGTTTTGTACTTCTTGTTCACAGTATGCTGTTAGATAAGGACTAAAGCACGTTAACTTAGTTAGTTGCTGCTAGAAAATTAAAAATTAACTGCTGCTAGAAATTAAAAACACCTCGATATTCCCTCTGCTGCAATTGACAATTAAAAGTATATTCCATTAAGATCCTCCTTCTATCCATGTCAAAGTTGCATCTAAACTTCAATAAAATTACTGCAAAGTCACCTTTAGGTAACTGTTATAATACTTACAGTTCCACCTACTATTCTTCCCAGTGGATACCATGCTCTTTCATCAAACCAATTTAGAAATTCATAAAACCCATGGGATGCAAGATGATGTGTTGATCTATAGTTAAACCTAGAAAGAGAGAGAAAGTGGGGGGGGGGGGGAGGGAAGGATTAAAAAAAGTATAAGAAGAATCACCTAAATTTCAGGCAAACCTTAATTCTGCTGTCTTCCAAGATCCAGAAAGTAATTAAACATCAATGCCTCATTTGGTATATAAATACAATGGTCCACTCTAAATCTAGAGAGTTTTAAAGTAAATTACCAAGCTCTGATTCTCCCACTCTGTTATTAATTACTGTATTTCCTTTAGCTCGACAACCAGTGCACACACAAAGACAAAATATGACAGCCTTTTTTTGGTCTACACTAAAATGTTTTCTATCACTCTGACAAACACCCCATTCATTTTCTAATTCCCTTTTAAAGTTACCTTTCAAATATAATCTGCTAACCAATTATTTATTACATCCAGAACACCATTTAAACAGAATTAGGATCACAGAAGAATTAGTGCAAGACTCCCATTCCGAAATAGCATGTTACCTAGTGCATCTCTTGCTGCTATGTTCCATGTAACAGTGAAAGATGAAGTAATGCAGTAATACGAAACTGAATCAGTCTATTTGTTCACACAGCATCAATCTAATGGCCTTGACACATTCCCTTCTTTTAATAAGAGAGAATCTACCTAGCACTTTCATCTTCCAAGCTGGTGCACGTTCTCCGCAGAACACTCCTTGTAGGACAAAAGCCCTCCCGTGCACACCTTGAGTTCAGTCTTCCACAGCGCCAATCTACCTTCAGAAGGGCACGTATAGATTGCTACCAAATCAGTCTTCCATTTTTCTGGCAAATAACCAGTTTTCCCGACTTCTCAAACTTCAAATGGCAAAATCTACCTCATACAAAGTCTCATCACTCTTTAAATGGGGTATCAGACTGCTGTGAGAAGAACTGCAGTGCACGTTACCCCAGATTGCAACTGTTTTTTCCATGATCGTTTAAAAGCCAGACCAATAAGGCTATGGGTACTGATGCTACGCAATTAAAAAAAAGTTTAACTTTAGAAAAGTCTGAGTAAACACCAGGTCTAAAGTCTAAAGCAAGCAACAACACCTGTAAAACTAACCCTCTTACCAGATACTCCAATTGAAATTTAGTTAATGAGAAATTCATTAGTGAAAGCACTAGTAAAAGATTATATTAAGTCCCGTGACTAAATGAAATACCGTAACAGACAGCAGATTAGATGAGAAAACCAACATCAAAGACCTCTAAATAGAGTTAGCATACTAGACTATAAGAGCTTGTGTATTTTTCATTTTGTCTGCTTACTGATAAAATGGATACGTTCAGAAATATGCATCACTTCTGACACAAATTTAAAATCTACAGTAAAATCTTTCACGTACCTAACACCCCCCAAAATATCACTGCTTTACCTTAAACTAACTTCAACAGAATAAAGCTAACGTTACTCAAGACTGTAAGACCCATCAGGATCCTACTTGTTTAATCAGTTAAGACAAGACTAATACCTGAAGTACAACTACGCAGAGGCCATTAGCAGATTTCTTTGCCTACACTGTGGAAGAACAAAAAGAACTGAAATTCAGGTCCAGATGTCAGTAAACTTAGATGTTTCCACTCACTGAACCATCACAGCATCAGGCAAGAGATATTAAAAAAAAAAAGCATCTAGAGCACAATATTTTCAGGAAAGCTCTCCTTTACAGTAAATAAGCAGTTATATGGGATACATTAACTGATTAAACTGAACTTTCAGAAGTAATTAGTCATGTTTATCTAAGGATATCCACACAAACAGTCATCGCTCTGACCTAGAAATCCTTGTACCAAACAGCAGGGACACTTGTTTCTAATAAGCCTCCAAATATTCCCATTTGACTAGATTTCCAAATATTAATTAATTCTCTAGTTCTGAACTGTCAACTATAATGATTTGTGAAATGCTGTACCTGTAAAATTAGCCTCTTATCTTAGTACAGCAAGGTTGATTGTTAACGTGTTTAGCGCCAAGCGTCTGCAGCACCGCGTGAGACAAAGCAGGAGTTCCTGCGCTCCACAAGAAACACATAATCTAGGCAGTTACGGACATGACTTAAAGCGCACTGAAAACCCAGTCAATGGTGTTATACTATAACATAGTGTCGTGTTTCCTTTCTAATGTTTACTAACAGGCATTAGTTTCAGATTTTTTAACCTTAACTCAAATTCATAGAGGCCTCAAAAGCATGGCTAATGCCTACTTGTATAGCATTAAAAGATCAGCTAAACAAATGAAGTAGGCCAGGAGAGTACATATTGACATTCTTCTCATGTTTCAAACTAGTAAAGCTTCATAACCGACTTCAGAGGGACGTGAACAACTGTTTCCTGCTTTGGCAGCAGCACATTAAGTCTTTATTAAGATGACTTTATAAGAATGATTTACCACTCAAAATTGAAACGCAACATAACAGCATTTTTACTTTTTACACTTAAGATGGAAAAATTTAACCCTCCCTCCTAATATACTTCTAGATAGATACAAATCTATTAACCCCTTTTTAAAAAGGGATTGATTTTTTGCTGCAAATTAAAAGCCTGCAGAGACAGCTCAGCATGCCTTTATAGCAGAAATTGTTAGAAATACTATAGGCAAATTAATTTTTCACTGTGGGAAGAGGATAAGTGAGAACAAGAAATGGGGCTTCTGACCATACAAACCTTAAGAGAAATGTTGAGGCTTAACTACAGCATCTCGCTTTGACTTTTAAAAAAAAAAAAAAAAAAAAAAGCCCACTCCTCCTCCTACCAGGAATCTTGAGAAAACGAACACGTGCAAACACAAGGAGAATCTTGCCAAGCTATGTGGCATATCAGGGCCAGCTTAAGGAATTGATGAAGGAGCAGCAATAGGCAGTGTACTTACAGTCAAACAACCACATACAAGTATCATGCTCTGACACTACTAATCCACTTCACAGCACTCTACTCCATTAAGGACAGGCCTGAACCTTACAAACGTTTCCCCTTTGGCCAGAACGGACAGAGCTGCTAACAGCATAGTATGGTAAACAATAATTACACAACGCTTCTCCTATCTTGGTACTTTTTACACCATGTTAATAGTATAGTGTTATCATATTTCCAGCATAATTAGGCATAGAATCAGAGTACGACAGAGTTTGCAGTTTGAACCATCTCCTTCTTTGGGCTAAGGTTTAAAGGAATCTTCAGACAAATGTCAGAAGACCTGTTTCAGACCTGGGAGTCCTGACCACCAAGTTATAGCCTAGTATTGTACTTTGAACTTTTTTGAGGATGCTCCAGTGATTGCAACCAAGACGCCCTATACATGGTGCCATTAATTTTGTGGCACTATGGGAGATACCTATTAACCTCAACTCTGCTCATGCTTAAGTCTGATTTTCTTTCGCCCTGTGAACTGCTGCTTCTGAGGATATAAAGTAATGCTGCAAGATGATTACTTAATGCTATTCACTATGATCACTTGCTATATCCAGGAGCTATAGAATTCTGCAACACTTCACAGCAACAATTACTGCTGTATTGATAAGGAGACATCTTTGGCTTTGACATTCCTAAGTTTAGCACTTTCTTGACAAAGGTACTATTTAATATGATCATTTTAAATAAAATTCATCTTACTAAGTAAGAAAACACAGGAGTTTCTTCATCTAGTTCTTTAAAACAAATTATGGTAATAGTTATGGACTTCATTTGACCCTTCCCTTACATCAAGGTGCAAGATTAGAGAGTTGCTTCTTTTGAGTTGGTGTTAACTGCTTAAAATCCTATCAGTTTCATGCCAAAAACTGCATTCATCTAGACTTCTCATCTGGGCATTCCATTACCCAGCTCTCTGAGAATATATAATCTCCTTACTAGCAGAATATGTTGAAAATTTCCTAAGCCTGCATTTATAAAGGCTTCTGTGCACTAAAAGCCTTCAGCTGCAGATGCACAAAATTTTCACATCTGCAGACTCAACAAATGAAATGCTATGAACTAACACTGAACATTACAATTTATCTGAGCAATTCTAAGAGTCAGTTTTTAATGCAAGCATAGATTACAGAATCAATTATGCAATACAGCATCTAATTAGAGATGGAAAGTCTAGACTCTTGAAAAAGATACACAGTCACAGATTGACTCCAAATCCAACATATTGTTTGCATCCAAAGGAAAAATATATTCAATGCAACACTTAAATGGAAAATCTAATGAGAAAGTTCAGTAACTTCTGCTGAATGAAGGAATGTATATGCACTATTTCATACCAAATTTAGAAACACCTGCTTGCCTACATATAGTACGAGTACATCATCCTGAAAATCTTATTCTGAAGTCTGTATCTATGAATTGGCAATTACCACAACATGAGTTTTGCATGTGTGGGTTTTTTTTTTTTTTTTAAAAATGGAAGCACAGTATCCCATCAATCATATAATGAATTCAGTGCACTGCGGCGTTACTTCTCATCACAAAGATGCTTCTTGTGTTTGCTTTACAACCTTCAAAAAGCACATGTGGACAGGTAAGCCAGTTTCAACTGATGAAGATCAGAATTTTGTACTAGCAATACCTACAGGCCAAAATTCCATGGCAGGTAAAGAGCCTTCATCCTCCCCCCCCCAAACACAAAAACAAGGTGCTACAGACTTCACAGTAAAAGTGGAGAAAACATACACCGAATTCTACACCTGTAAGAACCAACGAGATGGAAGGGGGTCCTCAGTTTGCCTGAACAAAAAGAGCAGCCAGGGATTTTTTTTTCAGAAAAACTGATGTTCTTTTCTTTTTAACTTACAACAGATCAACTGATTTTTTTTAATAGGCCTTAAATCCAATAGAAATATAAGATACACTGCATTAATTGCCCCTAAGAAGAATATACATATAATATACACACACACACACACACATATATATATAAATCAGATATTCACATGACCACAGATCTTTTTTTCTGGTATTTTTCTAGATGCGTTCCTACCACAGCCTTACTGTGGAAGATGTTATCACTTTGCATACTCAGCTGGAGCTTCTTCATGTCATCAGCTAACAACCAGAAGTCACGAACACATCCCCTTAGCCAGTCTTGCACAGAAGATACTTGTGCAATTCTTACTGCAGTTGACTGATAAAGACAATTACTGAGCCAAGTCTACCAGAAAGAAAAAAAGAACAGCTCTGACTGAAGTAGACTTTAACGTTGTCCTAAATCTGTTCTTTTGGGGGGTTAAATACAGAATTTGTGGTGTAACAGTCTTTGTGTTTTAATTGCAAAGATATGAATATATAATTACTCTTTGTATTCTGAGATAAGTCTCAACTTGAGACATGAAAGCTAAGAGCGTGAAAGTGCTTGTACTGAGAGACCCAATCGATCTTTATGTTTTCTTGCAAGGAGAGTCATTTGAAAAGGGAAATACACATCTTGCAAGCCACCTGCCACCTAGCAGTCCCATGTTTGAATTGGAAGCAGTATCATTACTCTACATTTCCTCAGGTTCAAAATTGGTCATGATCCTGCTTTTGATTTCAAAATTGGGAAATCTGAAAAAACATCCACACTCAGAAAAGTGTTGAAGCCCCGTTTGTTACATGAAGGATAATTAGGATTCTGAAGTAACGGGATGGCAAGATGAAGACACCAATTTCTGTGGTGATGTGGGCCACCTAACTTCAGATAGGATGGAAACTCAGAGAAAGAGGAAGTAGTTTCTGTTCCTGGAATCCAACTGAGCAACTGGACTCCTGCTGTTTGTAACACAATTAATATAATCTCTGATGGGGAAGAGAGGGAGAAAACTTAGACCAAAAAAAAAAAAAAAAAGAGCTGGGGGCACAACCAGAAGGGCAGCTATATTTTTTCAGATGCAACATTCAATCAGACAGTCTACCTAACTTGAACAATTTCTACCCAGTGATTGAGCTCAGTTTAAAGACCTAAGTTTATATATGTCTGCTCGGAAATTCTGCTTAACCCTTCAGTAATCTAAGTGATATAAATAGACATAAATATTGCATTTGTCAGACTATAGTACCCACTACAATTGCCTGAATCCATATGCACATATCTAGATAGATACTGAAAAAAAAAAAAAAAAGCACAAATGCAGCCCAAACTACAAAAGGATAAGGATAAAGGAAAAGAAAAAAGAAAAAGGAGAGAGACAGAGAGACCTTTTTGATGGCTGGCACTGATCTACACACTCTCCCAAATTTAGCTGCAGCAGTTATCCCTCAGCTGAGCTTTGCTAGTTAGAAGGAGCTCAGGAGTGCTCCTAATTTGCTTCAGTGCAAAGATCCACTAAATTAGCTTGACTCGCAGCTAAAAAGTATACCACTCTAAAGACGAGTTGAACTATTTCACCTGCTTCTTCACCGAAGCACAGTAGGAGTACTCACATGGTCTACTAATACAGCCCAGCAGAAGGGACTGCAGCCTCCAGCTGTTTCCAAAGTGACTGCATATTCCCACACTGAAGGGGATCGGCATGGGAATAGGACCTTACCAATAAGGTAAGCAAAGACCAGGAAAGTAGATGATAGAAAAAATAAAGTGGCCTTCATCCTCCCCGACAACACATAGATAAAGAGTTGACCTTTTAAACTATATTTTGCATTCCTGATCCACTTTTACTGTCTGATTTGTTCCCAGAAATGAGTATAGTAAGCAGAATTTAAAATCAGTTCTCTACTACATGTATTTCATATCTTTCACACTGTTTTAAGTAAGTCCTAAATCAAAAGAAATGCCTGAATTTAACTCAGGTTGTTAACCTAACGGTTACATTTCTTCAAAGATTAAGTACAAGCATCATAAAAATGTAATAACAAAACATTATTTGTTTTTTATTAGGTATCCTTGTGAAAACGCTACAGATTAAGTGTACGGCAGTGACCAGTGTTCAGTATTTAAGAGAAACAGTACTTAAAATTAATATTAAGCTTCTGCCATGTACAATGTGAAATTAACATTACACTTTTATTATCCCTCTAGAGGATGGGATTTTAGAACTGCTCAGTGCTACTATATTATAGATTTCAAATTACTTTCAAACTATTTCACTGCGCTCTCCTGTTCCTTTAGACATTTAATAAAAACCAACTTTTTTTTTTTTTTTAAAGTGTGTGGGGCTGGTGTTGGGTGAGTGTTAAGTGAGGTAGGTTTAATATTACACGCATACTCCTCAGAGCTGTGATGCCCAGCCTTTTCGTCTCAACATGTTGTTACAGAAATATTCAAAGACTATGCACACCACTGCCTCTTACATTACATGTCAAGGAGCATGTCCTTTCCATGATACATTACTCCTTGACCTGTTGGCTACATTAGTGCACTATTTGGTAGCTATAGCCTTCTATCTCTATTAATGAACAGCAGAAGGGCTGAGTTTGACTTCTCAAGCCATTTTATTAAACAACAAGCCCTGACTTGGGGTGCCATGCCTTCCTCTTCTGGGCCATTGCCACTTATTTTAAAGTAACCTGAACCTCTGGTTGCCTATAAAAAGAAACAGGTAAAGCGGAATAGTAAAGCAAGCGGATCAGTTGCAGTTCAGGGAGGGAAGAAGAGCGAGTGGTGTACAAGGGGATATGGGAGCTGTTGGGAAGGTCTCAGCAGAGGTTGTCAAGGGATAGTTCTTAGGCCATTTTATCCTAAATCTTCTCTCTCCTACCTCTCCAGAGATGAATTAGATCAGCCTGTTCCAGGACCTTCCAACTCTGCCAACTCTCCCACCAAATGCCCACCTAAATTAGAAGACTACAGTTAGCCTTTCTGATTCAGAAAAGGAATTTGGCTCTAGATCCCCGACATCCCATATAACCATTAAACAATGACAGAGTTATTTCTGGCAGAACGTTTAAATAGTTACAACACACTAGAAGAGCTTTGGCAGGAACCATTGATATGTTCACCTCTGAATAACCAACAGGCTGTTGGGCCAGAGCACTAATGGGTACTTAAGAACAAATTAGGGTACAAGACATGTGCCAATATAACAGCTCCCTGTCACTGGAAAAGGGCAGAGTTTCCTTCTTGCTGCACCCAGCTGCATGCCTTGACACGTGCACCTATCAGATTCTTGGGCTGCTTCAACTTGTTAACATAGCAGAAAGCTATCCTAGGAAAAGTCCAACAGACGACAGGAAATTCAGGAGAGCTGCCCCACTGGATGACAGGCAGATAGGGCCATTTTATACTGGTGAAGACAAGCCTAGCAGCACCTCATCACATTATAGATATTCAGAGTCAGGTTTTACTCAAAGCACTCTGAACTGCCTTCCTATCAGTTCAGGGAGTTTACTAGGAATCTTTGAAATCATTTTCCACAGTTTTCCACACTTTCCGACAGGCAAGTGATAACCACAGGTACTGCAACATAGCATAACAGATACTGAGGTAGAGACAACACTGCTTAATGTCCTAGGTGAAAGTACCATTCAGTTAACTTTTAAAGCTGCCCTGGGCTTTTTCTTCTTGAAGATATGCCTGAAAGAAGACAGCAGATGGCACTGCTGATGGTACAGAGCATACTATCACAAAACAAAACCGTGGGGCACATCGTGGGGCACATCGGTAAGAATATTGTGCTGAAGTTACTACAGTATGACTGAAACATAAGGTAAAAGGCACTCTGAAGAAGACTCACTAAAGCAAAAGCTAGAATACAAAGTTCAGTGACAAAACTGTCTCAAGCATGATGCATTTGACACAAAACACATCGTTCCGTTTTCCCCAAATAAAAATTACGTTCTACCTGGAAGGAGAGCGTTGTCCCAAGAGGGGCTGGTAAAAAAGTAGCAAATTACAAAATTAAAGCAAAAAACAAATAAACAAAAAATCAAAAATCTTTGGCTCCTGAATATGTTTAGCCACAGAAGAAAAATTACATTTCTCACTACCAGCAGTGAAATGTGACTGATCTGAAACATCACAAATTAAAACACTTGCAAATGTTTAACGTACTCTCTTCAGTGTCAAAATCCATTTTCTATGTGGCAAATGAAAGATTAAAATCATTACAGAGTAAAATGAATTGACAGACACATGCAGCATTTTTTCAAGTATTACTTCAGACACTTGACGTTAGATAAATCATTCTAGTCACCTGTATAAGATACAGTAGTCAAAGCACGGCAGCATTACACAACTTTTGGAAGGTTCAAAAACTGCACTGGCTTTAATGATTTTTGTTCTATAGTAAAGCAAACCAACCATTAACTTCCATTGTCAACATTAATATAATGCAAAAGCTCCAATTTTCTTTTATCGACTTTCTGAATTGGAAAAAATTTTCAGCATTTCATATATTGCCAATAAAAAAAAATGGAAGGCATTTTAAAGGCTGTTAATTCTCAACGCTAAACTTCAAATATTTAAACTTTGCAGATAAACCTTTCTTTTTCAAAGACATAACATTCCAAACTATATTTATAAAAATTCTAAGTTGAAATAACTATCTAACTTCTTAATGGTGTTTAGGATAAGTATAGAACAGGAACGAAGCACACAAGGCGTGCAATAAGATTACAGAAAAAAAAAAAAGCAGGAGCACTAGACACGAAAAAGAGGTACGCAGGAGAAGTAGACTTGTTTTATTCTGTTTCGCTTCTGCATCAAGAAAATACATTGCTTATTTTGAAATCCTCTGGGCATAGCACACAAGAGTTGTACCCAACATCTGGTCTTTCTGGTCAGCTGAAACAGGTGCTTTTCACACCAAAGTTTCCTTAGAATAAACATATATTGGGAAGATCAGAATTAAATAAAATCATCTTTGTGCTACCACAAAACCATATTCTTTGGAACTTAAGAACAAGTTGGTTACCATATACGGTAGAATAATCGCAAAAAAAGAAAAGCTTGAAAAAAAATAAAGCAGTTCCCACAAAACGCAGTCTACACAATCATGTGTGCTATAACAGTTTTAAGTTACATAGTAACATCCTATATTTCCTTTCTAAAAAAATCCATTTGCCATTCAGAAAACAGGGTAGACGGTGCCCATGAACAAACAAGAGGCATACAGTAAGCAACCTTTTTAAAATAAACTTACAGGATATTCCTTAAACCAGTCCAGAAAATAACAGGTAGAGAACATTAAGAACAAACCCCAAAATAAACACATTGAATTCACATCCTCAACTGTAGTTTCCCAAGTTTTTTTGTTTTAGGTGAAGAAAGTTTTGAAAATATGTTTTGCAATTCTATCCTCATAGACTACCAGTGTGTATTTTATTAATGTGCATAAATATCTGATGGGAGAGTGTCAAGAGGATGGGGCCAGACTCTCAGTGGTGCCTAGTGACAGGACAAGAGGCAATGGGCACAAACTGAAACACAGGACATTTCACCTGAGAGACATGGCACTACTGGAGAGAGTCCAGCGGAGGGCTACCAAGATGATGAGGGGACTGGAGCATCTCTCCTCTGAAGAAAGGCCGCGAGAGCTGGGCCTGTTGAGCCTGGAGAAGAGAAGACTGAGAGGCGACCTCATCAATGTGTACAAGTATCTGAAGGGAGGGGGTCAGGAGGACGGGGCCAGTCTCTTCTCCGTGGTGCCCAGCGACAGGACAAGAGGCAACGGGCACAAACTGAAACACAGGAAGTTCCATCTGAACATGAGAAAAAACATCGTTCCTGTGAGGGTGCCTGAGCCCTGGACCAAGTTGCCCAGAGAGGTTGTGGAGTCTCCTTTGCTGGAGATATTCAAAACCCACCTGGACGCAGTCCTGTGCAATGTGCTCTGGATGACCCTGCCTGAGCAGGAAGGTTGGACTAGATGATCTCCAGAGGTCCCTTCCAACCTCAACCATTCTGTGATTCTGTTTCTTTCTAAAACACAGGGATATGGCCCCACTTAATAGCAAGAACTTTGAATTGTAGGAGCACTTAATTCGGCCTATGTCAAAGGAGTTTTGATTCAGGGAAAGTAGCAGTAAACTGAGAAATACAGAAGCTGATCTATTTTGCTTGTATCTATGTCCTTAAATTCATTCCTTGGGCTGCTTCTACTTCTGTAACATGTAGTGCAGTGTTAGGTTCAATTCCATGGTACCTCTCAAGCCAGACCTACTGGCTACCTACATTAAAATGCCTCAGTTTGATTCCCAGCAACAACTCAGATAAAGGTCACAAGCTCTGCTCAGCTACAGGGCCAGAAATTAAGTCCGTCTGTTGGATATATTATGGATTAACTGCAGACATAAAGCACAGATGACAGCAGTGGTCCCACTGCTTACTTGTCCTAACTTTACTTTCTTCTCCAAGCATTAAATATAAGCAAGTTGATAGGACTGTTAGAAAAAGCTTGGCTAAAGGATTAAAAGAAAAAAAAAAACAGTGTGTGCAGCATTGCTACAGGTTGCAGGCTCCACAGGATCCAAAAGGGGCAGCTTTAATGGTGCTGTTAAGTAGCAAAAAGCCCTCAGGTTTGGCCATAGAGGTCAGTACAAATGTACCTTAAAGGGACTGCAAGAACTGAATTTTCAAAAATTAAGGAGCAAGCTTTCATCAGGACGTGAAATAATCCGACTGAATCAGAACAGAGTTCTATGGAACAGCAAAAGGCATCTCCCTAAACCTGACTGCCTCAACCCAGAACTAAACTATCAGTGCCTGCACAAGATTTTCCTGCTGGCTTTATCATTCAAAATTTGTGTGCGCGAGTGCCTTTATAAATCAGTCTGACCCTATGTAATCAAATCAAATTTCTGTTTAAAAGCAGAACTTATTGAGATGCTCAAATAGTAGGATATATGCCAAAAAGGTCAGTTCAAGCATTTTCACCATAGCATTCACTCAGTAACTCTTGACTAGCAAGAGCATTTGTCGAAGACTTAAAAAAAAAAAAAAAAATCCCCAAAATTGAGTATTAAAAACTAAACCAGTCAGTTCAGTTCAACCTAGTCTTCACAAAACATTCAGATATATTTTCCTTCACGTTTGATTTCACTATCCACTAATCAATAAATGGGTCAACACTTTGCAAGTATTCTGCATCTCCTATGTTTTCCAGAATAAAACTGTACAGAGAGTCTTCTTCAAGCATACCTTACACGTTTTACGAACGCTGTCTATCCTAGCCTCTCACGCATACCCCCATAACTGTACCCACATGAAGTCTAATGACATTTTCACCTCAATTACAAGTTGTGCAAGTGAGGAAAGAAATATCGCCTACTGACAATAAAAAGGTAGAAAAAAATACAGCTTCTAGAAATGGAGCAGTGTTTTGATTCTTACATGAAGTATATTTCATTGAGTTCACAAGGGGAACTCCACTTTTTACTAGGCTCAGTCTAGCCTGACCAAATTTGAAGTATCCCTGTTCACAAAGGGTATTCTCTCTGTTACACCGTCAACTTTCTGTCCAATGCTCTTTTTCCACATTGCCCTCCTTCCATGAAGTTTCTAATATTTATTTCTTTATGCATTTTCCTGTAAAGCAGTAGTAAAATTCGGCATAGTCAGTTTCACAGCTTTTCCACTGTTGCACACCTTACCGGTCTTCTGTAGAAGTTTACTTAGCTTCAAAACAGCACCCTCAAAGTAGCTGAGCATGAAAAAGCTGTTCAAATCCGTACACATACAGGGCACATGGTCTAGAAAGCACCAAATAGCCAAAGACTGGCCTGTGCTGAGAGTTTCTCAGCATGTGTCATATTCCAACAGATGTGATCAGAAAAGGTGCCTAATCTCCCTCATTATAAAGGGTTGAAAGGGAGGGGCAGATATCTATTAGGCTATTCTTTGAGAATGTAAATATCCCTAAACTTGCCTTTTATACGCGCACGCAGGCTCTGCTAACTTGGGTTTGGAGACCATGCTATGATTTGTGAAGAGGGCTAAGAATATCTTTCTTACTAGAATAAGAAGGTAGAATGCTGTTTGAGGTATCAGGCTACTTGAGATCCTACTAAAATTATTACTATTACTACAGTATAAGCACTTTCATCAATCAAATGTAATATGACTCTATCTTAGATTTAAAAAAAACTCAAACTATTATAATCCAGCTGTTCACTATCCAGCAAGAGCATAATCTTTTTAAGTTTTGCAGACTGAAAAACTCTTTCTCATTTCATAAAATCAAAAAGATTGTTCATGAACATATCATAGTAAGTTTTTAATATGAGTGTAATGATATTTGCCAACATTTCAAGATCAATCCAAAGTGATTATATTCAAACTGGATTGGAACCAAATGTTTTCCCAAGGTCTGGAAGTTGTCAAATATTATAAACAAAAGGAAGCGGTTAAGAAAAGAATGCTAAAATGGGTGGGAAATGTTTCCTAGACAGATCCACATTCATGCACTCACCTTCAACAAGATTATGTGATGGACTGAGAGCTCCACAAAGACAGCAGTTTGTAGATGACAGTGGCTGCCATCAGTAGAGAATAATACATTTATTATGCAGTCTGCTGTCAGTTTGACCACCACAAAGAGTCACTAGCAGTTAGGCAACGGCCAGGTCAATTACCTGGGTTGGCCACATCAGATTGGATTGAGCATTCTTAATCAAAATTATCAACTACTTATAAACATAATATCATTCTCCTTATAAAAAAATATTTCCCCCATTATAAACCCTAGTTTAATGTTACTCTCATTCACTGCCGCTTGCCTCCTCTTTATTCACTTCTGTTGCTCCAGTCTCTTAACATGCTTTTTTTTTTTTTAATATGCACACACATGCCTCCACCTTAACACACACTCTGATTTCACCCTCTAAAATCAGTTACTCTCTACATTCCTTCCTAATGTTCATACTCTTCGTCAAAAATAAGAAACTAAACCGCAATATAAACCCGACAGCGGGCAGGCTCAGGGAACTAAAATGTTACAGTATTCTGACAGTTTACCTCATTGAATCAACTCACCACGAATGCTTAGAGCAAGTACAAAGAAAAAAAAAGTAGGACTGCACAGCTGGTGACAGAAAACTCCTACTCCAAAAGGCAATCATTAGATCAGCTAACTACAGTATGAAACTACAACCTTACTCTTTCCCAGTGAAATCAATTAATTTACACAATCTCCAGTATTTGATCATCTCCATATCCTTCTTCTTTTGCTCACTTGAGTCACACTTGGTATTTCAATGAAGTTTTCACATCTTATTTATAGGTATTATAATGGAAGTTTTCATTAATAAAGAAAAGTTCCTAACAGCTAAAGAATCCACCTAGCAAACATGACCTGAGCCAAGCAAAACCTGTCTTGCTAGCAGTGCTCAAGATAAAAATCCTTATCTGCCTGAAGAGATGGAATCTGTCCATCTCCAAGATGCAAGCAAACACACTGGCCTTACGTTTATTTCAGCCAGTTCTTCCCCATTCACTAGAATCCACTAATTGCAGGTGATGGTAGCAGTGGACAGTAGGTTGCTATCACATTCACATACCATTACGACAGTTATGCCATCTAAGTGATGCATGAAAAACAGTGGTCATCCTGATGACAGTTAAAAAGTAGGTGGTTTGAATAGATCAATAATGTCAGTTTGGAAGAGGGAAGGATCTTTCTTAATCAAGAGCTATGTCCTTATGATGCACATAAGACTGCTGTCATGCTATTCAGTAGCAGGAGCTGGTAGAAAAGGAAGAGTACACGTTCCTGATAGTAGTAAGTGGTCCAGCATAGCGGACAAGATCACACTGGTGCTGCCTATCACATACGCAAAACGGGACAGAGAGGCCCATGCACCATTGCACACCAGTTTCTGCGTTCTAGCTTAAGGCAACTGATTTTTCAAATCTGGTGTTTGGTAAGCTGTTAAAATTCTCTCAAAAAGGCAAAAGTTTGATCTAATGTTGCTGGATATGATTAATGATCAGATACATTTTTCACACATGGGACTTAACGTTCATTCTATTGCACAGCTTTTACCCTTCCTGTTTCAATTGCACTCACTGAAGACACTACTGATGAAACTCAGCTTGTTAATGTTTTATTTAATATCAGTATCAGGGTGTGACAGGGTCTAACCGTCTTGCTATATGTGTATGTGTATATGCATAAGAGTGGCCAAATTAAATTGCGTATTCGCATGCTGGTGCTGTACATTAGGCACAAATGGTTATGTAAAGAGCACATCAGTCCCTATTCAAGTACTCAAAAATTTTGACTGCCTTGGTTCAGCAGCCATGCTAGCCTTTAAGGCAACAGTGACCTAGCCTGACATGCAAGTCAAATACACTGTTAAACGTTCATGGAAAGCTTTCACTGCCCACTTGCTTGCTCATAGCACAGAAATTACGGTATTTTTGGTCCACCCAACTGCCAAACCAGCCAACGCTTTAACTGGATTTCAGACGTGAAACCAGTTAATCTCAATGCAGCATCACCATCCAAGTTTCAAGTCCTTGGCCTGACAATGAAGATAAGACGCCAAAGGCTTGTTAATAGCCAAGCGTGGCTGACAGTCAACGCTAGTTGACTGTATGTATCATCTCACCTGACCTGAGAGTTGCCAAAAACTGCACACATTTTTCAGAGTCCTTGCACAGTAAGTAACAAAGACGTAGGCAATAAGTTTAGATAAAGTGGTAATACGATATGAAAGAGGTATTCAGTGTGGAAGAAAATAGTAATACTAGAAACAGGAAACAGCATACAAGCTTGTAAGGCAGTATGGTGACAACAAAATGCCAGTGTTTTTTCCTCATGCAGGCAGTGTAACAGAGCTAGAGAAGCTTTTGCTCTCCACTGTTCTGGACTACTGTGCTACATTCTGGTCATTTCTGACAGAAACGCCAAGTAAAATATAGGTCAGAGATTAGCCTTCCAAACCCCTTCCCCCCTCAAATCAAAACTAAACCCAATCATCAACAGAACGCAATTTGAAAGCGATTAAAAATCAAAAGTGGTATTTGATTTAAAGAACATACAAAAACCCCAAAGCAAGCCTCCCTCTCTCCTCACCCCACATCTCCTTTGTTTCTTATGTCCATATCAGAAAACTGGATTCCCAAGTAAAGGAAAAAGCTTTCTATACCTTAGAGGCAACAATATTTTTCCCTCCAAAGGAATATCGGATTTGCCTAATGCTTCCCATTTTCTCAAATATAATGCAGCTCCCTCTCTTTATTACAGATGAATAACAGAGAAAAGGTGGCAGGCATATCAACAGACGCACCTTAAGGCCATTCAAGATGCCCTACACAAGTTTCACTGAAAAAGCCAAAGAAATAGAGAAAACTATGGAACTATCCCAACATTAAAGATTATGGTCACTGTCCTGAAAAAAAATGTCACAAGCTCTTAAGGAAGTGGGGTTTTTTTTGGGTAAACCTAGAGCACTGCTTCTAATCTCTCTTCATAAGCTCTTTTCTCACATTAGATCCAGACCGGTAAGACCCTTGTAACTATGAAATACTCCTATCTAGCTACTGAACAGTATTTAGGAGCAACAACTTTTTTTTACTACTCTTTTCACCAGGATTGCTGCTGCAACAGAAAAGGCTGTTTTTTCCTACATTTCCTTAGTTTCTACCATTTTAGTTCTCTTTTCGACCAATTAACTTAAGTGCATTTGCCTCCACGATTTCTGGCATGCAGCAACATGACACTGGCATGATTCCTGACATTTCAACTGCTTCCCACAGATGTGCAGCAAAACCAATGAGTTTTGTCTCTTACACTTCATCTGTTCTCTATTTAGCAAAGTTACATGCAGCAGCATAGGCAGCATTGCCTTCCCTTTGCAGATTCAGAAAGATGACTCCACATTAACTTACACATTGCTCAAAATCAGAAGATTATCTTTACAACCACAACCAAGGTTAAGAACTGAACTCTCATAGCACCTTTGTAAACGTCCCTCAAGACTTAGTAACAAAAGTAACACAACTGAACATTGCGAAATTTCCATTTATCTGAGGAGGATGAGGCCCGATTATAAAGATCAATTAAAGCTGTATGAAAACATAAGCTGTATACTTAAGAAAAAAAATAGTTTCCTCCACGATAAAAGGGAAAGTCATTTCGCTTAAATCTAGATCAGAACAACCTTAGAAACTACTATATAGATATAAACCGTAGTTCATAATCTCATTACAGCTGCATTTAACTGTGCTCCCCATTGTTAACTTTATCAAAAGTTTGCATTCCTGCCATTTATTTGTGTTTGCAGAAAAACACCTGAGTTACAGGCAATTACTTGAAATTTTGAAGACAATTTTATTTTTCCATCACAAAGTGTGATTGCTTCATACAGTGTTTAAAAACAAAGCAATCCCTTGTTCTCTAGCCACTGTTCTATGCCATGATTTGTGAATGAACTACATGAAAGAAGGAAAAAAAAACCCAGGAAGTTGTACTTTTGAAACTGACTATCAAAGTAGAGCGCACACTTCACAGAAGTACAATTAGAGAAATAATTTTAGATTTAATATAAGTTTAACAGAGAATACTGTGTATTTCAGAATAAAGCACAACCTTCACGTGATTAACAATAAGGCCTGAGATATAAAATTTTAGATTAAAAATACAGAACTGATTACTCTAAAGTAATCTTCCACTTACCCTAAAATTCTTAAAGAAAAAAAACCCCTGCCCATTGCTAGGATTAAGTAGCCAGTAATATAATACTTCATCGTCACGTTTTTGCATTGAAAATATTGCCTCACAAGTCCTGTCATCTTTCTCTTAGCCAAAAGCCTTGCTGCAAGGAAATACCGCAGCATTTCTTGATCTGTGGCATGAAATGGTTCCAGTCCCGTCCAACAAAGAACGAACCAGACAGCTTCCATAGGAGTGAAAGTAATATTTAGGGAGGGGGGAGGAAATTAAGATGCGTAGGAAGCGGCAAAAGTCCTTGGGCTTTATAAACACCTGGCAGTATATCAATGTCACCCGTCTCGCTGTAATCCCTCAAGCCACTTTTATGAAGATTACTTCCTGCAGCGCATTCCTCACCCTCCTCCTCCCCCGGCCAGGAAGGGCTCTAAGGAAAGACCACTACGCGGAGCGGTGTCGCACATCTGGAGCCCCAGCGCTGCGACTCGCGCCGAAGCGTCACGGCTCCGGCCGGCACGAACCGCGCTTCGTGCCGACGGCGCTCGGGCCGCCCCCCAGCCTCGGCCCCGACGCTCTCCACCTGCCCGCCGCGGACACAACTTTCCCCCGCGCCCCTGGTCTCCGGGCGGGTGGGGGCGGGGGGGGTGGTGGTGTCCTGCCCGCAGCTCCGCCGCCTCCAGCTCGGCCCGGGGCACGGACACCTCAAGAGGCAGGAAGGCAGGAGAGCCGCCCCGCCGCCGCCCTTCGCGCTCCGCCGCCCCCCCCCCCCGCTCCGCGCACCCCCCGACCCGCCGCGGCAAGTTTGCGGAGCTGGGGGGGGTGGGGGGGCCGCCGGGCTCCGGCAGGGGCAGCCCGCCCGGCCCGTCCTGTCCCGGGGCTCACCAGGGGTCGAACTCGTGGATGATGCTCTCGAAGCGGATGACGGCGAAGAGCCGGGAGCTGAAGCCGGCCAGCCAGGCCAGGAAGAGGATGGTGAAGGAGAGGAGCGATTGCCAGCCCGCCGGCTGCGACAGGCCCCCCGACAGGCCGCCTCCACCCGCCGGGGGGCCGCCGGCAGCCGCCGCCGCCGCCCCGCCGCCGCCCGCCCCGCCGCGGCTGTTGAGCAGCGCCACGGAGTTGGCGGCGGGCTTGTGCTTGTTGTCGGCGGCCGAGTGCTCCGCCATGTTGTAGCCGGGGCTCGCTCGCAGCCTCTCCGCCTGGCGCGTGCGGGGAGGAGGCGGAGAGGTTGGGGGGGGGGGGCGTGGGGGAGAGGGAGGGGGCGGAAGGCCAGGGGGGAGGGAGGCTCGGCAGGGGAGGGGAGGGGCAGAGCCCGCCCGCCCGCTCCCTCCGCGCTCCCTCACTGCCTCCCCGTCGCCGCCGCCGCCGCCTCGCCGGGCCGGGGCCTGCCTCCCGCCGCCGCCGTCACCGTGCCAGTGCGGCGCGGGGAGGGGGGGGGGCGGAGGAGGGGGCGCGGGGGCGGGGCCAGTGACGAGAGGGGCGGGGCTGGGCTCCAGGCGGGACTGCCCGAGGCGGGGGGAGAGGGGGCGGCCGCGGGCGGCGCCGGGGCGGGGGCTGAAGGCGCGCGGCGCCGGCCGGCCGGCCGGGCGCGCGGCGAGGGTCGAGGCGGGAGTGAGGGGGAGGGGCGGGGGCGCGCGAGGGCTCACGGAGCGGGGCTTGGCGAGCGGGCGGTTTGACATTGCCGCCCTCCCGCGGGGGAGGAGCTACGCGGGGCGGGGCGGGGCTGCGGGGGGAAGGCGCGGGTGGCGGGGGAGGGACCAATCCGCGCCGCGGCCGTTCTAACAGGAACTCCGTGACGGCCTGTCACAGAGCGACAGGTACTTAAAAGAGGCGGGGCGAGGCCAGGCAGCCAATCAGAGCGGCGGGGAGGAGGGCGTGGCAGCGCGCGAGCGGGGGATGCGCTCATCGCCTGCTATTGGGGAGGGTAATGAAAGGGACGGAGGTGAGTGGTGGCGGTTTGCTCCAATCAGAGCGAGGTCGCGGGCGTGGCGTGTAAGTCACGTGAGGGGCGCGGGCGCCGTCAGTAGCGGCGAGCCCCTTCGGCGGCTCCCGGCGCAGCGCCAGAGCGCTGCGGTGCGTGTGGGCTGGCGGGGCGGCACCGCTCCCGGCGTGCTCGGCGCGAGGGCTTCCCCCCCCCACACCGTCTCCGTGGCGCGAAGCATGCTGGGCGTGGTAGTCCGCGCGGTGGAGGCGTGCTCGTGCCCCTCAGCGCGCGAGGGGCTGCTCTAACGGCTCCAACTGCTCTTGCCTGCCGGGCAGTCGTCTTGAGGCACTGCAGGGTCCCGGCCCGCTCGCTGTGGTGGAGGGCGGGCGGGCGGGCGGAGGAGGCGACGGGAACAACCAGCAGCAGCACCCGTCGTCCTCAGGGAGCCCGGGGGGGCTCACCTCCTTGCCCTGAGGGAGCCCAGGGGCGGTATTAAGCACTGCTCACCTGCCTCCCTACCCTGGAGCCTCCTTTTGCTTGTCTTTCACGGTATGAACTTACCCTTCCGAGACTCTGGCTCCTCAGGGCTCATGCACCTTTGATCCATTTATTTAGTACGTTTAATTACCCCAGTGAAAATTATGTTGGCTGCCGCAGGCTCCTGCACTAGGAATGGGCACTCGGGCAGCTAGGAGGAGTAGCTAAAGGCAGGGCCTGCCGCGGCTGAGGTCTGGGAGGACTTGCTGCTCTCACCCCCGCAGCCATCGTCTGGGAGGCCTGGGCCTGCATGCTGCTGTTGGGAGCTCTCCAGTTCCAATCTGATGCAGAGACTGGCAAATGGAAGTATTTTTTTCTATGTGATTTTTTTTTTGTTTTCTGTGTTTTCACCATGAAATGTCATTTGGTAATCTCATAATTTCTGCCTTAAATATTTTGTAAAATATTTACAGTCACAGTCATAAGGAAAATCTGAAGAAAACTGAGAGCTAGTAAAAGTTTTGAGATCCTGCTCTTACTTTTTGAATGGTCATGATAAGTAGGACTCTTGCAAAAGCTCAGCCTTGCTGGTCTTTCTTCTAATTAATGACACAGAAATGGCAGGAGACCATGCTCTTTAGAAGCGTTGTATGGCACTAAGCACACTGAAAATGAAAATGCATAGTGTTAAAACCATGTACACCACTAACTCCTTTTTTTGGCCTTTATGTAGGGCTGCATTTTCAGAAGTAAATAGTTCAGATTTTACTGCCTGAGCTCCAGACGTTCCTCTTGATACGCAAACCTGGCTCTTCAGAGGCCCTGAAGATTTGCAGTTCACTTGCACTAGAATCACTGGGGACTACACTTTTCAAAATTGTGCCCTAGCTGCCTAGAATTATTCTAATTAGTTCTTACTACCCTTATTCTTTTTTTTAGTTGCTGAAAGAAGAAAACAGTATCTTTCTTTGTAAGCAAAGTAGAATCCTTTTTATTATGGATGTTCTTTTAGTGGAAAGCCCTGTTCAACAACTCCTAGATAATGTGACTAGCATTATTTTGCAGCTGTGACCAAGTTGCCAACTTTGAAAGCAAAGTTACTGTACTGTATGGTGCGTGCATATTTGAGATAAACACTTGGATATAACGTTGTTCTTAAAAGACTCAGTTTTTTTATATTGTTTTACAATAAGGTCTGGAAGCTTCCAGCAAATTGTAAGGTTCAGTTTTGATGAATCTGTCTCTTAGAAGGCTATACTTTTTTTTTTTTCGGTGTCATGTTCACTGCTACTCTTGTTAAGATAGGCTAATAGTATATCCAAGAGAAATTAAATTAGACATTTGCCCCTTTTCTAATCTTCTCTGTGTGATTTTTTTTAATGAGTTGACCAACTGGCATTTCAAGTGAAGGATTCTTTTTTTAAATTGGCTCATAACAAAGAGCAAGTGTGTCTAGAAATTTGCAACTATCAAGTGTTTCCTAAAATGCTTTGACTGGTTTTCCAACACGCTCCTGGTCCTGTCTTTTGGCAACAGTAATTTAGGTTTATTGCTGCAGTAGAGGAGCTGCTTTAAGTGATGGTGTTGTGTACAGGACACCTTTATCTTCTCTTCCACATCTTCCAAGACCATTTCTCTAGATGTTGAGGAGCCAAATGGGATGGGTGATGCACATCAGTCTAGAATAATGTCCGTATTAGCACTTTGTTTTACATAAGCTTTAATATCAGTGTTAACTTGTTTTTATTATTTTATTTTACTGAAAATTGTTGCAGATCTTGGTATGGATGAAGTTATATGGTGTTTACTTTAAGTTTCACCAGTATAACTTTTACTCCCAACAGTGAGGTTATATCTTTTTAACTATACTGACAGAGTTAAATCAGATAACTTTCTGAGAACAGACAAGCCCTGACAGAGTTTGATTTATTTGAATGCTGACTAATGGTAAAGTGTTTTCTTGTCTGTGGTAACAAATGATATTGTTGCTTATTCATTTTTCAAACCCTTCAGAAGTCTGTACCGTTGAATGCCTCGGAGTTCAGATAATGAATTTTAGTGGTAGCAAAAGCACAGTTCTAGTAAAAGCTTTTACTAATATTTCTGTAAATATACTTATTTGAATTTTTGTTTGAAATAAGGTTTGTTAGTCTCACAATAAAATTGTGCATATACACAGTGATCAAAATCCATAGCGTGCTGTAGTTAGATGGAAAGATTCAATGATTTTTGTCACTATTGCCATGACAGAAATGGAAAGTACAGTTCTGTAGAGGAGATGCAAAACTTGTCTACTGAACAACTGCATTCAGCTGTACTAGTTACAGCTTGATGGGATGGAGATTTTTAATCTTTTTCCTCCTGTCCTCCTGTGCTCTTACTTTTTGTTTCAAGGTAATTTGGTTTTATGTGTTCCACTAGGTGTGGTGGTGTTTTCTTTGAACACAAAACACAAAAATGTCCATGTTAGTGGTTGAAGAGTTGAATTTGCCTAACAGCCATGAACCGTTTTGTACATGGAAGATCACTTTCCTGTTCTGAGCTTGCAAAGTAATATCCAAATGCCTTAAGGAAAAAAAAATATTACTTAATTTTCAAGCATCCGTAACAGTGGAATTATTAGGGAGATGATGCCAAGTGCAGAATTCATGTTACAGTCGAACAAACTGGAGAATCTTGAAAGTTGTGGATCTGCAATCAGTCAGGAAAATGTCCGATGAGGACTCATTTCTCAGCAGAGCTACCATGTATCACTGGCGTTCAGCCTGCTATTGAAAGAATGGTAAATAAAATTCATGCAGGAGAAACTGGACATATCTGTGTAATAAAGTATTAATCAGAAATACTGACTTATTGTTGGGAGGAACAATTCCTACTTTTCAGCCAGCGTTACTGGCAACAATTCAGCATAGTTTATAAGCAGGAGTAGGTACCTTAGTTAAGAAAGCTGTAACTTTGAAGGCCTGTTTGGGTTTGAGATGAAGAAAAGTGTCTCTTAAACAGTCCTTCCAACTTGTTTGTCCTCTAGATGAATAAGTTTGTAAGTTTGATGTTAAAATTTTTGCAGATGGCTTTAGAAACTAATGAAACAATACTTCCTAGACTGAAGAATATTACACTGTAAGCAATAACGTGCAGCATAAATTAATATACTTGGTTTCAGTGATTGTGCTGAGTTCAGTGCCTGGACGGTCATTATGGACAAATGCATGGCAGTGTTTAAACCAAGAAAACGTAAAACTTGAGATTCTCAAGGGCAGTTATGTGCAGTTGTATTTAAAAAATAGCTGTACATTAGACACTATCTAAATAAGGAAAAAGGCATGAGTTTAATTTTAAAATCAGTTTAGTTAAGCAGATGCAAGCCTTTGTGGAAACATGTAAATTGCTTAAGCCAGTTGTAAACTGATATAAGATTGTCTACAAACAGCTTTACACCTGTGTAACTGTAATAAGGTTTTTAACTGATTTGAATTAAACTGGCGCAACTGTTGTGTTTAGACAAGGCCTTAGTCTAGCATGTAATTCAGTAATAACAGTAGAAGCCTGACTTACTGCTGATAGTGTTCTATCATGATTTCCTCCTTCCTTTCCAAAATGTGTTGCTGTTCCTCTGCTTCTCCTGTCTTGATTCTCCTGCTTAGTTTCTCTTTCCTGTGACTTGCAGAGCAATAAAAGGTTGCTCCAGTTTGCACACATCGAGCCACCAGGAATCACAAAGGAAGTGGCAGGAATGGTACTTTTTCTTCTCCCGAGCTAGCTCCTGGCATACTCTTCAGCTGCCAGCACCTTTTGCATTAATCTTGTCTTCTGTTCTTAGGGGGAAAACCAGGATTTTTTGCTCCAGCAAACTTGTACCAGCTCTGCAAAGATCTCTTCCTTTATCACAGTAACTAAGTTAGAGGCATGTGCTGGTCCTTTCTTTAAATAAATAATATACACCCACCCCCACACCCACCCACCCCCACACCCTCTGACATTTAAAGCTTACAGACCTCTGAAGTACCTTTCTTATAGTTTTGCCTCTTGTTATCACTAGTGTTTGCAAATGCCATAATCAGCACTTGGTTGTTATTGGCAAATGCTTCAACTAAGTGTGACTGCAAAATGTTCATTGTGTTTTCTTTCTGCTGAGAAGGAATGTGCTTGTTTGGGATGATCAACAAATGAAAAATGTGAAGGCTGTTTACTTCGGGGGGTATCACTGCATGGCCCTATCAAACATCTGAAGAGTGACATTTAGCACATAAATGCCAAGTCCCCAAAAGTTACTGTCTTTGGGACATCAGAACTGCTAAGGGATCCAGCTGGAGAATAAAGTTAGCCTCTGGAGAATGGAGTGAGATATAGCTCTGTTTCAAATATATAGGATCTAGTACGGCCTAGTAGCAATTAGAGCGAACCTTGTCACTATACTGGAGTGAAGGGGGTGGACAAAATGCAGGGAAGAGGCATTCTGCTGTTAGCTGTCGCACCAGTTGCATGTTACAGTTTCGGAATAGATGCCTGGAAACTTAGAGTGGAAGGGAGGGAGAGAGAAGAAAGAAGATGATTTATATGGTGTTTTTTAAAGCCCGCTGAAATCAGTATGAGTTTTTTGTTAGTAGGATTTCAATCGCCCTGTAGTTGTATTTTTCTTTGTCTCCCTCACCGGAACATTTCACACATTTCTGGTATGAATTGGCTGCAGGGGAAGAGAAGAGGTTATCAACTGCATGTTGCCTGTAAGGATGGAAGCTTTTTTTTTTTTTTAATGTGTTTTTTTTTGTTTGTTTGTTTTCTGCATTTGCATAGTGAAATACTATTTGGTAATCTTGTAATTTCCTTAAATATTTTGTAAAACCCACAGCCAAAGTTTAACTCTTCTGATTTTATTTTGGCTCATACATTTGAGCAAGTTATTTAGCTTGGAAAGTTCTTTACAATATTAAAGATATTGTCTTCAATTCTGCATGAACTAATTCAGGTGGAAAATTTTTGAAGATTAGTTAGTGTAACGTCAGCAGAGAATTCTCCATGCCTGAAAAAATCTGAGCGCTGTACGGTTTTTCTTTTCCCATAATCGAGTTTGTCGTCTAAATGTACCTAGCCTTGAGGAAAGAGAAGTTATTTTACAAAGGATTGTTTCCAGTGTTTTTCTGTTACTAGCAATTCAAACTAAATATTTCCTCCTTGCCACTTTCTGGAGTCCTTGCAGATATTTTTCTAGTCAATTGCTGCATTAATAACTGCATCAGAATTGCAAAAGGATTTAAGTGGTTTAGTTGTGAACTGTGCCAAAATTCACAGTGCCATACAAAACAAGTTTATGGGTGCTCTGGCATAGTGTAATTTCAACTAGTCTTCACATATAGGTCTGAAGTGAGGACTCCATCACGGTCAAGAAGAGAACTGGATGATGGCTGTACTTTACATTGAGCAGTTAACTTGGATATTTCAGCAGCTGCAATGGCATCAAATAATATGACTGCTTCACAAGTGCAAAAATTGCTATATTGCAGAAAAGTTACTAAGGGGCATTTGATGACTTCTGTTTGCATGTGGGCTGAGGACACTGTTGTGTAATATCTAATCTATGGGTCTTCAGTTCTTACCACAGGAATCTCTTTCCAAATGACTGTAGCACTTTAATCCCAGATTTATTGCTATCCGATTGAACTTTCTGGCATGTTTTAAACTTTGTTTTTAATTATAGATGTATCTAGAACTGTGAATCTTAATGTTTAAAATCATATCCTGAGGAGACTGATGTGACAATAATGAATCCTTACTGCTAAACCCTCTTTCTGTGCATCTCTTCTTTAACTATTTGTTCCACTTTTCTAGTTTTTAGGACATAGAAATCCCTATTGATATGCCAGTTATTGATAAATGCTCCCAAACTTAAAAGCCCAGTGAGAGTTTTAGATTAAATTGCTAAAGGAAAATTTCTAATTTCTAAAAGAGAGCTGCCACATAAATCTGGGATAAAAATAAAGTTTCTTTCTGCTGTGATTGTATAAGAAGTGCTGCTGCAAAAACACAATTTTGACCAGAGTATAAACTCTCCTGCCAAAGCAGTTGAGCCGTTGATCAAGTCAGACGCTTGCGGGACCTACCGCTTAGATTACGTGCCTGTTGTGTGCCCTGGTTTCCTTCCTTGAAGCGGCAATCAGCCAGAGTAAGGTACTGTTATGTAACATGCCATTTCATAACTTTAAAAAGCCTTTTTGAAGCTTCCCAGTGTAAATTGCATCCCAGGGAATTTGTTCTTGCTGTTGTTTGTTCCTCTTATGCTCTCTGTACTTCTGCATCTAAAACCACTTTGGGGTTGCGTGAAGTTGTCTTTTTCCATAAATATGCAAGGATGGATTACAAATACTGATTTAATAACTCTCCTCGCCTGACGCATGCATACACACACACGCGTGTTCATGCGTGTACACATGTTGCTATTGTCCCTCATTTTCGTTTTTTGTAAAATGGAGCCAATGTTGCTTGAGACCAGCTAAAGTTGCCTAGACCTGTTGAATAATTCTTATTTTTACTCTTTTGTGAGCTAGCCCAGATACGCATTGGTTTTACGCAAAGGCCTATGTTCAGTGCTGCTTTAAGCTTTTTTGTGCGAGGAGATCACAGGGTAGGGATGGCTAAACTGCTGACCTTCAGAATCGTACGAGAGAGAGATGGACAAATCTTCCATTTGTTCCCTATATTGATGCCTAAAACATGGATTGTTATATACAATATCCGAGCTTTATCCTATTCAATAGCCTTTTCTCTCCCACAGCCCACTATGTCAGACATGCTGTCAGGCATCCAGACTGTATGTCAACTCCTATGTTTGCTCTCAACTTCCACGAATTTACATGTAGTGCCAAAAAGAATTTATCAGTGCTCATCTGAGAGGCCTGTGTTTTGTGAGCGTAGGTATGGGTCTTTGGTTGTCTATTTTTAGTCTTTCAGGTGTATGATATAAAGTTAGTGTGTCCCATCTCCTGCCTCTTTTGAAGGTGTGCTGACCTTAGTCATACCAGCAGAGTTCTAATGATGACTGTTAGGAGTTGTTGTGGCAGCAGAGAGGACATTTTAGACAGTTTTTGTTAGTTTTATTATGATTTAAGGAAAGAAATCAGTGCCAATGTGATGGCATTGTGAAAAAGAAATCTGTGACTGTCAAAGGATCTTCCCTAACAAGCGGTCGTTGCAAAGGAAGTGAAATTTGGGAGCTATGTTACTAGCTGATGCCTCTATTATGTAAAAAGGGGCAATTATAAGTCAATTTAAAATAAATGTCTTGACTATATCTGATGGCGAAGGACTTGATTCTGAAAGATCACTTTCAGAAGTGAGAGTCACTGCGAGTCAAGTGTTCAGAACTACTCAGAAAGTGGTTGTGAAATTGTTCTAGATTCAGGCCTGAGAGCAGAAGCTTTTTCCCCCCCCCCACCCTTTTTTCCCCCCTAGAACGTTGGTACCCTCTGTATCACAGGAGGCTTTTAAGCTGCAGGGAAGAAGCTTGAACTTGACAGACTCTCAAGCTGTGTTAAGAACTGCATTCAGAAAAGATGATGAGAGTTATGGATGAATAAAATACAGTCATGAGTGTTAATATTTTCTTCTCAGACTGTTTTCTGAAATAAAATTCTGACTGCATGTCTAATCATTGTCATTGTAAAAGTTTATCATCTTGTCATCTAATAAGGTGCCTATGGTTTCCAAGTCCAAGGCAAGCTGGACAGAGAACGTGACCAAGCTGTCAGCATCATGGTATCTTTTTGCTGGCTATCAGGAATTTTTTGCTTTACTCAAAAATCTTCCTATTACACACTAATCTTGTTTACACAACATCAGAATATTCAATATTATACTTAGAGTCTGTACATGTATATGGAGTCACACAACTTTTTAGAAAATGTCATTTATTAGTATCAAGAATAAGTTTAGGAATTTCTTGAGTTAATGAACCTCTTTATTTAGAGAGAACACTTCCACATTCTTGACATACAAGGTTACAAATAATTGACCAAGGGTACTAATGAAAGTATCAGTTGTTAGTCTTAATTTGCTGAATTGCTTTGACTTAATTCATGTGACTTAAATTTGAAGCAACAGATACATATCATGTTCTTTATTGTGAGCAGATGGCAAGATTTGTGTAGAAATCATATGCAATTTTTACTAAGTTGTTAATTACTAACATTTGAAGTATTAGGCATGGTAATCTTTTCTTACTTTTCTTATTTCTGCAACAGTTACCGTTCTTCTGGAGAGAACACTGACGTCATTTAGTCTGTGACTTTTCTGTTTTCTTTATTAACTCAAATTGTGTTCGATAACAACGAAGAGGAAACAGTGTTCAAGTGCTCTTTTAACAGCATCAGAGTCTTTTTGTCAGCCTTGGGAGAATGTATTGTATTTTTGTCCCTCCACCCAATGGTGGCGTGTAGCTTAGTGTGCACTGTCCTAATCTGAACTGTCAAGTAGAAGTTTTATGTAGTATCTTCTAATGTGATAGGAGCGAAATTGTTATTAACACGGTCATTACCAGTTCTCACAGCCAGAAACTGGGAAAGCTGTGAATACTAAGTATGAAGAGTGACCATATTTTACTCAATACTTTATTTTAGTTGAGCTAGAGATATGCTTCTGTAGATCAGATGGCTCCTCCGGAGTATTACAAGAACTGGCTGTCAGCATAATACAATTATATTTTGGAGGACTATGGAGAAAAATGTTGAAACACAAGGTCAAACCCTGAGTGCTTCTAGCTATGTAATTCTGAAACATATTAATTTATGATAGGAAGGATTCTTCTCTATATCTGTCACATATTAACAAAATCTAAGGAAACACAGATCCCCATTAGGATTAAAAAAATGAAATTTCAGTATTATAGTTTCTCTGTGCCCATATTCTATTATTATCCTTTCGTTCAAACAGCCAGCATCATGGCACCTTGTTTCTTGACATGGAGGCAGTCCTTCTCGAAGCACCAATGCAAGATAGGACTGTAAGAAATATACGTGTTAAGCTTTTCTTTCCTCTAGAATGAGAAGTGTATTATATTCATAACTTGTTCCATCCTTCCTGGCCTGAGAAATGAATGTGTCTCAATGCAGGTTTTTAATTTGGCAATTAAACGTTCTTGTGCTTTACTTTAACTTCATTTTGGAAGCAGTACTCTCATCATTCCTAACCATCACTTTTTTATTAACTGTTGGGAAGCCATCCCTTTGTATATTGGGAGATTAACTGTAATTAGATTCCATCTCACTAAAGTGCTGCTGTGTAAACCACTTCACCTCTTGTTTAATTGAGAAACAGAAAGTAGAGAGGCTTTATGTTAACAAGGAAAGAATGAATATTTAAATTCGCCTGAACAATATTATGGCTCTTCTGGGCCTCTTCATACATAGATACTGGCATTGTCTTCTTCCCTATTCTTACATAATCCTTATTTTCAGGCGTCCTCAAGGCTGGAGAAATTCTCTGGAGTTATAAATAATGCACCAGTAGCAGAGTTGAGATGTTAAGCGTTCAAAACAAGCTCCTCACCATATATATGTCGTGAGCAAATAAACACTGCGTATGTATCTAGACAGCTCTGAATTTTTGAAGAATACCATTTCTTAGGCCTAACATACAGGTGGCAGATCTTTTTCGCGTTGCAGGGCCAGTTGCTTTGATAGCAATGCTTACAGATTTGAAAGTGTGGTCACTGAATCCCTGCCATGGGTTCTACCTCTAAGAAGTTTGCAAAAGGAAGCCTAATGCCAGTGACCTTAAGTCAGCTATAGAGAGAGGTACATTGTCATTGAAAAACGTTTGGGGGTGTACACATTGAAAAGGATTGAAAGTAACTGCTCTGTTACAATGTTTACTCTTGGTCTAGTGGTCTCCTACTGTGAGCGAGGAACTGCCCCAGTCCTGTCTGCAAGAACTAAAATCCGGTAGAGTGTATTATACTTTTTAGGTACCAAGTCTGTTTTGAATGCCTGCCTGTAAAGCTAATAAAAAATAGGCTTCTCAGAGCTTTGAAGAAGAGTACGGCAGATTGACAGGTATCTTGGTTTGATGGGAGATGAACTTTTATCCTTAAGCCATTTAGCACTAAGTAGTCCTAAATTTCCTGCCCTTCACCTATGTTGCAAGGGTCCTTATTATGATGCCTGAAGCAAAGAGGAAAAAAGCTATGACAGTTGTGGAAGAACTTTACTTCAGTTCTAGAGAGCCATAAGAAGTATTTTAAATCCTAAATTCTTACCCTGTGACTATGATGGAGGAAAAAGAAAGATGCCTTTGCCTTAAGGAACACATATGAAATCCTAATCAGCAGGAGCGTTCTTGGTGCTTAGCTACCTGGTTAATCTAAGCAACTTGCAAGTTCTACAGTAATAGAGTTGAGCATTTCTTGCTGTGAGTTTTCAAATTCTTTTGTAGATAGAGTTGCTTGGATTCTGAATGGTCGATCTGAGCCTAAAATAGCAAAATGGGGATTGTGAGAGGAGAAAAACTGTAGATTTTGCTGTTAATTTTCTATCTAGGTGAGGTGCATGAGTACACTTAGAGTGGACATATATGTTAGCCTAATGTCACTTGTGACATGTCCTTCCTAAAAGATAGGATGATGACACAGCTGAGTGTTATTCAGGCTCATCATGATAACTTCTTGCAGAAGCAGTTTCGTTTAGATACTGGTCAAGCAGTTGTCTCCTCCTGTAGACTTTCTTCTAGGTAAACTGTTTCAAACCTCCGTTTTGCTAGGAAAATTACCAGAAGAGCTACGATTTAAAAAAAAATAAAGAAAGAAAGAAAAATGGTTGTAGTACTACCTCTAGAGTACAAATTGCTTTGGACATTTGTAGTTTGGTTGTATGCCTAGATATAACAAAAGAGCCAGATTTGAGGCTTTCTTCTAGCAGTGGATGAGGTGAGGCTGTCCTGTGAGTGATGGGAGCAAGGCTGCCTGCAAGTTGGAATATTTTTATGAGATCCATTTTTCTAAAATCTATTCTGTCACATTTTCTTAAAGACTGTCATTTTTCATTTTAAAATTGTTGAAATACATAAGCCTGAAGTCAAGCACTTAAGCTAGCATTTCACTGTAAGCACATGAATAGCCCCATTAAAGTGCATAAAGCTAATCTTACGCTGCATTGTTTTGCTGTATCGAGTTCCTAGGGAATTCGGTGTGCGCAGGAAAATATATCTAAATATGAGCATTGTTTCCAGGTTTGGTGGAAATATCTTTACTTTCTATGTGTACTTCTTATTACACATTTCCCTTGAATGCACTTTAATGTAATTCTGCTCTTCAGCAAGTCAGATGTGGGAACTGTGCCATCGATGCACCTTGCCCCTCCTTCCCTCTCTCCCCCAATATTGCATTTGATGTATATGTATCATTGCTATATATCCATGTTACTATTTTATTAAGAATTATAACATGCTGAAAAGTATTAAGATACCATTCTTTTCAGCAGCCTAAGGGCTGGATTTGTGCACTATTCCATACTGTTAGATAAGTACAGAGAAAGTGCAAGACATCACCTGCCCTCCTACTCTAACCCAACATTATACTTTCATTGTGCTCAAGAAACTCTATTATATCTCTGCAAATAGGATTAAGTCGCTGTGGTCAGTAGGAGTTATTTATAGTTTGTTTTGGAAGAATCAGCCCACAGAAGTAGACCTCAGATTTTTGTTTTTGGTGAGGAGGAGTGTATATGCTCTCAAGAAGATGCATGGGATGTATCCTGAGGGAGGTGAGAGTGTGAGGGACTCAAAGGACCACCGAACATAAAACAGGAAACTCTGTGGTCACAGTATATAACCCTTCTATTTGCTTTGGAGAGGAGAGAAGGCAATGGCTGAGGCTACGTATCATTTCAGCGTCAGCCACTGCTCTCTGCTGTAAGGTGTGACTAGCTGGGGCCACGTAGAGCATTATCTGCTAACATTTCCAAGGAAAGATTTGTAACTGGATGCCCCAGAGTGTCTCTTAAACTCCTCTCCCTGTTGGGGCAGGGGTCAATAGCTGAGGCCTCCCCGTTCATTCTTGCTTTTCTTTGGTATTCTAGGTAGCTGGAACTGCATGGCAGAGCAACTTAATCTTAAGTGGCTATAGATGGAGTTCAAGGTAACTATGCTAATTTTAGGCATCTCAGTAAATATCCCAAGGTACGTGGGAAAAATCCAGGCCACTGTATCTTGTTTCAGAAATTCTCACTGATACAGTGAATCACTTATCTAACTTAACTAGTAGATTCATAGTTCAAATTGGGCTTCAATATCTGCTGTGTACCCTTTGTTTGCATGTAGAACTTTGCTATTTCATTTGCTGTTAGCTATTATGTTGGACCAAAGTCAAATGTAAACAAGTCACCAAGCGTAATATTTAGAGGCATAACTGTGATACAGTACTTGTGAAATGTTACTTAAATCTGAATCATTGATTTTATTTTGTTGCAGTTTTAGAACCATTAATGGACTTACCAGATTACTCAGCCTTATAGTCTTCTAGAATAGTGAAGCAGAGTGTTTTCATAAGATGCTGTGATTGTCAAGAAATATTTATGTTTTATTATAAAAAAAGTTATTGGTCATCTTCATATAATATGAATCATGGAATTTAGAGATAGGAAACACCTGCTGGGTCACATAGTCCATCTCCTTGCCACCGCAAAATGGTTCTCCACCATACATTTTTCCAGTGCTTTATCCAATCTAGTTTTAATTATCTCTGCAAATAATAGGATTTGACCACTTCCCTTGGGAAACTATTCAACATTTTTTTTAAAAACTATCTCATGATATTTTCCGTTATATTTGGAATGCATATTCATATACGTATATCGCTGTCCTTTAAAAAATGCACATATATATATATAGATAGATAGATAGATAATTTTTTTTTTTAAGGGTAGTGATTTGTTACCTGATCTTTTCTGGGGGAGATAGAAAAACTTAGAGCTTTCCAGTCCAATGCCTTAGCAAATGTTGAGGTTTCACAATTATGTTTTCATATATTTTTTTTTCCTGCAGCAAGGGGCCCTCCTAATAAGCAAGAGAGGATATACTATTGAAAAAATACTTGCAAATACATTCTCACTAAAAGAACCAAGATTCCCCTGTAATCATTCCTTTTCATCACAGCCATTTCGTATCCTGCTAGTTGCAATGATAGGTAAACAAAAGAGTAAGCAAAATGAGATTTGCAAATTATATCTCTTTATGTTAATTTCATTTTTATGTGTCTTTGCTTCTGCCCTTAACAATTCTTACCGCCAGCCATTTCAAATCTTTATAGACATTCCTTCTGAGCTGGCAATGTTATCTCTGAAACAAATCTTGCTAAAAGATTAAAGATCAAATAACATTGTAGAGACCTAAAAAGCTAACATTTACTTCCATTTTGTTTCTACCGTTAATGAAGCTGTTACTATTCCTGCTCGAAGATGCAGTAGAAATAATTTCTAGTGTTCTAAAATACATTTTAGCATGTCTATTTGTCCATAACTACAACTATCTGTCAATTCTTCTGACAACTTATGTGATGATAATGACTTGCTGTGTGAGAATGTATAGCGAGATGACTATAGAAATCTCAGAAACTAAAACAAGCCAGCTTAAATAAATAAGCCCCAAAACATAACTTGATAAACTAGTTTATATCGAAATAAAGCGAGTATTCTAATTTAAAATATCTTCTCTGAAAATAAAACTTTTATTCGTTTTCTTAATAGTTATAATTCCAATTGATTAAGGACTTCCAATATTACCATTCCTGCTCGTATATTCATTCATGATTACAATTTGGCATGCTTCAGTTCCTTAATGAATTGTGACTTAAAGAAATAACATGATTGTCTACATAGCTGTAGATCAGTTCATGCCCTAACAAAGCGGGGTGAGACTCCTGTGGCTTTAATCCTTTCATACGCACAGAAGTTCCTGATGTTTTCAGTCTGTAAGGATAAAAGCCTTAAGAAACAGTAACAGATTCTCTCCCCTCCCTTCCCAAAGTATTGATCAGACTTATGCCCATGCTAACATGTGAGTCAGTATGTAAGCACTTTTAAAATAAGTTGGATTAGGCATAGGCCTACATTCTCTTTTAGTAAGGACTTTAGTTTTATGTGTAGGATGCTTGTGGGGATTTTTTACTTCTAGAAAGTTAAAGTGTGAGTTCAGGTAAAATGAATCCATAAGAAAGTAATGCTCCCATCTGAGGAAAACTTGCTACTTTGGCTTGTTGAAGCCACTCAGCAAAATAGGCAAATAAGCAAACTTGTTGCCCAGGAAACTAAAAATAAAAATTTTCAAAATTTGTGTAGCATTCCTGAGAAGAACCTCTTGCACTGGACTGAGTTTCTTAAAAGAAATCTTCCTACTAAAGCTTCAGATGACAGAGGAAATATCATGTATATCATTAGTTAGGAATTTACTGGATAACCAGCACTGGCAGGAGCCAAAACCACCCTGAGCAAACGTGATTAGATGCTAAAAACACTACTAAATTGTCATTAATCAGGCTTTATGTCCAAATAGTAATTTCCAGAAAGTAAAATCTTATTTCCCTTAAAAATCAGTCTTTATCTCCTTCCTGCTCTCACCTTTAAAGCTTTTAAAGCCGATAAGTATCTATAGTCATCTCTCATATCATTACCTCTACACTGCCATCTAGCAATGCAGTAACAGCACCTCATGCTACACCTCAGCTGGCTTGAAAACAGCTAGCTTGGATACCAAATATAACATAGCCACGCAGGGGCCCGGAGCTCCATTTAGACTGTTGTAGGAAGTGGTAACTGGCTTTTCCAGTCCTTACTGAGACCAATCTGGCTTTGGGATGTACTTTTCTCAGTACCCAAACAAGTTAAAGATCAGCTTTGATTGTTACACACAAGCTACACTGCCACACTGCCAAATGTCAAACCAGCATATTTCTTACTCCGCTCAAAGTTTCACAGGGTAAAGAGTTAGTAGCATGTGCAGAGCCCCTCTGAAGGGAATAAAGAGCCTCCCAAAATGTAAGTGGTCTGAGGTGGCTTCAAGCTGAATAAATTACAACACAGGATTTACATCACTGTCCTGAGAGTTTATAGTATTTGATTTCTCTCCACAAGAGATTCATAAATGGCCAAGTTCTGTCAGAGCAATGGATTTGGACAAATCAGCCTTAACAGAGAATCTTATGGCAGCCTAGAGTATTCAGCCCAATCCTCAAGCCACTTAGCATAAAAGCAATCAAGCAAACCAACTTCAATTTCTCATAACACTCCCACCCTCTTAGATTACTTATCTGAGATTTGTTTTTACAAGTTTCTATTTTCATAGTGTATTTTTATTACCCTTGACAAAAAAGATAATTTTTTCAAGCAAGATGCAACAATATTCCAATGTGCTACACTTTGTTCCAGACTGTATTTTATTGCCTTTTCCTGGTAGTAGTAACAAAAATAATATCTAACACTTTTATAATACCCATGTATTGAAAAGAGCTTTACTTGCTACCGTCTCTAGGATAGCTAGATATTATGTCTCCATTTCAGAAGTAAGATGAGTCAGAAGATCTTTAACAGCCACTCTTTGGAAAGTATCCATAGTTGCTGGTTTCTGAAATCTCTGTTGTCCAACTGCAGTTTCCAGAGGTTCTTGGCACACCCGCCTTTTGTGTTACCTTCAGCAAGGGAATCGGTTATTACTCTGAAAATGTGAACTAAGGAGCATAATTGACAGGGTGCCTAGATTTGAGTAGGATGACATTGCCATATGTATGCATTCTGCCCTTCAGTCTCCAGCTATTTCTTGGCATATCCCACTGTATATTCCATCCATCTCACAGCTACAGTCTGCTGCTAACCTCAGCAAACAACCTCATGGTCTCTAGTCACTCTGCCCTTCCTTCCTGCTCGCCTTTTGTCTATCAATCCTCTCTGTATTTCTCCTTGTTTACTGTCTGATTTATCCATGCATTCTCTCTAATTCTAGTCCTTGCCTACCACTCTTATTCTATTCTCACATTCCTGTGTCTGCTTGCAAACAGCTGAAAAATCTTAGTGGTATAAGCATAATGAATTTACCAGTCGATAGTAATGTTAAAATGGTAAGAGCAATGATGTGTCATCATGTATTTCAACCCCCATCTTGCTGCCACCATCTTTTGTATTCAGGAGTTCACATACTGCTCTGCTTTTCTTCCCTCCTACTCTTACATTTCCTCCACACACACAAACACACACCTCAGCTTTCCTTTCTGCAGTCAACAGTAAGATTTAGTAAACGTATATACATTACTACTCAAGGAAAAACTGAGTAAAAATCCTACTGGCTTATCTGCAGGTGTGCAGATAAAACTTGCAGAATGAAAATACCATCAGTGTTATCCTATTGTGATAAATTTTGTACAAGAGCCTGTCAGGAAAGTATTTCTAGTACAGGAAAAGAGCAGAAGGCAGTGTGAAAGATTGTCATGTAGGACTCTGTGGTACCTAGACCTGTATTATTTCACAGTGTGAGGCTGCTCAGTTTGGTGTGTGATTACTTAATATGCATTAAGAGGTACCTGTGTTTTTATTATTTCTCCATATATCTCTTATGTATGAATTTATTACACAGGACAGCATGAGAGTTTCTTATCACTGACTTTTAATCAAAACTAGGTAGAAAATAAAATTGGATAATTTAATAATTTAAATTATTCATTTTGGGGGAAGTTTTCTTTTAAATATAGTTCTTCTCTTCCAATGTTGGTTTAAGTACAAAAGTTCTGATCTGAGATGGGCTTTTGAACAAAGGTCTAATTTAAATATAGATAGAAAAGGGCAAAATGTTTCTATATACATGGTTTTAGCATATTCTAGCAAAATGTCCAGTGCATGTTGATGATTATTTACAGAAAAATCCCAATAAATATCTGTACCAACCCCATCCCCCAAATATCATGCAATGCGTCTTGGGAATATCATAACCACCCAGTAGTGGTTTCATGGTTAAAGTTGTAAAACTTTTTCTGTTAAAAGATTTTAATCCTGACTTTCATACAGAAAAACTCCTTTTTCTTAAATTTTGAAGTGTGATGTGTAGTCAGAAGAAAGTTATTTAGAAAAGACTTAAGTTCAACTGGACGAGCTGGTTTTTAAGGGGATGGAGACTGAAAGGAAATTGTTTTAATTTTTACAATAAAGGACCTTGCTTTTTGAAAAGCTGTACAAAAATGACTTATTTGGGGACTTCATGCTCTTTTGATTAGTTCTAGACAGCATCAAGAATCAAGAAATAGGACTTATTTCCTATAAGTTTGTTCAATGCATTAGAGCTACTGCAAACTTCAACTCAGTTAAAAAAAATTTTTTTTTTTTTTGCTATATCTTGTAATACTTAACAACACATTTTACACATTCAGCAGAACTGTGCCCCTGGGAAGCAGGGCAAAGAGGGTTGCCTGGTTTCAGACATCATGCTCGTGTCCGTAAACCTGAGCCCATTTAACAGGTAGCTACTGCTGAAAGAAGAATTTCGGCTTCTGCTCTCCCCTGCTTCCTCCACTGCCCTCTGTTACTTCTGCCCCATGGTGCAGCCTCTTTTTAACAGGCACTGGTACTTGTTCAACCACTCATGAGCTGATTCAGCTCATTAAGTCAGCAGAAAACAGTTTGTTTTTTTTGCTGAACCAGGCAGACTTTCGCAGTTCCGTTTGTTATACTTGTCATGGAAGAGTCTGTACAAACTCATAACAAAAGACAATTGATGTCCTGAAAAACAGAATGGTATTTTAGAAATCAGTAAGATTTAGACATTGTGCTTCAGCCATTATAAGTTCAGAACCTCAGAATGAAATAGATTACGTGTTCCAGTGGAAAATAAAATGAGGATATTCCAAAGGGCAACAGCATACCAGAATCTCAGAAACGTTCTACAAATTTCTGCAATTCCTATCACCCCAGAATAATCAAGAAACGTGTTTTTTCATTTAAAGCCCTACTTGGATGTTGTGATTTTACAAACGCTGCAGAAGTCAAGGTTAAATTGGCTTTCTCTTGGATTTTAAAACTGGCACACTTTCTCCTCCTTAACTTCTCTGCTTTTAGCTCCTTGTGCTTTCTAGAAAGTTCAGACATGCTCAAACGCAATCAATAGGGGAGAAGTCAGCATGTGCTCGGTACCTCAGCATAATGGGCCAGAACTGTTCATGTGGGCTCAAGAGAGGTCAGGCCTGCACAGATTGTCCTGTCCACAAGGAGGATATTTGAGTTTGCCTCTTCTGAGGCATAAGGTGGATGCTTTTCGCCTTAGCTACTGTCAGTGGTGTAGACAAAAGGATTTGAGCCAGTGGTTCAGCAGCTTTTCACTTTGCTCCAGCCTTGCTTCACCTTGCTTCACCTCTAAGTATAGACGTGCCCTCTGAACAGCAGTAACTACAAGGCATCTGCAGTGCTATGAAGTTATTTGCTCCACATATGAGAGAAATTGGAGGAACTATCTCTTTGTGAGGAAAACCTGTTTAAAATGTCTGTTATTAAAATTTAAATGCATATTCTTACAATATACTTCTTAATGAAAAGGAAGAGAAAAACGTTGTATGAGGGAACGAGGTCTTATGCACACCTCAAAGCTGAGCATTTGTGCTGTAGAGAGTAAAAGCGCAGAGAGAACCCTCGGTACACAATGGAAGGCTTGCTGTATCTGTATGTTGGTATAATGATAAATTCCTGGATGACAATGGTAAGTTAACAGAGTTTACAACAAACTAACTGGTCCATAATTGACTTAGATACCTGTAATATTCTTTGGACTGCATGGATCTGGAAGGAGAGTATTGAGCCTTCCCTTAAAGCAGAAAGGTTAGTAATGCCCTTTTGTTTCACTGGGTTTCTAGTACCAGACGAGAAATAGACTGGGAAGAAGTTGTCAACTGTGGATTACATAGATTACAGAGATGGAAAAAAGAAATGAGAGAAAGTTTTGTTTTGTTTTGCCTCAAGCAGTTGAACTTGGAATGAAAAAAAGAGAAAAGAAAGGTTTTTTCTTTTGATAAGTCGTAGGTCAGAAGCTCTGTAGCTAGTGAATTATAAACCTAAACCTTGATCTGAATGTCTTCCGAGGTGGTCAGGGTTTCCTAAAAGCTATGGTGTAAGACTGGCTGAACAGCAATTACAGAACAAACAGTTCTCAGTGTGAGCAGCATGGAAGGAGCCTCACTTGGGCATTTATTTAAGAGAGCCTGCTTCTAAATCTTGTCCTTCAGTATGCAGATCCAGAGTCATTTTGAATGCTTCCTGTTGCCTTTGCAGATAAATAAGCTGTGTTGCAATTGCGTTTAGAAATGTTTTGTTGTTGTTAGTTTAGTAGTCGCTTTTCTTTTTGTTGGGTTTTCTGATTTCAGACCTTGAGACTTATCTACACAGAGCAATTCAGGAGAATTAATGCAAATCAGCTAAAGATGAGACTCAGAAATAGAGCAGTTAAACATCATTAAAACCTCCAAGGACCTTCTTATCCAGAATTCAAGTGGTCCAAATTTAATTTAATTTACAGTGAAGTTAGATCATTCAAATGTAGTTCTAAAGGAGAACATCCACATCAGGGTTTAATGCAGTCTTACAGTTTCTCTTTAAAGTCTTTAGTTATTTCTCTTTCCTGGTTGTCCCCATATAAATAAATCCCTAATCCCACAAGTGTTTTTAGTACTGGCTAATCCTTGACACTTCTTAATAATGGACTGCATAATCCAGATTGTGTCTATACCAATTGCTAAAATGGAAAACATCCACCCTTCTACCCTACTGCATCTGTTAAGAATTGGTCCTTGAGTATTGGAGGTTTACCAGCAAACTGTAGGGCAATAGCAAGACAGGGTAAGGGCTATAGGTTTTTTTTCCCCCCCCCCAAATCAATTAGCTCATACTAATACAACCAGATCCTCATCCAGCAACCAAGCTAAAAAGCTTTTAACTTGATCTGCAAGAGAAATCTTTAGTATCTTCATTCATGTTTTCCCTGAGGGATGAACCATTTTCAACTAAACATCACTGGTGAAAGAAAGCTTGAACCTAGCTGTGGTAGTGAGGTGTAATTAGTGGATGGAGAACTTGAACAGTCTGCACAGGGGATGAGATTTAAACTCCATACTGCATTTCTCAGGTGTCAGTCAGCAAAGGCTGCCTAGAAGATGTATAGAATTAGCATTTTTCTCAGCAGGCCACTCAAGTATTTAGATAGTTTTAGGTGTAAATTTCAGTAATTTAGGTATAATTTTGAGTAAATCGTGCCACTATATATTTCTCCAAAGGGACTTGCTGCTGATAGGGAGTGATATTGTTTGAGCATTGGCGGTAAACCGAATTTGAGATGTTAGACTTCTGTTTTGCTTGCTTCTGAATGTAGCTTTGAAGTAAAGAGACAGAGGTGAAGTAAAGAGACTGTGGAAGTATGGTGGCTCTTAGGTATCCAGAGATGTGAATTTCAGCCTTGTGACAAAACTATATGATTGATCCTGCTATAAGTGAGTAGTTGATCATTTGGGTTCAAATGTAATCAGTTCGATTGATAGATGCATCACTCCTTCTTATACAGTTGGCTATAAAAACTGATGTATCTTAACCATGCTACGCTTATGAGCTGCCAAGTTCAGAACAGACTTTTCAGCTGAATCCTGGATTATATTAACTATATTGATTAGATCCCCACTAACTACAGTGGGAGTGAGGACAGCTAGCTCACATGTAGAAGCCTATGTTTAGCTGTCATAATCTAGAGGTGAGTCCCGTCTTGATGCCTTTTTACTGAGCATCAAATGGATGTTTGATCTCTGGATCTGTGTATACACTGCAATGCAAGGACTCAGTAAATCCAATGTTAGAGCTCCTAGTCTTGGATGGAAACCCCCCTGGCCACATTACAAAGAAGCCCTTACTCTGCTGGGTTAGACTTCTTCAAACTTTTTGGTGGGCTACCTTTGTTCCTGCTGACTTTATGCCAGACCAGCTATGGTCTATATCACTCCAATTTTAGGGGGAAGCAGATATTTCTGTAGTGGCATGTGGCTGTCACGAAAGCATGAAGACAGTATGAGCTCATGTTGTATCATCTAGCAAATTCAGTAGAAATACGGTTATGCGCCCACAATTAAACCAGAGCAAAGTGGTACTGCTGTGTGATCAGGCACTATGCAGAACTACACCCTCATATCCTCCTGAAATAGGACTACAGGTATCCCCTCTTGTGGGGAAAAAAAAAAAACATTTTAAAGACTGCTAATAATTACACTTTTTATTTTAGATCTCACTCAAAAGAAGGCAATTCCAATGGCTAGGTACCTATTAGACTTGTTCTGAGTTTATAGTACTGTGATAGTATCATTATCACTTCTTTCTTCAACACTTAGTTTTCCAAAGAGGTTTCCTTTCCAAGTATTTAAAAAGGCCCTCAAAGCTTCTGAGCTTTGATGGAATCATAGCCTGAGGTGGTCTGGCTGGAAAATGAGAAGCCACTGAATAAAGAAAATGCTGAAATTTCACTCTCCATAGGAATTACTGGTTTCATTAGCCTCAGTGAAAACCGCGTTTCACTAAATTTAGACCTGCAACAGAGCTCAATACAGATAATACATTTAATAGATGCTCTGGGCAGTGAAATTGAAACTATTTCAAGTAATTTTCTTCGGTGTTGGATGCAGCCATCCTGTAATTTTCCTGATAACTTAGGTTTTTTCTTTCTTTGAACAGCAGCTGATATTCTTCCAAAGCAGCCAACATCCTCCATAACAAAGCTGTATCATCATTTCATAGTCTAATGTTTTATCACCACCTGCTAATACAATGTCACAATATGATAGTACATGCACTTCAAAGATATGTTTTTCCCCAGTTCTGTGCTCCTGTCAAAAATTATTGAAGAATGTGGAGGCTTTTTTTCTCCATCTTAACTCTACCAAACTAAAGACAGTTAGAACTAGGTGGGAAAGCAATAAAACCAGACATATTCTCTTCAAAAAATGAAGATGTAGGTATTGTGTACAAGGCAACAGAAGTGTGCCAACAAGACAAGAAGTGAAAATACAGGATGCAAAGAAAAATTCAATGACAAGCAGTCTGTTTTCTTCACAGGATTGCTAACTGCAGAAGTATGACACGGAATTGCATTGTATTGGGGGTAGAGGACACTACGCATTTATCTCACTTTTGATGTGTTCAGTTTTCTGCCTTGAATTGTTGCCTTTGACAATGTACAATTAAGCTCAATTACCTAGTGAATTGGAATTGTTCAATAGTTAAGGTGATGTGACTTCACGGTCTGTTGCTAGGGCTCTTGGTGGCAACAGTGGTCAAATAATACAAGTAAGTAAGTTTACTTGAATGTTTATGTCTGCTCTGGAAAGACTCATTATCAGCAGTGTGTTTTAGGAGGTCTTCTTCCAGATGAAATCTGCACTTTGCTAGGGCAAAAATATTTCTTTCTAAGTAGGTTTTTGGCTATACCTTTTAATTGATTTGTCTACATGGTAGTGTATCAATATTTAAGACATTGGGTAAGGATAGGCCTGATTCTTTAATATGGAGCAACTAGTGCTATTACAGAGAGGGTGTAAAATGTTCCAGTCAGTACTGGATGGCCACTTCATATACACTTTATTCTAATTTAGAATAAGTGTAAATGATTGCACAGGCAATGAGATATAATCAGGCCAGATAGGATTAATATCCTAGTGAAAAGACAACTCTTATCAGTGTTATTATGTGCTGCGTTTTACATGGCTGGGTGGTGCCTTTAAACTTCAAGACTCTCGTACGCTGTTTCCCTAAACATAGTATTTGATGCAAGGATTTTTAGCAGAGACTTTTTTTTTCTTAGCAAGCACTTGTGTCCCTTGTGATTGTTATAACAGGAAATAGTAATCTTTCCCATGTTACTAAACAGGTAGGAACATTACACAGAATAGAGTCCTACTATAGAAAAGATGAACTGATCTACAGTATTTTACTTTCTTTCTAAGGTGCAGTTGATTTTTCCAAGGTTCCAGGTTGGCTAAAATTAAAAATCCTAGAAATAAATGTTTTTGGCATTGCTGTTCATTAAACTAGGATTATCTGAAAATAATGCTTGTGAGATCCCTCACTCATTTTTTTCAGCCTTTTTGTGTGTGTGTGTGTGTGTGTGTGTGTGAAGGAATGGGTAGCCAAGAAAGTCAATTATACTAGAAGGGTTCCCATAAAACATGTTTCAGGAGCTGTATGGAAGCCTGTGGTCAAACTAGCAATTAGATGATATAGAGGAGCATTGACTAACAAGCAGTTCCTGTCTCATAAACCCTGGCATTTATGGTTCACAGGAATTCTGCTCCAAGCAAGCAACCAGTTTGGCAGCAGTGCACCATTCCACGTTTAAAATCCTACCTAAATTCAGAAGGGTGAATTCTAACAGTGTGCAGTCTGACTCTAGGGATGGTGAAGAGCTATCTAGGAGACAGTAGGTCTTCTGGGGTGAGAGATGCAATTGCTGTTTCAGGAGACCTAACCATTTAGGAAGGTGGTAGCTTACTGCTGGAGGTGATTTGGATTTGTAAGTTGATTAAAGCTGTAGATCTAGTGGCTGAAACAGTGTTTTTTAGTTAATTTCTGGAAATGAGTCAATGCAATATCTAGTGCTTGCTCCATATGGTGGATTATAGATTCTATTAGCAATAGATGCAAAGTGAAGGTGTTGCTTAAAGGATTTTGGGAGAGGAACTCTATATTCTGCTCTAGTACCACAGAGAGTTTTTCTTGCATTCCTTGACCTCTCTAGAAGAGTAATGACTAAGGGGAAGAAATACGCTTAGTATAGGCAGGTAGATCTCAACTGTCTTTCATCTAGCGGAGGCGAAGTAGAGCTTTTTCCCATTTAGCAATTGTGGGAAAAGCAAACCCCAATCTGTAGTGCAGAGAACTACATGTTGCCTACTGAATTTCCCAGTAGCTTCAGTTAGATTCTTGTTTATTTTTTCCCCTAGATTGTGGTGAAATGTTATCATTCATTCTACAACAGATACCACATTCCCTGCTAGAGATAACCGTGTAGTGCAATGATGCAATCTGTCAGTGATGTGATCTCTGTCATATCCCCAGTCTACCTCTCAAGGTGGTTGCCAATCTTTATAAATATTAATGAACTACCTTTACCCCTGGGTGCTGTGGCCCTCCCCACTTTGTGCGCTTTCTCCATTCTGCTCTATAAAACTCTACTTCCTCCAGGGTTTTCTTGACCGCTATTTTCCCCTCACCAGTTTTTTCCAGTCAGTCTGTTTAGCTCTTCTCTCTAGACCGCTCCATTTGATATGCAGCCCACTCAAGGTGTGGACCCGCAAGGATGAGGATGCAGGAGATGAGTGTCCTTGGCAGCAACAGAAGTGGGTTGGGCATGTTTTTTCCTCCTTCGGTGTTTCTTTAGAGGCATCCCCACTTGGTAAGGCTCTGCTTTTGAATCCCCTGCCTGAAAGTGACTATAAAACACAGCTGTTGCTGCTTAAAATACTGTGAAATGCAGGTGAGATAAAATAACACTATATGAAGGCCAAGTGTTGTTAGTATTAGTATAAATAGTTGTTTAACTACTGTTTTTAAAAAATAGTACCCATCATTCTTCTGTGTAATGCCCTTGGTTGTGTCTCTCATGAAAGAAAGCCAGTAAGCTAATATGCTACCATCTTTCTTAGGAAGCCAGTTTAAGGTATTGTTTTGTGTTTCTTTCCCCCATGTGGAGCTGACGATAAATTAGTGCATTTTCTCCCTATAGCAGATATGTTTTCTATTGTTATTCTGTCACATCAGGGCTTGTCTATTACTCACTGAGATACTGCTAATATTGTGGCACCTGCATTCCGCTGCTCTCCCTCTTGTTTACAGTGTTAGGATAAATATAGGAGAAGCTCTTTAATAGGGTTTCTTAGAATAATGATGACCAGAATACTTTTGCTTCAGTGACTTTTTCTTTTGCTGGCTTTGCCAGCATTTCTTATTCAGTCACTCTTTTTATTTATGAATGAAAAGCATTTGTTTACAAAAGTAAATACATCTGGAGATAATTGTTGCAAGGGTATAGCAGCAACATAAAGCTATTGTTTCCAGAATGCAAACAAGAAACAGAAATGAGACTGGTGAGGGTTTGCAAATAAGATTACTCTCTCTTAGACTGTTATAAATACTGTCTTTGCCAATAGTGCTGACTCTGTGGGTTGATCCTGAAGTGAAGATATCATTAAAATGGGCAAGAGCTCACTTCTGGGTACCTTGCCAACTATAAAGAAGAGAATAGAAGAGAAGAATGATTGTCAGAAGAATGTTTAATATAGACCAGTAGCGCCCGCCCCCCCCAATTCCGAAGGATCTCGCTGATTTAGATAAATTAGTGGAAGAAATCTTTGTAGAGAGTGTAACCTTGTACTGTTTTCTTTATTACAGTGAACTCAAAGACCTTGAAACCTTGGACATTATACAGACCTGTATCACAAAACAGTCTCTGTTCCAAACAGATCTGAGTGTAAGGCTTGGCTGTTTAATGGGATCTTCATGACAATACCCAGGAACTCTTTGCAAAATTGGGGCCTAAATGAAGAAAAACAACCAGCTAAGGAAAAGCAAGTGTGGATAACAGTCATCGGAACATGTAGAGTAATATTCAGCAACGTGACCTACTTGTTACATAAAAAACTTAGGAGGTGGATACAAAGACATCACAAATGTCAATAGCCTCTGGTTCTTCCTATGTCATATGTAAGCTGAATGGCCTGAAAACACTTTGAAACCTTGAAACAGTATGTCTCTGTTACTAGCAGTTTTCCTTCAGATGGAGCTCAAGCAGTTTGCACATCTCATCTGGCTTTGCAGCAGGACACAGTGACGTTGTCCTGGAAGAACCTTCAGCCATCTCATTTTGTTGACCTCCATGACATGATGCCATCCTAAGGGCAAATCAGGCACAGCAGCCTGCGGCGCATCCATGTAGTAAGTAAGCATAACCTTGAGCGCATTCAAAAGCGTGTGGGGTTTCACTAATGGGAGTACCAGCTGGATTGCTGTGGAGCTGACCATGAAAAGGCTCATGCAGGAAAGTACTGTGGAGAAGTGACAAATTTAGCTTTGAGCCTGGGCCTAAGGCTATTTTCTACTTGGCAGCATATATACATCTAGTAAACCCCGCTAGCTACTTGATTAGGCAATACCAATTAGTTGACAGATTATTGTCAGCACCAAGCTAGAAATGCAACAATCTATAAACAAGTTTATAGTTTCTTAAGTCTTTTGACTCCTCAGACTTCATTTTTTTTGGCATCCTGTTCTAGCTGTTATGTTCAGTTATGTTCTCTTCTATAATGCTATTGTTCTGTACTTCTGCTCTTCTCTTTATGTTTGCTCTAGCAGTGTCCCTTGCAATGACTGTTCATGTTAATGCCAGAAACTGACTTCTAAAAACCTGATCTTTTAAAAACCACTCTGTCTATTACAAATGACCCTGCCTCATTTATAACGTAGAAATCAATTTCCCAATAGTATTATGAATATTTCAGAAGACAAAAAGAAGGTCTCCTCATACAGCTGATGGAAGCCAACATCAGCAGGAAAAGAATTACCTGTCAACTTGAATATATATGGATGTTGATAATAATTACATGACACAGCCTACTTAAAACTAGTCATGCTCCATCACTCTCATGACGAAGCAAAACCACTGCGATCGGTGTCAGAGATGACGGAATTATACTGCAAAACGTTTATTTATTTGTAAAGATCTAGTATACATTTTTGATGTATTTGTGTGAACAGCATGATATTTTAGGATTATGCCAAACCAAGCAACCACATGAATTTTAATTTCTTCTTCAGTTATTTTCAGATTGACTGAATATTTGTTCATTTCTAGGAAAAGTGTTTTTCTTTTGTCTTTCACTCACTGCCCAGTGAAGGGCTAAATGTAACAGGAGTTTGACATGCCTATTCAGTCTTTGGAAAATACCCTCACATAGTTTCCCCATGTAAAACACGAGTTCTGTACAGCACTAAGATTTTCACCCACTTAAAACCAACCTGAGGTATAATGCAAGCTATAGAGTTGCTGATATGACACATCATAGATCATTATTTAAGAAGACACAGTATAAAGTATATTCCAAAACTTTGTGCTTTTTATTATGTTTCTAATTGGCTCTTGCTATCTCAAAAGCTAAATCTCTCAAATTTCCCTTTTACTATTTAGACAATATGGCTGCTTGCTGTTAGGTGTCTATCACTGACATTTATGAGAGTTGACATTTATGTGCTTGCTGGGGATGCACAAGTGAAAAGAATCCAACATTTAAAAACAATGCAGCAGTGATAAAATCAGATAAATCCACAATAACTTACAATGCGTACACATTTCACTTCCCAGACTATAAATGGGTGGCTTTTTTAATTGTAGTTTTATACCTATACAGCTATCATTTTAGCAAACACCTCTTCAGTTGGATGAACTATTGGGTAGGAGAGCTGACCTGGCAGAAGTCGTGGAGGTATTTGCATCAATAACCATCTTTATAAAAATGTTTATCCTTAGAGCTGAAAAGCCTTCCTGTTTGTGTATAGTTGAAAGCTGTAAAAAGTTTCTCTCTTGTGAGAGGGAGAAATGGCACCAGGTCATTACTAACAGCAAATATTTCCTCCAGTGTTTCTGTGAAGAGCAGTATTTCTTGACTCAGGCTCTAGAAGTATTTTTATAGAAATAGCTGTTCTGGCCATTTTTCTCCAGTAAATTAAAATCCCAGAAAAATGCTAGAAAATAGAAATTGCAAGGTGCAGTGTGTCCTTAGTTATCATTTCTTATCACTTGAGGTAATCTGAGTGGATTTCAGATCAGAGCATGTGAAATGAAATGAATAGAGGTCTATTCTTAGAAGCTGTTATTCATCAACCAATTAACTCAGGAAATTTTTAAAAATTCTAATATTCCTGCTTCAGCTATATTGAATTAAACTGTGACACTCAGGGAGTTAAATTTTCACCTTGAAATATACACTTTGATACAGTATGTGAACATCCATCTGCTTTCTGAAGTGAGCAGATGTGGCCACTTCTTGTGCAGTATGAAGTAAGAAAGCACACTGTCTTTTTTCCTAGAAAAAATGCAATATGCCTGTACATAAATATATTCATTTTTAAGGAAGACTGGACATGTTTCATTTTAAGTGAAAATTAGCTGAATTTTGTTAAAAGACATTGTAATCTTCATTTTGTAATTGGTGCTACAATTGGATTTATTGCTGGTTATTCAACTTCTAAATGTTTAATGAATCTTACATGGCTGTTAAGGAACATGTACTTTGAGCACAAGGTCTACACTGTCATTCATTTCTCAGATTTGCCTGAAGTATTGCAGGATATTTCTACAGTAACACAGGAGCCACTGACTTAAAAAGTCCTTCACACTAGCTAGCACGTTTTAATGAACATGTTTAAATATCCTATCAAAATATTGCCATATATGTTTCCATGTTTAGCTGCTTGAGTCAAAAACCACAGGAGAGCTTAGAGTTTATTTTCAGTAGTTCATATGTTTTAGAACATCTCTATATACATTTAAATTTAGACATGGAACACTTTTATATTAACGTTAAATATTTAAGCTAAAATAATTTTATATGTACCTTTTATCCTTATCTTGGCAGTACCATCAAAGTCTATGATCAAAGAGCAAATCTGAATACGTTAAAGGTTTTTCTGTCAGCACAATACACTGCTTTATTAGGTGCAGACTTTTCTGACATGCTAACGTTCTGAGTAAGATAAGGTATACCAGACTAGTGAGGGACTGAAGAAAAGCTCATCAGTACTGGAAATTGGTAAATATATCTGCATATGCCGGTATCATATGTGCGACGTGAGCAAGGAGTTTTGAAAATTTGCTTTCTTAGTACATACCTAAAGTTGCAGGAGTTAATATCTAAGACTCCCTTTTTTGAAAGGATTTTGTTTACCATAGATTGGGTCTTGCTTAAGTGAATACGTAAATATAAAGGCAAGCTGGAGAAGACAGATTTATTGGAATAACAGCTGCCACCACTACTGATAAGTGCTCAGCATCCAACTTCTCTAGCTGCTATTAAATCACATACAGTTCCTTAGGCTGGGAAAGTCAATAAAGATAGCTCAGTATAGCAGTCTGTGTGGAACTGGGGAGGAGAATGTGGGTGTCAGGAAGAAGATTTGAAAGAACACCCATAAACTAATCTGCCTGTGCGTGGTTTTGGTGTTAATTGCAGTCTCAGCATTTGTGTAAATAGTTTTCTTATTAAAAAGTCGGGTTAGTTTTATAAATATGGCATCTTCTTGCGTTATTGTCCAGTACATGGTGCAGAAACATGTCAGCAGCAATAATTCCATAGAGATGCACCTCCCCCTTCAACTATAATTAACTACAAAATAAAGCTAGGAGTAGAGTAAACAGTTGGCCTGGAGGGACTCTCACCACTATGATGGTGTATTTCCAGATAAAATAACCTACACAAAGAAGGAGGTGGTTAAAAAATAATTGAGCGTATGCACAAAGCGGTAAAGATGAGAAAATGACAGTAAAAACTTTTTACTATCCTTTGGGAAAAGTTTGAAGAGAAGTGGATGAGATGCTGTTGTGCCTGAAACACTGGAAAGACTGATAAAAGTATTTGATGAGTAATGTGACCCCAGAGGAGGAGGTCATGGACAGAGGCTGTATTAGGCTGTTTTTGTTATTTTCTGCTTAAAGCCGAGCAGCAGAAGAAATAATTATACCAAGAGCAGATAGCTCTTGTAGCTCTGTGAAACTCTGGAAACATTAAAGATTCCTTGTTTAATGACAGTTTTGTATATGGGAGGCAGGAGTCTCACAGGAAGGATTGTTAAGAGACATACATCCAGCACAACAGCATGGCTCCCAATAACCAAGTTCCAGGGAAACTATCAAAGCAATAGAAGATATTACAGAAAAATGAGAGTACTGGCTCAAATTAAAGGAAGCCAAGAAGTAGGAAACATTCAGGCTATGATTTAGGGTAGACATTAGAAAGCAGCATGAAAAGAGGAAAGAAGACTCTCCAGTCTGTGGGCAAGGATGAGGAAATACTTTTTACCCCAATACTGAAACTACCATGGGAGTAATAAGCAGCAGTGTGGGGAGTGAAAGAAGCTTGTAGAAGAGACGACTGCCATGTGAGTGTTTGATCCCCAAACTAATATATATATTCATGGCAACTAATATTTGTAGCTATGTTATTAGACTCTCAACGAATTAATGTCCAGCTTCGTGATAATACCAGCTGATAAGTGAGACTGATAAGTGGTTAGACTTAAGGATGTCTACACAGTGATGAAAGACAGTAGAATCTTCTGAAATCAGTGGAGTAAATATACACTGTCCATAAGGATCCCACAAAATATGATATATTATGCGTTAGAATTTGCCGTAGTCCAAACGCAGGTGTACTTCCCACTGTTGAACAACAGCAATGAAATTCTTGGTGGAGGAGAGAAATGAGAACTGTTTAGCAGCTTCCAAATGGGAGGCTGATGTATATTTCAAGGAAAGGGCACGTATAGTGCTACTTAATTTTAGAAGTATATTCCCATGTGTAATGTGTGAGATAATTAAATGTTTTTAAAATTCTCTTGGGAAGGAACTGCAAACCTCCTGACAAACTACCATAGTGTGGTGCCTAAAGTAATTATCTACAGCAGACTACACTGGTGGTCTAGCTTCACAAGATGTAAGAGACTCTTCAGGTAATATCAGAACCTGCAATGAAGTCATGCTGGGAAGAAGTCACTACTCATTCTACTCAAAGACCAAGGATATGTGATCTGCCCTAGGACAAAAAAACTCATGTTAGGTGAAGTCGAGTATGAGTATTGGCATACTAAGCCAATGCCACAACCCTCATTGATACCATTTGGCTGGCACTGCTGACCGTGAATAGCTTTATTCGTACATCTTCAAAGGAGTTCCAGTGTCAATTGAATTAGCCACTAGAGAAAGTCCTAGGAACAGTAACGATGACATTCTTGTTGCAGGCAAAGAAGGCATCAAGGAACAAGCAAAGCAGGATCATAATATCAAGCAGCAACAATTTCGAAGCAAGTGCTGGGAACAGAATATTAGCCTGAACACAGATGAGGTGAAGGTGAGGAGAATCAGCCGTTGTAGACTTCTAAGAAATATTGCCCAGGCCCTGAAACACCATTAAGAATAGGCAAGACTGATGTATATGAGGGGGATCCAATGATCTGTAGGGATGAATAGCTACCTTCCCAGATACTGCACGCTCTTAGCAAAGCCTTTGTGACAAGTTTTAACATGTAGTGATGCTGCATAAGTCATGGGCCCAAGAACAGGCTTTTGAAGACTAAAAATATTACAACTGAAGTATTTGCCTAAAGTATTTGTCCTGCTGGACACCTAGGACTCCAAGAAATGCATCAGGAGTCCTGTGAACATTGTGACTGCTAGGCAGCAGCTTATAGACATTGTTAGAAAGTCTCAGGAAAGAGAGAGAAAAAAAAGAGCTGTTAGAAAAGGAGCCACGAACTGAGTTTTCTGGAAAGAAACAGTTTCTCCAGCTCACTTCTGCGTACCGGCAGCGTTTACAGTCTCATCAGAGAAGCGGCTTTCTGAGTACACTCAGGTGACTGGAGTGTGTATTGTGAAGACTCCAGAACAACAATATGAAGCAAGAATCACTACTAGTAGGAGATACTGAACTGGCTTTCCAGAATGCAATAAACACGTCTATGAGCTGGTATCGAGCAATGTACTATAATGTCTTTGCATCTGTTCTTGAAGCTCTCTTTTTTTAACAAGATACTGTACCGAAAGTGGGGAACTGGATGATGAATTCAAAAACTGTATGCAATAGGAAGTTTTACACATCTCAGTTCTGCCACAAGGTTAGAACAGACTTTACTTCTGGTAACAGTCACTGCTATAGGACACCACACATTTCTGAGAAGTGCCTGTCTGAAGGAAATACAGGCAAGAGGTCTGATTAGGGAAACCCAGGTATGTTTTACAAAGTATTTATCTGGCCTGAGATTACTGTGCTCAAACAAAGGTCCACACCTCACTGCAGCTGCGTTTAACCAAGTCTGCATCAACAGGACTTTGAGCCCGAGGGCACCTTCTCATGGATAACACAAAACAATGGCATGGCAGAGTTGGCAATCTAGACAATCAAGAGACTGTAGATTTAAAGCAAAACAGAAAGGAAGGGAAACAGGAAAAGATCCTGACAGATAAACAAGAGAGTGCATGGGAGCAGATAAGGGAATGCTCTGCTAGGCAGGAAGACTAGTGCAATAGATGAATGAAGGTTCCCAGGACAGTGTGCCCAGGTGATCTGGTTTGGGTTCGTGCAAAGTAAAGGCAAAAGACAGCAGTGTAAGATGTGGTGGGATACTAATTATTCAAGTAATGGAGGTGAAATTGAGGAAACCAATGGGATGATGGTAAGTGTGTCCAGCATGTCTGGGCGGAGGGGGGCAATCAGTAGGATTTCAAAAGAAGCTTAGGAAACAGCTGACCTGACACAGAAGAAATGAAGAAGGCAGAAGAATGAAATGTGAGTGAAATAGAGAGCACGGCACTGCACAGAATGCAGGGAGCTACAGGTTGGAAGCCTGTTCTCCTCAAACAGCAGCCGAATAAGTAGGAAAATAGTTAAAAAATTGGCACTTCAGCTTTTGAAAAGATACATACCAGTGGGCTGGCAGGTAAGTCTACATCTCTGTCACTGACTGTGTTTTAGTAACTTCTGACTGACTGAGTCAGGCAATACTGGCATAAAAGACATAGAAGTTTCAAAAGCAACTGAAATTGGGGAGCACATATTGCAAGAAGGTATGAGCGTTGAATGCTTGTTGAGGTTGAAGCGTCTCTCTAAATAGATTCCTTAAATCTTAGTTTAGTTTTAAAAGCAAGGGTCCCTCTCACACTGGGTGGCACAGCATGTTGTATATTAAGTACTCAGAAGCCCTACCAAAGAGGTAGATCAGAAAAGGAGAAGGCAGAAGCTTCTACTTTGAAGAGTCATTCAAAACCATTCATGCTACAGTTGGGATTACTTAGTATTTTTGATGATTTAAAAGTTAAGGGGTAAATGTGAATGATTAAAAAATACTTATGCTGCCAGAGCCAGGGAAGACTATGAAGGATTCCAAAAGAATATTAAGAAATATTAGGCAAGTGAAGAATGTGATAGTAGGAAAAAACTGTTAAATAAAATTTAGGCAACATAATGGACATTGGAAGAAATGTATTAGAACTGCTTGCACACACTGAGAAGTCCTAAATGGACATCAGCTCTTCAGATGAAAGACTATGCTGTTTCTATGGCTAGCCCATTGAAAACATCTACAAAGGTAAGAAAAAAAGAGGATCTTGAAGTATAAAATAAATTGAGTGTAATATAAACATCTTACATGAACCAGTAGTAACCTTCCATTTTGAATATGTGTTCACTTTGGTCACTTTATTTCACATTGGTGAAATAGGAAATTCAGAGAATAATAACGAGAATGATTGGAGGCATGGCAAGACTTTAATACGTGGAGAGACTAAAAAGATTAGGGTATTTATGTAACGGCAGGGATGAATAAGAGGTGAAATGAAAGAGGTGTATAAATTATTAGTGGTTTAGAGAAGGTCAAGAGGGTTCTCAGAGTACAAGAACAAAGAGTACACAATGAAATTGTAGCCTTCCAATTTCAGACTGATAACAGGAAATCCTTTTCACATAAATGTGGCCTCATTGCCTCAAGATTTGAGGCAGTGAACTTCATAGGATTAATAAAAAGGTCTGAGATTTCTCTCTACCTTGGGTAGTCACCCAATATCATAGTATCTGAATGTTTAATAATCCTTAATGTATTTATCCTTACAAGAGGCTTCAGAGATAGGAAAGTGTCACCATGCGGCCCTTGTTCCAGTGAAGAGAATTGATACCCAGAGAGCATTTGAAGATCTGCCCTGGACCAAAGACAAAGTCTCTTGTAGAGCAGGAAACAGACTCTGAGTGGCCTAAATGTTAAAACTGATACCTTAATATATGGACTTTTTTTTTTTTTTGCTCTTACATATTTATGTTGGTGATGCCCAGTCTTACTGACATAGTTGGCCGCATACCTTCTTATGGAAGCGCTTGAGTCACATACCATGGCTTTTCCATTATCATGTGGCCAGCACATAAGGCACTATCCAGAGGATTTGCACTGGCACAGTGAATTAGATTAATCCTTATGGCATTGGATTTACTGAACGTGAGCAAATCAATGGGACTGAGCATGTTTGCTAGATCTGATGCTTCCCTGACGCAATGGAAATATTGCTGATGCATTATGCAGCGTATATCTGTCCATTTCCTTCAGGGAAATCCTTGGGTATTCTCTGCTGTCACTCCAGAAATCATTGATCTGTCCCAGTCCCAGCTGCTTTTTTTCACAGCCTTCCCTCACTGCCATTTTTCTAGAGAGCCTGTGCATCATCTGACCAGAGCTGTGACTGCCACACACTGGGCTGCTGGAAAAGGAGACTGAGCACAACAGGCTGCTGATGCCAGAACTACAGGGGTGGCTGGCTGCTCCCTCCATAGTTGTGCCTTGGAAACAGTAAGAGAAAAGAGCAGCCAGACTGGATCATTTGTTTTAGCACTACAGCCCCATGCTTCCAGTTGAGCCTTGCCACTTTATATGGAGTTTCAGTACACAATTCACAGTGATGCTGGTTTGTACTAAAAAGATTCAAAGAATGGCTATCTTCAGGACATAAGTTTTCAGGATGTAATCTAACCTCTGCCTGGCAAAGGTGAGGAAGGAACTTCATGCATCAATATGATATTGAACACTTTCTTATCAAAGAAAGTTTCTTATCAAAGTTTAATCTCTTGTGTAAATTATCTGCTTGTGGCTACTGTTGAAGACAAGATAACAGATTGAATGGACTATTATTTTGATTTGTTGCAGCAATTTGTAAGAAAGATATAAGCCAGTAAAAATGTAACAGTGAACAAGTACTTATTTGGAGGAGTGAATGAAAACCCAAGCTTTAACGTTTCATCCTTCTGTTCAGCCTATTTTTGCTGATACTAATTTTAAAAAGATGTTACACAAAAACACATTTCTTGCCTTAATGGTGAGAACACGATCTTTTTATTATTTAGCTTGCATTTTTCTTTTTGCTTAACCTTGGAAATTTAAGAATGTGGGGCTGTAAAAAGTATTGGAAGGTATGTGTATATGTATTGGCTCAGGGTGAGAGAAGCTTTCATTAGGGGACTACATTATGATGCGGTGATGGATAATTGCCCTTCTTGCAGGAAACAATAAATGTACCACTGTACGGTTTAGTTACTGTTTCTTTCATTGGGTGCATAATGCTCTCTTCCACAATGGGATGAATGACAAACTATGCAGTTGTTACTATTTTTATTTATCTTTTGACTATCTCTGCAATCTTGGATCTGCATAAAGCTATAAAATATAACTCTAAAGCTTTGCCAAAAAGTCAGTTAAAATTCCTATGCTATTGTGAAACTTTTTTTTCTTTCTTAACCCTTTTTACTTCTAGTTCAGGACTGGCATTATGTGATCTTGAGCTTCACCTCCAATAGAGATAAGCTAACAGTGCAGATTTCAACCAAAGAAAAACTGGCTAATTTTGTCTTCATTCTTTGGACAGCTGCATTGCTCATGGCATTCTGTGATCGGTTCCTGAGCACATCCTGATCTGTCTGGGGATCAGGCAGCTGAACAGCTGAAGAAATCACATCCCATGTATTGAGAGTGTGTGTGCTGTACTCACTCTCGTATGCTGATGCAAGAGAGGAAGGAGGTTCTAGCTTCCTGGTAAATCTGTGCCTCACAGCTAAAATAGGTCCTTTTCTTCAGTCATTTTCTGCTAATGCCTGCATAAAGATTTGCAATTAGGTCCTCAAGTGAATAGTGCTGCAGTCCACACTTTTTTCCATTAGTTCTGTCCTCAGATTGTTCCAATTCTTCCCTGCTGCAATTTGATTTTGTTTTTTATTGACAACGCTTCTTTGCTTCATGTCATCATACCCCCTCACTTTTATGAAAAGAGCATTAATGAAAATTTAAGAAGAACTGGCTCTGAAACTGATCCTTGAGTAACTCTACCCATAACATTCCTCAAGTGTCAAACTGGCTCTTTCAACACTGTCAACTATTCAACAATATATTGCCATATTTAGTTTAGCTATATCCATCTTTATAGTTCCTCTCTTACCTCTTTTTTCTCTAGCTTTATTTACCATTTTCCCACACAGCTCTGCATCATGATTTTACGGAAGTCCAGACAGAGGAGATCTAAGGATTTTCTTTTAAAATCACTTCTATTTGAAAAAGAATGCCATCAAGTTTAGTCTAGCCTTATCTTTCCTTGAATCCATTTTGTATTTTGTCTTTCTGTCTACCAGCATCATCTGTTACAAAGCTCTGTGCTCCACTGAGGTCCAAATAACTCCGCAGTGACTGTCTGGATCACTTTTTCTGTCCCCACTGCTTCATAAACACAAGCTCAATAATTGCTTATCTGTTATCTGTTCTTATAACAACTTGAGACTTTTATTAAACGTGTGTTCTTGTGAGTGCATGTGCCAAGTCTTTCAGAATTTCTGGTTTGAAATTGGCAGATACCCTATTGGTCATGAAGCCCCCTGAGTTTTATTTTTACCTCCTCTGTGGTTATTACCAACTCATGTTTGCATTCCCATTATTCAGCTTTTCTTTGCTCCCAGGTCAACACCGTTGCCCTTTTTGCAACCTGATGAAGTATTAATTTAATTTTAGGCCTATTCATCTTGGTTTTCACCCTTTGACACAGATCAGAGAAACTGCTAACCTTTGAGACTTTCAATATTAGAGGCTGTTTCAAAGGATCCACCCCACTGAGCACTCTCTCATATCTGGTTACTCAGAGAGCATTCCAGCCAGTTCCTCTGTAACTGAAGACATGGAAGAAAATCCTTGCCCCAGGAAACATTTCCAATTACTCTAGCCAACACAACTCTAACTTTTTGTGTAGCCTTTGGGTTCCTTAGAACATATATGTGTGTAAATATATACAAATAAAATTGATTCCTTGACTCCTGTAAGTCTCAGTCTGAGGCCTCCTGATCCCTTTTTATCATTTTGTTATCACTTGAATTTAAATGATAAGTAAGCTCCTCTAAGGCATGCCTAACCTACCCTTTCTTTTAGTGGCTGCTATCTTGAACTTGTTTTTTACTGTTAGCATACCTAGCACTTTTACTCATCTTGCTACTGCCTCCTCACTCCTCTGAGCTCTGAGTCAAACTTTCCCCCATGTCGTTTTTAGTCACAGTCTTATGCTGAGTGTAATATTAGACTTATGTGGCTGTCGATATTACCTGTGGTTCACGGTGCTTTTTTAATGTTTTATTTCTGTCTTGAAGGTTCTCTGTGGTCTGCAATTGATGTGTTGATAAAACGAGCTTCCTGCATTGCTAAAAGAACTAAGCTGGGAGACTGGCTTATCACAGCAAGAGTTTAGCTTATCAATCAGGATCAAACTTTGCCTTGACAAGCCTGATCTAGTTCTATGAACTCAACATCCCCATTAAAATAAATAGTGCTTTTATTTCCTCTCATTATAACCTACACTGAATAACTTTCATGCTTCAGTGTTATGGTGTCTTCCTTGAATCACGCTGTATGTGTGTATTTGACTCATTAGTACCTTGATAGATTTGGAGCGCTCATGTTCATTTTCCAAGCACTACAATATACCCTTCATTTTCACTGTACAAAAATATAAGCAGCTCAAAGTGAGGTAAATCACCAGAATCTTCATTGGCTGGGCCTCTTTTGCCTGAGCATTTATGTGAGTTCGTTCTCCAACACTGTTAGTACCTTGAGTGATGCACGCTTGCGTCGCCAGTTTCAGTGCACAGGCAACAAGGCAGATCAGAACTCCACCAAACTGATTGTGAATTTCTTCTGTAATGTGAGGGAGTGATAGCTGTGGAAAAGACCACCCCTCAGATTGCCAAATAGGCATTCATAATGTTTGCAAAAGCCTCGTATTTGTCAACTATAAATCATTTGTAGGCATTATCTGGAAACAAACATTTCTTTTTCATCTGACCCTCTGTCACTGGATTTTAAGTGGGTTTGGTGTTTAACGATAAAAGCACACATATTCTGACTGATTTATACTCAGCATCCCAAGTAAGATTTCCAGTGAGAGCCTCTGGATTTTTTCAGATGAGCACTGACCACCGATCATGAGCAAAGATAAAAAACTGAACCACTTTTCAAAGATTCTTTTCAAAATAATATGCACTTTCACATCATCGTAATGACTAATCACTTGAGAAATTTTCTCCGTCATTCTGAAAACAAACCTAGTGTTAAGGAAGGGCTAGTGCACATGCCTTCATTTTGGTTCAGAAGAACCAGTTCTTTTTTATTTACAGGTAGAAGGAGAAAGAAATAAATGTGGTTTAAGCTTAAACTTACACCGTAAATGTTATTTTCAGTTTGGGGAGATTGATGTGACTCATTAACAGGATTCTTTTCACAAGTCAGTAAATGAAGTAAGATGAAGCCATTATCTTTTAAGGCTAAAACCTGTAATGATAAAACCTGTGAATTAGACCCTTATGCTAGAACCATTAACAATCTTTAATTACAGTAGAGCTACCAGCCACAGCAGTAGTATATGGTAATACATACTTACTTTTTGTCTGCTGTTTCAGTGTGACATATCATTATGGAAGAAGCGTTTAAGTTCTATTTTTAGATTTAAAATTTTGCAGACAGAGAACAACCAGAGCTGAAAAAGCTCTATGAGCAGCTCTCATATTATTTCAGGCAGCCTGAACTGAAAAGAACACACAGAAAAAATAATTGTATCTTTTGGTCAGAGGGGCGCTCCATGGGGCCCAGAGGGACACAGGGTCAGATGCTACATAGTGTGCATTTGGCACATGGCCTCAGAGCCAGAGAACAGTCTATGGCCTCATTTATTAGCATCATAGATGTAGCCATTCCAGTTAGGTGCTAAAAAGGATTTGGAAGCATATTGTGGCCCTCTAACAACGAGAAGGCTATGACAGATACACAGTGTGTCTTGTCCAGGAGTTCCAGACCTAGTTTCTCTATGCAGCCTAGCTGGAGAAGTGTGAAGTGTGTTTTGGGACCGTACAAGACTAAATTAAATATTGCTCCTAACTCTCTACTTACTGTATAGGGAGCCAAGTCTTGCAGACCCTGGATAACACGTTGTGTAAATAACTGATTGATCTTGAGCATAGATGCCTTAGTAGGCTCTTAAGTCCTCTCTCATGCACTGTGCTAGGCAGTTTTAATATTCCTTATAGTGTCTGTCCATTTGTCTGTCCTGGAGGACTGTTTTATTAGTAAATCTATGTATTAAATAAATTAGTATAATTAGTATAATTAGTAAATTAGTATAATCTCTATGTGGATAGAAACTAATTAAAACATGGTGTCTGAAAAATGTATTCATTGGCAAAGGATGCTCAAGAGTTTAGGTCATAAATTTTCTGATGAAACATTCTTTTGCAAAAAATGTTGACTTAGTAAAACTAAGACTTTCTACAGAAATGTACTCATTTGCATGAAATACCTGTTGGGTTTTCCTGGTGTAGAGACAGAGAGAGAGACTCATCTCTCCTCTCACGTGTTGTAATTGAGGGGACTTATGTGGGATATGGAAGACTGGCATGTCAGCGACATATATCGGTTTAGTTATCAGCACTATAGACTTATCAACTATAGTAAAAGGTGTATTGTCTTCATTGGCAGGATATTGACTGTTCAGGGGTGCTTACATTTGCCTGCATCTCTTTCTCTCAGAATTCTACCATTCAAATATTGAGTCACTAAATTAACGATCTCGTAACTTGCTCAGTATCATGCTTTCTGTAGAGTAACAAAAAGTAAATCAATTTCTGTGAGATCTTAAGTAAAACAAACTCGTTCATTCGTGTTTTTAAAAATCACTTGTTTTAGTTCCTTATCTGATATAGGGGTTGTCTCTTATTTCCCATTTTCGCATTTGATACTTCTCTAGTAGATTAATTGTGATTTTTGAGTCCCAGATTATGCAAATTATTTTTCATTTGTACTGTGACTTCTAGGGTGTAGAATATTGTAGTTTCAGTATTACAGACTGCTAATAAAAAGGAAGACAGTGAGATAATCTTTTAATGTAATGCTCAAAGGATGGCAAAGGCTTTGCTGTCCAAAAATGGAAAACTTCTGGATTGTTTAAAATAAACTGAAATTATGTGTGCAAATAGTGCAGAAAATTATTACTGCCTTCTTAAATCAAGGTTATCAAATTTATAAATGTCTTCTGAATGGGCACGATCGTATTTTGTTATAACAGGACGTACCTTGATATGACTGGCATTGACAGCGTTCTGCTGAGCAATAAGGAAGACAATTGAACAAATATAGGTTGACTGAGAATCTGTATAGCTTTTAAAAGATGTTAAGGAAAACTTTCCTTTATTGGACTTCTAAAAATGCATCTTGAGTGAGTGTTCATTTTTTAAGATAAAAATTTTCATCTTCTTGAACAGGCAAATAAAAAAAAATTACATAGCTCCAGATACAGCCTTAAAGAAACCACTCCATCTGCAGATTTTTTACAACTCTGTTTCCTAATTCATTGTTACCTGGCTTTCAAAGTGTTATTCCTGGATCTGCTGAGGTCCATACAACTCCAACTACAATGCACTTTAGAATCTCTCTCTTTGATTAGGTTAATACGAAAAAAAAGGAAAAGTGAAGGAATGTTTGTGGGTATCTTGCTGCTCCATATAAGCCCCAGTAATTGCTCTGTTTGGCCCGGATATGAAAGGACAAAGCAAGATACTTCATCTGAATCTAATAAAATCTGTGTCGTTGGACAGAACTCCTGAAAAACACTTCCTGTCCACAGTAAATGTACCCATAATCTTATAAATTTGTTGCTTAGATGAAAAAATGATGTAAAGGTTACCAGGCCTAGACTAGTGCAAATGAAAATGTGATGTATGTTCTAAAAATACAGACCCTTTTGGCTTTGGTGAATGAGTTTTGTCAGAACTTTACTATAAAACAAATCAAACTGTTTCCATTGAATCAATCTATCTGACGTTATCTAGCCCTATTGGAATGCAAAATAGCCAACCGGATGCTTGATATATAGAGCTAGGAAGAACTGTGTATTCATTGCGGTGGGTATAATGCATTTAGATTTTAGGATCTGTTGTAGAGGGATATTCAATTTTTAGCTTGTCCAAAGTTTCTCTTATCTTTCCCACTGTTTGGTTCTCGTAATTGGGTGCAGTGGTAGAATCATGCAAAGCTAGTATTCTTCTTATTGCTTAAAATACATTAAGTTTTGGAAATACCAGAACTGTAAATTTACAGCTACTTCCACAAATATGTTATCTGAGCAAGCAGTGCTTTCTCAGCCATAGATTGGTCTCCTAGAAGTGCCATGTTAGGTTTAGGAGTCACATTCAAATCAGATAAAAATCTTCTGATTGTTAAATTCAGTTTAATGGGAACAAATAGGATATTAACCAACATTGCGGACGTCTCTTCCCTTATCACATATTTTAAAGAAAAAGATAGTAACTAATGCCTTGTCAAGGAAAAGTTTCGCTTTTCATTAGTGTTTGATTTCTCTTGCGTCTCTATTGCAGTATTTCTGGATAATGCCAGTGAGTAACACTCTTGACTCTTCCCCTCTGGAGAAGTCAGTCTAGGATGTTGCTGAATGCATTGCAATATTGTCCTGTGTGTACATTGCCACATTTTCTAGAGGAAATAGATGTGGAATAGAGTCTGATTATTTCTCACCTTGGTATGCAATGCTGTAGAATAGATTATCTTCTGCACTGAAAATATGAATGCATGTAAGGATGTGTCTCTTCCTCCCACTTCATCATCAGTCACATTTTTGTACTAGTATTTCTTTGTATCCAGGTGATTCTATTTTGCATTTCTTCTAATATTTAATCTTTCCACACAGCCCAATCTCATTTGCTTGGAGTAATAAAAGCAGGTAAGGAAATGACAGAACTTTGCCTTTTCATTTGTTACATACTGTATGTGTACATATTCTATTATTGAGATAGCATATTGGCAGATTTGTAACATTTTTTACTTGTCTATTTAAGGGACAAGGTGATTTATTTTCTGGGTAGATAGTGCTCCTGTGAATGGAAGGCAATCTAGGAAGCAGGCATGTGACTTGTGAGGAGTTTCCAGTTAGGTTTTAATAGCAGTGGCCAAGCACAACTGTTCTACATCCCACTTCTTGCTTCCATGATCTACCTGAGTGACCCTGAGGAAATTAGTTAACTTTTGTGTTTAATTTGTTCATCTCTGAAATGAAACTGAAACAATTTCGTAATTTCCAGAGAAATTACAATGCTTAAGTCTTCATCAGTATTTGTACAGCTTTCCAAGGTCTTCAGAAAGAAGTTGCCAGAGAAGATCAGAATATTATTACTATTTTATTATTCCACCTTTAAATTACAGAACTATATTAATTGTTACTATTTCAGAGGTGGATTTTACTTTGAGAAGATTTCAAAATAGTCTCTTATGACACTTGTGTGCCGAGAAATAACATCTTTAAAAAGAGAAATAATTTTTTACCATATTTTTAAAGAGGACTGTTTTAAGATTTTTGATGTTCATCATAACAATGTGAATCGTTTGGAAACCTGTCTGTGTTTGAGTATGACGTATATTTGAAAGAAATAAATTAGAGTGGTGTAAAATACGTAAGGAATCTACAGGTTTTAGTTCTTCTTCATGACTTCTCGTTATGTATATGATTTCCATTAATTTTAATTAGACCCATATCACCAAAGCTTTGCCATTTTTTTTCCAAAAGGGCCCCTGCTTCATTCAGGGCACAGGATGAACCTACTCTGGGTTTTAATCAAAGGTGAGTAGCAAGGGAGGCTATTGTCTCTGAATAGTCTTTTATTGTGCCACCAACGATCCTTTTGTTCTATTAGTGATTGCAGCTTTTGCTGTCCTACTCCTTTGTTTCTTCTTTTTTTCATGGACTGCTGGGCACAGGACACCCTTCCATCCCAATTAGCAGCCTATCATTCTCTGTCCTTTCAGCCATCTCTTTCTCAAAGATCCCCCAAATAAGTGAATTAAAAAAAAATACAAAATTTAAAAAAGAAAGCATGAAGTTGGTTGCTCCTCTGGGTTTCTCACTATCTCTTCCCAGTATTATAGGCTGGATCCTGATCAACTGGGGAAGCGGCAGTGTGCCACTGATTTCAGGGACAATGAAACAATTGATAAATGCTGAACATCTGACCCACTGCTCTTTTAAGAATGTTTTCTTTAACACATCAAGAATATTGATATGTTAATGAATAGCAAAAGAAAGTGAGAGGAAATTATGTCTGTGGCAAACTGAAGTCTGTTAGGCGCAAAATAACATGCAAATTCAAAATACCTTGAAAAATCATACCTATGATTTTGGGCAAATTTTCAACCTAGGAAATTTTTAGGTTTTTCATTAATGTGCATGAGAAAGTGCTGTTGTATCTTCAGATTCACAGAGTAGGTTTACCTCTAAATATGCTGTGGCAAATATAATGAAAAAGGTTTCCAGACAGCATACCAGATGGATATCAGAATTGGGTGTGTTCCTGTGTGTAAAATGAGACTATCCCCATATAAACATTTTTGTAGAGAAAATAATAATAGAAATGTGAAAATAATTGAAAACTGAAGTACAAGTGGCAATATACATTACAGGTATTATTGGAACTTTATGCTCTTTAACTCAAAAAGAAGCTTTATAAAATATTGTGCTGAACTGTGGCAAGGCTGAAGTTATTAAAGAGGACCACGCTGGAAGTACTTCTCCATTAAGAATTGAATATTTTTATGGAAAATATGAAATAAGAATCTTGAATGATAGGAATAGAATGGACTTGTAAAAGGACATTTGGACACCCCTAATATCTGAGCGCATTGAAGCAGAAATCTGTAGTTAATTCAAGCAGCACTGTTCTTATGTTGTTACAAAGTAGAGCAGTAAAAAAAAATTCCAACATTGCAGATAACAGAATTTATTCCTAAAGTACTTTGATGTATAATTAGGTAGGTTATATTTTTTTTCTTTGAAGGTTCTTAAGATATGTTATCTTCCACTTCAGCTGACTTTATAATGATTTATTGTGCCAAATGAAATTATATAGCGTAGAAAGATTTTTACTGTGCTAAAAATCTGGACTAAAACTAGCCTCCTGTGCTCTCCATGGTTTAAAATGGAACCCTTGCTAGAAGGAAGAGTGAGAATGTAAGAAAAAGTTGTTAACGCTCACAAGATGTGTGAAATGAATAGGCCAGGAAACAAATTTTGCATTTATTCCCAGGAGGAACAGTAAAGCACAGTTTTCCTCTAAAATGCACAGGTGCAATCACTTGAAATACCACTATGGAGGACTCTTGCTGCTCTTCTAGACTCTGTTTTCCCTGAGCCTGACTGTGCCACAGCAGTTTCTCAGCTAGAAGAGTAAACCAGCTTGCTTTTCAGGAGTTGCATTTGCATCAGTGGGTCATAATTGTCCAAGCCTGGCTAGGTAAGGAGTTGGAGGTTAGAAGTGAAAATCTGTTCTATCTCCTTTCTCACTTTATGATTTTATGCTAAAATTCAGTGATCCTTCTCTGTGAAGAATGTGCTTATATTAGAAAGTTCTTCGTCTAAGGGCTATGCTGCCAAGTAAAATCAGAAGCCTGTAACTAGAAGCAGGGCGTGAAAGGAGGTCACTGGTTGCACCTACATCACACCAATTTCTGATTCTTCTCAGGAGAGTGGACTCTTGGGCCCATGACTAGGACAAACCTGGGCACTGGAAGCACTTCTTGGGTTCTTCTGATCTTTCTTTTCTGACAAGAGAAGCCTTTTCTGTTATCTGTATTTATAATCTGTCACCCTTTTTCTTTAGAAGCCCTAGGTGACTAAGACCTACAAGCCAGACAGGCGCAACCAGAGCAATCAGAACAACCAGAGCACTTTTCAGCACCTCCTAGCAATTTTTGCTTACCTCTATTGAATTTATACACGGGATGAAGGAGTACTAAAGGATCCAGTAGTCCCCCACCCATATCACCCATACCACTTGGTATGGTCTTCATGCCTCTGGTCACATGGCAGGGTACTGGCTGCCTGACTGAGCAGCCCTCCCCTCGTTTTCCTAGGACGAAGAGTACATGCAATGGGATTTAGGGTTAAAATATATACTATACATATTGTTGTGTGTTGATGTTAGAAGAAGACAAAGTCAAAGAAAGTCAACCTGTACTTCGTATGGTGAGGTTTGGATGGATTCCCTTGAGTTGGCTTGGCTCATGGTATTATGTTGACCATAATCTTCATTCTGGAGTTTTTATTGATCTTTTAGACACCCTGCTATCTGGTAGGTAAGGACTAGAACCTCATACATTTCTCTTTGAGAAATGAGGGGGATAAGTTTGAAGTGCTCACAGTAGCATATGTTTCTGAGGGCACATGCTGCTCTGCTTTGTGCCAGTTGGAATTTCCAAAGCATTAGAGACTTTGTGTTGAGGTATCCTGCAAGTCAAGAAAGGACAAAGACAGAAATAAAGGTGGCCAAGGTCCTCTTTTTCTGAATGGTCTAGTGCTTCCTAGCCAATGAGATACAGTAAAAAGCACCACTCACCCATCTGCTTTAAAACTGGGGAAGAATCCAGGGAGCGGTTCCAGCTCTAACTGAACTGTTTTGTCTATGTGTCCTCAACAAAAAGAGACCGTATTCTGACTGCAGACTCTTCAAAGGCTTTCCTATGCCTATCAGCATGTTTTCTATCTTCAAATAGTAATACTTCATCACATTCAAGAGTGAATCATCCTCTCAGTAGTGGTAAAGTCATATGTGGTGAGAGATGGGTGTTGCTGATTTCAGCAGAAGGTGCCAGGTTGTATATGTTTTAAAAATCTAATAATTATGCTTATTTTGGTATACTAATGTGAACTAAAGTGAAGTTATTTTAAGGGCCAATGTTTAACAAAATCTTTGGCCATTTGTTTCCTGGCATTATTATATTTTTAAAAGTTATTTTAAATAATCCCTTGAGAAATCAAGTGTGCTTATTAAAAATAGAGAAGGCATAAGCTTTGGTTTGCTCTTTTGTACAACTTGTTCATTTTGATTGTATCTTGGTATAAGTCCTTGTCATTAAAGGCTCATGTGCCTTACAGGCAGCATTTGATGTTTTCTTATGAATGGATTGGATCAGTTCCAGTAGCGGACACTGTAATATTTATAATTGACTTTGACAGTGGATTATGTGGAACTGACTGTCCTAAGGCATGAAGGTAAATCACATCAACCTCAGGTACTCAGCTATTGCTTTTGCTGCTTTGATAGTTGGTGCTGTAAATTCCTTTGCTTGTTTGGTTTGACATTCACCTGCTTCTTTCCTTCTCTTCCCCCTTCTTTCCTTTACACTCTTTCCCACTCATTCTAAAACTCTTAGGTTTTAGAAATCAGTGGTACCTCAGGATGAAGACAGAAATGACTGACTGCAGGAAAAGAAAAGAAGAAAAGAGGTCCCCTTGCTGTGTTTGCAGGCAGTTCAGTTGATAACAGTATTGCAGATGAGAACTAGAAGGTGAAACTGTAAGGAAATCGTTTTTCTTTATTTTTATTCTGTCTCACTACTGGAAGACTTAATAGCAGTTTTCAGTATAACCTTTTGCTCTGTGGCATAGGACAACTCCACTGCACTTGGTTCAAGGAATTGCATGGGGCTCTATAGCCAGACATCTATGCTTTCCCTTCTCTTTCTAATTCATCACCAGGGCTCCTCCATTCCTTGGGCCCTGTGGGAGATTCAGTTCTTTCAGACTTGGCAAGTATGTCCTTATTGTGTCTCCTTCTGTTCTAATTCAAGAACATAAAGGTGGAGTGGCTACATTCCTTCATTAAATTCTTTCTAACTTCTTCAGAAATCCTTTGAGTGACTTTCATTTTGTCAGCTGTGATCGTATCGATCCATTTTGATCTAATATCGATGAACTTACTCCTCTGGATGGGCCTAACTGTATTATCATGCTAATATATACCCTAATTCAGGCTCTGTAGTTGTGTTAGTGATGCAGGAAAATTCAAATTGAAGGAAGTACACTCCCAAAGTTAAGGGCCAGAAATGACAGAGGAAGAGGAGACAGTGAAGCATGGCCTGCACTTACCTGAAGCCACCTGCCAGTCCCAGTTGCTCTGCAGCTATAGCGCAGATCACGTGCTTCACAAATGTCCTACTTGCAAAGATCTACATAGGTACGAAGTGAAGGAACCCTCTGATTTCTGTAAAAAACTCTACTGCAGATAGGTCTGCAAGTCAGGTGCTAGGGCTACCTCAGTCTTCCAGTCATTTGTGACTGATAATGCTGGAACCCCTCACACCTATCTTTCAGGAGAGACTGCTGGCCAGTTACTCATAATGGCATCTGCACCAGTGTGAATCTGAGCGAGAATAGTTGTCCTTTCAGATGTTGTCATTATGGCATGACATACTTATCCTTCCTGCTGTCAGAGTCCTTGAGTACTGCGAATGTGAAAGAGCTAAACACCCTTATGTCAGCCTTGTCCTCACATGCAAACACATGGAGTTGCAGCATGTGTGAAGGGCCCTGACAGACAGTGCTACCCAAAACTGTGCCATCTCCTTTACCTAACGTTCATTTTCAACTACAGCAAGGGCCACAGTTTAGCCAGTAATAGCTGAAAGAAAAACCCCAGGGGAATGGTTGATTCACTGCTTTGGCAGATAGGCATTCATCAAACATGAGTTAGAGGGCTCCGTGCAGTGGTGTCTGGATGAAACACAGTGGATTATGATGTATCTGAAGTGGATGGGATGATCTGATGGTCACCTTTGATTTTAAACTCTATAAAGCCATGAAATATCTGAGCTCTGTTTCCTGATGGGATAGACATCAGTGTTTTGCATTTCACTTAATGCAGTGGAAATAGGAAAAGCATACAAGCTCTGCGGTGAATCAGATTTTTTTTGGAATAAACTCAGTTTTATTAATCTAATGGATTCAAAATGTAGATACATTGTGCATACTTAAGTACAGGGGGACACCTCTCAATTTCCTCTGCAAATTTTCCAAGGTTAGTATGAATTGCTGAGAATAACTAGCAGAAGACAGCTAGCATCATACACTAGCGTTAATTTCAACAGCTGCAAAAATAGAAGTGTTAGAGGATCAGCCTTTAACACAGCACTAACAATGTTGCTTTATTTTAGAGCCGTGCCAGCGCTTGAATAACAACAGCTCGGAAAGGTCTTTCTCCAAACCACCAGTCTGCACCACCTATACCCACAAAGATGAGCTGAGAAACATTTTAATGAAAATAAGAGATTTCTGAGAGTTTGCCTCTGGGAAAGAAGAGGAATTTGTGAGCTGGCTATTGGAGCACATCTCCCTGTAAGATTTGTCAGCTCTTCAGAAACCTTTTGGCCATCTGTTAAGTTGTCACTGAGTATTAGTAATACAGGTGAAATTATTTATTTTAAATATATGTTTTTTATTGCTAGTATCTCTCTTTACTAATGAAAAGTACAACTGGCTTTCCCAGTATCTTATGATGAGGTATAACATCAAAATTTAATAGGAGGAACAACTGAAATGGAATATTGAAAAATACAGAAGCAGCTTTTTCATGCAGTTTGAGGAATTTCCATTAATCTTTTATTTTAGATTTTTGTCCTCAATCTTGCAAACTGCTCTGAATAAACCATCTCCCATGTCAATCCCAAGTTGTCTGATCTCAAGTAGTCTCAGGAGGGAACAGTCTCCTGAATCAGGACCTTCTTTATTCCTGTGCGTGCTGAGATGTTTTGCCCTGTTGTTTTAGTGGGAGTGATTCCCAGACCATTGAGATTCAGACTATTAGTTCTTTTATTTAGAAATCAGATTGGACATCTTGGACGATAATATTTTTTAATATATTTTGGCACTTCCAAGCCAAAGCAATATACCAGGTAAATCTCTTTTGAGATGTTCCTGTTCCAAAGCATATACAGAAATTCTCCTTTATACAGTTTGACATTAAAGGATGATGACAGTACATCCTTGATACTGATTTGCAGGATCATAAGGAATTTACTAATTTAGTTACTTTTTATTTATGTTGTTTTTTCCAGTCATTTAAATATAGTTTAATATGTGTTGGTTTTAAGGGAGTATTATGGTTCAGTCTGATTAGCTATAGTCCTGGAGCCTGAGAAGTAAAAGGTTTTACATTTTTAATTTGGATTGCTAAAGCTGTAGAAATAGTTCATGTCATCCAAGCATGATAATTTACTCTTTCTGAGTTACCTGACAGAATTTCCTTAGGTAAGATTAAATTTCAACAAGGAGTAATTCAGATATTTATAATAACCTTACAAATGCAAATATTTCCACCTTTGAGTCATTTGTAGATGTGGAAGACTACCACAGCTGAAAGCTTCTTGGAACAAATGACAGTCTTAATTGGATGTTCTGTTACCTTCTATCGCTATTAATTTTGGCCTGTCTAATGAGAAGGTTAGAAAACATTTTTAACAATATAGATTTACTAGTGAAAAAGCAAGCATAGTTGTAGTATTCTGATCCAGCATTCTGGTTTAAGAATATACTTGTTTAATTTAAGCCGATTTCTAATCAAGTTAAGCTATACTAAAATAAACCTACATTAAGCATTATGATTTGAATTGACTTACATTCAGTTATTTTAAATGCACATTTAGTTAAACCAGTGCTACATTTTATGGATAGCTCTGAAGGTTTCCATGCAGATAAAGAAAATTGGCAGCAGTACCAATTTAGTTTAGACTGATACAGACCTGTGATACCACAGTGACTGGAATAAAATGGGGTTTACCCCATTTTAGTTTGGTTATTTATTTATTTTCCTTGCACAGAAGTTGGACCAATTTTTCTGTATTCTCACATTCCTCATGAAGTGCAGTGGCTTGACAAGATATTGCATGTCAGCTGATCCACAGTGACTCCGCATTTGCCCAAGACAGATGTGAAATGTGTTTGCCATTAAACTTGTGTCTTTACCAGTTTTTAAAATCTAGACAGGCAAGTAAAATAAATAAGAAGGAGGAGTCCGATCCTGATATTGTTGTAACTAGCAGGAATAACACTTGTGTCACCATTGTGTAAAACCCAGTACACAGAATTAGATTCTGTAGAGGTAAAGAAAGAAGAAATTATGTCTTCTGGTTCGTATTTGTGCTGTAGTCCTGTGTGCTAGACATCTACTAACTATTAAATGGGATAATTAATAATTACTAGATTAAAGCTGGCATTGCTACCAAACTGCAGAGCTTACCTGGTACGTTTGTCTGCTTTTCTACACAGCTGATGTTACTAACTTATCTTTTTGCTAAAAATGGATCTCTACACACATCTTTTTACTGAAGTAAATGGCGCGGTTCTCATCTTGTTTTCTTTCACCTGATATTTCCAAATATAAAACTCATGTAAGACCTTCTATTTTGCCTAGTACTATTTCCAGCTTGAATGCCACAAATATGCAGACATCGTGTGGTTTCCCTAGCAAGTGGCTATGATGAGCTTAAAACTGTATGAATAGCAGTAATAAACAGTTGTTGACTTCTTTGTTTTGTTATGTCAGAACTGAGATACGCCCCATAGTATGGCTCCAAGGTTTTGTTGCGAAGGAATAAAGCTAAGGCAGCTCTGCATTTTAATGTATGAGACACCTGCCTCTGTCACATTGCAGGACTCTCATGAAATTCAAGTTTGTTTGCACTGATGGGCCTGCAGTCTGTATTAATGTAATATATATTAATATAGTAACCGATAACAGTGATTTGGGGTGTAATAATATTTGAAATTGCACAGTGCCTTTACTTCAAGGATTTCAAAGTCCCTTAGAACAAGACACTTAATTTAATTAACTGTTACCTCAGCATCATCATTAGCTTTACTTGGAATAGATTATGACATGCACACCTAAAGAAGCATTAGACAGCAGTAGATCACGAGAAATGCGACCTTCTAAAAACACATTTCTTCTCTTCACCCCAAATATTTACATTTCCAGTGAGGGGAGTGGCACATCACTTTGAGCTCAGAAGATAAAATATCTCACATAAGTTATTGTTATGGCACACAAAGGAGTGATTGCTTTGCATGTATAAAACAAAGGTGAATCTGAAGCGACTTTCTTCTACCCTCAGAAAGGCCAATTATACAATTAACATTTGAAATTTATAGAACAATCACATATTTTGGTACAAAAGAAATAAAATCCCAATGTAAAATATTTTAAAGTGTGGTTCAATATCAAGAAGGAAGAGAAGTCAGTGCATCATAAAAAAAGTTCTCCGCGCTCCTGAGTTGCAAGACACTGCTATTCATGACATTCCAAGGTATATAAATGTGAATCATTTTTAAGCTTCTGTTTATTACAGACCCATCTATTAGCATTTAATGAGAATGCTGTCAAGACTCTCTGTGGAAAATAGTTTATACTTAAAGGGATGTTGCAGCTTTAAATGTTTTTAAAAATTAATAATTCAGTATGCTGTTATATCTTGATTCTGTGACTTTCCCTGTGTATGTGTTTCTTCTGCCTGAAGGGAGGCCCACTCAGAGAGGGCAGAGGGGGTCCATTTGTGTGGGGTGCTGTCTGAAACCAGGCTAAGAAACGTGGTCTTAGCACTCCAGACTGCTTATTGATCTGGTGACTATATTGGCTGTAAGAAGGAAAAAAATATGTGGATTTTTTTCCATAGGCTTTGAGTATCTGTTTTTGTTACCGACTGCACCACTGAAAAGTTGGTTCTTTAATACTGTCCATGAACTGTCTCCCTCTTCTGGGAAGCTCATGTGTAGATCAGATGAGGATTTAAGAGAACTGGATTCTATTCTAAGTCTAATAGTAGCTTGCCAGGTTTTAGTGAAGGCACTTCAACATTGTTTTGCCTCAATTTACTTATCCATAAAATGGGCATAATGATACTAGCCTCCTTCATGTGTTTTTTTGAGCTGTACTGATGCAAAATGCTACTATGACCCCTTCTGTAATTACTGTTTCCTCACAGAAGGCTTGATGCTGTTAGATGCTACCTGAATGGTAGTAAGACCTCTTAATGCTTAAGTAGTGTCAACTGCTGTTCAGCATGTGACCAGTACTGTGCAAAAATGGGTCCAAATAATGGCATATTTTTCACATCAAGTTCGTCTTTATTTTGCCCCGTAACAAGACTGTGTTATCTTTTCTATCTGAATATTTTGGCAGTCTTCAAATAGACAGACAAGAGGGCATACTGCACGGGGTTAGTTTTGCATTCAGTTGTAAAGAATTAGAGTGAGGCTGAGTAAGGGTGCCACCCTTACTTCTAATGTTAAAATGCATATGCCTTCCCATTGTTTGGGGCTAAATTGTCTTTGAGTCCCATGCATAACAGTTAATTCTGACTGCAGCAATGCTCGCTAATACTAGTGAGTGTGGATCTGATGCATGACAGGATGCCTTTCTGCCAAAAAGCCACTCATTGCTTCAGCAGGTGCCGATTTTGCCGTTTTTGCTGTTCAGCCTGTAAGGAGTTTTATAGGCCCATTCTCCCTATTCCCAGAAACAACCTAGTGCTACATGAGAGAGCTGACACTGAAACTCATTGCAAGTCAAAATGTTGACCTTTTAGCAGAACCCTGTCGGGAGTTTCCTGAGATGACAAGATATCAGTATAGAAGTATATGTAATTTCTCTCTCTCTATGACACCCCCTCTACTCTTCTCTCCAGATCTAACAACATACAAATATATTAACATATGACACAATTATTCCAATACTTGATAGCCTGTTAACATTTTAGATAGTATAAAGTGATTTCTGCAATAAGTTTGTTCTCCATTTAAGCAAATTGCAAACTGCCTTTTAGCACATGAAATACAAGGCAATCAGGTACTTAGTGCTAGCTCAAGTAGTCAGCTGACAAAGCTTCTCGGGTAATTGAAATAATTTACTGAATCTAGTATGGAGAAGGTAGCTTGAGATTTCCACTGTCCTACGGTGAATAACATTTATTCCCAGACAGTATTGCTTTGTTGACTGCATATGAAAATAATACTGTCTTATTCTTTCTGTAGCTGGGGGGTAAGGTGACAGTAGTAGGGATTCCACTATTCCATCAACTCATTTTATCTGTGTGGAAAAGGAAAGAGCGAGAATGAAAAAGGCAGCAATCTGATTAGTTAGTTAGAAGTGGTTACAATTTGTGTTGCTGTAGGTCAACGGTTGTCTAGAGGATCACATCAAAAGCCTGTTCTACTTGCTTTCTTTGGTCCTCTGCTGAAACCAATTTTTTTTTTTTCTTACTTGGCCCTTTTCCCAGGTATTCTTGAGAATTTAGCCCAAATGATTTGATATGGTTTCTTCCAAGGGAAGAGTGAGTTGTTCTAAATGCACAAATTATACTTGCTTTATTAATGGTTCCTTTACGTGGCCTAGAGGCATCAAATCAGGATTGGAGTCATTCCATTTAGAACTTGGCTGTTTGATGAAGCTGCATCCTTTGTTGTAGAAGTGTCTAATTTCATGCATCTTGCAAGTGAGTTATTTCAGAAGGTTTCCAGAATGATTTCTTTAGGCAACAAATTAATGGCAAGTGTCATGAGAGTCAGCAGCAAGGAATGGAGACAATCAGTGCAAATATTGAGCCATCTGAAAGAAGCTAATGACAAGGTATGGCTCAGAAGATAATACTTGGAGGATGAAAGTAATTTCTGTGTAATTCATGAAGAAGGATACAATTCTTAATCTTAGAAACTGACTTGCTAGTAGGGAAGGAAAAGAAATTATAATGTTAAAATTATGGGTTTCCTGAGTTGTGATGCAATCAAACTGTCAGAAATTTATTCTCAGATATTATTTGTGGCCACTTCTGATATACTATGCGCAAAATCTTTCTTAATATTTTCTGACTTGCTTGTTCTCTTTAGTTTATGTCTTATGTCCATTAGGTTACTGATGAGAGAGGGAGAGAGAGTTATGTTAGTTTAAATGGGTCTCTTTGTGGGGACAGGGTTTGGCTGCTAAGTAAATCTGTTTTTTGGGAGGACCAATAGATTAGGTGGCTGAGAGAGTTTTAGTGGTGTTTTATTTAAAATACACTTTGAAAGTCTGAAATCCTGATTTTGTGATTGATTGTATAGCTGGGGGCTTACACATTCAGTGAGGTGATCTCACTGCCTGATCTGTAGAGCTCAGTTTGAGACAAGGTTCAGTTTGTAAGCTGTTTTCATAATTAGACTGGACCCAGATTACAGCTGCACAGGGATAGAGAGACCTGTCTGTGAAGTAAATTGACAAATGAGGAGCCTAGGGATAAATATTGAATTCTTGTTTTGAGAAGAAATATCTGTTCTCTCTAGCCTGAAAACCTCTAACAAAATTTTATAAAGATGTCTGTTTCATGGATCATTAGATTAGAGAGGCTCCTTATGCCTTAATTTCATGTTTATATTTTGGTACTGATGAATTATTATATACAACAATGCTCTTTGTAAAGAAACATTAGCACAAAATGATTTTTTTCAATTGAGAGCCCATAGATAGAGATGCTTCCAAAGCACATTCTGATCCCCTATGTTTGATGGTCAGAAGCAACTGGGCCAGGCACCTCACGTGTGCCACAGGTAGCTAAGATGGAGACTGGAGGCAGCCTAGTCGTGTTAGGGTAACATATTGCCTGGGCTCTGTGGAGGGTGGCTATTTCTACCCAACTATACAGCCGTCCTTCAACAGAGTCTGCTGATTCTCATGTACATAAAGATATGAGCAATAGTGTGACAGAGTGGGCAATATGTCCCTGTCAGGACATGAATTCTTTTTTGTTTTATGAGCGTAATTTATGATTGCAATCTTCAGTGTAGAGAAGAATATGCATTTTATAGTAGCACCGCAATGCATCTAGGAAGCGTAAAGAGGCCAATCAAGGTCTCAGCAAGTATTTGCAGTGCAATAGAATGAAAGGGTTTCTACCAGCAGAGCCACTAATCATGTGTTCCCTGGCCAGCTGCTGCTAAAGAAGGGAAGACGGGGGGGAAAGTCCAGAAAATTTCAAGTAGGGAAAGGGAAAAAAAGTAGTGTTCAGATACTGTAAAGGAAACATACTCTTGAAAGAAAGGGATGAGAGGTATGTCCAGCCTACTTCTGGGAAGAGAAGACAGCTGAAGGAGCTGGGGACAAGTGGGATATTGTTTTTTCTCGAGGACATAGACCAAATCCAAATGATCCAAAGGGAGATGCCTTTCAAGTATTTGTGTTTTTTCCAAGCGTATGCAGTGCTCTAGCACTATCTGCAATTAAAGAGCGTGTATGTAAGAAATTCCTTTGAAATGTCTGTTTTACTTTCTTGAACATAAAACTATGAGTCCAAACAGCTACAGCTAGGTATAATTCTGATGGAACAGGCATAACAGCAGAGCTGAACTGGGTTTTACCACTGGTCTGAGGCCGACGGCAGCTGGACTACAGGGTCCCATACAGAAGGCTACAGACAGGGTTTTTGTATCTAGAAATGTGTTGAAGAGACCTACAGTAAAGATGGTATTCAGAATCTTACCAGATCCAGCTGCCTTGGAAATGTTGTATCCAATTACAGCAGATTGATGATTGTCTATGAAAGGGACTCAGCCAGGACTGTGACAAATAGTAATACGACATTCCATTGCATTTTTCCCCAAATCTTTAATGGAAAATAAAGAAAAAAGATGCAAATATTTGCTATCTCAATAAAAAGCTGAGACACTAAATAAAAATAATAGTGTGTTTATGTGTTTATGTTTTTTAAAGAGGAGAAGAGTTGTTTCCCTTCCTCTGATATTTTTTCCTCACTTCTCAGCTTTTAGCAGTTTCAGAACGGAAAGAGAAGGGAATCCTAAAGTGATATTAGAGATGATCAGTTCAGACTTTTCACTATTTCTCTGCCGCCCACATGTCCTGGATCCCAGAGCATGCTGTTTGTTATCCATGGAAATGGGTATGTTGTCTGCAAGCAGGTCGATTAAGGTTTTCATTTTGATTTTCATTTCTCTCTCTGAGAAGTCAGCATTGTAAATTAATCTTTAATGTGTACTAAGAGTAAGCCTTTAAGGGGGATTCATTTAGTGGATGTATTTGTGAAACAGATTTTTAAAGAGGAAATGTCCTTATATAGTTTATGTATGTCCAGCATTTGCTAACATTTCTTTTTTCTCCCCTTTTTTCCTTATTCCCTGGTGAGTTTGAAATAAAGCTGATGTCAGTGGCCTGTCTGTCCTTCAGTGAATCTACATTCAAGGTCTCTGAATCCTAAAACTGAATTGTGATTTTTGCATTTGTTTATTTAAGAAATAGAGATTTCTACCTTGTTGAAAGCTCCATTTATTCTAAAATCTGGCACAAGGCTTCTAGAGAGCTCCAGAACCTCTGCTAAATCCAATCTTCTGTTTAACAGCTTCTCTGCTCAGAAGAACAATATCCTTGCCCTTTCTATGATTCTTGTTGCCTGTGGTGGATTATACCAGCTAGAGAGTTTTCTATGATGAGTATGATTATAAGTAGTAATATTTTGTGTTTTAGATTGGTGGCTATTGGCACGCATATTCCATTACATGTTCTTAGCTTTTTGGCTATTGTCAAGCTAGCTTAGATTCTGATGATTTACTGTTGTGTAGGACCTATCCCTTGCTTTTGTAAGCTTTGTAAAGGAAGAATAATATATTGTAAAATCTGTGCTGAAGAAGTACAGGAAGGAAGGAAAAAGAAAAATTTATTTAACATTCTAAGAAAACATACATTTTGGGCTTCTCAGAGTGTGATTCTGGCAACCTTCTTAGGACAGGACACCTCTCAATCTGTGCTGTGTAGCCCCATACACATCACTGAGGCATGCAGAGTATGGATTCTTACTCACACATGAAATGTAATGTCTATCGTTAGACACTCATTCATATTATAATAGCACTAGTAGATCAAGTTGGTCCCTGGACTCCTATTGTATTTTCAAGGCTTATTTCTTTCTTTGTTTTTGTTTAATACTGATGACGCATCCCTTAAGGATAAAGGCATTTTAATAACACTCTCTTAGCAGCAAGGAGTTTTGGCACCTGCATCAGTGCTGAGAGCGAGAGCATCTGTACTGTTTGCTGTGATCATGCAGAGAAAGAGTTGACTTCATTTCTACAGCAGTTTTGACTATAATTTCCCTCGATTGCAGTCTACTTTCATTTAATTTGTGCTCAAGGGCCCTTCACACAGAATGATTTCTACTAGGTGAAAGATCTTGCTACAGCTGAGAGGTCACAATATAATACACTCTATTGATTGTAATGAATACTTGCTATTCACTATATTCAGGATGCAAGAAGAAATCCACTTTGAGTCCTGAAATAACAGTAAAATGTATGTCGATCGTACCTACAACTTGCAGCTGTGTTCATGGAAACTTAGTATCAGGCATGAGAGGCCTGTCATCAGCTTGACTATGCAAACTCATCATTTTTTTTAAGTTACCTTTGTATAAGAGTCTTTTTGTGGTGTGTGGAAGAGGGAATGGTTGCGTGACCAGTAGGGATTTTGTTAAATTCTGGAAAAAAAGACTATCTAATGCAATGTGAGAAACAGGACTGTAGTTCCCATGGAGGAAAAAGGTATTTGCTGATTTTAATGTGAACACAATCTTTTCCAGCAGGGGATGGGTAAAAATAAATCACTTCTCGATGGGAAAGAAATCAAATGATCTATCAGTGTCTTCCCAAAAGACAGAGAACAGGAGGACGATGACAAGGGCTATTCATTCCTTTCATTTCTCCCTTTGTTCCTAGGATCTATTAAACCATCTGTGGGTTCCGTACATGCACAGGTCACAGGTTCTCCAATCGTTTCCAGCTAAAAATCACTGCTTCTGATTTCAATTTGGTTGTGTATGCATTTACAAAGGAAGTAAAACAGCTGACTGACAGGGCAGGCTGTAGATGGTCAGTAGCATCCTCCTTGATGAGGTGGTGCTTATATCGAGTAGTTCAGCTGAGGTCAATGTGATCAGTTCTGTATATATGTTTAGAGGAGCTGGCAGCACTTAGCGAAGAGACACTACTGTTTTGTGCTGTTAGATCTAGAAAACAGATATAAAATCAGTGCCCACTGTACAGCAGTTCTTGACATGACTAATGTCACCTCATGTAACAGGGGCTATTTTTTCCTGTTTGAGCTCACTAACCTTACAGGAAAACCATTGTTACATCTTGGAGATAATTTGCTAAAGAAGACATAATTTCATGTATATTTATTTTTTAAAATCCAATGAAGTCCTACTTAAAAAGGAAAAAAAACCCAGCAACAAAAAATCAAAACCCAGTCACAACCAACCTGGGACAAATCTATGATGGCACAAATTGATGCAACACCATTGACTTCAAAGACATAGTACATCTGTACACTATGGTTGAATTTATCCCAGAGCATTTGCCATGCCCAATTAGATCCCATATCAATCTAGTCTGCAAGCCTGTCTCTGAAGGTAGCCGGCACCAGATGTTTCAGAAGGAAGATGGAAGAAACCACCTGCTTCTTAGAGAAACGAGGCCAATATGTTCTCTACATTAGGTGCCCTCCTGGGTAGTGGTTAGAGATAGGTTTAAGTCTGAAAGCAGAAACTGTAATATTATTTCTCAAAATGTATGGCTTTTTAAAATGTTTTTATTGAATGGATGTTTGTGTATATCTTTGTGCAATACATTTTTTTTAAAGCTGTTTTGGTATCAAGAGGTCTTTCGTTTCTGGCAAGAGGGTGAACCTGTATGTCTGAAGAGGCCAAGTTTGTGACACTAACTTCATGACAATACTAGAAGTGGAAGTGATAACTCCTGGAGCTCTTTTTAATGAGGTCTAATATGTAGGAAGAGTGTTTACATTTATTTATTTGATGTTTTACATTAGCAGTGGCAGATAATGAAACCCTTTCTAGCCTTTTTGAACCTTTTGTCAGTAGTCAGGCTTAATTTCATGCTCATCTGAGTTAATACAAATTCAGTGACACTATTAGGTTTCAAAATCCATTTCCTATTGTTGTAGTTTAGGTCAGGACAGACTAAACGCATACATTAATTCCTGCACAATAATTGGATCTGTGAGGAATTTGGATATTTATCGCCTCTGTGAAAGAGTGATTATTAATGCAGAGAACGCTGCAAGTTACAGAAATGTGGTTCTCTCTGCTTCCCCTTTAGTTGCTCACAGGAGCAGCAGTTGTCAGTAGTTGGAAGGAGTAGGTATTAGGCACATTGGTTTTGGCCGCATGAGCCTTGTCCAAGGTGTCCCTGGTGGTCCTCTGTGGTCTGGCATCCCCAAAGGTAGAGTTGTGCCGTGCCCCACCCCCCAGCTTTGGGCTGACATGGATGAGATTATTTGATCTTTTTTGGTTGTTGGACCACTCTGAGCTGCCAGTCCTTGACTGATGCAGCGAGTCACTGGGCAAAGATTCTTATATAAGTTTAGTTCTGCTATTTCTGCCAGTTAGACATTTTTTTCATAACAAATGTCTAATTGTGCTTGATTCAACAAAAATTACATTCCTAACAACTGCGTAGCAACATACAGAAGGCCAAACTGGCTTCCAACATCAGCCTCAGTAAGTCAAGTAATATCAGCTCAGTAGGGCAAAACACCTATCTTTTGCGTTTACAGAGCAGAAAAAAAGAATTATGCCAAATAAACTGAGTGACTACAAATGACTGCAATACAAGATGTATATATTTAAATGAAAGAAACAGACACCAGAGAATATTAGGTAGAGTGGCAGAGCTGAGACTCATTCTTCTCCCTCTCTTTCCCTTGTATATTGAATGGGAATGGATTACTGCAAAAAACAAATAGCACTCTGAAATTTCTCTTTTGTCACCAAAGGCAGGCTGGATATTAGCAGCAGCTAGCTTTTATGGTTGATATGACCTTGCCAGTGACAGTGTGTGTTGCCAGTATGGAAACACCACAGTTCATCAAGTTCAGGAGTGGTGGTGCCTCAGGGTTTATGGCCTGATCTGAAGCTCATGGAAGGACTTGTGTTGTCTTTGGTGGCTGTAGACCAGATCCTAACAGCACAAAAAGTATTCTCATTTCTTAGTGACTCTCATAGGAAGAACTAACAGGATTAGCTAGAAAGGTGCTGAGGGAGTTTCTGTCAGTCTGGTGATTTTGCAGTGCATCTCTGAGCTCACAAATTGGTATGTAGGTTGCTCTTCCTGGATTAAAGAAAAAAAATCTGACTAATACCCAGTTATAACTTGGTTTTGGCCCTTAATGATTTCTAAGGTGGTTAAACTGAGAGATGTACAACAAAATGCCCCTGAAACTTCAAGGACAAATAATGATGTTTAAATTCAGCTACAACAGGGCAAAAGATCATCATACTGAGGCCTTTTTGCCCTTAATGTTCATACTGCCATTTCTTGCATCCCTTTTTGATTGTTGGATGTATTTATATCCAACATATATAAAACTAAGAACAGAAAAACTGATTCTCCTTCTTAAAGGCTTTTCATGTTTATTTTTTTGGTGCTTGTAAACATTAGGAAAGTCAAGTCTGTTTTTAACTTGTATTATTGAAAGATATAGTTTAGGTCAAACTTCACAATTTACAGCTTAAAACTTCCTCATCCCCCTTCTATGAAATAAGTTTTATTTGTACACAGAAATGAGAGAAGGCGTTTGCTGCCGACTCGGGCATACTGCTCTTATTTCCACTCTAGAGTCATAGTTACTATAGGAAAAGGTAGCAGAAATGCATGGAGACGTTATTAACTTACAAACTAAGCACAATATTGCAAGCTGCAGTTTGGAGCAGAGGAATTTTTTAATTAGGAAACTTGACAAGGCTTAAATGAATTGTTTTTTGCCTCAGTAAAAACTGTGGCCTTGATAGATTTCTATTATTGAAAAGCATGTTAATTTCCCCTGTTCAATTCTTCTTTCACTGGCTGTTATACATCATAGGAATTAATTTATTGGTGGAAGCACTGAGTGGGAATTGATGATTATTTTGAGAACAGCTCAGCACAAAACTACTCACATGAGTAAAGGAGGCCAGGACTTGGTTCACAGTTCAGACTCCACAAATGCTATTATCAGTTGTTTCAGAAGTTAGAATCATTTTTCCCTGCATCTTTGTGGTATGCAAGAATATAATGTAACCTGGGGTTTGTGCTTTATTCTGATACTACTTGGTCACAGAGGTGCAGGTGTTGGTTTTGTTCTTCTACATTTCACATAAAAAAACCCCAGAAAACCTCAAAGATCATTGTCCACTTCAGATCAGTGTTGATCATCTGCCACAGTCATCAGCATGCCAAGAGCACGAGCCAATATCACTTTCTGCCAGTGAATCTTGAGTCCAGGGGATGATGAGCCGTACTGAGACAGCCACATAGTTCTCAGTGATAGCCTTGGTAACATTTAGGATTACCAGCTGTACAAATCCATCAATGACTCCCTGTGTATTCCCCTATATGGTGCCAACCCCTCCTTCAGAGCAATTGCATCTTCATGATAATAGTCTTTACCAATGATTTCTCAGGTCTAAACAGGTTAGCTGCTAAGCTTATAGAAAGATGCTGTGTTCTGCTTGCAGAAGGAAGCAGATACCACCGGTGGCTCACCGCACAACTGCGCATCACCGTTCTTTGTAGTATGAGATGCTATCACTCATTCAGGGCTACCAGCAATGCCTAATCCTCTTCTGTCAAAATGAATCCAGTTACTTTACAGTCACTATGCAAACTGTTCGTGTTCGTGTGATTACTGTGGCTGAAGCAGGTTAAGGAGCGCACAAACAGATACATGGTGCCCTGAATGTACAAGGCACAATCTGTTTCTTTCTTTCCATCCAATTCTGTTACCATGACCACACTACTATCCTTTCCCAACAAAGGTTGACAGCTTCTCAGACCTAGAAATGATGCTTCACTCAGTGAAGCAAGTCTAGGAAAAGTTAATCCAGGAGGAGCTATCCCAAGTCATCCACCTTTTTTTGCACTGAAGTCTTCTGGCTGACAGCTTTTAAAGCCACTCAGCTGGATGGTCAAAAGGAAATGTTCAGTGACCTTTATTAGGACTTGTCAGTATCACAGCCCATGGCAATGTTTCTCCAAGATGGGTGGCAGTAATTTGAAATGACACTGCCACAGCAAAGACAGAGGTGTCAGTAAGTTTTGCTAGTTTAGTAGGATTTGCTAGTGCTCTGGGGACCTCTGCTCCAATATTGTACAACACACTGCAAGGAAAACTCTGGAAAGCATGGAGACAGTAGCAAAAAAAAAAAAAAAAAGTATGAACCCAAGATGTTGGATGCTTATTTTGAATGAAAATTCAGTGCAGTGTATACACCCTGATTTAGATGGAAGAAAGCAAAAGCTGATGGATAAATAACTATTTCTGAATGATTCTCTGCAAAAATTAATATGGAAAAAATCAAGGATTGTGCAAAAATCTTCTTATACAGACAAGTTCCATCTCAGAAGGAGTTAATATGAGTCGATTTTGCAGTGGAAGACATAGAATCACAGGATTGCAGAATGGCTGAGTTTGGAAGGGACCTCTGGAGATTGTCTAGTCCTACCCCCCTGCTCAAGCAGGGTCATCTAGAGCACATTGCACAGGACTGCGTCCAGGTGGGTTTTGAGTATCTCCAGCGAAGGAGACTCCGCAACCTCTCTGGGCAACTTGGTCCAGGGCTCAGGCACCCTCACAGGAACGATGTTTTTCCTCATGTTCAGATGGAACTTCCTGTGTTTCAGTTTGTGCCCGTTGCCTCTTGTCCTGTTGCTGGGCACCATGGAGAAGAGTGTGGCCCCATCCTCTTGACACCCTCCCTTCAGATACTTGTACATATTGGTGAGGTCGCCTCTCAGTCTTCTCTTTTCTAGGCTCAACAGGCCCAGCTCTCGCGGCCTTTCTTCAGAGGAGAGATGCTCAAGTTCCCTCATCATCTTTGTACACATTACATGCCCTAAAACAGTTGATAGCACTCTCTCCAAACTATAGACAAGTGTTGAGAAAAATCCGCCGGCCAGCACAGATATCTGGGAAAGGATGGACTGTTTTCATGAAGGATTTTGTTTCAAATATCTGAGGCTTTGTTAACAGTCCGAGTGGAGCTGGGCAGAAGTAATTCTGATAGCCAACTCAGAAAGACGAGGCTAGGCTGCTACGATTCTGCAGACTTTGCAGATTCAGCCTCTACAAAGGCCCATGATCTTCACGTGAATACACACAGTTGTCAGAGAAGTCAGTGATTTCAAGGGCAAAATTTGGCCACATCTTTAGTAACTTAGGCAATTCAGTTAAATTAAGGTGGGAAAAATCATACCTTAGATGGTTAAACAGAAATAAATTAACAATTTTATATTTATATATTTTTATGTCTATATATATGTACACATTCACGCACACACACACACACAATGTATACAAAAATGGTTCACATATATAATAATAATAATAATAATAATAATATATTTTATATATTTTATATATATATATATATATACGCCTAAAGATAGCATGGGCAGTTATGCACCATAACACTGTTATGTTACATTCATCACTGTGGTGTGTGAGAACCTTCTGTTAGTACATTAAGCCATATAGCTGCACATCTGTTACATGCTTATTCTCGGATTCTCCTCTTAGGAGGAGAAACTTGTCCAATGATGTCTTTTATTTTGGTGGACCTGAGGGATTTTATTCATTTGTTTGCTCTTTCAATCCATGTGCTTTTACGGACATATATTAAATAAGGAAAGAGCAAAGGAAATTGTCTTGCACTGGAAACAGAAGATAGAAAGAGAGGTTTGTCGGAGACTCTCAATCCATCACTGATGCTGAGGTTTCCACGATACCCTGTGTTGCTTCACACAGCCTTACACAAGGCACTTGGAGAGCAAAAGGAATATGCTTTTAATGCCAGCTAAGTGAAATGGGACATCTGAAATTAGAAATAATTGCTGCTGATGTGAATTTCCCAGCACAGATGTGAGAATATGAGGATAGAAGCCAAATAGGTTCAAAAAGGGTTGCACTTTTGTAAAATGCAGCCTCTGTCAGGCACTGACAACCTGTATCTGTTTAGATCATCCATTCCCTTGTTTTAGTGTAGCATGTACTGGCAGGTCTCCTTCACTGAGCTTGGGACTCAGTCTCTTTCTCTGTTGCTCTGTGTTATTCTTTGGCTCTTGCAGAGAGAAATTACTCTGACTTTCATCTCTAACTCATCAGAGTTCTGGTTCTGGTATCTTCAGTGTCTCCGTGTTGTCCATAATATCCAACCCAGAGTAAGGATGAGGACTTGGAGAGTGATTAGAAGTCCTCTTTCTCTCCTGTACTGTTTAAAAAACTACAGCTGTTTTTGACATTGTCTATGATGTGTTCCAGGCAAATATCCTATTCTAGCCCTGTTTACTCTTAGCCGATAGCTCTTTGTGCTACAGTGGCAGCTTTTAAACTAGAACCGTTTCTTCTTTCAGATGGCAGGGAAATCTGATATCTCTGCTTAGTACTAGGCAGTTTCACAGTGCACAGTTGCTATGAGTATGTAATCACAAATGGAGTGCTCTGAGTTGCATACCAACTTTTACAAGTAGTGAGATAGCAGCTGGCCAACCTGACCCTGATGCACTACAGGGCACCGACGTAATCTGACAGACTGGTCCTAGTATGAGGCAGCAAAATGTAGGACAGCAGTGGGAAGACTGCCAAAGCCTGAAAAAGGTCATCTGAAACACAGATGCAACCATTGGAACTTTTCCTTCCTCTTCCCTAACTCATCCTGAAATGAAACTTCTCCCCTTTCAAAGGAGATTCTCAGCTGGCAGAAGCTTGCCAGTTCACTTGGGAGAACTTCATTATGAGGCTGCAGGGCATATTAACCTGAAAACATAAAGTACCAGAACATCCCATGCATTCATCCTTTCCCCTGCCATACCATGTAGCCCCTAGCCACACTAAAATAAGCTAAACGGAATGGTTGGGCAAACAACTGAGTTGCAATGATTTGATCTGTTTCTCCCATCCAGCCTGAGTTAAAAGTTTTTGTCATATGTAAGATGTTTGGGGCATGAACAGGAAAGGGAAATGCTGGAGCCCCAGCTCAATTTGATTCTGGTATAAAGAGAAATCCTCTCTTATGTTCTATACAGCCTGGGAGAAGCTTACACAGAAGTCTGTGCCTTACCACTGTGATCTGTATTACAGAAGAGGGGATTTTGGTTGGCAGAGAGTGAGGACTCATAACCATGTTACCTTACACAGTTTCTGGGCCAGGGTTCAAAAGAGACCAAAAGTTCAAGGTCTTTGCAGCAACAATTTTCCTGGCATGTTTTGTCAGCTATGAGTTATATCTGTTTGGTGCTCTGAGATGGTGGAAGCTGAGCTGTGAAAGAGCCACATTTAAGTAGTGGTATACTCAAACAAGTATACACTGATTTTCATAAAGCTTAAGGGCATGGATTTGGTGCTGCACTAACTTGGTAAATGCAGATTTTAGTTCAGATATAGTTCATATCTTCCCAGGACCTCACTCTTATTCCTGTCTGTCCTCAATAAATCAGTATCTTATGTGTAGATATATGACAAGTAACTGCTATCTGCCTGTGTCAGATCAGAGGTGCTTATCTGCCCCCAAATCAGATTTGTGCTCAGTCTACATTTTATGGTCTTGAAAGGCCAGCAAATTACACCACAGGCAGTATGAAAAATCCTAACCATGTAATTTCATGCAATTTAATCAACATCACATAGTTTTTTGAATGTAATAATTTATTTTCAAGAAGTCAATAATTAAAATCTATTAGAGAACACATTTAGATTTCTTTTAGTACTTACTTCACTTCCACACTCCACAAAAAGATTTATTTAAAACATTCAAGTATCTCATTTCCACTCCATTATACTTGTGCTGCTTGTTCGACAGAAAATGAGTTTTTCTTAAACATTTTCCTTTTATTAGCACTTATGATTGACTGAGAATCAACAGAATGGAACTGGTTGCCAAAGCCTCACTTCTTGTTATGAGCCACAACTCTTACACTTTTGTGCTTTGAAGGTATATTAGTTTTATTTTAGAATCAGCAGTATCACTAGCATTCCCAAAGGAGTAATACCTGGACACATTTTTTACTTTTTCTGAATGTGTTAGCTCATGTTAGAATGCAAATTAAAGCTCATGGTAGATGTACTGGTTGGCTGGATACCTGCCTAAATAGGCTTCCAAGCACTTGACAGCCACAGCTGGTACTGCTTGCTATGGGACAGAAGGAACATTGCCTGCTGGCAGCAGTGGCCTAAGGGATGTCCTTAGGACATCCCCCAAAAGATGTTTCATATTATGAGTTTGGTTGCTATCTGCATAAAGTCTCAGTCTTTTTGGTAGGCAGGATCTGAACTTTCCTTCCTTCTAAGTGACTGAGATGGGCTTTTTATGTGCTCCTGGAAGCACAGAGTGGTCTGTGTTCCTATAAAAGTACTACAATTACACAGTTAGCAGGAGAGTTCGAAAGAGAGGCTACTAGGTCTTTTTTCTTGAACCCTGAATAGATTAAAAAAAGAAAGAGAAAAAATGATGTTCTACTTTTACTTACTAGAAACATATGTGGCAGTGAATTTCGTGAGCTCACTAATGTGACTGTCATGTCTTTTACACAAAAATGATCATTTGCATTTTCCATTAAAAAACTTGATATTCTTTATAAACTTACTTGAATTCTCTTAGGAGAACTGACAGTTCCTACAGAGAAAAAAAGCCACATTATTATTATGTCACTTATAGAAATGCTAATGGCAGAATATGAAGGACAGCATAATTATAGTGTTGCTCTAGTGATTCCGTGGTTAAGGTTTTCTCAGTACTTTAATTATAAACTACTTATTTCAGCAGTTTAACTTTATAAATTCTCAGTCAAACACCCTTTCAGTTTCCTTCATTCTTTGTGGTGCATTTTGATGTAAAAAGATCCGCTTCTAGGCCAAGTAGGAGTCCCATGCAATCAGGAGTACCCACTCTTATGAACAATAGCTGGACTGAAGAGGACCAAGGAAAGAACTAGTGTTTTCTGCTGAAGGATATGAGAACCAAACTGTTGTTGAGAAGTAGGTGCACTGTAATAAATCGCAGTATAAAACCCTGCTGGAGAGAGTTAGGCAGATGCCAAGCAAATTTGACAAGCTGAGGTGAAAAGCTGCAAAATATGTAAATGATATCAGATGAGGTCAAAGCACAGCAAGAAAAAGAGAGTTCTGCTGAGTGTAGCTCTCTAGCCAGCATCTTGGAAATGTGCCACCTCAGCGTATCTGAACTCAGGGAAGGAAACTTAAGAAAGAACAAAACCTTTGAAAGAACATCTGCTTAGATGCTCATCCAGCAGGCACAATTCTCTATATTCTGCAAAATGATTTTTCAGTTGTTGAATCCATTCTGGGAGCTTTGGTCAGGGAAATTTACCTTTCGGGCAACAGGCCTGGGCAATCATTTAGGCCCCATTGGAGTCACTGTGACTTATGATGTGCAACGCTTTTAAGCTCATGCCTACATGAATCCCTGAAGAGGAACTGACTTAAACATGTGGCCCAATACTTTCCTGAAGGAGGACCTAGAGAAGGAACAGATAGTTCTGTGAAGCTCCTTAAGAAACAAATCTAGAGTCAGATCACATCATTTGAACAGCCCTGCAAACTTATCAAAATTGTAAAGCACAAATCCAGTGATCAACAAGACTCCTTTGTTCAGAGAACAGCAATTTGAGAAACCTGACCTGCGAAGCCTCAAAGACCTCATTAGAAGCTTGTAATCCTTGGTTTGTTTATTTACTGTAATAAGTGTACATTGATAGTTTTGCCTCAAAAGTTACTGCTGCTTCTCCTTGGTGGGGAAGAACATGAAGGACAGAATTTAAACTGTTATGATAAGACTATGTTGGCATTCATTTCAAAAGAAAGTTGGGGAGTGAGATTGAGGGAGGAGAGCAAACACATGCAATTGTGGAATAGTTTGCGATAGTTTGTGAATAAGATTGGGTGGTTCCTTAGATTTCCCTTTCTATCGACAAGTCCTTTCTTCTCTCCTCCCTTGCTCGTCTACCTTTCTGCTCAAGCAAAGACTTTCGGAAAACTCTCTGAATGGTTCCAAATATCTCCTTTCCTTAAGAGCCATTCTCCTTGCTCCTCTGCAGGGAGTTTGGGAGATAAAGTTGGGTTCCGCAGAGTTCAAGGGGAGGTTGAATTGTTGAACTGAACTGAGATCTGTATCAGCTTCAGGAACATTCATTTTTGCAGGACTGCACTACAGGTGTTTTTTGCTGTGTGTGTTTGTTTTTTCACTCTCCTGCTGTGAGAGATGTGGTGCTTTAATGTGGAAATGGGTGTGTATTTGCGTGCAGGCGTGGGGGGAAGTAGCCAGCATCCAAACACAGACCACACAATCAGTCCAGGAGGTTCCTGCAGAGCTTTGAGGATAACTTTTTGACACAGGTGGTGAAGAAGCCAACGAGGAGAGGTATGCTGTTGGACCTTGTACTAACAAACAAAGAAGGTCTGGTTGGAGATGTGAAGGTTGGGGGCAGCCTTGGCTGCAGTGACCATGAGATGGTGGAGCGCCGACCTCCAGGGACTCGTGCATTTATCACACCAAAACCAACCTGGGCTCGCCCAAATTATTTTATCTGAACATGAGGAAAAACTTCTTTACTGTGAAGGTGACTGAGCCCTGGACCAAGTTGCCCAGAGAGGTTGCAGAGTCTCCTTCGCTGGAGATACTCAAAACCCACCTGGACGCAGTCCTGTGCAATGTGCTCTAGATGACCCTGCTTGAGCAGGGGGGTAGGACTAGACGATCTCCAGAGGTCCCTTCCAACCTCAGCCATTCTGCGATTCTGTGATTCAAACAATCTTAACAAAGATTTATGAGGCAAATTATGTTATTTGTTAAATACCCAGATAGAAAATCAGAAGCTCTAGATGTGATGAGTAGTGAGGGTATCAGCAAGAAGCTATGATTCAGACAAATAAAAAGCCTCATGTATTAATTTAAAATGATATACTGTTCCCTTTCATAAATGACAAAGGGGTAGTCTGTCATCCTTTCCCTTCCCCTTACTGAAGCTGGTTCCTATATTCTCCGTTTTTTTCTTTTGCTACTGACATGGGAGGTACACAAGTGGCTTAATGAGGGACAATACCTTGTGAATCTATAAGGATACTGATTACAAAAAAAAAATTATTCTGCTCTGAGCTATGGCAATACAGTTTGGATTTCAGAACTAGGAATTAGTTGGCCTGGGGAGAAGGACTGGGGAACTTGGACTTGTCAATACAAAGCTTCATCCCCTACTGGGAGCCCACAGCACAGGGTGCAAAAGTGAAAGAACTCCTCCCTCCTCTCCTCTCTTCCTTGGATCTTTAGGTCCTCACAGGCTCACAAGGGTAGCAGATCTCCTCTGTCATTTTGCCTGAGCAGTGGGAGGAGGGCTGCTAGCGAGTGGGGAGGAAGAGCCATCCCAGCTCCTCTGGCTGTCTGCTGCTAGGGCCTGGAAGTTGAGCAGCAAGTACTGCCCCAGTCTCACACAGGCAAGGGACAGGGACAGAGACACAGGGCTCTCTGTTGGTACGATAACACCATGGTAATATCAGCACCTATTAATTTTTTAATTACTTAAAACTGCCTATTTTTGGAATCATGATATCACTGTGCCAGCAGACTGTTGCCCATCACTAAAGTTGATTTGCTATAACTCACTACTGTCTCATGAAGAATAAAGGAGCTGAAAGGCAGTGTTACCTGAAAATGTTTCTTTTTCAAAATGATTTCATTTTCAACAATATTCCATTTTCAGCAACGTTTTCAGTGTTACTGAAAATATGTTATCTTCCAGTTCAGTACTGTTTTTCCCCTTTTGAACACTGCTTGTTGCACTTAAAATAAGAATGACATTCAACAGCACGCAGATCTCTAAGTAATTGAGATGCTTCTGGAAATGTTAACCTACCCCTTTTGCTTACTAATAAGTACTAATAATGTCTCTGTACAATTCCAGCTTTTTAGAGGCACAGTGCTGCAGAAGGACTGCTTAGTTTTGAGCCTTTCATTCCAGTAGTGCAATGGCAAATCAAACAGCAGGTGAATACCCCTTTTTGGTAGTCCAGACCAGCAGTGAGGGGTGGATAAACTCCTGTTTATCACTGACCTTTCTACCCTTGCTCTGTTCCCCGGTATTGAAAATGTCAGGATTGGGTTTACTGCATCTCATCAAGTGAACAGAAAATTAAAAAAATAAAAAGCAAATGATCAAGTGCCATTGCAGGTGAGCGATGTTTACTGGTCCAGACAGCTAGAGTTGGTGGCTTTTTTTGGCTCTATTTCTCTGTGAATTGAGTAGAGGTTGTTTAACACATATAGAATTACCCACAAGTTTACGTTATGTGGGCAGCAAAGAAGAGCGTGTTGATGTATTTCATTATTGCTGTGTGCTATATGTTTTCTCCATGGTATGTACTTTTACCTACTCTTAGCTAGTGTCAAATGACACTAGCATCACTTAACAGGACCTATTTAGAAGGCAGAATGGAATGGCAATTTGGTGTAATGCATATGGATCTTCTAAAGTTGTTTTCTTTTTCTCCCTTTCCTCCTGGGGGAAACGTCCAGCATGAGTATATAAAATCAAAGTGCGTTTCCTTTGATTAATCCAGGATTTGTTGCCCATTTTGCTTTATTCTGCTGTGATTTAAAGTGGAAGATCTGAAATTCTTTAACAATATAGTTTAATTAGAATTTTAAAGAAAAAAAAAAGATTTTTTTTTAAGCCTGGGTATAAAGCATTAGGTACCCTCTACATTTAAATACCCTGATAAAATTTCTTGATCTTCAGAGCTACAGCAGTCTGAAGACATTAATGGAGCAGATTCTCTGCTACTGGCTAAGAAGAAAAGAGGCTGAAAATTTTTCTCCTCATTGGATGAAGGTGAGAGTGTTACAGTACAAATTGCCATAAAGCACGAGAGTAGAGGTAAATGCAGTGTTTGAGAGAGAAGGAAAAGCGTTATAAAAAAGACCTGAACCAGCTAGTGATGTGTTTGTTCAGTGGAGCTTTTAAAAAGTGCACTAATGGCCCACTTTATTTCATTGACCCAAAGTCAATGAAAAACGCTCATTGACTTAAGTAGGCTTTGGACCAAGTGCTGAGCTTTTAGGAATAATTATACTCAGTATGCTGAAGTTCCTAGACTTCCTCTTCAGAATAAATGCTTCTCCCTCCATTATGTGCACTGACTTCAAACAAACAAACAAACAAACAATCCCCTTTTCCTGCCCACACAAAATGAAACTGTAGTGCTCCTGCTCCTACTCCCAATTTAGCTTGCAAGTGTTGAAGTATTTTAGAACAAAACGGTAGTCTAGACCAGCAAACACTATTTGATGGGAAAACCACATTTGAAATATGTCTTTGCTGCATGTATTCTTTGCCGGATAGCTGGGGCATGGCTGGTAGGGTTGGAAACCTTTTGACGTCTGAAGGTGTGTTTTCACTTATTGCCTTCAGACAATTATCTTACTTGGCCCAAGGAATGTGGTAATCCACACTTACCAAGACATCTGTTTTAAGATAAGAATGCTGGCAAAAAGGGTAACTATTTTTCAGGCCAGTGTGCTACACACTCATTGAGCTATTTTTGCTAAACTGTTTGAACCGTTACTTGATTTTGTCCCCCTGCGCTAAGACTACTCGTAGGTTTATTTTCTACTACCATTCAGTTTGCTGTGTGGTTTTCCAGTGAACTGCACCCCAAAAAACTACACAGCATTGAAACCCTCAGGATTGTGTTTTATCATTGGAGGCCAATCTAGAAATCTCTAAAAGCCAATGGATAATAAATAAGATTGTGGCTGGAAATCTCCCCCATATCCCACTCTAATAAACACAGGAAAAGCCCTAATACCAATTCGTACCATCCTCTCATCTCAGCTAAATGCACTGATGAAATTAAAAAGCAAAAGCTGGTTCTGGAAGGTATGAGTTAAAGCAGAGGACACTTCTCACACTTTAGCATCCACTTCATAGGTTAGTAAAGATAACACCTCACTTCATGTAGACAATGAATAGTTCTCGTTGAAGAGAATGTGACACAGTAAGATAGGGCTAGTATAAATAAGGAGCTGCTTAGAATTTGAATGTTAGGAGGTTTATGTGTTATCTGTGGTGATCTCTCAGCAAAGCATTGCTGACCATGCTATACTGTCATCTGTTTTGGGAGCTTCAGTATTTTATCAGTTTTTATGTTTATATTGATATTAATATTGATATTTGCATTTATATCAGTTCAGGACTGGATAGGAACAGAAGCTGAACTACTTGTCCTTATCCGTCTCTCTTTCAAACTCATCTCTTCCTTGGAAACAAAGCCCTTCTATCACAAGTAATCCAGAGAAGCCTACTAATAGGAGAATGAATTACAGAATCATGGATTCATAGAATAATTCAGGTTGTAAGGGACTTCTGGAGCTCACCTGGCCCAACACCAGAGATCATCTGCTCCAGAGTGGCATAGGCTGTCTCTCTGTAGGAATTAAGAGTCCTACAGGTCACTAGCAATGTTGTTTTGGACTCTCTACAAGCCTACATTTCTATTCTAGAAGGAAAATATCTGAATACAGAAGTGTTCTACAAATACGTATGGTAGAAGAAACTAGAACAGTTGTGTTCGGAGGCGAACCTCATGGCAAAGAGTCTAAAATCACAGATTTAAAGTAATTTGTGCCCAAGGATCCCAATGCTCTTTGTTTTCAAATAAAAGATTAATAAAACTTCACCATCTATGAAAAGCTAGTGTGAAAAGAGATAGTTGTTTGCTGGCAACATTATACCAAGGGTCAAGGAATGAAGGGAAGAGTATCATCATGGACTGAAAACAAAGTGACATTAAGATAGGCAGAATATTATTATGTGCTATGTAATTTGGCCAGTACATCTGGCTTACTTCAGCCATTACTGTGATGGGTTCTTGGCAAACATTCAGAAGTTCTGTTTTACGTATCACCTGCATTGGAGCCTTTCTAGCTGCTCTAGTGCTCTACCCATACTGTTCTGTTCCTGAGTCAGGCAAAAGTAGGTTTCTTGCATGGCTTCTTGAAGCACAAAGTCATTCTTAAAAAGCCTTTGAGTCAAAATAAAATCATCTTTGCTGGTTTTACTACCAAGTGCCATGTAAAACAAGGCTCTGATGTTTTGCTCTCCTGAGCAGTCAAACCTGCACTGAGCCTGACATGCATGACCAAGAGAGGAATGTACCTATGATGGAGTCTCCTGAAATGTCATAAAGTAGCCCCGACTGTTGGCAATTCAGAAAGAGCAGCCTGCTCTTTAAAATATTAGCTACTGTAATGAGAGTTATCACTTCTTTTTTCCTCAGTGCCTCCTCCTTTTCAGGCAGAGATGCACTGAATTCTTAGGAGCACGTATCATTTCTTAACCTGTTTTAGAAGTCCTTGCTTTGATGTTCCTCCTTCTGCTCTGTTGCGTGAAATTAAAGAGAAACATTATTGTTACTTTACAAAAGAAGAAACAAATACTTGCATATTTGAAAATAAAGGAGGAAGAACATTAATAGATGAATTATGTACAGGTATGTTAGAAGTAAAAAATGTTTAACTTGTTTACAGGTGTTTGTTGCAAAGCAGATGTCTACATTTGCCTTCCCCTTTTTGTGTGTTATTAGAGGGATTTAAAAAGTGTTAACTGTTAAGTCCAGTAGCAGCTTTGGAGGGGGTCTTTGCCACCATCTATTGGTGAACTAGAGGAAAAGGCAGAGTAAGCGGACCTTACTAGTAATGTTTCCTACTGTACCAGTGAGAGCTTTTGCTCCATTTGAGATTTTGGCAGAGGAAATGTTTCTTTCTTCTTGCTCTGGGACAAAGGGCAACAGGACTCTAGCTATGTCATCTGACTGAGGAGCTGCCGTAGCTGAACCTTAGCAGTTGGCCAGTGATCCTGTATACCTCTCGGTGGAGAAGGGAGCTCCTTGGTCATGGAGAAGAAAGAGTTCCTGATGTCAAGTCTCTTGTCAAGAGTTTCATACTTCACCACCTTTCCAGCAGCACAGAAGTAAGTGAACATAAGTACAGACTTGTGTTTAAATGCCCTGACCTAACATCACTGGCTCTATCTGTGTAAAGAGATGGGAGTGTTTGGTCTAGCATTGCATTCACACAGCATGCAAAGAGGTAAAATGAAGGTGATGAGATATATCATGATGAAAATGGCAATAGACAGATGATGCAGGAAAGTCTGTTCTTAAGACGAGAGTCTGTGACGCTGAACTTGGGCTCTTGGGCTTTACCATCCACTTAGCCCACTTTGCTGGTTGCATATGAGAGGGGAGAGGGGCAGCAGGATCTCAAAGGAATTGAGGCCAGATTGATCATCCATTGGACAAAATGAGGCAGAGACTGCTACCCAAAATGATGCAAGAGTGGATGTTTCTCCTATTATCCATATTGGTTTTGTGTGAGCACTGCATTCTTTTTCTGCTTAATGAAGTTTTCCTTTTCTGACGGAAGGTCAGTGTTTGCATGCAGGAATACAATAGCTGTTAAGGACTCCCAGAAAAGACAATTCATTTCTTCCTAATTTCTGGTAAAGGACCTGGGCAAATTCTATTTGTCTCTTTTAAGAAAATCCCACTGATATTTGAGTTGCGCCTTGTTGCTGGTGACAAAACTTGGTAGAATGCTGTTACCGGAAGCATTTCTACACAGAGCAGTGAGAGGGGCATCTGTGGAATGACATCCCTTACACGGAAAATGTTTGCAGAATCAGCTTGTGCCCCTAAAAAGACAGGCAAGAAGAGAACTCAGGGGAGCCAGTGTCAGCAACTGAGCTGAAAAAGTAAATCTTTTGAAGATGTGTCTAGATATGAAAAGAATCTATTTTATTGGACTCATCAACACTGCTTGCATATGCGAGTTCCTCATGAGTTAAGCTTTTGTAATGCAGGTTCCAGAATGAATTCAGGTAGAGTCGATGACAGCAGTGAGTGAGCACAGAGACAGTTTAAAGAGATTGCTTAGTTTTCAAATCAACAAATTGCTGTGGTTCTACTTAATCCATCAAAAAAGGAAAAGGGAACAATCTGGCAGCCAGGCAGGAAGATATAATAGTAAAGGACATAATGTTCCAGCTATTTTAGGACCCATTTACACTATGAAACTGATGGCATTAGAGAACAGTTGTTGAACACATTTGGGTAACAGCTGTGTTATTGCTAAAGTGTGTACACTAAAGCATGTATAGACCTGTAGGGGTGCTCAAGAAGAATAGTTTGGGGGGGCTTCTATTCAACTTAAGACTGTACTCTTGTTCAATTTCACTCTAAGTAAGGAAGGACTAGCAGAGTTAAATCACTTCATGAACACTCTCTTTATTTCAATGAAAATGGCAGCAATTATGTATGATAACTTTGGTAGCTGTATCAATCTTTCTTAAATAAGACTAAATAATATAGATCAAAAAAGTGCCTTCAGTTTTCATTCACAGATAGTCTGGTCATTGTTTAGGTATCTGTTCCATGAATAAGATGCTTGTCTTCCCTCCCTTCCTCCCTTTCTCTCTGTGGGGCTGCCATTTTGCAGACTGGACCTCCCACAGAGAAGTAAATTGAGAATAAGGAAATGCAGCTCATCACAAGATGATATGAAAAGACTTTCAAAGTCATTGTGAGGTAAGTTTTATTCCCTTAGAAAACATTTTGTTCACAGTTTGACTCCTCACCTATCAAAGCCTCCCTGCCAAACCTGACTGGCATGATGTGTCCAAAATCTGTAGACATTAATCATTTTGGGATGAGTAACTGAAGCAGAAGGATGAATAACTTTGTAGCAGTTTTGGTATGTGGCTCTTTGGGTCATCTACATATTTACAACTTTGTACATGTGCAGATGCTGGAGAAGTGTTTGCACCAGCCAGAGAACAGTTAATTGTCTGTAATGGTAAGGTGGTGACAGCTCAGGTCCTCTGGGGTGCAAGTACTTAGATGTGTAGCCAGTAGTGACAGCTGCTTCTCTGGTCCCCACCCTGGAGGAACTGAGCTGCTGCAGGCTTTCTTTCTGGCACTCAGGACTCTCTGAATCTTTTAAAGCACCATTTTCAGGAACACTGTTTTAAATGATCTTTGGTTTTCCTTCTTTCTCAGTATGACAGCTATGACTGCCATCTCTCTGTTGTTATTACACCTGAAAATTAATTTCTTTCCCTTATTGGATTATTGGCAATTTCTGAAAATAAATATTGACTGCAGGCTGCTGAAGCATGGGAAGTATAGCATTGACCTGGAAGTTACTCAGTAGCTGCTTTTTGTAGTGAGGGCTTCTTTTGTGTATGCGGATAGCGTAGTTGCTTGCACTAATTGCATGTAGGCATATTGCACATTTTCTATTCTGTTATGTGAATAAATGCCCAATTTACATAAACAATGGTGCCATTTGAATATGCAAATGGGGATTCAAAATCTACACAGGAGCTTAATTTCAATTTATGAAGATCAGAACATACATTCCACCTCCACTTAGCTTATACTGAGACTGCCAAAATGCCACTACAGCTTAATTTTGAATCATCTTTCTTGTATTTATAACTGTGCAGTCTGGAACAATTTATATCTACCTTTAATTATTTGTAGTGATTTGAATGTCTTTACATAGCTTCAAATTCAGTATCTTCTTACAATGCTAAAAATTCAAAATACAAACTGCAGTTCTAGTTCCCCCCCAAAAAAAAACAGAAGAAAGAGAAAGAAACAAGAAAGAGAGCCTACCTGTCAAAGTGTGCAGAAAGAGGGAAACAAGCAGTGTGTATATTAAGAAATACAACAGATGATTAAAAAATGTCATCCCTTTTTAAGAATTAATATGATGGTAGCACTAACACAGGCAAGGAATCTTAGTAGGGTTATTCCTTCAAATTTACTGTTCTCCATCTTTCTTGCAGTATCACACCTTTTCTCACTTTGAATACTATGTGGAAGAAAGCACTTACTGCCTTAATAACATGTAGGAAGGATTTAGAGGACATGCTTGCTTTATACTGGAGAGTCTCAGGCATTCCCTTGCTGCTTTTCACAGATCCAGTTGTTTGCTGTCCTTCTGGGGAGGGCAAAGAGTTGAGCATTCCCTGGCTGCAATGGCCCTCTGGATTTACTACACTGAAAATTACCTAGTTTCACATTTAGTTTCGTAAAAGAAATCAAAATAAAGCATGGGATACTTGTTTCTTTTGCCAATAGCCCCATTCACAGACATTCTTGTGGAGAATAAATTCTGCCTGAATAAATTAAATCTGACCTACCATGATTTAAATTATAATAGTAATAATTTTAATAGTATCATTGACATCAGTGAAATTACTCTGGGTTTGTTGTGCCTAAATTTTGGGATTTCCAGCTTTCCTATACTCAGATAAATCCTTGTTATGGGCAACCACTGTGGTGGCTGATGGTTCCTCATAGCAGGCAAAACTTTATTTTACAGTTGTATGAAGACTTCTAATTTGCTTTTATTGTCTTTAAAAAAAATTTTGTGTCTGTCAAAACACTTGGAATATTTAATCAAAATTAGTTACATTTTGGATTTGAAAATATTGCCATGTTGCCTCATAATTTCCTTCTAACTTAGGCTGGCTTCCTTCTGCCTATGACAACCTTTTCCCATGTGAGAGAAAATGTTGAATGATGGAAGATAAAATCCAGCAAAGGAGCACAATGGACAGGGGAGAGCAGGAATTTTTGGAGACCGGTCTATGACTCTCACAAGGCACTACAATAAAACATCCAAATGCAATACTTTTTTTAGATATAAACCAAAAATTGAGACCCTTCCAGCTTTTTGATATTTGTTTTTTTTTTTTGGACAGAGAGTAAATGTTTTCTAAGAAGGGAAATTGTTTTGTAAAATACTGAGTAGCTGCTAAAAATACATTAACATCGCAAAAACTAAATCTAGGATTTGGAAGAGTTGGAATAAGAATTGAGAGTCTTATGAAAACTTTATTTCTAATTGTATTCATTTTAATTTTGGGCTTTTAAGAGCCACAATACGTGAAATCCCTTTTCCTTGCAAGGGTTTTCCTGACATTTCTACAGGTTTTGTGGGTTTCTTAGGAACTCCAGAACATTAGTGTTCATTCTGTGGAACGTCCTCTAAACTGTCCACAACTCCTCTAAGGACCTGAACTCTGTCTGGATCTTCTCTGTCTTTTATATAATCTCTTTGAAAAATTACGTTCATTTCTGGATATATAAGGAGTCCATAATTACTGAGGCAATCATAAAACTATAGAAAGTTTAATACTTATCAGCAGGCCAGTCATTCATAAAAATTCACCTGACCTAAGCCATCCAATTAGCATGGGTGTTTGGGGAAATCAGAGCAGGACACTAAATCAGAATAATGTTCTAAAGTGGAGTGGCCAACAAGGGAAGGATTAGAAAACAATTGGGTTCTTGATATTATACAAGAAAGTTGAGTTAATCAAATGTTTTTAATCCAGAGGGCTTTTTTGCTATTACGTGCTGCCTTGTGCAATTGAAGCTCCCCCATACTCTAGCTCCTGACAATTCTAGCCTTGACATTTCTAATAATGCTTTCAATACCTCCTGAAAATTCCTGTAAGAGAGGATTTATGTGACAAGTTAATCAAAGCAGACTACAGAGCAGTGTGTTTTCATCCCAGATAAATAACCATGTTCCGTTACTGAAGTAAATAAAATATTTGATGGACAGCAGTGACCAGCTGCCTACTGTTTCTGTGCAGTTAGATATTTATTTATTTTACTTTAGAAATTTATGAGTAGGTTATATATTCAGATTTCTTCCTAATCTTGCAGCTGATTGCCTAAAAACTCCCATCTGTGGTTTATACTAGTTGAGCGTAGAAGCACTTCTTTCATAAAATAGATGCTGCAGTGGTTCAATGTAAATTACTTTTTCATGCGGACTGTTTCTGTGGGGCTGCTGGCACTAAGCTCACATGAAAAGCGCATGCCTGACAAAACTGTCATAATCTGAAGAAACCAAGATTGCAGCTGACAAGGAATGACATAAGATGAATAACAAAAGCTCATTTTAAGGTATAGCTCACTTGGAGAATGGTGGCTGTCTGTCCAGGCCAGGCAGCTGCAGCCTGAGAGATACAAATCCAAATTACTTTCACATCGGGCTGGGTCAAGGTATGTCCCACTGTATGAACGTTGCTACATTACACAAAATAAATCAGGGAAGAGAGCAGCACACTAAATCCACCGGCCTCTAAAGTAACATCTGTTGCCCCTCTCTTTTTCCCCTGATTTTCTGATTTTTCTGCAATATCCTGAAGTTTTCACTATGAATTGGGATACTGAGAACCAAAGGCATTTTTCACCACTGCAGTGAAACAAGAGATTTTAGCTGTTGCCTTGATTAAAGAAAAAGGGCCAATTTATAGTGTATTCAGTCAAGCAATGTAAGCATGTGACTTCAGAAATGCCGTTGTTGAGTTAGGTAATGGCGCTGTTTGCCTTGCTTCTTTTATATCCTCTCCTGAAATTATGGAAACAAGGAAAAGAAAAATAAGAACTGAAATGTTCCAAAATGTGATGCCTTAGGTTTTATCTAGATCCACAGGGTACTGCTTATTCACCTGCTTTTTGCAAGAGAAATGCTAGCTTGTGTTTTCTGCAGAGAACTTGTTTCCAATGCTTCACGCCAGTGATATCAGTGGTAAATAAGGCTCCTTACCAGCTTAGCAAGAAGTACCCTTCAGTGCTGGGTGTCCTAAACATGTCTGTGGGTCCATAAGGAACGTCTTCACACCGGAGTTAGTATTACCTCTATTATTTTTCTCCCAAATCACCTTGTTGCCAACTTCAGACAAGCTTACAGGCCAAAGACAAGCGTTCTTCAGTAAGAGGTAAGGCCATACTGTTACCTACCAATATGGAAGCAGATATATTAATAAAAGAGAACACCTCCAACCAGCTAGTCTAGACTTAACAAGTAGGTAGCCATGCTTATCCTTTCCAACTAATGTAATTTCCCACTTATTTTCACTGTTTCAGCTTCAAAGCCAGTGACCCAGTTTGCACTGAATAGCCAACAGCACTCCCTCTTCTCTGTAGGGACTTAACTTCTGTTCTTTCTTTTTTGACAGCTTCAATGTCTTCCATTACCCACAGTCCATGTCTTTGAGAGCTGGGGTTCAGGATAAAAATGTGAGGGCTTGATGGCTTTTCCTGGAGCTAGGCACTGAGGGCCAGCATGTTGGCTAACTATTCTTGTCCAGGCTTGGCTGAGGAATTTGTATCTTAAGATCCTGCTGGAGCTATTAATATCACATATTTAAATGTTATAAAAGAGATAAATTACATGTACATTCTTTGAGTTCATGTTGTTTCATATATGGCCATCTTTCAAAGGAGATTACGCATGGCACAATAATGATTCAGATGACAATTTCTGTAGCGAGATACTTTGTCCAATATGTGCTCCCTATACTTTCCATTACTTTTTGTGGCTTGAGTGTTACATGGTTGTTCCTCCACTCATTAGTTAAAGGTAGTGCTGTCTTTATATGACAGAGAGTTTCTGTGCTTCAAAAAAGAATTTCTGATTACCTTTCCTCAAGGATTCCCTCAGAAAACAGCGGCTTCATCTACTGCTGCTACATCATAAGATGTGACTTTGCCACAAAATTTTCTAGCAGTACTGGTAGCTATAGTCTTCCTTCACCCTGCTATTCACTCTTTGCACTACTTTTTTAAAATTTAAATTAGTCTGGGCATGAATTTTGTGCTAATTTCGCATAGAAAGCCCTGAGTAGTGGACTAAAATAATTAAAGTGTTACCATTTGTCTGTATAGCATTAGATTTAGCAAAGCATTTGAAATGTGTGATGTGTAAGTGATTGTAGATTATTGAGAGGTGCAGTATTCTTTCAGGTTAAAACATGCTGGTTTTAAGAGCCGTCTCTTATGGACTGGAAATTTAAATATAGTTTTAAGAGGCCTCCCACTGAATTTGCTTACCTGTTGTTAAGGGTTTAGTAGGGGAGAGAACACCTCCAGTTAACTTGGAATTTAAAAGACATTCCTAACATTTTAGGTCATGCAACTTTATATATACCTCTTTACACTGAAAGGAGTTAGTTGTGTGCCACAAACTGAGAAGGTGTACATGTGTTTGCAAGATTGGGGTTTTGAATGATAAACCCTTCAAGGCAGAGATTTTGTGTTTAAGACGCAGATTTGTACGTGAAAGCTGTTTCAAAATAATCTAGCATTGTGAATTTAAAGCATGCCAGCTATTTCACACAAGCTCTTCATGTAGCCACTCTTAATCCATAGAGAACATCTTTCTAAAATTGCCTTAAACTAGTTTGGAAGTGGATTAGTTTAAGCCACATTTAAGTGTTCTTAGTGAGGAATTAGAATATGTATAAGAGGAGTGACTATGGAACTCTTATTGTGGAAAATATCTTTCAGCCTATTTTCCCACTTAGATGTAGCTCATCATTCCCACTTAGATGTAGCTCATCATAGTAGGGTCCTGATATGGATTGGAGCCTTTCTGTGCTATCACACCCAGTAAGCATTTATGACTGACAACACTGCAGACTATTGAGTTCTTTGAGCTATTCACAGTTGTAATACTTTTCCAAAACATAACAGTAAACTTGTTTGAGTAGAGTTCCTCTTAGTAGCAACTGTCACTTCTGTGCTGTGGTGAGATGAATGCTTAGAAAGCAGGACACACTGATTTTATTCATAAAGCGCTATGCATGTAGCAGAACATCCTGGTTAGAACAGGTTAGGTTAGAACATCCTAAGCAATAATTCACCACCTTTCAGCGTGGCTATTATGTGCCTCAGCTGGTTTGTTGAAAGGCATAATGCTACAGGCCACACAACTGGCAGAGCAGTAATCCTCTGGGAACGTATTCTCCAGAATACTTCACTAATATGAAGTCAATAGTTTTGTCCTATCTTTAAGTTTTGCTTGCTTGTGTGGTGTTTACATTGCAGAGTGAGAGTAACGCCTGGGTTCATGGAGCACAACAATATTGCTGTACTAATGATCTGAGATAGAGCTAAGACAGCTGAGAGCAGTCATATCCTGCTTCAGGTGTATTTCCTGAATCAGAGCTGTTGGCCCTTCTTAAACTGATAGCAAGGCCATGAGAGTTAAACTTTTTCGGAGTGTGTGTGGAGCTGTGATCAGAACTCCGTGCTTTCTCTCTTTTCTCTGCTTCTTTTCTAGATCAATATGTTAAATATAGCTTCAAAATCAAGTGTCAGGATGAGAGAGTGGAGGGTGGGTAGAGAGGAGAATAGTAGTCTATATAGCCTGTGGGAGAGGTAAGAAAAGGACATATTGAATAGTCTGTAGAGAGAAAGAAAAGAAAGTGTAAATAGTGAAAAGAACAGGGGAGAAAAGGAGAGAGGTAGGAAGTGGGTAGCATCATTAAAGAAATGTGGAAAAGCTTGCAGTAAGGAAATATGGAAGTAAGAGATGCTGAGAAAAGATTACTAGTAAGAAAAGCAGGTTATGAGAGGGTTGAAGAGCAGTAGTTTTTGTGCTAGATGGGAAAGGAGGGAGTCTGGAGAAGATCTGGTCAGAAGCAATTTTGATGAACTTGCAACTCTGAGGACTTGGAGAGCTAGTGGAAGAAGAGGGTCAGAAGCCCCAGTGAGTTACCTGTGGGCAGAGGCAGAAAGCAGCCTGGTGGCTGTGGAAACTCAGAATTAGGCACTCTAGGGAGCTGTTCTGCAATCCTCGGATTACAGTAAAAGGTGGAAGGGCTGGTCAAAGGAGGAAAAGAAGAGCAACTGTTAAGAAAGAAGGGGACTAGTGAAGATCTTCACTCATGGTAGCTTCAGCAACATCCAGGAGTTGAATCAAGATTTGTCTCTTGTTCATATATCGCACCAATTGTGTTACGCGTTCACAGTCATGCAATAGGAAGTTTTTGGCAGTAACTCAGTAGTTTGTTCTTCTGCTCCTTCCTTGAAACAGCATGTGAAGGACTTGAGCAAAGCTCTCTCTTTTCATTGCTAAGCCTAGTGCCCTCCACAAACACAGGCTCTGCAGACTTTCAGGCCTGTCACAGAGAGAAGCAGCAAGCACATCATCTTCATTTTGTGTTTTGAGTCTATAGTATATTAAAATCTGTGAAAAGCCATAGCTTTTAAGTTGCCCAACATAACATAACGATTTCCCATCTCTGCCTCTCACACTTGCTTAACTCAGTCTTATAAAACTTTCTGTGAATTCCCATGCTGTGTTATATTGTCTGGAAATATCTCACATATGAATCATTTGAAAATACACACAAGTAACCCTCATGGGGGAGAAAATGAATGGTGAATTGTCTATCTGCAGTAACAGCAGATCCAAAAGGTTTTCCTCTCCATGCACCTTATTCTTTCTTACTCTTGTGGAGAAGCTAAATATACAGAAGGTAGAATATTCAGAAAATGTCATTAATCATTGAGGTTTTTGGCTTTTTTTTTGGCTTTTATGGTCAATCTGTTTTGTTTACAGAGCAGGCGAGAGTTTTGTTGTGTTGCTTTCATGTCTGGCTAGTGGAAAATACGTCTGTTCTTAAGTCAATTTAAAAAATAACATTTGTGAGTGTGGAAGATAGCAACGTTTATTGTCATAAATATGCTGTAAAATGGAAAGAAAGTCTTTTCAGGGTGAAATATAGGTTTTTTGCCTGCTTTGGCTATTCTGGAGGTTTAACAATCTCAGAGGAGGCTAACTACACAATGGCGTCTTTTCTGGGCTTGTTCTAACCTTCTACTGCTAAGTGTCTAAATGATTCTATTCAAAGTCATAATTGAGATTACTCTTATCAGTTGACACTAGATCATCATAGCTTTATTACTGTAGCAATTGCATTTAGTGAAGACAAGCTGGTCAAAATGTGGATTAATGTAATCAGTTTTTTTCTTTTAGAGAATGCCTAGACAGAGTCTAACCTGAAAACAACCACCATGCAGAATCAGCTAACCAATAGCAAGGTATCTCCAAGGCCTTGTGAGGTGGGAGTTAGGATTAGGATTAGTGGTTTTCTTCACCTTGTGCTTGCTGGTGATGTTCTTGTCAGTGGCTGGTGATGTTTTTAACTGGCTGGAGAGTATGTGGTAATGTTTGGGCAGGACAGCTACTATTCAGAGTGGGTTGAGTGGGTCACATGCCTCTCTGAGCTGGGAAAAATGCGTCATTAGTTGTGCTTTGGGCATCAGCTCATCACTGGCTTCTTGGAGTGACAGAGGAATGCAGGCTAGGACCAATATGAAACACAAAGCTGCTGCCATGAATGGGTTTGAGATTATGTTCCTGCTAAGGTTAAGTCTAGTTTTGTGTGGGCAGAGTACAGCTGAAGGGGGGAACTGTACTGGCAGCTGTGAAGCAGAGCGTGAGCCTGAGACCATACGCTGTTCATATGCTGGCCGAGACCTGACAATTCCTGCTGTTGATTTTTTGAAGTGCTTTAGTGAGATGGCAATTATATGCAGAGCCATACTGAGATATTTCTGCTCCTAGGACATAATGGTATTTGCACCATTTCCTGGTACTTCTCTGTGTTTCCCTTTAGAATCTGCACCTCCAGATCCGTCCTGCTGGAGGCCAGAAGGACCATAAGATGGATTCTCTGTGCCTTGTCCCAAGATGCTATTCTCTACCTGGCTTAAACAGTTCCTGTGGAAAGTGCCTGGCCCCAGCTGTGCTCATTCCTGCTTGCTGAGGACAGTGCAGATGCAAGACAGGGAGAATAGCAGCCCTTCCTTGAGAGAACTGGGACAGTGAGAAGTGTTGAGGCATAGATTTTCCCTGAAGCACAAGCAGCTCCCTTTTCCCAAAACTGCATTTGCAGGTGAGACCTGCATGTAATATTTAGGCTGGGTTGACAACAGAAAGACTATAGCCTTGTTCTTCACTTGTTCCCTGAAGGAAGGTTGTGATGCATGGCTGGCGAATGCCGCAAAATCCAAAGGAACAACTGCAGCATGCTTGACTTCAGCCTCCTTTTCCAGGAATTACTTACATCTTGCATTTGTATCACATGTTCAAATTCTCTCTAATCTAATGGCAATTTCAGTCTTGTGAAGCTCTGCAAATATCATCAACATGCTTGACCTCCCTTTAGGTGGTAGATGGAAGGCCTTTGAAATACTGGATAGGGCTGGTCCAGCATCATCTCCAGGTGATGGATCAGTGCCCCAGGGACATCCAAAAATACAGTACCTCAGAGCATCTGCCCTGGTTTCATATCAACAGCTCTAGGAGGAACTCTTAAAAACTGGGATAGGACATCAAAGCTAATATAAGGTCAGGGAGGAAAGCTCTGTATTTCATTCCTTTTGAGATCCATTCTCCATATTTTCCATATGCCAGCTCCACTGATAAAACAATCTGACCCATAAAGCCCCCCATCACGATCAGCTGAAAGTCTATTGCTCAAGGAACTGTCTGGTGAGCCTGCCCTGAGTTAGGCTACTGTATGTAGAGCCCACATGACCTACTCTGTCGATCACTGAAGGTAGTTAGTATTAATCTCTCTTCTTTTGCCGTGGAACTGTATTAGGTATAATCACACAATTATTTAATGAGGTTCATCTATGGAGATGCTAACTTGTATCTGGAATGTTCTTCTTAAGCCATTTCATGTAGATTTGCAAGCTCAGACTCTGGCAATCAAGATAAAAGAGTCTTTGTCTGCACTGGAAAACTGAAGAATCAAAGCAATTAATGGAGTTAAAGTGGATTAGTTAAGTCAGATTAATTCCTAATCTTCCAAAGTGAGTTAAACTAAACCAAGGTAAGACCATTTTTGTTCTGCGTAAGAGCACCCACTTGCTAGCTTAATGAAGTTTAACTAATCTTCTTAAAAAGTGAATTTGGATTAGTTTTCCCAGATATCCTCCCATACCCAGTTCCTTAGCATTAAAACAGAAATGGCTTCAAAAGTGCTTTTCCCAAGGCTTTGGGGCATGATTGAACTTGACACTCAAGATGAGATCCTATGATTAGTACTCAAGAAAAAGCATCTGCCTGAGTGCTAGGAGTAAAAAGAAGGGATCTTTGTGCAGTTTTATGTGCTAAATTGAAACAGTTCAGGCTATATATCATCCATATTTTCCATATGTTTATACCTTGGATGCCTACAAACTGGCTGACAAAGGCATCTAATTTTAGCAGCAGACTAGATGGAAGAATAGCATAAGGGCAGGCAGGTTGAATCAGATGAATTCTTATTTTTCTGTGATCAAAGTTCTTTCTTTAACGTTGTTATGACCCTCTTCATGTAATCTGATATTCTGCTATTTAAGATTAGCAAGTGAGTTGTACCTTAAGTCCTGCTGAGTGATTGGGAAAGTTTTGGAGCTCTGCTCTGTTCTATCTTTGAGCTGGTGCTACTCAGCTGGAGAGATCACTCTGTGCACAGCTCAAGGGTTTATTTGTGAAAGTGGTGGCAGAACCTTTGTCTCCTGCAGTTTCATTCTAAGGAATGTGGCTTTTTTTTTTTTCTTTTCGGTCAAATCCTGATGGAGACAAATTATTGGGAACTTTTGCTTTTGCTGTGGCTAGTCTGTGGCAAATCTTGTCACTATGACTTTGCCTAGCTATGCTGTGGTAAAAACTACAGTGCTGTTTCCACTGTATTTTTTGTTTTCTCAGGTTAGTCATCTACATCTAGTTATCTTACTTTAAAAAGGAGTCATGTGCCTTGGGCATGGCATTTAAAGTTATGTATATACTATGCTAAAGAGCTCATACTGTATCTGTAGCACACATTGCGCAAAATATTTGTGTGTGCAGTTTACTGACTAGAGCTTAGGACTGCAGAATCTCATAAGCAGTGTTTAAAAACATAAGTAGAAGAGTTCCTTTCTCTCATCATGCATTTTTCCCTCTTTGAATACTGTATTACAAGCCTGCAAAATGTAGCTCAAATCTAGCAATTGGTAGCATCAGGATAGAAAGGGAAAGCTTTAAGTATCTCTGTTGATTTTAGTGGGACAGTGTGTAGTCTCAGCAGTTTGTCTGTGTGCTGTAATTTGCAAGATCAGTGTGTAAAGTCCCTCTGATCTCGCTGATTTTGATGGGACTTGTAATATGAAGTAGTCATGATTCCAGTCAGCTGAATTGTAATGCACAACTACATTGCTGTTTTTTAGATCTGCTAAGCCATCATTCACAAAAGCATCCTAAAGCTCTCCTGGCTTTATTGACTTATATCTCCATTACTGCATATGAATTACTTTTGATTTTAAGAGGGTTCGAAAGGGTAAGAAAGATATCTGCCTTGCGAAAATTATTGAGAAAACGGGTTGTAGTCAGGGGTTTGTATACAAGCCAGTCAGGCTCAGAAACAGGATGGATGCATTTTTCCAGTGTGGTGCCTGAGCTAATTGTGTATTGTGTAAATTCAGACAGAGCTTTGCAACCTGAGTTAGTCATCATGCACAGCACTGTGCTGTGCTGTTTGGAGTTACTGCCTAGAAATCTTGTGCAGTACTTCCCTGCATGGTATAGATAGGCCTGAAGGAGATGCATGAGCTACCAACTAGATGTCTAGAAATGTTTAAGTAAAGGCTTTTGAAGACAGGAACGGCCTTATCTTCAGTTATACCATGACCTCTTTATATCACTCAGGCAATGTAAAATAAACTTAAAATTGGGGTAAGTATAACTCATACCTACATGAATTGGCTTCTGTGCTACCGGTTGTATAGAAGGACTTTAGTGTAAAATAGTTTTTGGTTCCTTGGCAATAAAATATCTTCTCTGGAGTGGATGTTAAACAAACAAGAAATCATAATAATTCACACCTGACAGAAAGTCTAAACAACTAACTGCTTCTCATAGATCTGTTCTTTTTTTCATGTGACATTTTTTGAAAAGAAAGAATATCCAAATAGGAAAAGCAAGGTAATTTTCCTTGACAGTAGGCCAGGTTTTACTCTGGAAAACTGCAGCACAATTCAAATGTTGATCCTTGGTCATTTCCTCTAGCCAATTTGATCTGATTCATCACTAAATCCCAAGACTTTGTAATGTAAGAAACTGATGGTCTTTGATTATATCTGACACCAACAAAAGAGCACTAATCAGAAATATTTTCCTTTGATTTCTCTGGGTAGTGGATCAGATGCAGCAGTAAAAGGAAAGGAACAAATGAACAACCTCTGCCTACAAAGATGTTCTTTAGAACTACAGACAACAAAGTATTTCTTTATTCTTAAAGAGTGAGCAAAACTGTTCTATATATGATACCTGCAGATCACAAAATACTATGAAATGTCTAGAAGAAATCAGTGCATACATGGGGACACATGTGACTTGCAGTGGATCCTTCTGGTATATCATCCTGCACAACCATGCACATGCAGTTACCTAGCCCTGAAAAGCGGAGGAAAAGCTCTAGTTTCACATAGCTAGTCAAACTCAAGCTTGGTATTTACCAATCTTGCGTTTGGTTCAGTTTAGCTAGCTCTGATAGGATTTAAACATCCATGGCCTAACCGTCTTAAGTCTGAGTCCAGGTGCTATTCATAACCATGTATCTGTAGGCATGCTCTTGGGATACTGATACTGTATCCTTTCTGGTATCTTCTTCCTGAGAGCTGAGGTTTGCAGTGTAAGAGCTCTCTATCAGGCTACTGATGTAACATGGACAAACTCTTCCTTTATTTTCAGCAGTGTGGGTGCTCTGGCCTATGGTATAGAGCATGAAGGGAATAGTTGTAAGCTCTTAATCTGCCTTCTAAACCACAGAGTCATTCCAGCTATGCCAGATTTGGTTAGTATTACAGCCAAACAGGTCCACTTCTTACATGGTGCAAAAGTGTAATTATCTCTTCCTTCTGGACTTTCTGCATGCTTTTCTGAGCCTCTTTATGTCTTCCTCTGCCACTCAACTTGCCTTTTTTATTCTGTTTGGTGGCTTTTTGCTGTCTTCTTCCAGGCAGATAAGACAAGTTCCTTTTTCCAGGCAAACTGTTGATTGCCTCTGTGTAAGTATTGCAGGTCTGATAGCGAAGATGGATACAAGGGGTAATTTGTCAGATAAACATCTTCATAATAACAAGTTCATAATATAGTTTATATTAGACAAAGCCTGTTTTCCAAAACCTCATTTTCATAGCATTTTTGTAAATGCTCTGAGATACGAGGGAACTGAAAATTGGGCTCCTTGTACCTGATACAGGCACAGTGCTGTTCAAAGAAGATGACTGAGGATGTGTATAAATGGAGAGGAGCACGCACCATGGTCCTTAAGCATTCAGAATATTCTGAGATTGTGTCCAGGACCCCATGAGCCCACCCCCAGCTCTTCCTATTCAGAATAAGTTGATGCTGTTGCGTGTTTATGTCCTGAGCTTGTGGCATATGCTTGTGCCAGTACAGGTGGAACAGGTTTTACGGCTGTCCATACACCTGTGCAGGGTTTGCACACTCCCTGTCTATGAATGTTTTAAGAACAATGCAAAGTAATTGAGCATTCTTCTAAGCTGCATTTTTAAATAGGAATATTTCCTTGAGTTACAGATCTGCGCTATAATTTTTCATATTGCCTTCCATAGCCATACCATTTCCTGTGACTAGGATAACTGATTATTAGAGCTGCTCTAAAGTAACTATTTTCATATCAATAGCAGGGCTGAAGTGAAAAAGAACAAGCATATTCAGCACATTTCCTTTCCAATGCCAGCTCCTGCTAGACCAGGAAATTTTTCACTGGTTACTCTAGAGCCTCTATTTTGGCTCACACACCTTTGGAAGTGGAAGCCAAGGTATTTTAGGAAGTTTCTTGTTCATTTAAAATAAAAAGTACAGTAATTAGATGAAGCAACTAGTGCCAAATGCACTGTACCACATATGTAATACTCAATTACAGAGCAAAGTTATGTGTTCCAATTGACAGAGTAATCTGTACTCTAATTTACTTGTCTTACAACTCATTACATCTGAGATACTGATTTTCCAGTAGATGGCTTTAGTTGATACATAAGTGCATTTTTTCTCTGGGACCTTGGTTTGAGTCTGATCTGTGAACCTCTGTCAAATGAGCTTGGAAAGCTCAAGTCTCTCTCTTAGGTGGTGCCCATGATATAATCAAAGCAGACATACTTCGGTAGTGCTAGTAATTTGTAAATACAGGGCAGACAGAAATGAGTCACTGAGAACAGTGGTGCTTTGAGACTTAAAAGATGATGTCCTAGCAGGAAGCTGAAGTGAACAGTGATTAGATTTTAATTACATGTACTTTGACTTTTAGGGTTTAATATCTCATTTGTTTCAATTATACTGTGTAAAACTTGGTACCATCAGCCAAAGGGAGGGAAAACTCTGAAGTCATTAAGCCTTGTCCTGATGTTTCATTAAAAGTTGAATACCTTTAGAGTATACTTTACTACCTGAGCAGAGCTCTGTTATGGGTGAGATCAACTGCTAACCTTGGCTGTGGAAGCATGAGAAATGATTAGCCTTTGTAATACTTACCTAAAGTGCTGTAGCTGCAGAAGTTATTTTAAGTCATATTTTTCGAAAGTTTTGAGCATTTGCAACTTCTAAACTGATCAGCAGAAGTTATTTTTGTTAAGCAATTTGAAGAAAAAGACCTTCACTGATGTGTTTCATGCTCCTACCACTTTATTTTTTTGATTTTTATTTGCCTCTTGTGCAGATACTCCCTGGGATGTTATCTTTTAATATACCTTTTTTCTGAATTTTTTAACTATTTATTTATTTATTTATTTATTGGTTTAAATGTTCTTGCTATTCTGTTTCATGAGTAACCCAGAGGCTGCTCAGACCCAAGATTCATCTAGAGCTGTGTTTCCAAAGATGAGCAGTAGCCAATATCAGCTGTTTTAGAGAATGATTTAAATTTGCTCTTTCACTGACAATTTTGCAGTAATACACAATATGCATAATATCTGGAAGGAAGCAGGTTGGTGTTAGTTAAATGTATTTAATTTAGGTAGTTTCAGATGGAGAGTTTCTTCTTCCTCTAGCAGTCCCTTGCCTTTTTGATTTAACTGAACTCTTTATTTCAGTAGTATCTTCTGGAAGTGAGTTTCATGGTTTATGTATTTATTTCTCTTACCAGTTTTAAAAAAAATTGTTGTGTTCCACCATGTTTCATTGTTCTTAGCAAGGAGCCCAATCATTACATTCTTCATATGCTCTTTATTTTATAGATCTCTGTTATATTTTCAGGTTTCTTTCTTTCTAAATAAGAATTGTAATGTTTCCTTTTCTTTGTTCTTAACCTTTCCCCATATGAAAATATTTCTGTGCCTCTAATAATTTTTAATTGCCCATCTCTGTCCTTTTCTATTTCTGCTTTGCTCTTTCTGAAATTGGATGACCTAAACTGAATATGATCGTGCCATTGATTTTCTATAATAGCACTACGGTATTTTTCAGATTGCTAGTTATCCATTCCTTAATGCACACTGAAAGTTTTTTTGGGGTTTTATAGTGCCACCGGGCATCATGCTCTTCAAAAAGATGTCTAGTATCTTTTTTAACTTGTTATGTGGTACAGCCCATCAGAGTATGCAAGGAGTTCATCTTGTTCCTTCCATTATTCTGCATTCAACTGTATTAAGGATGCATTTGCTGTTAGGTTGTTCAATTCCCTAATTTTATTAGATTCTTTAGTCACTGACCATTTTTAAACCATGAGTTAAGCAAGAAAGCAAGCAAGTGCTCTCTCCCCTCTGAAAAGATTTTTTGCTTTAACTATACCATTAATTTGGCATCACTTACTTTTTATCCTAGTTCTTTTAGGAAGATGCCTGCTTTTGTGGAGTGACAGTTCTTTTCGAGGGATGTCCCCACTTAAAGGCTTGAGTGAAGAGGACAGAGTGTGGCCTCAGAGCCCAAATGATTCCAGTCCTATTGATTATTCCTAGAATGTATATAACTTCTTTCCTCCACATGATTTTTGTGGCAGTTTTGAACTGCCTGTCTTTTCAAGATTCCTTTTTAAGAGGAGATCTTTTCAGAAGACATTGCCTTGAGGCAATGTGGGACCTGGATTTTGTCTAATTTTTGCTTCTCTATCTGGAATAGTGGTTTAGTCCAGAAGCTGGCAATCTTTTTGCGTGGCCGCTATATCCTGCTTGGGCACTGACTTGTCCCCACCAATGACTGGATGCTTGCTATGTTGCAATAAATATTATTCAAGTAATAGAAAGTGCCATTACTGTAATGAGATCACTCTAAGGATGTATCTATATGACTCATGAATTACCAGGGCTACTGGAAGCAATATAGGCACCTCAGGGTGTAACTTTGCCTGAGCTGTTTAGCCTTGCTGATGTATCTGCACAGAAATAACTCAAGTACTCCTGCACTGCCCTGCTTTGGGCTGCATATACATGCCTGCCTAAACTGGAGCAAATCTCTGGATGGTCTCCAGACTAGGAGTGCTAGTTCATAGCTTCAGAAAATTTTCCAGTTGGATACTTGTTTTCTCGTAGAGTATAGACTTAGTAAAACTAAGAATTTAGGAGCAGAGGAGTTAGTGTCTGGAGCTCATTTGAGTGTTCTTGATCAGAAAAAGAAGGCTTCCAACCTTCTTTCCAACCTGCCTTGCAACCAATACCTGCAAATCATTATGTTTTTCATTTTTAACTATTCTTTTTCATTTTACATATGATCATGTACAATTGACCTGTATGCCTAGGTGCAATGGGACAATTGGGTCTGACTGCAATATTAATGAGAATAACATCATAATAAAAAGCCTGTCATCCTCATATTTGTGCCCTCAGTGTCAGTGCTACTTGGTATCATGACAATTCCATTTGTATCTGTTCGTTTCTTAAATTGCCTAATTGCTGTGTTTCAGCAGTATGCAGAAATTTAATGTATCATTAAAAGATCATTTTACAAAGGTTTTCTTGGAGAGATTCTTTTTTTTCAATCATGCTTCTAAGTCTTTTAGGAACTTACTTACACTTTAAAACTTGTATCTGCACCAGTTTCAGCTGATTTTGGCTGATAACAATAAAAAGCCCCTAATTAAAAGCAAAAACAAAATAGCAGAAGAAATATTGGGTGCTTCACACCCTTCCCAGTAGGCTAGGATTCTTGAGTGCTTTTTGTTCTTGTTTCTGTTGCATTTGTGACCTTGGTTCCTGATTAGTCTGAACTTCCTTTTATGCAGTGTAGAAGAGTTAATTATCTTCTTACTTACGTATGTCAAGATTTTGGCACTTCATAAAATTTTGTGCTCTCTCTCTCCAGTGTTTACTCCCTCACTTTCCCTCCAGTCCCATTAATTCTACAAGATACACTTCAACCATCTATATCAGTGATGAAAGAAATACTATTGATCTCTGTGTGCAATGATTTCACTAGTTTCTTCATGAACCATTGCACTAACAGAAGCTGTGATAATAGGGACCTTGCGGTGAGAAACTAAAATCTCAGCAAGGCTCAAGTTCTGAACTTGTGCACTCTTTTGTTAACAGCAAAATGGAGTACAATCTTGACCTAGCCTCAGAAATGCTATATTTGATCTTAGATCAAATAGTGAAGCTAATAAGAAAAAGTAAATAGCATTCATCCCATATAAAGCAACAGGAAGATCTACTACTCTTTTTTTTTCCCCCAAGTTTTTTTTCTCAAATCTATGGATTTTCTTGGATGATGTACATGGGGTGTCAACAGGTCTCTAACCTGCATTTTTTGGAAATTATATGACCAACTTTTACCTAGAGATTTGCTAACAACTATCTAACTTAGCATAAGTATTTTAATAGGAGTTGCACAAGTTCATAGGTCTCTCTAACTGTATGCTGTGGAACTGTTCCTGTCTGGATTATGAATAATCTGTTGTCCTGATATCCCTCTGATTTGTAGTCCATACCTGATGTCTCCTATAGTTTGTCTATATGAGAAGTTAGTATGAAGGGTATGAATATAAAATGCAATAGGTATGCCGTGCTGTCTCTGTGAGAGACACTTCAAGTTTGCACTGAGAGCATGTCTAATATGAGTTAGCTTATGTGAAATGGAGAAGACTACCTCATGCTTTGCGCAGAGTGTCTGCAAAGGGAGTTAAAATTGAGTGACTGCTGTGCTGGAAATTTATACCCTTTTTACTATGCACACTCACTAAAAGTGAGGCTTTTCTGACAAGCATTTTATCTGTTGTGAACTCAGTCAGATACTAACTTGTCACTGGCACCAGAGCAAGACTGAACACTCAAGAGAATGGAGCTGAGGGTATATCTGTATTGCACGCTGTATTTGTGCATAAATTAGAGTGGCTGGAGTGGAAGGTTACCATGGATTGCTTTGGCATGATAACTAGTTTCTTTGAATGCAGTATTGTATAGTGCCCTTACTGGGCAGCACAGACATTTGCTGAACAGCAAAATGATTTCAAGAGAACAGAGACAGTAATATCCAAATATGAACCTTTACACCAGGTTGTGGGAATAAATAGCACAGATACCTCATAGTAAGACATAGTTGAAGAGATAAACATTTGCATACTTTTATTGTGTTCTCAATATTCTCATCATGCTTACCCCAAAAAATTAATGTAAAATTTGTAATGGGAGTGATTGTTAACTTTCAAGCATGTGCAACATATTGGAGTCATTTAAATAAAGAATATTTCTGAGTCTGTGTTAACTGTATAGTTAACTGCATAATCCAGAGCCTACTTATTTTGAAAAGACATGCCCAATGATCTGTCACAGGTCTAACCAAGTCTCTCCAGTACTGAGACGCAGCAGACTGCTGTGCTGGGTTCTAATCTTTTGAGCTCATAAGCTCTGAATTTCCAAGTATATCAGTAGATTGTAGTGGTGTTTCTTCCGTTGTGCCTCTGATGCCTTCCTAGCTTATGTCCTAAAACTGATCCCAATATCCCCAAATATCTATGTAGCTTTAGTCCCCTTCCTCAAAAATTCAACCTTGGGCTACAATATAACTCGTCAGGGAACCTGGGGTAAATGTAATGTGCAGGCACATGCGTATTCTTTTCAGAATATTTTTAAATGCCAATATTATTGCATAAAAAAAACAGAGCTAGTAAACCAATAAATCCTGGATGTGTTTCTCTGCCTAAATTTTCTTACTACTCTGAAACATCCTTTGGGCTCTCAGGTCAGGTCCTCTGGGATGGTCCAGAATCCCTTTCTTGTAGTTTGTGGCTGGTCTCCTGAGCCACTGAATCTTGCCAGTTTAGCTTGTCTTTAACATCCCTTGTTCCTGGAGCTAAACCAGCATCCCTACTGTAAAAGCATGTTCATTTCTTATCACCTTCCCAAAGCTTCCTGTTCATCTCCCGGAGGCATCCTACATTACAAACCTCCTTTTTAACATTTGGTTTCTTTGGTAACTTTCCATTGCTCACAATTCCCATCTTACAGACAGATAAGCACTGCATTACGCATTCCCCGCTAGCTTTGTCAGTAGGGAAGTATGCACAAAGACACAGAGGCATTTCACAAGGCAGCAGTTGTCTTTGTATGCATTTCAAAACATTGCATAGAATGTTGTTCTTGGATTCCACAAATCATCAATTTTTTGGTGTGCAATTTGTCCTGGCTGTTTCTTTGCACAGGATTACTTTCAGTCTTAGCAAGCGCAGTGCTCAGAACAGGAATTCAAAATATTTTTATGGGCATTTTGAAGTACTGGCACACCCCTGTTTGTCCCATTTCCTTTGCGTGGAGAGTGCTGGTACAGACACTTAACTCAGCAGTGCTGTGTACTTATGCACACCTGCCAATTGCAACCGCTGTGTACCAGTGTGTTCTTGCAAGACTGTAAGAGGTAAGGTCAAATCCTATAGGGAGCTTAATATGCTAAGAACACAAACAATGTAAATCCTTTCCTCAAGAAAGGCCTCTGAGGGTCACAGATCGTATTTTATTATTTTAATCCTAAGCCTGGAAATGAGATGTGAGCCATCAGTGAAGTGCACAGCTATCAACATATTCACATTCTTATGTCTGAAAACACCCTTATGTTCAACAGTCCATGAATTTAGTAGTTGTGAGGTCTCTGCCACATAGTCCATTTCACGTGCCACTTTACAGTGACGTTTTCAAGGCTGACAAGTCCAATATATACTGTCTTACAATTCTAATGACACTTTTTTTGTTAAGCTCTTATCCCCTAGCTCCTAAAAACTGTACTAGCTCAATATGCACATGAGAGAAGGCTATAACACAGGTAACAGTTTAGCTTCTCGGACAGGCAACTCACCATCACTCCACCCTCTCCAGACACACAAACACACACACATGCACGCTCCTGACATTTTCAGTGATCTTCTGTATTTTGCAGCATCCTTATATTGCGTTTCAGGAGGACAAATTAATGAAATACACAAAGACCCTGCTCTTTGCTGTGTTTGTTTCTGACTGCACTCCTCTTTTCCACCATTGTAAGAACAGAGTGAAGCAGAGGCACATGTGGCGTTCAGTCTTGCTTTCCCATATCCATATGCAGCTGGGCGATCTAATTTTAGGCCTGTCAGCTTTTGCAGTGATAAGTTAACAATATGGATCACATATAAGCTGCATCACAATGATTTTTAAATGAGATTTATTCATTTAAAGGAGATGATAAATGGTTCTCTTTTATCAGTCTCTTGCAAATAAGATTAAAGCAAGATTATTTTCCTAGAATAAGAGAACAGCTGGCACAGAGCTAACCTTTCTAGGTCATACCGTGCCTATCTGACCTTGAGGAGGTGTATAATGACAGTGGGGGAGATCGAAGTAGCCTCTCTGCTTCCTAAATCCCGTTTTGTATTACAACCAGGTGCTACCTGCAGTACTGATATGTTTTGATTTATGTGAGCGCTATGGGAGGCTTTGATAGGAACAGGCAGTGGCCAAGAAAGCAGCACATTCTCCTCTTGCTTTCCAGGGAATGCTGTGTACATGCTAGGTCATTCTCAAAAATGTCAGAGGGATAGCCCTGTACTCTTTCAGCATTTCAAGAGGCCTGCTGAATGGTACAGAGTGCCTTGAGTACACTCACTTCAGGACTAGCCCGTCTTGCTTTACACTTGGCCTTGGTCTCTTCCGGATTCCATGTGCCTCCTCTGTTTTTTTTTTCCCCCGTTCAAATCTCATGAAATAGCATAAAGGCTGTGTTAGAGCCCATTGGAACTGTGGATTTATAGGATGACACAAGGCATGTATGTTGCATTTCCTCAGCATGAGAGGGTAGAGGAGGCCAAATCCATGTGGACTTGTCCATATGAAATATAAGGAGTGGCTCCCAAAGTGAACCATTTATTTCACAGGGAAGAGGTTGGTTCAGTCTGAGAGGCTGAGAGACAATTAACTCAGTGGGAGCTATGGGTATCACACTTGGATAAACTATCTCAGACTGTGGGATAAAACTCTTCCTGTTGTTCTTTAGCTGTATTCAGGCAGAGGTCCTGGCCTTGTCTTAGAGCTCTCCTGGTGGGAGGCCAGTTCTGCTGAAGAAGGTAGCAGGATTGCAAAGTGTCATCAGTGTGGTAGAGAGAAGGAATAGATGGGCCAGGGGAGAGTTTACAATGACACTGGAGTTCTGCGCTTTTCCTGACTTTCACAACCTCCTTCCTGCTCTTGATTCCTGCAGGTGTGGAAGGTGGAAGGGAGGTTTTGCAGACCCATAGCAATTCCTCTCATATCTTATTTTGCTAACATCTCTACACCTCCCTCTTGTGATTTTGATCAGAGGAAATAGTATATATATATCTGTAGCTTTCCCTTTCATACCTCTATTACCTCTATTTACATGAGAAATAAAGTCATACATTTGACTTACAATATGTTATTGCTGAATGAGTTTGACTGGTGTGGTTGCTTTAGGGAAAGAACAGTTCTTTGTTACTCAAAGTGCATGGATTGTCTTTTGGTGTTTGTCCTGTGCCTCTTTTCTCCAGTGTCTTTCCTATGCCAGAGAAATCCAGTCCCCTACTGCTTGGTTTCTCTGCTGCTTCTCAGACCTTATTTTTCTAATTCCTAGCTATGAATCTGCTTGCAAAGTCTATCATAGTTGATGGCATTTTGCCTTATCTATCTATCACAACCTTCCATACTCTGATAAATTAACTGTACTGGGCTGCAGGTTTAAAACGGAAAATAGTCCAGCATAGTAGGTTATTGTATTCGTTTCTTCCTTTTGATCACTGATTGCTAGTCTATAGTCTACTCTGAACCTAGTGATCTGAGATGCTTTGTTGCTAAAAGTAGTTGTGTATTTTAAAGTTTTGGGTCAAATCTAATATTCAGTGTCAGGCCAAACAGTGAGTAGAAGAGGATAAAACACATTCTCTGCTCTAGTTTGAGGAGATTCTATATAGATCTTCTCCATTCAATACGTGAAATCACTCCTACAGCCTTTACAAAGAGGAATAGAAGAGTATATGCATTACGAGATCCTCTAGACCTGGTTATGGTCCATCAGTTCTTCCATAGCATCCCTCTGTGTAGTCATGCATAGCATATGGGACAACTAGAGGGCTAGGATTTAAGAATAAAGGTTCACTTCAACTGAATTCTCATACAAGATCCCAATGTCCTCTTGCACTAAGGCCCTATTACCTCAGGAGCACTGTAGAGAGAGCAATCACGATCCAAATCCTTGGATATAACACCAAGTCATTTTGTCAAAATGCCAGGGAGTCCGAGAAAGCAGAGGTATCCTTCTACTGCATCTCAGGCGGGGTCTGAATAAAGGATAGACAGTAACCACTAACTGATTTGGGGGAACAAATCCCAAGTATAGTATGGGAGCCTATATTGAATGAATCTTGGCTGTTTGAAAAATCTATTTCTTGCTTCTTATACTGGCCAAACTAATAAAACTTGTCTTGATAGCAGGATTTTATCAAGTAGTACTTGGTAGTTCTCTTTACCAAAATCCCCTGACATTATCTAATTAAATTTTCTGTCCTACAGTCTGTTGAGGTCGATATATCAGGTCTCTGTGTCTGTATGTTTACAAACACACATGCATACATACATATACACACAAATATATGCACTTACATACAAACATACAATAGGTACTTCAATTTGGTCTCCAGTTTGGTCAATTTGTTTCCAATTTGGTCTTTATTAATAGCATTTTTCCTAGCTGTCTTCCAGAATTAAATTAACCAGAGAGTGTGTAAAATAAGGACAACATAGACGTGACCATGGGTCCTTCTGCAGTCTGGCATATTTGGGCAATGATGTCAAAATGTAGACAGATACAGTTGCTTCTCTCTGTGCAGGTGCACTTCAGAAGTAGATGAGCAGAATCCCCACACTGTTCCTCCAAAGTGCTTGGAGATCTCAGTACTTAGCACTTTGTAATATCTTCTCGTTGTTAGTAATAGCCAGGCAACCACAAGAAACCATCTATCTTTGGCATTTGTGGCATGGCAGAAGATTGAGACATAGAGGATTCCAAGGGTGTATGTGTGTGTATATATACGTATATGTGTAGGTACTAGCAACATTATTTATTTGTCTTTTTTTCATTTTTAGGAGAAAAGGAAAGGATAGTCCTTTGTGGGACACCTGGGATTAGTAAAACAGCTGAAAGCATTAGACATTTTGAAGTACATATATAGATATATGCCTCTAAACAGCCTTGGAAAAAACCGTTCAGAACAAGACATCCTGCTGTGCTTCTGTGCCTGGCGCCCACAGTAAGAGTTCGGTAGAAATAGTCTGTGTTAATCTTCTCTGCTTGGACTGTGAACTCTGATGTTCAGCTCCTCAAAACATTTGTGAAGTAAGGCATATATACTGAGTGACTCTACCAAGCAGACGGAAATCAAAGCCTGAACAATAGAGAAAAGAACTTTATTGCTTTTAAAATACTCTTCAGCTTTTCTGGAGAGTATTACTACAGGTCTGGCCTAGAAAGGAAAGGAAAGCGATTGGGGATTTCAGAGTGTTCAATGTCCTTGCAGTGCACATGAGTGCTGTCGTTGAAGAGATGCTGAAAATAAACTCTTAAAAAAAAAACATGGTTAACACTCAGTAAGGATTCAGAGGAGGCAATATTTTATAGATGAGAAATTGAGATTAGAACAAGTAAAGACCTTAGAACAAGTTAGAGACCTCCTATGTTCAGCAGACTCGATAGAACTCAGGTGACTTCCAAGTTGGATGAAGATTATTTATTACTATTTTACTTTAACAAAAATAGAAGACATTGTGGGCTAGTCTGAAGAACAAGAAGCATATCATAACTTATGCTCCAAAGCTGTTTATAAGAAATTGATTCAAGCATGGAGGACTGGACTGGGGGCACTGGGACTCAATTTATTCATGGGATAAAACAGTGCATCAATGGATATTGTAAGATAACAGACTAAAGAAGGTATAACTCAAAATTAGGAGACATTGAGTGCATCATTATATCTATATCTATCAATATGTCAGGTATTTCCAGTGAAAATATGAAGGGAAGAATATGAGAATGAAAATAACATTTTTGTCAGCTGAGCCACAAGCAGGTCATAGTAAGTGTGGCCAGGGAAGAATCATTTCTGAGAGAAAACAAATGTTTGAGGATTCTCTGACTAATAGTGACCAAAATGGTCTCAGTTACCTTCTTTCTCAAGTTTGAAACATGTTTTATGCAGCTTATCAGCACAAGTATGATCTGAGCTTTCCCACCCTTTTCTCACTGGACACGTAACAATGAAAGGAAAATATTAAGAAGCTGGGGAGCTCGTGCAAACTGCTAGATAGTCTGAGTGCAAGCAGATATTTTATCCGTTTCACATCATCTCATTGTTCATTAGCAACAGAAATGAAACCTAGCTGCAACTCTGATCTAAATCTGCATATTTATGTTGGCCACAATTTCATCTAGACCTGCCTTGGACTTAAGTAACTGATTCCGGTAGACCAAACTGACCTCACAGATTTGACTAAACTTGGGCAGATCTGGGTGAATCTGTATACAAATTTTAAAGCTTTGAGTCAGAAATGGTTTAACTGGTGCATGATAATCATATGCCTTATGCAATTCAAATATTGCAGCTGTTGTATGTTGTAGCTCTTGGCCTCCATCTTATTAGGTGAATAATACCAATAAGCAAGTGTCTTTGACTTCCTCAATTTCTCTTATAAGGGATGGATTTCTTCCCCAGTTCTTTAGGTCCCTGTCTCCTTTAGGGCACACTAGTCAATTGGTAACTCTCGTAGGGTCCTATCTGAGGCCTACAGTGCTTTGAAAGCTGCCCTCAATTTCATCTGAGTTGCCAACCCCTTCCAATGACTTGAGCTAGCAAACTGCTTCAGAAGGGAAGGCAAGCTCTGCCTGTCCTTGGGCCTATTCTGCTTTTCGGTTTCAAAACTCCCCTGTAAGTTCCAGAAGAAAACAAAGAGGACTTCTAGGACCAGGATCTCTAGGTTTGTACGTATCAGCCTCCAGACATTGTAGGCAATTGCATAATTTGAATCCTATAGCTCTCTAGCTTAAAAGTTGTTGATTGTCTCTGTACTAGCTCTGCTAAGAAGCTGTTCCAAGCCTCACTGTTCTAATGGTTAGAACTGGTCTTCTAATTTCTAACCTATGGTTGGTTATGGCTGACAAATATCTTTTTTTTTGGTCTTTTAGTTTTCATATCTTTTCTCCAGATCCTGATTTTTAGCATCCTTTCTCACCTTTTGCTTCTAAACTGAACAAACACAACATTTTTAGTGCTTCAGAGGAAGAAAAGGGAGATGACACTAGAAAGTGAGGACTAGGACATCTCACGGGTAAAAGAGGACTGCAGAATATTAGAAAGGATAGAGATCAGGGCACAGGAGAAGTATATGTTTGTGATCAGTTTTGTTTTCAGGCCCGAAAAGAGATTAATTCTGTTCCCATCTTGAAGAAAGAGGCTTGAGCAAGGAAATCTGTAAAGATATTTTAAAAGAGCAATCCCTGCTTCAAGGAGTTTTCAATCTAAAGATGTGAATTAGAGACAACAGGAGGGGCAAAAACATTCACATCCGTGCAGGATATGTGAAAAATGAGCTACCACTGGTGAGAGAGGGAAATTCCAGTTGAGTAAATATATCTTTGTGTCTTTGAGGAGCAGTACAGAAGGAGATAACAAAAGCCTACATGTTGGGGGTTGAGAGCAACGGAATGGAATGATGACACAGTGAAATGAGCACATCCTGTTAATTTCAAGGTGTTATTTTGGTTTTCTCGTCTTCCATATATGAGTGCTGTTAAAAATAGTGGCGAAAAAAAAGCAGACTAGATGACTAGGTGCTAGGAGGGAAAAATGAATTTGCAATGGAGTTTGGAAGAACAAAATGGGGCAGCTTGGTGCCATGAAAAGACATCACATTCTAGGCAGAGGAAGGAGTACGTAGAACCATTAGGAAAGAGCCCAGAAGCTGAAGGTTCGTGGAGAGGTGAAAGTATTCCTGAAGCTTCATGTAGGTGCATTAAACTAAAAGAATTTTTCAAGGGTGGTGTAGTGGTGGGCAGGTAAGGCAAGCTAAAATAGACTGAAAGTGCAGTGATGGGAGTTCCAACCAGTTGTGGAATGGGGCTATGGGTCTGAGAAGCAGGGAAGGGCTGATGAGCACACCTGGAGAGCAAAGCAGAGAACTTGCTTCAACAGCAACAGGAACAGAAAAAATTGTAGGCAGTCAAAGGAGAGGGGTGGAAACATCTGTCATAACCTATGGTTGTCATGGTCACGTGAACCTCAGTTCCTTTCTCCTAACACTAAACACATGTAACACTAAATCTTCTGTTTAAGCCTAATTCTGTTTGCATATAGTTATGGCCTATCTAGGGGAAGCTGTAGAAATTGGTATCTTTTAGGGTTAATATTGTTGTTCCTTTGGGGTCAGACAATTCTTTTGTCCTGTTGATGGTCAGGTGTAGTGCTACCTTGTTTGCCCATGCAGAGTATTGCATTGCTTTCACATATAAATATATAAAATATTGCACTTCTATATCCAAAAGAAGATCTGTCATCAGCAGAGTAAGTAACAGCTGAAACAACTTTTCTGATGGCAAAATTCGATTTTTATGTATGTCAGCCATTTCCAGTGAGAGGGCCATTCAGATGAAACCAACGGCATTAGTTTACACCAAGCTACAGCTTTCCATAATGGATGCTTTCATTGCTAGACGTACTTGGTGCACCATCTACTAGTGAAGTAATTGACAAAGCCTCTTGGCATTTTAATGTCTCTCAAAGCTCATTTTGTGGCACAACTATTTGACAGCTGTCTGAAATACAGCAGTGTGTGTTAATTCTGTGTTTTCTTAATACTGGAATTAAAGTTTGTCTTCCAGACCAAAATTACTGTCTCAGTCTGCACTTCATAACACTAATTTTGGCATCAGTAGCCTGATAAATTGCTCAAAACAATTTACAACCAGTCAGAGCAGATATGATTTTCTTCACTTTGGATGAATATCAAAAGTGTTTACAGCCCCATCCAAATGCTTCATCTTGCCAGATATTGCTTGATAACAAAATGTCATTTTGCAGTAACAGACCATAATTTTGTTCATATTCTAAGCATTGCCTGTTATAGGATACAGAAGCAGTGTTTGGACACTAAAGTGTTCACAACTTCACAACTTACAATCTAAAATTAAACTCAGATCACATAGAAAATCCTAATGAAGGGTTATTTAATGAATAATTTCAGAAAATGTGGTGTGATCTTCTGATTTTAGATCAAATTTGTGGCTTATATAAATTCTGATGAAAGAGTCAATCACAGACAGAAACTGAAAAGTAACTGAGGCAACTGGACAAAACTTTCAGGTTCCAAATTTTGATATCAACCAGTGATAATTCACAAAGAGAATATTATCTGCAAATACTGTTAATACTAGGTGCCTGAACTGAATATGTAGAACTAAAGATCATTAAAAATATGAATATAAAGGTCAGTAGTCAGTAATATATCCTAGGCTTGACTAACATGAATTCTCTGACATCCTACCTATCAATTTCAGTCCTGTGTGTTAACCAAAATACCGTGATTTTCTGTAGGAATCAAAGTGGAAATGCTCTTGAAACTCATTCAAATCTCTGACATTATTAAACTATGCAATGCAATATACAATTTTTTTTTATACAATTTTCCTTGCCTTGTATTTTTCTTCTTCCTTTACCTCCCTGTTTTCTGTTTTTGTTTTGACTGATGTTGCAGAAACATGCCAGAGCCCTGAAAGCTTGTGCCGATGACAAGAGAACAGCTATGCAGGCGATTTTCTGAGAACTTTAAGTACAGAGCACAAAATCTTATAGTATCTGACCATCTGACTTTTCAGAGATTTGAAAGGGATTGGCCTTCCATGGAGAAAAAATGTAAAGGCAGCTGAGTCATACTTACAATGATGCCGATATGTTTTAACTATCCATTCTTCCTTTTTTCAGTCTTTTATCTAAGATATTGTGTCTTATTTATTTCATTTTCTACATACAGGAGAAAACGATAGGTCAGTCTGTTGAATACTTCTCTGTTGTGTTGGCTGGCAAAAGTTTACTTTGTAACAGTTACCATTCAAAATATAATTTTCTTTAATTTTGTTTAGGATCAAACGAGGTCATTGGTTATTTAGAAGAGAATCGGGGGGATATGTTTAGGACTTGCTCTCTATTTTTAATGTATAGCAATTAGAAAAATGGAGGAGAGAAATATCATGTGACTGTGATAGCTTAGTATATCGCAGTTTCATAAAATAATCACCATTCCAAGAGAGTCATTCTCTTACATTACATTACATTCTCTTACATTCTATTACATTTTTGTGTCTCAGCTACAACAATTTTTAATGTACATAACTTACAGAATAACTTAATTAAATATGTGGTGTTTGTTAGTGCAAGTTGACTGTTAATCAGGGCTAATTCTGTGCTTAAATGCACTGGAATGTCTTGTCAGGACCTGTTCAAGACATATGCAACATGAACATATAGATATCTTCATACTTGTATTACCTCATGGCACCCTCTTTTATACACTTTTTACTGTCTCTACTGGTGACTACCTATCTGCCTTGTAGATCCAGGAGTTTGCTTTCAACAAACAGGAAAACAGCTGGAGGTCATAACACATGCGATTACTCCTATTACAGCAGCACAAGAAGATCAGAGTTCTTTTGCAATAGGTGCTTTGTATACATGAGAGTAGAAAGAGTTTCTACCTCAAGCAGCTTCCTGTCTAAATAAGCACAAGTGGGAGAAGTGAACTATTATTGTCCTCACTGACAAGAAGTGAATAAAAGAGTAATTGACTGAATAGCCTTAGGTCATGCAGTAAGCTGATAGCCGTGCTGCTGATTGAACATAAGTAACCTCAGTTCCAGTGCAGTGCTTTAATAAAAAATAAGTCCTTATTTGTTAGACATCTGAGTGAGAACATCCTGCAATATATCTTGACAGTCCCTTCCCTAAAAAACATTCTCCTCGTACTAATCTTAATTTTAGCTTTTTTTTTTTTTTAAGACCCATAAAGCTTTGAACTTATATTAAATTCTTGGAGGAAAGACTGAGGAGTAGTTAAAGGTGGTATATACAATAACTAAAACACTCTTGGGAGTCAGTTCAATTTTATTGCATTTAGTCTGCTCAGCCAAGTAATATATATCTAGTTCCAGGTACTTGCTTCTTGTCTCAGTTTGTATAGTGTTGGAATGAAATTGGCACCATAGATATTCTTTATAAGAAGGAATGATGAACGTCCCTACATAAAACAATTTTGAACAGCTCACAGGAGTTGAGAAAATGCTAGTTAATTTTCCCTTTGATTTTCTGCAGTGCTGAGGAGTAGTTCCCAGGATATTTGTTGACTGACCTTGCAACCTGGAATATCATAGTCTGGTGTTATTTCTTGCCGACCAGTTGACAGCCTAAGTTTGGACGTGTTATAAATGTGTGAACGCCATCTCTGTGTGTGTGTGCCTCTCTCTTGTCATTTCCCTCCAACATAAAGCCCTGAGCCCCTTGGTTATTCCTGCTGTGGTTTGCTGAGGGCTTGATAACTAAAGCAAGATGTTAAAGAGAAGGGAACAACTTGTCTTGTCCCTGATTCAGTCTGAAGAAAGTTGTCAGCATACAGTTCAGCAGGCACTTGGTTGCAGGGAAGGGATCCAGGGAAGAGAGGAGACACTCTGCCCCAGTATATCACCTCACTTACACATCTTTTGCTTCTGAAATGGAGTATCCCATTCAATCTAACACTTTTACAGCATTAAAAGAGGAAGATGTTTTTCTGCCACTAGACTTGATAGAAAAGAAGTAAGAGCTTTCATCAGGTTGTCACGGGGAATTTCACAGCCAAACCACCTCAGCGTGGAGCATCACCCGCTCTGCTGTTAGCCAGGAGCTGCTTTTGAGCGCAGGCTATCACAGTCATATAACATTTGTGTCTGTTATGCAAATTCTGAAAGAACTAAACTGACAAATTTACATACATTTTTCCACTTGTCTGATGCTGAGATTCAATCCAGGGGAAATTTATTGGTGGATCTTGTAAGCAGGAATGACTTGAGCAACTCTGTTTCCTCAAAAGGAGAGGCTCATTCCAGCCCCATGTTTGGCCTCAGCACTGGCCAGGTAATGGGCTACTGCATTTGTACTTATGGCTGTGCGTAAAATTAATACAGTTTTCTGCCTGATTTTCTTTGAATTCTTCTGATATGTTGATCATTGTGTTATCTAATCACTTATTAATTTATGACAGAATTAGTAATATCTACCGTATCGGTACTAGCTGAAGGACTGTGGTTCTGCCTTATATATAAAATGGGAAGTAATGCAGATCATTCTCTGTTTGTCACTGGATTATAGTGGTTTGTGGGTTCTCTTGGATATATATAAAAATAAGATTGCCCTTAGGAGAGCAAGGCTATTTTAAAATATTGTGTAAATCCACACAGAGATGCTGAAATCTAAGTCCTGATGAATTATCTCTGTATTTTTACATGAAGAAAACAAGCTGTCTGGACAGTTTTGAGGAAACATTAGTGTACCGCTGTATAAACCCACAGTAGGCTTGGATCTTGAATACTTTAAACAGTTCTGGTATCTCCTTCTCAAATAGGGTACAGTATACCTTAAAACGTTAGAGAATTGAATAGCAAAGATAATCATGAGTATGGAACAATTTCCATACTATGAAGAAGTAAATATACTAACACTGTTTAGCTAAGAGAAAAGCTAAGGGACAACATGATAGAAGTGCATAAAGCCTGACACAGAGGCTAGATAGAAAAGACTCTTCATTGTCTTTTCCAGTGTAAAACATAGAACATATCAAATAAAATTAGTGGGTGTCAGGTTCAAAACCATAGGAGGCACTTCTGCGCATAATATGTAGTTCAAAAAGAAACTTATCGCCACAAGTTTTTATGGGTTCATGAAGCAGCTAGAAAGATTTATGAAAGAAAATCCCGGGAGGGATGCTAAACAGAAAGCTCTTACTTTTGCCTCCGAAGGTCCCTGAGCCGCAAACTGCAGGAAGCTGGGGCAGTACTGTGAGTAAATATTGTTTGTTTTGTGCTTCCACTCTTCTTTAGGATTGGTACTGGCCAGTGGCAGAGATGGTGGTACAGCAGGGATCCAGCATGGTACAGCTGTTCTGCCTGTTCTTTTATCCCAGAACCAATGTCACTGCTACAGTTGAGCATTTTACTGTGTTTTTGAGGTGAAAAGTCCTATCTGGATGCAAATTTCACTTTCTGAAGAAACTACCTCCGTTAAGAATAAGACATTTTTATGGCTAATTAGAATATAGCTAGCTATGGTATGGTTGGAAAATAATGGTAAAACTTTGAAGGCTAACACTGAACTGTACAGGCACACTTTCAAACATGCCCTTTCAAACCCTTTTATGGTCATATGTAACTGAAATATCAACATTCAGAGTTGTCTGTGTTCTCAGACTGAATCTGCTGAGGTATCTAGTTAAGTTAGGCAACCAATTCTTGCTGAAGTTCCACAGAAGTTGGCATCTCCTTTGTCCGACGTTCTGGAAACCCAGGCCCTGCCTGATGTCTGTGTACGGTGCTCTCCCTGCAAATTAGAATCGTACTATTTGGGGCACCTGTAAGAAAACTCGGCCAGTTATTTTAACAAGACAAAGATTAACATTTATGTGACGCAGACCTCCTGGAATAATGAATGTCTCTTCCTCACAGAGATAAAGATCTGAACAGCAAACACCTTCTCCTTTTGTTTGGATTTGCTATTCATCTTCCCTTTCATTTTATGTTCTGAAAAAATATTCCAGAAACATTTTTCTCCCTAACGAGTGGCTAAGTATAGAGGAAAGACTAAATCTTAAATCATCTTCCCAAATTCTGAGCTATCTCTCTGAATATGCTTCTGGATTAAATAGCTTTTTTTCTACAATTCATTTTCTCCCAGTCCTGCTAAGTCTTTTATAGCAATTCTAGAGGTACAGCAGCATGATATGCCTTCACATCACTAATTTTCTACGCGGCCAAAAAATGTCAGGTATTTAATGCTGGCAATACCTTTGGAGACCAATTCAGGTATAAAATAAAAAGAATCATGGTTTACAATTGATTTTACTGAAGTAACCATTTCCTAGGCATCATTATTGTATGCAGTGGGAAATAGGAATAGCTATTTCCGTAGAATAAAACAATTTGTGAGGCCTATCATAAAAGGCTAAGAGAATACCTTCTCTGCTCCACATCCCTTTTAACTGCTGCCATAAAAGTTAAGGAATTGCAATAAAACTTGAGAAACTGGTTTCACTGTGTGAGCTCTGTTTGACAGTACTTAGGAGATTATCTTGTGCTCAAGAGCTGTTGGAATGTTTGCACATAAGAAATGCTTTAAAATTATATTTCTGTTCTGGCCTTTTTTTAGCTTAAAAGTATAGATCTCTCTCAATCTGTCTTTCCTGCATGCACGCTCTCTCTCTTTTTTTTTTTTTTAACAGAAAGATCTTTAAACAGTTGGCTGCCTCCTTGGCATTTCTTCATTCTGCTTTTCATTTCATGTGAAGTCTCCCGGGCTCTGACCAGTTCAAAAAGCAACTTTGTAGTTTTCTATGGTAAATGACTGACAGTATTGGAAACTATGCTCTCTGTCTGACAGAAAAGTGCATTCATACTGCTAAGCATTTGGACTGGATTTTTAATTTAACCCTACTAACTTCTTTTTCACCTTCTTTCAGCATTGTCTGTATTGTATTTCCTACCACGGCGATGTATCTTCTGTTTCTGAAGTGACCAGAGTTTTATCTGTGATCCTAAATGCAGAGTTGGTGCACAGTTTGGGATCTAACAGAGAAGTGCTTTGTGCGTGTGCTGTTGCATAAAATAACGGGAAACATTCATATCAAAGATAGTTAAATGGTGGCCCGTGCCAATAAAAATGGAGCTTGTTACTTCCTGTTTGATAGCTGGTAGGTGGCCAATACAGTGTCAATCTATTTACTAATGAAAAAAAAAATCTACTAGTAAAATTATCAGTTTTGCTGAAACTATAAGCAAGCAGCCAAAGGATGAATTTGGCTGGAGCTTGAACAACTCTCTTGTGTTAGTCTCTCTGTACCAAAATTGTGGCCCGTTGATGAGACAGTCTGGGAAATTTTCAGTATGCTCTAAATTCCTGGGAAGAATCTCACTCAGCAGAATACCTGGGCTGTGGAATAGGCCTCATTAGTTTACGTGCTTGAAATTACATGTGCGCTTAAGTGCTGCCTGTCCAAAAGGAGTGTAATTCAGCTGTTGGCTTGGTGGAGTAGATTGAGGCTGTGGGACGTTTCCATGTGTCTGGCCACTTCTTCCTTGGGTGAGGTGAGGAATAGGTGTTTGGGCAGCGTGTTTTGCTCTGCCAGTCATACACCTGCACCTGCCGGGGCTAGAATCTGATCTGCTGCATCTCTGTCTGTAGGAATAGAGGGGAGAAAGTGGGTGGCATGTGCCCTTCGTGTATGCTCAGAGTGGTGCTTACTGCCAGGAGGCACCACTGAGACATCACAGCTTGTGAGGAGGTCCACTATTCCACTATTGGGATCTAGCCCCAGTGATTGCCAATTTGGGGCCACTCAGATCTAAATAAAAAATGTTAATGCTTATGAAGTAAAAATGCTCCCATATGAAAGGGGACCTGTAACCTTTTGTAAGTAATTGATTCACTTTAATAACTGGGGAATGTGAAAAGGCAGAAATCTTTTAAATTAACCGAAGTGATGAAATATTTGTTTATATATAAAACAGTATGAATTTAGTATCTTGCACAGACAGCAGGCAATATTTTCATTCCAATGTGAGAATATATGGCATTTGAAATAAATTATTATCTCTTACCCATATGTCTCTTTTCTACAGCACTCATTTTTGAAATATGTAGGCATTAGAATCTTAAACACTGTATTATATATATTTGTATAAGTTTTATCTGTGCGTCTTGCAAGCAGACATATAAATATCTGCTGAATGTTATCAGTTACAGGTCATGTCTTACTTTGAAACCAGAAGTACTCTAATACTGCATTGGAAGTTTCAAGTTCAAATACATATTTCACAGAATATGATTCCAAGATGCCACAAAACTCATTAAAATCCCAGCCTTACTTTGCTTCTATATATGCTTGCCTGAACACAATCTGTAGACCACAAATCTCATATCCACTCATGTTATATCAGATACATTTCTGATATAGACTACAGAATACCTACACAGTGCCCTGCAGTATGTATAGCTCATATCAAAAGATGCCATAAATATTTTGTTTCTGCCCATCCATCAGTGAACTAGAGATTTGATCATCCTCCATTGCACCTTTCCCTTACAGTCAAAGAAAGATTTATTTCATTACACTTGTACTTATCTGTGCTTGACGGTATAAAAAATGATTCCCTATACTATACTATAATTAAGCAGGAAGCCCAGTTTATCTTGACTTTTAAATACAAATGATGACTCTTCTCAGGTTGTGGAATCCTGTGGTCTGGCTGAGATGTGCGGGTTTGCGGGGAGTCAAGGGGCAAGAGGTTAAAACTTGGGACTGCTCTAAAGAGCAGCCTCAGTCACAACCCTCCCAAGAAAACAGGAGCAGCCCAAAAGGAACGCTGTAGTCTGTGGAAATGAGTCCCCCATTCTGCTATATTACCATAATATATTTTTCTCTTTACATGCAAGCCTAATAGGGAGGACTTACACAAGCGTAGCAAGTTTTTTTGACTATGCGCATAGTAATAGTAAGATACTTAACATAACTAAATAACCAAGAAAAAATATTTACTAACAGGTGAGGAGGCAAGAGCTAGCTGCTTTTAAATGCAGCTACTCTTGTGGGCCTTCTGGACGGAGTACAGAGTGAAGATCGCACAGACTTCTAATAAGGGCTCATGGACTCCTAATAAGGATATTACCTTATTTTTGTACACTGCCTCTTGTAGAGTTCACGCACCTCAAAATGCATTATTGCTAAATTACTTATTGATTCTGAATAAGGGATGTCGACAAATATGTGATTCTGCTTTTATTTATGGGATTGTTTTTGAAAGAACAGTGCAATTTATGTGTCTATTTATTCAAGTCAATGGAGGAAATTTACAGTTCTGTATTCCTCTCTGTAATGATTTAAAATTCACAAATCTGTGTTTCAACAGAAGTTACATTTCTTTATGTACTATTTTTAGCTTCAGTTGACTGAATATTAGTGCAGAAAATGTCCCTATTCACCACTTCCTTCTGATCTCCCAAGTAACACCAAGTAGTACATTTGCTTTCTAAACAGTTTACTACAACAGTTTACTGCAGAAGCTACAGTAGATCTCAGAAGGTTTACAGGAATGATAATAATAGCATTTTGTAGATTGAGCCTATTTATTCAATGGAGAGAGCAGACATTAGAGGCAGCCTGAATTGGAGAGGATGCTGGGAAGCCCATGGATTTTTAGGAGGAAGATGCTGGTCATCCACTTCCCACTTTACTGTTCCGTTACTGAAACTGGTCTCTGTCTCTGGCTTCCTACCGGTCCTTTGCTCTCCAGAGGTGCTTCTGTTTCCTCTCGCAGCTCAGGCTGGACTCCTGGGCTGAAGGGTTTGATGGGAGAAGGAATGTCAGAGGACAAACCAAAACTGGAAGAAGAGGCTGGTATAGCAAAACTGCATGGGAAAAAGGGGTGAAGAAAAAATAAGGAGCTTAAGAGAAGTTTTAAAGGATTTCTTCCCCTGCTGCCCATGTGCACACCTTTCCATTATGAAAACTTGTCCCTTCTCTCCAGTTTAGTCTTTGTCCCTTCTCTCCAGTTTAGTCTTGCTGGGGTGGAATATCCCTATTCTGACTGATATTCAGCGCTGTTCTATAGTGTCGCTGGTGTCACTGATGTTTACTGAATAGCAGAAGAAATTTTTTCCCAAACTGAAGTTCCCTCTATTAATCATGTGACTCTAATTGTGCTTTATATGGCTGCATATCAGTAGCTTGTCTGATCAGTATAATTTCCCAGAGCCCTGCTTTGCCTTTCCTAGTAAGCCAGTTCATACAATTCATTTGCTGTTTTACCCAAATTCCATAGTTGCCTGCCATTCCTAGGCATAATTTTGGATGGCAGGTTACAATGTCCCTTTCTGCGTAGACTGTGGCAGGACGAAACTTTAGGCTTCTCTTAACAGGTAACTCTCTCCTTTTATAGGTAGTGTGACCATTTCTGTGTCACATTCAACTTGCTCCTCATCATGTTTGCAGGAGAGTCTAGAAGTGGAAGCAGAATCTAGAGCCACATTTGTTTCTCTCAGCTGGCTTCAACAGTTGTTAGTTGGGCACCTCTAGTTTCTTTTTTTTTTCTTGAAAAATGGCCAGGCTTTTGACGGGCACTGTGACACTGGGAAGATTTGAATGATAATTTAGCTTTACTGTGAATATGCAGAGCTAGAGACAAAATGTAGAGCATTTTGACTATCTTTCATTGTCTTTCACTGTTTTTGGTCATGTGAACGATATATAGCTACCTTTATATTGATCTTAATTGATTCCTTCAGAAGAGTTGCAGTTGTTAATTATGTATTCATAGTATGTGAACTAGTATGTGAACTTCTTTATTAGCAATTGTTTTGTGGTTCATTTTAGCTGTGAAGGGACAGTTGCACTGCATTTTCTTTTCCTTTCTGGTTTTATCTCTTATTTATTTATTTATCTCTTATTATACCCTGAGTGTCTCTATCTTTCTGCACTGTTACAGTAGAAGTTAGGTTCTTGTCCTTGTATGAGCAGAAGCTCCCAAGCAGACTGGGACGTGCACAGCAGCAGAGGCATCGGGAAGGGAGCACACCAAACTGCTCGCCAAGAATGGGGTGCATGGGAGGGTGTCTGCTATTTCCTTCCCCCTGAATCATGCAAAATTCAGCAGTCGGAAGTGAGCCAGAGGCCATAGCTCTGAGCTGTCTGTTGTGGGTTGTTTTTTTCAGTGATGTGGAGGGGCCGTGGAGGGAGGAATTTTCTGTTGTTGCAGCTGATGTAAACAAGGTTATTGTAAGGAGATGATGTTTATACTAGACCCAGAGGACCAGTATTCATCTCTTTTCCAGGGCAGGTGGGTGGAAGTACACTTTTGCTACTTTCCTGTGCTTGGTCTGAGCAGACTTGTTGCCCTTGCCATGCATGCAGTGCTAAACAGAATCAGTGTCTGCTGGTGAAAGATGATGTTTTATGGTAGCCAATTTGTCTCTCTTTTCTGCCTACCTTCTTGTCTTTTTTTGTTTGGTTTCCCTTAAAGCGAGAAAAAAAGACCTGGCACATTTACCTGGTGGTGATTTTTTTTTGTTTTCATTGTTTAGAAAATGGCTTTACTAGCAGATATGTGCAATATGTACCTCTTGTAAACAGAAATGCATCATCCACATTTCAGTTCATTTTTTCCAGCAAGGAGATTTTTGAAGATCTAAGGAGTTGAAAAGAGCAGAGCAGACAAAGCAAGGGATTATTTTATCAATCCCTTTCACACTAGGCACGTGACATTTTTTTGAGCAGTAAGAAATTTGCTCTCAAAAGACATTGTCAAGTTCACTGAGATTCATTGACTCCTAGTAGCAATTTAAGCTTGAGACAGTAGTGGCAGGCTTTATTCCAGGACGCTGCATATCATACAAAATAAGCTTCCTTCAACTAGAATGATGTTTGAGTTATGGTAACACCATGAAAATCAACAGCAATTTAGATCAGCCAAGCTCAAAGTAGGCAGAAGTATGCAGCATTTCTGATCAATCACGTACAGCTCCTTTCAGCTTTGCTGGTGATGCTTTGCATGGGCAGAGTCTGTTGGAGGAATCCTGCAGCAGGGCATCCCTGGCTCCCTCTCCTACTTGTCCTCCCAGGATTTACAGAGAGAGCTCAAAGCTGCAGCAATACTGAGACGTTAATTTTTTTCCAGAAGTCTAGCTCGCCTTTGATTTTGAAGTGACAATTAATAGATGGGGCAGTTTCAGGACTGGGTGTGTTTTACAGACTCACAGGTACAGTTAGCAATCGCAGTGGTATAAAACGTCTCTATGATTACTGGGACTGCTGTTTTTTCAGGATACATATGTACAAAAGACTTTTTATTTTTTAACCCAGTGAGGGGTTTGTTGACATGAATTGGGTGACCTTCACAGGAAGCAATTGTGTAAATGTTATTATCACTAGGTTAAAGGCAGGAACATTGGGCTTGCCTTTGGCTGCACAAGTTTATCCACATTGAGGAGGACTCTGAGGCAGCCTGCTACAATCTGTTGGGGCTGTAAGCCCTATGGACCAGAGGCAGCTGGGAGCATGTAGGGCTCCATGGTTGTGTCTGTGTTGCTGAACAGACTCAGGCCCAGGGCTGCTGATTGTCCCTAGTGCTTAATAGTTGTTTCATAGCCTGGAACTTTTTTGGGTTATCGGAACCAGTTTTTTTTCCCCCACCCAACACAGTCCTCCAACAGTACCCTAGGGTGCTTTGCACCTTCAGGACTTCTGTTACACCCAGAGCATGCAACCTGTATCTTCAGTTTCATGCTGTTATGCTATCTGGTGAGTTGCAACACAGCCCTAACATTATCCCAAGCGCTCTGAACCAAGAAGTAACACAAAGAAATAACATTTATGCATTCAGGCTACAGAGCCACTAAATGGGACTAAAGGAAAACCTTGGGCCAAATGCTATGTAGAGTGGATGTGGCCAGGCAATGCCACTCAGGGCCTTGAGTTTTATTTAGCAGTATAGACATAGTCTGCATTCCCTGCTTAGTATATCTATCTGGGCTAGTGTAGGACACTGCCTGGTATGGTGGAGTGTCCTATCTGTGGTCTTTCTCTGGCAGTCAAAGGAAGTTCGTAAGCTGGGCGGATCAAGGTGAGGATGACTATGTCCACTACTGCATCTGAAACCAGTCTTTGACAGTTAAGCTGAAATCTCGATGAATGGTATAGGAGCCAGAACTGAACCTTAAGACCTCCAGACTCCCAGCCCTTGTGTTCATTGTCTCCAGAAACTGCTACAGTGTAATACAGTAAAAGAGGAAAAAAAATCCGAAGAAGGTAAAATTATGATTACTGGTGATATAGTATTTCTATCTTCTCAGCAGTTTAATGAAGAAGTACAGTAGAACAGGACTAGTTCTGCTCACTGGAGCCCTTGGAAACTTTGACTTTATTTCTGGTGGAAGTAGGACCATACAGCAATAAGAAATGTAAGTCAAATGCATTACTAAAATTATGTGTTATGAATGCATGAGGGATTAAAGAGTTTAAAAATAATGATTTACTCAAGTCAGCCTTGAGAATCAAAGCTTTGGCTTCATTGCTTTCTCAAGGTGGACTTAGTATCTCATGGGATAGTTTCATGGTTCAGTGCAACATCAATAATTAGGCATTCAAAGCTGTCAACAGCATGGATTAATAAAGTTTGAATAGTATCTTTAAAGTTATTGTTGCAAGCGAACCCCCATACGCTTCCAGAGTGTGGCTGTAACTTTGTTTCTGAACACATGATTTCTGCATTTAGTTTCTTACAGAAAATATCCTTGAAAAGATGAGGATAGGCGATTAAAGCCAGCGGGAAATGTATAAGGGAATTGTTGGTGGTCTAATCAAGGATTTAGAGACTCCAGCAGGGGAGAAGTATTTTATAAGTTAAATGTGAGCGTAAATAGTATTATCATCATTTTGTAAATCCAGGAACTGATTCAAGATCATTATTCATAGCCCAGGAGTTCTTGTGTTTCTTTTCTTAGCTAACTGCATCATGCGCCTGTCTCCAACAGAAGGGCAGGAAGATGCATATAGACTGAGCTTCTTAGCTGGGATTATCTCATAAGGCAACCTTAAGTGTTGGCAGCAAGTCAAAGGTTTACAGCACATCAGCAAATGAAACATGAGGACAGTTCATGGTACTGCTATCAACTCTCCCTCTATCAGCTTCAAACAAGCAGAGGTCAGGGTAATTATCTCTTTGTCCCTTTGGGGGTCTCATTTTTTAGCAAATAAGCTGATCAAGCTGCACTGTGGAAGAGCATTATAACACTTGCGTAGTTCCAGCACAATGCCATTCCCTTGCAAGGCTCTGTGACACTCACTCCTGGCCTGCTTTCAACTTACAGAGACAGGACCCAGTGGTCAGTGTGCCTGGTTCCTCTCACTGTACCTTTTTCAAAGTCAGAAGTGTCTTGCTGTGGACTTGCTGGAACTGAGTTCCAATCTTCTCAAATGTGCCTTTAAGGAAAGTAATACATCGTAAATTGAACAGCTCTGCTTTGCAGATAGGAGAAAGTGCAATAGGCAGACCAGTGAAGTAACTGACAGATGTTATATGGATAAAATTTAACTGCTAACTTCTAATGTGCATACGAACATTTAGACAAATTGAGAGAAAAGGCAATGTGACTACCTAATTTTATGAAAAATGATATTCATGTTTTGTACAATTATGGCTATATTAAGCCTATTTCAAGCAACTAATATGCAGATCTGATTCAGGAGAGATTAATTGGCGATATGAACACTTAAGCTATATAATTTACTCTGATTGAAGAGGCAATACTAAAATGTGGCATTAGCAGATGTTGGGTATAGTTTTGCTCTGAATACATTCACTGGGTGCGCTAGGTATAGCACCCCTTATCCTAAATACCTAAATATTCTACTGCACTGGATTTGACTTGCATCTGTATTTTGTATCTTTAAATTATTCTCCAAGTTGCTGTTGCTGTTGCTGTAGCAAGAGCCAATTCTGTGATGAAATGAGGCACTTTACAAATTCAGCTGTTCAGGTCTGTTTGGGTCCTTTGGCAGGACCGGACAGGATGCCTACAAAAAAACACCTGATCTTTTCTGTTTAATATTCACATTTTCTTTCCCGAAAAACTCACTGATGATCACAGGGCATGTCTCTGGGCACTCCACCAGGTGGTGTGAATTATTGACTTCCCCTCTTCTCACGTAATAGCCAAAGTGCACATTGTGCATTGTGCTGGCCCTAGCATTTCCTAATTCTTAATTTGTGAGGTGGAAGGGAAGCTTCAAGCTGTCTCCTTATTTCCTTTTGCAATGAACTAGTTAAAGAGATAAAGTTATTGTCACTCAAGCTAGTAGGTTCTGGAAGATCCCGAATTTGATTTGCAGTTTGGATGCCCCTAAAAATTGAAGTGTGAAGTAACAAAAGAGATAGACGAATTATTAAACTGCAGTATCTCAGATAAGCACAATAAAAAACAGCTGTGATCAGAGTTCAGTTGGGGGGCAGCGTTTTCTGCACGGTATACTTCTGTTTCATTTGCTATAAGTACAGAAATTACCTCCGGATGCCAGCATACATGATATGCAAATCTGCCTTAATACTGCGAAGTCCTAAAGTATAAGTGTAGCAGGATCCTATAAAAGCTGTGTCCAAAATGCCTGAATATGTGCAGTTAACACAGATATTAAATTAAACACTGCTCTTACTGCTATAAATGACTGCTTTGCTGTCTTTCTCAGCAGAGTTGTAGCATTCGTCCTGTCAGGAAGAATAAGAATAAGATGACCATCTGCATTTCTGTAGAGAGATGGTTACTCAGGGCGAGTTCAATAAAAAAAAATTATGGCTTTGTGCTTTGCTCGAGCCAATAAATCAACGGCAGGTCTTGCATCAAGGCAAAAAATGAAAAATAACATTTTGTGGAAAGATTCTTTACAGACTACCAGCTGAGCAGCCAATGGAATAGTAATACCCTCCCAGTAAACCTCATGCAAAAATAATGAGTCATGACCTGTTCATGAGGAATTGAGCGTATGTGATTGTTAGTGACGCTGGTGGATACATGTCAGGGGAACACTAAGCGTATGCTGATGATCTTTGTGACAGTGTGTGAACACAAGTGTTCAGGCTATTTTCTGATCAGCTCCCATTCTCATTCTGCAAAATAAAGCTTGTTAATTTTAGTTCAGTATATCATTCATGTCTTTTCTCCTGATCTGGGGTCTTCTGAAGCAGTCTATGCGTCTAGCCTGCAAGACTATTCTCTATCTCTTGGAAATTTAAGGAGAGTAAAAGATGGCCTCAGGGAGCCTTAGCAATGGCATAAACCTTCCCTTGAAGGTTTGAATGTGCTATATCAGAGCCCTGAGTAACATTACTAGCCCTGCCAGGCAGATCGCGGTAGAACCTTGAATTACTTTATTTATCAAATAATAGAAGCTTTTCTCAGTGGTGGGGACTCTAAAATCAGCAGAAACTTAAGAAGAAGGCTAGATTTTTTGGTTTCCTGGATCAGTGCATTTTTCCTAAAGGCAATTGATTTGCTGCATTTTGTTTCCTCTTTCTGACTACTTTAAACTAGTGCTGTAAATCTAGTGCTTTCTTCCCACCTAGCTCTAGTGCTTTCAGTTATCCTGAGCAGGGATGCACTATATGCATGACTTTGCAAATGAATAGAAATGTGTGCTCGATGAAGATGGAGTAAATGCTGTAGAAAGCAGTTTTGTAAGTAGAGTCTTGACTGTCATCTCATAAATATTCATTGAGGTCTGTAATACAGTCAGATGTTTTCAATATAGTAGTAAACTAAATTAGCATAAATCAAAGAGAGGAGGCTTTTTATCATTTAAAGGCTATTTCTAGTAATTTTCTTACATTAATAGGAGAATAGTAGTTTAAGGCCAAATTCTGATCTGAATTTAGTAGGAATATCTGTAAGGTGTCTCTGATGAAATCAGGTGTAATACAGATCAGACTGTGGCTTCCGACAGTCAGAATTGCACTCCTCTCTATCTCTTTTTCAATGTTACATTCAGTGCTTGAATACCGTAGTGACTGTCAGTCAAGAAATGCCTTCAGGTGGAATTTCCCAAAGGACTCCACATGATGTCAATGGGAATAGGGCTTTAGAAAACCCCAGCTTGAACACATATTGAAAAGGACAAGTATCACTGGAATTTGGCTAATTATAAACACAATGAATGCTCTGTTGGGGACAAAAAGAAGAGATGGGGAGGAATACTTGTTTTAAAATCTGAGGCAATTATTCTTTATTGCTAATTAATAAACGTTTGGACTATATTTGTTTTCTAAATGACCACTAGATGTCAGCGCATATCCAGGCTAGCACAATTGGAGCAACAACCATCTGGTAGTGAAAAAAAAAAACCCTCTATCTTCTAATGACGTAGTTTAGATAGCATACAGTCATTGGCTAAAATTATTTTGTTTGGCGTTATAAAACACTTACGTGCCCAAATTGTAACGGTAATTGTTTTACCTATTGTTTTACCTCCTATCAAGGTAGGAGGGCTATTATGTATGTTATTTCTTGCACTTGTTCCAGTCTTGCAAACCGTATTTGTTGTCATCTGTGTTCTGTTCGTTGACTTTCACGAAGGGTATGAAAGTCTATCAGGCTCAGCTTTATAGTGAGGATGGCTGGTATTTTGCTTGCTAAAAATTTCCTGGCCAAACTCATTTTAAGCATTAAGATGGAAGGTAGTCCTATTGAAAGTGAGGAAAACGAGAAATCTGAATAATATTTCAAACATCATATTCATGGCATAATACGATGAGCACACAGTCTGTGAGATTAGGCAAAAAACCTAGTGTATTTTGAATGTGTTCAACTCGCCTGTGTTGCATATAATAGGCCCACACTATGAAGTTATTACAAAATAACGAGAAAAATATTAGGATATTACTCATTTGGCCTATTTAAAATGCATAGACACAGTTCACTGCTTGCATTATTTTTAAGTTAGATGAAAAGCTTCTTGATCAATTTTGCAACACAGTAGTTAGGATTAAAATTAGGATATATATGTTCAAATGTTGTGTATGCATTACTTAATATATATCTAAACCTAATCTCAAAGCAGAAAAGAGCTTCGGTAGTTTTGGCAGTAATCCATTTTTTCTAATAATCATCCCTGTCTGCAGGATAATTGTATTGTTGGAAAAATAGACATATAAACTCAAAGCTGTCACTTAGCAGTTTCCTCTAATGCCGTAGAATCCAGAGTCCTTTGTTAAGTTACGGACTAGGGTCCTTAACTATTCTAGCAATTCCAACAGACATTATTACTACTGTCACTACCAGGATGCTCTCACTTATTCCAATCTGCCTTTGCCCTCTCTCATTCTCAGGTTCAGCAAAATGTCTAAAGCTGCCTAGGAAAGTAGAATGAGGACTGAGAGTTAGGCGACATCATGTCAGCACTGAAACAGGCTGTAGGGCACTGAAGTACAACCCTTACAGGGTTATCAGTCCATTAGTTATGAATAAAAGGTGTCATATTCCAGATACACCCTACTTCTTAGAGGCACTCAGGTGAAGTGCATGTGCTAGCAGTATACCAGCTCACTCCCCTCCAGAGGCTGAGCTGCCCCCTGAAACACAGTTACAGAGGAAGCCTAGGGCTTAGATGCCTCTTTGGGCACCTGAAGTTAGCTGGGATGAATCTGGGCACGTGCTATGAAGTCACTAGAAAATGACTTGTCCCTTGGCCCATGAGTGATTTACTAGAAGTAAACCCCCGATTTCCTTTCTTTTACTGCTTCCCTGCTGTGTCACTGTGCATATTCCTTGCAGGGAGTTACAGATTGCTGTGGTCTCTGTGGCTTTGTGTGCCAGATACAGGGGGGTGGAGAAAAAGCAGAGAGGTTTTGCAGCAGCATTGGGTGGTTTTCTTCAGCCCTGTGGCCTACACCTGCCCAGGGATGTGACCCTCTCAAGGGGATATAATCTGGTTGAATCGCAGCCATCCTATTTGCACTTAGCACATTGTGTCTGCCCCATCCTAGCCCGTGCCAAGGGTTTGTACGTTCTCAACATACTGATGATGGGGTGCATAACATTTAGCAGGTTTCCTGACTTGCATGCATGGCAATAATCAACCTCTGCCACAATGGCTATATTGGATGATGAGGGTCAGAGCATCAGCTTATGTAAGGAAGTACTTCATCCCTGCAGTAGTTCAAAGCTCATAAAAAGCTGACAAAGTACAGGGAGGTAGAGAGGCAGAGTAAGGAGAAACTTGGAGTCAAGAATGAGATCAAGTTTGATACCAAATTTTGCTGACAGAAAATATATCCATCAAACTACAAACTTGACTAACTCGCCTTATTCATACTGTGCCTGGGGCAGGTTGCCTAGTAGCAGAGATCTTTGCTGGATTTAGCCACAAAAAATTTCTGCCATCCAGCTCTAACCTGTTATCAAAATTTAGGCTGTATAGGAACTTCCATGCCCAGGATGGAAGAAAGCAAAGTACAGTCACTCTGGACCTCATACAAGCAAAGCAATGAGAACACAGGTAGATTGGCTTTATCGCTCCTCAGAAAGGAAGGCTTTGGATTGCACACACCACCTCATCTATTTCTAAGGTGAAAGAAAGAGATTGATCTGTCTGTTTAAACAGATTGATGTAAATTCTGTGTTTGAGCTGGGTAAATAGTGGAGAAAAGTGATAAGGAGTTGAGGAGGAGTAACTGTTTGGTTTAAAAGTAAATGTCATTGTAACTACCTTGATGTCTTCCTATATGTGAATATTTGAGAAATCTATGAGAAAATGGCAGAATAGGTACGAACACTGGAGTCTGCTAGAAATAGTTTGGCTGCCTGAGATAAAAGTCAATGATTTCTGCAATTATCCTGACTTGGCAACCTTATCCAAATGACTGTTGTTCTTTAGCGCAGCACTGTACGTCTCAGTCCCCTGGTCCAAAGCAGAGGCTGATTGGCAGCACTGCTAATGAAGAAATGGCAGCATCCCTTTAGCTGGTCATTTAATAAGAAGAGGTTCAGCAACTAGGAAGTGAGCCTTACAGGTCTGCAATTCATCCACTATACCCTGTCACTACGGCATCAGTCCAGGATGAAGGGGCTACTTTTTACCTCAGCCTTGATCATTCTCCTTCTCAAACTTGATCTTTCTCCATGGCTGCCTTTCACTTTTAAGGAAAGCCTTTGGCTTCTCAGAGTTTAAATACAAACAGACAGGTAATGCTCAAGTACTTTAAGACTGGTAAAAGGTAGGATGATCATTTTCAGTGTTAATACAGCACCTGGAAGCATTTTCATTCTTATTCGGTGCTAGAAAATAGGCTGTGGTATATGCTGGTGGGAGCTAGCAGGCTATGCTCTGAAATAAAACAGGCAGCTAATTGGCTGAATAGCTCTGTAAGCTATTGTCATGCAGTGTAAAATACATATGTACGTTATTTCTCAGTGTTGTGTTTGAGTCCGTAAGGCAGCAGCATCTTCAATATCCATTCAAATACACCTCTGTTGCTAAATCCGGCCCGTTTTTGTTGAGGGTCTATGGATTCTTCCTTGGTACTAGCTTCCCTGGTACTCAAATGCTGTGTTCAACTTTGTCCAATTTAGTGAATAATTGTTATTTAAAAATAAAACCAAAGCCTGAATTTTTCAGTCATTCTGTTTTCCTGCTTAGGGCAGCAAAATGTCTTCCTTCCTTTCTGAATGCAAGAAGATTATAGCAACTGATTTCCATTCACATCTCTAATGAGGTGAAACCTTTTGTCCTCAGTTCAGCACTGGGTATAAATATAGGGTATAAACTGTAGGGAGATCTATTTTGTCCGGTACCTGACATTAGTTGCTTTTCTTGCTATAGCTTTGTGTTTATACCCTGAAAGGAATCAGAGAAGATAATTTCCTAGCAGTTATCTATGCTGGTGGACACTGGGATTCAGAGAACAGGCAAATTCAGACTAGAAAGAAGGTGCACATTTGTAACAAAGAAGATAATTAATCATTGGAACCATTTATGTAAAATGATGCCCTGGACATTTACTAGTTTTTAAAATCAGGACTCGATGATTTCTTCTGATGGATTTATTCTAGTTCAATTACACACAATCATTGGACTTGAAGCAAAAATTAATATAGAGAAAACTTATGGCTTGTAGTGTTTTGAAGTTCATTAACCATTAGCTCAAAATCATCAGTCCATTGGTAAGAGGAAATAGTTCACTAGAAGTGTCAACATACAATCTTTGCCTCTGCATGCCAAAACCTTAGTGGGAAAAATCAGTGGAATGGCAAAATCAGAGCTATATTAATTAATTATATATTATTTTTCTGAAGTGAGAAAATTTATCCATGTAGATCATATTTTCTTTCTATTATGGCATTTTTGTTGTATGCGTGTTGCAAAGAGGCCTATTTGCTCTAAGTAAAGCATCGAGTTCCATCAATGCCCACTACTGCCATCTTTTAGGCCAGTTCTCTTTGGGGATACAGTGTGATGCCTGGCGTATCTGTAAATCCTGAATCTTTATGTCAGGACAGCCAGGGGCTCAGAGTGCTTTCATGTGCTAAAGCAGTGTAGGAACTCCGCAAGCTGAATGACTGTACTAGTGAGTCCCTAGTTATTAATGCTAGAGTAGTACATGTAGCTTTAAATGATGAATCACACAGAATGAAGCTGGCCATTAGAGTGCACTTCATGATAATTGAAGCCATGACTCATTCATTTGCATTTTTCCTTCCCACAAAGAATGTTTAACTAAGACCCCTTGCTCCTTTTAAGATCTTGAAATCTCTGTCTAGCTATATAACAGAGAAGTCACTGATCACAATGGCCTATCAAAAGCTGCTTTGATCTGATGGTATGCATGTATATTGTAATTTGAACTCTTTCAACTTAAAAACTAACCAGACTCTGTGGACAGCCTGTCTTTTTATGTCACAGTAGGAAACAAGCTTATGAATTTGTTTGTTAGAAGGAGTTGTCATCGCAGGAAACAAACCTCTCTGAGATCACACAAGCAGAGCGGTCCTTGGGGGTTCAGCTGCTGCAAGTCCAGATCACTAGACCATTTTATATTTGGCATTGGTTGCACTTTGCCAAGGAAAGAGACGGTCCTGGCTCACTGGTTGCAGTGTGTGTGAAAAGTGTCTCTTTGCCCCAGGCCTACTCATCAGTCTAGTTACTCATCATGCACATACACTGCTGAAATAAATGGCAACCAAGCACAGTATCATTTTCTGTACTTCTCCTATTTTGTTTTTTCTACTGAGGGTAAAATAAAGATCGAGTCACAAGGAGCACACCACTAGAATGGGTACTGTAAATACATGCAATAAATGACAACCCTGGTGTCAGGAAATTTTCAATTTAAATAGACCAGGTATCTGAAGAATAGGGCGTGAAACAATCACAGAGTAGTAACGTAATTAGTTATATGTTACCTAGCAGTCAGGGGCCAAATAGAGCTTCTGTACTCATCAAGCGGGAACAACTGGCTTGAATTCTGTAAATGAGAAAGCCTTGCAGCAATAAAATGTCTGCGTAGAATGTATCCCTTTACCTACCTTAAAAAAATAAAATCCTGTAGCATTCTGTAGCAAGGATATAATTTTCAACCAAGTTCTGCAGCTTGCTGAAATAATTCTTGTAATTTTTTTTCACTTTTCCATTAAATTCTACCAGACTATATAAACTGAGGATGAATTTGGCCTATTAAATATTAAAAGATTGATGCTTTTCTCATTTTTCTCACATTTTAGAAGCACATTATATAGTTGCATTGGAATTCCATTTAATTTTACTTTTCATGTCATTTTTCTCCCAGCTTTAATTTTGTCCATGTTGCAGCATTCAGCTTGGGACATATCTCACTGCAGTCCATTATCTGACCAGTCGAGCCTGCAGCAACAGGGACTCTTGCTTAATTGGAAAGATGCACTCACGCAGAAAAGGTACATGTAACTTCTTGCACTAGCTATACCTTTTAAAAATGCATCATTGCAAAGATGACAAACTGTCCAGTATTCTTCGATCTAAAAGGTTTCCAGAAGCTGCCAGAGTGGGAAAGTAGAAAGGTCGAAGCCTAAAATTCCTTCTGTGTCATGTTATGGAATAGATGTGTAAAGAATGACTGCAAAGGAAGCGTCAGGTGAGAATTTTTAGAAGCTTTTCAAAGCAATCAGTGAATTGTGATTTAAGAGTACCACTTCATTTTGCCCTTAAGAGTGTTCTCCAGATAAACTATATTCCAAAATGCTTTACAAAGTCAAATAATGCAGCTACTGAGATAAATAACAGCAGAAGGAGACAGTCATGGCAAGTTATAGGGAAGGGAACAGCTGTTTTCAGCTGAGATTTAAGATGAAATAGCGTAATTAAAATGCATTATTCTATACTGCAGTGACCAGAGGCTTTCCAGCAAACTGCATTACACCTGAAAGCTGTCAAATAATAAGCAAAGTTAATCAGACAAGAAGAGTGGTTCAGGGACCTGAACCCTAGTGACATAACTTCATTTGAAACTGAACCTGAATGACACTGTGGACTGGACTTAGCAAAAAAGATTAGTTGCAATGTGACATTAATTTCCCTCTTTTTGACCTTGCTTGACAGAATGTATTGGGGCACTTAATTCTTCGCACTCCCTTCAGAAAGATCTCCTGCGAGAGTCTAGTGGTAGCCAGTCCTTTCTGTGACCCATTAGGAATAGAGTGAGCTTAGGCATTTTATTCCTGGAGTAGTGTGATGGTGTGCTTCCCCCCCACCCCAACCTGACCTTTCTTCCGTAACCCTGCTCCGGCAATAAACCATCAGTAGCGGTCGTGATGGCTGCATCTGGTTGTGATGGCTGCATCCGAATCAGAGCGGAATCTGGGGAAACAGATAACAGCACAATAGCCAAGGGCTAATTGATCATGCACCGACCAAAATATAGCTGGTGTGCAAAGATGACTGTGAGTCAATCATCCCATAAATAGGGGGCAGACCAGAGCCTGTTGAGCTCTCCTGCATGGCAGCAGGCTGCCTGCCAGGATCTCCTCTTGAGTAGGGATACCTCTCAAGGTTACTGCTTGAGGTTGAGAGATTCCTTACGCATGACGGATGCTCAGTAAGTGACTAATAGCATGCTGAAGCTTTGCAACTTTGCTAAGTTAGCTCTTTGATTGATTGTGTGCAGCATCCTTAGACATAAACCGTTGACCAAGTCTGGGACTAAGATTGGATCCAGCCGCACCTAGACTTCTCTGAGAAGGAGTTTAGAAAGCAAGGGGATCCATTCTGAACCTCGTGACTCAATGGGAGGGTCTCTTTGATGCTTTTGTCTGACCCTGTCCTCCACGCAGTAGATAACCAAGTGAACCTTGCCATCGACCCTTGTTAAATCACTATCTTATCTACGACTGAACTTTGTTAAATCACTGTATTATCTCAATAACTCATATTGCTGCTTCTCTCTTACGAGTGAAGTGCATCACTCCTCACTCATCCACAATGAGTATAGTCCAAAACTATCCTTGACTATCCTTGGCAGTGGGCAATTGTGAAGTCTGCCTAGTCTTATTTTCCTTGATGCCAATACCAGAGCAACATTCTTCTAGAGAAGGGAAAGCAAATGTCATCCTAAGAAATACAATAGAATTACATCATTTTACACTAACTGAGCAGCTGGCTAAATTATCTGTAGCTGAACAGCATCTGTATTCTTAGCTCAGATTCAAATCATAATCAAAGTGAGTCAATTTTTAATTTTTTAATAGCATGGGGAAAGACAGAGATATGTGTCATAATATTTCATATGAAAAGGTCTTGTATGTATAATAGTTTAAAGACTTCATCTTTTATACATCTTTTTCAATTGTCAGTTTATTTCAAAACAGAAAGACTTACTTACCCACTTTGGATCTGATATACTTCAGGCATAGAGATGATATCACTAGCATATTATATCCCATGCATGAAGAAACACAAATAATGTTATAAAAGTGGCACACATTTTACCACCATCTCAATTTATTACTCAGGAATGTTGATTCAGTTAGATTCTTAACTGTCTTTTACCCATAGTACTCTCAGCACCCCAGGAATGAAGATCTAGCTGTTTTTCCCAGCCTCTTTTAAATACTTGAACATGAGGAGTTATGTTGTGCCCAGCATCCTGAGGGCTCAGGAGGAATAAGTGGGAATTTGACAGTTACTAACATACCAGGATCCAAGAAGTCCTTCATCAAAATCCAGCATGGAAGTGTTTATGGAAAGAGAGGTGAAGATTTGAGACAGAACTTTAAGTACATTTTGAAGTGGGACAAGCATAAAGCCCCAAAATTGCCTGGAACTCCCTGGAACTGGCTCATTGTTTGAAGTGACTAATGAAATGTAGGTGAAATTGTTCTTTTCAAACCAGGGAGCTTGCAGGAGAATGACAATGAGGAGAATAAGGTCTTGGTTTTTGCATCTGTGTTGGTGGCAACAGTGGGTGGATACATCTTCAGAGGACTGTGGTGTTGTAGGTAATGGAGCTGGACGCAGTGCTCATTGAAGCCTGACCAAAAATCCTGTTTATCAAAGAAACCCTGTTTGCAAAAGCATTAAATGGATATTGAAAGCATGGTGAACAATTTATATTTTTAGCAGCTGGAAAGTGGGATGGAAACTGTGCTGAAAAGACATAATATACATAATATATACTTCTTCTGGAACTACTATTATTTTCTGAAGCAGCTGTAGAGTTGTATGCTCCTGTGACTGAAGAGTGCTTTGTTTAGTGTTAACATCAGGAGATATGCGTTCTAATCCCAGCCTTTTCCACGGATTTAAATTGTTTTTATTCCAGTAGTGCTTAGCCTCCCCACCAACACTGGACTGGCTTTCAGTCTGCTTTTCCCCCTTTGAAATTGCCAGCCCCAAAAGTTCAGAGTGTTTTGCAGGAGTTTAGTAAATAAACACCTTCATTTATTTTTACAACTATGAAAACTGAGGCAGGAGAGCATGGTAGTCTGATTTTCTGAGGACTCCGCTCACCTTAGTGTATCTAGTTAAGAGGGACGTCAGTGTCTGGAGGAAAGAGGAAGCAAACATCTTCTTTTATGATACCTATAAGCTAAATTTCTGGATTCACAGCAGAATATCAAAGTTTGCTTTCACAGAGTATTTTATTTTCCTCTGCATATTTTCCTCAGCAAGAAGATTGCATCCCTGTGGTACATCCATAAACAACTAAAACAAAGATCTACTGCGGTGTTTGAAAAAGTGCCTAGCTGTGGGTACAGATAATTCTGTGGCTTTTCAGAGGCTGAATATAGAATGTGCAATCTGGAAAATAGATACTGAGGTACCCTACACATTAATTGGTGAATAAGTTGCCAAAGCAAGCTTCATTTTTCATCATGATGCTAAAAAAAAAAACTCAGCGAGGGGAAGGCACTCTAGAAATCAAACTGACAGACTGTGAGATATCCTAGTGCATCAAGGAAAGCTGCCGAAGTGAAGGGAGCGGGCAGCTACAGTAACTGCTGCTGTTTGCCAGCGTCAGCTGGAATGTGCCAGGAATGTGCCCGAGTATGAATGGGCTCCAGTGGGATGGATGGCCTTTTCCTTGCAAATATTTCTTCAGCTCTTATGTTGCCCCTCAGCAATAATGGCTGGCTTTTTATAGAACACTGTCTTATTCATCAGCAATCTTTAGGTATTTTATTGATTTAACATTTCTTCAGAGACTCAGTGAAATATATGACCCATGGACAATGTGATTGAAAGCTGATGCTGATGTCAGGGGTATGTTGCCTGGATCAAGCTCTGCTGTCCCTGGATTTCATTAGAAGTTGTTTTAAATACAGTTTCTACTCTGTTTATGAACTGCATTTCTTTTTCTACACTTGGAAAGGAAGCTGTTTCACATTGCCTTTGGTGTATATCTCAAACCCACTTGCTGAACTGAGTCATTTCACGGTAAAGTAAGCTAAACATAATAGAAGTATGCCCTGATTGGGACACTGTGGTTTAGTATATCCAAGCAATAGAGTGAGGAACAGGTTGGGAGAACTTTCAGAATCCATTTTATTTATTACTTAAAAGTAATGAAGCAAAATGTGGTTGTTTGAATGTGCTCTCTGAATGTTAATCTGCCCAGCTGTTGAGCAGCAAAAAGAAGTAACAGGCTCTAAAAGAATTGTGTGCAGTTCATCTAAACCTGAGGCTAGTCAGCTGGCTACTGAATCAGAAAGTAATGAGCAGGCAGGGCTGGAGTTGAGAGTGTGATGGAAGCAGGATCACCGCACGAAGGTTTCAGAAATAGAAGTGCAGATCTGAGCAGCCAAGTTTGTGTCGAGATACTTACATAAGCAGGCTAACTTTGAAAGCTTCTGAGCACACAGCAGCTACCACTGACCATTTTATGCCAGTGTCTAAATGTAGTGCTAACTTCAGGTTTCTATTTCTGAAAACCCTGGCCCCAGTTTTCAGGGATTTATAAATTGTGCTGCAAAGACAAAATGTATAGCAAGATAGAAATAATGGTATTCGCTGTCCTTTGACAGGTGCTTTGTAATACCGACATGTCAGGCTGAGCATCCTTCAGCTCCTGTTCCTGTACATCTGTATATATCAGAAGAAAATGTGAGTGAAGGAGCTCCTTCTTTCCCCTTCCCCTTCCTCACACCCTTGTTTTCTCTCTCCAGGCATCCCTACAGGTATTAGGGCTGCAGCCACCACTGCTTAGCCAGTGTTATTGCACAGTCCCCATTCCACATGCTCTCCTTTTCCTTTGGAGAGGTAGAGATGGAGCAAGAAGACATTTGATAAGCTTAAAGTTGCTAGCAGAGCACATAGCACAGCGGCACCCTTCCATGCCAGGCAGGGGAGAGCTCAGTGGTGGCAGTGAATGACTGAGCTGGGAGACTGGAGTCAGCACTCACTGGATTTGGTGGCTGAGGCAGTAGTTGTTGCTACTGGAAGTGAACACATGATTAGCAAGATGTGGAACAAGCTCCAGAGGGATTTCCAAAACTGATGGGGCAGTTTCATGCTAGAGCCAGCAACAGTGTAACACAAACCGAAAGCAGCTGGCCAGCTGGCCTTTCCAAATTTTGGCATGAGCTGTAAATCACAAGGCACCCCTCTTACATAAGTAGACCTACTATAACACATACTGCTTATATCTGCGGAGCTCTAAATAGCTAGGACTAGAATAACTCCTGTGTCATTCCAGTTTTCTGCTGACACATGATAAAGTTACACTGGGATGAAAATGCCATGGTGAATTAGATTGGAGAACAAATGTTTATGACATTTGCTCATTTGCTTAAAGCCTAGTGGTAGCTGGTTCTACAGAAAAGCAGAGTATAAGTAAAGTTCTCCTCATCCTGCTCTCTACAGCAACCAACTTTTGTAGCCAGTGAGGACTGCTTGTATTGAGTAGCTGGAGAGGATGGAACTATATTTCCCAAAATAAAGTCTGATGAAAAATAATCTGTGGTCTCTACACATCTCTCCAGTGCAGGCAGCAAAGCTAAGATCCGGGAAAGGGGGGTGTGGATATTTCAAACTCCTCAAAGTGGCTCAGAATTTGTCCAAGGACTTCTACTGCTACATGCACCCTCCCCTCTTTCTGACAAGCCTGGCATCTTAAAACTTGTTTCTGTTGTTCTAATCTTTAAAGCAGGAAGCAATAAGAGCAATAAAATTTCCTCAACAGAGTCTTTGTTTTATCAAGTTATCGGATAATGGTGACATTCAACATTCTTCCCATACTGTATTTCTTGAAGATTTGTCTAATGATGTCCCCCCTTTATAAATTCTGTTCAGATTCTAGTTTACCGGTTCACCACATAATCAGTTTTAGCTTTTCTGAATCATCCTCATCATATTATTATTATATAGGGTATTCTCTTGGAAATGTCAAGTATGTTATCAAATATTGTACTCATTTCAGTTTCCTCTGCAACAGCCCTGAACTTTATTAAGAAACTACATGCTGTGTGTAGGTCATTCCAGTAACCAGCTCCATCCTAAAGGACAATGGGATCACTCAGATCAGAGGCTTGGGAATCTCTATGTTGTTAAAGGGACTCCTCTTAAGCTCCTCTTAGCTCTTTTTTTCTGTGATTCTTGAACCAGCCATTTATGGCAGCAGTATCTTTGCAATCCAGAATCGTATTTTTGGTAAGGAATCTGCATCACCTAACTATAGCTGTCAGAAGTTAGGCATCAAATACACGTTAGGCATCAAATAGGCCCCCTTTAAAGTTAATGGAGGAAGAAAGAGGCACCTCCAGAAGGCAATTTATCCCACGTCTGTGATACCTCTCTTAGGAGGAGTGGAATTTCCCTGAATAGAGTGCTTCTCCCAGCTCATAGAGAAAAAATGGCTTAGACTAGACATTCAGGTTCTAGACAGCTGAATTTTGGCAAAATTAAGCCTGCCTGAGGGAAGTTCAGTTCTATATCTGAGAAGTTTACATGGGTTCCAAAAGTGGTAAGACAAATTCATGAAAGAAAAATGTGATGAGGATTAGGAAATGAAAAGACTCATCAATGGTTCAGGAAGCTGCGAACTGCCGTTGACTGGAATGGTACTTTGGGAAAGCATCTCTACATGTTTATTCTGTTCTAGTTCTCTTTGCTAAGCATGGACCTTGTCAGAGATAGGATTCTGGGCTGCAAGGACCTCTCGTCAGTCCTGCTGTGGCTGCTCTTACAATTCCTAAATTCAACCTCCATTGAATATTTCTTACTATTCATTCATGTATAGTCACAAGAAATAGATGATGTATGTGTATGGAAGATTAGTACAAGGACTGTGTATCATCTAAGTTTCCTTTCTGCTTCAAATAGTCCATAGATCATGTGCCAGCCCTCTGCATGAAGTTGGCATTGAGTCCGCAGTGAGCTGGTTTCCTGAATGGATGAGAAGGCAGAAGGCAAGAAAAGCTAGTTTTCAAAGCTTGTGAGTGAAGAATGAAAGTGTAAAGAAAGATCTGGGTTATAGACCTAGACAGACACAAATGAGTTTGTGTCCTAAGGATCACGTCAAGGTTATAAGCCCCTGCTTCTGCACAAGAATCTAGCTTGTCCAGCTCAAACACTGGCAGTTCAAACTCTCTCTTAATTACCTGACTTATGCCTTTGCCTTTATCTGAAGGGCTAATCAAAAAGGAATGAAAGAGTAGTTTAGTCTCTAAGTCCCCTTGCTCCTTGCTCCCATTATCATAAAGGTAAAGGTGCCAGTTAGAGCTGCTCAGACATTTTTATAATTACGCTTTAAAATTTAATACTGAAGCACATCTATTACATTTTGGCACCTTTGGTTGCTCTATCAAGTGCTATTTGTGATCTCCACAATGAAATGAATACTGTGGCATGCTGAAATACTTCTAATAATTTTTCCTTGGGGCTTTCTCCTCTTGAGCTGCCTTTTTGTGTAAAAAAAAAATTGCTTTCCTGTGGTGCAATATTTCATGAAGTTCTGGCAGTGTCACCCAGTAGTTCAGACGTTAGTCCTGAGTTATCTGCGGGAGGAGTCCAAGGTGTATGTTATGCATGGCTGGAATTCCTCTGAATCTGCCTGCACCTCTGCCATTTGTCCCAGGGCAGTGAGGGGTGAAGGTAGCTCATTTTGTGTCGATGGCAGGGCACCTAAAGCTTTTTGTTCATTCAGCACCTGATCTTCCTCCTTTGAGAGTTTACTCATCTATTGGTGGGATTTCATGTTAAGGCTTGTCTCACAGCTTCCAATTTATTCTAATTCATCTTTAAGGAGCCCAGGAAAAAATTTTGGCCCCACTTGGATTTGGCAGGAAGAATCTCAAAGATAGTCCAAAGGGAGCCACATACATGTCTTCTCTTGTATCTCTGACCTGCAGATCATCTTGTCCTTTCCCCTCTTCCTCTCCCTGCCTCCTTTTTAAATGCACTCACGTTTTCTTGCAGGTATTTCTTCCCCTCAGCAATCCCTCCAACCACTCTATGCACTTTGAACTCTCTCCCGATGAATGGCCACTTGGTGGTGTTTTGTACTGGAGGAGGTTGCTTGCTTTCCAGTATATCCTGGCAGGTGGAGTATCCTTCACTGGAGAGAGGTGCTGCTGTCCTTGCACACAGAGCTCAGTCATTTCCTTACGAACAGAGCAGTGATTTTAGTGCTCCTTCATTGCCTGCCTACCGAGACTGACAGTTTGGGATATTGTGTATGTTCAGAGAGATCTAGGAAGGACATAACAAGTTCCCTGTGCCTCAGAGGTTACTCCTTTTACAATAGAGCGATTCTGCTAGATAGGCATATACATTTTATATGAAGAAAATAAATCAATATGGATGTGGTTTGAGAATATAATATTGTAGAACAGATTTAATTTTATTGCAACATTACTAACATTGGTAGCAAATATTTGCAAAATGGAAGAGAAGTGTATTTCTTCTCTTTCTCTTATTATTTTCTTTTTATTGTTTTCTCTTCTATCTGATCCTGCTGCTAAAGACTGAGACCTTTGTGGAAATCATAGAGACATCTCAGCTCTCATCGCATTCATAGGTAAGACCCAGCATCTGGCAAGACTGGATTTTAATTGGTGCTTTATGTAATGCTTGATAAACATTACCTTATGCTGCTCCATGATATTGTTTTCACATTCAAATCCTTGAAAAAATGTGCCTGAAAGCTGATTGGACGAAAACCTGGATCTCAGTTTTAAAGGATCTGTGCATCTTTTAATAATGCCCTGCTGAAAGCATTGATGATGCTTATATTTCTGAAAATAAAAATTGAGCAAAGCTAGCATGCCTATTCAAATCAAAACAAATTGTGAATGTTTCTTGTTTTATGTAGCACAGGTACCCATGTGCATATGATACTTTTTGGTCCCTATGTGTCTGCTCCATTCCACTTAAGCAGTCAAATGGAATTGAAAAGAAAATCCTCTGGAGCAAATACCAGAAATTCACAATGCTCTTAAGGCTTGGCCTACCAAACAGTGAAAAGTCGTAGCATGGAATATACTTACCAGAAAGTATCCAGACACTAAGGGCACTTCTGCAAATGAGGCTGCAGTGGGCAAGTCCGGAGCAATTCCTCTGTTTGAAAGAAGCTTTTGTTAAACCAAATACTGTTCTGCTTACCTGATGCATCTCTGCAGTTTTAGAAGAGTATCCCTATTTATCCTAACCTCTTGGAAGGAATTTCAGCTCGATTCAGGAAAAGCTATAAAAAGAAGATATAAAAGATAAGACAGGAAGAGGAATAGACAACCATTTATGTCTTTTAAGACTTGTTTTGTGGGTTTAAGTGCAATTCTCTACACAGAGATGAATTTCATTCTCCAGTAGTTCTAGGTATCCTGTTAAAATAGACTATATGTTACACTGAAGGGATAATTTTCTCATGATTTCTATGATGTTCCTTAACATGTTTCACACATACAACATCTGTAAAATGCCTTTTCCGGGAACAGACCTGGATCTTTGTTGCTTTCTTGCTTGCTTCCTTCATTCAGCAAAAAATAGGAATAAAAAATAAAAAATATTTGGCTAGTCAAAACACTTTTTGAATTTAAGATGAATTCAGCAAATGATGTTGAGTGAAACAAAAAATGAAAACAAAGAGAAATGGAAATGTTGATGAGAATAACGACATTTTCCAAACATGAATATTTCAGCCTTAGAGATTTAAGTCAGTAAGGAGATTAGGAACCACTTGCAACAATAAAAAGAAGGGTGATGCATTCCTTTTCCCCAATAATAGCCCATATTCTGGTGGTTCTTGCCTGGGATGTAGATGATGAAGGTTTAAATCCAAGCCGAACATGAATTACAGCAGTAGTTCTCACATCTTGGAACAGCCTAGACACTGATCTCTAGTATGCTGTGTGCTGACTTCCTCCTGGTGCAACTTTTCTACTGCACAGTATTACGAAAGCATTCATTGGGACAGAGAAGAGATGCCAGATAGCTTCCTTTACAAGTGAGACCTGAAATCATCCAGAGTCATTCTTAGTGTCCCTCTCTTGTCAAACAAATATTTGAAGATGTTCCAAGTTAAAAATACCTTTCAAACGGAAACAAAAATTTGGTGTTGAATCAAACTATTTGTTCCCTCTTCTTGGTTTGGTGGCTGAACTAGAAAAAATTGATATGTTTGCTTTTTGTTTATGACTCAAGACTGGGAAGAGCTTCAGAAGAATGTGCTTCTAATAATGTACATATTAATTATAATGTGCACTAATAAATGCCAGAGTAGGAAGGTTAAACAGTAGTTGAAATAGAGCCTATTATGCAGACGTAACTATTTCACCCACAAACTCCTACCAAAGGTAAAACTACTGTAAAATCTTATAGACTTCTAATTAAGCAGACATAGCTCGGTCACTTTAATGGACTGTGGGGATAACAGGATTGGCCAGTAGAAATGTTTCATGAATCATGTGTCAGTTTTCCAGGAACGTGGATGTAGTAAACAAGCCAAGAGGTGGGCCTATTAAAACAATTAAGATAAACCAAGTACTGAATAGCAATTTGCCCTTAACTACAGGTTCAGTGAGAATTCTGCCACTAAAACAACAGACTGGAGAGAGAACTATTAAATATCTAAATGACTAGTCATCCTCTGTTGCAGCTGTAGCTCCTTTTGTGGCTATGGCAATAATAAGATACGATTCAGTGCTTGTAAAATGGATTTGATGATGATAATTATTGTAATCCAGCTGTGCTATTTCCATTGTTAAACTTCTGTTACTCAGTAACCTGTTTACAGGTTCTCCACAAGAAGTATTACTTTTCATACAGAACCTTAACTTTGCTTGGTGCACAATCAATACCTTTGATGTTGTGAATTTAAAAGTTTGCTACAGTAGGAAAAATTGCATAGCTTTTGCATTTCTGTTGTAGGGGAATGTATCCTGGAAGATCCCGAAAATGATGTTTTTTAATATAGGCTAATTTTTCCCCTTCCCAGCCTACACCCTCTCCTGCAAGTCTATTATGTTTAAGATTAAATTTCTGCTAGCATTTTGGGTCGCATATCCCAGTTATCTTGTGGTAAGTGTCTCCTACATGCAAGATGTCCTCTACTTTTGAACAGTTGTATCAGTCATCTTATTAGATGAAGATTACTACATAGCAGCTTCCCCTTTCCTGCCTGTCACCCTCCAGAAACAACATTAAGGGCTTCTGCTTGAATTGCTACCATTTCCATTGGGTTGTTAAGCACATTTTAAATGCAGGCTGACATGTTTTTCTACATTTTCTTCTCTTCTTTTCCCCTTCCCCACAAATCCCTTTGTGGTATGTTTGTGGAGTTGTTCTTCTGCTTCATTAGAGCATTGTTCTTTTTAGGTTAATTTATCCAATTCCCAGGCAAATGAGGACGTACTTGTAAATCATTTAGTTTCTCACTAATCTCTTCCACTGTTGGCTCCCTTTTTCGGCTGTCTCCCTATTTACTACCTCTAGTGAAATATATTCACTGTTTCCATCACTTGTCACAAGTAAAGTCATGGTTGGTGTGGGTCCATTGACCTGAATAATCAACATGATTTTTTTTATTAGAAATCAAAATATTTGCTGCTGCTGTAGAAAGCAGCATCTTAAATCCTACGCAAGGATGTTCACTAAAGGAAATGCAATTAACAGAAGACGTAAAGCTTGCCCTGTTACTTTGTGCCAAATCTTATTCGTTAGTGTTTCTTTTAACAATAGCTGTAGAATTTTAAGAGGTTCTTTAGAAGAGCAGAAATCCTGATAGCACCATCCTTATGCTTTGATACCTCTCTGGCAAAGATCCCACTGCGATGGGGAAAATAATAATTTCAGCATTTGTCTGAGAGATGCAAGTGTCCAGCTACAGTCAAATCCACAGGTAAAGAATTCTATGCTGCTATCCTCTGCTAGAAAACACTGGTATCACATCCAACTTGTAAGCTGCTTACAGGTAGATTGGCAGGCCAAGGAGGGCATCTGCTTTCACACAGAAAACTAGCAAGAAAATAATTTTATTCTGAAATTAAGAAGTGCGTTCACGGCAATAGGTGGTACTCAGCAGTACTCAGGTACTCAGGTGGTACTGGCCTTTTCAGATCAGCACCAAATAGTGCCATAAAAGGGTAGGAAAGAGTCAGGCTGAATATTTCCTACTAAAGGGAATGGCTTTCATTGCCCATGGCCATTAAATGATCTATGTTTGTTTGTTTTTTGCAGAGGTAGAAGAGGCCTCGCCTTTTATGTCCCCTGACCCCTTCAGCTGCATAAGAGGAGTTGTCTTTTGTGTTTTATAACCACACATCAGCTTTTCACAGTGGCGTTGGTTGCATTTCAGAAATGACTGAAATTCATTTCTATGTAAGCATATATATGCTTTGCGATCTTTAGATCATCAGTCTCAGCCACTATTATTATCTTATTCTGAAAAGAGAGAGACCTTGCCAATAGACTCCTGCTTGGTGTCACTGCTCTTGACTTTTTCAATAAGTTTTGTGCAATAGTCACTGAAAAAAACCTTTGATGCCATGGCTATTCTAGTTGCCACTCGGTGACTCATCTTCCTCTGACTGTAATGAGATTTAAGGGGCATTTAATGTTCTCTTCCATGTAAGAGGCAGTTGCGTAGCCAAGAGGAGGATAAGCATCTTAGGACTACTATAGATAGAGATGTTAGGCTGATGGGAAGGATTAAAGTGTGAACATGTTTTGGTTTTGAGATAGCAAATAATAAATACTGCCTCTTTAAGAACAAAAGTTCCCCATGGGGAAGATCAAGCCACAGTGTTTCTTCATATGGCAGCAGAGGCAAGAATATCAGATGAAAGGAGTCAAAATGAAAGAAAATTGTTAAAGCTTTTTGTGTAAAGTATGCACCAATTAAATTGCTGCCCCTTGCTGATCAGTCTAATCCTTTTAATGAGGCTACATAAGCAAAAAGGAAGCAGTAATGATGGTGATGACTCAGAGATTTCTCTCTGAAAGAAAACAAGCAGAAGCTGGTTATCTAAACAGTATAACACAGTAACTCCGCAGGTGTCCTTCTCACCTGTGAAATGGTTGCAGGGTGGCAAGCTAACTGCACTCTGAGACTCTCAGTGTCCCTGGGTACAAGTGCTAGAATATAAATCAGTATATTGTGTGAGTGTGAGATTGATGTGTAGCAGGCACCCTTCAGCTTGCAGTATGTATTTTTCTTAAGCCTGGACTCGTGTTGGTCCCTTTCGTTAAAGAATGATATGGTGGCACAAAAGCTCAGAGGTTGGGACCAGCATGGAGAGACACTGGGGTGCAGTGTTCTGCTCTGCCTAGTGGGATTTAACTCGCTTTTCTTAATGAAAGTGTCCTGATCTGCGGTGGGGGAAAGAGAAGGTATATTTTTCACACCCTCTCAGTCTGGGTTGTTTAGAATAATTACAGGCTTGGGGTGTGAAGATGTGCTTTGTATTCACTGACTCCCCAGTGTGGGTCCTGGGACACTGTTCCTTCGTCAATGTTTATTTCACTGTTTACTGTGAAATGTGTAGTCACTTCTATATGACCTGGGAAAGAGATCTCCCTATGGTGAATCCTGATGACTAGGGGCCAGAGTCAAGCTTCTCTCTCCTTCACCCAATAAGCTTTTAATTTTCTGTGCACTGTGAAGCAGGTTCGGACAGAGAGGTGGAGAGGGCTCCTGCCCCAATTTTCTGGAGCAAGCCTCTGGAGAGGCAAGTTCGAACCTGGTCAGGCAGAAGATGAATTTTAATGTGTGTTTTCTACACCTCATTTGTTGATTTTACCACTAGAATGTTGTACAGAAGGGCTAGCAGTAGTTTGTCTGCTATGTATGCTTCAAAAGGCAGGAGAGGTAACACCCTTTCTTTAGGCATGCTGATGGAGCACTGTGTATGTGGATCACCTGCCAACAGGAACACCAACCTGTGGGACCCAGTGGGCCTTGGCATTTAGTTGCCAAGTGCTGTTAAGATTTATGTATCTGTGTTCATGTCCAGAAGTACTCTGGATACCTGGGGAACACTGATGTTGATGCTCGAGTCCCTAAGGATTTACGTACTTACTGGAGAAGGTGGCAGCCAGCAGAGACTTTATGTACCTCAGCTTCAGGGTTGGATGGTAAATACAGAAACGAGTGAAATATAGATGCCCTAGCCTTTTTGTGCATCTAGTCCTTAGTAGCTTTATCGCTCGAACGGCATGGTCTACTACAATTGCAACCTCATGCCAAGAAAACCACAGAACAGTGTATGTTTGGTGCCAGCTATGAACGTTTCAGGAAAAAAAATAGTAAGGGAAAAGTTTAGAAAATCTGAACAATTTCTGCAGGGATTTTTTTTTCCTCTGCCAGGCTTAATTAGTAGGACTCCAGATTGTAACAGGGCAGTGGATGAAAATGTGTTGGATTGCACTGAGGAATTTGCTTTATATGGGATGCTTTCATAAGCAAGTTTTGATGATATAGTGAGGCTGTTGAAAAATCCAGCAGTGCTTACTTAGACAGCCCCAGCACATTGCTTTGGTTATTAGAACTCATTTTGCTGAGGGCCAGAGAATTCCACGTTTGATTTATTTTTCTTTGTACAGTCCTTACAACAGTTTTATTTTAGGATTTGCCATTATATAAGACTACATGACCTTTAGTAAAAACTTGGATAGCTGTAGCATGCTCAATACAATGTATTTTCAAATGTACAAGGTGGGTGAGAACGTCACATGCAGTACAGAACATCTGTGTGCTTTGGCTGGGGAGTTGTGAGCATACCATGCAAAAGAAAGCAGAACAGAGCCCAGTGCACTTCACAGTGTATAGGGCTAGCTGAGCACTTGATAATATTTTTCATTTTGTATCAATGTACCATAAAGCAAAAATGTTAGTATATATATTTCTAGGCAATAGTGCATTTTGCACATTCGTAAATACCGTAATTCTCTTCTGCTTGTCAAGATGTCCTACCTACGAGCATGGAGCTTCAAAGGAGACCATGTGAAAATGTAATTTTTCAAAATTGGCACTTACATGCCCCCCTAAAAACGAGTTGTTGAGACAGTAATTCTGAAACTGCACTAAAAAAATGGCAATATTTCTCTTCTGACTTATCTGTGTACTTACTACTGGAAACCAGTTAACCCAACAGAATATTTATAGCACCAGTGAGAGAATAAACTTGGTCCCTTAACTGTGACACAGCCCATTTCTGTCTTGTAAACTGTCTCCTTTTTCAGTTGGACATTAGAAAGCAGGTTCCATTCAGTGGGGGCCTCATGCTGCTCTCTACTGCTAGCTGAGGCTTCAGCAAATGTCACTTTGAGTTGGTTATTAGGCCCTTCTGTCCGTAGAGGTTCCAGCTCCTGACCTTGGTCCCTGATCGCTTACCTCTTGCATCTTACACCTGTTTGCCCTCTTGATTGTGTAATGTTTCACAAAAGTTTTCTAGTCCATCAGTGTGTAAGAGATTTTAAGTACATGCTAATTTTATTGTAAATTATTGACAGGATGAATACGGAAAGTCCCGTTTGTATAACGCTTTTGATACTGGAGAAATCTGATCAGATGTTTTCCATCAAGGAAGCTTCTTGTCCTATTTTTTCCGCTTTGTATCCCTAATTCTCAGTATCCTCTGCTTGGCAAGTGGTCTGAGAAACTAAGAACTAACCCCCCCCAGTATGCATATCTACAAACACTTGACGGGTACAATCAAGTCTAGGCAGCTCAGGCTGTTTATGCTGGTGTCTGCATATTTCGCTCTGTGGTGACTATCACCAGTTCCCTCCCTGCAGGGTAGGAGGGGGAGGCACAGTGGACACTTTCTGAGGTATACTCAAGAAAGCCCAAAGTGTTTCAGGGGGTTGGATGTCATTAATTAAAACCCTAAATGAGCTTCCTTAGCTAAACCTCGTAGTAATTCTTTGACCTTGCAGTTATTGTGTGTTGTTACTATGATTATTTTTAGGATGTTATTAGGATTATTGTTATTAGGATTAAGGGCCTCAAGCTCTTTTCCTCCTAAAAGGATAACATGTTCTTTTTATTTTAGATTATTTAGACCTGCCAAATCTCATGATTGATCATGAGGCTTCTACCACGGAGTCCCATCTAATTTTCCTCACTTGCCTGTCCCTTATCTTAGCCATTCACAATGTAACACCCTGCCCATTCTCCTGCTTTGTGGAACCTGATAATGGGTGCTTATAACCAACCTGATCTGCAATCTGCCAGTAGTCGTGCTTGGTGCATAGGTCTGTGGAGCAGAAAGGCCATGGTGCTGCTATGAAGCACAGGATATGCCTTCTCATGAGATCCAGTATTTGAAAGGACTTCCAAAAGTTCTTCAGCAGGAGCCTTTTGCTTCTCATAGGAGGGATCCTTACCAGATCCACTATCACACACTGAAGGTGTGGGGACTTGCGTACTAGGAGACAAGAAACTTGCAAAGAGAGATATTAGGAAGAAAAAAAACCCCACCAAACCAATCTCCTTCAGTGAAGGCTATATGAATACATTCTTTACTAGGCAGATGTTAAGGAGTCTGAAGGCACGTTACACAGAAAACAAGTGCTTCAGCTGCAAAAATCACAGAATTGAGAATATTATCAATATTCCCTGTGCAGATTGCTGTTTATCCGTGCTGTAGAGAATATAATTTTTATTTCTCTCCAGCAAATTGATCCTGTACACGCTTGTCTGACATATGAACATTCAAAAAATATTTTTTGTTTTTTTTTTAGGTCCAAAGGCTGTAGCTACAGTTGCTGACACCCTGAGTTCCTCCAGTTAGCTGCCAGAACTTAAATCCAGGCTCTTTGATTCATGACTATGTCTCTTTTCCATTATGCCTGAGCACTGATACCTTAAACATTGAATTCTGGGAACTTGATTCTGAACTTCACAGGCTTGGCCTCTCCATCTAAGTGCACATAACGGATGAGTACTATGTCCTTATATGCCCTCAACTGGTATCTCTGTTTAGAGTTATTGCTTGGTATTGCTTGCTCTCCTGCTTGGTACTTCTGGAACTTGGAATTTGCTCTTTTGGATTCTCTTGGCAGACAGATCTGAACTTGGTCTTTTGCCTGCTTCCTTTGGCCTTTAGCCTTTGCAGAGATACGTTCTTCTTTCCTGAGACCTGTCTTGAGCTCAGCTGTCTGGGAGAACTGTCTGTAACTTTTCTCATCCTTTGCCCTCTGGTTTTGCAGAGACCCTGACCTGCACAGGTCACTGATGTTGTAGAAAAAGTGATTTCTGTGAAATCTTGCTCTTCATGTTCATTTTTTTCCATTTCCTTTTCCAAATACCCATCTTAGCACTTTTGCTTTTTACTTGGCTTTGTTTTAATATTTCACGCAACTTTAAACTTTGCCCACTTCACAGCACTGCATTTACCTGATGATGTTAAACCAAAATACTCTGCAGATCCCTGATTCAGTTATAACATTATGAAAAAATCAGTACAGGGAACATTTCCTGAAGAATATTTTTGAGGATTCAAACCAGAAATGTAGATGTTCTCTCATACTGTTTAAACAAAACAAAATGTTCACATTCATTGCACCTGGTCATAGACTGCTGGAATGGAAAATGTCCCTGTTAGAGTAAACAATGCGGAAAAAGTTGACCTGAGGTCATTGATGATTTTGAAACCACAACAGTCAATCTTGTTTACATTTCTCTCTCTCAAAAAAAAGTCATTTTGGTGATCTAAACTGTGATATTAGGAACTCTTTCCGTAGAACTTTGACAGATTTTCTGAGTAGTGTAGGATGACTTTCATCACAGGAAAAAAATCTGGTTCTATCACTCCTAAATATATGTCTAGTCTCTTTCAGAGAACTTTTTAAAAATAACTCTTCTTGACCAATTTTAATTTACTAAAATTACTTGAGTTTCACTGTGAGCTGGGACAGAGCATCAAAGCCCTTCATCTGGTAGATAAATACACCTGTGAATGTACTGTGAAGCCTAAGATGCATCCAATGTCTGCTTCCCTCTCTGACTACCAATGAATTCAACACAACCCATTTTGAGGGCCTTCTAGCTGGGAATTAGTGTGGATGGGCGAATTTCTCCTCAAGTCTGGCTTTGATGCCTCTGCTGCACAGCACTGTAAAGACTCTGTAGAGGCAGCGGCTGCGTCTTTACTATTAAATACAATGGGCCAGGGAGCATTCTCTGCCCTTCAGGAAAGTGATGTAGCCTAGCTCACGTTCACATGCCTAAATTCTCTTTCCCTCTTAAAACATTATGGCTGTGCCCAAATGGGCTAATAAACACCTGCCAAGACTGTTCCATCCCCCAAACTGAGCCCAGGTAGCATCTAGGAGAGTGGGAGTCAGCATTGGTGAGAACTGTGCTGGGAGCATGCTAACGATAATAATTACCAACAATACTGAACAGCAAGGAAAAGAACCTTTGCTATTAAAGCCTAACAATTTCCAGCAATAGAAAAGCTTAGCAAACAAACGGTGTGAGTATGCTCCCTCTCCACTTACTCCAGTGGCTTTTGATTGGTTTCATATTCTGTGACTATGAATATGTAAGTCGGGTAAGCTTGGAAAACCCTTGCTTCCTCAAGGAAAAATAACGGTGAAGACGGGATGCCTTTGCCCCTGTTCCAATCCCCAGTAATTTCTCTTTGGACCAGAATAGGTTTTTTTTGCATTTGCACGTTGCTGCTCTGAGTGAAGTACTTTTAGGCTATTGCCTTGAGGTACTCCATCCTGTACAGTTCTAATTATGTGGCCATAATCTGTGCTTTGGCACAAGGCTTCATTTTCATTTCTAAAAATGCACGTTTTCCAGCTCAGTTATAAGATGACCTAAAAAATGCATCTCTTGTAACCCCTCCATCCATTTGTTTAATGGTCAGTGCAGCCCAACAACAAATGTCAGAGAAATTTCATTCTTTCAATTACAAAGAAAAGAAGCAGAAGCTCAACGCATGGCCTGTCAGAGATGGACAGAGCAATATAGGCCTAATTAACAATCTCTAGGTGATGTTCATCTAGGTCCTTTTTTATATCTTGACAGGACAGTACTGTTTTGATAGGTCTCTGAACTGAAAGTCCTACATGTCAAAGTGGATCAGCATTCTCTTCCTCTGAGTAGTGACTATTATTTTAATTTTTTCCTATATTTTCAAGAGAATAATAATAATCTTCTCGCTTATGTTAATAGATAAAGGCATCCAGGAGTTCCAGGTCATACCTCTTGGAAAATTCCATGTAGGATTTTTTCTGATAAACAATGAAGTTGATAATATCTTTGAAGTCTGTACTTTTTAAAAGTAATATTTGATCATTTCCAGGTAACTTGTATTTATCCAGAAAGAGACAGGAGAGAATAGCTCACTGTGGATGCAGTTTTGTGTATGAATGTCTTTGACTCTAATCCTGCAATGTGATCTTTGCAGAAGGACATCTCTGAATGATGTACAGAGGCTTTTGAAGTCATGGAGGATATTTCTATATTATGTAATGAAGCTCACCACACAGAGCCCTGGGGTGTTATTGTCCTGAACTCATACATCCAGGTGGTGCAGAGGTGCTAGCCCTGTGCTCTACAGAGCCCTCTGTTAAGCAATACTGCGTTAAGAGCTACGGGTTATGATGAGCAGCAAAAGGCTTCTTAGTTGACTGAAATGAGGCCTAGACTAAAGAGGCTCAAAGTCAGTGGTCTACAATGTACCAAGATAAAGACTTTTGTAACACTTTCAATTCTCACCTACGCTGTTCACAGGGATGGCCAAGGAGGGTTGTCAAATGCATGAGGAGAGTGCTGAAATTAATTTCTGGTTTCACTTTGACCTGGGCCCCCTCAGCCAGACAACAAATGTCCTCTCTCTACTCTCCATCCATACAGAGAGCCAATATAGCTTAGAAATATGTCCTCCTGACAGGGGAAGAGCTCCACAACCACCATGTTCAGAGACAAAAGTATCCTTCTACTTTGGCTGCCCCTGAAGAGAGAAGACGAAAGGAGGGTGCCCCACTGGGAAACCAAAGCTACAGTCCTGGCCACAGACCTGGGCTGGATGCTGTGGGCAGTACAGGCCACGGAGTAGAAAGAGAGGCATCCTTGTCTGTATGTCCTTTTGGTCTGGAACTTGGCTGCTAATTTTCCTTCATCACTGGTAGCCCTACCTAGAGGATGGCCAGGCAAGAGAGTGTGACCAGTATTAACAAGTTGTTACCAATCTGATGAAGCTAATACAACTGGGTGTTTGCGATTAAAGCCAGGTAAGTCACTAAGAAAACAGCTACACAGGTTTAAAATGTTATAGTCGCATTGCTGTTTGCTATCCTCCCTCTGCCAGCAGTTACTATTCCTGTAGGATGCCCAGCAGAAAGGAATCTGTACCTATGCCTCAGCCATTCCCATTCACAGTGTGGCATCTTGGTGGAAACCCACCTTCTTTGGTATTGCAAGCTATCAGGTACATTGGAAGGTAATGTGATTTTGTTTTAAACTTGGTGAGCAGGTTTAAACTAACACACATTGTGTTTAAAATAATTTAAATTAATTTAAATTCTAAATGATTTTAAGTGAAATGAAAATCATGCTCTTACTTAACTGAATGTAACTTCATTGTAAAGTTAAATCCTCAGATGCATATCTGAATACTCAGAAATGTGGGCTGTTGTATGGAATTTTTCTTCAGCATGGAATTATGATTTTGTTTCAGACAGAAGTAACAGTTTTTGGTGCTGCACCATCATAAATGTATGCTACTTGAATCTTTAGTACCAGATCAAATGTTTTTATGCAAACTGCGAAAATGAAATGCAAGAAAATTGCCTTCATTAAAGTATAAATGAAACCATTTGCTGTACTCACAAAGACATTCCCAACCTGCTTTTGGCATAAAATGCATCTTTTACAGCCTATCTTGGCACAAACATCTCTTGCTTCCCAATTATGAATGCCTTGGGGTGACCAAGTAAGCAATAATTCCAGCTGCTCCTGACAGAAGAAGACACTGCTGCACTGCATTATTTTTCTGATGAATGTATATTCCCACTAAGCTGAAATAGGCTCTGCATCAGCAACATCTGTAACAACAGGGATTTAAAAAGTGGGTCAGGTATATTGATGGATTGGAGGAGAACAGGTGAAGGAGGGTGTGTGTGAATATGCACATAGATGTGGATGTACTTAAATCTTCATATTTTCCTTCAAATACCTCACTAATTGATTCAGGTCCTGTAATGGTAGTTGTAGAAGGAGCCTTCAGTATCAAGTGCTTTACTCAGAGTTTTAGTCACCCTGGCTGAGAATCAGACTCTGTTATAGTTAATAGCAGTTCATCCTCTTGACTCGTATGGGGACAGCGTTTTACTCTGTAACTTCTAAACTAGTACAGGGCAGGATCTAGACAGCACAGTTATTACACCACTACCATTCTTTACTATTGCCACTGAAATTGCATAGCTGCCAATGACAATAGGTTGCTTGTGATTAAAAAATGTCTGAAATTGGACGACAAATTTCAGGAAGCACAGACTAAAATCTGAAGACCAAGGATTACAATCCGCAAGAGAAGTATATGGAAAAACGGTGCTGTTTTTGTCTGGTGTTAATACATCAGGAGTCTGTGGGAGGGTGGATGTATTGTGAAAACATCTGCAGAGCAAAGTTTGATTCCCTGGGGTGAGAAAGGAGATGGAGGAAGCAGCAGCATCTGCAGTTAGACTGAGAAATCTCTGCTTTTGTTATTTATTTTAATAGCAATAGTGAGCTTTATGCTGTGCTGATGGCTCTGGAGGTTTTCTACTTTTCTGCCCTGGCTGGCCAGGGCAGATTCAGAGCATGCTTCCTGGGAGCTGCCCGTTAAGTTGGCTAATGCATCAACGGGAAGGGCAGCCTAAAGGGAACAGAGATCTGGAAAGAAGCACCTGAGCCATCCAATTTAGTCCTTTGCAGTAGCAGGCAGCCCTATGATAAATGTTTAGTACACACAGGTCAACAGAACTGCTACTCTCTGTACTTTCCAGGAGCCACAGAACACTTCTCAAAAACTTGCAATAACTTAAAAGTCTGTAGTACAAAGGCCAGAACCACAAAAGCCCACCACACCACAGGCAGAGAGCAGAAGAGATCAGGGCAGTGCGTTCAGATTCTAGGGTATCAGGGGAATTTGTCTAGACAACCCTACCAAGTAAACCTTGACTCTCTTGATGGAGACCAAAACCTTCCAGTCAGTCCCTGCCAAACTGCCATATGCCATGAAAAAATTTTCTGGCTCCAAACCTGGAGACCAGTTTAACCTGGAGACCAGTTCAACCCTCTATGTCTGAGCAAGACATACCGTGATTTGGACAGCTGTCCAAATCATGCCCAAATCATGACCTATGCCCATTCAGTTCATCTCTATCTTCTGAGAAAGCAAATGAGATTTTCTTTTATTATTAGTTATGGACATTGTAATAATGGGATGCATACTAGAAACTAACTGGACACAGACCATCAGATCCATTTTATGTTGACAATTCACCCACCGTTACAAAAATCTTGTAAAAATCTTGTAGGAAAAAAAAAAAGGATTGTGAAATAAGCTATAAGTTATGTTTGTCTGCTTTCCAGTTAGTCCTTGCTGCAGGGGGAAGGAGAAGGGGCTCTTTACAGACTAGCACAGGAGTCTTGGTTGTTGGCTGTCCTGTGTTGGCACCGTATTTGTCTGTCTTCTTTTTCACAGTTGTTCTCTACCGTAGCAAGGATCAGGTGGAAAATATGGCCTTTCTTATGTCTGTTTATAAATTAAACCCCCCGACATGGAACTGCTATCAAACTAGGTTAACTTTCAGACTCTGTATCGTAGATAATGTCTCTAAAAATTATCCCATGGGGTTTCCAGGCCACTGAGGTCCATATGCTTCCAGCCTTTAAAGAACACAGAAAGCAGATGGACTGACGTTGCTAAAGAGAAAACAAGTCAAAGCTTCAGTCTGTTCTTTACAACAAGAGGTTGTACGTAATATTCCAGAGCAGCACACAGCACAGAGGAGCATGCGAAAGAGACCCTTAGTAGTTACATTGTCCTTGGGCAGAAACTATGGCATTTCAGTGTACTAATCACCAGATATTTTCTAAACAGAAGAACTGAACTGTGTGTTGCAAAACTTCAAAAATCTCATCTATAAATAGATCTCTCGTTCCAAATAGGTGGGAATGTTTGAGTTTATAATTTCTTAATGTAAAAATAGTTTCACAGCTTTTTGTAGCGATGAGCAGATTCTGGAAAAACCCCGAATGCCGCCCTGTTATTTACCATTTTGTGATAACCTTCGTATTGAATTGATTTTTTTTGGATTGGTAAGGGAGAAAATACTAATTAGCTCTCTCCTTTTTTGATAGCCTGCCTTATTACAAAACTAATTAGAATCTGACTTCTTGTGAGAACTAGAATACTGAAAAAAGCCTCAGAGTAACAAAATTAAAAATGTGAGATTTTTCTAATGGTTCTGTGCTGGGTCAGACACTTAACGTATTTCTTCCAACAAACTTCCATTTTCTTTGAAAAAGAAAAAGAAAAGAGTACCATTTTGGTTACCTGAAGTTCCATTACTGCGCTGGATTCTTATAACTAGCCTCTGAGAAAATGAGAGCAGTAAAGCATGGAAGATATTTAGGGCTAGACTTGTTAAGTAAAAAAATTGCATTTGATATTAGTAAAGGTTTCTGCTTGAAAACTAGTGGCACAATATTTATGACCTTCAGTCTAGTATTGACAATACTCAGGAATTTGTTTGTTTGACATCTGAAAGGAAAACAAAGCATCCAGAAAGGAGAAAAAGCATTATTGCCACTCTGTCATTGTCAATAAACTGAGTAACAAAGGACTAGGATTAAAAATATATTAATGGACTTATGGAGAAGGGTCAAAAATAACAGCAGTGATGTCTTTTGATGTTCAAATACTTTAATAAAAGGCATATATAGCCTTAAAGCATGATCTTGAAAAATCAGAAGTAATCTAAGATACCTAATTTTCTGCAGTGGGTTGGTTTATATTACAGGACTTTATTAATTGAAAAGCTCTGATCTATAAGGTTTGACTTTTGAAGATGAATCAAATAGGTACATGATTGAGAAGAACTCTCTGTATCAATATAAGTAGCCCCATTTTAAAAGAGAATAAAGCATACTGATTTGTGCTACTGATCTAAGCACTTTAAATACACTGGAAGCAGAATCTATGTCAGTGATTGTATTAGTTTTTCTGTGTCTGAACTGCTAAACTAGCACTAATACTGCGTGTAGGCAAAACTGTAGAAAGCGGTGACTTATGTGCAGGATGCAACACAGATGATGTAAACTTGCATATTTTGGTTTTATGTTGCTCCTGACATTAACTGCTTTAAGTCAGTTATGATTCAGGATGGAATGTAACTGGTTTTAATGGACCACAGTTGTTTGTGAAGTATATAATTTAACAGCATCTTTATGACTAGGTTTGTTATATACCACTACGTATTACTTTACATAAATAGCACTAAAAAAATGCTAAAGTGATGCATTTGCTCTTTGTTTAATTTTTACCAGTGTGCATGTTTACATATTTTAGGTTTATATACCTGTCAGATCTTCCCTATATTGCCTGTTCAGTCTGGAGAAGAGAAGACTGAGAGGCGACCTCATCAACGTGTCTAAGTATCTGAAGGGAGGGGGGGGTGTCGAGAGGATGAGGCCAGTCTCTTCTCCATGGTGCCCAGCAACAGGACAAGAGGCAATGGGCACAAACTGAAACACAGGAAGATCTGTCTAAACCTGAGAAAAAACTTCTTCCCTGTGAGGGTGACAGAGCATTGGAGCAGGTTGCCCAGAGAGGTAGTGGAGTCTCCTTCCCTGGAGATGTTCAAAACCCGTCTGGATGTGATCCTGGGCAATATGCTCTAGAGGACCCTGCTTGAGCAGGGAGGTTGGACTAGATGATCTCCAGAGGTCCCTTCCAACCTAAACCATTCTGTCATTCTGTGATTCTGTGATTCTATACTTCATTTTACTTGTAAAATGATACTAGCATCTTTTCTAATACAAGGATGGAAGTTCATTTTGATTTATTTCAATTGCGTTGCTGGCCAGCCTTTTATTTAGTGAATTATTTGGCTCCTTTCTTCCTGATATGCCTGTAGAAAGAGCCTTTATGTCTGTATTCTTCTGTACTCCCTTCCCTTCTCCGCCATGCAGCGTTGTCATCTCTACTATTTTGAATACAACTCGTTGAATAAGCAAAGCCAGTCTCCAAAGAGACCTCAACAGAAAGGATGTCTTAGCAAAGAATGTCTTAAAGGTCTGAATGGAGAGCATCCCAGGAAGAAATCAGCACTAGATATTGAAGTAGAAACATATTCTTGGAAATAATGAATCTTTTTTCCTGCTTGGGCAGCCTGATCCTAGTACACCTTATCAAAAAGAGTCTACATAGTTGAAAGAGCCAGGAGTTTGAACCATTTCTTTCAGGTTGTAATTGTTAGTTTTGAACTGACTGTAAGTTGTTCTCCAATTTTATTTCTAGAAAGAATTCTTAAAAATACTGTGTGAATTGCTGTTTGCCAAGGATCATTTCTCATGGTCCTAATATCTAATATTGCTTTTCCCAAACGGTTTGATGGGGAACGGAAGAGCAGCATACAGGCTCCAGTTCAGCTATTCATTTATGAATATCTTTGCCAAAGTGAAAATGTGGCTGAAAACAGGTGAAAGTTCAGTGGATTGAAAGTCCTCCCATTCTGTCATTTGTTTACACACTGCCATGTCTACACTGGAAACTCTTAATTTCTTTTTTCATTAGAGAGTCATATTGCGGAAGTTCTATAGGTGTAGAACTCACGTTCTCCGAGAGCCTTTTGCAAGTAGTCCTGTCCTAATGATTCCTCAGCCCTACCAGCTGAAGCAGCTGGTGCTTTTAATGTGTGTCTTCCTTGGAGGAAGGAACCTTTCTAGTTCTTAAGAAGCAGAAGTTACAGTGTTTCAGCAACAAAGATGGGCTTTTCTCCTTGCCAGAGCCTAGGACTTCCATTTGTTTTTCCAGTGTAACAATTTTTCAGTCATTGGCTTGTTCTCAGTCTCAAAAATTGAAATATACTCCACGTGCACTGGGTGCGAGAGACAGGAGATCAGATGCTGGCTCTCTCATTAGTGTACTAGGTAACTTTCAGCAACACATTGGCAGTGGCTTGACCTTTCTGTACATTATATTATCTAGATGCAAACTGTTTTGTTTAATCTAACAATAAGCACTTCTGAAAAGTTACATAAAAGCTGAATATGCCAAGAGAAGTGAACTGCTTAGCATAATTCCTGTCCTGAGAGGTGCTTATATTTGTTTGTTACCTCTGATCTCAAAAAAGATGCTTTGTCACAAACTAAACTTTTTCCTACTAGAAGTGAGTTGCTGGAGAAATAACTGAAAAAAAAGTTACAGACATTACAGATATGGACTGTATTGTGTCACTATCATCTTGGTCTTAAACTTGAATTTGTAAGACCAGCTTGTTGCATATGTTGCCTACTTGTAGCTGATGATCTATTTCAGTGCTCTGAAAGCTGTATGAAATGCAGATGGATCAGGCCAGACCCTAACAGGTTGAATGTGTCCATTGGAAGTAACTAGCCACTTTGCTTTTTGCTTGGGGGCCTAGGAATTAAAACTGTGTCCAGTTATTATAAGTGATCAGTATAGTCTTGTTTCTTAACTAACAGTGCACAGAGAAACAAAGGAGCCTTAGGACTATTTCATTTCTGCTTCTGTGATCAGGAGGTAGCTGACACAGGACAGAAGTTCCTTCTGGTTTTATATGGAAAACGCTGTCCTGAGGAATTTAGTTCATCCCTTACTACTCCTTCATTTCGCCTCAAAGACAGAGGAGAAGCCACCTCACTGAAACGAGTTCTCTAATCTGTGTGCAGTATTTACATTATTTAAAATGTGTGTTGCCATTAAAAAAATATGCTGTTCTGGGTGTGGGTTGGTGACATCTGTTTCCTTCTTTTCTGTGCCTAGTCTTTGCATCCCAGCCATGGTATCAACTATTATAGCCCCTGTACACAGCAGATTTCCTTTTACCTCAGACTTCTTTGGCCATAACAGGTCTTGGCACAACTAGGAGATAGCACTCACTGAAATAAAATTGCATCAGGTCACATCAGATCTGAAGGTGGCTCAAAGAGGCATTTTTATTTCTGAATGCAGTTCTATGATGCTTTATGTGCACTGTACACAGACTACTACATTTATCATGAAAGTGAGCGTTGGGCTTATTTCATTCGCAGAACCCACAGGCTCCTTTTTTTGCTAAATGAATAGAATTGCTCAGCATGGTTTTGAAACTGCCGGCTGCTTTGAATCCTTCTGAATGTTATGTGGTCTAGGACTCTTGCTTTGCAGCAACAACAGCAAAAAAGAATTCATATAATATCTGCCTTGAACGGATATAAACCTCATTCTTTTCTTAAAATTTACAGAAACAGGATACTCATGCATTAGTCCTCCTTATTTAATACAGTTACACACTCTGGAAGATAATGCAGATGTGTTCCACTTAGCTCTGCAGTATCTTTATCTACTTCCAAGTGTTATCACACAACACCCTGCACTGGATGGAGTGTTAGACCTGTTCAAGTCTGTTCCTTTGAGTCATGTTACACTCTGGTGGCTACAAGTTACAAAGGACATAAATCTTGATTCTAGGAGCACTATTCATATCTTCCATTGTATGGTTTGTGAATGTGAAAATTATGGCTTTTGCCATGTATGTAGTTCAGGACAGGCTATACTAGGCCTGCTCAAAATTTCCTCTTTTAACTGTTCAGGAAATCATAGCAGATCCTATTTTTTTAGTTGGAATAACAAATATGCAAGCTACTTTATATGGCAAAAAACAAGTATATAAGCCTTTCTTAAGATTCCTGACTCTACAATATGTAAGCATGGGAAGTTTGCCCCTTCTCTCTGTTGCTTCATCCCTATACCATTATGCACTACAGAGTTCTCTCAAGAGTATCTAGTGAAGCCTGATGCAAAGTATCTCCAAAAGATTTTGGAAAAGAGCCATCATGGGAGAGTCTAACTGATGCTGATGCCGCTGACTCTGATGAGTGAAACCCTGCCTTTTTATTAATTGCATCTTATTGTTTTGTAAATTTCATACAATGATTTTGCATTCTAACTTTCAAGATAAACCAAGGATTGACCTTTGATCTGTCCTGCCAGCACATATGACAGCACTCTGATTGTAGCAGTGTGGAGCTCAGTGCAGGCCAACTGTCAAATACGCACCCAGCTTTTAGGAAGAGTTTGCAGCTTGCCTTGAGGACTGTGTTGCTTTTGCTACTTCTCTAACAATATCTAAGCTTGGTAGTTTAAAGATAGCTCATACATGCCCACACTAGCTGCAGTGACCGCAGTAGAGCAGTATCTGGTGTCTCTAATTTTTTGTTATCCCTCCTCTTTGTTCCTATTTCCCTTTCTATACCTGAAGTAGAATGTTAAGATTTCTTGCATTTCAAAAAAATGCTATGTAAGACCATTATGTGCACTCCTACTATCTTTTTTTTTAATAAAAAACATCAAGTATAGACACGTAACAAGGATGGAAATACCTTACTTTTATTAGCCATTTTTCCCTAGGCTTCTCTGTCTAGAACACAATGAAACAAGCAATTTTGAATGATATGGCTATCAAAAGGTTTTGGTAATGTCATAAACCATTAGAATGAAGCTTGTACAGTCTTTTTCTTTGTAATCAACAAGATCTTGAGAAGAGATTAAAGCCTGAAATTTAAAATACTCTCATTTATTTGTTACAGTACTTGAATGTGATTTCTTTATTGCATCTGGTCACTTTTTTGTCTGCTTGATTCAAATAGCACACAGAAGCCCTGCTCTAATCAGTTGATCGTCCTATTTTTAATTTGTGGGAGTGCTTTAATCCCTTTGAATTACAGAAGGGGAAAGTGACTTCATAAACCTGAGTAATGAGATTTGTTAAGCATTATTTTATCATGAGGATCTTTCCTAGAGAACATATCCACCCAGGAAAATATTTAATTAAAACATAATGGGTGAAACAGTATGCTGATGCCCAGTAAAATCCTGCAAGGTTCTTCCTCCTATGAGGTTTTAAATTCTTTCATCTCCCACCAAAGTCAGCAAGAGAAAAGGGCTACAGGAAGACTTGGTTTGCCAGCATTGATTAAAGGAGAATGTGCAAGACATATAAATCAGTTATTCAAAAATAGTATTAGAATTTTGAGATCAGACACCTTAGGTAGTCTTCCCTTTAATAATGTACGTTGCAAGGCTTCTTTTATTAAATGTGGGAATAACAACAGTCAGATCTGTAATTATCATTATCGACTCGAATTAACAAAAGTCAGTTTTGAAAGGTTCCATGTTCAAGGGTTAGAAATAGCCTTACTTGGATTTCCCTACATCTTTTTATAAGAAAATACAAATGTGATTTGCTAGTTTTATATACACAAAATGGGTATCTAAAGTGGGTCTCTGAAACCACGGGAGACCTGCAGGCAATTCCGATGAGCTTCCATGTGAGCAGCAAGTGGGGATAAAGCTGACAACATGAGGCTGCCACAGCCTGAGCTGGCTGTGCAGCCCTGTCCTGCAGTGGAACGGGAGAATATGCTTTCCATGCCTCCGGCTCCTTTTGGCTGCTCTTGTTGCCTCCTGTTCCTCCTGCCCCTGGGACGAACAACAGGGACAGCAGCAGGTTCAGGCATTTGACAGCTCCTTGCCTGGTTTCCTAAGGATGCAGAGGCTTTTGCCCGTTGTGAACAGCTCCTGGTGCTTTTCTCCTCCTGGACTCTTCATAGTATGTGTGACTTTTGGACATTGGAGGAGGTGATGTCCAAAAGAAGATGTGTCTGTCTCAAGGGTATGACATTTGATCACCTCTGATTGGCAGAATAATATCTCTGGGAAGTCTCCTATAGCCATAGTTTGCTGCTTGAATTAAGTATTCCTTCTGCTGACTTTGTTGTCTTTGCTGATGCCTTTAGGGTCTGAGCCTCACCTACTGGTGTTCTGTTGTTCTGAGCCTTGATGTTCTGAACAATGTGTTTTGCCAGCCAGCTAATGTAATACTGTTCCTTTGAAGGCATCAGATGCTGCAACTTGATAGCCTAACTACTTATTCACTTTACTGTATAGAATGATCAGTCTTCACCTTTGGTTGCCCTCCAGTAGTGCAGCAACATTCTTCCCCTAGGCATCAAAAAGGTAATGAATGCCCTTCAACCTGCTAATGCTTCTTCTTCCCTGTCTCAGTTACCTACACTAGACTACTAATATTTGTGTTCCATGGGTGATGTTGATACCAATAGAGGTAAGCATGACACTTCAATTATTAATGCCCCAGGATCTGATTTTTGCAAGTGCAGGGCTCCTGCAGCTTTTGTTTACTCCATATGGAGTTGGGAATTCTTTGTATTTCTAAAAACGGAGCCCAGAGCTTTTCTTTGGGAAGAGGCAGATAAAGAGCCAAGACCCTACCTTATGCAGCCTCCAGGTTAGATTTGCAAAAGTATCTGGTGATTTTGAAAACTTCTGTCTTTAAGACACTCTAAAGGGCCTGGCATTTTTCTTAATAATTTCTTAATGTCAGAACCATCCAGAGAGTGCTGAGGTTCACATACCAACAGTAGACAATTCAGAATCTCTAAGTTCCATTTGGATAATCTTGTTTTCTTGTTTGGAAAATCCAATTTTCAAATTTTGGGGTATAACGGCACTGAAAACAGGTTATATGTTAAGTCCAGAACTCTCCCTCTCTCACTTTTTTCTGTCTTTCTTCTTTCAGTAAAGGATGCAGTTATTCCACTGTTTTCACTATTTGTTTAAGGCCATTGGTTTTTGCATAGTTTAGAGGTTCCTTACTTGATGAAAAGGTTGTGTCTTCATATAACGTACTTCAGGAAGTGGAACAGATAACGCGAATAGAGAGGACATCAATGTAAGTATCAAATTTGTGAGCCGAAGAGAGAAGATGTAGGTTCGCATCCTGGCAAATATGGCAATTTAAGAAGAATGTTGGTTCATTAATGTTTAAATGTAGTTCTCAATAGTTTATGTGCAACATAATTCACTTGTGTGGTCCTGGCCGCTTTCAGAGACCTAGGTATTACTTGTCAGTGTCAAACCTTTTAGTCTTCATTGCATACCAGAGCTCATTATGGGGGATCATAGCTTCAGGTGAGGTAACTTGATTCATTTATGCACAAGTTAAGCATGAAACATAAATACTTAAAACTGATGTATATATTTACTAGTGTAATATTGTGTATAGAATTAGTTGTCTGGTTTGTCTGTCAGAGTTTCAAAGCTTTGCAGTTTCATTATCACATTATCTAAGTCTGATGGGCTGTGTTGCTAATGGATTTGTGCTTCTGTCTTTTCCTTCAGCTTCTCCTTAAGCTCTTCTGAGCTTCTTTGTGACCCAGATGAATTGAAATCTTGTCAGCTTAGTGCACTGAGGAATGAAAATAGGTGACTGATGTTGCTTGTCTTTTGATGTTTCATTTTCTGCTTACCAAGAATGTCTCTTATTCTGTGATCATTTAAAATCCTACACACTCAGGATAGTCATGTTTTTCATTGAGACTGATCACAATCTGTTGATAAAGAGTATCATCTTGAGCAGATGGTCACCAGTAGCTACCTCTTCTTATATTTACTTAGAGTAACAATAAATAATGAAGTAAGACCACAAAGGGCCATTTAACCATGTGGACTGACCTCCTCTGTATCTTAGGTCATTAATTTTCATACAGGTACCAGCATGGAGGGCAGTAACTGGCACTTGGCTGAAATGTGGCTTCCGAAAAAACATGTTGTTCTGGCTGGAAGACATCAAACCATTAAAAATTTATTTGTGCCCTTGTTAGTTTGTTCCATGATGAATCATCACTTTAAGAAGAGAAATCGTGCACTTCATTTGAATTTGTCTGACTTCAGTTTCTACCACAGCTTCTTGTTCTGCCTTTTGCGGCTAGATTAAAGAGCCCTTCAGAATTCAGTATTTCTTCTCCATGGAGGTACTTATATGCTGTAATCAAGCCAATCTTCCTGATACGATAAACAGATTGAGCTCTTTAAGTCTCACTTACAGCATTTTTCTTCAATTCTCAAATCACATTTTCAGCGCTTAATCTGCCCCCTCTCCAATTTTTCAGCAATTTTTTTCAAAACATAGACAGGAACACACTATACAGGACTGGTCTCATCAATGATATAACCACAGATACAACTACCTCCCTCCTTTCTACTCCCAGATGCAGATTAATCCTTTCTGTTACCACTGTCACACTGAGAGTTTATGATGAGTTGCTAACTACAACCCCTAAATCCATTTCAACGAGCGCAGTCTCCCTTTTCATACATAGTGTCTACATTCCTTCACATTAGTTATAGGGATTTAGTTATGGTAAATGTACTTTGTTTTACTAGACCCAATTTTGCTGCTCAATTCAGATTATTCACCTGACTGCTTGGCCCTTATTACTCTTACCATTCCTCCAATTTTTGTGTCGTTTTCAGAAATGACTTCCTTTTCACAGAAACATACCCCTTTGACAAAGGTTACTGTCAGGCAGTTCTTTGTCAATTCAGCATGTGCCTTACCGATATTGTTAGGTACTACACTGTCTTTCACACAGTCTTGAAGAACTAAAATCATTCATATGCACTTACTTCAATCAACCAAACATGCAACCTTGTCAAAGAATGAATTTAAAGAATTTTGATTACAACTGCTCTTCATAAAAAATTATTGACTGGAATTATTTTGATTTCTTTCATTGAAATCATTCTTACTTAAAACCATGATTCCCACTATTATTTAGGGTTCTGATTTTGGCCTGTAGTTACCTGTCATTCCACTTGACCTTTTTTGACTAATGATATAACACAAGCACACCTTTGGAATTTTGCAAGTATTCCAAAGTTTATTAAAATGCCAGCAGGTAAAAGAGCTCAAATAGCTCTTCTACAGCTCAGAGTAAAAGTTATCTAAGTTTGCTGATAGTTGGTCATGATTTCTGTCTTTCTTAATTAGCAAAAGGCTGGAACAGTTCTCCATAGTCCTCACGAGATCTGTTTCTTTTGTAGTACAGAAGTACTTAATGAACAGATTTACATTTTCTGCATCAGCACAAAAACACTTATGAACTCCATTTAGTGATGGGCCAACATCACCACTGGCTTTTCTTTTATTCTTAACACACTTAAAATGTCTCATTTATGTTTAGCTCTTACAACCTCAGGGTCTTCCTGCCTATTAACTTCCCTTATCAATGTTCTGTATTTTGTAACCTGCAATTTATATCAACTGTAATTTATATCAATTTATTGTTGTTTTCCATTTTCTTTCTAAGTGCCACCTTTGAGCTTCTAAAGGGAAAGTTACTGCCTTGTGATTGAAAAATCATAGCCATTTAATAAAGTCTTTCAGAACGCCTCCCTTGTAGTGTTCTCACTAAATGTTTTTTTGCCTTGTCAGTTTCACTTACTGTTTTCCTCAGGTTGAGGAAATTAGCTTTTTTTGGAGCGCCAGATATCTGTAGTTTTCACTGGGACTTTCCCTCGTTTACCCATGGTGAATGTAATCAGGCCACGATCACTTATTTCCAGGCAACTACTAACTTTTAATTTAACAATATCTGCCATTTTACCTATCATAATGAGGTTCCAACACTTACCTCTGTTTCAGGGTAGGATATCTACTGGGCTACAAAATTACCTTCTGCAACTGGTAGAAGTTGTTAATGGCAGTACAGCCTGCAGCTGAAGCTAGACAAGGGGTACGTTTGTTTTCTCACAAACAAGGAAAATTAGGACACTACATGTGTAAAATACGTGTGTACATACACTACATGTGTAATAAATGCTTAATTCACCCCTGATATTTCAGCAGTTTCCAAAAGTCTTTGCCCAACTTTAATCAGGCCTGAATTTTAGTGGAAAACGTTAACTTTGGGGGGCTTTGGTAGTAATTTTTGGGACACTTCAGAGCTTCCTACTACAACAGCGCTAACACCTTTTGTCAGAGGAAAGCTTGTTTTCCTTTTTTTGAAAGGTAGCACCTATGGGGAAATGAAGGGCTTAGAATTAAGAATGCATATGCAGCACTGAGCGGGGCTGGTGCTGGCTGGCCCAGACTAAATAAGAGCCACCACCATTCGCTCAGAGGCCCGAAGATCACCTGTAGTGGCTGGCCACTCCATGCCAGGGCCTCGCTCAGCCTGCAAGCAAGGTTGGGCGGGCCAGACAGCGAGCTCACCGCAGCCAGTGCCAGGTCACCTCCGCGCCTGCTACCGGCACCCACCTGCATGGCAGGTTCCCATTCTGGGGTCAAACTGAGAAGACTAACTCCATCACAAACGGGGGAGCTCCACCACCAGCCACCTCACTTAGGGCAGGGGGACAGCTCACCGCCCTTAAAAACTCCCTGGCAGCATCTCTGGTGCCAACCGCCGGAACCGACACATCGCCAATACCGAACCTGGTATGAGCAGATTTAAGTCATCGTGCCGGTACCGTATCCGATAACCGAATTCAAACAGCCGCCGCCTCCTGCCCACGCCTATAATTCCGTTGCTTCCCCCGAACCAGGCGCTGTCACTGCGGCGGGGCTCATGGCCGCCTCCAAGGGCCCTTCCCCGCTTAACGGTCGCGCCGGCCCCGCCCCACCGCGGAGCTGCGGCACGAAGCGCCCGGGCGCGGCGAGCCCGCTGCCCGCCGCCGCGGCAGGTTGCCCCAGGCAGTGACAACCTCCCCCAGGCAGTGGCCCCCCCCCCCCCTTCCTCTGGGGATTAACCTAAAAGGCAATCTCATTCCCTGCCCGCGGGTTTTCTGTGGCGCTCCACGCTTTTCAAGCCCCCTCCCCTCCCTCTCCCGTTCAAACTGGTCCGCCGTCCCGCGCGGCCGTTATTTCTGCACGCGCGGCCAACGACCCTGTGGGGGAAATAACGACGCCTCCGCGTGCGGCAACCGACACTGCCGACGCCCGCGCCGCCTGCCCCTCACCGCAGTCCCGCACGGGGGGCAGCAGGGCAGGGAAACCCCCCTCCCCTCCCCTCCCCTCCTCGGTCCCGGTCCCGGTCCCGGTCCCGGTCCCGGTCCCGGTCCCGCCCGGCGGTGCCCGCCATCCCCCCCACCCCCCTCGCGCCGGGGGCGCGGCTGGCGGCGGGCCGGCACCGCGGAGGGTATTAATAGGCGGCCTTGAGCTAAGGGCTGGGTGCGGCAGCGGCGAGGCCTGGCTGGGCTGGGCTGGGCGGCTGGACAGGGGCAAGGCTCGCTCCCGGCTCCGGCGCAGGACGGCTCGACGCGGGAGCGGCCACGGCGGGGAGGTGCCTGCCCCTCCGCTGCGGTCTGTACGGGCTCCCTTTGCGAGCGGAGGCGAGATGGAGGGTAACCGCTGCCCGGGCGGGCACAGCCGCCTGCTCTCTTGCTTTCTCCCCCTCCCCAACATTTGAGTAGCCGGGGCGACACGGAGGGACGGGGCGTCTTGCCCGCTCCGTGCCCCGGGCAGGGCTTGCGCTGGCCCCGCGGCGGGGCTGCGGCCTGGCGCCCCGCCACCGCCTGCCGCGGGCGGAGCGGCGCCTCGGGGGTCCCAGGGCGGGGAAGGGAAGGGAAGGGAAGCCGGGCGGAAAGGCTGCCTGCTGAACCTCTCTCTCCTTCCCCTCTCCGTCTGCATACGACCTCCTTTTGTTAAAGTGCGGCAGTGTCGCGTCCAGAAGGCTTTACTAAGGTATAGCGCTTGCAAGGGTTACTGTAAAAAGCATGGTGGTACAGTGTTTCTGATGCAATGAATGACCGTTAAAGAATGGTGCTATCTTATTTTTTTTCCTCCAGGCACCAGAATAAAACAGGTGTGGCAATACAGTGATTTGCTTTGGAGTAAAATCTCTTGGGAAGGGAGAAATTAATCTTGCTTTACGAATATATTATTAAGTTAACTTACCTGCATTAACAGGAAGCTCTTATATCATTGCATAATGAAAAATAGAAGTTTACTGTATGTTTATGAAGCTTGGTGACATGAAAGAATTGTGGCTGATGATGAGGCTTCTGGAGAAGATTAAAAGATGGCAGAGAATAAACTGTCAGAACATAGTAAGTTGTCAGATCACAGGAAAAGTGTTTGTAAATGGCAGTCCCCTCTCCCACGAGAATGTTATTCTTGATAAGAGTTTCTCCACTTCTTCCAAAGTGGAATCTCCTAATAAAATGTGTTTCTTTTAGTCTTACAGTAAGCACAGATGAGACTTTTAAAAATTGTTACTCTCACGTTGAGAAAGTCTTCTAGCTTATTTTGTAAAAGTTGTGTCTTGCATTCTTGGGGGTGGGGGAGGGTCTAAGTCATTAACACTCTTTTTGGGGGAAAATCTCCAAACAATATAAAGCACTTGGGAGAAAACTCAGATACTTAATGTTTAAGAATGATGATTCCCTCGTGTTTAATTTTCTATAAATTGAATGAGCTGAGTAAAGTTACATGACGCTTCTAGTGTGCAGTAAATATGTTCTAGTGTGCACAGTAACTTAAGCCATTCTACTATGTGAGTAGCAGTTCCAAAAGTGTTTAATTTCAAGTACAATTCATTTTAATTTCCTCTGTCGAGACAACTCCGAAGATATCTTTGGTGGTCCCTAAGACAGAGATCCTGGTGTACTCTTTGGCTGAGTATTAGCTTGCTTGCTCAAATGCTGACCAAAGTATGTTGCCAAAAATCTGATACAGATCTCCTTCCAAAATGGTTTGCTTGCGCTGGTAAGTGACAGAACGTGCCTAACTCCCAATTGCTGCTGCTGCAAGCTTTTCAGGCTCTCGTACCTTGCTCTGGAGTAGCATCTATCACTTCTGCATACTTTCTCTCTCAACAGAAATTCTCTGATCTTTCTCCCCATCCTTTCTTTCTTTTAACTTTGTTGATTTGCTGTGTTTTACCCTGGGCTTGTTCTGGTGAATGAGTTTCCCATCAGCAGGGTGCTGAAGAAAGTTGAGCTGCACTGTAGCTTTTGCTAGTGGTGTTGACTGTAGCCATTTCATGGATTCAGGTGACTGGGGACCTGGGGAAAGATTTTTGCTAATGATGTGCTGAGTAATTGGAGAAATAGGGCTGTCTGATTCCTGAGGTGGTAAAGCTTTTGCTGTTTGCTGAAAGCTTTTTTTTTTCTTTCCAGCAAGCATGAAACTACCTTAAAGTAGATCTTTCTGGGCTGCTACGTGCAGTAGTTCTCCTTTCTGTAGAATTTTAACATGCCTTTAGTTGGATCCTGTTAAACCTGTTTGGGAAAACATCTGGGAGGCAGAGATTGAACAGCAGCAGTAGCATTATCTTTGCTTTGCACAACTGGAGCAGCTGGCAAAGTGGACACAGTTTTGGTGGAGGCATGGATGTGTTCCCAGTGCATAGAACTGACCTTGCAGGGGCTACTATGGTCATGAAAGCTGTAGGAGCACTCCTGGGGAATTAAGCTTTTTTTAAAGACCTTTTGCATGTCTGAAATCGTACATTTGTGAAGTTCATCTTACTTGTTGCTAATTTAGCCTACTATATCTGAGATTATCACTGCTATCCACAAGCATAGCTCTGCTGAGTGAGCAGGGTTGAGCATGAGGATTCTTTAGGCTATGCCTCCACTGACAAAAAAGATAGCAACTCCCTGTATATGGGAAGGGACCAAGCTGCAGATGAGCACTCCTAGCTGCAGAAGCTGGTTCAGGCTGCATATGTCTTTCAATCATGGCTGTTATTTGGCATCAATGTAGCCAAGGCTCTTCTGGCAAGGAAAAAGCCTGGAGAACTATGTGCTTAAAAAGAATGGAGATGTTCCCTTGTGGGGCACAAAGGCTGAGTTGATTAAGCAGAGCCTCAGGTACGTCTTTACTGGCTCATCAAGTACAACGAATAGAGTCGGAGCTGGAAAAAGACAAAGGGAGCAGCCAGCGTTTATGCAATATGCTCCCTTCTCTTCTGTCACTGGCTGCTTTGAGCATATGCAGTATATTTGGAGAGTTACATGGTTTAAGTCTTCCAGCAGAACGGGGACACAAATCGGCAAATGTTTACTTCATGTATGACAGTGCCATCTCAAGCAGGTGTAATGTGTAGGATGGTAAAAATATTGAAAATGAGGGTGACTGAGGCTCTGGTGATGTGACACTGTGGTTAGTCCTCTGGCCTGAGCAGAGGGATAGGTTCTCTCCTTATCTTAGAATCTTATTATAAAGAAAAGTAAGACCTTTGCTAATTTCTTCCCTGGAAGAAGAGAAACATAGGTGTGCAAGAAATAAGTTTGCATCAAACCAAGCCATTCTATGTGAATACATTCATTGTGATTTAAAATTAATAACGCTTTCTTGTCAGTTAATGGGCATTTAGCAAAGAAGCTTAATCTGAAGGTCAAGAAGTAAAAGATGCCTTACTCATAAGATCTGTTTGTTTTAAGTTGTCACTTATACAACCAAGAATTATCACTTTGTAATGCATTAGGGGATCTTGTTGAATGCTAATTCAGTTGTTTGTGCCTGTTAGATTTTCATATGCCTTAATTCCCCTGGCCTTAAGTATTTAAAGCTGCCTGCTCCTGTAAGGAGCACTTGTATTTCTGTAAACATTTACCACTTGCTCTCAGCATAAAATGCAGGCATGTTAAAATACATGAATTTGTTTTTCTAGTGTGGTCCCCCCACCACACTCAGATTTGAGATAGTTAGTTCCAGTGTTCACCATGAATGTTACAGAACTACCTCTTCAGGCTTTGTAAAAAACCAAGGAGTTAAATTACTTGCAGCCATTTTTGTTTTGTATCTTTGTCACAAACTGTAGAGGATGCTGGAGGCAATTATGAAGCATTAGCAGCTCAAGGAGACTCAGCCAGACATGGCTAAATTAAAGCCATTTCCCCCCCCCCCCCCCTTTTTTCATTCTTCAAGCTATGCATGTAGGTTATTGTGTTTTAGCATTAATGGATTTTATGCATAGTGCAATGAAGGAATAATGAACTTAAAAGGTAGACAGTTCTTGTTTGTAGTATGTCGGTTGAGGTAATTTTTATTGATGGGTATTGTCAAAAACATACAGTGCATTAAAGTTAGTATAAAGTTAATAACTAGTGACTTTGACCTGGTTCAAATGTATGTCCATCTATCTTACCGTTTGTTCAGTGTACGTAGTTTTGGTTTTCCTTAACGAAAAACTTGCCAAATGTTGGCAACTGGAGATGTGTCTAAAGAGAAAAGTCACTGGATCAAGGGTTTATCAATGCTATAAATATGATGAGGAAAGCTGTTTTTAGTGACCAAGGTCTTTTGTCAGTGAAACAGCAATAACTCTGCAAAGGAGCTGGTTAAATCTAGATAATTTGGAACAGCTTTTAGCTGTAAGGCTTGGATGTCCCTGCCCTTTGTTGCATCTTACCTTGTGCAATCTGAAAAGCCTCAGAAATATGATCTTATCCACTGGCAAATGTCAGAGTCTCAACAAGAAAAGTAGTATCGTAAGCTGCTTGGCTTCCCTCCCCTGCTTACACTGGCAAGACTGCTTGTGTCTCATTGAGCTGCTTAAACTTATCTTTCTCATGCAAACCTACTGTGTTATTCGGGGATTATTGATCCCCCCCTTTCATGCAGTTTAACACATTAAAAAGCTGTGAAACTCGATGAATAGGAAAGAGTGAGCAACAAATGCTGTATTTACCTGATGTTTGGTTGCAGAGTTGATGCTGATCTGAAATAACTAATGGAAAGTGTTGGCATGGTCAGAATGAAAAAAGTTATGTTTTCTGCTTGTAATCACTTGGAGAAAAATGAAAGATGGGTCACAGGGGCAGCCAGACTGCAGCTGATACAGTTGCTACAGCTGGGCCTGTTCTGGCTGCCATATAGCTGGGCAGGGCTCAAACGCTCACATTGGTGAGCTCTAGTATATGTGGCATGATTGGTTTGCGCTACTGCCAGGTATCATCCAGACGGCTGCCCTTGAAGAGGACTGCTAGCATCTCGTGCTGGGACTCACCAGTATGTGTTGTCACCCCACAGGTTACCCTCTACCACCTCAGGAGTGGTTTCACAAAACTCCCTCAGAAAAGTAAAACTGGCACAAATGCAAAGTGATATGTCCAGAGCCCTCCTGGGATCCTCATCTGTGCGACTGGTCTCTGCTGATCAGACCAGCAATGTTACAATAGCTTGGGGGTCGGTGGAGCCCTGGAGTGTATACAAAGCCATACGTGACAGTATCCATCTTCCAGCCTTTAGTCCAGACTAGTTTCTACTGCTAGTAACCTTCCTGGGAGCACTGGACAACTCATACTGGCATGCTGTGCCTTTACTTTTCTCAGAGAAAGCCAGAAATTACTATAATGCTGTGGGTTTTTTTGTTTTGTTTTTTTTTTGCCTGTACTCATCAGCCCACAGTGTTAGGCACTGTATTTGGCTTCTGCCGTAGGAAATTGTCACCGTATATGTGCATACAATGGAAAATTGAAGACAAGGAATTATCACCATCTTCCATGAGCAGAATCAAGCTACAGAGGTTACATGATTTTTCCAATGTCAAAGTAGGTCTTTGAGCTGGAATACTTTGGAGGATTTTCTAAAAGGAGAAATTAGAGTGGTAATTTAGATTGTAAATTTACAATCTAGTAACTACAGCGCAGCAAGAACAGGTCAGTGCAAGGCAGCATACTCCACTTTGAAAATGGATTCAACTACCTTGCTGCATATAATATGCCAATAGATTAAGAATACCTACATAGGAGCTAGTTCAGAGAACCTAGTGGTTGGAAAGATGCATCCCAATTTACTATGCACTAACCTCTTATGAGTAAATAAGGGCATATCTCTCTAAGAGCAATGTTGTAGACATAAATTAGTGAAGAGCTAATTGGAAATGCTTTATAGGAAAAAAATGGAAGTCTTTATGATTTAAAAAAGAGCCATAAGAAAGTTGTTTTGGCTGTAACTTGAATGTTAGGGTAAAACTTCCTAAAAAGAAATTAGACTTTTCTCTTTTATTTTTACATTTTAACTTGTATTGAAGCACAGAAAGCTCTATTTTATTAAGTTACTGCTTTTGTAGTTGAATTTCCAAAGACTGGAGTTAAAAATTGTTTTTATGTTATGGCTAAAATACAGTTTTTGCATGAAATTACAGGCTGTCATGCATTGCTTTTAAAATCAAGTTGCAGGATTTCCATTTGGGGGAAAAAAACTTGTATTTTTCACATTGTTTTTTTCCAGTAGGAGGCATAGAAATTTGAGGGATTCTTTATATTCTATGTGGGTCACACATAGATTGGTCATTTCAATCACATCTCAACCCCCTAAAGTTGTTACAAGCCTTGATAGCCCATGTATAGTGCCTGTGATTGACTTGTGTGTTGCAAATATGTTTGCTTTCTTACAGAAAAAGAAGGCATAAGGTGTTCAGTATTAATGTGGAAACTTTTGGTTAAAATGAAAGCCATTCTATATCTGAGATGCTCTCTACACTGTTGGCAGACATTAAAAGTTAGACCATGTGAGCCAACAGAATCTCACTGGGGTCAGGGAGTTAGGATTTCTATTTCATAGTTGGCAACTGCCATTTCTCAGTTTTGTATCAAGGTGAATTCCAGTTTTCCACAGCCTGTTTTCATAATTGGAAATACTGCAGCATGAATCACTCCCTCAGTTACTTGGTTGGGGCATCAAAATGTCACAATTAAATATTAACCTCTATTCCTGAGGTTTGGCTGCATAAAGATTCCTGTTTCTTTGCTTCTGTCTGTTTCTTGTATATGCCCTGCATAGTACTGTTGCGTATAGAAAGGATCCAGCAGGCAATGACTGGTCGCAGCATGTTACTGATTCAACATTCAACTGGTACAGCGCCTGTTCAGGATTCTGGGAGCATCACTGAAGGCAGGACCGTGCTCTTAGCATTGACTTTGGGTTCTACATGAGATATTAATCATTGTGAAGCTTGTCCAGGATCCTCTTTTTCCTTTCAGAATGGGAAATTCAGGCGTGGGTCAGAAAAGGACTCACTTGTTGTACTGTTGCCCTTTAGTGCTACCAGTCTGCTGAAAGAGCCTGCTGAGAGGCTATGGAGGCCAGACACAAGCATTTCTGTCTCCCGTGTCTCCCTCTCTCTCTGCTCCATGAAGGTCACTTCTGCATTTTTGCAGAAAGGAAGCACTCAATTTGGTCCCTGTCCACAGGCCTTGCCCATAAACCTAGGAAATGGGACCGTATAACGTAGGACCAATTGCATAAGCAGTTGCGTACTCTTTTCACTTAGGTGGCTTTCCCAGGACACCAGCTCAGCTTGAATACTGGATACTAACAAAGCTGCATCTATTTTACTTGGCAACAGGCTTGGGAAATTGGTTTGCTAAGAAATAGTGTATTTTATCTTAAAAGTAGAGTGACTTTACTTATTTTTTTGCTACATAAAGCAGTGATTAAAGAAAGAAAAGCGCCAGTAAAGATGATATGTGCCAAGGAATTTGAGTAGTTACATAGTACAGGACAGACTTGTTTTTAATGTTTTGATACACAGCATAACACTGACAGTAATCCATTAAATATGGTGATGTGAGGAGTCTGAAGTTCATGCATTTTGTTTTGCTCTACACATACAAATAATGTACTAAGGTTTTTGAAAGAAGAACCATGACTAGATCATAGATAAGTTTAAAATCTGTTTCTGGTTAATGCTGGCAATTATTGCATTTGTTACAAAGCAGAAATCGGGCTTTGGTCAAAGTCAGCCTTTTTCATTCACTTGAGTAGTTAATGGTGCTAGTACAATGTAAACTGAGTAGGATTTGACTCTGACATTCAAGCCCAAGCTACTCTTTTACAATTACCCGCTTCTGTTTCCATCTCTTCCTTGTAAGCAGTAAATCTTTCTGGGCATTTTATTATACTTTTCCAAATGTTGTCAGAATGTGCCAAGTACAAGTCTAGAGTTTCTTCTTGCAGCGCAAGAATTTAGCAGTGAAAGTTTCCATATATTTATGCAAACACAGATGCAGGTTTTTAAATAGCTGGTAGTGCTTATGTAAAGATATGGAAACATTTGAAAAATTTTTTCTGTGCATTGCTTCAGCTCCAATTAATTTGTGTTTTCTTTTGGGAAAATAATATTGATTTTTAAAATTGGAATGCTAGTTCAAAACCCTTCAGCTGCTGTAATAGAGTATTTCCTTCAGGATGAAGGGTCAGAATTATGGGCTTGATCCTGCCTCTGCTGAAGCCAGTGGTTAAATCCCTAATTACCCTCTACTGCAGCCAAGATCAAGCCTCCGCTTTTGGAGAAGGCTATCTTGAGCAGTCAGTAATCCTTAATCTCTGATTTAAAGCACTTCCATTTGGTAAAGTTTTAGTTCTGTTTCAAGCCTGGAGCCATTTAGCTGAAACTGTATTTGATACACTTTCTGGATGCTTGTTTTCTGAGTCTGCTTAGGACTTTGTTCTGTATTTTTAAATGCGAAAGAATATATTTGTTTTTGCCACGTCTCTAGGTTGTTTTCCTACCATGTTTTTGGAAAACAAGAGCTGCCTGTGGAAAGATGCTATTTCTACATGCAGGTCCCTTAACGCGATCAGGTGTGTTTGAGGAAGATCTGTGAAAGGCTTAAAGCACTTGAAAAATGTTTTTGAGCATTTGAGTCTGAGAATTTATTTTAAAGGGAACACTTGCAAATAATCAGATAGCGTGTATGTTTCGTACCCTAGATGTTGAGCTCTGAAAAGGCATTAAAAAGCATGCAGGTTGACCTGGGTAGTGTGATACTAATAGTGAAAAAGAATATTTCTGGAGGTTCCCCCATCCATAACGTAATAAATTTGTCATAGGATTTGTTTAAAAAATGAAATAAAAAGAAAAATAATTTAAACAATAGGTTCTGTTCTAGAAATTCACATTTTTATCATTGACTCAGGTTTTTTTCTATTCAAGGTTTTTGCTGCAACAAAGTAGTAACACGCTTTTTCTTAAAGAAGAGTATGAGTACATATTAGTACTCTCATAAGAACTCTAGAAGTCAGTTATAAGTAGAACATTAACTATTGTAAGATTTGCAGTAAAAATAATGAGTTGGGAATGGTATGTACATTTAACAATGGTTTGCAAAATCTGAAGACCTTTACCTCAAAGTACATATTTAGTGCCAGATTGAGCAGTTGACTGTGAAGTAAGTATTCCTATTAGCTTTCTTTAGTAGTCTTATGATATGTTCCATGTATTTACAAGTAATGACCAACCAGTTATGGAGAAAGTAATCAAATAATTCCAAGGCATATTATTTCATGAGATCTTTACTGTGGTCTTAAACAGGGAAAGTTGCTACTGAAGTTAAAGGTCTTTTCCCTCTCTTCCTTCTGACTGCTCTACTTTGCCTTTCTTTCACATATTTTGCCTGAGGCCCAGAACAGATGTATGGGGAGTAGGGGTATGCTATCAGCCATTTTTCTGATGGTGTTTTCCTCCTGTGAGTCTGCAAGATGTCTGCTAGAGACTCTAAGACTGCGTTTAGAGGTGAATAGACCTGCTTCAAATATTGAACTTTTGTGCCCATCACCCAGCCACCCCCCCCCCCCCCCCAAAAGAACTGGTAGAAAAAGTAATCCTTTTCACAGAATCCCTGAAGAGGTTATCGTAAAGTCAAGGAAGTACTAATAACTCTATGCAACAGTATTAAAAATAGGGCTGATCCAGTTACCTAGGAAAAGCTTTTGCACAGCTCTGATTCTAGCAGAGACCCCAGGGGTGGAGCAGAGCAAAGAAAAGGGTCAGGGGATTCTTTCCCTCTGCCATTTCTTCTTTGGGATTTTCCTGTAACCAAAGGAAGCATTAATGTCTGTGTTCTGCGACAGATGCTCATTCCCCCATGCAGTTTCTTCGGATCCTGTTCTCTGTTCTACAGAAACAAAATACCTTTGACGTACTTGGAGATGGTATTATCTCCAGGAGATGACGAGGCTGAGGTGTTTTTTTTTTTTTCCTGTGTTAAACTCTGGTTAGCACTCAAGGGAGCCGCTATACATGCGTCAAAGGGAGAACTGTATCTTAATCCAAAAATAGTCCCTGTTTTGTCTGCCCAAAGAGCTAATGTCTTCCTGTTCCTTGTTAATAACTGGTACTTTAAGTCTTCTAAGGTCGACCTACTAGCTTGTGTTTTTAGAAGGAAGCCTCTAAGACTTTTTCAAAGCTATAATTTCTGTATGATGTCCCTGCTGGGAAGCATGATGGGAGCTGACCTCTGTGATATGCAGGATTTTCTTTCTTTGCTTGTTGAAGATGAAATGCTGCTTATCTGCCAGTTCTATATCTATCCCACATGAACACATATGCCTCTTCTGCAACAATGTGCAGAAGGCTGTTTTCATCAAAACTTAGCATGTTTGCCCTTTGGATTAAAAATAGAAGTAGTTTCAGAAATGCAGAGGCTGGGCCTCTCTTCTAATCAGAGTTAAGATGGAGTCTCAGGCTTCCCATATGTTAGAATTTGATCTTGTTTGTAATATTCGTCCTAATAAGTGAAAGCAGTCGAAAGAACTACTGAGTCATCTGTAAATACAAACTGATGGGTTTGACAGGGTTTCCTTAAGTCAGTGGACCCCTAAAAGTTACCAACCTTTCTGGGCAGTATTGTTTTCCTTATGTAGCCTCTTCCACATGGGAAACTGTAATTACGGTAAGCATTGTCAATGTGTTTCATGCTGTCCTGTTGTCTTTTGGAAATTCAGTTGTTTGTATAGACCCATGAGAAAAAGCTACCTTTCTCCTGCACTTTAGCTGGAGCAAAAAGCAAAGCAGAAGATAAAGGACATGCATTTCCCCCTTCAGACATACTTACTCTTCCACTATCCTTACTGCAGAGGCTGGAGAAAACTCTCCAAGACAATGCTGCATGGCTTCCTGTATCTTAGTTATTCTAGGCAGAGATCAGTGGAGAGATGCTTTCTGTAACCCAGTTAATACTGATATGGAAGTTGACGCTTTTCCTTTCAGCACTATACTGTTTCAGATGTCTCAGCCTGTTCCCTTGATATCTTTGAGTGTCTCACTTTCCTCTTTATCCTCAAGTTGATTAAAATTGGAATCCTGATCTTGCCTTATGAAATCAATACATGAAATGGATACGTGGTTGCCATAGTTGGCTAATGTCTTATAGGCATCTTAGATGAAGTGTGCTTTCAGAAGTAATGTAAAGGAGGAAGTAGTCATGTGTTTAGGGAACACATCAGAAGAGTACATCCCATGGATAACAGTGAGGGGGAAGAAAGACATCATCATGGGAGAAGTGATAATTGGCACACCACATTGCTCTAATAGGTGAATGAGGTCACTCAATAGGATGAAGGCAGAAAAGAGTGGAATAAAGGTACGTGATGTTGACAGCAGTCTCAAGAGATTTTGTCCTTGTGGAGTGAAAAGGGAGCCAGGTCAGTGAAACAATTTGAGAAGGATGCAGCTGGCTCAGAGCAATAAAACTATCTGGTAGTTAGGAGCAGCATGAGGATATGGGGAAAACAAGCTGGGAATTTTTTCATGAAAAAAGAGTGGAAGGGATGACGCGTAGAAGGAAGCATTTTCAACTAAGAAGAATGCCTCTTATCTCACGCTTTCTCTGTTTATCCACCTGTACTGTGTTCTAGGCCAGAATTATATTTTCTCCTCTGGAAGGTGCTTTGCATGCTACAAAAGTAGTAGATAGCATACAGTAGGCTATTACTGCCTGTATAATAACAGTCTAGATTTAAAGTAATAAAGCAGCTTTTCCATCTGTAAATAGGCTTCCACTAAAATTACGATTCTTGTATGTATGAAAAGTCCGTGTGTTTTTTCTTCTACTGCAAGTTCTTTCCTCTACTAAATGAGCAATGAGAGAATACTTTCTAGTTTATTATTTAAGTCAGCCAGGCCTCACTCTAATGGAGAGTTATTTATCTTACAGTTGGTATTTACAAACAGGAGATGCTCCAGAAGAATGCCGTCTTGGTGGATGGGGTTGTCCTAAATGGTCCAATAATGGACTTGAAAGCAGGGGAGAAGTTTGTGGAAGAGGCCTGTAAAATTATAATGGAAGAAGTAATCCAGAAAGCTGATGATGTGACAGAGAAGGTAAAGTCTTAGTGTTTTTGAAAATTTGTGACAGATATAATGAGCAATAAATCTGATTTTTCTAAGCTGTATTTTATTGTGCTTTAGAAGGCATCAAAATTGCTTTTAGTGTGTGGCTGCCTTTGAAATAAAGATATCCTTCCAAATCAAAAAAGATATTATAGAACCATCTAATAACATAATTGGCATACATATTTGCAAGAAAACTTTTTTCATCTCAAAGTACAGTGGTCACTCTGGGTTGACAAATAGGTGCTTTTTTGTGTTGGGGGGGATTTTGTTTGCTCCTTAGGAGCAAACTACATTAGAGAAGGAGGAACAGTGGATGTGGCACCACTGAACAGACATTATGAGCTTCCTCTGGGTTTCATGGAACCTCTGCTTATGAGGTATATGTATTGAGGTGTATGTATTTGGAGAGGTGCTGAAATGAAGCACACTTGCCTGGAGGTGTGCAGTGGTTGCTCTCACCCCTTGGCAGAACAGCACCTGAAAATTCTTCGCCTTTAGCTGAGGACAGAATTTGACTGCAGGCCCCTTGCTCCTAGCTAGGATATACAAATCATGAGCATGGTAGCTTGGTTTTCAGGCTCCATGCTGACTTTTTACATCCCAGCATGCCAGTGGGCACACTTTCTCCTCTTCAGTCTTTTTCCTTCCAGCCTTCCCTACCCCAGTTCTTATTCAAGGCCAGGGGATGCCTGAGATGCATGCCTGAGATGCAGTAAAACCTGAGATCCCGATGAGACCATTTTGCCAGAGATCATCTGGAGGCGTGCTGCACTCCAATGGGCAGTTTTCTGAAACCAGTGCTGACTGTGGTGCCTGCATAGTATCTTTAGAACTCTCTTCCTCTTGGATAACCTGGTCATTGCTGGTGTCTCCTCCCTCCCCATCATTAGGTTTGTGAATGGCGGGCCCCTGAAGCTCTGAAAACGATTCTTGATCTGGAAATGAGGGACACTGGAGAATCTCATCAGAAGCTCTTGCAACTCTGCCAGGATGTTATACAATACAGCGTCAAAACCAGTAGGAATTTGATTTCCAGTGATGTATTTTGTTCTACAGTAATATAGAACAGCAGGATAATTTAAACAAATTTTTGTTACCTTTCAGGAAACCAGAGGTGTTAGTTTTCTGCCTGCCATATACAAGTATGCAAATATTTGGTTGTACTTCAGCTGTTTGACTGAATGCTTGTCACCAGAGGTGTCTGTGGTTGGCTGAAATGTGTAATCGTGGCAAACCAATCAAACTAATTCCTATAGTGCTTAAGCATTGTCATTAATGGTAGATTCAGCCACCCTGAAGTCTTGTGAAAGTTCTCCAGACAGGTCTGGTATAACAGTATAGCCGAACAAACAGGAGAAAGACCTTTGTGTGTGACTTCCTACTGTCTGAGTAATGAGGAGTAAAGTCACTATCACTGACCTTACACAAATCCGGATGCATTCTTAGCGGTGATCACGCTACACTTACTATTGCTCTCTATTGAGCAACAGTCTTGTAGGGTGTTAGTTTCCTGATGGGCAGCAATTTCTGCTCCAGACAGTGTGAGAAGAGTATGCAGTGTTTCAGAGACTATACATCGACTCCTTTGCAGGATTAGTGCTTTACAGCTAAGCTTTCTGCAACATGTAATGTATAATTAGATCTTAGCAAAAAGATGAATAATATCTGTTCAGGAAATAGTATAGCGTATAAGAAGCTCTGAATTTCAGATGTGGCATCGCTTAGGCTGTGTTTTGGAAAGTGTGAAGGACACTTGATATAATTAGTTGCCCATTTCCTGGGCATGTTCCCTGCCACAGTCACTGTTGCTGCAAAATAAAACCATAGCACAATTTTGAGAGTAAACTCACACACATTACTGATCTAAAAGGTCAGTGCACTAATAATATGCAGATATCATTAGTGAGTTACTGGAAGATGTTCTGTTTCTTACTTTTGTAAATTGCCTTCAAATTTTTGTTTTGTTATACTATGTCACCTTAGAAAGACATTAAAAATATGCTTTGCAAATAATTTTTCATACAAGTATAAACATTTATGAAAGTCTCAGGTATAGTATGTGTTAAGTTATACAGCTTACCCTCTTTAGCCTATGAAAGCACCTTGCTGTGGGTTAAAATTTAATTAATGACCCCACTGCTGAACTGGTTTACTTTAATAGCCAGCAATAGACTGGAATTCTCTCATAGCTTAGTTATATTCCAGCGCTTCAAGGCAGCTAGACACCTTCTGTGAACTTCTCATGTTAAGTCTACAGCAAGATTTTTGCAAACTCCTATACTGCCTCATCTGTCCATATTGAGACTTTTGTGGGGATCGTGAGCACAGCTGCCTGGAATCAGCAGGTTCCTGTGTTCTGAAGCTTAGCAAAACTTGGCTGAATGTCCATTGTGGCCTCAGTAGACCACAGTTAGCAGCTGTGTGTACTCAGTTGTCAATCACTTTCTTTTTTTGATTTGTAAACCTTATGAACAACCCACATTCATTCTATGCACTAACAACATCTCCCCTTGTTTCGGGGCCAGAAAATGCTTTTGAATTGTACTTTCAAAAGACTATCTAGCCCAAGAAAAGGAAAGCAAGTCCAGAAAATACTGAGAGAATGATGGAATGGTGCTTTGCAGAGATCTATGTTCAGCTGCGAGGGCTTGTGATATGTTTTGTTTTCATGCATGTTCTATCAATGCTTGCTTTTCATCTTTATATTTTTCAGGTCATCCAAGATTTTTCAATCAGCTATATGCTGGAGTAGATTATTACTCGTTAGTGGCTCGTTTCATTACAGAAGCACTGAACCCAAGTGTGTAAGTATACTTCTTAGATGCATCACCAAGAGGATATGCTATTTGCATTTACAGCTTTTTTTTTTTCTTCTGATTTCTGTTTTCAATGTTATGGAGGAGGTAGGAATTATGCAGGAATTTAGGAAAGAAAACAGACTGGGTTGGCTGAATAGCTCACCAGAAACTCAGCAAAGCTGATGAGGCCTTTTTTCTAGTTTGTGAGGTGGGGATTAAGAGGAAAGATTTGTTTAAACTCTTTTAAACCTAGACTTTTTTCAAACTTAGTGAATAAAAGATTTTATCACAGTTACTCAAGTGTTCATTTCTCTTAAAGTCCTCTACACAGAGTTGAATGCAAATGGCTACCTGTCTATAGTTTACTTTTAGATGTAAGACCTAAACAAAAATGGAACTGTTGCTTGCAATAGGTTAATAAAGCTGAAACTTAAGCATGGAACCTACGTTAAACTCGAACACTGTTTTACTTTGACAGTGGAAGTATCAATGTGATGCTGTTGGGAACTAAGCAATTGCTCTACTGCATCAGATCCGTGCTATATTTAGTTTAGAGTTTTACTGCTGATGTTGTCACTTCTCTTGCATCAGAGAAAGGGGCAATAAATCTCTGTACTTAATTTTAGCAGCGTTCAGTGGCAGGGGTTCTATGGTTTTAAAACCAATCACGATGCTTTTGTTTGTTCAGATATACATATGAAGTATCTCCTGTGTTTCTGTTAGTGGAAGAAGCGGTCATCAAGAAAATGATTGAATTCATAGGCTGGGAAGAAGGTGATGGCATATTCAACCCAGGTAAGAACACTTTAGATTTTCAACTGGAGTTACAAACCAACAGGAACAGTAATTCTATGAACATTTGATTCATGTAGAATATTTGGAAATGCTTGCAAAATACAATGATGCACAAATAAAATTATTTCATCCAGGCTTTTCTTATGTGTTTCTAGTAATAATTCTATAAACCTAATCAGCAGCTGAATGAAAACAGTTCTTACATAATTATTTTTCCAGTATAGAATTAATTCTCTAACTGCAGCCCTTCCTGACTGCTATTAACAACAACAGCAACAGCTTTACTGGACTGAGTCATTGATTGAGGGTTAGGGAGCTGATTTAAGTAATAGATGCCAGCCAGTGGTGTGTGAGGGCACTCTGTGTATCCTGTCACCTGTTGGTGCTACAGTTTATCTTAGTGGGAGTATCATGAGCTTAACTCCTTTGAATACAACTGTGTTTTGAAATGTTATGAGCAGGCAAAACAAGCAAATATTTCTTAAGCTTCTTGATAAGGCCAGTTTTTGAACTCTCTGTAAAGGAGTATTCCAGCACAATGTATGGTAATGAAGCATAATGATGATATTTCCTAGATTATTCCTATACTAAATTATTAGCTTAAATGTGAAACTTTCCCACCTAGTTTGGGAGAGGGGGAAGTAATTACATGAGTAAATGGTTTTAACCCCCTTCTCCCCTTCTAGTAATTCTATCCTACATGTACATAGCAGGAAAATAAGTAAAATAGAATGCACTGGAAAACCTTTGAGGTAAAATATATTGAAACTATGAATTATTTTTGCTTCAGATTTTGATGTGTATTTTCAGTAAACTCATTGGTTTTACTGCAGAATTGTTTAATTCAAACTTACCAAGATCCTGTCAAAATACATACTTTTGTGCTAGTTTTTTCTAGTTTTTTTACAATTTTTTAAAACTACTTTATTTTTGTTCTTTTAAGTGAAGAAACTATCCAGGTCCTTGGGCTTCCATTTATGCTGCAGAAATTCCAGTTCCCACTCACCTCTCCCCTTCCCCCCCCGCCAGCTCCCTCCCCCCCCCCCCCCCCAATACTCTGAGACATGGTTGCTCAAGATACTTCTCTGTCAGGGTGGACTGTTGGGTCACAGTTCTTTGGGAAGCATCCTCAAAGAGGATTCAAACCCACTCTATTTCCATGCATGCTGCAGAGCCCAAAGTTTCTTTCTTTAGGCTTTTGTGGAGGAAATAAGCTATGATGGATGTGTCTATAGGTTCATTCTATGACTTATTTTTATTTTTGCTGATCAATCAGACACAGGAGGGGTGCTAGGACTGTAGCTAACATGATGTTTGTGTGTCTATTTCTACAGGTGGCTCTGTTTCTAATATGTATGCTATGAACTTAGCCAGATATAAATTTTGTCCTGAAATAAAGGAAAAAGGGCTTTCAGGCTTACCAAGACTGGTCCTGTTCACTTCAGAAGAGGTAAAAACAAAACCAAAAAGCTTCTGTTTTCATTGTAGAACTTCTAACAGTGAACTTTGTTTTTCAGTGGATGCAAAATTATCTCATTTGACTGTATGTCATGGGGCCCTGGTACAATAAATTTGTCATCAGTGTGTGATAATGAAGCATGGGAGCTATATGGAGAAGTCTGGTCAATTTACCTGCAGAAGCTCCCTCCCTGGCAGAAGGGAAACACAGTGGTCTTGCTCCTCAACTGAGTTGAGCAAACTTCTGATCCAAGAATGGGTGGTACCTGAGGCCAACCTGAAGTAGAATGCATGTGGGACGTTGCGAAGATCTGCTGCACTCTATTTTCAACAGCATAATATCTACCAGAAACCATATGTAGGTTTTGTATGTCAAAGTTCTTTTCTTGCAGCTTTAATTCATTCTGAGCTGAGCAGCTGCGAACCTGTAAGATGGTTCTCTGCAGCTCCCACTCTGCCCTATGTCTGAATGCAGATAGGCTGTGGTAGTGAACCAAGCCTAGCGTAAAGCATTTGGGCAAAACCTGCTGGATCCTTAGACAGCTCTTTAAATAATTGAAAATATCTGACTAGTTTTAAAGTTTTTGAATAAAATCTATCCAAACTACCTGTGGGAAATAGGTATGTTCGTGTATTTCTTCTCAAGTTAATCTTTTTGGAGACTCTTTTCTTTCACCTGTCCCTCCAACTTTAAGAGTTTGATTGGATTAGCCCAGAGAGGTTATTACTTCAGACTCCACTATCTGAAAGTCCCAATGGAGTTCAGGACCTTATTGTACTAGGAAGTATATATTTACTAATGTAATCTTAGCTTTTAAATTTATGCCCTAAACAGTTTGCTGTGTAAATGGAAGACAGGGTTATTCTGGTGGGGCCTGAGGGATATAAGCACTGCATGAGTTGTCTAAGACAGTACATGCATTTTTGGAACTGAATCCTGATGTGCTAAATAAAGTGAACTTTTTTCAGGTAAAATGTTTAGTTTTTTTCTTTCTGAAAATTGTGTATATTTAAGGATATGACAGTTCATGTTTAATCCATCACATCATATTTTTTTCCCCTTAGCTTTTTTAAAGATGAAATAAAGTTGAAACATTTTACTTCAATGCTTTTGAAATGAAGAACATATATTTTTCATCATGAAGTAATAATACTTGATTTCACTGCAAGATTTAACTAAAAAGTACACTTACAGCAAAACAACCAACCAATTTCAGGACAAATGAAACTTTATTTGACTCCCAGAATGAGTTTATTCTGGTATCTTTGTTTTGCCAGAAAGACCAAAACCATAAAATGTAGAATTAACCAGGAAAAATAAGTCAATAATTGTAAGGGTAATGCTCTTGATCTGCGATATTTTGCTTGACTTGCAAAACCATGTTGTCCTTGGTATTCGGTAATCATTTGCTGTATAGCTGCCCCTTCTAGTATGTAGCTACGTATTCATATTGTCTAGGAGCTCTAGTGTTTCCTCCCAGTTATGAGGAAGGGGATGTGCATCTTCATGAATCCTTATTTTAGATCCACTTGTACTGAGTCCAAATTATGCTACCTTTTGGAAGTTGGTTTAGTTCAGCTATGCTTTATTGAGAATATATTTTAAAAACAGCCTGCAGTAAAAATAAGCATGTAAGTTCTCTTGTCACACTGTCTTCACTTATTTGTTTTTAACTGAGGCTTTTATTTGGCATTTTGCATTTCTTTGTACTGAAGAATTAGCTGGAGGACAGAGACCTGCTTTGCACTGGACAGGCAAACAGTAAAAAACTGTCCTGAAAAAGTTTCATCCCATGTTTAGTTTCAAAGTAGATAAGACAAACAGTGTTTGCATGGAGAAGCCATGATGTTAAAATCATCTGAGAGCATTGATAAGAAGGAATCAAAACACTGGCTGCTCAAGGACCTCATCTCATTTTAGGGCTTGGTTTCCACACAGGGTTCCATGTGAAATTACTTTTGCTTTGAGTTGCTAGATCCCAAAATTTCAGTCTGGTATTTGACATAGTACTGATTCTTCTTCTGCAAGAGGTGTTGTCTTGCTGTAAGGCGGAGGAATGTATAGGCTGGTCAGTGACTTAACTTTGTGATCTGGCGCCGTTTTTAGTATGTTCTTGGGTAACACAAAGGTGGACACAATCCTGTGCAATGTGCTCTTGGTGACCTGCATGAGCGAGGTGGTTGGACTAGATCTCCAGAGGCCCCCTCCAGCCTCAACCATTCTGTGATTCTGTGTATGTTTAATGTGACTGACCCAAGCTCCTTGCATATTCTGGTTTGGCCTTCAACAAGAAAAGGCTCCTTGTTCCTGCAATAATGAAATTATAAGAAATTGTAAGCGGTGTCCTAATCTAATGCAAGTAAAATGTTTTAGCTACTTAAAATTACAGTGATATGCAGTGAAAATGTTATGCTTCTACTCAGTAGTTCCCTTGCTGGACCATTCCCCCATGATTCCTCTTGAGATAGTGGCAATAGTAGTAGAGAAATTATGCTCTGCTTTCCTGAGGCATGATTAGTGTTTCTGTAACATCTGAATACAGATGTAGTTGTAGATGTCAGCCTGCCTTGTTATCACCTTTGGCTATGTGTGAGTCCAATTTGAACTTTATTCTGACCCAAGAATGTATTGCACTGATCTGAAAAGTAGGACTTGCTCGATTTGATATAACTGGGAGTGAAGAGGATGTGTAAACAGTCGAATGGTACATGGCTGCTGCTGAGCAGTTTTTCAGATGTGAAGAAACTAAATTCCTCCCCAGTGCAACTTGATCATGAAAATAACAAAGTAGAAGATGACAATATTAAGTTGCCCTTGTCCCCACTGAAATTACAACAGGCAAAAGCGAGTAACAAACAATCTTATGATAATATAATTGCTCTTTGCAATCAGGTTTCTAGGAAACTTTTCAAAATCAAGAAAACTTATCTTTTATTTTAATGAGCACAGGGGCAGATTACCTTGTCCTTGCAAGGCTGTTAGGGAAAAGAAAACTGTCCAACTATAGTTAATACTATACTACAGTAGCACACCTTAAAAACACTGTTTCAGTTTAAAGACATTCACTTTTCACTGCAAATGGCTACAGATTTTAATGTGTCCAAACAAGCAAGCCCCCAGAATACATGGAATGAGTAACTTGGCCTCTTAGTGTTAAGAATTATTACTTAAAATTATTTATATAATGCAAACAATATTTTTTCTCAGAATATTTTTCTTCCTTTTGGAAAGGGAACTATGAACAAGTGAATTAGTTAAAACTTTGAGTGGAGCTGCTGTATGTTCTCAGGTATATTTTTGCTTAAAATGGTGCCCTGTAATTTAGTATAACAGAACTTCCATTAATGATAGCAAAAAAGAGGAAATTCTTGTGTGTTTTCAATAAAATTGAAAGAGTACCTTTTTCATCAGAGTAGGCATGCTATAAGTCTATGTTGTAGTACAACTCTTGTCCCTTTTCTGTCCCACTGAAGACTTGCAATTTTTTTCAAGGGGAGCAAATGTACTCATAAAGGCAAGAAATAATGTATCTTACAACCTGTTTTGTTTTGTTATTCCATTTATTCCTCCTCTTCCCTCTGCTTTTTGGTATCATTTCTTAAATGCTCAATTTTTTGCAAGTCTACTGCTTCTGAATTTGGAGTAATCTGATTATTCAGTGTAATATCTTTCATCTGAACCTAATGGACAGAAATCAGTCCTAGAGGTTCCTTGTATTTTGAATTGTTCACAAATCAGTGGAAACTCTTTCCAAACTTCTGAGCAACACACAACCACTCTACAAACAATATTGCAACTTATTGATGTAATTTGTTGTAATGTAAGTCTAATTATTCATCTATACCTATTATTATTCTTGTAACAGTCTGAATGAATGAGTCCTAAAGGCTTTGTGAATGTGTCGTGTTAGAATATTAAGCATTCTTAAGACTACCTGATACTATCGAGTAGTATCTTTGTATGCGTTTATTTAAAAAGTTGGTGATGGTGGGGAAAACGCTTTTGTCAGAAAAGCCCTTTGAGATGATCCAGCTCATCAAAATAAGTATGACAGGTTTGAATACCTGTAATATATTCATACTCACACATTAAACTGTTGTACATTTTTCATAATTATATTCCTCATAACTGCATTTGTGTGAACTCTCTGGAAGAAAATGGATTTAATTAACCACCTGGCTTCACCTCCTGTATGAAAAGAAACAATGCTAGACATCTTCACGGTTGCTGGAATACGAATTATTTTAACTCTTCAGTAATGTGAAAAAAACAGGTTGTATTTTTGGAAAGAGCAATGATAACTCAGGCTTGGAAGAGCTTGATTCTGCAGAGAACTGTGTAGTCTTGTGAGATGCTGAACGGTCTCAAAACTGACTCCATTGCATTTGGCATTCTGTAGGTTGTTCATGGTGGCTTTAACATGTAAAAATGAATCCAGGTTAAGATAGTTATTGTATCTTGAATTCCCAGGCTAGTCTTAAAGGTGGATTAATGTGTGTGAGATCAAGATACTCCTATTCTGGAATAAGACAAGATATTCTTATTCTAGAATAAGAATATCCCAAAATTAAGGGGCAGATCCTAACTTAAAAAGGTGAATGTTAGAAGTATGCTAAGATAGAAGACCTTGAATATTTTTTAACAGAAAAAAAGTTATACAGAGTACTGAATGGACATGTGGACTGCAGTCTTAGTAAACACCCATTTTTAACGTCCCTTTGAGCAAACAAAGTGGCCTCTATACTTTTCCACCCACTTGGCACGCTTCTTCCGCTAATGCCCTTTATTCAATGCAGTGAGAAGTGGGTTGTGTGATGTGTGTAATTATCCAATGATATTTCTGTGATCAGAGCTAACTAAAATTCTTTACTGAAGTAATAACTATTTTCTGGAAAATGCAGGCTGGTCTAAGCTGGAACTTTTTGCAAAAACAGGATTGACTTAAAGCATTTAAAAGAGATGCTACTAAGTCTGATCTCAAGTCTACTTGCTTTCATAGTGGCTTCTAAGATCCAAATTCCTGTGAGCAACCTTGGTATCTAAACAGCAAGATTTTCAGGTCCTTTTGCAGAGGTAGTAGTCTGAGAGCTTTGGAGCTTCCAACTGTACTGCCTTTAAAGTTTTGAGGCGTGAGGCTTGGGACTTGAGCTCCTTGATCCATATGAGCAGAGCTGCTGGATCAGACCAAGGGTTGGTTTAGCATAGTGTCCTGTCTCAGACAGTGGCCAACAGCTAATGTTTACAGAAAGCGTGTATAAAAATTGCTAATATAAAGTGGCAGAGGCTTTGGATGTATCATTAGATATACTCTAGTTAGGGTATTTTCCAGGAAGTGGTGCTTATGGACTTTCAGAGCTAGAGGTTACGGCCAGGCTGTTGAGTTTAGTAACCTTTGGACCTTTCCTCTTGTGCATTTGCCTAATTTTTATTCTCATTGGTATTTCTAACTCAGTTCTATTAAAGCGCTTCCTGTAATGCAATATTTCAATTTTGAAACAGTTAAAAATTCTTTCCAAATGGCACTTCAGAATTTCTGTTTTTTGTTCTAATCAGAATGAACTTAAATATTGCTTTGGAATAGAGCTTTCTATTTTTAAAGCCTGTATTTTAAATATGGTGCTATGGTCCACACTTTTTTTTTTTCTCCCTCAATTTTCCTTGCTCTTTACTAAGTGTCGTTAATTGTTAGCTATAGGATAGATATCTTGTTGCTACACAGCGTTGTCAATTTTCTTTTTGTATTAAAATATACTATTTTTCTGACTTATCTATATTTTAAGTTAATTTTGATGTCACTATATCCTATGCTAAAGATCTTCTTTCTTTTTAATTACGTGCTCACTTTCTTTTTCATGTCTTTTCCATTTACAGTGTCATTACTCCATGAAGAAGGCAGCCTCTTTCCTGGGTATTGGTACAGAAAACATTTACTTCATCAAAACAGATGAAAGGTAAGGAAGCAAAAGCTATAGCTGAGGTCTTAGCATTTTAAAATGTAGTAGTGCTGTACATGAACAACCTATTTGAATGTAACTGAAAAGTTTTAAATCTGTGTCCTTTAGAGGTAAGATGATACCTGAGGAACTGGAGAAACAAGTTCAACGGGCCAGGAAAGAGGTGAGAGGGGGAGAAAGAGCATGAAGGAGAGAGGAGGAGTGCATGGAGGCTGTGTGCTTGTTTGTGTGGAAGGAAGGAAAACTAAGAATGAGTGAAAGCTTAAAAATAGGGCAGTTAATGTACCAATATTTTTATTAGAGAGTGCAATGTGCTTGCCACAAAGTTGTGGAAGAAGCCAAGACTCTCAGATGTTATGCTCTTCGGGGAGTAAAATGCCGCAAGGTGTTTGCTACTAGCAAGTCCTGAAGTATTTAGCTCACTTCTGTATCTAGTATTTCTTTTGCCCTTAATCCTTTTTCAAATGGATGCAGTATCTGTTTTCCCTTTAAAAGGAAATGGAAATTGTAGGTTTTACAGTTACTACAGCAGTCATTGCTCTATCCTCTGCAGTGAGCAAGAGCTATAAGATGTGACTTAGTCTCTAGTATGCACAATAGTTCTATAAATGCTAAATTTGGTCCTATTTAGTGCTGTAACAGAGTGCAGAAATTCTCTTCTGTGCCTTTCTTCCCACAGGGACTTTGTCAACCAGAAAGTCAAGGGGCAGTGTTTGGAAACGTACTGATGCGTGTATTTGAACAACTGTAATATACATTCTCACAATCTGTTAGCTAGCAATTATTACAGTTGACATAATTTATGCTAGAGAGCTTGGGGGATTGAATGTGGCTGAGGCACAGAAGACCTTTTTTGAGTAGATCACCTTATCTCTTACTGCTCCTGTCGGTGCATCAGAGCAGTATCGGGTCAGAGCACAGTCCTTAGACCCTGATCTGGCAATACCAAGCAGCTAATGCAATGTCCGTGGTGTGGACAATGCCTTTGATACCCTACCATTGTTGCTGATAGAGAAGGCAAGGCAATGCTATGTCTTGCACTGCCATGACCCAAATAGCTTTTGCTAAGGCCTGTGTTAGATGTATCTTCTGCCCATCAGCCATCTCCCCTTTGAGTTTCATGCTAGGTAGAATAACTACTAATACACGATGGGCGCAATTATCTGGCAAACTCTTTTGTTTGCCCCTTTTTGTACCTTTGCGTTATCAGTGAAAAACAGCATGTACTTCAGTCATTTTCAGCAAGCTAGGGTGGGAAAAAGGGACTGAAATACGTTGAGTGAAAGAAAGTAGGCTAACAGGGGAACAAGCTCTTTGCTCTTGCAAAAACAAAAGTTTTATTTCTTGGTCTGAAACTTGGAGGTTATTTTAAAAAAATCTGGCATTTATAATCTTAAACAAAACAAAAAAGTCAACCTCAGTGCAGTGCTCTGCAATTTAAAAACAAATGTTCTATGTTTAAAATGCTCTTGCTCACAGAATTCTTACTTTTGAGAAACACTATTTCACTTGCCTTTAAGCAGAAGTTACAGGCATATGGAAAGGTTTTCATTTCATCAAAGCTTCTGTAAGTGCATCTGTCCTTGGTAAACTGCTAACTTTATGGACAGACACTTCAGTGAATTTCAGCAAATATTCTAATGACTGTTAGACAACAGAGGATGTATTCTGTAGTGGTAGAACATAGATTATCATGAACTATAAATATCAAGAGTCTTAGGCCTCTTTTTAGAGGATTTAGTCAAGAAAACTTATTTAACTATAATGGTAAGCAGAATAAAAAAATAATTCCCTTCTTTGGGGAAAAATATAATGGTAACAGTAATCATCTTTTAAATTTGTAGAAATCCTGGGTTTATTCCCTTAATTAGTCATGTTACGTGCTGGCTGCTGAGGGAGCTTCGTCTTTGTGATATAGCTGCGGGAGCAAATTGGTGCGTTAAACACACCGGATATCTTTGCCTCACTTGCAGGAGTGTTTTGCACTTGAGCTTCAGGCTGTTTTGCAAGAGTTTGATTGACTTTTGTTCTAGTTTGTACTAAGAATGAATGACCAAGAAGGGAATTACAGGCTGATAATTATTGTGGAAATATGAGACTCATTTAAATGTATTCCAAGGCTACTTTTCACTGCTTTAGCAATTTGTAAAGGAATCTTAAAATTCATGTAAATCTTGTTTATGCACCCTTCTAACAGTCCTCTGCACTGTTAAAGAAGTATAAAACTGTCAGGGTGTAAATGTGAATCAAGCGTATGCGTCCCTGCAGTAGATGTGGCAGTACTTTTTTTTTTTTTTTTGAATTTCACCTGAAGTTAAACTACCTTTCCAAAATGACCTGCATATAGAGTTGGATCTTCAGCTGGTGCCCAGATTGAGTGAAACTGCACTGTATTACATCAGCATAGAGACTTGCATCATGTGAGAGGTTTAATAAACTCCAGGGATCCCAGATTATACAATTCAAAAGCAACTTGAATGCCTATTCAGTAGCTTTATTGTCATGCTGTGGGCCAGGTGCTGAAACATGCAGGGGAGTTATTTCAGCATGTATTTACCAGCAAATGAAACTACACAGTCATTTCTGGGGCAGACCCTCAGTTTCATGAAGTTGCTACAAACTCTGCTGATTCTTTTACAATTTCTCCTCCTAAATAGGCATAGGCATATACATTCACGATGGTAGGTGCCAGTGAGTGCGCTTGACCCTATCTGCTATGGTAGTTGCACTGCTGGCATTAGTGAAATGGCAAAGCGATGAGCAAAGTTATTGAAACCAAGATGGGTGGCTTGTGATGGCTGTCTGAGGCTGCAAGCCTGACAAAAGCTTCCTCATCCTGCCGTTATAATCTTAAAGCTCTCTGAGATTTACAGCTGTCTCCCTGCTAATGTTAAGCTACCACTTACAGCCCTTCCTATTTTTTCAGAAAGGGGGAAGAGTAAGAGAATAGCACTTTGCTGTAGACCAGGCATTGGGATCAGGTAGCGATGACTGTCCCAGCTGTAGTATATGCTGGGACATGCAAATCATGTCCCCCAACAAGGGGACAAGGTTCCTCTTCATTAAGCAGATAAAGAATATAGGCATTGTAGAGGTAATGAAGGTGGGATCCTGAGCAGGATGATTTATTTCCTTGCATGAGTAGCCTGCTGGCTGAACTAAGAGCTTTATTTGTATTAGGGAGAATGGCCGCAAATGGGTAGTAAGATTTAAAAAGATTGAGCAATGAAAATCAGTGTATGAGGAGAAATGTCAAATATCCAACACACTTTCATCTTGACAAAACTAGCATCTATATCAGAACAATCTGAAGCTGGTGAAGTCTGCCCTGTGGTAGTGTTAGCTGGAAAGGCTTTTCCTATAAGAGTCAGCACTTTTAAACACAGTGCCTCCCACGTGAGGTTCTTGCTGCTGAGAAACTAAAGTGGAGATTGTCACATCTCTGTCCTACTTTCCTAGACCTTGTTACACTTTAACTCTCCAAATACATTAGAGGAAAAGAGTGGTGCAAATGACAGTTCTGTTTTGAATCTTTTTGCAGGGGTCAGCACCGTTTCTCGTCTGTGCTACAGCAGGCACAACAGTGCTGGGAGCATTTGATCCTCTGGATGAAATAGCCAATATCTGTGAAAAGCACGGCCTCTGGCTTCATGTTGATGTGAGTTTGTATACTGTGTAGTTTGTTTAGCATTGCTTTCGTATAATTGCCATTTTTCTTTTACTATTGATGTTTCTATATAGTAGTAAGTTGGGCCTTAACTTTTTGCATGGAGAACAGATGCATTCTGATTCCTCTCTGTTCCATGTGCTGAAAACCAGCAAATAACTTGGCTATGACATGCTGCCAATGTTATTTTGTTATTGTCTCGTTATATTTCAAAACGCTTTTAAAATCAATTCCTTTTTTCTTCTTGCTGCTGCCCAAAAACCACATCAAGGATGGTTATATACAAATATAGCCTCGAATATTTTCCACATCTTATTGGGGAATGGATACATTAGAATTGTGGTATATGGTTCATATGGGTTAAAATAAAGGTATATCTCAGACTTAGCCATCCATAAATTATTCTATTTCATAATTCCAGATTTGAATCTCCTGTAGTTCCCCTTAAGTTCTCCTAAATTGCTCCAATTTTTTTCTTCTCTCATTTCCTTATAGTTCTAGTTTTAGGTATTAAATTCCATTCAGGAACCTCTTTAGAATAATTATTGAGCCCTTGTTATTACCTGGAAGACTTAGCTGAAATTTTTTTTCTAAAATTAGGTCTTGTAAACTGGATTCTCTTTGTAATGAAGATAACAAAAGAATGCCTTGACTAAAGTCCGTGGAATTGAACCTGGATTTATACAGATAGAGCAATAAGAGAATTTGGAGCGGCATTAATGGAGATTTTTAGGTCTGCTTTAAATTTTTGAAGGGTTTATTTAATGTTGATTATTTAAAGAAAATGACATAGACGATGTGCATTTCAAATAGAAATGTCTTACAGACATTAATGAATAAAGTCTCTATATGCAAGTCAAAAGTTTTCTTATTGACTTGGAGGAAAAGCTACAGAATTCAGCCGTAGTGTTTAAAGTGTCTGTAAAGCCTCCTGATGGATGTGTGCGGGTTAGAATGGCCTAGCAGACCTTTCAGCAAAAGTGCAGCATTCATATTAGATGCTAGTCTCTTGCATGTCTGCTTATAGTCAGTGGGAACGTGAGTGCCTTCAGAGTCTGTGTTAGATCTTAGGTAAGTTGAATAGACGCAGCTGGAGCATATCTCCAGTGGTTGTGGGAGGACAACGAGTAGTCTCCTAACCTACTTGCTGTAGCTGAATAACTAAAAATAGAGGGGCTGAGCCTGGGCCGTATGCTGAGCAGTAGGCAGTTGCTAGTGTTCTGCATAGTTAGCTTGTTCAATTTCAGCCTTGTGTTAAGCTAAGATACTCACTGTTACTCACTGTCTTGAAAATAATTTTCTGTTTTAACAGTGACTGTAGCTGTCAGATGTTAATTGATTCCCAGTTTCCCATAAATTGGATAGTCTGTGGTCTAGAAGACCAATTTTTCTATTAAAATGTGATTCATGTTATGAACCTCTCAAAGAATTCTTAACCTGGGATAATTCTTGGGAGTTTTACTGGTATTTTTGCTTCTTTCTTTTCACTCTGTAGGAAGAGTTGAGTGGATGGTTGTTTCTTTTTTTGTTGAAAGCGTCTCACAAGTTTTTATATGGGAATAGGGTATGGGAAGGAGACTGAAAGCTTTCACTGCCATTTTTGAACAACATCAGGTGTGCAGGTATATACAAACCTATGGTAAAATGGGCAGACTGTAATTCATGTGATCTTTTGCACTCACAGCACCACTGGAAATAGATTTACTAGAATGATATGTGAAAAGGTACAGTGAGCCCAAGCATCTGCCATTCAGAAGTAGTGTGCAAGAAACAATGAAGTATTGTTGGAGTTTTTTTTGTTTGTTTTTTAAGCATCCTGTCTCCCTCTAGCCTGATAGAGGAGAAAATAATATTTCAAAGCTTTGAGGATCTGCATTCCTTTGAAAGGAAGCCAGGAGTCCTTTCTGGCTTCATGCTGAATGACTTACACATTGTGCAGTCTGATTTATAGCAAGTGAGTACTGCTTTTTTGGTCTGTTGTAACTTTGAAGGAAAAAAATGCAGTACAATTTACAAAAAATTTACAAACAGGGAAAATTCTGTCTAATTTATGACTTTCTTGTATCATTGATGTAAATCAGGATTATCTACTGCAAATGGTCTCAAGAGCTGTTTGTAAGGATGTTTTATATGAGTGTCAGTGGAATTATTTCCAGTTTTACAGTGATGTAGCAAATTTCAGAATATTTTCCATTGCCAAAACCTGATATATTTGCTTTAGGGAGACTCCTCATTAAGTCTGAAACAATAAAGTTCATGATCCTTAGGAAGGGCAAAAGGGAGAACATCAACATAAAATCAGTGGGCTTTGAGAAGATAAACTCAGAAGCAGCAGATAAGTTTCTGTGTGGAGACCAACCTAGAGGGGGAAAAAAGTTAAGAAAAATCATTTTAAGTAGAAAATATCAATGGAATAAGCCCAAGCTATCTCAGCAGTCAAGCCATTCAACAGTCAGGACCATATGCAGGGACCGTAACCAGGCTCTTTTTGTGCACATTACCGTAATCATCACACATTCCTGTTGGTTATTGTATCCTGTCATACATCTGTAATGCCTTTCTTGTTCTGCATCGTCAATATGCACTCGAACTCCAGCAATTGCATATGTCATATTGTGTTCATGTAGCTTTAAATACCCTGTATGGGTATTTCCTCCCTGCTGGCCCTTTATGACACTTTTTCCACATGGCTAGACAAGAACAGAAAATCTGATTTGACCTATTAGCCTGGGCTTACGTAGTAGGTTTAATCACACTGCAAACACTGTCATTCATATCATTCAGCTGTAAACAGTTTGTTACATATGAAATACAGTCATTTTCTCACACCTGGTTACCAATTACATTGCAGTAGGGCACAGCTGATAACGTTAATCTTCATGTGTTTTGAGCTACCCAGCCTAGCTGTCAGCTGGATTTTTTTTTCATTAACAAAATGCATCAATCCAGACTGATGCACCTACCTTCCTTCTCTAGCCTCATGCATGGAGGAGAAGCAGTTAACTTTACTGTGTCTTGGGAGTCTCTTGGGAAATTCTCATCAGAAGGCCAGGGAAGCACTGCCAAATGGCAACTGTGATAGTGAATGAAAACCTGTCTGGAAAATCATACTCAGAGTAGTTATCAGTGGTTCACTGTTGAAAGAGGAGTATATGTTGAGCAGGATTCCACAAAGGTCTATCTTGGTTTAGATTCTATCCAGTGTTTTCAATAAGAACTTGGATGAAAGAGTATGCCTATTAAATTTGAAGATGACGTGAAGATGACATGAAGCTACAGGAGACAGTGGGAGGATAGGATTAGAAATCAAAGGGGTCTTGACAATTTGGAGAAAAGATTGAAAAAAATAGGCTGCAGTTCAATAAGGATAGTGCTCTAGGTTTAAGCTGTAATAATCAGCTGCACAAACACAGGCTGGGGAATTTTGGCTAGCTAGATCTGCAGAAAAAGGTTGAGGGGTTGTAACGTATCATGTTAGCAGTTTTAAGCATTTGCAAAGAAGGGTAAACATCTTACAGAATAAAGAAGGTAACTAATTAATTAATTCCTTCTACTTTTAGCTCCATCTGCTTTATCAAGACAGTGTCCAAATAAAAACCTACCTTTCAAGAAGGTTAAGGACCTCCAAGAGAAAGACTAGAGCAGAGCAGTGAGAATAAATAGAACCATGTCTAGAAATCGTGACTAATGAGGAAAGACTGAAAGTACTGAAGTTCTTTAGACTAGAAAAGACAAAGAGACAACATACAATAGTCTATAGATACTTAAAAAGCTGCTGCAAAGAGACAGGGAATAATCTATTTCCTGTGACCACTGCAGTTATTACAAGAGATAATGTTTAGGACTGACATCTTAAATCTGTAGGGTTGGTATTGTTAAACATGAGTGAAATGACCAAGTTGTGCAGCCTCCATCATCAGAGGTCTTACAAACAGGCTAAGCCAGTGAGTCCCGGTGTTCTTAGGTGCCTTTTCATTTTTGTTCGTCCTCAGCCTTGGGTCCTTAAGGACTTGGTCTGTTCCCTGGGGAAAGAAGCATGGAGTGCAAATTCATCTGTTAGTACTGTGGATCAAGGGAGGACAGAACGATGGTGGAGGTGCCTGGACCAGCAGTACTATCGTTCCTCTCTTCCAGATGCCCAGCAGTGTTTTTTAAAGGAAGGCGGAAGGCAGTGCCAGTAGTGCTGTGAGGGCAGTGATTGTTGATGTCTTTGTACCTTATCTTTTACTTTGATGCTAATCCCAAGCTGGTCGCATTTGTTGCGAATCTCCGCAATAGACAAGCGCCTGTTGGAAATGAGATGGGTATGGTTGATGCTGCCTTTGGGAGTGGCACACTGATGAGATGACCTCCTGAGGGTCTTTCTAGTTCTGTTGTTCTGTGGCAGTGTGAAAACGTCAACCTTTTCTAATACTGACATTGTACTTTGGGGTGCCCCTTTTTTTTAAAAAAAAAAGGATTTGTTGTATCACGGTGGGTTGCTTATGAATTGTGAAAAGCAGGAAATAACTTAGTGACTGTTATGACTTTCTTGAATTGTAGAACAAGAAGCACCACATCTGGCTATAGATAAGAAGGCTAGTTTGATTGTCCTCCCATAACATGGCTAAACTGGATAACTGGGGAAACCCAATTTCAAGTCATGCTCCTGCCACAGGCTAACTGTGCAGTTTGGGAGAAATATTTTCTACCTCAGATCCCGTCTGTAGAATGAGCAGTTCCTCTTTCCTTGCCAGGAGTGTTGTAAGCATGACAAAATAAAATATGATGGGATGCCTGTGTACTGCATTAATGAGAATTACATTAAGACAAGTCATTAACCCTTCATTTCCCTTGTGAGCCTGTACCATTCCAGTCTCCTAGAAATGGCTGATCTTAATGCCAATGTATGGCCTGCGAAGCAAATACCGGTGCTAAATTGATAGACCAGCTCTTGCAGCTGTTTCTTTGAAAACAAAAAAGTAAAAATCAAAAACCAACCAAACATGTTCTCAGAAATCTTCATCAGTGATTTCTTTATTACACCAAAATAAATACATTCTTTTAAAAATAAGCGGAGTCCTGGTGTTATGTGGACTGATAACTCCTGTGCCTCTGTGAGGAGGCTTGCTTATTTCACAGGGAATTTACTTAAGTAGATTCTGCCTGCGTGGACATTAGAAATCCTTTTTTAAAAAATATGTTTATAACAACTTATTGATGTAGTCTATGACATGTCAACTGTTTTTGTTGTTTTTCCTCTTGTGGACAAATGTTTTTGAGAACTGGAGATTCATTGCAGCTGGTGGGTAAAATCTGGGCCCTGCTGAATTCATGGATAAGAATCGCCTTATGTAACTTGAGTTGCCCAAAAAGTTAAACCTGTAATATACTCTTGTTATCTGGGCTTCTTTGGTAGCCCATGGAGAGAGACCGACATCTGCAAAAGGTGTTATTCAAATATAGGTATCTAGAATAGAGAAGATGACTCTTGAAAAGATGTTTCAGTGGAGAGCAACTGACTACAGAGAAGGCCTAAATGCCTTTTAGACCGCACACCTAGTTCTTGGGCAACCCAGGGTGGATGTGGTGAGTCTTGCTCCATTTCAGCCTCAACTGGATCGCTGACAGCAGAAAAGCTGCTGTTGCCTACATACTGACTTCACTTTTTATATCGAAATTACACGACATATTTGAACCTGGACTTTGAAACTAGCAGAGATTATCATTCTCTCCTCAGTTTCCTGCATGAATTTCTCAAAGGAAGCTGCTAGCATGAGAACGATTTGCAAAGTGGAGTTTTCTGCTCTCACTGCCTAGGTTAGGTTTAGTCTGTGGGAATGGAAGCGCCCCTGATTCAGTATCAGGAATGGGACTATGCAGAATCTCTTCAATTAATACCCTTGCTTTCTCGGGGAGGGCCACAGAGTTTGTGGCTCGCTCAATGGCACGCAGCACCAGCTCCTCTGTTAGGCATAGCTACAGGCAGCCATCTTTATTTCAGTGGGATTGTACTGATGATACTATAGATTTAGCCCACTGACTATGTAGTAAACTTATTTAAAATGGGATAAAACTTATTTCAAGTCATTCAATGAAGCCTTATGAAACAATGCAAAGAACTTTATACAAATAACATTGTCTTGTGTCTGTAATGTTCCAACAGGCATCTTGGGGTGGCTCAGCTTTGATATCGAAGAAGCATTGCAAGCTTCTTTATGGCATCCACAGGTAAGTCAGCTAAGTTAATGAGTACACTTACCAGGGACAGAGATGGAGGAAGCATAGTCCAATGTCCTCCAGGGGAGCTGCATTTTTGCAAATATATATTTTTTTTAATTGGAGAAACTTCTAAAGTTAGAGGCATGTGGAAAAAAAATTCAGACATCTGATATATCTGCTTGCAGTATGTTTGGTGTTTGGAGATTTTTGACTCTCTAGTACTGTTGATTACAGGTGCTGTTTCAGCTCCCCCTCCTGTGCTCCCCTTTTCCTCCTCCTTTTATAAATTTTATAGGGCTGATTCTGTTGCCTGGAATCCTCATAAGATGTTGATGGCAGGAATCCAGTGCTGTGCTCTTCTGGTGAAAGACAACTCTGTAAGTTCGCCTGTGTGGGGTTTGGTGGTGTGTTCTTTTATTTATTTATTTATTTTTTATTAATGCAGTAGAGTTTCATACTGTAATATGGTGGAGGATGAATAAGGGAGCAGAGCCAAACTGATCCAAGTTACTAAACTCACCGGTAGTCAAACTTTGCAGCTTGCGCCCCTGCTAATTTAACTTCTATGCATGATTTGCGTTCAGAATCGTGTTTTGTCGCCTGGAACTGCAGCACTTAAACACGAGGCTCATCAAGGTCCCAGAACAGTTGTCATCCATTGGGACTGCAGCAATCTGTCTTTTTTTTTTTTTTTTTTTTTTTTAAAGAATGCTATCTAGTCAAAGCTACACCATGTGTCTCCTTGCATGGGTGCACCAGAGTAGGAGAGGAGAGGGATAGGAGTCAGCACAAGAGGCTCGGTATGTGTCCTCTTACAGAGTATGGGGAGGAACAAGCCCTCTGTGCCATATTAATTTATTAACTTTCGGCTTTCACTGTAGCAATGCTGAGCCTTTTTCTTCTCACTCTGCTAGTTTTTCATCATCACCAGGGTTTTTTAGGCTTTCCAAAAGCCATGACTAATTACGAGATCTAGAAAGCAAATAGCAGAGCTCTGATTCTTAAGTGGCACAGAGTGAGATGAGTCTGTGATCTGAAAAAAGTATCCGCTTGCATCTGTGTGGAATTCTTCTCTGTTAATAAAGAAGCCAGTAAGAGGTTAATTATTTAAAGCACAGTACCAAACTCAGCGCTACTATAAGTCCATTGTGTACCATCAGGGATGAGTTTTAGTTTATGCTTTGTAAGTCATGAATGACTCAGAACATCACTGGGATATGGAGCCCCTGAAGTTTGCACCACTGTTTTGTGTCATTGGTTTGTAAGTCACTTTTCCAAATCTCTGTCAAAACAGCTGATAGTTTCTATTGAGCTCCTGGTGGTTAGCTGTTCATGTAACTCCTGGCGCGGAGGACTGAATAGCACAGATGTTAATCAGCTTTTTCTTGGAGCTGATCACTCCAAGTCATGGATGAGACAAGTCAGGACAACTAGGGAAAGTGGGTCACCTTGTTTCCTGAATTGCAGACTCCAAGAGTATCCGTGCATTGTTTTACCTTTACTCCAGGATGAAAAACAAGGGTGGTGGGGGGAAGTTACTGACTAAGGTGAATGTAATCTCTCAGTTACAGGCTTGGGAAGAATTCAGTGCTGTATTTTTAACTAATTAGGTCCAGTATATATATACAGTCCCAGCTAATGATTAGACTACTTAAACTGCATATTGCAAATTCTTCTTTAAGAAAGAGGAAAGAGACTGAGAGGAAAAAGATACTCCAGCTGCCTTGGCATTTAGAGTCACTTTACAAACAGTGCTGCAACTTCAGGGCTCTGACAGCCTTTCTGTATTCTCCTTCCGTGGCATGTAATGCCTAGCAGAGCAATCCTATTTCACCTCTAAATCACTGTGATGCAGTTTTGTGCCAGAAATACATATAAAGCTGAATCCTTGGCAACTGAGGAGTGAAAGCGCAGAGGTATTGCTGATTGTTAAAGTCAGATCTTGATGAACAGTGAGATATGTTTCAGAAAGCAGAAGACTCCTCTGCATGAGGAGGAGAGAACGTTTTACTGTTCAGTGTTTAATTCCTCACAAATGGTGTTTATGCATTTTGTGCAAGTGCTAGTGTAGACTTTATATGCAAACAGAAGCATGTGCAAATTTGGGTACTTTATTACCAGCTTTTTGAAAGTGCTGGAGTGTTATTTTTTAAGGAAAAAATCAGATGTGTATTTAAGACACTTTGACAGAAAGGCCTTGCTTTGCTTTGATCCCCTGCATACAAGATCTGGAGAAGGGAAGCTGGACCTAGTCTCCCATTTCTGATTAAAGAATGAAATGTATTTAAATATTTTCCCATCAGATTTTAAAAAAATTGATAAATTGCAGTGAAATGCTGATAAAAGAATATCTTCCAGCCTTAAAGACACAAAATTGAAATGGTTTCCAGAGGCAGTAGAGATGGAAATATGTTTGACCTTGTTAGAATGGAGAAGCATTTTCAGCAAAGGGAAAGGAGATTGGTTAAGCCTCTGTAAAAACTCAGATCAATGACAATAGTTCTTCAGTGCTTAAGTGCCTAAGAAATGTGCAGTTACCCTTCTTTTACAGCTATGCGCTGAATAGCTTTCAACCCTTCTGTAATAAAATCAGCTTTCTCAGAACACAGTTACATTGCTCTAGCGTGAACTGCAATGACTGTTTAAACACAAAACTAGATGGACAGATGAGCCAACATTCTCAAAAGTTTAGTGAGTGAACTTTGTTCTCAGGCATTCTTAAAATGCTATTAACCAGGTCTGAGTTGTCCATACTCCTTTAAGTCCATAAAGCTACTCCAACTTGTGCTTTCTAGAATCTATATAAACATGAGTATAATCACCATATAAATAGAGAACTAATGTTTATCACAAATATCAAAGTTCTGTGGCTTTTTAGGTCTTTAGTTATAGCACTAGGGTAGGTAATTAGCAAGCAGTTCTAGGTAATGAACAGAACTTTCACTTACTAGTTAAAAATAAAAACTAAAAGAATGTCGGTAATGAAGTCCCACATTAGTACAGAACATTATTGATTGAGATGATCATGGTAGATCTACAGTATAATTTCTTCCTCATCATTGTCAATATCACAAAGATATCTACTTCACTGATTTATTTCCAGACCAGCTGCAGGAAATAAAGTATTTGCCTTGCTTTCTGTTTGGGGTTAGTACAACTGAGAGCTCCTTCGCACCTCCTGAAGTGAATTGCCGGGATGGCCTTTTATAGCACACTGCTTTTCAGAAATTTTCAAGTATGCCATTGAAAAGACTGTCCTTATTGCTTCTGATGAAGCAAATCAGGAAGATGTTTGTCTTGGCGTGGGGGAGAACAGTTCATGTTTTTTTTTTTTTTTTAAAGAACAAACTGAAATTTACTTGTAACTAGCAATGGAAATGGAAAATGATGAAAAAGCTTGCTGTAGATAAGTGGGTGTTCAATGAGAAAAATCTGTTTGGAATTATGTACTGTAAGAAATTGGAGCTCTTATATATTGATTTCAATATCACTAATTCTTCATTTATTTGTCATTAGCAGCTAACAGCTACTAACAATAGACTTAAAGACAAAGGCTGTTTGAAACGTCATAGTGGAGCATGGTCTGTATGAAAATAGTTGCATTTTTCTGAAACTTTGAGTCATAGTAAAATGCAGAGCACTGCCATGAGCTTGTAAACAAGGTGTAGAAAGTGATAAAGGACGCTGAAGGAAGAATTTCAAATTTGTCAGATTTCCTAATGAAATGTTTGAAATTGTTCTGAACAGATGGAACAGCTTAGTTACTGTATGGAAGCCGTGGGGTTCTTTTGGGGACTGTGAATACTCAGTTAGAAAGCATACTTTCTTTTCCCAATTTTTTTCCACTTCGTTTAACTAGGAAAACTGAAACTTCTTTTTATGTCTTCACCGTTTTTGAATCTATTACTTCTGAGACAGTGGCTATCAAGGAGTAACTACTTTCTTGAACACAAAATTTACCTTGGATTTTCTTTCTTTGCCGTTATCTTCTCCTCCACCCCAACAGCCTACATTACGACTTTTCCTTTCCCTTCCTTCCCTTCTCCACCTCGCTCCCTGCATTGTGCTGGCATATTTCCTTTATATCTCACAAACCATGATGTTTCTTGTTGTGCGAGCCCTAGTGATGTGCTGGAGGATGTCTCTGTACTTGCCTCTGCAGGTTGACAGCAGGCAATATATTCAGCAGGATTTTTTTTGTATATTGTATTATTAGCAAGATAAGCAGATGGAAAAGGGGTTCTAGCCAGCATGTTGTGTCAGCTTTGGATGTACTGGAAGAGTAGGAGAGTACCCACCTCTTTGGAAACTTTATTACTATTATTTTTTTAAGAAAGGTCTTCCCTGGAATTTGAATTCAGTCAAGATATTTAACTGTGAATATTTGTTGGGTTTTAACTTGAGAGCATTCGTTTTTTGAACAATGAAGCTCTGCAGCTGCGCTGTGCTCTTGAATAAACTTCTAAGGCTTTTTGTAGTGTTATCACATGGTTTCTTGTGACAAAAAAAGGTATTTCCCTTAAGACAGACATGAGCAGAACTAATATCCTATGATGTCCTCTATTATGCGGTTACACTACATTCTAATAATGTAGAAGATAATTCCACACTGATCAGCCCTGCTGTATACTCACTGCAGAAACATTGTGCAAGATTTTAGTAAGAGACAAAGCAATTAACTTCAATTTATGGGTGTTGCTACCCCTTTTGCAAAAGACATGATATTCACCTGAAAGGAGGAGGTATGGAGATACAAATGAATATGATATAATGGCTTAACAAACAGATTCCTATTCCTGGTGTGCAGCCAGGAGAACAAAAAGCTATAGAAACAGGAAAAGCTGGATGCTTCAGTGTGTGTCGTTCCCCTCCCCCCCTGCCACTTTCATTTCTATTGTACTCTGGACTTTCTCACCACACTTTCCAGCTTTTTCAGAAAGAGATCCTACAAAAAAAGGGCCCAGCATTGGCTTTTCAGCTACTGCTACAGCGCGCTGCAGCAGCAGCACGTTATCATTCTGATTGCAGGGGGATGTCAGCCACTGCCCCTCTTTTTCCCAAGGTGTCACTCAAATTGTCTTTTTACAAGGCTGAATGTCCTGGCCCGGTGGCTGGAGAGTTCGGACAGAATTTGCTGCCCTTTCTGCAGATCAGGGATATTACAATTGGACTGTCAACCGCCTGCAGAAGTTGTGAAGAAGCCTTCTTCACTGTTTTTGTTTTTCTCCTTTTGTCCTCTACCAATAGGCGTAGAGTACTTTTTGTTTGTTTGTTATTGATGGAGAGGTTGAAGAGTGAGGGAGATTTTATTCTGTATATGCCAGTGGTTAACTTGTGTCATTTTTGCGTTCTTTGGTTTTCTTTGTCTTTTTTCCTCTTTATTTTATTGCCAGTTCTGAAGTTATCAGTAGTGTATTGTAATGCAGATTAAAACCTGTACCCGCTCTTTATGGATGTGTTCAAGAGTGGTGTTAGGTGCTATCTGCCATTTCAAAATCAAACTTGCAGCAGATGCAGAGAAATCAATAAAATATGAAATGGTCTTTCAGATGGTTCAAATTGAAGAATGGAGTTAAATTAAAAAATGAATTGTGCTCTTTGAGATACTGTTTAGCAACTTATCATGCTGTCCACTTATGTTGCTTGGACTACTCGGCACAGAAGACTCCTTGCCACTTAACCACACATTTGCAAATCTGCATCTGATGTTGTAGCCATGTTGTTTAGGCCATCTGAATTGTTATTCCAGTATTATCTTATACATTTTTTCCTCACTAATTTTTAACAGCACTGACAAATCCACAAATCTTCCTGTCTCCCAGGCTCCTCATAGGGCCATCCTCATCTCTGCTCTTGTAACCTCCTTTTTGCCAGACTTTCTCTCTACTTTATAGTATTAGAGTATACTTCAGTATTTCATTCTTCAGCCAGTGGCCAGTCTTATGCCTCTCTTCCTCCCCTGCACCCTACCTCTAAACCTGCAACAGCCTCCCTGCTTTCTGCCTTCTAGCTTTGTTCTTCACTGAAACATGCCACTGTACTCGCTTCTTTTTGTTTGTTTTCTGCTGCTCATCTCTGCCCAGACAGTCTTCTGAGAGTTGGAGCCTACAAATTGCTGAATAAAAATAATTTCATTAACAAACCAGAGTTAGGGTACACTACAGTACTTTTTCTAAGGCTTATTTTCAAATATTAAAAACTGTCAGAACTTTGAAAGAAAACAAAAATTGGGGTTATACTAATAATCTCCTTGTGTTTCCAGTGAATTAGTCAGATAACCTATGCTAAATCTTCAAAGGCTGTCTTTTCTGGTAAGAGTAAACACTTACTTTTGGGGTGAAATCTTCCCTGCCTTCAACCAATTGGGTATATATATGTAAAGACCTTTGTCAGATGAAAGAAAGCATGGATGCAGCTATTTGTAGCTACCATGTAGGCAGCTCCTTGGAGCCTGTTCTTCCAGCTTATAAACAGTAGCAGTGGAAGTAGGTTCCTCTTCTCCCTCTTTCCCACCCATTTTATCTCTTCAGACAACTGTTTCTGCGGTACCTACTCCCATGCCTCCTTGAGATCCGAGTCATAATTCTTTTTCAACCTACAACTCTAGTGACATTTTGAAGTAAATCTGGGGTTCGTTGCGGTCAGTGCTAAAACCTTGCTGACTGCATTGCATCCGGGTTCATCCAGGGTTCTTAAGCAACGCCATAAGCATTGAATAGTTTTTTGCACACCTGGTTGTGTTTTACCAAACAATTGGTACACAGGGGAAAAATGCTTTGGCTTGTGAAGATGAGAAGGTTTGAAAATGCATATCAGCCATCTCAGCCTTTATTGTGTTTCTCATAGGGCCTCCTGAAGAAGTGTTACTCTGCCAAGGCAGCATACCTGTTTCAGCAGGACAAGTTCTACGATGTCAGCTATGACACAGGTGACAAGTCCATTCAGTGCAGCAGACGCCCAGATGCATTCAAATTCTGGCTGATGTGGAAGGCATTGGGAACCACAGGCCTTGAGGAAAGAGTAAACAGGGCACTGGCCTTAGCTAGGTACCTTCTTGCAATTTTGAATGTGTCTATTCTGTTTAATGTGACTATCTGAAATGTGGACAGTGGAGATATTTCTTATCTTGGGACAGACCAAATTGTTACTTTTTTTTTCTTTTGCTTCTACACTATGAAAGAAGAAACCAGTTAGCAAAAGCAATAATAGCGTTATCAAATCTGCTATAATCATTAATAGTAATCCTTATTTGTAGCAATAGGCATAAATACTAGTACAAAATGAAGACTGAATTAGGCCATCAATCCTTATTATGTTTAACATTTATGTTACCTGGAACAGAAATAGGATAGTGGTGACCAATACTCCCTTTTCTGTTTCATAACTATGTGTTCTAGCATTAACGTAGAAGCAGCTCTACGTGCCAGATTCTGAGCCGCATCTAGCAAGAAGTGAATTTGTCATTCCTCTGCCCGCTTCATTCCTCATGGTGGAGGAAACACAGAAAGCCAATGTTTTGGGAAAATTCCTAGAAGGCCCCCAGGGTAGCCAGAGTGGCCTCACATCTGCTCTGTTAACGTTAGCATGTAGTAGAAGTGCATGAAGGGATAAGGAGATTGTTTTGAGGCACTATTGCTTTTTATTTTTTTCCTCAAATTTTTTTTAAATTCTTAGTGCTTACAATATAGTCAGTTACTGGCTAAGGCACTTTTCTGGTCTTTCCCTCCCCACTATTCCTTTTTTTTTTTAAATTTTACTAAGATTTTGGTCTTGCAGCACTGAGTTTCACAAGTAACTTCTGCTAAATTCTTGCTAGAGGCTGTTTCCAAAGTGATGGTGATGGGTTGGATGATCTTCTGGGTAGAAACTTCCTTAGAAAAGTTGTTTTGTCTTCTGATAGAAGAAGTAATGTTGAAATAAGATAATGGACCATTAAAAATAATTTGCTTAAACTATCTTGTTTATTTAGAATTTATTCAACATGTACCGTAATAAATCTTGACCCATGCCTGGAGTAGCTACACACTACTGTAATTCAAGTCATTAATATTTAAAAACAGTCACCCATACCCTATTACCATTTTGTTTTTGATATGAACTGCTAACCTGAAAAGAGCAGTAACTGAATGTTTACTCTGGTGAAAACTAAGGGGATAGTCTCACTTTCAAAGAGTCAGTTAAAGAAAAGGTTTTTAGGACATCCATGACCTAAAACCAATGTGGGTTAGAAAGGAATAAAGAAAAAAAAGCAAAACCAGAAAAGCCGAAATGAGCTGTAGCTTGTTCTCTCTTATTTCTTCAAAGCCGCTCATTATGTGGCTGGTTAAGTGTTCCTAAAAGTCTTCTGGGTAAATAACACCTGTTTTCTTTCCAGAGCATTGTACTGTTTGGTGTCTATACAGAGTATGCAATTCGTTTCACTATCGGTAGGAGAATTCAGCCATATCAAGGTCACTAGTCAAGGTCATTTGAGAGTATAGTGATTAATAACCTTTCTGGGACTGATATTTCCTTTGAATGTTAGGATTAGCTGGTAGCATTTTATAGGAAGTAACTATGTTGTCTTTCTCTTTTTCTGTCCTTTGAGAAGCAAATTAATTCTCAGTCATTATCTGATGTATATTCCTCACAGTAGCTGCTTTTCTATCTTGAGTTTGCATGGGCACAGGCACTGAGAGATCAGGTTCACTGGGCACTATGCCAGGTTTCTTAACTACTTAACAGCTGTGCAGCTCTTCTCCTGATCTGTTACAGTAGGTTTTACTTTGTTGCAGAGATAGTATTTCACTGTTCCTGAGCTAACCTGGATTGTTTCTGGAACTAGTCCACTGACTTTACAACTTGCTCTCAAGAATTTTTTCTGTGATCAGGCAGAGTTGCAAAGGTCTTAAGGTAATTGCGGTTGTGTACTACTTTTGTATTAACATTGCTTATTTGCTATTCCATTAACTTATTCTTATTTTAGAAGTGAATCACATTTTCAGAATATTAGGTTAGATTAGATAGCTCAGGTATACTGTGATCCTATCTGTTTGGAAAGGCTTATTTTTAAACTACCTTCAGGAGAGCATTCTGCTAATTACTTTGGAAAATTTATATATATATTATATTTATGTATATATATATTTTTTCCTTGATGCAAGGAAGTTGCTTTATGAAGTGGTCTAAAAAGAAAATAGGAGTAAACTGCTTTTAGAGTATAACTACATCCACCAGTTTTTCCACCTGATTCCTCTTATGATGATGCCCACTCTTAACACAGACACCTGTCTACACTCATTACAGATCCCCACCCCTCATTTTCTGCAAGCCTCAATCATTGCAAATGCTACTACTTCTTTCCTCTAGTCCTTACACAGCCCGTTTTGACATTCCACGAACGTGACATGATAATAAAATTCCACTGTCAACTGTGGAAAGATGCACAAAGAAAATTGCTCCACTGCCATCAAATGGTCCTGGCAAGATAAATCATGAGTGATAGGTTTTTCTAATGGCTGCCTTTTTAGGTCATTGGCAGTGCCGTTAAGATAAGATTAACAGTGTTGTGAGCTGGACTGACATTAGCTGTCCTATGTCAGATGATGTTTGAAAAAAAATATACCTGGGGTTAGAAGGCAAGATATTAATCATTCTAAAATAGCTCAAACCCTATTTAGGACCTTGCAAAAAAAGAGGTAATTGTACTTAGGTCCCTAACAAAGAGTTTCTTTTTTATGATGTATTTAAAAAATGTATTGAGGCATGCTGCCTTATGAATAGCCTGCTGGTTGTGCTGGATGTTGTTTTCTGTGATGCAGACAAGTATCTTATCAGCAGAGCAGACGCACTGAGCCTGTTACTTGAGACAGTTCACCTATAAAAACAGTATCCTCCTGCCCCCCCACGCTTGGCCACCTTCCCCTCCACTCGAGATACCTAGCCTCCTGCTTACCTTGCAGCCTGCCTCTCTTTTAACCTCTTTAAACCCTAGTGTGGGCCTTAGTGGCCGGGTAACAAATGCACACGGTAGGAGCAAGTCTAAACGGTCATGAGAGAAAAGAACCAGAGCCTTGGCTTGTTTCGGTGAGCATTTGGAAAGATCTTAGCAGCGCACAGTTTAGCATAGCTCCTACAGATGAATGTTGTTGGAACTGGCACTCTAGCACAGCAATCTTTTTTACAGGGATGTGTGCTAAGAGGTAATGAGTCACATGCGCAATACTTGTTAATGATAAACAATGTGACAACTCCCCAGGCTCTGTTTTGAAAAATGTATACCACCGAGGGTGTTATTTACCGTCTCCCTAGACAACCCGTTTTCGCAGCATGTCTGCTGAAATATCAGGCTTTGCTGATACAACTGTGCAAGTGGTTTCCCTGTGGGGACAGTTTTCAGGCATGTGGATAGGACTGAGGGGGGTTATTTTGACAGTATTTTTCTTCCTCTAGTACTGAATAAAAGAATTATTTGGGTAATGACCAGTAAAGTAGCTGCAGGCAGCAAAATACCAAATTAATGCAATTAAAAGAACAGATTTGTTCACAGTTGGTAGTTTAACCAACTCTCTTATTAGTGTTGGACAGAAATCTTCATGGTACCATCTTGTGTGGAAGAGTAAAATTCTGATGAGAAGGGGAAATGCTGTATGAATTTGAGATGACTTATTTGGAGTTTTCCTTGGGAAGGCTTTGGGAAGGGGAATAAGGACAGAAGTCCTAGCTCTGTCAAAATGTCCTCTTTGATCATAATTCCCGAGTGACATATGCCAGTCGCAAAGTTGAAGTCACATTTTTAAAAATTCCTATAACTTGCAGCAGTGTGGATCCAAAGTTTTGGTTCAAATCCATCCATTCATTAAAAGCTTTCATGTTTTTCGTACTAGCAGGAGAAAGAGGAAAAAAATACTTATTTTAGAGCATTGTTAGCATAGGGATTATTGTATATCAGCAGTGAGTCACTGGATGGAAACGTGCACTGTTGTGTAAAATGTGGAAGAAGGACAGTACCGGAAAAACCGATAGACTGGAAGTACACGAACAATTTTTGAAGTCTGAACCAAACTAAGGGAACCTGGTAGCAATGATGGAAGTGCAAAAGATGTCAGGGTGGCCATGAAATAAGACAGAAGGCAGCAACATCTACAGTTGAAGAAAAGAGACTGAGGAATTAATTTGCAGAGAACAACATCAATGGAAAACTGCGTCAGGCAAGTTCCTAGCCTGCTGCAAATAGGATGAATTTGTACCGCAAAGCTCCATTGAAAATCTGTGCCTGAGGACAGAATTCGGCCTATCCTTAGTGCTCCTTGGCTGGCTGTAGTCTTTATGTTCAGAGGCTGATAGCTGCTGCATTTTCACAGCAGGTAGAAATGAAGTTTAACTCTGTGGAACTTTTATTTTTTTTTTAAGTCTGTATAAATGTTCAAGACCTCCTTTTGTGGTTGGTGGTATGTATTGTGGTGTTCTGTGTTGTAAAACCCTGCATTTTTAATTACAGATATCTAGTAGAGGAAATTAAGAAAAGAGAGGGATTTCAGCTTCTGTTGGAGGTAAGTGAATATGGAACTTTGTGTGTGGCATTTGTTTTTTTAATTTGTTTTTTAACCAAATATCAATTTATATTTGAAGTGTCTAATCAGCTTTATATATTGTAAAGGCAGAGATGTGCTTGAATGCGTAACATGCTTGGTATTCTATCCATATCATCAGTCTACTCATTTCCTCAGCTTCAGGGCCTATGTTGCCTCAGGGTGGGTAGATGAAGCGCTTTTCTGCAGAAATCAATAGTATGGTGAACCAAAACACTGTGGCTTGCCAGACCTGTGAGAAAGACTATATGTTGAATGGAAAAATAGTGAGAATAGTGAGTCCTAAGGTGGACTCTTCATCATTAAAATCAGTGCCTTTTTTTCTCCTTAATTGGGTTTCTATTTCCATCTTCCTGAAAACTACAAAAAAGTTGCATTTTTCATCCGTGTTTGCTAAATCTGTCAGCTTATTTCTTGATGATGAGCTTGAGCAGAGCAGAGTGAGTAAAACAGGCAGGGCTACAGCTCTCCATTTCTCACTCTATCCCTAGCTCTTTGGTTAGCAAGACCAATATGTGGGGACATTGAAAAGACCTGTCATTTTAGAAAAGCCTTCAGCACTGTTGGAAGTGTACATGTGTGAAAGATGGCTGGGTGTGTAGCGTGGGGTGGGGGAAGAGAGCACACAGAGTGGGGAGGAAGGGAGAGAAAATGTGACACATGGAGAACAACACAGCACAAATACAGATGCAGATTTGATTTATACTTGCTGATGCAATGAACTTTCCAGGTTAGGCTGGAAGAAATGAGAAAATAAAATTTTCTTTTTGAGAACTATTTATTTGAAAATGCATACTGGGAAACTACATGGAGTGAAAAATTCTGGGCAGCAACACATACTGGGGTACTAAAGCGGCAGGGATGTTAGACTTATCCCTTCTCCATTAATGTAGAGCTTAGCAGAGAGGTCAGGTCTATGGTAGATATGAAAGACGGCGAGAGCTAAGGTTGCTGTTTAGTTCCTCCAGGACCAGGGCAACAGGATTAGGAGCGGGGCTGGAGGCAGTGATATGGTATGGGCTATGGGAAGGAGATTGCACGAGGGTTAAAGAGAGGTTTTCAGGAGTGCAGGAGGACAAGGAGTCGGAATTTAAAGCAAGGTTTTTGATAGGCAGCTAGGCCCATTTCTGCGAGCCCTTTCCGAAAGGAAATTGGACTTTAGACAGGGAACTCAGGAAGATGATTCTCTGATGTGTGCGGTGAGGAAAGTCCTCTAACGAGAACCGTTCTATGGCTCGGAAATGCTACCGGTGCATGAGTCAGCCTGAACTCCTCTGTGATATAATTGCTTACCTGCTTGGATAAGAGCTGTGACAAGAGGACCAGAAATGGTGAAGCATAGTTAGGGGTAGTTAGTTTTTTCTAGGACGAATGGCATTTTCAGAGGGGAATAATGTATCTGATGTGTAAAAGGAAACTGAGATAATCAAGGAGGCAATATAAGGAAAGGCAATATCTGCCTAGCCCTGTCATCTATTTTTTAAACTGTTTTAAGATAAACCGTAACAGTCAGCTAGTGCTCGTGCTTATGAGGAAATCGCTGCCTTTTCAGGATCTGTGTTTGTGTGTACTTGGTGCATGCTTGGTGGGAAAAGAAATGGGACTTTAAGAGCTGAGCCTTATTTCATTCTGTGGCAGCAGGTGGCAGGTCTGCAGTTCTGTTCCTGCTGACAACGATATTCTCCTTTATGATTAAATTGTACTTAATGCATCCTTTGAAGTGAGGCAGAAAATGATATGAGTGGTTCCCAATGCCCTTTCATGAAAGAACATGTCTCAGCTGGTGGGCTCTCCTCATTCAGGAGACTGCCTTAGATTGCAATAGCAGCACATTCTCAGTAGGGCAAAGAGATGGTGTGGCCCAGCTGTCAAGCTCCCTTTTAACTCCTTTTTTTTTTTTTTTTTTCCTTCAACCAGTACTAATGAGGATGGCGTATGGGAGGGGAGAAGGATGTGAGTGTTTATAGTCCATGTTATAATCTAGACCCCAGTTAAATACTGAATTGCAAGCAGTGTAGGTCAAGATTAAGTGAGCGGAGTGTTTTCATGGGTAGTATTGGATGGGATTAGAACACACATCTATTCCTCACGTGATTGCTATCTGTACTGGTAAAAAATAAAACAAATTTGTTCCAAATTAGTAGGAAACTTTAGCAGGCTGTGCAGTAGTCTGCTGGGAACACTTTCTCAAGCACATATGAAGTAGAAACCTCATAAGCACAAAATCCTCCCCCCTGCCCCTCTCCACTTTTTTTCCTTAATGCATGATGAACGCCTGTTCTTGCCAAGAGGCTTGCAGCTAACTCTGTTGGGTTTAAGGGCAAAATTTCTCTGTAGGGAAGCAGAGATATCTTGTCTGTCTTTGCTCAAAAGAGCTGCTCAGATAAGCAGACAAGGTATATCGAAGATATGGCAACATATCATGCCAGAAGGGCTTGGGATCCTTGTAAAATAAAGGCATTGAAAAGGCCAGCATTAACTCCAGCACTATATAGTGTATTGTACACTATATGATGTAAAAGGAGGTGCATGTTATTGAGTAGAAAAAGGCATAGATGTGCATGTGTTAAATGGTGTCAAAAATTAGGAGTTCATAAGGTGTGTTTTTGGGGAAAAGCAAAGTAGGAATCTTCTATTTAAAAAAAAAAAAAGGCACTCTTCCCTTTAAAGTTACTTCAATTGAAATCTATCAGGAAAGTTCTCTATACTTCTCCTGTACTTTCTTTCCTAATCAAAATTTTTAGTGAGCAAAGCAGAGTTTAAGTATGAATGTAGAAGAAAAGAAAAAGGAACCGCAACAGGCTTCCTTTTACTGGCAGCAGCAGGAGAAGCAGACAGTATGAAAATTATTTCTAGTTTCAAAAAAGGGAAACAGAATATTCATGGAGTCAGAAGAGGAGATTTTGGGAAAAGAGCTAAATTCAAAGGCTTTTTTTTTTTAAAGAAACATAAACTGGAACATTTTCATCGGCTATAATGTGTATTTCTATCCTATTTGTAATATTTCATAAGCATTTGTAATATTTCATAATCACTTGTTCTGTTGTTCAGCCGGAGTATGCAAACGTTTGCTTTTGGTACATTCCACCAAGCTTAAGAAAAATGGAGGAAGGACCTGAATTTTGGCAGAAGCTGCACCAGGTGAGTGTCACTTGAAAAGTATTATCTGTAGTTTGCTGATTTATCTATGTGCAAGATAAGAATACAAAATAGCTCCTGGCTTTGCCTGCCATTAACCCCTCAGTAGAACGCTGATTTAATTGTTAAATAGATGTTAGTAGGATTAAGTTTGTTCTCTATTTAGACAAGGCTAACTAAGTTTTTTTCTTAATGTAAGAGATGCAGGCATTTACAGGTATTTAGCCTGCTATCAAAGCTGTTAGCAGATGGCTGAACTGAGAGAAGATGAACGGTGTTGTCTGTATCTCTTGTCTAGACAGAGTATTCATTACCCGTTTCAGACACTTAACATTGTCCTTGGGACTTGTCTTGCATTATCTGTAGCTAATGCAAGTGAGGAAATGCTTAAAAGTACATTTCTGATGTTAAATAATCCAAACACGAAAACAAAAATGGGAAAAATCTTTACGGTGAGCCTTTTTGGAAAGTCTTTGTCATTCTGGTAGTAAATCATGAACTTCTTGGAAGAAAAAAAAACACGAGTTAAATTTTGAAATAACTAGCAGGGAATCAGTAGTTAAGACTTAATTACAAAAGCAATAGACACTGTAGTATTATGTATTACTGAATAAGCTGTTCTGTGAGGAATTAAATTGAGTTCATTATTTGCCCCTCTCTGAGCAGCTTCAGTGTTTTGCATTTATTTTTGTTCCTAATATTAGTTACTGAAAATTTAAACTAGAACATGGGTGTGTATATTATAGACAGAACATGTATTCTTCCAGTAAAGGCTGGCTCTTCTAGCAGTTTTTACTTCACAGGAATCGCTTTTAATTGAAAGATAGATATTGTTGTCTTCTGGGGTGAGGTCTTCCTTAACCCTAGGGTTTATATTGTTTCAGAAGATGTATTTAACCTTTACAGTAGAAAGCCTTAACCCCAGTGTCTGTATTGTTTTGGAAAATGTACTTAACCTTTCCAGTAGAAAGCCAAGTGTAGCCACACTGTGGACATGGAGGCTTTTCATGTTTTCACAAAGCATAGACGAGTTATGATCCTTTCATATGAGGCTTCACTTTTCTCGTTGCAGTGGAAGGGCTATGCACAGCTGTATGCCTGTTCCTGTGCCTATGAAGGGGTGAGGCTTTGAAAAGGGGCAATGGGAAGGCATAGAAGACACAATGCTGCTACTGCCACCTTTGACTTATATATGCTGGGGAGAGGGTTGAGGAGGGAAGGGATGAAGCACAGCAAATTCTTTCGGCACGTACCTGGCACGTTGAGACAGGTTTTTTGAACGTAACTTCCTTGTTCTTTGCTGCTTCACGCTCTTCCAGTCCGGGTGAGGAATTAATGCTTGGCTTTAGTTTGTTTGCTGATATAGATGGGTGTACCTGGAAACGTAGGTTCCTAGCAAGTGTTTTCTGGGAGACAGCTTAGAGGGAAAGGAGCTTGTCTGCAAGACTGCTTGTCTCAGTTCCCAACAACTGAGCACCACTCCCCAGCCATCCTTTTCGTGGGCAGTGTGACTTTTTTCCCCCTTCTCTTCTTGATTCATATGCCTCCTCAGATAAAGCACTACCAAAACCTGTTCCCTCCATCCCCCTGAAACCCCAAACAGAACTCACAAACTAGAGTAAAACTTCCCTAGCAAAGCAAGACACTGAATGATGCAGATTTTTCTCCTTTGAGGGAACCGAAAAGAAGAAACAATGCATGATAACTTTTAGTTGCGTTGCTGTAGACACTGCTGGGAGTGTTCTTGGACACCACAGAGATGAGTCCACTCTAGAACTAGAATATGGTATTTCACCTCCTGGATACTCTGCAGGGACAGGTCTGGGGCTGCTTTGTTTCTTGGCTGCTGAGAAACAATTTGGGGCGCAATGCATGTCGCATCTGCTCAGTGATAATGACTGGATTACCCAAAATAAGGCTGTTGGTTTTTGTTCTAGCTGATGTGGATTTGTTCTGTGACCTAATGTTGCTGATGTAAACAATTTAGTCACTACATTAGTATTACATTAATCAGTACAAATATATAGCCAGGCAGGAAGGAATGCATCCTTACCAGCAAGGTGCAAGTGATGAGAGGATGAAGACTGGATAGGTTCTTGCATCATGCTATTGACAGGCAGGTGGGGATGTATACAGTTGCTTATCTGCAAGTGCTTCCTGAATATCCCCATTACTTCACTAAAATGAGCATTACAGTGTTTTAATTTACAATCTGTCTTTCCACACAGCGTTTTAACACCACAGTTATTCTGTTTATCCAGACATCAATCATCCTTTTTGTTGGCCTGCGTATCTGACAATAATTAAGGAAAGCTATGTCTCGAAAATCCCTTGAGCAAGTCATTGATTTTATTCAACTGCTTGTTCAGCGATATTGTTCAGAATAACATGCTGTCTTCTACGGTTAGTTATGTGAGTTTTAGTGCTGTTAGCCAATAGCCCTAGTCTCGAGTTCTCAGCTTCACGAAGGATTCGTATAGTCTTAAGCGAAATAACCTTGCAGGTTTTCTGCTGAGCTGGCTCTTCTCCAGATTTCATGGCCCACTTTATGTGGAAATGCATCAGGGCTGGCTGGATCACAGAGTGATACCTGATTATGGTGTCAGTCACCTAGTTGTCCTGCATAAACTGTGGCTTTTAGAGGTTTTTGGTAGGTTTTTTGTTTGTTTTTTATATTTTGGGGCCTTGGTTTTAGGTATAGGATTTGCCCTCTTCATAGTCTCAAACGTGCCAAATGGAAAAGTGATGGGAAAGAGTGGTCTGGAAGATTTGGGATGGCATGTAGCTGTGCATTTGAGGCATCACCTGGACACTTTGGAATGACAAGCAACATGATGGGTGAGAGTAAGAGCCAACTGGGAACACCTTCAGCTGTTGCGATTACTTCTGAAGTCAGCTGTATAGTGAAACTGGTTTTCTATACAGTACAGCAAGGTATTGCAGATGGTCAGAGATAGTCCATGACCTGAACGTTTTGCATTACCCTGAGTGCCTAGTAAATGGCATAACTCATAAAGGAAACTGTGATTCCAGGTGTTTTTTTTTTTTTTTTGAATGATGCTCTTCACCATAAGTAAAGAGGAAATTCTTCTTGTAGAATCCATATAAATGGCACACTCTAGTTAAAGTGGGGAGTGACTATAACATTCATCTAGAAATATTTGTCAGTGCTGTTGTTATGTCATTGCAAAATAGGGACAGTTGCTTCTAACCTCGAATTGATGTAATTCATAGGCTGAAGGAACAAGCCTTGGGATTGCTTTGCTAGTACTGTATATGCCCTCTAGTGGCATCTTTGCTTCTCTTTCTTTTATGAAATGCTGTAAAACTTACGATGTATTTGCTTTGTTTACTGCTGAGGATAATCAATGTGTCATGGAGGTGCAGTGAGGAAAGTATAACTGGAAATTGTAAGCCAGATATGAAGGTGTGTTTGAAGGAATAGACATTTTAAGCGCCGCCCATTCCAATTTTCACATTTTATCAGTAACAACAAATATCCATGCATATTCTGAAGAGAAGATTGTTTTGAATAAGAAATTCGGAGGTGGAGGCTGGCTTTCTCAGGTTGTGCTGGCGTGTTACCTGCTGATGCAGAACTAGCTAATTAGTAATAATTTTATCTCTGAAAAGCCTCCTGAAAGCACAGGATACAGTAACTAGCAAGGAAGAGTTTGGAGGGATAAATCTGGAACTACTGGCATCCTGTTGTTAGCCTGCCCATCCATCCAGCCATGCCTTTATGTTCTGGATCAGCTTGTAGTCTGCTCAAACTCATTGTGATCTAGAGGACTAAGAAGCCAATGCAAAAGTGATGATCTCTAACAGCCCTCTTCTGCTGAGCATAACAGAGCCTGGATTTGGCAAAGGATCTGGAGCATAACTTTAGACTTGCATATTGAATGTTCACTCAGCAGAGAAGACTAGTGGTATGTTGCTAAGTACCAATATACTCCTCAAAAGGGAGTGTTAAATGATTTCAGTAAAGCGTAAAAGACCTAACTTACTAAACTTTGCTTGTTCTGTAGTTCTAAACAGCAAATGCTGGTGTATGAATTTCCAGTGTTTCAGAAAAGCTTTTACACACAGCACTTAGTCATAATTCTAGCATATCGGTGTTAGATTGCTTGGGTTTTTTATGTTTGCTTTCTGACCTTTTGTGGATTTTTGGCCAAATGATGCAAAATGTTTTGTTTATATTAGAAGGCTCAGGAGACAGAGCGTTTCACAGGCGTAAGGTGGTTATTGTCCACTGGTAAGTAACTTCATAACAAAGCCTACGTGGCTTGGAATGTTCTCACTTCCCCGCTACGCCCCTTAATAAAAGGTAACCTTATTCCTACCTTTCCCCCCAACTTAAGAGAAGAATATAGCTGTCTGCTAACAGAAGGCGTATTTGTAAAATAGCCTGTCATGCTGACTAGTGTTATGATGCATTTATATAATGAGAGGCTCCATATCCAAGCAGAAATGTAAGGAGGTTGAAGTGGTGTTGCCTTGGCAACCTCTGATTCTTGTGGTCTTTGTGGTATAAATCAAGCCCTAATCAAGGACCCAATTCAGTATTCTGCCTGAATCCAAAATACCTACAGTGACAGGTTTGAATGGGAAAGGAGAACAAGACCTGCAATAGAGTGTATTTTTAGTGTTTGTCCTCTGTCTTTTATTTTGGAGCAGCTAGAGAAGAGTGGCATAGATTACAATCACAGCATTAAATGCAGAGGGCCCAGGTCTTTGCACAGAAACGGTCCCCAGAATGTCACTGCAAGTGTATTTCCACTTGGCATTTGTGTGTAAAATGTTGTTAGTTGAGTGCCTGACCACCTTCTGCTCTATACTTCATATTTTTCTTACACATTAAGAAATTATTTCATTTTTTCTTGTCTATTTAAAGAGTAATATTAGAGACTTGATTCTGTGACCTTTGAATTCTTCTTACAACAAATTAAACAATATTTTGATGTGTATGTTTAAAGAGTAGTACTGGAGACCTGAGTCTGTGACCTTTGCTCACATGAGTAATTTTTATGATAAGAAGTAGCCTTACTGACTCTAGTATATGCTCTGCGAAGAGCTTCTGTGGAAGGTTGCATCAAATGACATGAAAATCAATGGTAAGATTTGCACTGACATATTTGGCAGTTAGATTGGCTAAATCACTGTGACTGATAGATCTGGAGCTGTTCATCAGTCATTTGTGAATACTGATGTTGATCTCATTAGTCTGATCTAGTGTGTTTCCTTGTTGTATAGAACTAATGTAATGTGTCCCCTTCTCTCCCCCACCCCCTTTTTTTCCAAAGACATGAAGTTTGTTAAGGGATGGTGCCATGACTTTTTTGTATTCTCTCAAAACTACAAATCTGTTGACTTTAAGAAATAAAAATCCCCAAGCAAAAGAGGTTTCTTTGGTAGGTCTGAGAAGAAACACCTTCCAGGGGATGGATCCTCATTTCAGGGATTTGGATTAGGATGCAAGGCCCTTCAGAGGGGCCGTCTGAAGATATTTGGTTTGTCAGGGAAATCCTCAGCATCAGTCAAAGTTCCAGATTCATCATATATAACTTGAGGCAGCTACCTGAGCAAGCTACTTGAGGAGTTGGCATGGGTTTCCCTCTGTCTTTAACATGGAGGAGGAGAGGGGAAACTCTTTGATACTGACTCAGGCAACTGAGAATCTGATCCACCCTTTGGAAAGGCTTGTCTGTCTTCATTATTCAGGAGGGAAAGTTTAGCAATGCCAGAATCCTAATCTAGTTGCTGTAGTTCATAAATACAAGTAAGCAGAATCCAGCACTAAATCCTGAGCATGCTGTGTGTGTTAGGCCCCTATTTTACAAGCTTGTGAAGGGAAGAGCTGCAAAACCTCATCCTAACTCAGTGGGCCCAGCTGAATTTTAAGTACTTCTGTGTGAGCAAGGGACAGAACTACAATATTTGGGGAGAAGTGAGAGCAGGTGGCCCAATGGAAGTAAGGTTACAGACAAAGACCATAAGGGGGAGAGGTAAGTTAACCCACAAACTGTAAAATAGCTAATATAGTAATAACCGGGACTTCTGTTGTGTGACCATTTCTCAAAGAACGATGCTCAGAAGCGCGGTAAGAAAGTAAGCAGACTTGTTAAAGTAACAGCACGTCTTACCTGGAAACTAATAGAATATAATTATGCTGCAGTGAATGAATAAAATATCTGTAGTTTAGCTGCATATAAATTGTTATTGTTAAGCAGAGATACAAGCTCTGATAGAATGAGAAGCAGCAGTATAATGGCATATAATAAAGGGAAATTATAGCAGTGTTTTAGAATCTTGCTAATGAGGAATTTGCACACTTTTCCTTCAAATATGTATTTTCTGCAGTTTTATATAACTCAGCAGTACCAAAGTGTTGGTGGCTCTTAATTAAAAAAAGGCATTTAGCAAGACTTTTTTAAATATCACATCAATTGGTTTGAGTTGTAAGAACACAAAACTAACCTACTTCTTTTTAATTTCTGTAATTCAAAATAGAATACTTTGTTTTCTGACTGCATTCTTGCGCGTAATCATGGAATTTATGGCCTTGGTCTGTTGTTCATTCTTATAAGTATTAAAACAATAGCACTAAACTTAAGGCCAAATTGACCGTTTAGACTCCATGCTTTCTTAAACTGACAAAGTCCATCTCACCTTAGCATTAGATCTGGACACTAGCAACACTTTAATATGTATTTTTACATAGGTAGGACTGTATGTCTGCTTGACTTTCAGTCTGCATACAGTGTTTTTTGAGATTGTTGACCTATTCTCAAGCTTGTTCTTTATGGGAATTGCTGGCACATCAGATGTGTGTGCCTGTGTGTGTGTAAGGGAAATAGAAAGGCGGGTATATCTGTGTGACTGTATTGTAACCTGCAGTAGATGTAATAAGGCAAGGTTGAGATCTGAACTGCTTCCTGCTCTTGCTTTCTGCAGTGTTCCTAAATGATATTTTAGTAATTTATGATGTGGCAGTTTCCAAGATTTCCATCCTAGTTCCCTGCTTTGCCTGTCTACCAGACTGGATTTTCAGGAGTAGGTAGAATTGATTGGGCTCCAGTTAATTGGTTTTAGGTTCATAATTTGAGAGTTTAGCTGAATGTTTTTGCCAGAGTGATGCTGCTCAGTTGAAGTTTGATCTGTTTATCCAGAACAGGAGAAATCTGTGCTTTTGTTAGGTCAGTGGTACTGTTTCAGTTGAGATAGATAGGCAGGAAATGTGATAATTACCAGCCACTTAATGTTAACCATTTAATTTCTCTACTCTGGATAGCTGAGTATTCCTTTTGTACCTCTTAGTCCTTTCCTAGGCTTATAGTAGCAGTCATAGCCTGAACAGATGATATTTATATTCCATCCAGTGATAACAATATGTCTGGCAGCAAAACATTTCTATTGTAAGCACACTGTTACACTGCTTCTAAAGCTATGCCTCAATTCGCAGAACAAAGAAAAGAAACCCAAATGCTTTTGCTGCTTATGGTTTACTAGGCAAGAGCGCAAGACACCTTTTGTAAGAGATTTACCTTGAGCTGTGCATGTTCGAGGCCCACTGGGGACTGATGTGTATTGATCCCTAGTGTTCAGCCTCCAAAGACAGCTGAAGCTGTGGGGAGGGAGACTGCTGCAGCTCCACGTGTCGTGTTCAGGCAGAACAAGGATTTCGGCTTCCCTAAGCCACCTGCAGAGCAAGATTGCTCAGATCTCCAGAGGTGAAGTGCGTTTCACACTTGTTGTTTCTTGCTTGAAATTCTTTTAATGATAATGGAGGGGCCCATCATTTCTCTGTGGGGTAATATGCATAATGGCATGAAATGAAGCTGAGGGGATAGACAAAGTGGAGAAAAATATTGGGAGGAAATAAAATCATGAGAGACTGGTAGACTCAAAGTTAAAGGGCCAAACACTCTAAGGAGATCAGTGTAAGATGTATTTTCACGGCAATATGTCATGCTGTGTGAAGGGACTTTAGCTAGCTCAGGTGCTTGGAGCAGTATAGCCTGGTAAGTATGGCACTTCACTCAAGTTAAATACTACCTCACTAGGCCTAGGTAGCTAACAGAACTGTTCTTCCTGGCCCAAGTGATCATACGTGCATAGCAGGGTATGTTTTCTGTAGATGCACCCCCTTCTTACAGTGCCTTATAAATCTTGCATGATGCCTCCCTAAAACCTGAGACTCATTATTCCTTTCAGTTTAGATATAGAAAACAAACAAATTTTGAACCTTTGCATTGTGAAAAGCTTTAGAGATAATAAATCTTTCTGTTTACTGATAGGAAGCATATAACAAGCCGTATTTTCAAATCAAGCTGAAAGATCAGAAACAAAGGACATTGGGACGCACCGGGACTGCATTCTCCACTTTGGTATATGGCCACAACTTCTATTGACTAAAGGATGCTTAAGCACTACATAAGCTGTTTTTGCTATTTTTGTATGAACAAAGACAGTATTCTTCAGTTATATCACTTTCAAATAGATATAGCATGTTACCCAGAGCCATGGATGTTTTCCATCCATTGTTAGAGTCTCACTGATTATAGAAGGAGCAAGACTGGAAAACTAAACTCCATTTCTTTCCAGAGAAGTGAATTGGTTTTAGGATTAAGTGAAGAAATATGTGGCACAGTTCATACAAATTAAAAAATTATTCTCCCTGTGTTTGTGAAAAATTGAAAAGGTAAGAAATCTAAGCACTTCTAAATTGGAGATAATGGTCATCTTGATTAAATCTTGATGATAATCATCTTGAAAGGCAGGTAAATTAATGATGAATTATCAGTATTTTACAGATAAAGAAAATGAGGCCAAAAAGGCATGGGTACGTGAGTTTCTAGCTTCTATTTTTGCATTAAGAGCACTCCAACACGTCATCCTTAGTTATACCTCTTGTCACTTCAGACTAGCATAATAAAAATAAGCACTTTTTAAATCATGATGCCACAGAAAACAGTATTGCTTTTTGTTTCGTTAATGCTACGAAATGAAAAGTTACACATCTTGTAATGCAGTTCTGTGAGACTTCTTAGAATTGCTCATATGCACTTTTTGAATATACATATGTGTGCATGCTCATGCGCACACATGTATGTGACTGTGTATATATTTACATATCAGACTAACCTAAAATAAAATTATTCTTGAAAAGGGGGAGGATGGAATAAGGCACATAGTAATACTGAATGAACTAGACTTTTAGAAAAACCTGTTAAATAGATTTATTGTCTGCATGTTCCAAATACTGTTAAACTGTTGACACTTGCTATTTTAATAGTCTTTGGCTACCTGTACAGGGAGGAGGGAAAAAAGCAACAACGGCAAATGCCTCCTTATATCTCACATATAAACACTTTCTAAGAAGTGGGGACTTCTAAACCTACAGTTTATTCTTTGACAAAAATACTGGATGCATTCTTGGCCTATTTGTAGTCAGATACTTTCCATTCTAAAATTTGCTTATATGACCATGGCGAAGCGATGTACTCTTGATGTGTTTTGTTGACTTCCGCCTCTACGTCCAGATTTCTGACTACACAGTACTTGTTTGTCTAAACAACATATATTTTTCTCTGCTTAAATAAGGCTAATTGCTCTTCATTTCCTTTGCTTCCTTCTGGAGTTAGAACATATCAACTAAATATTTTAAATGGCCTTTTTTCCCTGTCTGTGAAGAGAACTGCTCTTAAGAAGGCTGAGTTTGAAGAGGCTCAAAACAGTTAAATTAGTTCTGGTTGATCCTATTAGCTACTTTTTTGTAAAGCAGCATTGTGCTCCTGCGTATCTGTGCACCTCTTCATTATACTCTCTCGGTGCCATGTGCACATTAATAACCAATGATGGAAGGAAAAAAAAAAGTTTGAGTTACAGGCTGAACTCCAAACTACAGCTTTTTTGAAAGTGTCATAGATCATGTTTAATAGCCTGTGGATCAAGATGAAACCCAATATACCTCACAGGGTAACTCAATAATTGAAGCATCCCAGGAATGTCTAAGTACTGGAGTCTTGAGGTCACTAGAAATTTCAATTCTGTGCCCAGGTTTTAGCTGAATAACAGCTCTCTCTCCCCACTCCCCATCATCATCTGTTCTTTCATTAACCAGTGGTAGTCAGATATTAATGCACTGACTTAAATGATTTTATCTGGCACTTTGGGGGAGACTGAACTCCCTCTTCTTCCCCTTCCCCCTCCCAGTTTCCTGTGAAATGAGAAAGACCGTCATTGAGAGGTGTTAGCGTTCCAGAGCGTCTCCAGTATGCTTGAACCCCGGCTCTCTCCTCTGCGTGCTGGGCATCTGCAAAACGGCCCCACAAGAGTGCTGAACGTGTTCTCTGACCAGGTGAAGCTGGTCTGCATGCAGCTCTGGACTTACTCCTTTCATATGTGAATCCCAGGGGACTGTCTGAAGCATCGTAACTGGTCCTGTGGTGATGAGAATGCAATAGTTTGCTACCCTGGCATTGTACAGGTGGTATTGTGTGGGCAGGGGGAGGATGTATAGGCTTATGTCAGGAAAAGAGCAGTCACAAAAGGGTTTTGTGTACTCTGTTCTGTGGTTTGGTTTGGGGATAAATTTTGTTACTGTGTGAAGGAGGGGGAAGGGAGGATGAATCTCACAGCATCCTATCAACAGGAAAAAACCAAAACTATGGGAAGCCTGGCCAAATGGAGGCCCTTGGGCTGTTCTGGAGCTGTGGTCACGGGCTCCTGTGCTGGGGTGGCATCGTATGATTGCAGCTGAGCTGTGCTGATGCAGGGTTTGCAGCCCTAGGTGTCAGAGGCAGGGAGGCAGCTGCGCAGCCCAGCTCGATCCCATCCTGCTGCGGGCGATGCTGTTCCCCGAGGAGCTCTTGTTTCACCTTGTGCCTGTTAGCTGCTCCTGGGGCTGCCCTTTCTGCAGCTCTCCAAGCGGTGGCCTCCCATCCCTGTGAGGATTTTGGCATGTGGTTCAGAAGATCAGGAAATGTGTTTTTTCTGCTGTACAGGGGGAGTTTGAATTGAATCAGGTTTGTGGTCAAGGAATGCAAGTGAGAGAGTAACATGATTTTTGGCTGAACGCTTGCAGTGAACGTTTTGGGATGCGCTGGGGATTGATGAGGCGATTGTCCAACAGAGCCTCTGGCTTGTTAAACTGGTGGTTTTGTGTGTTCCTTAGCCTTGCTAATACTTGATATTTCAGCTCTGAAGGATATATGTAAGATCAGTGTAGTGGCTGCCCCTCCCATTGGTCCTGTGCATAGAATTAATCTCTCAGGGAGTGAAAACAAAGAATGTGACCAAACAAAAATTATTTTCAGCAGTTGCTTAATTGTTTGTGAGTAATATTTCTTGCTTTTTGCATGCAGCAAAACTGCAATGTGGAATGGAAGTAGCGCTCTTGGCTTGCAGCTTTTTAAATGCAGCCTCTCCCTCTGCAAGGGTGTGGTAATAGATTCTTTGAATTCTTTAAATATTTTATGAAGGCACTTGAATATCAGAAATTGCAGGTGGGCTAAATGACAATCTCATGAATGAATAATGAATGCTAGTGTGGTCTGTTGGTAGTGGCTTTTCAAACAAACCCTTTCTACAATAAATAATAAAGTTTCCTCTAGTTACAAATTTTTCTAGTGGTATTGTGACCATTCTGACCTGCCACCTAGTACCTGCTTTGGTTTTTGAATCAGCCAAGGCTTTCTGGTGTTCTGTTGGCTTTGACACATTTAATAAATAACAGCAATGAATTGGCTGTAGTGCAGTAATAGTGATTACAAGATTAATAGCACAGTGATTTTTTTTTTTTCTGGTCACTTTATAGGGTACTGGACAGAAGGAATATTGAAGTATTTGAATTCCACCCTTAACTAATGAAACCCCACAGCATGAGTTACTATCTATTTGTTGGAAGCTAAATAAGTTGTCTTTTTTCCCTAATCAGCCAGAAAACAGAAAGCTGTTTAACTGCACAAACCTTTATCCTACCTCAGAGGAAAGGTAAAATTCCACTCTAGTCTGAAACGTGGGTAACAACTTCCACACCAGCTTAAACCATCTCAGGAAATATTTCATAACATTTGCTATATCGGGTATAAATGAGGAACCCCTGTCATGTGGAGTTGCAAAGGATATGGACACTAGGCTGTATGCAGCATTTCTAGAAAAAAATGACAAACTTACTTAAGTTACAAATATTTGGTCAGGGGTTACTTTGTTTCAGGGTGTGTGTGAAACATTTATAATTTTACACTACCGCCCATGTTGGATGACTTCATGATTTCATGACAGTGTGGCAGTGCATGGAAGCATTTTTACTTTGTTCCTGGTAGTCCAGAAGATGCATGTTTTTGGCAACTGAACAGAAGTGCAAGTAGCGCAGAGAGGAAAGTTATATTCTGGGCTGAAGTGGTGCAACCAAGCTGTTGCACTTTCCCTGCTGTTCCTTTTTCCCCCTGCTCTTTCCTGCTGCTTCCTGCTGCAGCAGTTCTTTACCAGAGCAGTGTCTGTGCTCTAGCTCTCTGAATGGGCAGTGTGCTGGAAGAGATGTGTCTGGACAGGGGATGCAATTCCTCTCCCCTTTCTCTCCTTTGGGCAGACCAGATGAACCAGAGGTGGTCTGTCTGAAGATCTGTGCAAAGACATCAGCTGTTTTTACCTTTTTGCTTTGAATGCACACTTCAACTGAGTTGTGCCTGCCAGACAGGAATGCATGAGCCATTGTTTTCCAAACTGTATTCTGCTCTATGTGACGTATGAAAATAAATGAATAAGCTAATTTACATGTTTGCAACTGATTTGCATCTAGCCGTAAAGCTACGATGAAAAGAGTTTAAGGACAGAAGGCATTACTTGGCCTCAGTATTACAGGGACTTTTCTCTGGGGGGCCCGGTGACTTAGGTTTGTCTAAGCACATCTTCCAGAAAGGCATCTGGTCTTTGCTGGAAAACATCAAACTGTGACAAAACTACCGTTTTCCTTGGCAGCTTGTTTCAATGGTTAATTACCCTTGCCTATAAAAGGGATTGATTGGGAAGGGAGGAAAAAAGTGATTAAAAACTTTTTTTTTTTTTAAAAAAGTGATTTATTTCCACACTAAAATAGCCTTCTATACACTATTTTTGCCTTCCTCACATACTCACAAATTATCATCAGGTTACCTCTCATTCTTCTACTTATAAACTAAATAGATTCACATCTTTAAGTCTTTATTAGCTATTGAATCATTTTTGTGGCTGTCATCAGCATCCTTCCAATTTTTCATCATCATTATTAAAAAAAAAAAAAAAGGGGGGGGGGGGGACATCTGAACTGTGTGTGCCAGTACCTGAGTTGCCAATACTGCATGTGGAGAGATAAAAGTCACCTCCTTATGCCTATGTGCTTGTTTATGACAATCATGGATCATATTAACTTTTTTCTACTGTATCTCTTTGGGAGCTTAAGCTGGCAAGATTTTGTAAAATATGTATATTTTGATGAATGCTGAAACAAAAGCTTTTTGTGTATAAATGACTATTTCAAGAAAAAGAGTTGTCGAGACAGTTTTTTTTTTTCTTTTTTTCTTTTTTTTTTTTCTTTTTCCCCCTAGGCCTGGGGAAGGCAGACTGATATCCCAGAATAACCAGTGGCCCTATAACTAGGGTGGTAGCCTGGAATCTGGGGATCTGTGTTTAAGAGCAGCCCTGACTGATTTAAAGGATCCAGATAAACAACCTAGTTACAAAGCTTTGTCTCTGCCTCTTGTCAAACTTTTTAGAGCTGATTTTGGTTCTAATGTAGAACAGAAACAGGTGTTGAAAACTGTTTCCTGCCTGACAGGATTCTTGATTTCTGGTATCTGACCTGGAAGCTCATCTGAATTTTATTTTACTGGTGACTGCTACAGTCTGTTCAGAGTCACTGTTTTTAGAATAGCCATTTATTCTGAGCTGAGTCTGCCTTTTTTTTTTCTTCCTGCATGTGTAACTTAGCTTTTGGGTGTATTGTCAAATGTTGTTTGAGTGGGTTCCAGCAGCCCAGGTGTGTGTGATGGCCTGTCTTCCTCTGTTTATCCCTGTGCCAGTCTCTCACCCACGAATAGTATCAGCCATCATTTATTGACTTCCAGAAAATTAACAGTGGGGATTAGCATCAAGACTAATCCTGTTCTCTGTGGAACTTCACTAGCAACAGTATTTGATTGACTCCCTGTTTGCTGCATGTGGAGATAACGCTGGTTATTCAAATGCTATTGGTTTAACATTATTGCTGCTATGTTGTCCTAATGCAGCATGAGTCCTGTGCTGTTGCTGTGTGAAATGTTACTGCTGTTTTTCATCTGAATGGCTTTTGTAAGGCTTTCTTATTAATGCCCTAAGTGTGAGTAAAGCATCAAAAAAAACTTGCAATATCAGCAAAAGAATAAAGGCAAGCTGCCCCAAGAAAATGGTGTTTGGTGAAGATATGAATGTAACTAAACTCGAAAGACTAAGTTTTAAATCAGTTTTTATTAATTTCAAAATGACTATATATTCTTACCTCTTAATTCATTATAAATTAAACCAGGAATGAGTGTTTCCATTATTTTACTTGGGATTCATATTGTGCTAAACATCCTTATTTCACTAGATTCATGTCTTTACCATTTCTTACACTGGTGCTCCACTAGAATTTTTCCTTTTTTCTGTAATTTCCCTACTATTCCCAGGCATATGCAAAGATTCATCCAGGCTTTTTTAATTCTTGGGTGCAGGCCATCCAGGCCTATAGATCTAAAATTATTCCCCTAGTAGATGCTTAACATCCCAATAGTCATTCCAAAGACTTGGAGAGTTAATCAGCATTATGGTAGGAATACTTCATCCTTCTTCCTCTCTGCAGAAATGAGAAGCTTATTGAACATTTCTGCCCTGTCTGCATTTTTAATGATTAACTGTTGCTAGGGCTTCACTCATCCCTAACGTACGTACTCATGTACTTAAATTTTCTTCTTTCCTCAGTCCTGTCAATCATAGATTTCTTTTTCTTCTGATAAATGCTCTCCATGCCACATTTATATTGATTGCTATCAGATCTGTTTCCCCTTTTCAACTCACTAAGTATTGCTCTGCTATCTTTACTTTGCCAATGAACCAGGACGGGTTTTTAGATAGAGCTGTCTTTTTTGTCAATTACAGGATTGCAGCTTTTGACCATCTAATCTCTTAAAGAGCTCTGCTTTCATCTCTGTTCTTTTACCTCAAGTTTTTTGTAAAATGTCTTTTGAAATGCCCTTTGTGACTGGGACCATCCTTTTCTTTTGTCTGCACTGAATGTAGTCAGGTTGTGATCAGAGGCCCACAGAGGCAAGCGCTGACTTTTAGAGCAGTGATTAATTTCTCTGTGCCATAATATGGTTGAAAGTAAAGATGTATCATATTGAGTACAGTCTACCCCGCCTATGAGTTGGGACAGGATACATTAGTGTGTAAAACCTGATAGTTGTCCAAGTTGGGTTAGGTTGGGACTGGGACTGTCAGGATATGCGAAGTTAGTGTGAAGATAATATGATGCAGTGGTTGGGAAGGAGAGGAAAGGCACAGTCATTGCTGGGTATTCATTTATTTTGGCTGCTTGAATGATGCCTCGCTTTGGTTAAGGTTATGGGGTTTTCTTCAGGGACCCTATAAGCAAAGTCTCTGCTTGTGAATCAGGTTCATTTTTGCAATCAACGGTAGCTATGAGATAGTTGTGTAAACCTGGAGGACTCGCTGTCCATGCTGCCAAAGCCCTCTCTGCTGGAATTGCTTTGGGATGGTGGTTAATACTCGGCTATGCCAATGCTCAACCTGCACTGCATGCTCATCTGTGGAAACCACATATGGAAAATCAGTACTGCGGTAGCTGTGCCTGGGCTTAGAGTGGAGGCATTCTGATATACCTGAATGAGGAGCTACATGAACGTTTTGAGTTTAAATGTGCAACAGAATGTTTCCAATAGACATTTTTAAGCCATAGCTAGTAGTAAAGCAAGGTGACCATTGGGGGGCACCAGAACAACAGTAATATGTTTGAACTGATAATTATACACATACTGTTAATGTCTGTTTGGTGCAGTCAAGGGGAAAAAAACACTGTTTGAGGAGAGGAGGAAATTTCTTCCCATTCTTATATCAACATAATTTCCTTAGTGATACTGCCTGCTCTGTTTTGAAAGCATGAGCTGTTAAAGAATAAACTATAGCAAGCATGAATTATCTTCTACTTTCTAGGCAGCAGTAGCTTTTTTTTTAGTACTTTATATAAAATTACATGTTGCTCACAAGGTTTAGACTAGAAAGCAGATATTTTGAATAATTATCACTGAGAGGCCAGTATCTAATAAAATATGAAACTGCACTTGTAAAAAATTTACAGTTCTCCTTTCCTGAATGTTTGAATGTCCTAAGTGAGGCCTGAATTTAGTAATGTTAAAGCAGTTAATATACCTTTTTAACAGCAGTTGAGTATTCTTCCTTTGAGTGACAGCTCAACTGATGGTCTGAACTTCAAACATGAAGGGAGGGATACATAAAGACATCCCTGCTGGCTGGTTGCTCCGTGTGGATTTCAGCATGGATAGACACTGTCTAACAGTGGCTATAGGCTACTGGTAAGTCACGGTGTCAACATATCTCTGCCTGCTCCTTGATCTGGCCTCACAAGGGTTAGCAAGAGTATGCCTGCCTTTTAGTATGGCGAGAGGGTGGAATACAGTGTTTTCCTTTCTGAAAAAGAAGGCTCTTCTGCTGCCTACAGGCAAAGGCTTCTTTCAAGTTGTCTTCTGTAATCTTCCGGAATTCCTCCTCTTAACTTTTCATAAGACTTTAGACCAATATTTTATATCAAAGATATAACCCTGTTTCAGTAAAGACCTGTTTTCTAAATCATTTTTTCCTTTTTGTTTAAGTTCTTCAGTGAAGGCATTGAGTTCCTGTGTACTGAGTCACAGCATGCTTTCTGAAAGAGAAGGCTGCTAGCTGAGATCTGGCCTTGCATGGCCAGGGCAGCTGGAAAGCATTAGCCAAATTTTCCAGAGCCACCTACAGTAATCAAAACTTAAAGCTGCCAGGGATTTTTCACTCCCTGTGGTACTGGTGGTCCTCCTTTGCCCGTTTGTCTTACAAGCAATGGATCAGCATTGAAGCACAATCAAGGTGTGGGTCTTAGTCATAACAGCACAATTTTTATACGTTATTCACAACATTGTTCTCTTATATTTCTGACAATCTAGACAAAAGATTGTATAACAGTAAAACTTATACGATATGTGGACACCTGGAAAAACCATAGATAGAGACTTGGTGAAAGGACACCTAGCCTGAAACTATGTTGCTGTTTCTATGTAATTTGGCCTAATAAAAGGTATTGCTTCACTGTACAGGCCTTGCTTTCCTTATAATCCTCAGACCATCACAGTCACAGCACTAGTATTTAGAAAACAGTGTCATTATGAAACACCTGGCTTTCATTAGACAACTAGGGGCATCTGGAAATTCCTGCTTTTTCAACCTTCCTAAGCCTATCTAAGGTCTTCTGAAAAGGATGCTGAATTTCAAATCACGAAGTTACTCCATAAATTTGTGCAGTTCATTAATTCATGCACTAGATGGTGATCAAAAGCAGCCCACGGTGTGTGCTCTCTTCTGCTTTCCAAAGTCACAGTTGACAGTGGAAAATGAAAACACATGAGATTGAGCATTTTTCCTGCCAAGCTTTAAACTTTTTTTCTCTATCCCAGAATGACTAATCTTTTTAGAAGAATCCTCTTAAAGATTAAAGTAGAAATGAAAGTGTTTAGTAGAGCTGCTAAATTCTTATATCCTATTGGAAGTATGTTTTTTGAATTATTTATTTGATAAATATGTAGGAAGTAGTTCTGTCTATGTGATCACCAAATACTCATAAAATACCCCATAACTTCAAGCTAGGATTAGTGTTGCTTCCACAATGCAGAAATTCAAATACACAAGTTCTTAAAATAGTTGCTGCAGGCTGAAACCCAGTCTCTGGATGTAGAAATTGATTACTGGTGGTTTGTACAAGGTAGTAAGTAGAGAATGGAGAGCACTGCTCTGAAAAAATGATTACAGACTTTTATATGATTAAAAACAAACCAAGGAGAAACCATTTCTGTACTGCCCAGCCTGACATTGTGAAAACTGCTCTAATCCTGTACCTTGGGAACGTTACTGTGTTCAAAGGGAAAGGATGTAAGATGTATTTTGGATTACATAACTGGAAAAATGAATTCCACTGAAGAGAATCAACGCAAGGTATTTCTTTTACTAAAAAGTTGGAGGGTAATTTTCAGGTCTGGAGGCTGGTAGAAGGACTTAAAGATTAAGGACAGGGACAGGGCTAATATAGCAATACTACTAAGAATGATGATAGACGATATCAAAGATGTGGCATTTAGATACTAAAAGGACAATGTACAGCACACTGGACTGTAAGAAACAAACTATGACTTGAACTGTAGCCATTAGGGCCAACAGCACAGTCCAAATTATTGGAGGAAGAGAAGTATCACAGAAATGGTAACTCTCGAGAGCTGGGACCGTCTTTTCGTCCTCTGTGTACTTCTATATGTGAAGCAGCAGAAGCCCGGCTCAGGACTACAGTGCTCTGAGCCACTCTTGTGCAAACACCCTTCCTTCTGGAAGGATTAAAAGCTGGTGGAGCTGGCCTTCCTTAATTCAGCAGCATGGGAAGTGGTCCAACATGGGATGGCTGGGGCAAAAGATGCGGTGCTGTTGAGCAAAGAGGGAGGAGATCTGATTGCGCATGGAGCAATGGCATGGCTTGAAGTAGGCCTTAAGAGTCCCCTGTTCTTTGTTACTGAGCAGAATATGGACCCTTATTGTGGAGGCTTTATCCCAGAAACTGAATAAAGAGATCTTTCTTGGGTAATAACCTCTAGAGCTGTCTTTTTGACTGCCATGAGGCAAGCAGTCAAGGCACAGTAGGTCAGAAGTAGAAGAGTGGGATAACAGCAAATAAGTATCTACTCACAGGCAGTAGTGGGGTTAAAAACGAGTAAAAAGAAATTTGATGCAGCTACAACATGTTTTACACTAATGATCGGTGCAGCAATGAGGAAGTGCATGGAAAAGCAAGATTCCAGACAAGTGAGTTGATGATATGATTCATACGCTTACTTTTTAACTCAGCCTGGGTATAATGCGAATCATATGAGGAAAGTAAAACACCAACAGTTTGAAGATTGTAGGAGGGCAGTAGCCTGCAGCCATACTAGATGCAGAGGGGCACTGTCAATTGCTCTGTAGTACTTTGGAGAGATGAAGGTTTTTCCATATACTAGATGGAGCTGTTTTTCTGTAGCTTTTTTTATGTGTTTGGGCTTTTGGAAGACCCCACTATAATTCTGACTTTTGTTTGAACTGGGCCTACGAAGCAGCATAGATGCACTTGCACGCATGTAATATATGCATGCAAATTGTGTGCATGTAGAAATTGGATCCTTGCATGTACACATAGCCAGCTTGAGAGCTGTGCACTAAAGGGATTTGTATGCACCAAAAACTGGCTCTGAACTTATGAAGGGAAGCACTGTCAAGAGGGCTGAGGCACACCCTTGGCGTGGTATTAGCACATAGTCTCATAGCTGTTCTTGGTTAAAGATGTCTCTCCCTCAAACAAAATTGTCTCATTCTATATATTTTAAGATTTTGAGTTCAGAGATATTAACGTAAGAGGATAATGAGATAAAAGCATATGTGAAGTTGGAAATTCTCCAAATCAAGTTCATGCCATGTGAAACCCCTTCCCTTCCCCCCACCCCCAAGTTGAAAGGCAGTTTTCTAATCATTAATGTGTGTTTGTGAGACTGGTGGGGCACTTCTATCAAATGCAAGTGTATTCTTATTTATAGAAAATGATCTGAAGCATTGTGTCACCACAATTGCAGTGAAAATTGCCAATTGGCAACCACAGAAAAGGCTTCAGAGTAGACAGTTTGATGTATACAATGTTAAAAGGTAAATGAATCCAGTGACCCTCAGGACCTGGGAAATTTCTCCTGTCCCAGTGTGATAAATATGAGGCTACTGTGGTTCCTTGTCCCCAGGTCCAGTGAGTACCTGTATTCTAATAAATGTGTGTGCACATACATGCACACACTGCACAATGGGCACGCAGTTGTCCACATAGATTACTGCAGAGAATAGTGCCTTTATTAGCACCCACATAAACACATACAGCGCTCAAAAACATGAACAGCACAAATGACCCAATTGTGTCCCTCATCTCCAGCTGATCAGGATTGAAGCCTGCTAGTGGGATAGATATATGCACATTATGGGTCTCTCCAGTAGCTGGTCTTAGACATCTAGTCTTTCCAGTAGCTGGGCCCTGGGCTCCTCCAGTTCCTGGTACCTGGACCTGTAAGCCCCTCAGGCCTGCATCTCCTTGCTCCATTGCTGGTAGTCAGACCTCTCAGCCTGCTTGCTGGCTAGTCCATCACTTGTGTTCACTCATCTGCACACTCAGAATAGAGAGCATACTCACACAGAAGATGGTCAGAAATAGGTTTTGATAAGAATATAGGATGATCGTGAGTGATGAAATGCAGGGTTCAAGTAGGCAAGTGTACTGACTAACACTCTTGTTTACATTTGAGCAGACCCTTTAGTCTCCTTTTCCCTCTATTTTCTGTCTCTTTTTCCTCTGTAATCTGCCTTGACCTCTCCCTGTCCATACCTTTGGTCTTTTATCTAAACATCCCATAATAAGCTTGGTACAATCCCAAAATTTTCTTCCCTGTGCATCCCATATTAAGTCTTATACCCCTCTGCTGCCATTTCTGGGAGAGTTTTTCATTTATTCCTCTTGGTGGATTTCACACTGGGGCAATCATTCTCTTGTGATAGTCAGAGGAGTAGCTAATGTGCGCTCCATTTTCCCTGATGAGGTCAGTAGGGTTCCCCCCTCCTGTCATTGTTTTGCTGATGCTTGCTGGGTCTTTATGTGATCAAAGGCTGATTATGGCAAACAGAATGTAGCATGGATCTACTGTGTTAAGTGCCAGAGCACATGGCTCTGCTCGATTTTGTTTGTGCTCTGGTTATCCTCCCTCTGCACTGTGACCGATACTGCTCTTGGGCCTATCTAGCAGTTCCACAGCTGATGAACACTGGGGGAATGTGGATTTTAAATATCCCTGATTTAAAATAACCTGTCTGCATAGGCTTCTTACCGTGCTTCAGCCAACTGAGACTTAGGCAGATGTGTTCCTACTGAAGCCTGCGGAGAAGGAGAGAGACTTTTTCAAATTGACTCCATCCATCTTAGATGTCTACTTCAGGATGAGATGAATCACTCCAGAGGTGCCTCTTTCTCTCCATTAACTGAAGGCAAAGCCTAGATGACTAGTTAGGCTAGGCATCTGACTTTTAGACTGCCAAAATGATGGGAGTTGAATCCTACTTTCAGCATTTTATCTTCATTGCTGCAGGCCCTGTCTTTGGGTGACATATGGTATACAGCTCAATGAACCTGATGCTTTCTCTCAAGCTGCTACTCCCCCTATGCATAAGGCTCTTATAGAAATAAGTAGCTGCTATCTGCATACAGTTTAAGTCCTGATGGAAAAATACTGTCCGGAGTAAATACAAGCCAATATATGGGACTAAAACATGGGAACTGAGGATCAACATTACTGATGTGTGTGGCATAAAGAGGGAAAGACCAGTGTTTGACCTGCTTTGATCCATCATGGTTCCAGGACCCTGTGTCCACGCTACATCTTCACAGCACTGAAGTTCACACCAGATGCCAACTTGAAGTGTGCACAGTGAGTGCATAGAGTACTAGCTGCTGTAGGAGCTGTTCTCTGCACTGTACTGCACTGCACCTGGTGCATGAATTAAGCTGTGGTTCCTTCAGAGAAGAAACCACAACCAGTGGCAAGCTTGTGAAAGGCTATTCACAGGCACGTCTGCACTAAAAAACACCTCATCTTGCTCACTAAATCACTAACGTACTTGAGTGATACTGGTTCCGTTCCTAGTTTCGGCATAGAGTTGTGGTTAAGATCTTAGTGAAGTTATTTTCTTTCTCTGTGCCTCAGTTTCTTCTAGGAGTTGAGATGAAAATGGTAGTGCTGCCTCTTACCTATGAAGTACACTGAAATAAGTGGATGAAAAGCATTGTAAAACTCCCAAATAAGAGGAATTTTTAGCTTATGCTTAGGAGTGTGACTCCTCTTTCTTTTTCCTTTTTACTGACTACAACTTTTTACTGATTTGTGCCCCTGCTCTCCATCTGCAAGGTGCATGGGTAGTGAATGGATGTAGCTTTAAGAATATTAGGTTTTAAGACAATTGAGAGAGCTTAAAAAAAAAAAAAGTAGCCTAAACAGAGCTTTTGAATCCATAGCTCTGCTGGTACTGACTGAATAATGGAAGGAAGGTCTACAGCAGCATGAAGGAAGGACCTAACAAAATGTGCAATAATGTCATGGTAGAGAAAAATAAGTTTCCATCCCCAAATATTTAGTTTTGTTGGGTATTATTTGATTTAATTATCAAAAGAACAGTAATTATGACCTATGCAATGCTAATGAATATTGGCAACAAGACTCATAAGGACACACAATCTAATTAGCTTTAATGGGATGAATTTAATAATACATTGGATTAACATCTGTTAGAGACAAGTATCAAGATTTATTGTTCTCTGAATAAATATTGACCTCTTGCTCTCAGGTCAATAAATCTCTAAGCTTGCCTCCACTTAAATGAGTATCTACTTATTACATTAGCACTCTCTTGTTTCCTATCACCAACTTCAGTGTGAGGAGAGGGGAGCTGTACTTCCCTCCTGCTGCATCAAGTAATTCTTACAGAAATTGTAAGGAAACATTGAATTTCCAAGTAGAAACTAAAAAGGGTTGGGCCCTAAGCCCTTTGTCCTTTCTTCATGTAAAACTGCCCTTCCTTACTGTTGCTTGACAAGTAGAAATTTCAGAAATATTCGGAAATGATCAACCAGTAGTAATGCCACAGAAAAGTGGATGATGAAAGCTACACATCTTAAGTAGTCTTTATATTTTGGATAATGTTGTAAGTGGTGTCAGAAATAGTTGTGGGGGTGAGTGGGAGGAAGTCGTGCTCCTTGATGTGTACTGAGATACAAAGTCTTCTCTAGAACTTCAGATTTCATTTTGTGCTTAGGATATTTAAGCATAGATTCTTTTTTAACTGTAGGCATCTCAAGAGGATTACAAAGGAATATGGTTTTTGTTCGTGCTTACAGGGTAGGAATTTCTTATTACTCTACAAAGGAATTGGTACGGTCAGAAATCTGTACAAGTCTTACAAAACTTCTTATAACCAAGAAGAATTCTTCTAAAAACAACAGAAAGCGTTTGCGATTGATATCCTTTCAGCAGAATATTTAGACCTTCCTTTCAAATTTAATAGTTAGGAGGAAATGTGTCTTAGTCCAACTCTGCTCCAAGTAAAGTCCACTATAAAACTCCTGTGACTTCAATGACATACTTCTGTAGGTGAATATTGATGAATGCCTGAATCTTTTCCTGAGCCACTGATCAACTGGAGACTTTATAAATTTTGTAGGAAGTTTATTTGTATTTATTAGATTCTGTGGAACACTTTCAATAAAGGAAGTGAAATTTAGCAGATTTAATGGAGAAATTTTATATACCAGGTCATAACTGCTTTCAAAGATCAAAAGATTGTTCTGTTTCCCTCTCTGTCTATTTTGGGTAAAAATACACATATTGGTGAAGAAACACAACAAAAACTGCTAAGTTTTTCACCTTTTTTTCTTCCATGCTGTTCCTTTGCTGAATGATTGCCTCTGATTATACTCTCTTTACCTTTTGGGGGTAATTTAAGGGCTGCTGTGGCACTAAGGAAAATTGTGGCGTTTGCTGAGGTCCAGAATCCTTGTTCTCAGACTGGTCTGGAGAGAGAATAAGGTTCTCGGAGCAATTTGTTATACAGCCTTAGGGAGTTAATCTGTGTCTCTGAATGCCAAGCCATACTTACAGGGGTGTAGGGCAGGCTCAAAGTCAGCCAACTTTTTATTCCATATACTCACTCCTCTTGAGGCAAATATATTGTTACAAATCTCTGCAGGACGGATGTTACATTTTGAGCCCAGTGTGCCTTTCCCCCTCCAACTGCTCTGAATTGTCTAGGGTTTCACTGCAGTCTACAGTCTAGCTTCATTTAGCTAAAACTTTTATCCAGAATTATATATTTTTTGGTTTTTCACTTTGCAAAAAAATTGTGGGTACAAACTATTATTTTTCCTTCACTTTCCACCATTCCAGACTGCAAGAAAACCCACAAGTTGTGAAACCTAAGGCATCTTGCCATGTTCTTTCAGTTTCCTTGCTGCCCACCTATTTAAGCACAGAGTCTTGTAACATATGTTGTGTTTCAGCTTCAGAGGAGAGAAAAGAAACAAAAAACTACTCACTGGGGATGGGGAGAGGAGAAATGCTGAGTTGGAGTGAATGAACATTGTCCTGGGATAGGGTGTTTACAGGCAGAGTGTTGTTGACTTTAGTAGGACTGTATGCAGAATGGTTTGGTAGCCTTTATTTCATGTCCAGATCAGACTTTGAATAAATGAGTCTCAGACGGGCAAAGCAATTCTAGTAAATGACAGTAATTTGCCCTGTATTTCACAGGGTAGAGGGAGAAGGGGATCTTTTTCTTTAAGTTAGGTGATCAGATCAAACAGCCTTGCTTTTATGGTAGTTGTGTGTCCCCTGAGAGATTAGAAGCAGCCTCTGTGAAGGTTGCTACGCTGTTTTTAAGGACAAATAATAATTAAAAAACACACAAAAGCTATCTAATTTTGTTGTAATACTAATTTTTCTTTATATCTGGTTAAAGAATATGAGCAAAGACTCATTACTGTTCTTTAATCTTTACTCTTACGCAAATACAGAAGCTGCTACCTTATATTAGAAGCTGGCTTGTGCAGATAGGAAAATAAGCTCTTAACAGTAGGAAATAATTCCAAATTTCTGAAGAGACATTCATTTTTCTACACTAAAAGTGTGCTGAGTTTTTGAACTTGTGTCACCAAATAATGTCATCTTCCTATTGTAATATACTTCCCACAGCCTCAGACATTGCACTGTGATTTTTTTTTTTCTTTCTCCCACTGGATAAATGGAAGAGAAGCTCATCCCTATGCATACAAACTAAAAAGGATATTTTTTTGTCAGTAGCTCTTGCTTTCAAGATGACAAGCTGCCCTTTCATTCCTGCACAGAGAAGGGGGGGAGCTTTCCTTTGGCAGGATTGAAAGAGGGGAAAACATCACTGAAATGGGAACATAACAAAATGCTCCACAGAAGAAGCTCATGAGCACTATGAAAGCTTTTAAAACAATGATTTTTATAAGACTGATAGCATTGAAATCTCTTGGTACTGGTTAAACAAATCGGAGCATTTCATTCATAGCTTTGTATGCTAGTCTTTGGAGTTTTTGTAATGACTAGACTTTCCCCTTGGCCTGGTAAGAAGACCTTGATAAAGCAGCACAGAAATGTGAGAGAAATAAGGAAGAGTTTAAATGAGTTGTCTCAAAGAGCACACAGGTACTCAGGAGTAGGCCTGGGACTGTGCACCTGGAAAACTGCATTGTTCATCAGCTGAGTTTTAGCTGTAAGGAAAGTACACACACAAACTTCAGCAAGTGCTGATTCATGGGTGTTGTCTGTTCTGCCTCATTCTTCTCACAGGCAAATGCTATCAGTGTAAAAGCCTTTATCTGAAGGCTATTTTTTATTGCATAAGTGGCTGGTTAAAAAAGTCAGTCAAGGCAATCAAAATCTGAGCCAACCTGCCATCTCCTATTAATCAAGTCATTTTCAATGATTTGTGCGGTTCATTAATGTGTCTTGTGGCCAAAAGTACCTGGTGAGAAGATGATACGCAAAATGGGATAGCGTAAATACATGCACAACCCTGAGCTGAAGGTGCACAGGGAACGTCGGTGGCAGGACAAAAATGCAGCAGCATCTGTTCTCCTTTGATATGTTAGCTGCTCTGAAGAATGTGGAAGTGGTTACTGCTATTTTGACAAATGCACTTATTTCTCCTTTTGTTGCCTGGTGTGGCACAAGGGGAACACTGGCGCAATAGTGTACAGCAATAATTTATTAGTGGTTTAGGGATGTGGGCCCAGAACAAATTCTAGACAAAAGAAAAACATGTTTGGGTTTTACAGAGCGCCTTGGCTACAGGAACAAAGCTGTGATTGGGTGTGCAAATATTTGGTATTTCGATTGTCCCAGTTGGGGTGACAGCTGACAAATGGTCCGAGTTTGTTTCTAATTACCACTAAAAGGAAAAAAGCCTGCTGTTTTAAAGCCTGCAACTGATTTTGCAGCACAAGGCAAGAAAAGATATTTAACAATAGAGGATACACTTTCTTAATGTTAGAATGTTGAAAGCACTATTACTTCCAAATATTTATAGTATTTAGCTAGGTTTGTAATTACACCAAATCAGAAAAGGTACTTTGTTCTGATTGTTTTGCATCCAATGATCAATGTTAAAATGACAGCTGCTGTCCTCACTTAGTGCTAATGGGTGTGATTGATTTCAAAGTTATCTTCTGCATTCACACTAGGAAATACAGCAGATATCCTGTGACAGGTGTTTGTGTTATTTGGCAAAGAAGTTTTCTTAATCTATATCACGTTACTGTTCAGAGCACCCATGAGATATCGGGGCTGATTATGATTGATGTGTGAACGCGGAGAAGTCTCTGCCCAGAAAGATTATAGGAGCCTCATGGAAGGGGAAAGAGAAACCTGTTACCTGAAAGAGATGGAGTGGCTTGTCCAAGACAACCTAAACAGTCTCTGACAGGGTTAGGGTCCAGTCGTAGCTGTTAAGAGTCTGTATCTAGTCCTTCAGCCACTATGGTATCATTTAACCAAGGTAAGAAACAATACTGTGAAGACCCACTGGAATTAATAGCCCATACGTACAAGTTTAAAATTGTGTCCACATAGTTAACTAAATCAGGGTTTTGTTTACCTTTTGGTGGCAAATGCTATATGTCAGTTAAATGTATTTAGTTAATAAAGTTTTCTTATGAATATACATAAATCTGAACCAGCCATTTTTTTTAGGAAGTATAACTTGTCAGAACTCAGATAGCCAGAATGTTGTCTTTTAATTAAAAATCATTAACTTCCAACTGAAAATTTGCGCCTTCTGGGGTAGCTAAAGTGAATTCTTGTGGCCAAATGAGAGAGATTGTTCTGCATAAACATATCTTCCATCGCAGGAAATAATTGAGGCGAGAATACAAAATGTGTTTTCCATTTTTGTGAAGCCATGAGTATGTGATCTTTTCCTTCTGTCAAAGGGGAGGCTTTTTTTTTTTTTTTGTCTTCTAGCTACATCTCTTATGCCAAGTTCTAGTGCAGTATTCAGTCCCTCGGAAAGTTTCGTAAAGGCAGTATCCAAGCAGGAGAAATAGTTTGATCTGCTAATATGCCATCGTCTTTCCAACAGCGTCTAGCCTGCTTTTGTGGATTCCTATAAAGGTTATAGATTTATGGCAAGTATGACTTTTTCTAGTAAAAACTGAAGGCTATTTGCAAACTGCCACCTGAAGTAGAAATATAGGAGAAAATTTGGATAACTGTATTCTCCTTCCATTGAAGTCCATGGCAATTTTGAAGTGAATTTCAGTGGGAGCAGAATGAGGTCTGGTGACTGCAAGTCACTGCTGCCAGTAGCTGGAAGAGCTTTTTGGTTTTGCATTGCACAGGTGTTCAGTGAACTGAGAACTGTCCAAAAGATTTGCAAAAATGTTTCTGATAGAAGTTGCCAGTATTAACACTAGCTCTTGCAGGCATAGTCTGACTTTTTAGTACTTGCTGGGCTAGCATGATTACAGTTATCCATCCTACTACAAGCTGTTCACATGAGATCCCCAGCCAAATTTTCCCGACAGAACAGGCAATCCCATTAATTTTCTCATACTTCTGTCTTTTCTGGGGGCCAGGAACTCTACAGATGTTTTAGTTGAGCAGTTTCAGCACTTTTGATTCCACATATTTATAATTGTACAAGTAATGGATTTTTTGGTTTGGCCACTGAATTAAAAAACTGAAGGCAACTTTGGTTTAAGTAGACCAGAAAGAATTTTTGTTTTCAGACAAACTAAAACAAAAACTTGTTTAGTTTCAGTTTTCTTAGCCCTTTACTATTCTCTGTAATAAAAATAGGTCAAGTTCTAATTGAATTTAAATTTTCATTGGAAACATGGTTTTGAAAAAAAAGTTCAGAATACTTTTGGTTTAAAAATATTGAAAACCTTTTAGGCTTTTCTGTTTCCTTATTTTTTCTGGCTAATACTATCTTTTAGGTTGTGCTATTTGTGAAATTCACACATCCTTTATTTCCCTGAAGCAATGTGTTTTTGTATGTTCTGTGCTTTGCAAAATAGTTTTTCCCAACATTGTTATCAATGCATAAGTCATTCCTGTTGCCTTAGTGTTTAATTTAAAAAATAAAAAATTTACAAAGTGTTGCTTTTAAAAAGTACAACCTTAAAACCCTCACTTAGTTTGAAAAAGCTGTTTGTCGGCATCTGATATGGCTAGACTTGCATGACTAGAGTCGGTAAGAATTACAGCAGTACAGGTAACTTTCAGATAACAGATACAGAGTTAGAGGTATAAGAAAACATCTGTGATGGGACAGTTTGAAAATATTGAATTAGGTCAAAAAAGAGAATCTTTGCAGATTGAGAGAAAGCATAGAGAAATAAATAACCAAGGCTGGACACAGTCTTCCATTATCAGCAGGCTATTTTGCAATTTTCCAGCCTGAGCTTTCTTGCACTTCCAGTGGATCTGTTAATTGCAATTGTCAGGGACTATGTTAGAGCAGAATACCTGGAATCTAATTAAATCCAGTAGTTACTTTATTTAAGCAAGGTGAAACAGGTACCGTACTTGTTAGGAAACTCTGATTCTCCTTAGGACAACTTACTCAGGTATTCACACCCAGCAGCATAATTTAGGTGGCGCTAGGTGCCCAGTGGATTTACCTAATATGAACAAAAGAGCTTCTCTTACTTTTTTTTTTTAATTCGTCTCTTTCTTGTAATCAGAAAGTAACAGCTATTTTAGACTAAATATACAAGTTGAACCATATGCTGATAAATAGTGGACTATGTATTTTAGAAGCTGATGGAATTGAATGATTTGAACAAAGCTAATAACCTGCTTATCTTGTTGTGATTTTTTTTTTTTTTAGCTACAATAGACTTCAACTAACTATTTTAAAATACTTCCATACTTTAAAAACTTCCATACTGTTCAACAGCAGGGAGCTTACAATGAATGAATGCAAAAGCATAATACTGTGAAGGTAGTAATTGGATGGGAACATCACCTGTTTAGCTGAGCTGCTCTGAAAATTTCACATTACACAATAAATCTGTGCACTAGGAAGTTGTTTACATAGTATGACCGCTGTGAGAATGGTTTCAGAGGTCTTTCTGGAAGACCTCTGGAAGAGGAAGTTGATGAGGTCTTCTGTAGACAGGTGGAAGTACCCTCACGATCACAGGCCCTGGCTGTCATGGGAGACTTCAACCACCTGACGTCTGCTGGGAAGAGAGCACAGCTAGGCACAAACAGTCGAGGAGGCTCCTGCAGAGCACTGAGGATAACTTCTTGACACAGGTGGTGGAGATGCCAGCAAAGAGAGGTGCAATGCTAGACCTTGTACTAACAAAAAAAGAAGGTCTAGTTGGAGATGTGAAGGCTGGCGGCAGCCCTGGCTGCAGTGACCATGAGATGGTAGAGTTCAGGATCCTGCAAGGAGGAAGCAGGGCAACAAGTAAGATCGCAACGCTGGACTTCAGGAGAGCTAACTTTGGCCTCTTCAGGGAACTACTTGGAGGAATCTCATGGGGTAGGGCCCTAGAAGAAAGGGGGGTCCAGGAGAGCTGGTGCATCCCTCTGAGTAAGAAGTCGAGCAAAGCGGGCAGGAGAGCTGCATGGCTGAGCAAGAAACTCCTGGCAAAACTCCAACAGAAGAAGGAAGTCTACAGAATGTGGAAAAGGGGACAGGCCACTTGGGAGGAATATAGGGATATTGTCAGAGTATGCAGGGATGCAACAGGGAAGGCTAAGGCCCATGTGGAATTCAATCTGGCAAGGCATGTCAAGGACAACAAGAAGGGCTTCTTCAAATACATCAGTAGCAAAAGGAAGACTAGGGAGAATGTGGGCCCACTGCTGAATGCAGTGGGTCCCCTGGTGAGGAAGGATACAGAGAAGGCAGAGTTGCTGAATGCCTTCTTTGCTTCAGTCTTCACTGCTAAGGCCAGTGCTCAGGAATTCCAGGCCCTGGGGACAAGAGAGACTGTCTGGAGAAAGGAAGACTGTCCCTCGGTCGAGGAGGATCGAGTTAGAGATCATTTGTGCAAACTTGACATCCATAAATCCATGGGCCCTGATGGGATGCACCCACGAGTGCTGAGGGAGCTGGCAGGTGTTATTGCTAGGCCACTCTCCATCATCTCTGAAAGGTCAAGGAGAACAGGAGAGGTGCCTGAGGACTGGAAGAAAGCAAACGTCACCCCAGTCTTCAAGAAGGACTAGAAGGAGGAGCCAGGAAACTGCAGGCCTGTCAGCTTCACCTCCATCCCTGGAAAGGTGATGGAACAGCTCATCCTGGAGGCCATCTCTAAGCATGGGGAGGAGAAGAAGGTGATCAGGAGTAGTCCGCACGGATCCACCAAAGGGAAATCATGCTTGACCAATCTGATAGCCTTCTCTGGTGGAAGGACTGGCTGGGTAGATGAGGGGAGAGCAGGGGACGTTGTCTCCCTGGACTTCAGCAAGGCTTTTGACACTGTCTCCCATCACATCCTCGTAGGCAAACTCAGGAAGCGTGGGTTGGCTGAGTGGACAGTGCGGTGGATTGAGAAGTGGTTGGATGGCCGAGCTCAGAGGGTTGTGGTCAGTGGCACAGAGTGTAGTTGGAGGCCTGTAGCTAGCGGTGTCCCCCAGGGGTCAGTAGTGGGTCCAGTCTTGTTCATCGTATGCATCAGTGACCTGGAGGAAGGGACAGAGTGCACCCTCTGCAAGTTTGCTGATGATCCTAAACTGGGGGGAGTGGCTGACACACGAGAAAGCCGTGCTGCCATTCCGAGGGACCTGGACAGGCTGGAGAGCTGGGCGGAGAGAAACCTCCTGAAGTTCAACAAAGGCAAGTGCAGGGTCCTGCACCTGGGGAGGAATAACCCCATGCAGCAGTGCAGGTTGGGAGGCTGACTTGCTGGAAAGCAGCTCTGCCGAGAAGGACCTGGGAGTCCTGGTGGAGAGCAAGTTGATCATGAGCCAGCAATGTGCCCTTGTGGCCAAGAAGGCCAATGGTATCTTGGGGTGCATGAGGCAGAGTGTTGCCCGCAGGTGGAGGGAGGGGATCCTGCCCCTCTCCTCAGCCCTGCTGAGGCCTCCCCTGGAGTACTGTGTCCAATTCTGGGCTCCCTAGTACAAGAGAGACATGGCGCTGCTGGAGAGAGTCCAGCGGAGGGCTACCAAGATGATGAGGGGACTGGAGCATCTCTCCTGTGAAGAAAGGCTGCGAGAGCTGGGCCTGTTGAGCCTGGAGAAGAGAAGACTGAGAGGCGACCTCATCAATGTGTACAAGTATCTGAAGGGAGGGTGTCAGGAGGACGGGGCCAGTCTCTTCTCCGTGGTGCCCAGCGACAGGACAAGAGGCAACGGGCACAAACTGAACCACAGGAAGGTCCATCTGCACATGAGGAAGAACTTCTTGACTGTGAGGGTGGCGGAGCCCTGGACCAGGATGCCCAGAGAGGTAGTGGAGTCTCCTTCGCTGGAGATATTCAAAACCCGCCTGGATGTGATCCTGGGCAATATGCTCTAGAGGACCCTGCTTGAGGAAGGGGGTTGGACTAGATGATCTCCAGAGGTCCCTTCCAACCTTAACCATTCTGTGATTCTGTGATTCTCATGAGCAGAAGAATAAATGACCTTAAATGGGCATTTTATCAAGTTCTCTGAAAGAATTTTAAGCATACAAACTTGTGAACTAGCTCTTAGAAATACTAGGCACATGCTTTTCCTGCTGAGAAAGCGCTCATAGTAGTGACTTTCAGCTTTTCATAGTAGTCACTGAAGAGCGTTATTTAGGCAGTCACTTCCTGAGCTTAGAGGAAGTTCTAGAAGTGTTGGAGAAATTCAGATTAAGTACCATTAAGCAATCAGCTATGGCAAAAGTAGTGGTTTTTAAGGTATATCCCTATAGGGCGATTGTGCAGAACCACTCTTCTCAGGGATGCTTTCAGGGAGATGTCTTGCTTTCCTGATCCTCCTTGTGCATATATGTACTGCAGCTGCAGGGTCTGAGGTGGCCCTGACTCCTCATCTTGCTGCTCTATTGCGTGCAGATGCTGGGGAGGAACATTTGTCATCTTCCACATGAGTGCAGGAATGAGGGTCAGCTGCAGTCTGGGCTCTGATAGAAACAACTCAGATTTTAGGGCTAAAGGTTTTTGTTGTTAGTAGTGTGGCCGAGTGCTGGCAGGGGGTGGGGCAGGGATTATCCTGGCACCCAGGTAATGGAGAAGGGGTTTACCTACTCCATTGTTGCTGCTCCAGTTTAATAACCTCTCCTGTTCAAAGTAAGAGAGGAATCCAAGTAGCAAGAGATCTTACAGCGTCTGTGTGGGTCTGCTTAGATCAGTTCCCAGGCGAGGCAGATTCCCTGTGCCTCTGGATATGCACTGTAATGTGCACAGGTCTGGTGCATGAGGGCTTTCTACACAATGCAGTTGCTCCCTCGCCCATGGAGGAATAGCGTGTCTTTGATAGGCAATGTGCTTCTGAGGTGAGCTTTTGAAACAAAAATCTCCAGGCTGGGTTGGCATGGGAGGCCAGCAGTGGGAAGGAAGAGAGTGAAGAAAAGGAAAAGAGAGATGAAAACTTAGATTTTAGGATGCATTACACTTAAAATTCTGAGACTGTTCCACTGATGGGCAACACAAAGAATTAGATTTACAATTTGAAGTAAGTTCTGTAGTAAAATGATTGGACTGATGAAGCAATCTCTCTCACTAAATTGCTTTCCTAGGAGCCTATCCTGAATGGGGCTGTGCAGCTCTTTCTGATATCTGAGCATCCTCAGTTCTCATTGTCTTCAGTGGGAATTGAACTCCTCACTGGGTGATTAGTCCCTTACACGTCTGATTTTTCTACTGCAAACTGAAAGGTGCCTTTACTTTCAGTTAGCAGCCATAGCTAACGCTCTTTAAGTGCAAGCTTTAGCATGCTTGCATCATTGGATGGCTCTTTTGTGAGGCTTGCACTTAAGTGTTTGTGAATATATTCTTTTCCTTGCTACTTCCTGGAGAAAGGATCCATGATAATCTTGTTACACTGACTGCATTACATCAGCAAATAAAACATACAAAATAGCTGATGGTAACCTTTTCCAAAAATAATCCTGTCAAAAGCCCACAAGACAATATTTTCTTTTTTAAAGTAGAACGCGTTTTGCCTTCGAAAAGGAAAGGAGACACTTCAAAACATGGTGAGAAGCCTCATTAGAATGGAAGATAAATGAAATAATGAAAGGGAGATTTTCTACCTTTCCTTTCCATGAGAGAAGACCTGCTAAAATGTGATATATTTACAGTCCTCATGTTGCTGAAGATATAAATGTTTTTGCTTTCATGATCTCCATTTGTGCTACTGTGCATTTTGGTTTGATGGATTGTGGAGCACTGGGTGTTGAGAGGAAGAGAATCAATAGCATGGTACAAAAGATGAAGTAACTGATGGAACATCAATAAAGGCTAAAAGTTGCCATAGGGATTCGAATCTTAAAGAAGAGCTTGAGAAAGTATATTAAGAAGGATTCGCTGCTCCTCCCCTTGCGCTTATAGCCTTTATTCCATGAGTAGAGCTCACCTGGGGGTTCTTGTCAAATACAGGGCTGGAGGAGTTGTTTCTTTTCAATGTCTGTATAGTGCCGAATGCAATGCCCCTGGGCGCAGGGTCTTCTGAGCGCTGTTGCAGTGTCATTGCTATCTAGCGCGATAGCTGGCATGAATAAGAGTGGAAGAGCTGAGCACTAGTAGTCTGGTGTGATGTTAAAGGGGCTCAATGCATGCAAGCTGAATGGGAGGAGAACTTTGATCATGCCGAAGTTATTTGCTGTTTAAGAGAACTAGTGTATGGACCTGCAACACATGTGAGCGCATAACCAGGAGTGTTCCCAACCAAGAGTGTTCCCACGTGACCCCTGTTTGCCCTAGTGTTAGCATTGTACAGTACCATGTTCAGTGATTTGTCAGGATGCAGTCTGGAATATTTAATCCCAAATAAATGGCCGTTTGCTGAGTAACATACTTTTCAAGTTAAAGAAGGGTGTCTCATACAAAATGGCTACCTCCACTGTCCAAGCAGAACTCCAGTGGGTTTTTTTTGCTCAGGTATGGACCAAATGAGGTTACTCTGTAATTCTGAGCTATAAAACAACAAAATTGGGGAATCCTTGAATCATTTGCCCTGCAGACAGAAATCTGTGTGAGAGGTATTTTTCTTCCCATAGTACAAAGATGTTTGATGAAGTCCATTATTAAATGATGTACACTGCAGATATGCAGTAGAATTGTGATTTCATTGCTAGCTTTCATAAGTATCTTTATGCAGGAGGCACACACAAAGCATCACATTAAATTTTATGGTAAAAGGTGCTACTGAATGTGAGTGAAGGTATCACAATATGCCTCTTAAAATGTCTGCTCTAAATTCCAAATGTTCCTCTCCTCATGCTTATCTTCTTGTTTCTAAAATGTTTATCAGTACTGCTTTCACAATTTATTTCTTTATTTTTGTTTGTAACATGAAGCAAAAAAACCTTCTGGTTGCACATTGCATTCTGAAATTGTATTCATTGCTCACACGTGCAAGAATTCATACTGATGTCACACTCCGGATTTTAGTTAGAATTCTGACTCCATCACTCTCATAGTTTAAAAAAAAATCACTAAATAAAACAAGTAGCTTTGTCACAAAGACAAACCAAAATCAGCCGAGGCAAATTAAGTTAGAGCCATAAACATTCCTCCTCTGAATTCAAAATAGTTTTTGAAACAATGGTCTTTTAGGTGAGTACCACTAAACTAGTATGGGGAAGCTAGGCTGTTAGTATTGAAAACCTCAGATGTTTCTATCTAAGCAAATTGTCTGGGAATTGCCTAGTAAAATATGCCATTATAAAAATAAAGCTATTAAAGCAAGGTCGGCGTCATGATTTTTCTTCTTTCGCAGGTCAGGTGGTATTTTCCAGTACTAACTTTTAGAGTTGAAATAAGTTAATGCAGAAATCAAGTCTAGATTGTACATCTGTTTGCTTAGTTCATAGCCAAGCCTTCACAAAAGGATGCAAAGGAATGCACTGTTTTGAAGTGCATTAGCATTATTAGTAAGACATTAAAACGTGACATGTTTTAAAAAATATTACTTCTGCCAAAATATATGGTTATGTTGGATTCTGTCTTCCAAGGGATAGTGTACTTGATCCAGCAATACATTTAAGCTTAGGACTAATTTCAAGCATGAGAACACAGAAGAACTACTCACATGCTTAGAGTTAAGCACAAGGTTAATTGCCATGCTGTGAGAAGATCAAGTGTTCAGCCATAAGGACCTGACTCTGCCAGTCTCACTGGTTTATTCTGCAGTGGGACACCTATGAGGTTTCACCCCATTTACACATGAGTGATGGAATCAAACACACTACTTAAGCCTTAAATCTAAGAGGTGAAATTTTAACCTCTGTGATCAGGACTTCTCCCTTAATGTTGCATATGTCTAACTTCTTTGGCAGCTTGAGATTCACAGGGGTCTGTGGAGAGAGTCCTTCAGGGACTACTGCTTTGCAGATGTGGCTGGAGTAGGGCCATCAAGTGCAAGTAGCGAGACAGCCTAGTTTAGCACAAGGAGATAAACCATGCCTTTTACCAGCTGCAGTCAATGTTCTCTCTGAGTTCAAGCCTTTGATCTAAATCAGGGGACCATGACCCACACTGTCCTATATCACAGATGGGTGTGCAAAGCAACAGACGTTTGAGGGGTTTAGATCTTGTTCTACTTCTTCATGGTTCTCGATGCACAGTCTGCATGCAAACCTGCAGGTCTGAGTTTTAATGCTTCTTGGGGCAGGCAAGGGATGAGAAACTCAGATACTTCAAAAAAGCTTCATAAGTCACAAAATCCAGTTCCTGCCCAGATTTGCTAATTTATTGAAGGAGACAAAAACCCTTTTCTGGCTTTACTTTCAGGTTGCTCCTATAATTAAAGAGAGGATGATGAAGAAGGGCAGCATGATGCTTGGGTATCAGCCTCACCGGGGCAAAGTCAACTTCTTCCGCCAGGTGGTCATCAGCCCACAAGTGAGCCGAGAGGACATGGACTTCTTGCTGGATGAAATGGAGCGCCTTGCCAAGGACTTGTAGCGCTATTTCCACAGCACCAGGTGTTGCGCTTATGTGTGATATTTGTGGAGAAAGAGTGGCAGCAGCATTCTGGTGCTATCTTGTGAAAGGTAGTAAAGAGCTTGACATATAGCTTGGAAACTGTCATTTTACATAGTGATGTTAAGGATCTTGCAGGTAGACTACCCCTCCACAGGAAAGTATTTGCTGATGGGGGCTGAAGATGGCCAGGGGCAGGCCAGTGCTTGCAGCACCACTGCCATTCTGGGAAGTGTTTCCTAGACAAGGAAGCACTTCTGAAAATGGTATCTGTGTCCCAGGTAGGGCAGCTATTTACAGGGTGCCTGTGCACACCGTAGTTCAAACCAGTCACTTAAATATGCAGGCAATACTCCTCTAAAGTTACTGTTAGGAGTGAATTTAGCTCAGGGAGCTTAAAAATGCTAGCTAATACTCTGACGACTCTGTTGATAGCTTAGTTTGGTACATGTTTAAGGATAGAGGCCTGGTTGGTAGTCACACTGATAAGACTGGAAATTGAGGACATTCATGAAGATTTCCTCAGGGCCCTTAAGTAGGGCAGTTGCCCAAATTTTTCACAATGAGGACAGTTAGGCAGTGGAACAGGGGCCCCCAGGGGTTGTACAGCCTCTGTCCATGGAGATTTGCAGGACCTGGCTGGACAAAGGCCTGAGCAACCAACATTGACCCTGCTTTGAGCAGGCTGAGCTAGTTGGCTTCCTAAAGTCCCTTCCAGCCTGAAGACATGGTTGGACTTAGTCAGTGTTTGCAAAGGTTTCCCACCCAAAATGTCACTGCAGCTTTAGTAGAGCTGAGAATGTTGGAATAGTATCTCATAGTTTCTTAAATCTTTGTTAACAGGAGATACCTATCATTTCTGAACTACTGTTCACCTTCCTCTATTTTTAAAGAGTTAACATTTTTTTAGCAGCTTTTACTGCACTTTAAAATGATAACAGAGAAACAATGAAATGTATTTATCTGAAAGATAAGTATTTTTATGCATCATGACTATTTATAAAGAATATAGCAAAATGACATATTTGTCAGGGTCTGTTTGGATTTTCCTCCAGATTTAGGACGGCTAAATCTCATGTAATCAATTTATGATTTATATTCTGGTACTGAGATTAAGATGGTGGTGATCAATGAAAGTCTGCCTGTGATTTTAAGGTGTGAACAGTCAGAGAATTTTTGGTCAATCTTAATTTGAAAAATTAAATTCTAAACTTTGTATTTATGTGTTAAGAATGACAGTATGCTTTTAATTTATTTTTCATTCTAGCTATAAAATGATCCATTTTATAAAGATAGAAATCATAAATATATTTTTGGAGTGAAGTTCTTGCAGCAAACTTAAGGAAGTAACCAGGTCTTTCAACTTGTAAATCAGCACACACTTTGATGTTTTAGTGTTTGTACCCTACTTTGTCTTTGAGGTAGCACTGACCAATATGAATTTTTCTACTGTAATGTTTTCTGTATTACTAAAAACATAATGCTTTCTTGTTTTCATTTCCTACATTGTACTAGGTTTCAACATTGCATGACATTCCCACTTTCACTCTCCAGGATGATGGTATGGAAAGTTTAACAAGGTCATAGTCACTGTCAGAGCAGTAGATAGGAGCAAGAGTCACTTCATAGCACTTGACAAATGGCTTTAACAAGGTACTGGAAATGAATATTCTCGTGCTGTTATTGTGAGCCAAGCACCACATTGATATTAGTGGAGAGTTCTACATAAAAATGAATGGCACACTATAGCCACTGGATTCTGCCCTGTAATACCCGCAGGATTTACATCATCATTTATTACCTCATGCTTCTGGGTGTACCAGGTATCGTGATCTTGGGAAGCACTTGTCGTTCAGGGCTGTAAAGCTTATTTAGCCTCGCAGCCATTCTGGATGGAGCTCAGAGAATGCAAGGGGTGCTGAATGGAGGGGATGATTTTGCTGTTGCCTTGTGAGATGCATATAGACTGTTAACACTTCTCTTTTTCCACCTTGAAGGGAAAGTCAGAATACAGCATCAGGATTTTTTGATTATGGTCCAGATTCTTGGTGAGTTCTTGATTCGGGGGAAGATATGCCACCTTCTATCAGCTAAGAATTTGTCTTGTGGTGTTTTGTGGCACCACTGCTAGCAAAAAGTGTTACCATCTTGTTTCTGTTCATGTTAGTGCTTTCCTCTGTTTCCAGATATTGTGACACTCAGGGTACTTGTTGGACTGAAAAAGCACAGTTCCTTTCTGTGGTTGCAGTGTCTATAGTATTTTTTAAAAGAGAGCAGAATGGAACATTTTCAGTGTTTGCAGAAAATAGATCTCAGATCAACATGTGCAGTTTTCTTCAAAGGTAAAGATTAACCTTCCAGCATGATGTGAGTAGCTTATCTGATCTCCTTATATTTTCTGTTATTTCTGACTCCTTATCATGTCCAAAGCATGCAATGTGAAGGTCTTATTTCAGGATTATAAGGTCATTTTCTTATAGTTACTTATTTAGGACTAGTATGTACAAAATGTCTATTTTGTACCTGGTGATTTTAATAAAAAGTGAAGTAAAGGACACTCCTATAAATACAGAATGTGTTTGTCATTTGTCAATCTAAAACTGCAGAGATATGTGTAAAGAAGGTACGAATAAGCTCTCCAGATGGAGGAACAGCAAACTGCCTGCACAGCTTTAAAATGCAAAACCTAGTTTAACCCTATTGCAGGATGTGGTTTATCTGCATGCTGTGCCCATATCATTTTTAATAAACATCTTGGATGAAAATGTGTCACTATTTATCTTGCTCTTGCTTTCAATTGCAGAATTTAAATCATTTTTGCAGAAATGGCTCTTTTATTTCTTTTTTAAATATTCTAGCTAGATGGGGTTGGCCCATGAGCTACCACTCCTAGTTATTGAGAAGCACCGTCTTTCAGGGTGTTAAGCCAAGTTCTGGCAGCGGTCAGGTACAGGTATAAATCAATGCAGAAACTAATTCAGTGGCTGTTTCTATCTTGGTAATTTCTTGTGTCTAGTTTTAATAATCTGTTTTTTAATATGGAGCTTTATGAAATGAACAAAATACTTAGGAGGGACACCGAGGCAATTTTTATTATTGGTTGGGTGGATCCATCTTGCAGAAACTTTGAGTGTATGAGCATGTTGTACTGGATCCAGTGCAACATCACTCATGCAGATCATAACTCCCATTGATTTGACCAGAAACCCTTGCTGGGTGGGGCCCTGAGTTCTACCACTGAGATCTTTCATTTCAACAACAGCATTTTGGCACTGAGAACATCGCAGTTTATCTATTTGAGGCTCATGCCTGGAGATTCAGATTTATCTTTATTTCTGTTAGCCTGAATTGAAATGTGTTTTAACTTATATCCTTTAATGATGCAATAAGATGCTCTTCAAATAGCATGTGACCATTAAAGGACAATAGTCCTTCTGAAAGCCTGGTAGAATGGGAGGGTTTGCATGCCTAGCTAGTCAGGTAAGAGGGGTTAAAGGCCTCTTATATGTCTGAGGCTTCCTCATGCACACAGACCACAGCGTTACTTCATGCTCAAATAGCGTGTATTTTTAAATCTTTTGGTAGCATAATAGAACTCACAAAACTGTAAGTGGTGGAAAGTAGAGTAGGAGAATAAGTCATAAATGCTAAATGGTACATCTGCCTCTCCTTACTATATCACATATGAGCTCTATGAAAAGCCGATGGTAAGCTGAAAGACGTAAGTCTAGTAAGAGCTATGTACAATAAATACTATATACACAGTTTTTAAGTGTGTAAAAATCTTAGAAATGTTGTAATTTGCGGAAAAGTACTTCAGGAAAGAAGAAATACATTAATTCAGGAGTAAGTAGCAATGCAAGTTCTGTGGAGTCTGTTGGGAACAGCGAAAGCTAAGGGTAGAGAGCTATAGCTAATAGAGAGCTGTAGCTAATATAACCTAGTCCAATTAACCTTTCTTGAATACCCCACCTGTCTTGTACTCAAGCATCTAGCCTTTTGTTTAATGGTAATAAATTAAACCTTTTTTCTCTTTGTTAAACTTGTGTAGTAATAAGAGTGCTTTTATTGTGATCTAGTAGACATTGGGCATTTCATTCCTTGAGAAACAGTTGCTCTACCTGCAGGGTGTATTTGCGGTGTCCTCAGCATGTGCTTTGGAGCTCTTGGCAGTTGGAAGTGGACTTTTTCTACATCAAAGCTACAAGGAGCAATTAAGGGACTGACAACCTTCAGTGCAGGGGTGGCAAAGAGGAAGTGCATTTAGCAGAGCTACTCAGCACTGCTTTGACAGGAGGTGGCAATGCAAGTGGTGGGGGTGACTGCCTGCTCAGGGGGCCACTTTTCCTGTTGTGTTAAGGAGTCCATCTTGTCCCATCAACAGTTAAATAGAAATCCCATCAGGAGATCTTCAGACAGTGGGGAGGAGATGTGAAACTGGTCAGTTTGTTATCATTTGCACGTGTACTTGTGTCCTCATGTTAGGAGGTGAAGTGGCCTGTTTTGGGCCACAACCTTGTCTTGTCCTGTGTTCAAAACTACTTCTGAGCAGTCAGGCCATTTCCAATGTTCGTCTTTTGCTATAAACCTACAGAGCCTTCTCACAGCTGCTTAGACTGCAGGAACTGAATAAGGAAATGAGGTAATAAGACCTGGAAATAGGGAGAAAAATCTACCTAGTAGTACTGACTGGAGCAGAGAAGGTTCCTTAAGACATAGTAGTATTCATTGGCATCAGACGCTCTCCCATAGGCTTTGTTTAATGTTAATAATTATCTCTCTGTCTGCAGATAAATTTGTATCATATTCATTACTGACTTTTAAGTACCCATTCTGAACAGCTCCCAGATCTGCATAGCCTCCCTTCCCTGTTTGCTACTGGTATGGGCCTTGAACAGGAGAGAGGAGTGTGTTCAGCCTGGAAATTGGTTGTAGGTGAGGCCCCCCTCACGTGCCTTCCCTGCTTCCTGTGGCTTAATTGGTAAATGTTGATAAACCGTCTGAGCTTATAAGTACTATATGCGGTACAGTAACTGCTAAATATCCCTACTGTTACATCCTGAAATAATGCAATTGCAAACATTCATTATGTCTTAATTGCTCATGCTAATTGCAGGTTAGATGCAATCAAAGCAGCGCTATCTGGCAAATGTACTGTGCAACCCGTGAGAAACCCTGGTAGAGGGGTTTTCTTTCTTTAAATTGAATCTAGTCTCCCACAATTACATGTTTTTGCTTCAGATGTACAATTAGATGTTATTACTCTAATTCTGTAACTACACAATAATCAACCAAAAATTACATTGAGGAGCAAAACAAAACAAGGAAATCTGCACAGCAAGAGGTACAATAAAAAGAACGTCAAAGGTTTCAAGGCAAACCCACAAAAGGAAATAACGATAGTGTGAATGATTAACCTCTGCTAAATCAAAGGTTCATGAATATGCTGTGTAGCTGGGCTGCAGCAGTGGAATGAGGTGGTAGCTGCTATAAAATCATCAAAGGACTCACATACATGCCAGCATCTCTGCAGTCTGCCCCAGAATAGCATGGTCTATCCATTTATTCTAGAAGAGCCCTTAAAGAGGACAACATACTTCGTAGTACAGTAACGATTTTGTAATTTATCTGAGTAAAGTTTGTTTTAAAGCATTCTTAATAGTAAAAGTGAAATTGAAAAGGCAATCTTGAAAAAAAATCCGGAGGAGATGACCACCTTAAGCCATAGTAGCTCATGTACAATTGGTGTAAAATTGATCACATTTTTTTAAATTAATTTTGTAAAAAAATCCTTATGGTCTGCATTATATGAAGGCTAAAGTCAAACAATAGGGAGTGAAGGACAGCAGCCTTTAATAGCTCTGTCAAACACCGGTGTTCCATTTTGATGAAGGAATTTATTTCTTCTAAGTATCTTGGAGAACAGTAATTTCTAGACAGCTATTTAAAAATGGAAAGTATGATGAAAGCACTTGCCATGAAATAGCGGAGGCCCATGGAAAACATCTGCCTTTGGGACTGTGTGGTCTGTATTGTCCTCTGCACAAAGCTGTTCTTCCAAGAAAACTTCTCCCAGCTGGTTGTTCTGGGAATTGGCCCCTCAAATCCAGCAGGCACCAGCAGCTGCTGCTTTATCCAAGTTGCTCCCTCGTTCCAGGTGATCGGGATTTTTACTCGTTCTGATTTTGTGACTTCTCTCATGCCTGAACATCGTACGTATTTTCAGAGGGAGATTTTGAGTATTTGGCAGGAAAAGTGTGGGAATAGCACAAGAGGGAAGATTGAAAGCAATGTTTAGGCTGATATCTCAGAATGGAGTTTTGCATCTCTTCATCAGCAATGAAGTTTTCTAGATTCTGAGGTGATAACCACTCACTATTTCTGTCAGAAGTATGACAGCGCCAAGATCAGGGCTTCTCAGTGCACCGTACAATGCTGGGGACCAGTCTGACCTTAAAAAAATTAACTAAGACAAAGCCTGGGAGAAAGAAATGTTGGTTGTCCTGGTTTACAGATGATGCACAAGGAAGTTAAAGCTTCTGTATTAGTCAAAACTTGCACTGTGGGTATAGAAAAATTATTGAAGAAATCAATAACAGAGGATATGGTAGTGAATGAAATATGGGATGTTACGTGATATGGGCTTACCAGAGGGAGATGGTGCCAGACTGACCAGATAGCTTTCTGTGAAAAATTGGTTTTCTAGACCATGCAATGGAGAAGATGTCATTTTCCTGGACTCCATTGTTGTATTTGATGTAGTATCATTTGGAGAAGCCTAGATAAGATGGGGAGGAGGATAGAAAACAGAAGGTGGATAGGAGCTTTCTGGGGAGAAATGAAAATGTGTAGTGGAGAAAAGAAAGATACCACTCAAGTATTGGTATTGATTCCGGGCTAATTGGGTTTCAGACTTTCATCACTGACCTCTTCACAGAGATTATTCATGTGCTCATGAAGCTTGTTGATGATGAAGCTGAGCTGGCAGCTTTGCGGTTTGGCATATGTGTGAAGCTTGGGGATTTTAAGAGCCGAGGTGTTAGGAGAGGGAGCACTTGGTCATACAAAGTGCAAAGTCCTTGGGGACTTGCAAAAAGCTGCAAGAGCTGTTGGTGAGAGGTAGGATGTAGTAAACACGTGGGAGACAGGAAATTGTGGGCATGAATATAATGTTGGCATAAACAGTGCAGGATCCCTAAATGCCACATAAATACAGAAACTGAACCAAGAAAGGAGGTGATAAACATGAAAGCAGAAATAGCCTTGCAGCTGGAGCATGGCAGCAAAGACGGCAGAGCTGGGGCAGGCAGTGGCTGTCGCAGGCCTGGCGTCACGCAGCCCTTGCGTTATGGGAAGCCCCGGCCATGAGCTGCCACGCTGGGCGCTGGGCTCATGGTGCCGGGCTGTGAGGTCACACGCTTCATCTGCTGGTGCATTGGCTGCTAACGAGCCCGCCACGCAAACGAGATGGCTCCTCCAAAGGGTGTCTTGGCCACATCACATTGGCTTCCCCATGGCAGAGGGGGGATTAGGACTTTTGAGTATTTTTCGGCTGGCACTGATTTGTCAGAAAATGCTGCTTTGCACTAGTCAGAATTTCCTGTGAAAAACATTGTATTTCAGTAGACTTCAAGGAAATATAGGCGCAGTTTCACTGCATACCTTTGGTCATTTCTTGCCATCCTACCTAAATAGTGATGGAGACGTGTTTCCGGCATGTGTAATAACCTTTGATCCCGCTGGTGCATTTGGGGCAGCTGGGATTTGGGCTGAGCAGCGGGAAGCCCCGAGCGGTGCAGCTCCCAGAGTCTTTGCCCCTCAGCCGAGCAGGAAGCCCTTGCCGCTGCTCTGTACCAAGGCTGCAAGTGGGGCCAGGAGCACACGAGCCACACAGAAGCTGCGGGGCCTCAGGCTGCTGAGTTTCCATGTTTAATTTTCTTTAAAGCAAAAAGTCTGTTTTTTAATATATTTCTCTTTCCATGAGCAGTGTGAGTGTTCTGTGGCTAATTATGAAAGAGGATGTTTGCAGCCCCCATCGCCTCGTGTAAATTTTGGACTTTCCCATCAAACCAAATTTCCAGCTTTTTGGTCACTCTGAACTCAGATTTTTGGAAATAGAGACCAAACATGGAGTGTTAAGCATGGGGCAGGAAAGGCTCTCGTGCTGTTGTCTTGACTAAATGCCTTCTGTGCTGAGATAGCCTGGAGATTGCAGCCAGCTAGCGGCTAGCTGGTGTTTAGTCTGCTCTTAATGACCTCAAACGCTGGCTGCCCTTTGGCCTGGCCATGTAGACTGTTAACCACATTTAACAACTCACAGAAGTTTTTCCTAGTGGCGAACCTAAATCTTCCTTGATGCATATGAAGTCTGTTGCTGACCTATTGCCCATGGTTACAGGCAAGAGAGATTTTTTTTTTTAACCCCTCTTTGCAACTTCTCCATATTCCAACATGGAGCAGATAATAATCTGCTCTCCCCTTAATGGTCTTCGTCGCTAGCCCTGAATGACTGTCATTTTTTCCACGTTTCCTCATCGACTGTGTTTGAAAGGCTTCTGTTTCTGCTTTTGCCCCAAACAAGCTGTAGCAATCCTCAGACACCATACCAGAGCTGAAAAAAAAAAAAAGGGTTACTCGTATGTCTCGCAGACACCACTGCTGTTTGTACCAATCATGGGACGATGTTTGCCTTCTTCCAGCACAGCGAGACACTATTGACTCTTCCTAGGTTTGTGATTTACTCTGACTGCTCAAGCCTCTTTCGCCAACTGCTCCACACGGCTCTTCCCCATTAGATATCTGTACACTTAATTACTCCTATTTCAGTGTTCCTATGCAAGAGAATCATGTTTTTTTCAAGACATTTATTCCATCTTTCAAGAGCAGTTTGAATTCTTAATCTGTCGGGCAGCACGCTTGTGGCCTTGTGTAGCATGGTAAAGTTTGCAAATTTCATAAGCATATATATTTTAGTCCATCATCTAGGCTATTATTTAAAATACTGAGTAGGTCTAGACCCTGTGGCATCCTGCTCAGCACCTCCTAGGGTTCTACATGGGAATTGTTATGTCTTTCAAGCCAGTTTTGCACCAACTCTGTACTTAAATTTAGACAATCCCTATCTTGCTAATGTCATTTGAGGCACTGTCAAAAGCCTTACTGGAGGGAAGAAGAAAAAAAAAAAGTGTCTTTGAAAAGTCTTTGGTTCAGCATAATTCAGCCTTGACATATACATGTTGACTCCAACCCTGTCCTCATTATTTTCCAGTCACCTTGAAATAATTTGATTCCTCTCACCCCCTGGGAAGCAGGGAACTACAGGGGTTACCCAGCTCCCCCTTCCTCCTTTTTAGTGGTAGGTACGAAGTCAAAGACGAGCATGGCTGGAGCTGGGATTGCTTCAGGCGGTCCTTTTGGACATGATGGATGAATTTCCTCTAGATCAGCCAGTTTGAAGTAACATAACATATCTACATGTTTTCCAGCCTATTCTTCTCCTGTGTCAGTTTGAGAATGAATCCTCTGTCATCTGGTTGTGGTTACAAAGACTGAAACAACCAAGTACTGAATCTTTTGGCTTTTTTCAGCCAATATTTATTTTGCTAGGTTTCTTTAGAACTGGAGTATGAAGACATTGTTTTAATCCTGCAGTATTCAGCCTGGCAAGACAGTCATGAAGGGGAGAGTGTTTCATCAGGTATCGGCATAAGACAATAAAGAAGAGCTCCTGCCTCATGTAAGAGCCCTTTCCCTGTAACTACTGTCTTAATGAACATGCTATATGCAGCTCACAATGCTTATAATTTCATTTTGATTACTGCAGGAGGACAATTAACCCAGTTATTTAAAAATACAATTCATACTATAGGGTATATAAGAATGGAGTCACAAGTGTACACAAGTTATCCATCAGAGCATTTAATATGCCCAAGTTAATAATTTTAGTAGTGCCAACACGTGTTGCTCAAGCAAGAAATGTGGTGGTGATTGCTAGAGGAGTCGTTCCCAATATAACATTCATACATTCCTATTGCTAATGTATTGGAAGCACATATAGGAAAGGAAATGAAAAAAAGATGGCCGTCATCATTTGACCTGTCTGACCTTGTATCCAAAGCTCATTTCATGCATTTGTTTGTGAAATAAATTTCCATCTCTTCTAGAACAGGACAGGTATGGTAAAATACAGGCATGCAGATCAGCCAAACGACATAGCAATCAAGAATCAGTGAGGACTATCAAAATTATTACTGAAAAATTGAAAGGAAAAAATTTCTTTGTAAAAATCCATTGTATTTCTCTCTAGGATTTTTGAATCAAATACTATGTATCAGTAGCAACAATGTGAAGATTTAAAGAAAATGCTACCCTTTAAACTGTTCTATGACCAGCCTCCATTTGTTATTGTGAAACCCATATTGTCTGTGCTAAAAACCTGCCTCTCTTCTGTAGATGTGTAGATCAAATTGCTGAACTCAACCCTATCATCGACTTCAACAGTGTTACAGTGGAATGAAGGGCTGGTAGGTTGAGCCTCAATGAGCATCTCTCTTAACACTTGTCCCTGGAAGCACGTGGAGTGGGGTTCATGTCACCAAGCTTTAGTGGTCTGAAAATTAGTTATCTATGTTTAAGACTCCTTAGTGGTTCCCTTTATAGTCATGGAGAGCAAAGTGCAGCTCCAGATGGAAGGGCCTGCCCAAAATAGGGCAGAAGCCAATTTTTGAACCAATCTACGAATCTGGTGATGCTAGAGAGAATCTGCTGCGCGTCCCCCTTGGCAGTGTTTTACTGAGAATATTTATATTCAAAGTGGATCTTCTTCTGCCAGAATGTTTTGCTCTAGAGCTAGTAAAACCAAATTAGACTCTTCCCCAGATCAGGAATGAATTTTGTCTGATTATGTGTGTCATGGCTGTAATAAACAGTTTATACATGGGCAAATGCTGTGTTTAAGTATGGCTGGATCCTGTTTGGTTTACTGTGATTAACCTAAACAATTTATAAATGGATGAAGTAAGTTCATTCAAATTCTTTCCTCCATTTCCTATGGCTTTGTTAAGATTAGTTACTTAAAAGCAACCATTCCAGAAACGGTCTCAGGACAAGCAAATTAATGAATGTTAACATTCCTACATTAAAATGAAATCACCTTATTCCCCCCTCCCCCCCCCATTTAATTAGGCTTACATGTCCTTTCCAGAGGTACTCAGGCTAAACAACCTGCTGCTTAATGGGCAATGCAGTTAATACCTTAAAACCCATGGGCATTTCATGCTGCTGTTGAAGGTATTCCAAGAAAAATTCCAGCCTAATGCCCTGCAAGTTGCTTCTGCAGACTCCTCCTCACGAGTGGCGCTGAAGTCTTGGTGATGTTGTCATGTTGCAGCCATGTCTCTTCTGCCTGTCCCCAGGGGATTAGCCAAACAAAAGGAGCTGTGTCTTCAGACTGTATGAGCAAGTCTGTGTAAAAATGTGCAAGGCTTAACAACCGGAAAAGTAAAAGGCCATGGTATGACATTTCTGTCCTGTTCAAAACCTTTTAGCAAAATAAAGGCATGGCTTACTTTCGTCTGCCTCCACAGATACACCAAGGATGATGGCGAGGGAGTATCTCAGTTAAAGAGAATCAATACCCAGCTTTAATTTCACCAAAGAAGGAAGACTTGGCTTTTCAGGAATGAGACTGGATTCAAATATCAAGTGCTCTCATCTTTCCCTTGCTAAGTGCCTTTGCTGTGGCCGAGCTGCTGGGGAACTTGCTGGCTGTTAACTGCTGCGCCGCAAGTTATCCTTCACCTGGGCGGCAGCACTGGGTAACATTTTTTTCTTGGTGGCGTGAGCAGATGTTCCTTGTGTTTTCTTTTACCGAAAGCCTCTTTCTGAGAGCTTTTAGTTCAGTTTTGTTACATACAGGATGAAAAACTGTTTTTTGTCATTCCAGACATTTATATATCCAGTAAAAAAGGCTTTGCTCTTTCAAAAAATGGTATTTTATTTTGAGTCTCAAATGATCGCTGCAATGACTTGCAGTATTCCTGAGTAGGCCTTGTAGTCCCATCTTCATCTTTGATGTAGGTGCCCATTGCCACTCCTGAGCCTGGGGAGGCATTTCTGAAACATTGCCAAATGATGTAGCCCCAATTTATAAATTTAATATCAATTTAATATCACTATTTTTCTAATCTTATAATACTGGGTAATCATAGAGTAGACAACCTTGCTAGATTTGTACAGAAATCCTCTAAGTATTCACATACATTTAGCAGGAAGGTAGTACATAAAGGCCAGCCTCTGTGTGCGAAATATTTGCAGCATTGACAGATGGACAGATACTTATCTCAAAGGAAGTTTATACTATCTTCTGTTTGAGAAATAGAAAGACAGTTCTCATCCTCAAGGAAAAGCATGAATTAGATGTAATCATTATTGTTCATAAAACATTTTCTAGCCTTAAATGGTCTCCTGAAAAGTTAAAGCATGAAGACTTTGGCATATTTATAAAAGAAATCAGTTTTAGCAAGTCTGTTTCTAGAATTCTTTGTATGAGATTCAAAGTGCCAGGCTTTGGCTTTGTAAGGAGCTGGGCTAAAGAGCTCCCTTTCTGTGGCTTAGCCTATAGCGCTGATAATAAACACATCTGATGCCCCATACCTGCTTAGGTTATCCTGAATAACAACCTGCCTTGAACACTTCACGCAGCCGGACTGTGCCTGAGATAATGTGCTCAAACCTGGACATTTTGGAGGTCATTTCATTAAGCTGAAACTGAGCTGCTACATGCAATACAGCAAACATGGTTGCACCCGGGCTGGGAAGGCTACAGGCACGTTTACATCTGTGGCCCGATGGGTGGGATCCCCAGGGAGGTGAGAGCTAAGGGTGTCAGCGGGGGGATCAGTGCAGGCCGGTAATGCAGGCGACATGTCTGCGGCAGTTTCGCCCTGGGTAGTGCCAGGCAGGGAAGAGTCGATCTCCTTCTTGTGCAGGAAAACCAAAGAGCGAGCTGATAGGAAGAGATGGCCCCAGTCCGAGAGGATGCACAAAGCTGCTGAGGCTGGTGGGAGCCCTGATTGCCATCTCCATGTAATTTGGTTAGAAATATATGATGTTTCATTCTTTTAGGCTTTACTTCCTCTGGATTGCTTTTTGCCTCAGATAAATAAAGCTTTGGTGTATTAAACAGGTATATGGCATATTAAACAGGTATCCTTGGCCATGGTTTCTCCAGGAGGACAGCAGCCCTTGCTGGCGAGGATGGTGCCTTTGGGGGAGAGGGCTGGGCCCTCACTGCGGCCGAGGCGAGGAGCCCTGGGGGGGAGCTTGCAGGAGGGAGCAACGCATTTAGGTGCAGACAACACAAAGACACCGAGTTGCTCTCATGAGAGAAATATCAGTGCCCTGACCCAAAACTCAAGGTAATACCTAACTTTTAGGGAGCCGAACTTGTATAGCCCAGATTTAGCTACCTGCATGGAGAAAGAGTGAGGGGTCAATTTGCTTTTGTTTCTTCCTCCCCAGCACTTCTTGCTGTGAGGGAAGAGCAAGAATGGAGAGTGTTTTCAGCCAGACGAAGTCCCTCCTGTGATATTCAGGAGATGGCTAAATCTGGGAAGAAATATCAGGGATTCTTGCTCTATATGACTTAAAATGGCAGCATATTTGAGAAGCAGGAATTTCAGCAGTGAGAGGTTACTCAGGCCTTCTTGAGTAGATGATCATTTTATTTTTTTTTAAGACTACAGCTAGATAAATGCAACTGTCCGAAGAAATTACTTTGTTGCCATTATAACTGAGCAAATAATTCACAGCAGATAATTCACGAGCTGCCTTTTGCCATTCCTTCTTCATGAGCTGATTAGCATGGTGCTCAAAGCATTCATTATTCAGGAGTTTTAAATGTATTTCCTGGGCTTAGGCCTCCCACGAGCCTCTCGATTTGGCCATATTTCAACAAACCACTGACTTTGTCCTCAGTGTTATATACATGAGCAGGGACTTTCAGATCCCTGAGATGATTTAAAAAAAAAAAAAATAGATGAGAGCGCCGCCAGTAGGTCAAGGCACTGCAAAGGAGTAGGCTCCAGACAGCTGGACTGGGACACCCATAGGCTCTGGCTGGCCAGCTCATGTCATTCCCAGTCACTCAGGGAATTTCCCAGGAAGATACAAGTGCCTGAAAAACGCCAAAACGTTGCCGCGAGGGGCATCATTTGTGCCTCATATTTGCAGAGCTGAGGCTGGACTTTTTTGGCACCCACCAGCATGAGCCATCTGAACATGCATGCAGCGTGCACCCACTTGCAGGGCTGTTTGCCAAATAATAAGCAGCATGAACCCAGCCAAACCACATTCATGAACAGCAAACAGGCAGTTTGGAACAGAATTTGCTCCAGCTTGTTTGTGGCCAGGGGAAAAAAATTGCCATAGGCAGTGTTTTATTAAAAAAAGAAAAAAGAAAAAAAAGAAAGCAAGAAAAAGAGACAGAAAGAGCTAGGGATCACAGGGATCAGGAAATAAATTCATCAGTGTCCCCTGAAATGAAAACAAGCCCTTGGGTCCCAGCACAGCTGGTTTGACAAGAGGACAATGTTGCAGGTGCTCTACATGTGGCCCAGGTCTTTTCCAAGAGCGTTCAGAATAGAGATGTCTTAATGCCCCCGCCCCGGCAGGAGCTATGTCATGTTTTTTTTTTTTTTTTTTCCTTTTTTCTTTTATTATTTGTATCTATTCCAGTAGCAGTTGGGAGTAGCCTGGCAGAGGTTAAATCCTCCCTGTGCTGTGAGGGAGGCTGCACCGGGACATTTTGCCATCTAGTTTCGACTGCTGCGTGGTTCAGGAGTAAACCCACAGCTTGTCTTCTGCAGAACACTACTGGAGCCTCTTTGCTGTGCACGTTCATGATACAACAGTGAGTGACATGCTAATCAAGGGCTCCTTGCAGAATAGTTTTTGATACTATATTTAGCCTAGGAAAGGTGGGCAAAAGCCTTAACTGAAAAACAAATGTTAAAAGGCTATCGTGTACTTCATGTCAAGACTGAAAGGTCTCTGGAGCGTACTTGACATGGCAAAAAAAACGAGGTCAGGGCTTGAAGCCAGCAGCATGGCCTGGTAAGGTATAGCCGGTGCTGCTAGTGCATCAGCAAATGTGGGTGTTGGAAGCATGATCATGGGCTTTCCTGGGGACTGTTGGTCTCCCTTGTCCCCCTGTCCCCTGCCCCCCCCCACCAAGCTATGGGCAGTGAGATTTTGTATTCCCATAGGAACATGGACACAGTTTTGTACCAGGCCTTCACTGAAGGAATAGCAGCGACGGGCAGCAACACTGTTAAAGCTTGCTGGGGAAGAGAAGAAGAGCTGTTGTCTACAGATGTCTGCCTGGGTGTGCACCTAGGCAGGGCCTTTTTTTCAAAAAGTCCATATTTTGCCAGCTTTGGATGGAGGTAGCTGCTGTACTGTGGCCCACACTCAACATCGGCCATGTGTGTTGTATGGGTTTGAGCACTGAGTCCTCAGCAAGGGTGTGAAATCCTTGGCATTGAAGATATTCAAGAAAGTCTTGAGCAAGCTGATCTAAGCTGCCAATTTTGAGCAGGAGCCTGGACCAAATGATCAGAGAGCCTGGTGGCTGGACCAGAGGTCCCTTCTGCTCCCCAGTTATTCTACCTGACAGGCCTCCTCATGAACTGAGGCAACTAGATGCCTATTTGGGGAATTCCCACTTGGGAATTCAAAAGGAGATATTCAGCTCAGCCAAGCATGAGTCTTAGTGGAATTTCTGGCACCAAAATAGACTGATTGAGAAAAATGGTGCTGCTTGGAGAAGCTCAGATGCTTAAATCAGGTGAGGACTGTAGTGTGTGTGAAGGCTTAGATTCTACCTAAGTAACACTTGAGGCAATCATTTTTTTGGCGGAGGAAGGTATCTAGCTCTTTGCGTGGTGCTCGTGCTTGCTGCATGCCTTCCATGGAAGAGGTATTAGTTTAAAAGGAGGGGGGGGGATGCTCCGAGTCCAGAACAGTAGCTGGAAGGCAAATTAATCATACCATCCTGTGTGACACAGATTTAGTGGGCTGTCTTCTGGCTCATTTTAATGCCAGCACCAAAACACCTGAGGTTCAACTAAGGCTTTGCTCGTACTTGGAACTGAGCAGGCTAAAAGGAGCAGAGCATCAGCTGTCATGTCCTGGCTCCCTCTCCCATTGCCGAGGCTAGTGAAGGTGTTACACCCAGCAGGTTTGGATACCCTTCCCGGGGAGTCTGTTCAAAGGCAGGACTGAGGCTGTTTGGGAGAAGGAGGCATTAGCAAAGCAGTGCATATGCACAGGCTGTTGGAAACGCTGAGCATGCCAGTCAGCCCGCTGGTGGGAAGGACCAGGTCTGAATTAATTTAGAGCAGGGATCATTTCTGGAAGAGCCCGCTCTCTGTTCTGGATGCTCCAGAGACAATAGACAAGCCACAGCCAAAAAACTCAAGTCGATGTTATTTTATTTGCTCGAATAAACATTTGATTTTATACAAAAACAAAAACACTGTTTACAAAGCAAGTTAAGTGCTTGAAACATTTGATAAACGAGAGTATATATTGTTCACATTCCTATTTCATACATGATGTACAGGTGAAGTATTCCTTAAAAGAACAAACATTTCTCTTTACATGTAGTAGTAAAAAAAAAAAATGTCAGTATTGTCAGGACCTACTGGACTTTATTCCTTGACCTCTAGCACGGAATGAGGGAGAAACAACTACGAAACAACCTTTTCCTTTCCAGTTCGGAAAAAGGCAGCAGCGGCGGCAGCGCAGTGCCGCGGGCTGGCGCTGGAGGGCAGCGGGGGCCAGCGCTGCGCCCACCCCAGCTCCTGCCCCTCACCAGCAGCGCCGCAGGTTGCTCTTTCTTTTCTGTTCTGCTTTGTTTTGTGGGTTTTTTTTTTTGTTTTAAATTCCCCCTATTTGACATAGGAGGTACTTGACATAGTAGCCACTGAATTCAACGGTAGTTGTTAAGGGTTTGCATTGCTTTGTTTAAATATTTCTTAGTAGTTTAGTTTAAAAAAAAGAGCAGATACAAAACCGTTTTAAATAAAATATTTGTCACCATAAATCTTAACTCCTATTTGAATAAACATGATTCCTATTGATTTACAAGGCAATGTCTTCTAGAAGTATCAATGTTTATCTGTCAAAGGCTTTTAATAAATTGCACCGAATACACATTTATCTATGCAGAATTGTTTTGTGCTGCCTGAATTTCTAATTTCTGAGGCCCACTTACATGCCCTGGTGGAGAAAAAAAAAGCAAAAAAACACCCGAAGACAACATTGGTAGTGTTTATTAAACACAACGTTGCCATTTCTGTAAGTCCAATGTGATATCAACCGTCTCCCTAAACGAATCACTGCTAATCACTGACTAGCTGAGGGCACTCCTACATGCAAGCAGCCCTGCGGGCAGGCTGTGCCATTAACTACTGTTATGGAGCTCTCCCTCACCACTGAGGTCCTTATGCAAAAATCAAGGCACTGGCTGTTGTTTCTTACTTTTTTCCTGGAAGGCACGGAGCGGAGTCAGGATGTGGCGTGTCAAGCAATTAGACACGCCGTACAGGGAAAAAAAAAATGTTTGGTCTAACAGCAGTACAACCAAGGTAAAGGGAAGACAAAAAAGCGCTGCCTCTATGCAGAACGCACAGCAAATATAAAACATCTGTTTGGATCATCGCTGGCCCTGCCTTGTTTTGTTTGGTTTGGGGCTGGGGATGTGAGGAGGGGAAAACTCATCCCGCTGCCTTTTTTGCAACCTGCCTGCAAGCAGTGTAAATTCAAAGCAATAAACATGTAACACTAATGACCTCTGTATGGAAACAAACGCGCGGGATGGACCAAGCCTCCTAGCACTCCTGTTCTGGGATACTGGGAGGACTTTGGCGTTAATGTGAGGGAGCAATGGCAGTCTGCTGAGCCTTCCCGATGTGCTGCAGGCAGGACTGCACAGTCACTCACAACTGCAGCAGCCAAATCTGCCGGTCTGCTGTGACACTACTCCTGCAACCGCGGACCGCAGGGCCACAACCGGGTGTGTACAGCATACGCTTGGAAAGCCATCTTCTTATTGCATGCTATTCCTATCTTTTTTGGCAGGGTGCTTAGTGCACAACTGCTGGTGTCATGATAAGCCACTCTCTCCATTCCCTTTCCCCAACGGGGAGGGCTGTCTAATGCACTGCTCATTTCCTGGAAACACTTTCTTAAAACTTTTTTCAGAGCATGGCTGTTTATAGAGAGAGAGAGAGAGAGATGTATATATACATATATATATACACACAGACACACTTTTATATATATATATACACACACATATATATATATATATAAAATAGCAATTTCATAGTTATATACAGGCATTAATAAAGTGCATAATGTTATTAGCTATTCTCAAATCTCGTTTCCTGAGGAAGTGCTAGCATACATAGCGCCTCCGGTGGCAAGATGCCGGCAGCCAGTGCTATGGCATGACACCTACTCCCCGGCTTCCAATTCCCACCAACAGGTCTCCCCACCTGCAGCCACAGCTTAAAGGGCGTAGTGACAGCCTCAGTCCTCCAGGAAGCAAGCCAAGGCACTGAGCGAGACTCCTTCCTCTGCCAAGGTGAACGCGTTCGGGAGCGACTTCCCTCCGTCAGGGAGCTCTCGGCTGCTGCTACTTGGTGGCGGTCACGGAGCCGTCTTCGGGGATCTTCTCCTCCGAGCAGCTTCGTCCTGAGAGTTTGTCGTGGTGCTTGAGCTCGCTGAAGCGCTCGGCGACGCACTGCGCGGTGAGCCGGGCCTCGGGGTCGTGGTCCCAGCACTCAATAAGAGTTTCGCACACCATCTGGATGCCCTGGAGCGAGCAGAGAGAGAGCAGCCGTGACGTCCGGGCCGGGACAGGGCCAGGCACTGAGTCACCGCGAACGTGTTCGTGGAGGGTTTGCTTTAGTGCCCTCTGAAGTCCAGAGAGTTATTTGCGTGTGTCAGTGGTTACAAAACTGGTCCCAGAGGTGTTTTATGGGCTCTGCTGTTATTGTAATGGGAGCGCGGTTTAAAAAAAAAAGAAACCCTACTGCAATATTTTCAGCAACTGGTACTGTCATTTCCAGACATATATATTCTGCTACTTTATAATAAGAAAGATGATACTGTGGACCAGTGCTATAGAGTCAAGTAGTTTGTTTTTTTTTTTTATAAATATCATCAGAATTCTGGGATAACATCACTTCCTGCTCGACCTGCTCCTTTGCGTGACTGAATTTTGTTTGGACTTTCCAATCAAAATTGTGACTGCCAGCAATATCTAGCCCTGCATCAGCCCTTTATGAGTTCCTTGCAGACTAACAAAATCTATGTGCAAATATGGGCCGCAATCCCACAAACGCTTAAACACATGTCACTCACAGATGTAACTATTTAACCTTCATTTCAATGCTGATGCACATGTTTACAGGAGCAAAAAAACAGTTGCATCTTTGCAATGCATTTTATAAACATGAAGTATTTGCCAGGAAATTGTGTGCTTTGCTTTATGACACTAAAAGCCCATTAAGCAGGATTTATCTTAAACTTCTTATTTAAAAAAATAACATTTCACAACACTGCATCAATTGCATAATTTACCTAATTGGTGATGTTGACTGATGTCAATGTTAATAGCAGAACGTTATTGTCTGTATACAAATAACATTCATTTTTTGCTGGCATTGAAATTACAAGCAGTAAATTAAATTAAATATTAAACATTAACTTGAAATCAATAGTGCAACAAATCTCATTAAGGGGGAAAAACTGTAATATGTAAATCCATTTCAGAATTTTATCACGATGAATAATGAGTTCATTACAGAAACTCGACTGCAGCGGAAGGAAATGAATATGGAAGAGCCATTACAGTGCAAGCACCATCTACAGAGTTCAAAGCAGGTCCTCGGCTGCTGTAAGGTGTCACCGCCCTGCTGAAGCCAATGCGTCGCTGAATTTTAGAGAGCGCGATATGAAACGCGGAGGGGATTCAGAGGAATGGAACGATATCCCCCTTCACTAACTGTCCTGTGAGCGTATGATCAGACATCCCTTTCCCGACCCTTAACCGAATCTCGCCTGGAGCCGGCTGTGCCTGCCCCAGGGACGCACAAGCCCAGAGTGCACCGTTTTCCCAGTTTGCGCCCCGGACTCGCGGGCTCCGGTGCTGGGACCGTGGGTACCGCACGGTGCCTCGCTCCCATGCGCCAGCGGCGTGAGCTCATGCCGGAGGAAGCGATCCTAGCCTGAAGCCTGCGCTTGACAGAGGGAAGGAGCAAGACGCCCAAGTCCAAATCTGTGATCATTTATCACGGGCAGCCCCGTCCCCGACGCAGACAAGTCGAGAGCCCCCTAACACTGCCCAAGGTCTTCCTACGACTTCTGCTGTACTGGGGCCTTCATCATCTTCTACTGCGTGTCCCAGCCCCTGACTCTTCCCCAAATGCAGAACAGAAATATTTGCTGACCACTTCCGCCTTTGAATTAGCATAAATACTATCTTCCCTTTCATATCCAGTAACGGACTAGTACTGAGTTACATTTCCTTTCACTCTTGAGAAAACTGTTACTGTCCTCAACTTTGCTGACCACAGATCCTCCTATTGTTCTTCTGTTTCCCGAGTCAGTTCTCTGCACTTTTTTATGTTTGATTTTTTTCACATGTGAGACCATGACTTTTGGGTATTCAGGGAAATGCTCTTACATGGTTCCTAAAAATTAAGAATTCTCTTCCATTTACTTTTTTTTCTCATAGTTCAGGATTATTTTCTGCTTTGTTAATTAGGCTCTTCTAAAATGCCACATATCTTTTACTGTGTTGGACTTTGTTCTGCTTTCATAGAACACAAACAACTCCAGTCAACTCATGATCACTTTTACTAGCTCAGCCGTAACTTTTTTTTTTTAACTTCTGTAAGCTGTTCTTTTCTATAAAGATGAAGATTAGTATACTCTCTCCCAGCTTAACATGTCAGTTAGGAAATGGCTGTATCTTTAGCTCCTAGAAATGTGAGGGACTTTTTAGTAATGGTAACATGAGATATCCATGTGTCCCTTAAAATACAGCTCTCCCCCCAGGTAAAGCCCTCCCCCAATAATCCTACTCATTGCAGATGACTACATATGGAGCTGGTCAGTATGGACCAGGAAGGGGCTGCACTCTGACGTAGTCATTGGGCAGAGGATATGTTGTGCTCGGTTGGAAGGGTGATTCATTAGGGCCACTCACTTGACCTTTTCTAAGTAGGTGTTAAACTATGACTTTAACATCCCAAATGGAATGAAAAAGGGAGAGTTACACTGCTCCTGATGAAAATATTAGCTGATCTTGGTTGCCCCCCTCCTTTTTTTTATAAATGTCTGTGATCTGTTTTCTGTCCTACAAAGACCAGCCAACATATTTCATTACCAAACCTCACTTCTTTTTCATCTGATACAGTTCTCATTTTATTTTGTCTGATAAAACTGCTCAGAGCACAGGTTGAGAAATGCATGCCTTTGGCTTGTTTCCGTTCAGTTTCATCTACTGAGAAATTGGGCCGTGACTACCAGCTAGGAGGTGAAACAATGCTGTCCGTGAATGGGGAAAGCCAACAGTGCTTCACGATATGCAATGGAAAGGGACTGTTAATGCGCAACACTGAATAAAAACATACTCAGTTGTTGAAGACTTATTTCCTATTTTCTTGATCACGTCAACAGCTGGGATGCCACTGTGACTGTTCTCCATGATGAAGTACTCAGATGTGCTTTCTCTGCTGAAGGGACCACACGTGAAATAGCTCTCCTTGACCTTACAGAGCCTGCACACAGTGTGCTTTAAGGCCCTAATTATTCTGTGGCAGTCTGGATGGCAGTCTAGTCTCCATTTTACTATTTTTTGTTTTGGTGGCTCTTAGATTACACTGGTTGGTATCAGAAATCCCAGGACTCTGGGGGTAAGCCTGATGCAGAGCACTGTGGTGTCTGAAACACAGGCAGCACCAGTAGGGCCTGTAGGGCAGGACACTGAGTTAAGGCTCGAGGCTTGGGGCAGCAGCTGAACGCACGATGTGGCTCTCAGCTGCTCAAATGCAGTGTTCTTACCTGATGGTTAAGCCAGGAGCTGGGGATCTCAGGTCGCCCTCTGTCTCTTAGGACATTGTCCTTCATGCTTTCCACACAGGGGTGTTCTCGCACTTTAGAGCCGAACGGGGGCTCGTACTCTTTCACTTCTGCCAAGAGAATAAGCAAACACAAGGTTATTCAGCTGGGCTGTGCTGGTGCCAAGTGCGAAGGGAGCTGGCTGTTCTCTGAAGGACTAGGAGCTACTGATTAGCTGCTCAGTGCCATACTGTTCTGCCTGACCAACTCCAAACAAAGCAAAGCCAGTTGGCATTTTCCAAAATGTTTCAAATGTGTTTCTCCCACATACTCCCTCCCTCCCTTTTTCTTTCCTAGCCAACTAAACAATTTTCATTTAAACCCTTTTGTACATAATCATATTAGCAACAGTCAGAGCATCACAGTAGCCTGCAACGGTTAGTGAGCAGTTGCTTTTGAATCTCTACTGAGGCAAAACTCACAGCAACTTTAAGGACAGTTTTGCTTGAGCCAGGCTTGCAAGAACTGGTTACTTTGGTCCCTCTTAGTTCCCTTGAGGTTCACACACACTTACCAGGTGGAATTTAAACTGAAACCTATCTAGGTCATAGGTATTAATGTGCTGGATTGGTAGGAGGAACCAGTTGCTTGAAAAGTACAAAGGAAGAGTGAGCAGTGCTGGAAGCTGCTGTACCACCCTTGTTTATTACTGAGCCATGTTCCCTGGTAGAAAGCAGTAGGCTGCTCTTATTTTAGGTCTCTTTCCCTAAATGGGTCAGTTTTGACCCATGATGCAGCGGGCACAGTTTCCTGAATGGGCTGCTGCCATTCTACTTTTTGTTTGTGTGTTGCATATTTTCTTTGCTTTTCTTTGGAGAGAGAAAGGAAAAGGCAGACATATGGGTCGTTTGGAGAAAACTCAAGAACTGTCTGAGAGCGGAAATATTACAGTAGATGCTGACACAATGTAGAAAATGCTGTGGTTTCTTTGGGAACAGATGGAGAATTTACTCACAGGCCTAATGACTTACTAGTATTAGATAAAGATTTATGAAGTTGGCCTGTTCTACTGCTTCTTATTTCTTTCTAGGAATTAATTGAGGGCAAGAAAAACTTAAGTGCAATCTACAAGAAGAATGCATGTGAATGCCTAGATGATGCGTGACAAGTGAGATGAACGAGATGGGAGACACAGTCCTGTTGTGTAACGTTACAACCAAAGTTCAAATGCAGTGTCCAGTGCTGTTCACTCTTCCAAAAGAGCGTTTTACAGCAAAAAGAGGCTCTGAGGAGGGTGATAACAATGATTAAAGGCCCAGAAAAAGATCTCCTGTTAAGCAAAGAACCTCTAAAGCTTGGCTTTGTTTACTTCAGAGAAAGATAAGAGATGACACAGTAAAAAGAAGTGGTGTACTAAAAATAACTAATAATTGAGATTATAGGTCAGATCCTTCTGATTGTCCTGTCCCATAATAAAAAAGGGGGTATTCAACATAACTAAAAGGTGGAGAATGTGGGTTGCAGGAAAATAAATTCTTTTCTCAAACACCTGAGAGCCAGGCTGTAGAAGTCATTGCTACACAATGGTCATGAGATGAGGAATTTAGCGGGCTACAGGAAAAGAGCAGAGATTTCTAACACCTAAAAAGAATAGCCCAAACTACAGTAACTAACATTCTGGAAGGGACATTAAACTCTGTACTTTAGATCTTCAGCATTTAGAGATCCAGCTGCAACCAAATGTGTGTACAGTGAGGCAGATTAGCCCACAGCTGCCTCCTGCAGAGCTCTTTCTCCTTCTCCCAAAACATCTGGTGCTGGCCACTGTCAACATAGAGCTCTGGGCAGTGGTTACAGTCCCGAAACACAGCTCTTATCTTCTCAGAAGTAAATCACTTTCTTTAAGACTCAAGGGCCAAAGTCTGCTTTGCTTTCTTCCCTCCACAGGAAGGCATGTTAGTTTCAAATACATTAATCTGAATCAGAGATTACTCAGTCAAAGTAAATTTACAAGCCTCTAGCCCTAAAAACTAATTGGAAATTGCCGTCTTGTCAGTCAGATCTGGTTTACTTACTATGCAGTGGATGTACAATGATTATAAAGCAGATATCTTTACTTTCAAAGCTAACCGTAACATTAATGATTACTGAGGAAATCTAAATAGCATGCCAGGCATTGGACCTAGACTGCTGTTTCCTAGGCCATCTACATCAGTAATTATTTGATTATGGTAGTGGTCCTGGACACCAGCCAAGGTGTCCATCTCTACTGCAATATGCAGCACTAGCACAAAAGATGGTCCCTCTCTCAAGAAGCTGTCAAGGGCCAGTTGATCAGGACAAAACATGAGGGGCAAAAGAGGCTGGAAAAGAGCAGGTGAGATGGAAATGCCAAGCAAAAAATACTAAGCAATGCCACTCTCCTACTACTGGTTCACCTGACTGCAGTGTGACGTTACTGACTCTTTTGAAAGTTCCCAGGACCATAGAGTCTACTTATAAACAGGCTGTCTTGTGCATGTATTCCCTCTACTCAGCCCTGCTGAGGCTTCACCTGGAGTACTATGTTCAGTTCTGGGCGCCCCAGTACAAGAGAGACATGGCACTCCTGGAGAGAGTCCAGCGGAGGGCTACCAAGATGATGAAGGGACTGGAGCACCTCTCCTGTGAAGAAAGGCCGAGAGAGCTGGGCCTGTTGAGCCTGGAGAAGAGAAGACTGAGAGGCGACCTCATCAATGTGTACAAGTATCTGAAGGGAGGGTGTCAGGAGGACGGGGCCAGTCTCTTCTCCGTGGTGCCCAGCGACAGGACAAGAGGCAACGGGCACAAACTGAACCACAGGAAGGTCCGTCTGCACATGAGGAAGAACTTCTTGACTGTGAGGGTGGCGGAGCCCTGGACCAGGATGCCCAGAGAGGTAGTGGAGTCTCCTTCGCTGGAGATATTCAAAACCTGCCTGGACGCGATCCTGGGCAATATGCTCTAGAGGACCCTGCTTGAGCAGTGAGGTTGGACTAGATGATCTCCAGAGGTCCCTTCCAACCTTGGCCATTCTGTAATTCTGTGATCTTTTTCATGAATTCCCTGCCAAGCCTGGCTCTAGTCTGCCCTTCTGTGTATTTCTCAGAGGAGTCTGAATGTCCAGCAGGGGGGAGCTGGTGCTGTCATGCTGATGTGTTCCCTCTCACTGAGCTTAAACCAAAGGCCGTTCAGGTTCGTGAGATGGTTCACAGGGGGAAGGGAAAGCCGTCCTGGACAACTGATAGCTCTGTAATATGTTTTCTCTGTCTGAGAAATTCTTGCTATAAGCATTCCTCTTCCAAATGCAAAGACTGAATAGTTTTTTGTGATTTTCTTTTTTTTTTTTTGGTAAAGAAAGAGAAATTGAGGCCAGATGTCAATTCACTGTAACGACTTTGTAGCAATGTATTTGTGCTTTCCCTCAGTTTGAAAAGCATGCACCATCTTCTTGCTATTTATTATCTTGCTTCTCTTTCCCTTAGAAAGAAAAGCCCACTGAATCTTCTTGCAGTAAATCATCCTTATTCTATGGAATCTTATGTGTCAGACACAGTTTGCAATAATAGCTGGGGTTATTCATGGATCATGTTGACATGCTACAGTAGATGTAACAGATGTCAATTTGAGGTAGGTTAAGATGTTTGTGCCTAGCTGCTTGTGCACTGCTTTACAAGGATGCTGAATCTATTTTTCATTCCCTATATGTTTCTTTTGCTTGTTTTTAGACCAGTCAGGCACTAAAAATGACAACTGCCTGAAGTACAATAAATACCTGGGGCGTCATAACATCTTCATGAACTCCAGCACCTTAGCGTTCAATAATGGCAGGGTGCCTTCAACTTCCAGAATTTAATTCCTATGATTTTTGTGAGCTATCTTGTACTAATTGCTGCACCTCTGGTTCCCTTTGACACTGGCCATAACTCTAAGAAAGGCCAAGACTGGATTTTCAGCCCCAAATAGAGACATTACTGAAAATCTGTTTATTGTGCCTGATGAATGCTTTGGAAAATCTGGCTGTGGGTTCCTCATGAAAAGTATGTCTCTGTCTTGTGATTTTTTTCTACTCTAAGTTCTCTGTAGTGAGACTGTCTTCCTTTGGGTCAGAACTGCAAACCTCGTTGATACTCTCTCATGTGATCTGTCTTGCTGATTTCAGAGAGACAACTCCTCATGCTGGAAGATGAGGGTTCATTTGTGGAATTAAAGTAGAAATGAGGTGAAAGGCGGCTGGCAAAAATGAATAGTGGATTGCAGTCCACACTAGCAGGCTTGTGTTCTGAAACTTTTAGGTCCTTTTGAAATGCCCCTCATTTTAGAGCTACAAAAGCTGAGCCACAGAACAGACAAAAGAGTGGTGGAGCTACTAGGACAGCCCATGAGCACACATGCATACACAAGTATTTGTGTGTGGGGGGGGGGGTGCAGAGTGTGTCTTCTCTTCACATTACTGGAAATTGGATGATGGGTCTCTTTAGCTGGTGTGCAAACGGATTAGGCAGAGGCTCAAGAGCCATTTCATGACTAAGGTTACGGAGTTGTCAAATGCTTACTTCACATTTTTCCTAAGTTTCCCCACTCCATGCCTTCAGAATGTGAAGAGTGGCCAAGAGAGGTGGGGATGCATTGGGATGGGTGACGGGTATTCCCCTGGGAATGGCTGTGGTTGGAGGGAGGAAAAACTCCCTCCCTGGTGTAGCAGTTCCTGAAGGTAGGCTCATATAAAGCTGCTACTGACTCCATTTGGGGGCAGGGAACTCACTGTGCCACTTCTCTTGCACAGACCTATTTTAAGTGACTTCATATCTGATGATCAAAGACCCTATCTTGCTTCCAAAGGTTTGGGCTACATCAGCTCTGCCATAAGGATAGGGTTACAGGCTACTTAGTCACTATGTGCTAGATCTTGAGGTGGGAAAGCAGAGGTGTACAAAGCACATTTAAACACAACATGGAGTATAGTGCAGTAATCTTATCTACTGCTGCGTGAGCTTGTTGACCTGAGCTTACTCACTCACACGCTGTAGTAACACAGAATTTCTGCATCCTTACTGTCATGGGGTGACACTGCACCGCATGGATGCACCAGCTGGGGGTTATATCCCACCACGTGCCGGCACAGTGCAGAGATGCCCTCATTGGGTTCCCCTCGCAGAAGGACAGGCTGAAATCACGCCCTCACCGCATCCGCTTCAGAGCCTAATGCACGGGCTTAGTCCCACTGTACAGGCTATCCAAACTGCCCTGCTGCCAGGAACTGCCACCTCTGCATGCTCAATATAACGAAAGCTGAGCTTTTAATGAGGTACAGGATGCCTAATTGTTTAGTGATGAAACTAGGGCTCTTGGCTGACTCTTTCCAAGTAAGTTAAGATTAATCAGAGCGTAAGATTAACCAGAATTCATATTAAACACAGCTCTGGTAAAACAAGGCTGGCTGCTATTTCAATCACAGCTCTGCCGCTATACTAAAGCCAGCCACCACTGCAGGCAGCCCAATACTGCACAAGTAATGTCACAGTTTTCTGAGGGGTTTCTCCTCTCCTTCTTCACCAACCTCATATATCAAGAAGAGCTCCCTCTGCTCTCCTTCTCCCTTGCTGCCCCCAACAATTTCCCACCTGTAGCCGCTCCAATAAAAAACAGATGCTTTTCATTTCTTTCTAGGAGGCTGTCAGAGAAATTACACTTGCCTCAGTCACCAAAGCTGTGTCGCTCTGAAAGCAAGTGGCTGAGATGAAAATTATATTTTTTGCAATGTGCAGCATCTGGTGCACAGCTGTTGCAATGAATGAAATACCAAGTTAACGGCAGTGTGGAGCAGTTGAAGGTCTCCCCAAAGTAGTATTGCTGAGTTTCTAAATATGCCTCTTAAATTATACTCCAGTGAAAAATCAGTCAAACTTGATCTTTGCCTCTGTCTCCCTTTCCCTTGTGCCCCATTTCTGCTTCTCCATATTTAGCACAATAAAGTAACAATGAACAGCACGGCCTTTCTTGAAAGCTGATCCCCACCTGCTTATTTACTACAGCAGCTTCACAGTATGCATCATGCTGCTGGGTATTTTGGTTTAAATGTCTGCTAACTCAAAAGGCCTGGCATACTGTGGGGACTGTGTTTGACAAAGCCTCTGTAGTGAAAGGACCTGCCTCCATCACCTCCCACGCTCACCAAACACCTGCACATTGACAAATGAAGCCTGAGAGCTCCCTTTGTCAAAGAGAAAGTCACTGTATCTCTATGCATCTGAATGGCAATTAACCTCCCACATGCTTCCCTCACTAACAAAAGTTGTTAATGCCATTCTTAGCATTAGACTGATAGTCCTGCTTCCAAAACTTCCATGGACTTTCTCTAGTGACAAAGAGCTAACATGGTCAACAAACCTGTGCTGCAGAGAAGGTCTCTACATCTTTTAGGCTCCTTTGGAAAGCCTGACTTCAACCAGGTCAACCTGCCCCGGTGTATAAGTGAGGTCATCTCTCTCAGTGCACAACAGTTTAGGAAGACAAGAGGGGTTAGCGTGTGCTGAGGGAGCTCCTCTGGAAGGCTGTGATCAGAAAAGGGAGTCTCACAAGTGACAGATGGAAAGAGAAAGCAGTGGGGGAGCTGCAATCATGAATCACTGTAAGGGTATTTCTCCAGCTGGTTGCAAAGACAGCACAAACCAAGGGAAATATCTAAGAAGGAAATGAGAGAAACCATGCAGTGCTGCTGCAGCTCAGCACTAGACACAAGCCAAGGGAGCTATATCCTGGGAGTTATATTCAGCTGCTCTGGATGAAGACACTAAGCCCAAATTCCACTCCATGGGACCTACAGACCTGCCCAAATACTCCTGTGGTTTTGCTGGGGAGTTCAGCCACCTGGAAAGATGGCTGAAACATCGAAATGAAGTCCAAGAAATGTGTTTCTGGAGACAAGAATGGCTGAGGTTTGGAATGAATGGGAAAAATCAGGACTTGGCGGTTAAACTCCATCTTGAAAGGGAAGGGGATGCTGGGCCAGAGAGACCTGTTCATTTCCTAAAATGATTTTAGTTCTTATTCTCAAGGTTATCATGGGTCAGCCTCTTCTAGCTAAACGTGCTGCTGATTTTCCTTCCTTATGAAACTCTGTTTACATCCTCTTTTAAGCAGTTGCCTTCTGAGAAGAGCAGCAATGAGGTTTGCTCTTGCCACAATCCCCATTTCACTGTACTCAGCAAATATCAACAGGAACGGACCCAGGCATCAGTAAAGATAAAAAAAACTCCAGAATGAACAGCGCATAGTTATATTAATAAGGTGAGTTGCTAAATGCAAGAAACAGAAAGAACTCAAGAGACAGGGCAAAGATCCCTTTTCTCAGGTTTTAAATCTCCTCAACCACATTTACAACATGCAAATGAAAGGCTGAGGTTGTGCCAATGCATTTAGAAACATACAGGCCCACAAGAGTTAAACATGCATAGGTTTGCCTTAGAAGATGCCAAACTGAGGTTCAGTTCTGGAAGCACCAAATGTTATTTTCCTTGAAATGCTTGACTAGAAAATAATTCTCTTTCATGTTTTTATGCTAGCACTAGCTGGATGCACACATAGTTGCTTTGTAGCTTTCCCGGCAGGGTGCAACTAGGGGCAAATCTGTTACCCACAGCCTGGCCCACCCACCAAGACCAAATGCTGGTTAGACATAGAAGGAGCCTGAAGTGGAGACGTTCCTCCCTCCTAAGCACAGCCACCCTGCAGAGCTGCTCCAGAGATCTCCACAGACACCCTTGTGGTATCCCACAGATGTCAGCAGCCAGCCAGAGCATGACTGGTCCCCCTGCTGTACACTATGTTCCCCATACTGTAGTGCTCTGCTCTGCAGGATTGTCCCATCTTGGTGGCAGCCCTTTGAGATGCAACTGGGCTAAGTGAACCTCTATGGTTTTGGAAGAAGGACAGCAAATTGAACCACAGTTTCACATCTACCATAATGTCTGTTAGTGTTACCTGTAACACCCCCATTCTTCAGTCTGCCTATGCAAGTCTCAGACTGTGCGGAAGTTTTTGTTAGCTGCAAGCACCCATGAATACTAGACACTACCGTGAGACTGAAGCATTTTGTATGTAACTTAGTCTCATTTTAGTCCCTGAAGTAAGGTGAAAACCTTCAAATACTGCGATATGTAAAGTAGATATCTTAACAGCAGCTTTCCTGATTTCTGGCACATAACACTGAGGCAAACCGGGAATTCTGGCTCAGTGTTACACAACGCAGACATGGAGATTTTGTTTCAATGAGCAAACTCTGAACATGAGCAAGCGCAGCAGCTCTTCCTGATGCAATTCTGATAGAGAGTTCCACTCTTTTTTTTTTTTTTAACTGCACTTTATACAACACACATACCTTGGTTTTTCCTGTGGATGATCTCTTGCAACATCACAGAAAATGATGGGCTGCAGCTGGGCTTTTGGGGAAAGTAGGAACATTTTTGGATTGCTATGATAGTTCTTCCTGAGATGATCAATTAACAAAAGTGACACTCGCATTGCCCTCATTATATGTCAGAATCAAGATTTAATGAAGGTAAATGGAGGGCAGTTACCACTTCTTGGTCTTATTATTTCAGGCTGTCTTACATTTCTGATCATTTTGGATCAGGGCAGCCAGACAGAGTCAATCTGTGGCTTCCCAAGATGTTGTGGTTTAAAGAATACAAGGCATTAACAGTCTCCAAAAGTGATCCACCTAACAGTAAATTTATCCTTACACCAATCAAGGACCAATTTTTCTCCTACTCTCAGATACTTGCCCTTCAAGACTGCTCATGAACATGTGCCTCTCACAATACCAAAGGCCTGTTAGCCCGCAGTATCCTGGTACAGTAGAACAACTGGTAAGATTTAAGAAGAACCATCCACGCCCATTGAGAACTGCACGTCTGTCCAAATATACCTTTAGAGATGAGAAAACTGATGGCACTTACCTCCGACGCCATTACAGCGAGATGTCATTTCCCAGAGGACCAATGCCATGGAGTACACATCTGTTTGCTTGAAGGACTCTACGTTCTCTAGGTTCATCCTGGACTCCAGAACCTCAGGCGCCATGTACCTTGCTGTGCCAACCTACAGGAAGAGAGGTAGGGGAGCGCTCACAAGCTGAAACTGTAATTCGTGTTTTAGATTCTGCTGTGATTTGACTTTGGCTTTCATAGAAACTGTGCCATTTGAAGTGTACCCAACAATGCAGGCTATACTTGGCACAGGTCATATTTTCTGCTGCCAGGGGAATCTTGCATTGTCTTGACTACTAACTTGCTTGCACCTCCCTTGGTAAAAACAACATGCAAAAAAAAAAAAAAAAAAAAAAGGAAGCCCTTGGTAGCTTCCCAAACAAATGATTTTGCTGCTGACAAGTTCTCTCACGCTTTGGCTGTTCACAGAGATAAACCCTGCCCTTTGGCAATTCCCACTTACTGAGTGTCTTTCAGATGAGCATGAAACACGTTGTGTTCTTTTGCACTGCATATTATAGGGTTAGCTGTTCCTTTTCACCATATATCTTAAAAGCAAAGTGGTAAAATGCAGGCCTGGCAGAAGACAACAAATACACAAACACTGAATGGAGAAGCACATATTTGACCCAATTTTTGAAAAATGCTTCTCATAAAGTTTATACATGCTGAGTGATTTTCAGCAATGATTTAGCAGCTTTGTTATGCTCTAGATTATGACCTTGCATTACAGATGGATAAGTTTAAATGTCTCTTTTTAACCACAAAAAAGGATTTAAGGAGTAATTATTGGACCACTCAACAGCTGCTCTCAAATGACAAATCCTTCACAGGGTAAAGAGTGAAAACGTACCCCCTGCCTTGGAGAACTCCAAACATAATGAGGCTTTAATCAGCAAAGATAGCATCAAATGGGAGACTGGTTAACGACAAACATGAACAAGCACAAGTGGGTGATGCAGCTGGACCTGTAATTCAAATGAGCTATTGGACTGCACTACAGCCATCACTCTGGAGACCAGTGGCAAACCAGACCACAAAAGATCATTTTAGTTATAGGGCCTGCAACTGCAGGCAGCCACATCGTAAACGTATAGTCCTGAGAGAGCCCTATGACATCTGTTTTGCATGCTTCTGTAGACATGACTTATCACCTTAAGCTCAGGGCAAATGGGAAAAAGCGTCACAAAAAGCACAATGCACCATAAGAAGACTGCAGGAGAGATCAAGGACATTGTTTCTGTCAGAGGACCCTGCAACAGCAGAGAATTCACTAGTCAAAAATACCCAAAGAGTATTCTTCACGAACAGAGGAAAGCAAAATACCTCTGCAATTAGTCCCAAGGTTACGTTGCTTATAACGTAGAGTCTGTGATGAATTTAAGGCCAAGCATGTAAGCAACACCCATACATGGAACAGGCATTTAGGATGATGATGTCTCAGCACCACTGAGCACACCAGCATCTCCCTGCCCAACAAAACATGAAAACATGAAAACTCTGCAGTGAAGGCTGCTCCTACCCTCCATCCCCTCTCCAACACACAACTTCTTCCCCAAGCAGATCCTCTCCACAGCATGAGAAGGGATACCTGCACACTACGGCCCACAGTCCTCCCCCTCCCAAATCCCACCAATTTTAACAAGAGTTAATGGTATTCAAATACAGATGCTTAACACTGGCACAAAGGGCCATTCTTGTCTGGCAACATTTTGCCCTGTGTTTGCACCAGTGAAAATGATGATGCAGCTTTAGAGGACCATGGATGATCAAGTCATGTAACTGAAAAGTACAATTGGAAGTGCAGAGAAAATTTAAAATGACTTCAAGAATGATACCAAGCCAATTGCATCTCCTTGCCGCTTAGGATTTATCATCTGTTCTTCTCTGCTTCTGTTCTTTTATCTGCATTTAGATTATTAGGTCTTTGAGCCAAAGATACTTTTCTTGTATCTTTGGAAACTCAAGTCCTGAGTCTCAAATGCATATTTAAGTACCTAAACTCCAGGAATTCAGAATTGGCTGCCACTCTGGAATCTAGATATGCTTTCTTTTCGCACAGGTCAGTCTGCTTTTCAGTTCTTACTTCTCCAAAACTTCTAGCGAGGGACCAGCTCTCTTCCTGTGGTACACTAATATTTTGGGGACTTTTTTTTTTCTTTTTCACTGGAGTCCTCCCACTTCTTACATGCTGTTAGGGGGGTGTTTTGTGACCTGAGGTGTGTCAGTCAGAGCAGCAGCGGATAACCCTTCTTATCTGACTGAGGAGACCATAAGGTTGCCAACCCTGTTGAGATGAGGAACTGACGGCCTTGCTGGCACCTACCAGTCCTTTGAACACCATAGGACAAAGGCCCAGATTTATGCACCCACATTAAGTAATCCCAGCAAATATTACCGATCATGGATGGGCAGACCACAAAGATTCTGATGGGGAAAAAGATGGTTTCCAGCCAACCACTACAGGCACTGGTATTCTATAGTCAATAAAGGCTACATTGGCATCATAAAGGAGGTAGCTGAGTAAATGGGAAATAAGATGGCTTTGTACTCTAAACAATCTGCCTTGAATATTACCACATAAGCCTGACCCGAAAAATGGGAAAACATTTTATTTGTTTATTTGCTTATTTATTATTTGTGAACCTGTGTATAATTATACATGGTACATAACTGGGGATTAATTCACTTAGTACATGGTCTGAATTTATAGTAAAGGAGTTTTCATCAAAAGAGCCAGTAGTTAGAGATGCACTTGAAAGACTTCATCTTCAAGGCATTCTTAAACATCCTCCTGCCATCCCTGTGAAGTACATGAGTATTACCCATGCTACTTAGCTGAAAAAGCAACAACAGGGCAATTATTTTTATTTGACATTCTTGCATTTATCTGCATGTGGTTAAAGTACCATAATTTTAAGTAGGCTGATTTTTGGCCTTTTAAAGCGATGATCTATCTCTCCATTTATCTGCTCACTCCTCTGGGGGCAGAGGACTGACTTCGCATATGCTGGTGTACACCAGAAGTGGGTCCACTCACAAAAATGCTAGTGCAGTCAGGCCTGGAAGCTACTGATGGCACAACATCACAATGTGAAGCACATCCTCATCGTATGTGTGTGTGCATGACAACAGCACCACCACACGCAGTAGCTGACAAACCCATACGTACTTCAGTGTAAATGTATATAGAGGATGGTTGCACTGTGTATGCATGCGGATGTCTGATCATAACAAAACTTTCATTGCACTACTGCCACTGTTGTTTCAATTTTAAGTTTAGAGTTTCTTCCCTTTTAAACAGTTATTTCTAACAATTTTAAACCGACAAGGCAGCATGTTTGTTGTCGTCGTTGTTTTCCTTCTTTCCACCCCAGCAGCTGACTCAGCAACTGGAATAACACACACACACCTCTTCGAACTTTTAACTTACCTGCCCACTGTTAGCCAAGTCATCCACAGACAGAGAAGGATCCAGCCTCAGGGATAACCCAAAGTCACAGAGACAGCAGGTTAAATCATTCTTCACCAGGATGTTGGAGCTCTTTAGGTCTCTGTGCACAATAGGTGTTTTGGGACGACCACAGGGGGTATGATCACTATGTAGATGGGCTATCCCTCGAGCCAAGGAGCCACCCAGCTTCCAGAGGTCCTCCCAGCTGATAATGTGCCGTGTGAGATATTCCTGCAAGTTTCCTCTAGCGTGGAAGGCAGTGATCAACCAATACTGTTTACCAAGATCTGTCTTGCGTTCCTCTGCTGTCAGGAATTGGAGGATGTTCTCATGTTTGAGGTTCACATCTGAAAAAATGTCTTTCTCCGTTTTCCAAGAGGCATATTCTTCATAGGGGAAGATCTTGACTGCCACAGTTTCATACTGCTCAGATGTGTTTTGCTTCAATTTGGCTTTATACACTTCAGCAAACCTTCCTTTGCCAACAACAATGTCCAACTCAATGGGCAGCAATTCTGTGTTGTGGTTGATGTTGTTGGCACAAGTAGAGCTGATGTCTGAACGGTCATCATCTAACATAATGGCACAAACATCACTGCAGTCCTTATGCTTCCTGGGCTTAACATTCTTCTCCCACGCCTTGTTGAGCTTCCGCTTCTTATGAGTGCGGTAGGCATAAAATATAACAATCACAGCAATGGAAATCACTAGCAATGGGACAAGACTTATGATTGTGACTTTGGAAATTTCATCTTTCTCTTCTGGTTTATGGGGGTTTTCTGTAAAGGAAAACAGAAGAAAGACATGGTTCAACTTCATATATTAAATGATATCTTATCTTTATAGTGCATAGGAGATTGTCAGTAATCTATAACCTGATTTTCATCCAAAGCACAGCTCATGATTTCCTCCACTAAGTAATGAAAACGTTCACTAGTTTCTTACCTCTAAATGCTGTTTTGTAAATAGGCCTCCACTTTGCTTATTTTATAAGAAGCCAGAATAGAATGAGCAAGAAACTAATGTAATTTAATAGCTTTGTTCTTCTCTCAGGCTTTTATACATTATAGAGGAAACCTTCACTTTCCTGAAGCTGATAGCCAAAGTCTTCTGCACTAACTTTGGCAATTTTTTCTGGACACATATGCCCCTTTAACTAGTAATTACAAGAAAACATTAATTTTTTTAAGAGGGACTGGATCGATAAATAAATAGACAATGCAACAAGTGAATTCCCACTTGCCCAGGTACCACTCCAAATCCAGCATATTTTGGTAGGATCCACCTAACAACCTCTTCAGCGAGCTTGTACATGCACAACTACTTCATGCTAATATTCAGGCACACTATGTATGCCTGCATACACATCTGAAAAGTGTTCTCATACTTAGATGCATGTGAAAGAGTGTTGCTACAATAAATTCAAATGCTTATAGGAACATAGGTATTTGAATCCTGCAGGCACAGTCAGGCATGTAGGACGCATCTAAGAATTGTCACGCCATGTATTTTCTGCACAGATTTATGTAATGGAAAACATCCCACGTGTCACTTGCTGGTTGTACGCTGGCTGCCATTTTGCAAAACAGTAGGTGGTTCAGTACAAACTCCTTAGCTGCTGCAGTCTATAAAGTATTCTTAGGGGACCAACCACAAGGCACAAGAGTGTGAGCTGCCCTTTCACCTCTAGAAGGGTCAGTTTGGAGTATTTCTTAGAGAACGGTAGCTTATGCAATTGAGGTCTTTGGGCAAAAAACTAAGAACTTAAATTCTCACTGTTTACAAGAGAATAGTTTTCTTCTGAAAATAGATTAGGGAGGGAGGGATAGAGTTTATTTTACTGTGCTTCAGTGGATTTCTGAACCTGATTTGATTGGGCCCATGGAAATGCACTCTCCTAGTCCCTTTCTTCCTTTGAGTCAGTGCAAATGTACTACATTATCTTTCTGGGGGGGAGGGAAAGGATTGATTGGAAGAGGCCCTGGGAGTCTAATCTGAAAGGACTAGAACAACTGAATTGGTAACAAAAGTTAAGCAAGTGGCTCGTGTTGGCAGCGTGACACTCTGGGGGATCATTATAGCGATGTCAATGACTCAGGTTCTGTGCATCAGGCCAAATAAGTCAATATGAAAAAGGAAAGTACAATAAACTGAGGTAAAGTTAAAGTTGCCACTAACACAAGCCTCTGCTTCCCCTAAACTGTGCATGAGAAAAGCCTCTCAAAACGAAGGTGAGTCATGCTGAAAGGGATGGAGGAAAAGAGTTTAAAACTAGAACGAGCAGTACCTCTGACCCTCCAATTTCACCTATAATCACTTTTTACATTAGAAACACAGTTAGTTGGCCAGCAGCAGGAGCCATCAGCCATTCAAAGGCAGGTGACAGGACACCTGAAAGGTACACTCTTCGGTACTTGAAAGAAGACCTGAATCCTGAACCAGTATTTGCTTCCTCTGTTTGAAAGGTTCATCAATCCGATGTAGAGCAAGTAACTCAATCCTAACCTCTTTGGCAGGGTTTCAAGGAAGAGAAAATATCTTTTTAGCACTGACATCCCCAGCTAGCACAGATCAGTGGCGTTCCTTAACAGCATCCCTGCTTCACCTACAAAGACACTCATCTACTTTTTCTTATTCAAATGAATCTTTTAAGCTCAACTTAAGATCAACTCTTCTTCCACGCCTATGCAAACCATGTATCATTTTTCTCAAGTAATTTACCTTGGCACCAAATGTTAGTAATGTGCCTACATTTTAAAGTTCATCACAGATTAGATGCATTCCTTCTACTTCTCAACATGTTGAAGAGAAGGAATGAACCCCCAGATTTCTTGCAGCTCTTACTGGAGGAGTATAGTTAGAAAGTCTCATCCTACTGCCAGCAAACAGAAGCTTATTCCTGTGCGCCGCCTTTGCTCTCAGAAAATCTACTCTCTAAAGACCTAAGGATGCAGCCTGGCACGGACAACTGATTATTTCACTAGAACGCCTCTGTTTCGGAGTTTCAGCTGCAAGCAGGCCACAATTTCATAAACGCAACTGTGATCTGTAACAATCAGATAAGGGTAGTTTCGATGAACACGTTCGGGGTTCTGTTGCTTTTTTTTTTTCCTGACCACAGTCAAGAATGCTTCAAGTTTGGACTCTGCTGTTGCAACTGAACGATATGTCACCTACGCCATGTGGTGTAGGTGTTAACAGAGATTAGCGTGCTGTTTTAAGGAACTCTAAGCCCTTCCTCTTTGCCTTACAGCAGCAATATGTAGGCCAGATATTTGAAATGTAGATGTCTTTCTAAATGATGGAGAAAAAAAATCCCAGATTTTTTAGTTGTCTTTCACATTTCTCCTCATGATTCCAGGTAGCTGGGGGAACATGCAGATCTAATTAAGAAGAAAGAAACCGGCCCAGAGCCTTCACTTCATGTCTATGCTGGCTACCTTGCCTGCCATTCCTATTAAGTCCGAGTGTGGCCTGCATTACTCTGACCTAAAACTGAGAAGCCTCCAGCAGACTTCACAGACCCTTTGGCTCTTCCTCTTCTTGCACAAGGGAAAGTTCTGCCTGTGGTACAGGGGGATTTCTGGTGGGGGGGGGGGAGGAGAAACTGACTGTTGCAAATGTCACTTGGAAAAGAAAGAAAAAAGAAAAGTAATCAAAGCAGAAGCTGAGCAGTTTGGCCACTTCCCCTGAGCCCTGTATCGTCCTGCAGCCCTGCTGCAAAGTGACACATCCGCTCTGGCAGAGGCCTTTGGAGGAAGTAGGGAGGAAAGGGGTGTAAAGCTTATGGCTGCACATCCTGCACCTACAGCAGCAGGGAGGAAGCGGGTACTCATTTTCAGTTTTTTCGCGGTCGGTGCTTAGGGAGTGCAGGTCTGAGCACCAAACAGGGAGAAGCGTGAATCAGGATTTCTGGTGCTGAGCCTTGAGCTTAGAAGGAAGGGACTGAGCTGCCTGCCAGCAGGATTAAAGGGGACAGCAGCAGCACAGAGCTGGTGGCACTGATGGCTGGTCCAAGCAAACACTTCTGAAACTGCTTATGATTTTGACCACTGATTTGACCAAAACAATATCAGCCTTTCCAGCACAGCTGAAGTTAGGGTACTTCTTAGATGAAGCAATGTACAAAGCCAGGGCAGGATCAAAACTGAGAGCGTATCTGTACGTTTGCATAGTGGCTAGCCAACATTTCCTGGCTTGACAGCAGGAATCTAAGAATAAATATGTTCATTTGCTTACAAATAAATGCCTATTAACCAAATCCCATAATTTTGTAAATGGGGGTGCAGCCTCCTCTTTTTGAATACCCTTATGAGCAAAACATGGCTGAACAGCCAGGCAAGGAAATGGTTAAATAAAACAGCCTTTCAGGTTTTGCAAACATGTTCCTAAACAACTTTTCCCACCCAGAACTATTATTCAGACAGGTCAGTCCTTCTCAAACTTCAAAAGAGCCTATGAAAATAGCATAACAATAGAGAGGTCTAGCTAAAAGAAAGCTTCCTGTAGGCAGTTTAAAGTAAGCACAAGTCATCTGCACAACCCTTAACACTACCGAAGCCTTTGGGGAATAGGGCTCAGGTGCTGAGGAAAATGGAAACCCTGTACAGCCCCTGTTCAGTCAGGAATCTTCAAAGCGCATCATCAATTTGCCTGCAAATTCTTCAGGTTGGATTTTGTGCCTTTGAACTTTGGTATCACTGAACTTTAGAAACAAGAAATAAAACAATGCCAATAAAATTGGCACCTATGCTTTAACGCACAGGGCAGCACAAATGCACAGCTAGTACTGACAGAACTGCTTCGATGCTGTTCGCTGCTTGTGCTGTTTCTCAAGTTGCTGCCTATTCCTCTGCTAGTTGAAGCTACAGAGCAGAGAAAGAAGAGATTCCATATTGGCAGAAATCACATTAAACATATCAATACTGATGTACTGCAAGCTTACTGTCTACTGTCTTAAAAACCTCCAGAAACACAGTCACAAAATACAGGCCACAACCTGGCCTGTGATCCAGTTATTTTGCAGGCTCCTGAGACACAAAGCAGCCCTTTGAGCTGACTGGAGGACAACAACTCCGTTTTGCAGCAGTTCTGAGGTTTCAAAGTTTGGTCTCAGTGCCACACTGGAATGAAAACTAAAACCTTTTGAATGTTTTTACATAAACAGAATTCTGTTCAAATGTTGTGATTTGGCAAGAGATGTGAGTATTTAATCCCCACCAGCGAGAGGACTTGTCTGGGGTATGGCAGCTCCAAGTTCACGTCCTGCTTTGTTTGACTCAGGGAAGAGCTTTTCATCTCTGATTATTCTGAATCAGGCAAAATGTGAGTTTAAACCTTGAGTGCTTGCTGATTTCTGGGCAAGACACTTGGAAATAAAATACGAAAAAATCTGTCTGTCTCTCTAGCGCTACTTTCTTGGTGAAAACTAATTCCACAAAATGTTTCAATTTCAGTGAAATGAGATCTCATGGACTCTGACCAGCTGTTCAGGTTCACTTAGTTTATCTCCACAGAAGAACCATCAAGTGTTGAAGAAACTCTGTAACTGAATCCCCTCCTGTTCCTTCCTGATTTTGGTCTCAGAATTAAACCAGTTTGGAATTATTCACCAAAACATTTTTAGTTGGGAAACGCTCCTGTATTTTACCCAGAAACTCCTCTTTTGGGGACAAAAAGGGGAATGAGGGTTGCGCCAACTTTTATGTATAAAAAGTTCTGCTAATTTTATGGGAATTGGTTTTTGGGTGCGGGGTCTTGGTTGCTTTTATTCTTTGTGAGCTTTTTCCTTAGGAAAATGGTTGCCCTGACACAAAATGTTTAGAAATAACCAAATTCAAATGCTGCACCTTGAACTAGCTTGTATTTTTTATCCTGATAGTTCATTTACAAATTTTTAGTTTTCCATCCTTGCTTGAGAATAAGGATTTTTTTTCAACTTAACATTTTTGTGAGGCAGAAAATCCCCTCCTTCAAACCTTTGCTGAAGCATATGATGGCAGATGCAATAGATTATTAGACTTTAAAACCAGAGGGGATGATTAACAGTCTCTACCTTGCAACCCAGCACAAAATATGCCATGGCATTTCTTTTAGACTTTCCTGAAAGCGAAATTTGTGTAGTCAGTTCCTGAATTCAACAGAGTGTTTTTTTTTTTTTTTGAACTAGCTAAATCAAGACTATCAAGATTAGTAACTTGCATTTGATCTACACAGCTTCATCTTTTAGTCTAAAGAGGATACTGCCAGGGCATCCAAAAGCCCAGTGACAGTATCTGCTGAAGCAGCCCCTTGGAGAAGCACTAGCACCAGTAGCCGGCAGGTCTATCTGGCCTGTTGTAGGGGCTCAGAGCTAGAAGAGCAATCAGGCAAAGCCATCTCTAGAGCCTGTTTCTAAAGCACCACCATCCTCGTGGCTCAGAATTTGGGCCTGAGGATGCTTGCTCAAAAGTGTGAGAAACAAGAGCTCAGCCCTCCGAGCCCTTAATGCAGTCCAGTGCTCAGTTCTACCACTTACTCGCTTCTACAGAGAGATGGGAAGGCAGCAGTAAGAGCAGTTTTGGAGAGCAGCGGCACACTCAGTGCTGCTCTCTCCTGGGGGCCAACATCTGCCCTCGACACGTGTCTGCCCATGTTGGGGTGATCAGGGCTCGAGCATGTCTGCTCCGCCCGAGGAGAACCCTCAGTGACGTGACCCAGTTCCACGATGGAAGAGTCAAGCATATGCATCTGTCACCTGGTGGGAACTGCTGCATCTCAGTCATGTCTTGGGGGCAGGAAGGCAGGTGACTTGATTGCCTCTAGACAGCCTACTTCAGCGGAAAGGCTGGGCAGCAATGATGCAGTGGATATTTAATCTCTTGTAAGAAGAATTTCGTGTTTTAACTGACTGCCAAGTATGCTGCTTAGCACTCTGGAGGTTTAAGAAACTGTTGGGTTCTAAAACAGAACAAACAGTTTGTTGCCCTTTTTTCCCCTCCCCTCTCCCTTCACTGCTGTCTAGAAAATATAATTCCTTGGTTTTCTGGACAGCACTCGTTTGTTTAAAATATCTCAACCCTGGCTGCCTTTCCTTCTTATCTCTCCCATTCTATTAGGTCACTTACATGGGTGTGTACATGGCATCTCTCACACATTTTGACATTTGTAGCTGAGCTTTTCTCCTCAGTGATATGAAAACCAACATGATCTGACTTTACATGATGTAGCTGTGTTTCTGTGATACATGCCTCAGTTACACAGCTCAGCGTCTCCTGCTGTTTGCTGGTGGTTTTCTGGAACAAATCAATCTCTCCAGCTTCAATATGTTCCAACAGATGCCACACATTAACCGCTATTTTTATTCTCAGCCTGAGTTTCACCCCTCCAACCTTTCCCAAAATATTATGTTGCCAGTGTTAGTTACAGTTTGTTTCTGTCTGTAATTATTAAAGTCTCTTCCATGACAACCTGATAAAAGGTTGGCCACATTCCCGCACTTATTAAGCTCTCAAGTGATGCAAATTGTAACAAATATGCCAACCAGGCTCTAAGAGAATTGCCTAGTTTGTTTTTACCTAAATCTGTAACTGAGCTCTGCATGGTTATTTTCCTAGGAAGCACACAATAAAAATAAAACAGAGCAAAACAAAAATCGGGCTTCTCATGCCTCTTCCCCTTCTATTTCCTTTCTATCCGACTAAGTGAATCAGATGCTCAGTGTTAGGCAGCCTCTCCTTTGGTTACATACAGCTGCAGGCTTTGGGTGGGTCTCTGGCTGCAAATACCTAAGAGAAAACATTGAGAACAATGCCAATATACAAGCCGTGAGAGGCTCTCTGCAACATTATGTAATGCTACTGACCTCTTTTATGGGGCAGCGGGAAGACAGTTACCTTCTGAACATGTTAGTTGGATAACAGAAAAACAGATTAATGAAAGTCTTTGTTAAAATCCACTTGGATGCAGTCCAGCTGTAATCATGTCCCTTCTGCTGTTCCTTGAGCACTGGAAAACTCATCGCATGAGTATTTATGGCCTGGCGGCTGTGTGTGCACAGGTCTTAAGTCTGCTCTTAAGTCTGAGATCCTTCTATGTAGCCAAGTAAAAATCACTAAAGCTTTGACTCTAGCGAGGAGAGGAAGAGGAGAGAAAGAAAGGAAAAGACAGGGGCAACATGTTAGAGACAAGCAAGAGATACCAAGTTAAGGAAATTCTAAAACATTATCAATGCTTTGCTGCAATCTCTGCACAGGACACAGTGCTGGGGAGGCATGCCTGCGGTCAGGCTGCTGAACAATGCCATGTCTCCCAGGTAACAGCCGTACACAATGAGTAATCACAGCACTTGACAGGCAGCTAATCCACAGGCTGCAATTAGTTCAGGTGCATGATTCAGGAAGCAGCCAGAATTAATTAATCAAATACTTATGTTTCTTACACTCTCGATTAACCCACTTCGGAAAACTATGATCAATGTGAAGATTGTTAGCAGCACAACGCCCTCCCCTCCTCCAACACACTTCCCCAAACAGCTCCATTATCCCCACGAACTCCTGTTGACCGGTCAAGTCATTTCTGTCACTGAAGTTTTGCTACTTCAAGGCAACTGCTTGGATGACTCAGGCAATCATGAAAACTTGCATGCACAGTTGCTATTAAAGGTTTCCTCCATGCTGTGACATGATGGGGTGGGAATGCCCAAAAATAATGATCTAATCTTCCAGTACCTGAGGAATAAAGACAGTCTACCTGAATATTCCCACTGATACCTAGTTGCAAACTGCATGGAGATCTGGGTGACATAGCAAGACAGATGAGAATGAAAAATGATCACCATGTTAAAAAAAATAATAAATAAATAACTCTAAAAGAATTGGGCTATAGATCTGCAGTGCACTTCCAAATCTCTGCATTTTTTACATGGGTTTGAACTGGCTGTCCAGGATAATAACTGCATATATAATGACAACAGCACACACGATCCTGTGGTTTAAGGGATCTGTTTTCTTGTCTGTAGCCTCCAATGAAAGAGGTCACCCTTTCATACACAGCTGAATGACTGTATCTGAATGAGTCTGCACAAAACAGATGAGTTGCACTGGTAACAGATAGATTATGCACTACATAACACGCAGGTATCCCATTTCCTGTGCCATAGTGAGGGTGACTGGCGATCTCTCGCCATGGAGAACAGATCAGAAACAAGGCTAGAAAGAGCACAGTCCTCTTCTGTTGTGTAAACAAGCCTTGACTTCAGCCAGCTAGCTTAGGATTGTAATAAAACAAAAACAAACTTTGTTAGTGATTTGTCAGGCTCCCACTGGTTGATGAATGAAGGCTGGGAGATGGTGGGGCAAAGGGAACACTGAGGAACGACGCTGGCCAAACACCAAGAGAAGCCTGCCGTTGGGCAAACAGCTAGAGACAGCTCTGGTTCTTCACAACAGGTTAAAATATAGGAAGAGAATGCAAAAAGTTTTGGACAGAAGAACCACCAGACACTACGAAGGCAGAAGGAAGGAAAAACCTTGGTATTTCAGTCCTACACTCATCTTTTCCGTGACAGAAGGACAAAGCCTCTGTGTCTGCCACCAAGCCGACATCTCCCTAGCCAACCAGGGCCTTCCCCCCCCCCCCCCCCCCCGCCTTTTTTGGGCTAATCTTTTCCTGTGTTTTTGCTCTCTGGCTTTGCCGTCTGGTAACATTGACATTAGACATTTGAATAAATAATAATTAAAACAGATCGGCATTGAGTTTTGCTGTGAAAAGCATTTTTCCACCGCAGGGGTGTAAGCTGTTTGCCAGTCACCCACAATTACGCTTGGCAAAAAAAGAGAAGGATTAAAAAATAAACAGAGTAGCCAAATTTGCAATGGCTACCTGTCTTCTGGATATTATTTCCCTAAGAACTGCAGAACATTGTTTGGAACGACTGTACATACAATATTTTCCACCAGCCGCCTGTGGCCTGAAATGCCAGTGATCAGAATCAGGGCCAGAAGCCCCCTGACGCAGCAGAGTTACAGGCATATTGAGGCACATGTCTAGTCTGAGGGTGTCTTGTTTATTTTGCAGACTGGCAATTTAAACGAAAGTCCATACAAGAAATAGACATTTGATTTGGATGTAACCACATCAAATATTTCCAAAGCCACTCTTTAATGAGTCACAATACCTCACGCTACCCAAAATCTTTAGATGTTTGTGTCTAAATATGGAGTCAGGAGGTCTACCTTTCGCCATCGGGGACTGATACATGCTGACAGAGCCATAAAGCAATTCCTTTATACGCAGCAACAGCTCAGCTGTGAATCATCGGAATGTAGTGACTAACCTCTGGTGGAAATTAGAACCTGTTGCTTCACCCAAACTTTTGTTTCTCACCTCAGCAACTCCAGGAACAAAACAAATCTGGTTCGTCTTAAACGTGCATCCAGCAGGAAAAAGAGCTAGAACACTGATCATTTATAGCAACAGCTTCAAAGGAAAGGTGCTGATAAATAAGTGAAAGAATACGACCTTTCTTATTGTCTCAGTTTCTGCTAATAAGTGAGCATTAAAAAATAAAACCCTTTTTGATCAGGCCTTCTTAAGCTAACTTTTCTCCACTCTGCCTAAACAGAAAAGACGTGCTAAAACATGGCAAAAATCTTTACTCTGGTGTACAACTAGAGAGAGAAAAAGCAAGAACAACGTACAGAGCCGATCTGGATGACAGTCATTCTACAGGCAAAATTATTACAGGCTATTATCTAGTTGTCTGGAGGAGCCGTGGACCAGCTGGCTGTGATGTTCTGCTCAAAGTTAAACACAGACAGGAAACCGCATGTCTGATACTGTAAAAATCGTTTGTCTTCCTGCCATGGCTAAGCAGGCAAGCAACCCAAAGGGGCTGTTTTTGTTTAAAAGTAACACTAATCCACAACAATAAAATAGAAGTGGCAAAGCCTCGATCCCCCCACTGCTTCAGAGTTAAGGCTTGTGTTTGTGAATGAACTGGAGATGTTACAACTGAAGCTTCATATTACTTCAATTTTTATCTGTAGTTATTCACTTACTACACGTGAATGCAGAGCACAGCTTTCCTGACTCACCTACAGTGCTAATAGCACATGACCTGCAAGGAAAAACTGAACTTACCCAAAGAGCGAAAAGAATTAGAGTAACAAGGCCAGGTTTTCATTTACGCTACAGATGATTTTAGGCTGCTTTGGCAGCATGAGGGGACTGCAGAGTAGGTGGGAATGAGGGCCCTTAATGTTGGATTTATGGAATGGTTCTCATAAACATAAGCACAGAAGACACACATTTGACAGACTGATTACATTCAGCTATACAGCCCCAGGAGAAACTGCCATAACATGACTAATTTGTAACAAATTAGCCAAAATCCACAAGGGTGTGGTTAGCTTTGTATAGAAACTCCAGGCAGCTGACAGACAGTAAGATCTTTTCACTGGGAACATGCTCCCTTTGATAAAAACAAGGCAATGTGTTAGAACCAGGTCCTGGGTCTACTGCCTGTGCTCCCATCAGCACCTGTATTTATTTCAGCTTTATTAAACCCCACCTGAGTAAGGCCTGGTCACGCAACCATGGATTGGCAGTCAGGTTGTCTGGTTTCAGATCAAGCTTGGGGAAAAGGAGGAGGAAGAATTAAGGAGGTGGCACTAGATAGGGACAGCCTGGGCCTACGGGGAAAAGATTTTTTAGCTTGCCCTTCGCTAACCTGGCGCGACCTAAACTACTTAGCCTCCTTGGAGGGCTGAGAACTACTTCTCCACCTCAGCCTCGGTGTCCCCAAAGTGGAAGTACTATCCCAACCTTTTGTTATCTCAGATACTGAGGACTTGATTATACCCCTTTTCCTGAGGAACGTACAGGTGATACACATGCATGCACTGTGCCATACTCATTTAGAAGTGTATGCACACAAAGCTCACCATAGAAGATCTCACACTTGCCTGCATGGAACCTGATGGAATCTCAGGTAAAGAATCATGGTGGGATCTAGCTGGTGAGAGAAAAAAAAGTGAGGTGTGTGCATGCCCATGCACATGCATTTGTGTGTGCAGCACAAGAAACGCCAAGGGCTGTACACATTTATGCTGCCTTTACTGTATTTGCAGTGGTCACTGCAGGCACTCATGAGCCAAAATGGGGACAGGTTCTCTGGTTACACGTTTGTGCGTCTCTGTACTCAGACTTGACTGGCTTAATTGAACTCACACACATGACCCTGAGCTGTAGTAAACATGAGGTAGCTTATCCAGCAGTGAAGGAAACTCCTATGTACTTCATGCCTATCACGGAACAAAAAAGCGGGCAGTTACCACAGAGAAGCTGACTTTAAATTCACACCCTATTAAGTTAATCAGTAGGAACTGTTCTGTATATGCAGACGCCATGATATGGCAATACAGCCTTCTAGAAAAGGCTAGACCTTAAATACGGTATTTGCCTCTTGTTTATGCGTTATAATGTAATTAGTCTATACTGCACTTCGGTGTGTCAACAGTACAACTTTAAGCAGGTTGCTTTTATGAGTAAAGCAACTTTTAATTGCAACATCTTGAGGTGGGTATCAGAAGAGCTTCAAAAGGAGCACAGCCTGGCAGGAAGAAACATCCCCTGGAAACAGAAAAGAAAGGTAGAGATTTTGCAAGACTCAGAAGAGACCAAAATATCCTCAGCCACTGGAAGTTTTTCACCACAAACTGTAATTCCATTGGTAGGATAGGTTTTATATTACTTGCAAAGCACAGCACAGAAACAAAGGGCAAATTATTAAACCTACCTGGTGAAAAAATGAGCACATCATTGCATTCTTCTCCTGTACAGGAACACATGAACATCAATCCTCCATCTTCCTTCTTTTCTTTCATTAGACACTTCTCTGAGCTGGAATCATCCAACATGTGACCATAGAGTGTTTTCTGGGGATCATGACATATTGTTTCTAATGTCTTATTTTCATCATTTTGTCTCCTAAAAATGGAAAGGAGAAAACTGAAACCAAAGGAGGTATATTTTACAAACAGAGCAGACAAAACTGTGCCTGGCTGAAATTTGCCTCTTTTGAGAGCTCAGATGGGATTTAAAGAACGTTGTATGTTTTTCTCTGGCTTTCCTGGATGGGGTAAATTTTCTGGACTCCTCCACGCTGGGGCATTTGTACAATGGCACAGCTATCCCTGTATCATGTTACACTATCTGTAATGAGTACCTTTGAAAATCTCACCCCAAGTTATTCAAGCTAATGCTCAATGAACTGCTGTGAACCTCACAACATACTTTTGGTTCTTGTGGTCACTGTGCAGACAGTAAAAATCTGTGGGAAATTATGATAAGAACTGAATGATTTCTCAAAATCTGAGGAATTTCTACTGGGTTGGGTTTTTTGTTTTGTTTTTGAAGCCTACAATCAGTATAATTTCTGCACTGAATGAGTTAGCCTCAGCATTTTTATTTTGGGGGAAAAAAAAAAAAAAAGATAGCACTAGTGCAAACCAGAGTTGCCTGTCAGGGAAATATTTACAGCTTAAAATCTGGTCAACATTCCCATGTTTTGTCCTGGTCCACAGGTTACCTTTCATTGACACAAGACACAGACAAGAAGGGCAATTTAAATGCAGTTCTCAGCTCACTCATCTCCTGAATACTTTGGCATGCAACATCCAGAATGTATCTTACATTGCACTACAGCCACTTTGTGTAGCATTAAGAGACACTGAACAGTTACTCTAGGAACACAGGAAAAGTGCATGCTGGACTGATTCTGCATTTCCTTCTGCATTGTATGGTTTCTACATCCGATTATTCTGAACATGTCATCAAGTCCATGGACACAACAACTCCATCAAAAAGAAAATTAATCATGCTTTTCTGTAAGTGGCTCTAATTATGCTCCTAACTCAGCAGCAATGTTGCAAATACTTAGTTCTGTTGCTTTTGTCCTATTATGAACCTAAAAGGCTGGGTTTTGTTTCCTTTGGTAAGATTGGCTTACTGTTTATGGAAGAGCAAATCCCTGTTTTTTTTGACCAGAATGCAAGTTTAGATTCAAGAATCCCTAAAAAAGGTGTTATAAGTCATTTTCCCATGCCTTTGATTTTTCAGAACCTAGGCATACACTGTATAAAAGTCAATATATTTAATCAGAAACAGTGTATGCATAGAGGATTTTCCCCATTAAGAAGAAGCATTTCCACCTATAAATGATAAATAAGGCTCCGGTGATAGATGTACATAATCTAGTTCACTGTTAAACCTAGAGAGAACTGCTTTTCTTCAGCAAACGCCACCATGATCTTCTCTGAGCCTCAATTCTCTTTCTACTCTGTGAGTGCTGTGGGTGGATGCAGTTTAATGGTTTGAGCAAAAACATGCCTCTTTTCCAATAACAGCATAAGCTGGAACAGAACCCCTTCAAAAAAAAAAACAAAACAAAACAGACCATTTCATATCAGAATTGTTAACCTCAAGAAACTCTCAGTATGCTGAGCACAGATACGAGTTGGAAGCAAGACAGCAGAGCCTGGTGAGGTAGCAACAAGATTCTGAACATCACATAAAGGAAAGTACTAAGTAATGATGGATGAGCGTGTACTCCCCTCCTTGCCTGTATGAAGAAACAACTTACCATATAGCAACACAGACTTCATTATTATTCTCACAGATAGAAGTGATGTTGCAGTTGCTCTTGCACTCGTGTTGGTTTAAGCAGGTTGTTACTTTAATGTCACAAAATTTGCATAGGCTGTGCATCTGGAATCCATTTTCCTTATTCTTGTCTACAGGGGACATAATTTCAGCTTATGGAGAGGAAAAAAAAAGAGAGAGAAGGAAAGTCATTAATAATAGTAGTTTAACAGACTGTATTATTGCTCATTATGAAGATAAGTTTTTCATTAGCAGCCCTCCTATCTTAAATTAGAAAATCTCTGATCTTTCCCAGCTACCAATTTTCTTTGCAACAGGGAAAGTGCCACTCTGTCTAGACCAGGATAATCAAAGTGAATTTGCAAAGTGAAGTCAACTTCTATTGACTTCAGGGGGAGCAGAAGTTGCTCTGTGATCTGCAGAATCAAGCTTGCTTTGAGTTCAGTTTGCACTGAACAAACTGCAGCAATCTAGCTGCATTATTCACAGGCAGTACACTAGTACACTGGTCCCACGTGCAGGATATTGCATCATGCTCTGTGTGCCACAATAACTGTGGATATCAAAGTGCAAAGCATGCTGGGAATGCATATTAAGTGGGTGACATCCTTACGACATGGCTCTTGACTGATTGCGCAAACTTGTCTTCACCAACCTGAGGCATAATCTGAGTGTCACCCCTAATCTGGTTAAGGCTCACATTGAAAAATATATAGCTGGGACTGACTGCCAGCTTAAGGTAGATGGTCTGCCAGAGGCTATGGGTGAAACTCAAGTTGAAAATGCAATAGAGCATCTGTGCAGCAACAAGGCACCTGTGCAGCTCATGTAGGCTGCTAGACTGCTACAGGGCTAACTCAAGCGAACGTGCAATGAAAGCCTGCCTTGTAGAATCCCACATTGACCCAATAGCTACATTTCTGCACCTAGGCACTGAAGAATTTACTTGCTTACTGGTTCCAAAAAAGCCTTACCACTCTCTCTCTGCTTCACTGTGGTAGCAGTAATGGAAGAGATGTTATTTATCCCAACATACGAATTTTCAGGAAACATATTTTTAGTTCAGAAGCTATTCTGAAAAACCAGCATGACTATAAGGAACAGAAAATGCCAACATAAACTTTTTTCTACAGCTAAAATGAATATGCAACTATCTAAAGTGGAATAGACGGACTACAACAGTTTCAGTCTGATTCACAAGGAGCTGCTGGGCTTTACGCAGTACAACACTTCTCTTGTAGCCACCCGTGCGTTAAAACTATGTTCATGTTATTCTCTATGGCCAAATGTTGCTAGTCAACCGGTAACAGGCAACCAGGGATTTGTAATTTTCCCCTTTTTCTTCCATTAGCTGAGAAATCAATTTTCTTCCTTCTAGAACTTTATTATTTACTACCATTACAAATGTTTCATTCCAGGAATTAAATATACATGCTTTTTCCAGACGGAAATAAAAATACTTCTGGCTAACATTTTCAATGGACTTCTGAGCCGTTGTGAGGGACTGAGAGAAAAGTCTCTCCACCCCTCCTCACACATCCTTCTCATCGCTAGCATGCTGTGGTACTGACCTAGGGTCTCTGATCTTACTGCCATTTGTAATCAATGGCAAAATTCCCAATGATATTAATGGTATAGAAGAAGCTCTTACATGCAAGGGAGGGTTAGGATGAGCTCACTGGGAGCACTCATTAGGGTGGAGAATGCTGGCAGTATGTTACAGGCTGGCTGAATTTTAAGCCTGAGGTAAACATTTCTTCTCCTGAATTATTTGTGTTGCAATAACTCCCCAAAGTGGTGTGTAAGAACAAAGCCTCATTGAAATAGGTGGAGCAGGCACTCAAAAGGTCTTGAATCTAATATTATATAAAATATATATTAATAAATTCACCGCGATGGTCAATTGCTCCTCTCTTTTGCACGGTACGTCTCATTTACCAAATGTTCAAGAGACACTGATAGCTGTATTCATTTAGCTAGTTCACAATAATGATCAAGCACCTTGATAAAGCAGGCCTATCCCTGCACCCTGTAAGAGGCAATCTACGGTCCTAAAAGGGTGGACAAGCAATGTAGACAAGCATTAAGGAGGCATTGCTTTTACAGATGGGCCAGAGAGATTCACTCACCCAAGCTCACAAAGGGAGCCAGGCAGCTCCTGTGTCTACACCACACAACCGAGCACAGCGAACAGATATCTGGTGCTCAAACTGGACGTACTTTAGCTGCATTTGCACTGCCTTCAGCTCTGAGCTATTGTGGCTCCGTGTTTCACTGTGCAGCTGTAGCACCGTGGGTGTCTGTCTCAGACGTTGCCCATTCCTCTCTGGCCCCTCAACACTTTACGTTAGGCATGCGATCCTCATACATGATGCATAAGTTACTGCATCCCATAATAGGGCTTCTTCATTAGGGTCTAATATCACACTGGGAAACTATCCAGCTACTCCAAACTATCTGCACAGCTTAAGTATTGTCCTGTTATGTGATTAGTTTTGACTTGAGCAAGGTTAACTTGGGAAGGGCTAACCAAATGTAGACAACTTGAGCCAAAAGCCACAAGGCGGCAGGTCCTTAGGTGACTGGTTTGAGCACATTATGTTTGTTGATAGGCAGGGCTCATTTCTGTGTTGTTTTCAGCTACGCCAGATTCTGCCAAGACTCACCCACTGGAACAAACAAATGAAAATATGTTTGGGCCTCTTCCAAGGAAGGGATCTCCAAACCAAGCAACTTGATTAAAGAAAAACAACTGCTAGCTGGGAAGCAATAATCTGCTGCAAGGTCACAAACCTTAAGTTTCTAAGTCAAGAATGGTAGCCTTTAATTCAATCAGCGGTACTCAGCAAAACGCTGGTTAGTTAGGGCCAGTTAATTTCTAAACAGGTTAAACGAAGGGCAAAAGCTAATGGAGTTTAAGATGTCCAGAACTGACTACATTTTAATTTTCTCCCAAAAATTCTCATAATAAAGGCTGACAAGGCAGTGCCTCTTTTTTCATTTCTCTGGCAGTTCAATGTACATGGATGAACTGTCCAGGTGTACAAATTTTTTTCCACACTTCGGCATCCATTTTAAATCGAAACTGCAGTTTACTTTCCTGGATACTGTCCTATTGCTCCAGCAGGCATTGATGTGTTGTTTGTTACTTCAGCTCTGCGTTACCCACTCTGACAACTCAGGCATCCAGCAGTTAGTTCCTAACTAAGTGGGTTAAAGCCAGGTTTCACTTTCTCCTGTGAGGTTGATACTGAAATGGGACTTGTCACCCTCAGGAAAGGGCCTGAGATGAAATCCAGAACCAGATGTGAATCTCATCACCACTCTCCTCTGCTTGCAGCCTGCTACCAGAATCTGAGTACTTAGAAATCTAGGAAAGACAAGTCTGCTTCCAAGTCACATGAACTCAAACCTGTCTCTAATCAACTGAAACTCTGCTTGGAAAATGACAAGTTGGTAGGGCTCTTCTGTAAGGAAATATATTCACTCATCCACTGCCAGGCCCACAAGCAATGAGTGGTCCAGGAACAGCAAGACTGCTCCTCTTTTGGTATTTACTTGAATGCCCATCTCTAAAACTACTTGACTACTTTGTTGCCTAGCCACACCAACCAACTTTTCAAGGCTTTCTCTTATTCAGACGACCAAAGTCACTTAAACACTTCGGACAAAAGCTATCTTTCAATCTGCATAAACAAGGCTGTGCAGGTAATGGGAAAATCAACTGAGAAAATCCAGATTTGCATACCTGTAGGAAGTCATTCCAAAATGTGTGTGTTTGTTTCCTGAAATGTGAGTTTTGTCATCTACTCTCTAATGTTTGTTCTCTTATTTTGACATGTACAGGAAGCCTAATTTTAGCTTTCCTTGCTTCTTTGTCCATGAATTGGGCTCCAAATCAAAAACAGTGGTTTCCTAGCTATGAAACTTTCATCCAATCAGTTCAACATAGATCAGTCACCCTGGTTAAGATGCGTGAAACGTGCAAGCCAACACCTGGTTTGACGTTACGGAAGAGACACCAGAGCAGCCACGTAGGAAATATCAACTCCTTGGGTTCTGGTGGAGTCAGGCTTGTGGGACAACACTTTTACTCCACGAGTCACCTCTTAGTTAGGACTTCTCAAAACCCTATAAACAGTATGCCTCATCCAAAGCCTATTGACTGTCTTGAAGTTGTTTGTTTTGTGTCTGTTGTTTGTAAACGTGTAACTTTCAGTGAGACCTCAGGCTATAGTTTACATTGCTTATATTTGTTTAGTATCATTATAGGACTCTCAAAGGCCAACAACATTTAAATAAAGCCAAAACCAATACGTTGTCTTTTTTTGGAATATCTACACTGAAAAACTTGATTATGTCTTAGGATGGATTTCAGAAACATTGACCAATCTCTCTCACTCCTGTCTTGTAAAATACAATTACTGCATTTCTCTTCTTTCATCCAGTGCCACTGCCAGATGTATACATGCAAAATAGCACTGCTGAGCAGACAGACCCCTTACCTTCAAAAAGACTGGCTGAGGGACATATTTGGAGGAGAACTCAAGTTACTCAGCTGCTATAAAATAATTCCAGTTGATGAGGGAGGCTTGAATTTAAGACTCCACTCGACTATATCATGCAAATCTGCAAGGAGGATCCCTTTATCAGAAAGGCACAAAGGAGCTTGAGATTGTCTTTGTTCTTCCAAAGAGCACAGCTCCATGATGCCATGTCTCAGTGGCTGAATTGCACAGCAGCAGCTCTGAAGAAAGTCCAAGCTGTATTACCTTCTCCCCCAATACAGACACATTAGGCTTTGCCAGGAACAGTATTACACACAACATTTTTTCTATTGTGCATCTCAGCTCAGTACCTAATCTATAGCCTCTGCAGAACTTAGCCTATACTGATAGGGTCACTACCAGCATCATAGGAACAAAGAAAGGGTCTGATGCAAAAGCAACATTCTTTGCCTTCCAGAAACGCCTTCCAAGTATTGATGATTCAACTGCAGGAGGGAGGGGGTGCAAGGAAAAGGAGTGATCTCAGCTCTGTGTTTAAGACCAGGAAAGATCCTGATGATTATTAATTGCACTCATTGTGTTCTGTGCAATAATACAAGGAAGAAAAGACAGCACTATAATCAACCTGAAGGATTCAAAAATCACAAAATGACAAGACTAGACAGAGAGATCACAGAAATAATAAAAAAGAATAATAATATAAAAACAACTGCTGGGGTTCTCCTGTATTTGCCACTGCTGTCTGGACAGTTAGAGTGCATTTGAGTCATGTTTTGAAGCTTTGGCCACAAGCAAGAAGGTTGGAAACTTATTGTCTAACCTGCAAAGATGAAAAATATTTTTTAAAAAAAAACCACACAGGAATCTAGGGGCTTGATCTTCAAGAAAAACGTCAGTGCTCATACAGCTCATGATAAAATCACAGAAGCTGGCAACACTGAAGGTCATCTGGTAACTCCTATGGCAACATCATCAGGGTAACCCTACAAAACAATATTTTCAAGTTTTCATTTACAGCTCACAGTTCTGAGTTTAACGCCATCATGAGTCGAAACGGAGTGTTACTGTAAGAGACAGAACAACTCAGCTGTCTAATTGTAGGCACCTAGTGCTATTTTGGACATAGCGCATCTGAAACATCCTCACAGGCTGTCAGGCCCACAGGGGATCTGCTCCCATGTGACAGTCCGATGAAGGTGAGGTGGGATACTCTAGGATGTCTAATCAGCCCTTTATACCCATGTTTGACATCAGAATCTCGTCAAGTGAGACTCCAATGAAAGCTATGTTATTGAGCGATAATTATTAAATAAAAAAAAATTAAAAGATGAAAACTAAAAATATTTTTAATTAAAAAATTAAAGTTAAACTAAAAAAGGAACTTCTACTTATGCAAAGTACACATAATCTCATACACAAATTGTTACATCTATACTACTATCTCTTGGAAACCAGTTTAGACTTTTTCCCATTTAGCACTCTCTCAGTAATTGCTGTGGAGGTGTCACTTTTGACACAAGCTTTAACAAGATAGTTCTTTCAGCAGATGCCTGGAATTGCCAATTGGGATGTAAAATGTATAGGAAAACTGATGGATAAATTATAATTATTTTAGCATAAATGTTTTGTTCTTTCTGATATTCCTAGCTGTAGGTCTGGGTAAAAGGTCTCCCTGCCTTTGTGAGTGCCATGGGTGTGTGACACCACAATTCACTGGTTTGCAATTTATTATGTCATAAAAAGAATGTAGCAAAATCCAGGAGGAATAGGCAAAAGCCGATGAACTCTCTTTTGTGAAAATATTTCTAATATTGTATTGAAAAGAGAAGAAAACCATCAGGCCTCATGATAAAAGTAGCACTCTTTGAACAGAATGTTCTTCCTCTATGTTTATGACTTGGAAAATTGGTGTGTAGATACTCATATATTCAGGACAACAAACCATTGCTCTGATCCACAAGGTTGCATTGTATTGCAGCTAGAGAGTCACAAAGGGTGTAACGATCTAGCATTGTAAGACTTACCTGGATATCTTCCACTGGCTTTATCAGGAAAAGGATCAAGGCCAAAATGATGAACTGGACAGCAGAGAGAGCTCACCGTGCTTTAAACTTTTGTTTAAGCTCTCAGTATGACTGGGGACAGACTATTTGACATCTTGTGTCATCTAGCCTTGGATTAAAGTCTGCTATACAGACATTTCACACCTATTGACAGCGGACGGCAATGGGAGAAAGGTGTGCCAGGCAGAACGCACCAGAGAGCTCAAACGGACATAAGGCTTCAGTCATCCTTTAATGCGTCCTTTGGCCCTTTCTATCGCAATGTTTTTGAGAAAGTAGTTACTACCTAGTGCAGAGGATCATGTTAAGTGACACAGCAACCAGAGGAAGGAGATCCATGAAGCTTCTCGGTTTTTATGAGGCCACCTTCATTATCGAACCTTCTTAATATCAAGCACACTATCAGCAGCCATTGCTTAATGCTTGGGATAGACTCATATAGTTCATGCTGTCTTGGACCATGCTTTGGGCTGCAGTCCTGCATCTCAACTACAGTTTATCCCAATAGAACCAACATGAGGAAAGGACTTTCACAAGCATTTCCTTTAAGATTAATAGCAATGATTATCAGAGTACTGAGGCAAGTCTCTTAAAGCCAAATATGAGCAATCATTTATGTACAACTAAAATACATCACAGGAAAACAGGTGACATTAATGTTTAGCTCACCAGATATTTAGCTTTCTCTGCAGCAGAAAACTACAGTCTTAGAGATTCTTTTGCTGACTCTCTCTGCCTCAACCTGTATCATACAGAGTCACGAATCACTGACAACACCCTGGTCAGCCCCTAGCAACTTCCTTCTTTCCCTTGGAAGGTTTTTGACCTCTTGGGTTTCCTTTTGATCTTCAGCCTTCCGGCCTAGCATAACAGCTGCCTATGTAGTGATTGCACTTTTTGTTTGCAAAGTGGTTGGGATCATTGTGTTGCTTTCCTGTCTCATCAACTTAATTGAGGCTCTGCAAAGAATAAAGAACAAAGTAACTTCCTTTTCACAAAGTACTTGGAAAAGATGCATGCCACAGCTCCTCCCTATTATGTAACTGGCCTTGCCTGTCACATGAGAAAAGCGTTGGTCACACCTATCAGATGGCAACAATACAACAAGACACATATGAACAGTTCAGGGTCCTGTGATCCTTCTATTACAGAGAAGCCCCTATGACGTGGGAGGAAAGAACGGTCAGGTGGGGCCTACAGGTCTTCAAAACTATTTACGTGGACTAAGGCCTGCTCTTCAGCCACGACTGAGAAGACTACCAGGAAAGAAGACAGCAGACTAGATGAACCGTTCCAGCAAGCTGGATCTAGCCAGAAGTAGTTTGGTGACCCCAGCTTACTGAAGGAAAGCCAAAGCTGAACTGGTTCTCAAGGGGAAAGCATTCAAAGGCCATTGGATGGATCACACTGAAATGTAGGAAACCACTACTGCCAACCTGTAGGCAGGCATGGAGCGGGGGAATGCTTGTGCAGAGACAAAAGGAAAAGGGGCAGGACTTAGAAAACTTCATTTAACTCATCTCTGCAGTGGAAGTGTCTGGCTTTTAACAGCATGTGGAACTGGCAAAACTTTGCTTGAGGGATTGCTGCAGGCACTGACACAGAGACAGAATCCAATCTGACAGGAGTGAGGGGGAGGGAAAGAGCTAGAGAAAATAAGGGAGGGAACAGAATACTAAGTTGGCACTCTCGAAGACAAAACTCATTCCTCTGTTTAAAGCATTAAAATAACACTATTTTTATCCACTACTTCCAAATTGAGCTAACATTGGCAATTTTAATCACGGGCTTGGTTCTTCTCACTCTTACGGAGCATGGTACTGGGGCATGGCAGTTGCCTCAAACATATCTTCAAACTGAGCTAGCTGTCTTCAGTGAAATTACTCCTGACTGACATTGAGAGGAGAATCAAGCCCAGCACTTAAAATGAAATGTGAACACATTTTGAAAACAATGAATAAAAATAATATTATTGCGATGCTTCAAATAATGACATAGATTTTTATCTGCAGATTTTTAACTTAGTGCTCTCTTTTCTGGCCACTGTTTAGCACTCCATGGCAGTCCATGGAAGGGGAACAAAAGAATACTGTACCCAGGCAAAAAGGCTGAAAAAAAATCTAAATGATGGCTTCCCATAGGGCACTCAAAGGGACTTTTCATCTTCTCCTGACTTTAACCTGCAGCCTCCCTAACACAGCCGGTAAACAGCACACAGTGCTGAAGAACCGTATGTGACATAACATGAAGATCAATTTATTCAACTGCAACTACAGGATCTAACTTTTTCTGCATAACGCATTAAGTTTGGAATTTACTGGAAGCTGTCTTTGGTGGTTAACTCCTTCTGTGACTTCAGATGCACAGTGAATATCCAGTACAGCAAAGCTCAGCTGATCCACAAGATTAGAAAAAAAGGGTTTCCTGCTTTGTTGGAATAAGCACGATTCATTGTTTGGGACTGACATTTGCACAACTAATTCTGACCTGTCCATTGAAAAGGCATATCCTGCAACTTCACCTCCTTTTGTATTCTTGCCTGCACAGTGAAAGCTGCCATTACTTCACTTGAAACAGAGCTGGAAGAGTATATACACTTCAGATTTGTACAAATGTTATTTTTTCAACTTAGACACTCTGAAAAGAGACAGCAGTCATTCAAGTAGTAAACACTCCTTTCTATGATTGAGAAAGAAGCAAAGATTTTTCATGATAGGAGAGTTTCTGTGACAGAGCAAAAGCAACATTTAAAATATACACAAGTAAGAGCACTTTTGACTCAGAAAAACACAAAGGTGCCTCCACTCTCAGCTACCGATTCTCACTGGAATAAAAACACGCTAGTGAATCTTCTGACTAGGTTGAATGGAGTTTCTGAATCTATCCTTCCTCTCTCTTCAGCTATTTAAGAAAGCTTGCTTACAAAAACATGCATCTCTCCATTCCTGCCCCCTCAACAGTCACAACACCACCAATCTAGTTTAAAACATAACAGGGCTTTTCATTTCTCACAATGGCTTTGGGAAAGGTGAATCATGTGTCTTGAAAGAGGCACATTTTCTCCCCAAAACCTTAATTGGTATTTCTTCCCTTTCTCTTGCCACTACAAGAGGGATGAGGAATATTCACATTAAAGACAGTCATTCAACCCTATTTTCAAAGGCCTATGTATTAAACTTCCAATTTCCAATAGCGAAATTCAGGGGTTCACCAAGTACAGGTGAAACAGTACTTTCCCGGGCTTCCTGCAACAACGTTACAGCCAAGCGATCTCCATTAGCCATGCAGTAGTCTACGGGGACGTATTCTGGCTCTGCAATTTATCTGTAAGGCTACTGAATGCACTCAGCACCACATACAGACTGAAAACTCCATGAGATCATGAAAAAACCACCACATTCCTAATATATCAGCACTGCTTACAAAAGGCATCGCTTCATTATCAGCAGTACTAAGCATCTGACTTGTGATACCTGCTTAAAATGAAGACAAATAAATCTCCCTTGCCTTATTTTTAGGAGTATCTTTACTGAACAGACTGTATGCGGGAGGAAGGCAGAGAAGTTCTGAAAACTACAACACAGGGCAAGCAGCTACATCCTCTGCCAAAATTTTGGGTAGCAGAACATACTAGCATCTACTGTAGGGGCTAAGAGGCCAACTTCAAGAGAGTTATGACCTTCCTGCTATTGAGTACTGCCAAACCCCTCCTTCCCCCTCATGGGGAATCGCAGTCGCGGTACCTGTAACTGCCAGCTGCATACGGGCGCTGCTCCTACTCCTCAGGTACCTACAAAGGGCGCTGTCTCACCCGTTTGCCACTGCGACACCAGAGCGAGCAGCCACGTGGCGCGCGGCGCAGATGGAGCCCTGCCCTCGGCTCCCACAGAACAATGCAGAATCAAAGCCGCACGGTAATCAAAAATAGCAACATGCTTGTACAGCCAAACACCCAGAAGCGACACTCCTGCAGAACTTTAATCATATTTAGCATCTGGCCTTGTCATGCTTAACTGTCCGAATTGCTTTCGGTAACTAAGCGCTGGCCTGGCCTCCTCACCACACACCAGTTTAACTGATTTAATTAAAGGGCAGAGGTGTTACAGCTTTGTGTGTGGACCTTTGCATCAGTTTAAACCTCCCTTAGCTCAGTTTAGGTTATTTTTGTAACGAGTACAAACAGTGTCAGGACTGAGAAGTATCACACACAAAGTTGCTGCGGTTTAAGTGAACCGCTTTAAAATCAACTACAAGATGTCTGAATTCTGAACGTAGAAAGAGCTTATATAATGTTACTGGACTGTCTGCAGCATTCTCTACAGGTAGGTCTAAGCAAGGTTAGACAAACAGCAGAAAATTGTCTCCTCCAGTGCAAAATGGGAATGATTTAAACACTGACCTCTATGCTGGCAGCATGCAGCAACTCAGATAGCAAAAAGCCAGCTCTTTCCTAAAGGGCCTCCTGAAACTGCAGCTCTAGCTCTTGCTAAACGTATGCCCAGTGGACTCGCGTGTATTCGAAAGAGCAGACTAAGACGACTTACATGCAGAAGAAACTGAGTAAATAATAATTTTCAAAAGCAGCTGCTGTATCTGAAGAGGGGTTAATACAGACTACCAGACACTGCTCACTCAAGAGACTGGCAGGCACTCGCAAACCCTCCCTGGTCTCTGAGAAGAGCCTCCAGGAAAGGTCATGAAACGAGTTAGTTTGGGGGGAGATTTTTGTTTGTTTTTTTAAAGCAGAGAGAATGAAGCACAAACATTAAGACTGTGACAAATCACGCAAGACAGGAAATTCAAAGCTAAGACTGACTCCCCCAGGTTCCCCTTGATACAGCTAGGCTGCTTTGTGAATCAGATAAAGTACCACTGTTACCATTGCCATTTCATGTCTTTTTTCTTCATTTTATTTGTTTTTAGTAATATCCCCTCAAAATTATTGACACGCCTCCTGGATCGCTTTTGGAAGGCATAAGGCCATACCCATCTCCCCCACCTATCATGTATTTTGAATGGTACGAAGCACAGTGGCTGCAGTTTGAGCCACGCTTTCAACCAGTTTTCTGCGGGCACAGTGCTCTTTCAAAGGGCTCCCGCCCAGCACAGCTTTCCTCAGCAGAGCACTCCTTTGGGGATCTCATTGCAAAGCCTCCTGCACACTTGCAGACCATTTCTGACATCTTACTCTTAGTGTCATGCCTTTTTGATGCAAGGAGGTGCACATTTTGAGAACAATTATTTTGCTCCCAGAGAAATCTTCTGACCGTCTTAAGAAAAAATGACTAATTTGTTTCTTAAGCATCGTGAACACGAGAGATCAGCCCTTTTCCCTTTCTCTGTAGTGAGCCCATACTGAAAGCATCTGCACAAACAGCATCAGTCAGCACACAGAAGCAGTCCTGTCCCTTGCCCAGCCCCCTCCGGTTGTTTGCTCCCAGTCCTCATTGCACTTTCTTCCTCCCTCGCAGGGTACAGGCTTTTGTGGGTTAGACTGGGGGTCTGATTTGCATTAATATTCATCTGACCAAAGCTCCCTCCCCCTCCAAAGGCCAATTTGAAACCAGAATAGCTCTCCAGTCTAGACTAAACACTTTCAAAAAAAAAAAAAAAAAAAGTGGTGTGAAGAGTGGGAAGCCACAGCTAGGGTAAAGCAGGACTACATATTTCAACAGCAGCAGCACTGCTTATGGCCAAAAAAAGCCCTCGTGGACCCATGGCTGCAGTTACTTCTGGGCCAAGCGCACTGGAGAGAAAAGGCAGGCAGACTGTCTTGTAGTGGGAAAAGCTACAGAAGAGGTAATCTCAACTTCTACTCTAGGTCTAGGCAAGCCCCTGTAGGCATTTTAAAAGACTTAGTTTGTGGGCGTCTCAAGTTCTGAATGGCTGTCTTGAGGCCACAAGGGCTCGAACTTCCAAGCTGGCTGATCCCTGCAGGCTGGTGGAAATGTGATGGCTTCAGAGCACACAGCCCCAATGGCAAGGCTGCACCCAAGAATGCAGCACCCTGCTCTGCAGTCAGGCTGCCCCCACACCTGGGCATAAGGGCCCGGCTATCGGCCACTGGCAGGCTGAAATCGGCCCTAGCGCAGTCTGCCTTCAAGTGCCCTCTGCCCTGAGGCAGGAGATGTCACAGGCCTTCTAGTAGGGGACGCAAGAGCTCCTGCAGTTATTTTTGTTCTGCATGGCATTGCCACTGCAAAGGCAGATCGGACATGCCTAGCGCTCATCCACATGGATTATGGCACTGCACGGAGTACTCTAGGGATTGATGTTTCTCCTAAAAAGTATTTGCAGAAACAGCAGGCCCCAAAGCTGTTCAAGCAGGCTATGAAAGTAGACAGTAGGTTATTTTGACCTTGAAGGGGCCAGTGCAGAAAAAGTACTTTCTGTGTCTCAAGTTGGTTAACAAAATTTATGGGGGAGATTTGAAAAGACAAGTAGTACTCTCTGTGACAGTTTCCTCAGCAGTACACAGACCTAAAAGATGCCTCTTCCTCACAGGATGTTGAGGGAGTCAGAGCAGTCTTGTTTTTAAAATACCCTTTTTCAAAGAGAAAGGGCCATATAAATGGGACAGCAATGTGAAGTATAGTATCTGAAGTGAAACTTCTGCATTTGCTGCAGATCTGTGACGTGAACACAAAAATAAAATTCTGCCAAATCACCCCAATTATTTGTTTCAAAGGAAAATCTGATGAACATTTACCTGAAGCTACCACTAGTCTGGGCAAACTCTCTGTAAACACAGACAAAAAATATTGCCCGAGTTTCAGTTTTTGCTTTGAAACGTTTGCAGAACTTGAGTTCCTGTCCTGTGATTTCAAAGGGCCTGATCCTGACTGCACTTCCTTTGCTGTAAACTGGGAGTACGACCCTGTGGGCCAGGGAACAAAGAAGTTATTTAAATGAAGCCAACCCTAAATAATGGATTTCAGACTTTCAAAAAGGAAAAGAAAAAAAAAACAAAAGCAGTCTCAAAATATAATGCTGTAATTGGAATGGGCTGCATCTGTTTTTTGGTTTTTTTTTTTTTGTTTTGCTTAAAATGTACACATTCACACATAGGAAATAATTCATAATTATGAAGCATGAGATGCATAAATGGCATAAGACAAAAAGATTTTGGGTACGATGGCATGGTTGAGAGTACCTAAATTACAGTCCTGCTGTTTGGCATTTTATTTTTAGTGAGGTGGAGGAATTCAAACTAGAATTCCTAGATCATCCTCTAGATGTGAGTCCATATTGAGCCTCTGTGAATGGTCCTTCACAAGCGTACCTTTCGCGTTGATTGCTGGAGCACCTATGAGTCATGATTTAGGGGGTGCACTGTGCCTCTGACCAGGACCTGCTCATTCTTGAAGCATGATCTAAGCAATCCATACAGCTGTGATGGGAAATGACAGAGCAAAAGGTGTTCAGCCACAGCCCTTAGCTCAAGTAAAGCAAGGACGTCGTCTGCCTGGGGAGGATCTCTCTCCTGTACAACAGAAAACTCTACGGGTATATGCATATTGCTAGTGGACCAGACCAAAACCTCTATGTAAGTTTATAACGCAGCAATAAGTATGGGCAGAAGCTGTGTGCACACAAAGACTCACAGCTGCCCATAAAAAAAACGAGCATTTAAATGGATTAAAAAGACAACCATACTTTCAAACTAGCAATGGTTATACAGTCATATTATTCATAGGGGTGTATAAACATTCATTTTTCGAGATAAAAGGAGAGTATCAGTGGGATTTCTTAAGTGCATTCCCTGTGACCATCCCTCCCTCCCTCCCTCCCCAGCCATAAACAAACACAGAAAAAAACCCCAAAACAAGGATCTGTTTAGGGTGCAAAATCTGTAATCAGAGTTTAAGGCTCAGATTTTTGTTTAAGCTTAATATAAAATGACAAATTAGTAATGTTAAGAGGGTAAAAGGCCTCATTTTCTTTAGCTTTTTGAAAATCTCTAACCTTCAGGAATCAATAACCTTCAAGATCTGGAGTTCAAGCTGAGGCACATTCCCTGCCCAAAGGATGTGCCTACAACGGCACTAGTTTACAGTGCTGGCCTTGCATTCTGGTAATCCAGAATCCTGTGCAATACCTTTCCTTAGAGCTCAGCATAACCTATCCTTCTCAGCCTGTTTGAAAACTATTTTCAAATAAGAAGTCTCATTTAACAAGTCCACATCCTTTACCCACACAGACTTCTCTGTCAGTCACCGATGGGTGAATGTGTTTATGTGGTAGCTCTGTTCAAAGCTTTTTTGACTGTAAGGGGCCATTCTCCTAGGTAAATAATGTTTATGAAGCATTCTGTCCCCATACAGCAACATTTGAATGACAGATTCAGGAAAACGCTATGAGAAAGAAATTACTCCCCTTCATAATCCATCAGCTCAGCTAAAATAGTAAATCAGAGGAAAGTTAGACTCAAATGTAATCCCTTGGGAGCAGAATCACTTTGAATAGATGTGGGGAAAAAAACACACATCCTTCTCAAATTCAGTAGCTTGGATGGTTATATTTGTCTCTGTCAAGTTACATGCAAAGAAGCAGAAAAACAGAATTTAATATCCTGGGGATATGTTCTCTTGATAGATGCATCTAACTTCCACAACCGTTAATGGGAATTATATAACGAGTACTGAGAAAAGAACATAGCCATAAAAACACACACTTTTAATGATATCCAACCTCAGGAAAATTTTCTTTTGCAGACTTCTGTTTCAGAAATTCTACTGTTATGGCATGTCATTACAGAGGATCAGATTTCTTAGTGGAGAAGTATGTGGCAACATCTCCTTTATTTGCCAAAGGTAAATTTGCTAGTACGTCCCCCAGGTATTGTGTGTTCCTTTTAATGCAATTGCAAGTGACTCCCTGTAGTTACCTTTGAGACTGAATCAGCAGCTGTAATATTATCCTGCTGAAATATGGGAAAGAGCAAGTTAGCTCCTTCGTTTCTCTTTGATGCTTTCTCTTTGATTTTACCAGGCTTAAAGCAAAATAAAAATCATGGGTGAAGCTTGCCCATTCTGAAGTCAATAGGTATTTCGCCCGTAAATACATCTCTTGAAAGCACACTGACAGGTCCTGCCATTATTTCTAGCCCACAAATGTGAGGAATTCATTCACTATGCTACAAAGCGGAGTATTTTTAGGGTACGGTCTCTTCTGGATGTAAGAAGAGCCTTCACAGCAGCTAAGCCTTCACATTTAAAAAAGTATCACTGGACAATAAAGAGTCTGCATGTATGGATACAACAATTCTCACTACATACAGCAACACAACATTTCTCACTATGTGCAGCAGCTATTTTCACTCACTGCCCAATGCACTTCAGTTATCTCCACCAAAACAGTTGGCATTACAGTGTGAGGACAGTTTTACATTAGAGACAGCTTGTGGGAAGGAACCTGCCAGTCTGAAATGTTTAGTCTACCTGCCTGAAGATGTGTGAGAGACTGCAGACTCTTCCAGCTTGTTGATGAACAGTAACACTGCATATTTAGGCAGAATAAAATTGTAAATAAACTCAGAATGTGAAATGTACTAACAGAGCTGGGGTTTTAGGGTTTTTCCCTCCCAGCTGCTTTTGACACTTAATAAAAAGCAGCCTTTTATGATTGTCACTGTTTCCATAAAATCACTATTTTCAGATCTTCATGACATAGCTTAAGCCCTTCTCCGGACTATACCTTAACGATGCCCCTACCACTTCACAGCATTCCCAAGGCATATATGCTCGTAAGCTGGCTTGTTTGAAAGAAACATTGCAAAGAAGCAGCCATTTAAATGTCTACGAAACAAAACAATTACTTCTGTTGAAGGAATTGTTTCAGGGAGAAAGCTAGGAAGAGATAAGACAGAAACAAGAGAAAGCATATTAGGAAGCAGCTCAGATGCAAACCTTCCCTTGCTTCTTAATTTTCATCCCAGTACCTAATAATTTCATCGAATTACTTCCACAATTCCTTCTAACCACAGAGAACTACAAAGAGCAAAATATGACACTTCATAAACTTCTAAATGGCGCAGTCTGTTTCTGGCAACCGCCTACTATTCTTCATCCTGCTGCCACAGGACACAAGACGTTTACTGTCACACATATTAGTTAAATTTAATAAGACAAAATCTTCAGCAGATGTTATTCTGAGATTTCTGAGTGCTGCTATGTCAAATTATACAGCTGATATTTAGCATTTTAGAGTCACTGGATGTTTCTGGACATTGGTCATAGCACACAAGCATCTTTCACGTAGAGTGCACTTACTAAACCGTAGAAATTGGTAATAGTCTGCAGGATGTCTGAAGGCTTCCTTGAAATGCTGCGATCATTTTCATCCAATGCCAAGTGCATTAATAATTATGGCAGGAAAATACTATTTCAACAACAGTCATTGAGGGAGCTGTGCATAACATGGATGTAGTAGTAGCTGAACCACTCAGGATCCCTTCAAACATTAGGAGCCAGCTGAATACTTTGTTATGGCTTCTGGTTCAGTGGCATGAGCAGCTCATTCTCTAAAGCTGTCAGTTTCATCATCAAGCATCATTCACAAATATTACATTCACGTGGAACAAAATATGTTTTAAAAAGTGCTCTTACAAAACAGAACAATTCTAAGCTTTCCAAATGCAATAATATCTTAGTTTATAACAGAGGAAAGTACTCTATAGGAACAGAGACATTTTTTAAATTCCTTGGATGCAAAATTTTATAACTCGTGCATGTTTGAAATGTCCTTGCACTGTGTTAGTGAGCCGAGTAGGTTAACTGTTTGTTGTTTCTAGAGATGCTAGTCCTAATTCTGAGAGGAACATCAGTGAAACCAGTCTGGTGGAGGTAACCTGCTCCTTCACAGATTTGTAGGCTTAGGGAACTCTCTGTCAGAGAGAACTGGATGATATTCCCAGCCTGGCCCTCTGCACAGTGCAAGTGAAATCATTCCACTCAGCAATTTCTGTACCAAGCCCTAACTTCTCTCCGTACATCTTTAGAAAACAAAACCCAGTTTCAATTTAGAGATTCACACTGGAAAGTCCATCACATCCTTGACACCAATCTAATAATTAAATAATCCCAGTTGTTAAAAATGCACATCTTGTTTCCAGAGTGATTTTGTCTACCTTTAGCTCCCAGTTGTTTGAATGGATGCTTGTTCACATTTCATAATCTTACCCCGCTGCACAGTCTAAAATAATCAAGTTAGCGTTGCTTAACGACTTACTCTCTATCAACTAACCGTGGTGAGCTTCCGTACGTGCTCTCCTTCCTACCCACAAGTTAGCGTTCTGGCATAGCAGACTTAGCTAGGTTGCATTACCTTGAGGCAAATGCCCTCAGTTACTGCGCTTTATGTGATGTGTGGTAACTTATTAAGGCATGGCAAACTACCCACATATCTGAACAAATCTGTATCCAGACCTGAAATAGCAGCTGCATGTACTGTTCCTAATTCTTTTGTTCTTCAAGTGGCCAAACTCCAAGAGCCTGTCATGTTCAAAAGCCAGGCTACCATAATATTAATCGTATGGCTGAAAAAATGCAAAAAGGCAACATGGTTCCCTAAACAAACAGTACCAGCTCCTTCATAACCCACCACTGGCCTAAGGACAACGGGGTGCAAATTACTGCTCTGGTCAAAGCTATCTACGCCTCCATTTCAAAAGCACAAAATGGAAATTTGAAACAAAATCCACCTTTTAAAGGGAAGAGTGATGATTGTTCTGGTACTGTAACTACTCATGCAAAGCAACAGCTTGGAAAGGCAGGTGTCGGTGTCTTCTATTACGAGATGTGTGGTTATGATAGCGGTAAAGGTGCCTTGTCATTAACTTTGAAGTGTAAGATACTACAAATAATTAGCGGTTTGCTTCTAACATTCACTCCACATCTTCACCAACCAGAAGAGCAATATATTTCTGACTTCAAACCACTACCAGTAGGTATGCATCTGACATTCACACTACATGTCACCAAAACAAAAAGCCAAGTTAGAGGAAGTGAAAGTTGGCTGTACCGTGGATAATATATATGTAGACAGCTGTATGAGGGAAGAGTTAGGCCTTACAAGGTCGGATGGAATAAGACAAAGCTACCTTGTGCCCTCCCCATTACCTAGCAGCTCCTAGCACGCAGGCTGTTAATCAGAGAGGAATGGGGGGAAAAAAACAAGCGCTAATTCTATCTCATTTCACTCGGCAGGGCACGTGAGAGGGAAAATAAGGTGAGGCTGAAAAGGATTCCTGGCTGCCTGGAGGGCTATCATCCAGAAACTCTGTTCAGAAATAACAGTGGTTATGACTCTCTTTGAACCTTAATGTTGTAAGTATCCCAAACACAACAGTCTAGAGCTGAACCCACAAGTTCTGTAACTGTCTACAGAAACTGTAATAAACACATCAGTGCTCTCATTTTGTGATGTGTTCAGCAGGAGTATTAGTCCAATTTTAAGGCTGTAACGAGGAAATTCAAATACAAACGAGTGTACTGAAAATCAAGAGCAACATACACAGTGGACAAAAACGTGGGAAGCTAGAGATCTGGATTTGGGTCTCTAAAGGCAAAGGAGAGACTGAACCTAGGTTTCTAATTTCCTAAGCCAATTGCTTTTACCAGGGGTCAAGATGAAAAAACTGTTTCCAGTTACAAGTCACGATCAAGCGAGTCTCTAACTCCCTCCACCATCTGCAGAAGAAACCTTTGTGCCTCATACAGATACTCTGAAATCTTCCTTTCGCAGTCAAGTGCCCAGTTTTGAAACGCTGCAACGCCTACATGGAATGTACCTGGATCCTCATGCTGGATCTCCTGCTCCTGGATTTTGCTGATTTAATTTGAATCACATTTATATCATTTTTTAGACATATGATAGGCAGGGGACACATACACCCAGAAAGCTCTAGGCTGCTTCTGGCTGCACTAAGATTCATGGTATGAGCGTGGCCTCAGGGAAGAGTGGAAACAGCAAAGCACCCTACCAGGTAGAAACCTGAAGGCAAAAGTGAGAAGAAAGGAGCGCGTGGAAAAAAAAAAAAAAGCTGAAGAAGAAAAATAGCGATGAGGAAACACCTTTTGGTTGTGCTTCCTTTTCCAGAATAGTTCACTGATCTGTTCCTGCTGGATGTCTTCGTATTCTTATCGTCCAGAGAAAAACAGAGTGCAGATATGGCTTTAGTTATGACCAGACAATGTGGTATTGCTGTGTTTACATGCAAATTTGGGCTGTTTCAGCTTTGCAAGCCTGTTGGCCTGGCATTGTACATACCGGATGAGGATACTACAAATGCAATAAAAGGATTAGCTTCCCAGATTTTTGACTCAAGGCGTTCCCTTGTGGTAAAGTTGGGTGAGGAAACGGAAGAGCAGACTGAGGAAAAGAAGGGAAATTCAATAGCCCAGAAGCACATAATGCTGAGCTAGTTACTCTGTGAAAGCTTCAATAAAGTGGCTTACGAAGTCATGACTATTACATGGTCCTCTCTGATCTTTTCATGAGGATGAGAAATGGTTGTTCCCAGTTTAAGAAAAAGAAATTCTGTATGTAAAGTCTGGCTTTGTTGTGCTGTGAATTCCCTGGAGAGAATATCAGTCACCCTGCAGGGGCTGGAATAATGAATGAATCCATCAGGGAACAGGCTTTTTTCTCCTCTGACATGCTCTGAGGGACCACCCGCACACTCTTCAACCCCTTCTCTGCAGAGTGCTGCCTCTACAGCCCTGCCTAGTCTCAGCCAGCAAGGATCGTTCCTATCAAAGCCCCTCACTGATGGGGTTTAGATACCCTGTGGCTGAGGAGTGGCTTGCCCACAAGCCTCCCACTTTCTGGGCAACAGCTCTAACCACTGGAGGAAAAGGAGGCAATGCAACAGTGGAAATCTGTAATGGGAGCTGTGGGGAGGTAGAAGGTAAGCAGTGGGGCAGCTGGCCAGCTGCCACAGCACAGTCACTGCAAAATCACAGATCTCCTGGTAAGCAGAAGATAAATGAGACAGGGTAATGGCTGCCCGCTTGCAGGCAGAACCAGCCAGAGGAAATAAAGGATCAGCAATCACCTGCATATGACAGCTCTTCTCCTGAAATCGTCATGGTTCTTGAATACAGACTGCAAATCTGTGCTGTTCAAACCTCATTAAATTCTTCCCATTAGTGAAGCACACACCGATTTACTTCTTCATTCCTGTACTCTTCTGTGAGTTCTTCAAGGAGAATGGGAAACCCTTCAGTCACTACATAGTCATGTCTCAGGAGAGTTTAAGATAGCTATTGAGCCAAGGGGTGAGCATCCTGAGAGCAGGGAGAGACCAACAGTCACATGAAATCCAGAAGCAGCTCAGTGCTGGCTGGATGCTGAACTCCCACATAGGATTCTTCTGTCATTCCATCTTGTTATTATTGATAATATAATTAAAAAGATATATCCTTAACTGTGTATATTTTCACAATGTAGCCTATTCTAGGGTAAAAGGTGGGGAAAAAAGCAGCCTTAAAATTATGTAATGTCTTGCTCAGAATAACAGAAATGCTACTCCATGCTAATTAGGAGCTTTACAGTGAGTTGAGGCGAAATGAATGGACATGTAGCCACAATCCTCCCTTTAGCAGTGGCCTAAAAATCGCACAGCGGATACTAACTCTGTCTACTGAAGGAGTATTTTAAGAGACTAGACAAATTGGAGAAGGCAATTATGGAAAGGGGAAAAGTATAATTACATCTATCATATTTCCCCAAACATGCACTTAACGGACAGAAGGTATTCACACATACTACACTCTTAGAGCACTCTGAAAGCACACAAGATAAGTTAAGCCCTGTTATTATGACTTCAGATTTGCTCCAGGCACAGACTCCCAAACAAGGAGCTGGACCACAGGGCTGGTCAGGGCAGCCAGGTAACCATAAGAACAGGGGATGAGTCAAACAAAATGGTGAGAAATTTCAGCTCTCACTGAGCCCTAAGATTTTTCTTAAACCGTTGCCTATGTATAAATCCATGTTATTAAAACCTCTGCTGTACCGAGATACTTTATATAGTGAGTTGCCAATAGCATCTGAGCTACTAACTAGACTTCAAGGATCAGACCAGATCAGCAGCTCAAGACGCACAACAATCGTGGACAGCTGCTCCTGCTTCCCTCTCTGAAAATGACTGAAAATTATAATGAATTAGTAATCACCTGTGGTCTGTTTCAAGGTTAACTCTCTTGTACAGCAACATTAAAAATGCCCTTATAATAGTGAGATGAAATCTACAAAATTACCGCGTTTCTATCCAAAAGCCCCAGGCACAACCTAACTGTGCCAACAGGTACAGCGCGTTTATCCCATTCAGTGCTGCAGCATCTACAGCAGGTTTAAAATTGGAGGGAGGTGGCTCACCTGTACCTCATGTCAAAAATATCTAGACTCAGAAGAATTACAGGTTAATTCCTGGAAAAACTAACTGAACCCTCCCTTCTTTCAAAGTCAATAAAACGAGTACCAGCTTGTTTATGACCTTTTGGATAAGACCTTAAAAAAATCAAAAATTACACATCTGTTCTGAGGAGGAGGTTGCCCCTTAGTCCTTGTTTCCCACTCTCCACTTCCTTATTAATTATGTCAGCACTAGCAGCTTGTTAGTGACGAGGGAGCCTCAGTTTTCATACAGTTTGGGAAATGTACGTGAGTGCTTTGGAGTCAAAAGGCCTGGTCTCAATGAAAATAATCATCCTTTGTATGCATTTCTCCTTTTTGGAACTGCCTATGCCCCAGTCAATCAATCTCCATCCCCTCAAATTCTCCTCCTATAATTCTACCTGAGGAAAAATCTTTAATGATACCCTACAAGACTGGAAGCACCCTCTTTCCTTCGATTATCTGCAATCTCTCCTTCCTAAAGTTCTCAGCACTTCAAAATACTGCAGCCAAATGACTCTCCTGCTCCACGAAAGAGAACCAGATCACTCTGGCTCCTCTAAGACTGATATCACAAAAGCCCCCTCAAGGGAATTACAGCCTCGCAACATACAGTTGCCTATTATTTATTCCATGGCCAGATTCTCAGCTGGTATAAATCAGAGCAGGTTCCTTGCCTTCAACAGGGTAATGCTGATTTATGCCAGCTGACAGGCTGATCCTGCATGTGTTCCACTTGCACAATGCTAGTTTTTAAAAGAGACCCATTAAATGCCCCAGGCATGTAAGAAACCACACTTGTGTCTTTACTTGGAAAACGTTGCTCTGAGGTGTAACTCTGTGAAACCTTCCCACTGCTCTCTGAGTACATTCTGTTCAAATTCACTTGCTTTTCTATTAGAAGGAAGTCTCTATGCCCTGACATAGACACCACAGCTTTGGCAACACAGGATGTATTTTATAATGGCTTCAGTGCAGACCAGGTCTTTGACAGAGTTTAAAAGCTGAATTAGATTAAGCTCACAGGCATACCAGCGCAATGCTTTGGAGGAACTGATCAAATGCACAGAGGGCAGAAGCTATCTTTCAAAAGTTGTATTACCGATGACTACAAAAAAAGCCAGAAAAAAAAAATGGTGTGACTTTCAAATCATTGGCTGAACTTAGGGCTTTGGCTGCTTGATAAGCCTCTCTCTCTTTCCTTAAAAACTAAGAAATCTACTTACGGAGAAGGGCACCTGAGTTCTTTTGTGGATCTAGGCCAAAGTCCTCGCATACAAACAGAACACATGTAGGAAATAGATAGCTTCCTAATACCTCTGTTTTCAGATTACCATTTCAAAGGCCCAGTGTTAACCCTAGGTGTCATTGTAATGATGCGTCTGCCAGGTTGCAGGTTGAAGGAGGCTTTAAGGGTGAGGAGGCAGAATTTTCTATCCGTTATTGAAGTCTATTCATTTCAGTGGGATTACTGCTGAAATACTACTCTGGGTGAGCGGAGAACTGCAATCCTGGAATCAGACTATCAGGCTGTTAGTAATAAAAATTGTGGTTCCTTTGCATGGCACGAGATACTGAACACGGCTTGTTTATTATTATGATACGAAACAAAGACTAGAAGACTCCATTCATTCTGAACAATGCCATTCCCACCCAACAAGAAGATGAACACATGCTCACAAATCAACCTAAAAAATGCTGGCAGGGAAACGTCCCACAAAACACTGTAACATTTTGTACATTTTCATATTCACAACCAGCATGAAACCAACATCATCTGAAGTGGTGGATGTGGGGGTGTTGTGCATGCGTGCAAAACAAGAGAAAGAGACTGTCTGCCAGTATCCTGGAGGTAGTGGATAGGGGGAGCTCCAGATTCAAATGTGCACTCTATGAGTCAGACCAGGCACTTGATCCTGCCTTTCTTCCATGCTTGACTAGCATGATTATTCTAATTACTGATTAATGATTATTTCTCTTTCTGTCTCTCATTTATTAAAAATTCCACCCTGGATTAGGAAAAAAAAAGTTTCCTGATGAAAGTTTAATGGAAACTGGTGCATTTCCACAAATTGTTTTAGTTTTGACAAATCAGCATTTTCCCATGAAAAAACTGTCAAAAATTCTCAACCAGCTCTAATTCTAACCAGATTAACTTCAGGGATGACTGCCAGCAGGAAGCTCTTGTTAAACATCAGTTGTTTGAGCAAAGGAAAACTACTCCTTCCCTAGATGATCTTCACAGAGGCAAAAAGGCTTTAAAACCCGTATGAAAAAAGGGCAGGTAGATCCAGCTGTAACAACTATAATAACATTCAGAGCTAGGAAATGGCATATTAAAAACATGCACAGACTTGGACAAATGAGCAGGTAGTATTTCTCTGGACAATGTTATTGTTTCTTAACATTTGAAACAATTGCTAAACTTTGTTAGCAATGCAAATAAAGACATTAGTCCCTGACTCAGGAATCCATCTGGACTGCAGGGATATCACTTAAAACATGCTTAACTTTAACTTCCAGGGATTTCAGCAGCATTTAATGGGACACAAACGAGTGATGACATGCTGGCACCAAGAGAAATGAAATTAAGCATGTCCCGATGAGATTGGTTAGTTCTGACTCCTAATTTGGATGAGTCTTCATCACTGGATGGTGTTCAAAATGGTTGTTCTCTCTATACAGGTAACGCTAAACATTTCTGCATTAACTAAATCTGCATTCTTTCAGGCAGGAGGATATAAATGATTGCACTCGACCAATGTCAGTTCTGGTTTCATTGTGGCATGAAGACAGAACGGCATACTGTGACGTTTAAGATTTAGTTTATGTCACTGGGAGATCAATCGTGCAAATACTCAGTACCAATCCATTGCTTACAGCGGGGAACAGTCCAAAGGCACTTCCCATAGCTACAGTGCTCTGCCCCAGCATGTACGCCCACTCCTCACTGCAATAGAAATATATCTCCCGCAGTAAAAAGTTCCTCTGCTGTTTCTTAATACAAGTCTTGCCACATCTACCTGACAGCAATGTTAAACATCAGAAGGACTTCTGACTAATCTACAGAAAACAAGGCATACCCCTTCTGATTTATTTTGGACTATTTTAATCTTCCAGGACTAAGGTTCTTAGAAAGGCCCAAAGATACTAGCACCAGTTTTTATTTTATCCTCAATTACAAGACTTTAAAAACACGTTCCCATTATGCTGTAGGGGGGAAAAAAACAAACACCCCCCCCCAACTAAATTTAAGGCTAAAGTCCTGCTAAGCAAACCAAAAATCCAGCACTCAATCTCTTAAACTGGGACTCAATCAAATTTCTTTTTCACAACGGGGCTGGTTCTCCACTACTCTGTGCTGGAAATCCCTTGTACTCTCTGACACGTGCACAGAGCTGGCTCATTTTACTGAATTGGTGGCAACAGTCTGGCAACACATACTAGCTAATGTTCCTGGGATCCGGCTACCTGGTAATTCCCCTGGAGACAGAGAGCTCCCGCCCAGCAAGGGAGATGCTGCCTTGCTGTTCTCTCACCCTGACTCTGCACAACCTTTGTTCCTCTGCTCCCCAGAGGCCAGGATGGCCCGGGGGCTGTGGGCGACCCCACGGGGACCAGAAAGCCTCCCCTCTTCCTGCTGAGCCCCAGAGCACGGAGTCACAAAAGCAGCTGAAAGCCTTGGCTTTCCCTGCGCCACTAACGTTGCACTGCAGCCATGCCAGCCAGTATGGAGACTGTATGGATCACTTTTGGATCAAAATCTGTCATAACATCAGTGGTAACATTTCATACTTAGTTGGCACAAATGCACCTGGCTACATAAGATCTAAGACTAACACATTAGGCCCAATCAACTGATTTTGCTCATTCTTGCTACCGTAAGTGAGGCACAGATCTTCTGCAGTCAGAGGAATGACAGTGATACAAAATGAACGCTAGCAAACAGAATATGGCACAGACATACAGCACAATGAGAAAAAGTCCCTATGCCATGAATGCAAAAATATCAATTTAAAAATATCCTGCAGAGGAAACATGATCACGGGAAACATCAACAACTAGTACCACAATGACACTGAACTCATTTTTTCTCCCCTCCAAACGAGAAGCTCCTTTCTACTCTTGAAAAATAAAACCATGAAGAATTTTGCTCTTGGTAAGAGTTTGACAACATCTTTGCTCCCAAGTTCAGCGTTAACCTTGTAACAATGAGGACTTTTATCAGCCATCGCTATAGTACGCTGCTGCATCTTTGAAGCGATAACAACTCATCCCAGAAAGGAGTACTTCAGTTTGAAGCGACACTGTCTGACTAAATGTAAGTGTTTATAAGTGAAAAATAAGATTATGAGTATGAAAAAATATGAATTATTCCATTGCCCTTTTTTCAAATTGCTTTGTAAACAGCTTCAGGAAATGTATATGACTCTATTGATGGTAATGGAAATTAATATTAATTTGTGATAGCTTAAGATTTGGCTCATCATTTTTTAATATAACCATTCCTACATAGAATTGACACTGGAATATTACAGAAGCATGTTAATACCAAAGAGCTCAAAATAGCAATTAAATAAAAGTGATGTTCAAAGTATGAGGTATAAAATGCTCAGAATTCAAGGATATATCAGACACAGAGGAAAATGCAGTAATATCTCAGTCCCGTTCTTTCTTCTGTCATGAAATAACTGGAAATTTGCCAGAGCTTTATCAAGGGGCAGGACTGCATTTTAGATCCGAGCGTGTTACAAATATGTTCCACCACATTATGAAGATGTTTGTTCTCGTATTTCCTTCTTGCAACTATCTGAAGCTCTTAATTCAATTTTATTTTGTTACTATAAAACCAACTGACAGTAATATGGCATTTAAAAAAAAAAAAAGAGGAGATAAAGTAGAGGCTGGCTGAATGAAGAAATTAAGTTCCAGATATTCAGAAATGAGGAATCATTACACAGATTATTCCAAAGCACAAATTTAAGTTTTTAATACTCCAAATATAAACTACAGATTCCAATTTCACTTGGACAAAGCAGCGTTCATTTCTTATGCAGGCGACTGCTAATTTGCACTGCCATTTATCAGTGTAGCAGTCACAATCATTCAAAAAACACAACTTGTCCCTTTAGTCCATGGAAATAACTTCAACTACTTGTGTCTAGAACAGGATATTTGAGCATCTTTTTCAAAGGAAATACTTGCTATTGGACCCGCTCATGAATTCCTGGCTTTCTCCAGAATTTTTGTGTAAACGTGCTGTTCTTGACCAGTATTTTGCTAGGAAGAATGTTAAGATGAAATTTTAGCCGAGGTTCTGTTAGCCCCCCTCACCAACAACAGCAGGTAGTCAGTACACACACCTGGGAAGCAAGCTCTCCTGAGGCTGTTATCCGTCCCGCCTCATCCTCTCCCAACTGCAGAGCTATTGATTATTCCAAAGAGAGTAGCTCTTCTTGGGCTTTGTTTGGTTTTCCCAAACAAAGTTTCTAGTTTTCATTCTGATGACTACTAAAAACCAACATCCAAACCTCACACTTGCTGCCCCCACAGAATTGTTGTTTTCTGACCAGTGCTACCTCGTTACACGCTTAGTCCTGCAGTAATTACAAAAATGGAATTTTGAATATGATCAATTATCTGACAACAGGTCAACCCAATTTTGGTTACTGTAGAGTGCAGATGAAGATCAGCATGAAATACGCTGAACTGGAAGGAAATCTCTATTTTTTTCCTCACTGGCTCTATGACAAGAAAGAAGACATCAAAAAATTTCTTAAGATAGGCCCATTAAAAAGTTTATCTGTAGTTTGAAACTGTCTATACTGGTTGAGCAAAAAAGCATAAGCAATAATAACAGAACAGCAGCTTTATAAAACTGGAGCTTTTCAGTTTAATTCCGTTAAAGCTTTGTGTAATAGGAATCTACAGTAATATTTTTTAGGCCAGGATCAAAATAAAAGCCATCACTAGCTGGGTATGGTTTATATTAATCATAAATATATACCAAAATCAACAAGAAGCTGCATGCCTCAAATTTAAAATAATAATAAGATATTGTGCCCTAGGACACTACAGACCCTTATTCTTAAACTGTTTAACTGTTTTTTCATGTGCCTTAAACTTACGTGAGTAACTTTACAGGTATGTAAGGCCTGTTGACTTTGACTGGGTTATTAACGAAGCATTAAGTTAGTCATGTACACAGCTATTTGCAGTGGCTATGCGAGAGCTATCCAGTTTATGTTGTTATTTTTCAGCAACAGTTTTGAGACCGTTATTGAATGGACCACAGGGGAGAACTGGAGCACCAAGCACAGCTTGGAAAAGCTCAGGTGCCTGTTCCTCTTACCTAAAGACTAAAACCAGACATTCAATATAACAAGGCACCTCAGAGATCTGCTTAATACCGCAAAACTGTTTCAGATACAGTTTTGCTGCGATAGGATGTTCTCTTTTTAACTTCGCCAATGGAGCTGCAACGCGATTTAGGGCCTAACCTCGCAGATAGAGATGTTAGTTCACACGCGTGGGTTAGCACTGGTAAGACTGGGACCAGAAGCTCCTCAGGGTAGGGGCCCTGTTTTCACAGGGGCACTTCAACCTCTCCGTGCATTCCAAATTACTCTGTGAAGAGTAATACGAGCCACAGCCTCAAAACATCTCTCTACAGATGTCTGGATAAAAACAGCCAGAATAAGGGACGTAAAGCATCAGTAAAAGTGAATTAAACAACATGAGCACTTTAAGACATCGAGCGCTACAAGAATGACTGCCGTTCCCAGTGCAACTGCTCACAAACCATGCCTTAATCCTGCTGCAGGCAATGCCGCAGAAACTCCCACAGAGTCAAATAACTTTTTGGTAAGTAACCGCTGATCGCCTCGGCAGCCAGCTCTGCGGCCGGGCGCGGGCCCACCGCCCCGAAGGACGGCACGCACAGGCTCGGGCCACGCAGCACCCACGGCGCTCTCTGCCCGGTGTGGGCGGGCAGGGCCGCCAGCAGCGGCGCCGGAGCCGTGCCCCGCGGCGGCGGGAGGTGCGGACCGGCCGCCCCCGCCGCCCCCAGGTGCGGAAGCTGCAGCAGCTGCAGGGCCCGGCAACCTCTCCGCCCGGCCCGGCCCGGCCCGGCCCGGCCCGGCACAGCAGGCAGCTCCCGGGCTGCCCTCTCCGGCTCCTCCGGCCACATGAGACCCTGTTGCATTTCCTGCCAAATTCTCTCTTTTTCTCCCTCGCTTCCCTCTGCCGACGGACCTCACTGTCTACTGTGAGTCCCCCCCCCCCCCACTCAAGTTCCCCAGCCCTTTTTCCCCCCGGTAACTCCCCAGCAGGGCAATAAATAAACACGCGTGTCCTCCCTACCCGCCCCCCCCCGCGTTTTGTTACCAGCTTCAAAACTTTCTTAGCAACCAAATCCTCCCCCTCCCTTGCCACCGCTCCCGCCTGCGGCCGAGCAACTGTCAAGTGAAAACGCTCCGCAGGCTGCACCGGGGGCCGGGGCAGCGGCGCGCACTTACCCCGAAGCAGAGCGGGGACCGAGCTGCCCATTAGGAGCCACACGGAGACGCGCAGCAGCAGCCGCCGCAGGCTCCTCGGCAGAGCGGCAGGCATCGCCGAGCCGCAGCCGCATAGAGAGCGAGGCCGAGGCGGGGCGCGGAGCGGCGCGGAGCGGCGGGCGCCCGGGCAGCGGGAGAGGCCGCCGGCGGGGCTGGCACGGCGGCGCGGGCTGCGCTGCTTTTGCTGCTCGGGACCGCGCGTGACTCACTAAAAACTTCACTTCGGCGCTGCAAGGGAAACAGGAAATCTTAAACTTCGCAAACAGCTGGGCAGGACTTTCTTTCGTACTCTTACAGGAGTTCCTTCTCCCCCCTTCCACGCTCACCCCCTCCTCTGCGCTCGCTCCTTTTCTTTCTTTCCTTTTTTTTTTTTTCCTTTTTTTTTTAAACATGAAACCTCACCCAGTTTGGTGTCAATCATCTGCCAGAGGCCAACCCCTCGCAGGTCTGGCTCTCCCACCCCGAGCGCGCCGGGCCAGCCCCGACGTGCTGCCGGGCGCCCGGAGCTGCCTCCCCCGGCGGGAGCGCGGCGCCCCCGGCGCGCCCCGCCGGGCCCCGAGGGGCGGCACCGGCAGCGCGGAGGCTGGGAAACGCCGGGAAACGGCGAGCTCCGCTGCTCCCGTGTCCCCACGAGCGGACGAGGGCCCAGTCGTGGCCTTGGAGCGTGGGGGCTTTGCAGCCGTAGCCCTGCCCTTGGCGGTGCTGCTGCGGCCTGTTTCGCGCTCTGCCGGACCGGCATCTGAAAGAGGAGACGTAACCCCCTGATGAACTAAAGCAGGGGGTAAGGCAGGTTGAAATCAGGGTAATAACAGGAAATGTTCACACTGACGAGCTGGGCACTCGGCTTGCAGATGCTGAAGCAGACTGTGACAACTCACCACCTGCCTCTTTTTTGCATTTTGCTCCCAAATGGGCTGGATGCACACCATTTGCTCCCAAGCCCTGCACGTGTGACACAGATGAAGTTCATCTCCCTTCCTCTCTAAAGCAGCCTCAGCTTTTGCCAGAGATTTCTTCAGAAAGGAAAAATTGCACAGAGCATTCAGGGAGTGGGACCATACCAGTGATGTCAGTTATGCATGACCCAGACAGAGGTGACTGAACCACTAGATCCTCAGCAGGTTTACACTGAATAAGGCCTGTGCCTTCTGCCTGTATAAGTCCAGCCACTGCATAGCCAGGAATTGCCTTGAGAGCCATTTCTGGTTCAGTCTTCCCTCCTCTCCGAGTTAAATGGCTGGGCATTGATTGAAAAGTAAACTGCTGCACATGGGGATAATTTGAGAATGCCTGCTCAAATTGTGGTGATTCACTTTTGTCTTGATTACAGCACGAATTAGAGGTACAGATTTGGGTATTTCAGAAACAAGGCTAAGCCCTCACGGGGAATATGCATAATCATACTCTGAATGTCCCACATCAACTCTGTATGAATTTGGAAGTGTTTACATAATGCTTTTAATTGGCCTGTAACAGGCATAAAAAATCTCATTGTGATTTTATGTAAATTTATTTTTAAAAACTCCCTAAATGCATGTTTTCACAGTGCAGCCCTAGTTTATTGTGCACATTCCCATAAACCTCTCCAAGAGCATTTTCCTTCCCTCCTTTTAAATGCACTCAAGATTCATTCAAACAAAGATGCCACCTTCCAGAGGAGGTAAGAAATGTCAGATTCACCTTTGAGTACAGACCTGGAGTGTTCTTACCAGTTCCTGAGCATCCACGCTATGCTAGAAATTCTGTTTTTAGTAATTTATTATGTGAAAGCATTTCTCAACCCCCATCAACATTTGTTGTAACAATGTAGCTGTCAAGAGCCGCTGTTTGCTTAGAAACTTGGCTGTGTATGCTGCTTGAGCTCTCCTGTTAGTTTTGCCTGACTAACTTCCAACATGTAAGGAAGCTAAAAAGCCATTAAATATAGATTTAACGTTAGTATTCAAACCTGTCAAAATTCAGGTATGATTCAGTGAGCTGGCCTCTGCCTCACTTTCCACTGCTGTGGCACCTGATCTCTCCCCCTGACGTGAGTGCCGTGGCTCTTCCTGCGCACTGCGACCTTCGGACCAGTAGAGGAGAGGGGCTTTGGGGACGCCTCAGTCCTGAGCGCTCAGGGCCCCAACCGTCTCACATCTCTGACTGCAGCCTGGCATCGCGGCTCTTCTCCATCACGTTCCGTGATACTGCTCGTTAGATAACCCAATAAGCAGGGAGTCTACCATATGTGGACTTCAGAAGTCTAATTTTTCCATGTAAACATTGCTTTTGTTTTCACAATATGTCATACTAGGAAGTATGACTAAGAATAACTTCATATTAGGACGTTTTCTGGGTGGATGGAGGAATATATCTTACCTGGATATCCTCAGTGGAGAAATAATTCAGTCACAGAAAGTCCACACGGAAGTGGAAGTAAACTTCAGTTTGGTTCATAGATTTGTTGTAGACAGGCTTATTAACAAAGCTCATGTCCTGCCTTTTTGAGTACTATAAGCTTCCATGTTAAGGCCCAAATTTAGTTTAATCAGGATTTCCTGGACAACCAAGAATATATAAAACAAGGCTAAGCTGGTCATATCTTTCCATTTCCTTATTCATAATTCCCAGTTCCCTCTTTGCAGACTGCAGTTTATTACTTCTAGATTGAAACTGTGAATAGTTAACCTCAGCCTAAGGTGAGAAAGAGCCAGCCTTGAAGAGCCGCAGATTGGAACTAAATAATTAACTCCAGCCTGACTGAGTAAGGAAGGGCCAGCTAATTTCAGTTTGCTACTTAGAAAAGCTAAATACTGAAATACTGAGTATTCTTTGTTTTCTTTCTGAGCCTCAAAAATGATCTAAAGAGATACCCAGAACACAAACAAGCTAATACCTCTCGCACCTCAGAGCCTTCTAGTGAAAGATAACACAAGTGCTTCTTGCTGCAGTTTTAGGTACCACTTTTTATAACAATTCATAAAAACTAGTGAAAGCAAATGGTTTCTCTCTTTCCTAACCCAACTATTTCTCAGCTTGCAATGTCATATTTCTGTCAAAATTCCATGATTCCATAATTCTACAGCATTATTCTCATATGAAGAACCCTTTCAAGCCTCCACAAAACTTGCGTTCTTATTACAACTGCAGTTTCACTGTATGTAACATCCACCTTTAGCTCAAAGTCATTCTACTCACAAGCCACTGGATTGCCCAGTAAAGCCATTACTTTGATTAGTTTATTAGGTCTGGTGTTTCTTAGTTTAAGAATCCCTCAACAAGCTGTTTCTGAGATCCACTGACTCAGAATTAGAGAAGGCCTAAACAGCTGCACCAGCACAGGATAGTGTTTATGCCTGTATGAAGCTGACATGTGTGGCTTGCGGTGAAAACATCTCACTTAACTGTAGCTCTCCAAAAGTTAGCCTCAGAGTGAGGTTCCAGGAGACACCTGAGACAACAGAAAGCCTAACAGCTTTCCTGCTATGAAAAGAAGCAATCGCATTTATTCAACTGCATAGTGAGTTAGTCCCAGATCAAGTTCAGGGACCAAAGGATAGAGGACAACAGCTGGATGAGCAGGATTGCCCTTTACAGGGGCAGCAAGCTATTCGGTCTGCTAAATTCCCTCCATCATCAACGGATGGAGAGGATTCTAGCTGTTTTAGAAACCTCTAGAGACCTGAGCTAACGATAGCATAATTGGCCCAGACACCTAGTTTTTGGGCAGCTGATCTTAGATGAGATGACTCCTAATGAAAATGTTCTTTGAACTGTACAAGTTGTATAACATAAGCTACAGGATGCTTTACTGACTGGCAAACATTGGGATTTCTGCCTGTGTTTTTTGTTTGGAATGAAATGAGGCAATGAGGAATATCGTATGCTTATACCGCTTTTACAGAACTATCAATTACACAACTGGCATAAGCAGTTTGACCAAAACCAAAACATTTATGACTATAAATAAACTTGGTGACAATTACCTTCAAAAGAAAATTGGTAAATCTTTTTGACAAAGTTGACACATCCCGTTTGGACATTTTTGGAATGAAACAGATCTTTTTTTGTTGAGATGCAGCCAATTAGTTTTGAATTTTTGTTGTTTCCTCATTTTACACATAAAAACAAACAAAAAAGAGCAACATACAACATCCTGATTTCACTGAAGTGAAGGAAGAGGTTTATTTTCAGGGAAGTCTTGATATTTCAGTTCAAATCAAAGACAAATTTTGAAACCCTGTATTCTTCTTAGACCAAAACTTCTGCTTTTTACAGTGCACCGTTCATGAAGCTGACATCTCTCCTCTAATTTTCAAATTCAGGATGCTTGGCACGGAGTATTGGCCTTTCAGCATTCTTAATAAAAAGCCTGCAATGTCTTGTGCACCATTTATTGCTGAAGAAGAACACATAGTCCTCTACAGACTCATGTTAAACTACTGTGCCTTGTATGGCTGCTTTCATCTTATTTCTCTCTTCATTTAGGTTATCAGGGAGCACAGAGTTACAGCTACTATTAAAAGCAGTTTCCTTCTGTTTCATAATCACTGGTTTGGACTTGTTACTAATAATTTGTTCTATTATAAAAACACATGCAGCCTCAAGCAAGGACATTTACAAAAGGTTACATTCATTGTAAAATGCTTTGAAAGACTCATGAGAAGTGTTTAGACTTAACACAGCTTACCTCACAGATATAATCAAATTAAAACATCTGTTGTGTGTAATCATCCATCAGAAGGAGGCAATCAGCTTGTTATCAACTCCTGCATACATCAGAGGAAACAAGAGTAATGTTATCTTCAAGTTTTATCTTAATAATGCTTTCTGTGCAAATCTCCTGAATGACACTTAGCAAAATAAAATTTTGAAATATTATTCAAATTAGCACCAGACTCTCAGAGCACTGCTGTTCGCATGCTCTCTGACTTTTATCCATAACGCAAATCAACCATTTTTAAGGTTCACTGAATTGACTTGTTCTGCGTTTACTGCGTATGCATAAATACCCCCAACAGTGAAAGCAGAAGTACTGAAGCGTCAGGAGAGCTATCTTTCTTGCAGTGCTTCTGGCCCTGCCAGAAGCAGGAAGTACCATTAATCTCAGCACATAACCTTTTTAGATGAAGAATTCCATTCTAATTTTGCAAATGCAAAGGATGTCGGGAGAATTTTATACTGTTCTCTTCAGTTTCTCATACTTCTTACAATGGTATCTGAGCTGGGCGAAAAACTTGAACATTTCCATGAGCACGTTCTATCTTTCTTCTTTTCTCTTTTGTATGCATAAGGAACGAGTAAAACTAAGCCTAGCTGCAATGACATTTTAAAGACATTGAATCACATTATTGCAGAAATGTTGAGAGACAATTTAAGTTGCTCAAAAATACAGTTACTCAATGGAACTTTTCTCTATTACCACATAATCTGCAATTCATACTATTTATCATCATCAAAGCCTGTTATTTTAGGCTCTTCACTAGAAAGAATTTGAACACTGGATGCCAAGCTTCAGAAAATCTCAGAAGCTATCAAAGAACCTAAGTAATACAACACAGAGGCCTTTTTGTTTAATTTTCCCACCGAAACAAAAGGGAGTTGTGAATCAATAACAGAGTATATCCCTAAATCCAGTCTGAAAGCATCCCAATACTTCAACCACAAAGCCCAGAACTGGGAAAAATATCCTCCCACCTCGCAAAGCAGAAGATCACGTCTGTGCTATTCAGGAATGCATGACACTCTGATGATGTTAAACTGACTCATTTGACGAGGATCTTTAAACAAATTTATTTGCAACAGCACAGCTGTTCCCCTCAGGAAGGAAAGGCATGCATCCATAATTTTTATCTGCAAGGCAACTTTATGATCTGTGGTCACAGGAGGTGGCTACTGTGCTTTACAGGTCAGAACTGTGCAGTACTGGGGAATTCAGATTGCCTTGGGAGCTGGATTTTGTTGCAATGGAGCTGGAAGCTGACCCTGGAATGAATGGGCTAATTGTAGTTTGCAGATAACTCAGCTCATGTCATCCACCTTTGCTATTTTTCTTTTCTTGTGACCAAAGTCATCACCCATCTAGCTTGTGGGCCCAATTCTCAGGCTGTGCAAACATGTCTTCCAGCTAGGTGTGACAACTCCCCTGCTGCAAAATGCTCTCCACACAGTCCTGTCCTACCAGCCGTGAACATCGGGCAGGCATTTCTGCTTCCAGCTCAGGCCAGATTAGCTGGCCTTCCTTCAATAGTTTCAAGCCTTGGCCAGAGCTGGTGGTTACTGGGCTTTGCAATTAGACAGTGCTCACCTGAAACTCCTAATAGGCCTGAAGGATAGTAACTCCATCTAGTGGATGGGGACAAGCCTTGGGGGCATTGATGACTTCTGCAAGGACCTGGGAGAGGGTGTTTATGCAAGGGAGTCAGTAATAATCACGGCTTTCTGCATCACTTTAACAATATAAGGGCCATTAGAGCAGGCTTTAGTGCAATTTACACCCATTTTATTACTCTTCTACAATACCATACTGTTATAAATTGTCCCTAATGTAAGCACGAATTAGGCACTTTGTAGTTAATGAAGGAAACTTGATGGACTCCACAGGTTACAGAGAAATAACACTATCCATTTTCTGTCAATGTGGCATTTCTGGAGTGTCAGTTCCCCAGGCTCTGTGTTTCTATGTCCACATATTGACTGTAACTAGGAAACAGATGAAAGGCGCTTGTCTAAATTCCCAGTCTTCCATACAGCGATGCATAAGATGTCTGGCTTGGCTTCGCCCCCATTTAGTAATCATCCTGTCTAGTACAAACTGAGGTGCAACTGAGACTGATGAAGGATGAGAGTTTGAGTGGGTATTTGTTGCATCTTCAAACGCTTTCAAGCATAGATAAATACACATCTTGTCCATTGCTACAACAGTTTAATCTCTAAATCATGCAGAAGTTGGAGCTCTCCTGTCCTGAGGGACTGCTGCCCATCTACTGCGGAAACTGCTTAGAAATTGAGAGCTTGAAGGCTTTGAACAAAAGCCATGGTGAGGTATACAGGGCAGCAAGGCAAGCGGGTGGCACGTTGTATAGGAAAGTGCAGCGATGTTGATGAGGAAATGAGCAGATCCTATTGAAGTCAGGCTGAGTTTTCTAAAGAGCTTTTGTAACATTTGCTGCACGCTTTTGCTTCCTATAAATACTAGCCTGGTTTTCATCTATCTTTTTTTTTTTTTTTGATGATGATTTTTTATTGTGATTCAAAAATAGGACAGGATTGAAAAATCAACTTCTGTAATCTCGATCACAGATTAGAAGTAATTTACAGCTGTCTGCATGACATTGCTCTTGTCTAACTTACTTTCATGCCTTCCATTTAATGGTCATGCTGTCCTGAATTGACGTCTCTTTCTTTTCTTCATTTTGCTGCCTTTTTTGCCTCTTTTCCTTGGGTTCCTTTCCCTCACTTCCCCAACTCTCTAATTCCTCTTTTGTTCTTTTCTTTCTGTTTATTTATTCTGTGTGTTTTATTATATCCTCACTGACTTTTCCTCCAGATGTCCATTACAGTTTGTCATTTTAAAAATAAATCCTTTTTTTAACCTCTTTGCAATTACTGCTGTTTCAAACTATGGTACTGCTGGAGAGATTGCTCCTTCTCCGAAATGGGACTGTTTGTGTGGCTGTGTATGCATTGCAATGTTTCATTCAGAAGTAATTCCAGATTCTAACAACCACACGCAGTTAATTTATCAGTGGTAAAACTTTTGAGTCTCAGATAGTGTCTTTTAATCACAGCCCAGAATAAAGGGCACTGTGAAATGGCAGTAGCATAATATACTTTAAATTTCTCTGTTAAATAATGTGAAGAATCGCAGCCCAGGCTGGTTCCTGTTCCATTACCTCCCTCAACAATTTCTTCCAGCTAGGAAGACAGATGTGCTGAGAAGCTGATATGTAATACCCTGCAAAAAGCTGTGACACTGAGACACACTTTTTCTACCACTGCAATCATATATATGTGCATGTGATGTTTGCATGAGGTAGCTGAACTAGGGTTTACATTGCAGAACGAGCCTGACATCCTCTGCAAAATTTATTTCCACTTTTTTCTGGTCCGCCCTCAAAGACTGAGTTTAGCGGTACGGCTGGGAGTATAGGCTAGATCCTGTTTTTGCTCCAAAAAGCTGCTTAATTTGCAGCAAGGACACAAACTGACTCATTTGGGTGCTGACCATCCTCCAGTGATCTGCCACGGTTTCCCCTGGCCTGCAGCTCTCACACTGCTCTCTGGGATCAACATTAGCTCAGCTGACTGCTGCCCAGACGTGCTGGAGACACTCTCCCCTGGAGACTGAGGGACAACAAAGCTAGATGAGGCCAATTGACATACACAGATCCAGGTTACCAACGCCTAGGCTGACGGCAGTGAAGATATATCCTCCTTGTAACTAAACTGGAAGCTAAAACATCAGCCTTGTACCATAACCCAGAGCTGTAGCAAGATGTTTTGGCCCCAGAGCATGTTTTTCCTGTCCTGCCTTCCCCCCTGCTATCAGCACTTTCTCTCACTGGCTCCTTCCAGTCCCTGAGTCCTCTCTCCCCGCCTTCCCTCTGCTATTTCTAGCCTCTCTGAGCTCCTGCCAACTGCCACTGCATGCTCAGCCCCCTCAGCCCACTGCCTGGCTGCTGGGGCAGCAGCCCCAGCTGGCAGGGATTTGACATACTTGCTTTCGGTTGCCGTGCCCTTTGAAGGAATGCCCTGCTCAGCCTGAATGGCTTGTCCTCTAAATCTCTTGCATAAGCTTTTTCATGGTATTTCTCTTACACTTTCTTAAAATCAATAAAGATTGAAGAAGAAAAAAATCTAAGCCATCTATTACATCATTGTTGAATTTCTTTCTTTACTTAACTGCAGTGGACAAGAAGAGAATTTAAAAGGTAAACATGATTTCCAGCACTGAATTGCTTTCAATACCGCAGTTAAAGATTTCTGGTGCCATAGTCATATAATCATTGACAGGAGGCTTTTTATCGCTGCCTTTCAACACACAGAAGTGTGGACCAAGTGCAGTCTTGGACTCTTTAAGGACTTGGATATCTAGCTGCTGAGTATTGATTGGTTCTGATGTTGTTCATCCTCTTGGGCAGCGGCAGGAACAATGAGAAACTGGCAAAGAACTAATTTACACAGACAGCTCAAGTATTGTTCCTTCCCTTCCCCACACCAAGCCAGATATGGCTGTCAGCCCAATCTCTTCACACACAGCCTCCACAAGGCTTCAGTCACACAGAACATTCCCTGAAAGTCACAGTACCCTCCACGTGCCATGAGAGATGGTGCTAGCTTCAGTCATATTGCATGACACAGCTGGGTAGTGAAGCCCCACTCCATTGCCTTCCTGTTTTCTGCTTACTGTCCACCCACCTCATGGCAAGGGAACCCATACCTTTGCAGGGAGTTCGTAGGAAACCAGAAGGCAGGTAGCTCACTGAGGTGATTAATGGAACAAGGTACCATGTTGCCTGTTCCACGCAGACGTGCAGACCTTCACTTCACTGAACTGCAGTTGCCTTAAGCAGTGGTAAGTAGCACATCTAATAACCTTCCACTGGAAGTAAGAGCTGGAGGTAAGCACTAGAGGGACACAACTCTTCCGCACTGCATCCAAATAAAGGCTACTGTTTGCGAAAAACTATTTTTGCATTGGAATAAACCACTTGAAGCTATGAATTATCATCATTGCATCACACATGCCTGTAGCTCTCTCCAGGGAGCCGTAAGAGCTTCCTAAGAGTCAGAGGAAACTCAATGATTCTCACAGAGTTAAGAGATGCACTGCTCCCTGCGAAGCGCTCTAAGATCCTCAGCTGGAATGCATGGTGGAAAAAGATACCCAAGGGAAGCACAACTAAGCTTCTTTTCTCATGAGTGATCATTATGACTTCAAAAAAATAGACCCTTTGTGTGCAGCATCGATCAGGGTTTTAAGTAAAGAAGTATTTCCATTCTTATTTCTGTTGTCGACATTTGTGCAGGAGGCACATGAAAGGACAAGATGGGGGATAACTTACACCTTTGTGGACTTATCTTTTTCATGTGCAACATCAAAGTAGTAATTCCTAGCACACAGTGTGGATGAGGCATATTCATTAGGGTATATAAGACATGCTTTACTTCCCAGGTGGAAAGCACCATAAATAAACTGCATACTTCATCACTCTAGTATGTGTTTTCTAGATGGTCTTCCAGGTGCAAGCATCACTCTCTCTGCAGTGTTAATGACTCCTAAGCAAACAGCTGCAGTATCAAACATGATTCATTTGGGGCATGTTAACAACATCCCCTATTTGAAACTCAACTGGTGCCAATAATAGACTGGCAGTGTGAGCTTCCAGGTGTGAAGGAGAGGTGACAACTGAGAACTGGCAGGTGCTGACAGGGTGTGTAAGCTGATATGCGAAAGGCAGTAACAAAGTATGAACTCAGACTTCAAAGCTGTAAGAAGCTGCTTTGCAGAAGCTGCATTTGCAGCCCTAGAAGTGAATTAGGAGTTGCTTTGCAGCAGCCACAGAATAACCTTGAGCTGTTGTGCTACAAAGGACGTACATCGCTTTCTGTTGTTTCAAACCAATTTACCACAGACACCTCTTTGTGCGCTCCCCCGTGTCATATGGATGCCATGGTACACGCACAGCTAGTCTACTCGGAGCATACAGCTGGTTGGGGGCTTGCTACCTGCTTTTACAGCAGGCAACCATTTTAGGAGATGGGCCCCATGTTGTAAAGTCTGAATCCGGATCCAAACACAATTTTCTTCAACATTCACAGGAGATCTCATTCTAGGTTTGGGTGTGCTCCATTCAGATCAGAGCCCAGATCTAAAGCTTGTGTTCCAATTAAAACTTCCTCAAAGCTTTGGAGTCTTGGGCTGTAGTTTTGGCTTATCTTCATTTCTAGCTTTTTTTTTTTTGAAAACCCTTAGGCCGAAAAAATTTAAGGGCAGATCTTTCTCCCACTAAGGTCAGTAGAGTCCTGCTTTCTTGACATTGACTTCAGAAAGGCATTTAGGTCATAGAAAAGTAAGACTGATGCCAACTGTAATTTTCAAGAATCTACCTACATGCCTAACTTTTAATCGCCAATTAGACACTTCAGGTCTGTTGAAATGTCCATTTGTGATCATTATTTTATTTCATTAGACGCTTGGCCTTCTCTATTTATTATTAACTTGCCATACGTGTCCCAAAAGACATCCTTGTTTGGTTTGACCTTATACATTCAAATAGTGGCTTCTGAGGTGGTGGGTTATTTCCTCCAAAAGATGTAGCACTGAAACAGGATTACAGACTAGAGCTGAGAGTTTTTACATGTAGCTGTACGCTGGAGTGGGTTTTGGAAAGAGTTTTGCCCTAGGAGAGGGAGTGTTTCTAAAGCGTATGTTATTAGTTATCTTTCTGTTGTTTGTAACAAAATTAAATTGAATGGGTTGTGCTCACTGAGCAGCACAGAAACAGCAGTTGGCTTGAAATGAAATGAGCTGAACTTGAACTCGCTCAGTTTCAGATACATGTCAAGCAACTTCCTGGTAAGAGTGTGAGGGAGATTATTTGTATAAACAGCTGTTTCTCCAGCCATGTAGAAAGAAACACTGTCAGTAGCAGTAGATGGGTGCAGTCACCGCCTTTTAAGCAGTCTCTTCTCAGTGACTTACTAATCTAGAACTCCTCTACAACACTGTATGGTGCTCCTGAACTGTACTCAGCCTCTGAAACATGCCAGTGGCTTCTGTTCAGAGTCTGTGTGACACTTCTTTGTGTTGGATGAAGTAAATCTTCATATATCTGAATTTCATTTCAGAGGCCCCAAAATGACAGCTGGTTTTATAATCGCTTAGAAAAGCAGCAAAAGCCAAAAAGAGTCTAACAGACTTTAAAGATCAGAACAGAGGCCTAGGAAATATTTGCAGCTGCAGCAGCACCTGCCACATCAAGATACTATGCATGTAGGTTAGCCTGTGAACGGAAGGAAAGAGGAAGAAGTTCATGTGGTTACTTATGGTCACTTCTCAGCTCTATTATTGCTTTTACCATGTGAGGATAGGCAAGATATTTAAGGTTTCAGCACAAAAAGAATGCTTCTACAAATCATAGGCAACTAAGCTTCCTTGTCTCTGGAAAATAAGACACTGTGAATGCTTTTACACTTATGAAGGAGGCAGGGAGCAACGCCACAGTGCTGTAAGGCTCAGATGATTACTAATGTGAGATACTTTCCAGCAGTTAAGAAGTGGGCAGTGAAGTACCTGGATAAAGTGAAGTCCTTTGTTATCAATATCATGTTTTTAACTCTTTCCACATATCAGCTTTTCCGTGAGCAGAAGTTCCCTAGCATTGTGCAACAGTGAAATGCTCCAGGCTTTAATCCAGAAAACAGCTTCACTACAGTACACCCACAAGTGGCATAAATATTTATCACCGTACGTGAGAACTCTCTTTGCCATTCAAAGGACTAACATATTTACTACCTAGCTGAAGTGGTCCTTAATTAAGGGAAGAACTGAATTATGTAAGAAGCCATGATGGTGAGCTGTTCCCTTAAGAGAAAGAGCAGCATACCCCTGTGCATCCCTTCTAGGGCAGCCCTGTGGGCAAGCTCTGCAGAACAAGCCCTAGCACCAGCAGCCGGAGGGGGCGGCAGCGGGGCAGTCTCTTTGCAGTCAGTGAAGTTTGCACTCCAGTTGTATGTTGCCTTTTCTAGGCAAGTTGATGTCTCTCCATCTTCCGCCAGCAGAATTTGTTCAAGTTGATGGCAATATGGAGGTATATGTATGCACATAATTCATTGAAAAATCATTCACTACCTTAAAATTAAAAAAGAAAAAAAAGCAGATTTCAAAGTTCTGTGAGCTGCCAGGGTATTTGGGAACAAGCTCATATTTGGAACTCATTTTTCCTTTTCAAAAACCACACCTTGTCTTGCTTTTCACATCATATGTCTTTTCTTTCCTGTAGATTACTGTCCAAGTATGCTTTAAACTCTTAGTAGATCATTTCTCTCAGTCAAATACGTTCAGACAAAATAATCGGCAATGGAACTGTTTTAATTAGGGAGAGAATTGTTACAGGGAACGCCCAGGGCAACGAGACACAAAGTCCCACCCCCTTCTAACTGGGTGGAAAGATGTTCTTGGAGAGTTATGTGCTGAGAATTCATTTGTAGCATAATGTTTTGGCACTGCGCAATATTTTGTTTGATTGCTGTGGCAGCAGAATTACCTACCACGGTTTCACAGAGCGATTAAAGTCAGGAATACAATTTTTACTGATGAGACCTAGCCAGAGATGGCTCACCAGTGACAATAATCGTTCTTCAAGAGCTACCAGCTTACACATGCAAATCAGCGGAGTCAGCAAGAGTATTTGCAACAGTGCCATCTGGCCTTCCCCTGGAGAACAAGAGAAGAGTGTCGTGTGTACTGTACCCAATATAGGACTCGTTCAGATGAAGAAATGCATTGTTTAGAACTGACTAACATCTGTAATGAACTTAGTGTTCAAGCTCAAGTTTGCAACTTGGTTAGCACAGTAAATGCAACAAGTTAATGCAAGATCGGGTCTCTCACTGAGCTCTGGCAAAAAATAAAAATTTGGGTACTCAGATTCTAAGGTGTTCAACCTCTTTCCTTGAACAAATCACACTTGTCTCAAAGAAGAGGTTCCTGAACTGCAGTCAAAACCAAAGAGCTTAAATCAGGGTATTACAAAGAGATCTGTTAGTTTATTTGACTTTGCTAATGTCAATCTAGGCTGGGAAATCAGGACTCAGTGCGAATCTTTCTGGAAAGAGTGAAGGCTGGCACGGCAGTACTTCAATGTCCTTTTAATACCTAAGCAAAGTAGTAAACCTTCTCCAAGGGACTGTAACCATTTTATTGGTATTTCCTCTAGGAGATTTTATAATTTCTAATCTTGGTGATCCTGAATTACCGAAGCCTTACTGGGCAGCAAGAATTCTCATGCTGGGAGTGTAAGCAATTCATGTTGCTTGGCTGATCAGGAATGCTGTTTGCCTTCAGGGTGAACTGCAGCCATTGGGTCCATGTGTTCATTTTTTCTGACACCCCTGAGAAATGACTCCTCTGTGTTGCTGTCCCATATAGAAAAGAAAGTAGCGAAGCGGCAGCTATAGCCCATTTCCCTGATCTGAGGAAGCTGCCCAAGAAAAAAAGCACTTCATCATTTCCCTGCAAGGATCTATTGAATTAACCAGCTTAATTCCATATTCCCTAGGGAGAGCCCTTGATCCATGCCATTGGAAAGGATTGAGATTTGGTAAAAATTTTTTTGGTAAATTTAAAGAAATATATATTTTGCATGCTTTGAAAGGGAAGGGTATTTCATTCCCTAGGCATCTTTCATAAAAATCTTGAAAAAATATTAAAAATCTTCTCAGGTGTTTTTCCTTCTGTTTTTATTGCCACTCCTCTTCCCTTTGCACACTCCATTTTGCCACTAAAATGTCGGAATGGAGGAATAAATAAAACCAGAAAAAAGCTAAAGCATAATTTCAGGCTGCCTTGAAGAAACTAATCTAGATTTTGAATGAAAAAATAGCAATATTCAAAATAGTGCAACTTTTTAATGAAAGTAAGCATACAATTTAATTTTTTTCATTAAGCTTTCAGATTTTAGAAGCGCTGGCAATAACTATGGTGACTATGTGATTATTATCCTGCTATAAAAAATGCAGCAGCTTTTCTGGTAGAGTTCAAAAGATTAATCAGAACAGCTGGAGACAGAAGGAATGACATAGGTAACTGTAAACAACCTGCTACATTACTTTGATTGTTCTCTTAACTTATTTTTCTTGTTGAAGTTTTTCACATCCAAAAAAAAGTGATTGTATGTAAATGAAAGGGTATAGCTAATGACTGAATCTGAAGAGCTTACAAAGCACTGGAACTGAGATACTTTCCCACCTGCAGAGCCTGAAGAATAGTAGCATTTCCTTGCTCTCATCAGATGCTTCTCATTAATTATTAGTGTTCACTGTTGCACAGACATAAAAATAAGATCAGGACATTGGTGCTACCTACTGTACAAAAATATTTAGTGGAAGCACAGCTATCATCCCAAAAGGTGATAGTCTAGAAGGCAGGATGAAAGGTGAATGACAGAACAATGTATCTATGGTCATACATTAGCTGTAATGTAGCAACATCCAAAGTCTCCAGAGAAGGATGGGAAGGTAGGGAGAGGGGGAGGGGAAGCCCCCAATGCTCTGTGCTAAGCAAAATATAAAACTAAAATCAGCCATTTGAGTTAAAACAATACCATCTCTCCATAAACACTGTTAGATAGCTTTACACCTGGCTCATGTTGTTTTAGTCTAATTAAAAGTGGAAAGTTGCCTTCACGAGTAGATGGACAGAGCCACCTAGAAGAAGACTGAGAAGTCTTCATTAGTTACTTCTTATGGAGAAAGTATCAGAAAAAAGGTTCATAACCAATGGCCAGAAGCTTAAACCAGATATATTTGAAATTAACGACTTTTTCTTTTGTTTTTAATTGTGAGGGTGATTATCGCTGGACAAACTGCTGAGGGTCATGGTGGATTCTACATGTCTTGATGTCTTCAGATTGAGAAGATACGTTGTAACAAAACACAAGTTATTGGAGTCAGTCAGAATAGAAAATATGTGTCAGATTAAATCTTCTAATAGTCCTTTCTGGCCATAAGCTCCAGGAATCCCTGAAAGAGTGTGAGAATAGGAGGCAAAGTGTGGGAGGCAGCTCTAGCTGTGAAAACACCTACCAGTGTAAAGCTCTCCTACCTCTTCTCAATGGCTGAGGGCTCAGGGCCGAACACTCATACACTTCTCTAATCCGCTGCTACTAGAAAGGTGAGGTTCATTAGCCTTCTTGTTTTAGACTAATCTTTCCTCCTCTCTGAGCTTCTCTGCCCTTTCCCCAGGCTCTTCTTACTTTTTCAAATTTGAATTTCTTGTATAAATATCTCTTGGTAGGGCAGAAAGGGGCAGTGACGGCTGCAGCCTCATGGGGTCTGCCCTGGAACCTTCAGACTGGCAGGGAAGTATAAATTTATGCTGAGGTATTTCTGTGAACTTTATTAATTAGCCTCACACCAAATGCCTTGTCTAAACCCTTTTGGGTACCCATTCTCCCCAACAACAATCTCTGTGAACCGAAAAATGGTTAAATGGCTCCCCCAAGTATTGTCTGAGCTGGATGCACCTGCCTACCTACCCAATTTTTCTACCACAATGGCCGTTTTGAATGATTATTTCTCTTTTTGCTGCAGTTGTGCCATCCATGAAATAGAGCAGACGGTTCATTTAAATTGCTAAGGTGAGTATGTGCTGTGGTAACACGGAAACGCAGTTTGCAACTGTCACCTGATTGTATAAACCACTGAATGCACAGCATCAAAAGATAGGCCCTAGTCCGAAAATATTGACAGTCATGTGTACATGCTCACATATTTTCCACAGGCCCTTACTTGGTCTACTTTGTAGACTATTTGCATGCACCAGATGCTGAGTTCAGGCTGTGAGGCTGCCCCAAAGCGTAATGAGGCTTTCTTTTGCCAATACATGTCCCCTAGCCAGAAGCGAATGCAGCCAGAATGGTGATGGGAAGGAAAAGTGGAGGAGAGCTTTATAGCCACACAACTGCTCTCCTGCCTTACAAACAATCCAGTCCACAACCCCTGACTGGCACAAAGCAGATTTTAATCCTCCTCCCCACAGAAATCTGTCTGTTAGACACAGATTATAGCTGGCTCTCTGTCATCCTGTTTTGCACTCAGGTCTATTGCTCTGTTTAATTCAGACTAGCTCCCTGTTTACCACCTTCTAACCTATGCTTAAACCGAAGCACATCTCCAAAAATCTGCGAGTCTGTTCTATACAGCCAGGTAAAACTTTTGGCCAGGTGCCTCACAGGTCTGCAAGATGTTCAACAACAAAAAAGAATGGAGGCCAGCCAGTTTGCCCTTGAATACTGCTTGTGACAGAAATACTGACTCAAGGGTGATTTATACTTTGAAGATCAAGGGCATTTTTGCCAGGTAATTCCATTTACATACTCCTGTATGCATTTTGAAGTCTTGGCCTCAGTGCAGTAACAGCCTGTGTATCCTTGTTTCCATCTAAGTCCTCTGCGTCAACCTTTATTGCCCTGCTCTTCCAAAGAATAATGTCCATTTTGATGGAGTATTCCTTTCAGTTTAGTTTACTTTTATTCACATTCTTTACTATCATATGAAAACCACCCCCTCTGTAGTGGTTTGACCTGTACTCCCTTGGATTTAATCACTTGTCAAAATAACCCTAAATATTAAACTATTTCAGTGTTTTAGAAGCAAGTTGTAAATATTGTCTCCTTCCACCGTTCTGTGTTTTCATTCTAAACGCAACAGTTGCCTTTCCTTGACTAATTCCAACATTTTTGTTATCACATCAGAAATACAGTATCTTAACAACCTCAAGCAGAGTTTTAAGCAGCAGAGCACATCTCTGTATTTAGGCATTTTGAAATAAATTCTGTTTCCCCATGGATAGGCAAGCGAATGAACCACTTGAACTCATTTTTGTCCTCAGGAGGTCTCATCCACAGAACTTCTGAATTCAATTTGTTTCAAAACTTAGCATACTTAAAAATCTTTATGGCCTCCCTTGAAATAAAAGTAATCTTTTACTAGTCGAAAGAGCCTAAAGGTGAAAAAAACAAGCAACTAAAACTTAAATCCTAAACAGAATGAGGTACTGTCTCAGCACCTTCCACAGGACATCAGAAGCAACAGTGAAGCCCTTAGTTGCCTGTATGGGAATCTTTCCACTATGCTCTGTGGGATTAAAATTCATGAGGTTTTTTTTTTTTTGGTAGGAGAAAGGTGGCAGAAAGGAGGAAGGGAATAACGAATAATAAAACAGCTGTTGGATCGTGTCACATATGGTGAACAGAATTCCCTCTACCCTGATCACATAGGGAAAATGTTGCAACATTTCATGAAGATGATTAGATTCCAGCAGATCATTCCATGACAGAATTACCTCGGCAAGGGGTGCAGATACAGAAAAGCAAAAGCCGAATCACATTGTGAATAGGTCTCACACATTTTCTTCCTGAGTGTCCTGATCTAAAGCACATCAGAGATATGCATCTGTCATTGAAGTTCCTTCAGTTGCTGTGAAAATGAGGGCCAAGGCTGTTCAACAGGTACTGTGAGAAAGTGGGAGCGCCTGCTGAGGGACTTGAGTTTGGATATACTGTGCTAAAGGCACCTCACACCACGGAAAAAGTCAGCAGTCACATTCTGGTCCGTTCACGGGTTTCAGATTCCCCTCCAGTTACAGAAGTTTAGGCTAGAGATGACAAATGCATGAATCAGTGGTCCGAGATGCCCATCTGCAAGGAAAGGACAGAGAAAGGAAAGAGACAGAAATTCTGGAAATTGCTGCAATTCGGTCATCCACGTCTAGTAAGGAGTCAAGTCATAACTTTGATGAATGAAGGCTGTACATCTTTGAGTAAAAGTGGTGAAAATGTTTTGGCCAGCTCTTCAAAGTGTTTCCCCTTCCAGCCAGACACGCTCTGGACTTGTGCAGACTCAGCCTGAGCTGACTGCTCCTCATCTAGATAGTTATTGGAAGGCATTTTGACATGGTAGAAGCGGTAGTGGCTGCGTACCTTGACAGTGGGAGTACAGGAACATGAAAAAGACTTGGGTTGATGGGAATTTGTTGTCAGAGCCTCCTAGTGGAGACCTTCTGTATGACTCCTCATGACAGAAAATGCATCAGCCATCCTTTGGCATAGCTGTATCTGCCCTGTGCTCTTGGAAGGTTTTTGATAGTAGAGCTGTGCTGGCTACCCAAGAGGATTTTTTTCCCCGCACTTCTGTTTGGCTGAATACAGCAAAACCCACCTCAGTGCCCATGAGCGCAATGGGGATTTCTGACAGTCTGTAAACGAAGTGCCTCAGAGGAACCTAGTTCCGAGAATCTGGCCCTGCACTGGGCTGCTAAGTCCTTCTGGAAATACGTTCCTCGTTGCAGAGGCAGCTGGAGCTCCTAAAAGGTCGTTCCAACCTGCCTGCTGCCCCATACCTAGGTATGACAAAGTCACCACTAGATGCATTTAGCTATTTATATGCTATTGATGAAACCAGTGGATTCTCAGATTGTAACTCTGAAACTGCCATCTGTTCAGTGTTTCTGCTGAGTGCTTGCTTGCTAGTCTTTAGATCAATTCTGCCTAACACACATTCTTGCTGCCACTGGGTCAAGAGGAGTTTATTGTTACAGGTGGCCATAGAGGTTGTACCTACAGAAGATGGTAAGTTGAGCACCCATAGTGTCACTTTGATTCCTAATGAATCAAAGAAGCAAAAGCAAGGTTTAAGAACAATGAAATACGTGCTTGCCAGTATTCCTCTGTGGGGTACTATTGCTGAGCAGATGTAAATGAAATACATACAACAAAATGCAAGACTGTTACATAAATCCTTCTTTTGCTTTAGCTGAGGATTTGTAAGCTGAAAATAGTGTCCCTTTTGGGTGACAAAAATGCCCTAGCTTGTATAGATTTCCTTGAACCATTCTATGACTCAAACTATTCCCAAACACACTGAGCAATTCCCAAAAAGTTGCCCCCAAATCGCTACTCTGATTGCTTACCTACTCCTTCACTTTTTTTTTTCCCTGCAGTTCACCCATTCAAATTGCTGTGGTTCAAACTGGCAGTCACAGGATAATGTGTTTGCTGCTCAAGAAATCCCTAATTCCGCAGTGCACTTAAGCAGTATTCTCCCTGAGACTTATGAGTATGCTGAGAAAGGCAAGTTGCATGTTCAGTTGTTTGGTGGACTGCAAGTCAGTCTATGGCTGTTGTGGGCTTCCAGTGTTGTAGCTTTTCTGTTTGTCTTTGTTTCATAACACAGCCTGGAACTATTAGTTTTAAATAGACATCCTGACTCGATAGGTTCCTAAAGATCAATTTAAAACTTAAAGCTGAGAAATCCAGCCTCTAAAGACAAAGAGCTCTCCTTTTATTTATTTATGGCTAGATTTTTCCACATGCCAGATAATTTAAACTGGACACTAGAACTATACCATACCAGTAATTTCTTAGTGTTTCAGATGTATATAGGCAAGAAAGCAAGAAAGACGGGGGAGTGGACAGCTGATGGGGACTTAAAAATATTTGTTACATTTCCAAAATTCCTTCCCTGGTAAGATTTTGAAATCTCACAGCTGCTGCCCTTTTGTTTGTATGATTATTTCCCCAGCTCTGTGGAAATGCTGCAAAACCATTCTGTGACCTGTCATAGAAAATATTTTGACTCAGCCATCAATGACATAGACATTCCTGCTGAATGATAATGCCTAACTCTGGTGTTGGATTGGATAAAAAATTATTGTTGATTCTTAAATTGTTATATGTGGAATTGAAGTATTTAGGGTGCTTTTTTCCATGAAAGTTGCACTGTTTATCCATTTATGAGTTTTGAATTTTGTTCCTTATGTTTCCTTTATGCTTTAAAGCCCCAGTGGGACAACTTTCACAGCTTTTTGTGGTAGTTAAGGAAAGGGTTAAGAAGGACAATAACCACAGTTCTCTCTCTTCCGAGGGGACTGTTTCTGGCCCTGTACTATGTGCAGGGATAAAAAACTTGCAGATCAGAAAGAAGAATTTCTTTGAACTTCGGGGTATCTACCTAAGTACCTGAGAAAATGAAATGGGAGGTGATGGAAAAGTGGTCCAGGAGAGCTGTGAAGTAGGAAACAGTCTGGAAAAGTGCTAGAGAGAACCAATTCCAGTTGCTTTATAAAAGTTTCGCCTGGCAGTTCTGGTTTCTTTTCCAAAATGTCTCTGTTATCAAACCCCCCAAAGAGAAGTGTTTCAGACATACCTCAGATAGGGCTGACTGCTGACCACCTGGTGAAGCCAGGACATGCTCAGTTATGTGAGCTGATGACTGATCTGCCAAATAGTGCCAGTGGTCTGTGGCACGAAGGGGAATTGAGGCAAGCTCACCTCAGCTCCCCACATCGCCATGAGAGGACACCAGAAGTCTTGGTGACTCTGTTTTCATTCAGCTCTTTCATTTTCTTACTCAAAACTTACTTACTTACTTCTTGTCTGATAACCAACAGGTTGTTGTGTTAAAAAAGATTCAGCTTTCTCACACTTGCCTTTTACTAGCATATGAGTTGAAAGAGCCAAGCTCCCAGCCTCTCTAGCACTAAACATGTATCAGACCTTGATGGCGCTTAACAAAACAGTGACTAGTCCTTCACAATTGCACACAAAAAAATACCTGGAAAGAAGCTTAACTACTTGTCTTCAAAGGCGAGTGTTTGCTACTGTTTTGTGATACTGCCCCACAAGATCAGGCAATGACTGGAATATGTTTCTTCTCTTCCTAGTAACTCTCCAGGGCACAAGCTAATGATTGGAGAGATCAAGAGGGAATCCTTTCTCACACATAAGTACAAGAAGGACATTATATACCTGGCTAAGTGCACAGCAGTGTTCATTATCTTTGCTTATATCTCAAAAAGTTAGCTGTGTCTGAAGGCAGGAAGCTAGGCTAAAATGGATGGATCCCAAGAGGAAATTAAGCAAAATCACTGCTGGTAACAGTTGCCCACAGATTTCCCAGCGTGCCTATACAAAGCTGTTGAGGAGGAGGCACAAAATTCGACAAAATAAATGAGTCTCACTTGAGACTATCTTTAGAAAGCACCAATCAAACCTTTCACAAAAACTGGTATTGCTTGACTTTTGCTTTCCATAAGAAAGGGCTCTTAAGGGTCACTTCTTTTGACTATTTCCAGTAATATTTGTGCATCTAAGAAAATCCCAGAGTGACTGAGTCCAGACTGATAACGCACATTCTACGGTTACACTGGATTCATTTCATAGAAAAACAAAAGATTTTCTGTAATTTGTTTCATAATTTGGCATCTAAGGTCAACTATTTACCCTGAAAAGAAAAAAGAAAGGGCAGCCAAATTCTTAGATGATTATACTGAATTCATTGGGATTTCACAAGATATTAGTGGTTGCAGAATTAGGCTGTCGCCATCGTTTTCAAAACCCTATTTGTGTGAAGTAGCACGGCACTTTTCAGTTACACTAGAGGCTCTGTGTAGAGTTAGGGTCTAGGACACCAAAACAAAGGTGTCGGAATCTGACTCATGGTGCTCTTGTTCAGACTTTCAGGCTTGCACCCAAAGTTTCTGACTGGGTTGCCTTTTCACTGGCACTGTTGTTAACTCCCTTGTGAGAAAAGTAAAGGGAAACAGGGTTATTAGAGACGAGGAAGAGAAAATCACACACTGGGAAATGACGATTTAGTGCTAGAAGTTAGCTAAAATCCTAGACGCAGTTCCTTCTGGCAAGCCTGCTATGAAAAAAAGATGTTGGGGTAAGCCAGGATGTGGATTTAACTACACCTTTGGATAACACCTCTCAGGCTTGTCGTTATCCCATGGTAAATGACAATTTGCCTCTCTTTTTCCAGTGCTCTGGTGGATAAGTCACATGTGGTTTATCAAGGAGAAGGTGAGGCACGGTAACTTACTCATCTTTCTATAACTCTTCAGTATCAGAAGTTTATACGATGCAATAATTTGCAAGGTGAAGAAGGGCTGGAGCTTCCTCAGAAGCCTATATGCCAGATAGGTCGCTCCACAGGCTGGCTTCTGCCTACAGATTCTGTATTTGGCAGCGAGGGCGTAAGTCATTTTGCCAGAGAAGAGGAAGAGGGACTAAAAGGAAACAGTTCAGTTACCCAAACACAGGCAACAAGTTTAATTTAGATGTCCTAGCATGTCTAAGACATCCTCATATGAGACACAGCCCATGAGAGACTGCCACATTTCAAGACAGACAGCTGAAGACCGGCTGGGATACCCTTAGGCACTGAAAAGGTTTGGGACACCTATGTTCAGATGAGAGAATCACACCCTCAGAGTCAAACGATGCTGTGAAGGGGATGTGGTGAGCAAAGAGAGATCCTGGGAGGAAAGGACAAGCCTTATAGAAGATAGCCACAGCAGCCTCTGCTCAAAAACCCAGAGGTTTAAACGACTTTTTCAAGGGAAGGAAAGAAAAGATGATGGTGAAGATGCAGAGGGGAAAACAGCGGATTTGAGAAAAAAAGAGAAAAAAGAAGTTCAGCATATGGAGAGTCTTGGAGTAAAGGGCAAAACCCAGGCACTATGTTAGAGAAACACGTCCTGGAAGGGGGATGATATGAACGGTCAGGAGCAAGGAGAGAGTGTAGATCAGATTAGGAGAAACATGTATGATCTGCTACGTTCAAAATAGATAATGTAATATATTCCCTTCTATAAAGCTAGTTTCAAGCACTTTCCAAACAATTTCCCTTGAACATAATAAATCACTGATTTCTCCAGTGACACAGAGCATGCTACGTTAAAACTTTCCCTAATTCTTGCAGATAATGAAATTGAAGGGACCTGAGCCTGACAGCCTTTAGGATAAAGAAAAAAACACACAGGACGGAAATGGACAAGAAGTATGGGCATTTTAATTATTTTCCCCAAACTACCTGGTGGGTGAAATTTTCTCAGGAGTTCTCTCTCTGATGTAAGGACAGTTGCAGTGCTGTAATTAGGGCAGAATGATTACCAGTTGCCTCTAATTTCATTCTGATTTCTACTATTTTTCATGGTTCATTTTTGTTTGAAAGCTATTATTCACTGGAATGAGCCTGAACAGCTGTAAGCCTTTCTTGGTGATGTGGATTAGGAAATGCTATCATTTGAACTGATTAAGTGTGCACATTCCACTTGTCTTTATCTCATTAAGTTTTAACATAGGATACACTGTACACATTGGAAAACACACAGATCACATGTGTACTTGAAGGAGACTAACACTTGATAACTGAAGATACCAAGCTTGCCTGGCAGTCACCTGGGATTAATTCCCACATTGCACAATACATATCAGTTTCACAGACCTCATAAAACTAGGATTAAGATTTCAGCCCTATATTAAGGTACACGACATATTTTCAGTCTGGAACTATTTTAAAGATGAAAGAGAGAGCGGAGAAAATTTTCGCAGGAGAAAATGCGGCGTGCAATTGACACTACAAAACCCTCTTTATCTAGGCAGGCAGGCCAGTGTGGTATTTTTCCTAATGTTCTATGTTAGAAAGCAGCAACCTATCTAAAAAGGTGGAACCAGGATGTATTTTATTTCCCAAATCAGGGGTTAAAATGTGTTCAGTATAAACCCACCAGATTCCAGAAGATGCTGTATTTCCAAGAGAGAAGGTGCTACTGATGATAGCATCCTAATTCTCTATGACACAATAGTTTCTAGCTCAGTGTAGATTTAAATTGAATCAGGGAGGCATTGCCTCTTAGAAATGTCTCTTTTAGGATGCAGCTCCCAGCTCTAGGCTACTTACCATTACAAAACGTGTGTGTCCACCTTTGCTTTCCTGCCCTGCTTGCTGATCTCTGTTGTGGACTACTGCAGTTCATAGATCTATTCGTAGTAAACACAATTAAATAAAGTATTATTATGTGCTGCATCATTTATATTCGAATAAAATAAAAAGACAGACTTCTGCTATACCCTGTATCCCTTATGCCATTCTTATGCTTGGCTTGCTGAAGTAATAGGAACTAGTCAAATATTAACAATCTTTAGAGTTTTTACAAATGCCAAGGCTGTTTTGCCTCAGGCCGGAAATTTCACAGAAACGTTTTCTTGGTTTAAAAAAAGTACATGAAAAAGCTGGACTGAGTGTCGCATATATGGAGGTCAGGCTGTTCTCCAGTGAACTGGACTGAAAAAAATCAAAGCTTCATTTAGTAATGCCCAGCCTGCCTCCCTTGGACTGGGTCAGTTGCCATGGCATCTGAATAGCTCTTTAAAGAAAACCAGAAGCCAATGCAAGCTATGTCTGAGTCATTGCAGTGCCTGACCTAATAAAAAAACTCTTGCCTAAAACTAGCCCAAGGAGCTCCTGGTTTGTGTATTGGTTTTAGATGAAGCATACTAGTTTAAGCTATATGATTACACTACCAAGGCAAGGTTGTGCATGTATCAGTTATGAGCAATGAAATCATTCATTTAACCACGGGGCTTGTCAAGAATTGGAAGGTCCCTCTGTGTCACAATACCAGCTGTCAGAGAAGATGGCAACAAAAGACAAAATAATACACCAACGCTCAAACAAGCTCCTAGTATCCAGCGCAAAAGGACACCTGTTTTGTATTGGGCAAGTGTTGCAATTTCAGTTTCATCTTTGCTCTGATGCTTTGATGCTCAAATACGCAAACAGGAGGCACAGGTTTTCTAGCAAAGAAGCAGAAGACAGAGACCGCAGCCACATCGTTAGTGCTGGTGTGGCACATTTAACTTACTTTGGTCAGGTGATGGAGAGATGCCTGTTAAGGATAGGGCTGTGTTCACCTCCAAAGTGCCCAGATCTGAGGTCTCTTTCTGTTAGCTGTCCAACTCTTGGCATGTGTGTGATCTCATTCAATGCCCAGGCTTATTACAGATTTCACAAGGGCAAGAAAAACAGCATGAGAAACAAAGGCCAACAGTTTTGTTTCTCAGTCTTCTGATCAGCCCGTCGAAAACGTTTTCCTGGCAATAACAGCAAAAGAGTGTACTGCTTGACTGTAGAATAGTGGGAGCCAGAATTCATAAGCACATGGAGAAATTCTTCCTAAACCTTTAGAAGCTACAAAAGACTTTGAATACCACGTTATATTTCCACACAAAATATCAGATAACTCCTATTTCAATGCAATGTACTCTATCTTTTCCAGAAGTAACCACTGTTAAACAATCTTTGTTTTAAAAGAAAGAAAAGGGAGTTCTCGCTTGTAAATTGTCACTTTTTTTACAGTACCTCAGTTTTTTAAAAATCTACCTTCATGCATTCATAACTAATATGAAAAGAATAAAACATATACATAGTTTCTAAACGAAAGTGGTAGGAAGCGTCCCTGGGGCATCTGCTTATATTCCAGACTCATGTATAGTTTTAGAAAATAGGGAATGGCCACATTCTGCTGCTAAGTCTGCTTTGGCTACCATTTTGGTCTATAGAGCTAGATCTGGGTGACTGCATCTGATAAGCCATTCTCTTCTGCCCGCCCCCCCAAACCGCAGGAAAAGCTCCTAGCCTCACAGCCAGGGCTGAAGAGGGAAAAATGTATCAGATGGGCAATCTAGGTCTGCAGTCTAACATGTTCATAATCTAGGACTAAGATATTCACATTATGTGAAACAAACACTGCCCATTTGGCCCTGAGACACCAAGCCATCTGCCACTCCAGTTAATGGAAAGAGCGCACAGTCAGATGCATGCAAGTTCCTTTGGAACATTCTGCCCACTGTAAAAGAAAAAATCTGCCTTTCGCATGAAGTCATTTTGCCAGTGTTTTGAATAGTATTTTCCGCATGTTTTTTCTGTGAGATCAGCAGTCATGCCCTACTGTTCCACATTATCAGCCTTTTTTTTTTCCACCCTGTGTTTTACATTAGCAAATCAGCCAGCTCTGAGATCATATTACGTAAGTTTCTTGTTTTCCTTTTTTCAATTTCTGTGTTTTTCTAATTAATAGGAAGTGGCCCTCCGTTATGGCCCGGAGATGACAAATGGCTTCCTTCTCTCGTTTGCACGCTGCTCTGCAACGAGCCCATTGTTCTCAGAGCTGCCCTTTGCAGTGCTGCCAGCCCCACGGCCGCAGAGGCTTTGCAGAGGAACAGCCACTCTAGTGACAGGACAACCACATCATCAGAGGGTTTGGCCCTCACCAGCCCAGAGCCCCTGCAACAAAGGACTGTTAGCATAACGTAAACGCGTTTACTGCACTTACGATAAACTTTGACCTGTAATTTCCTCCCTGACCTGAAGCTAGCTCTCCTGCAAGCAGGTTTCATCTCACCTAAACATTAACCTTCTGAAAGATCATGGTCTAAACTATTGAGCTGGTTACCGAGGCTTCCTCTGTAATCATGTGGAGGATAATTCAATCTACCAAAGTGGATGACTTTTCTGAGAAAGTGCTCACTTGCCACTGGCTATAGAGGGAACCTAAACAGATACTAAACTAAACATCTAATTTCCAAATGGCTAAAATGAGATGATATGAATCCTGTCTTGCATAGGTTGTTGCACGAGTTGAACCTCAACCATGTGCACAAAGGTTTTCCTTACATTGTAGCCTAAGACATTCAATGTTACTTCCGTTTTCTACTTTGAAGCTGTTGTGTGACTTTCCTTTTCCTGTGTCTCTCTCTCTGTTAGTGGAATTGGTAAATAATTTGCAGCCAAATCACATACTTCAGTGAAACAGACGTTTTGGAAAAAAGATCTGTTAGAGCCTTCTGATTTTTCTCAAATGCGTATGATTTTCAAAGTTCGGTGACCACATCATTTGCAGGCAGTGGGGTAAGGATATTTGATACTTCAAATTCAAAGAGTATTTGGTAGTCTAGTTTGGATACACTGACCATAGAGTATTTCTCATATTCTGCGACAGAGTAAATACTAGAGGTTATTTGCAGTAACTCATTTTGCTCTACTCGGCACTGGATTAAAAGCATGGCCACAGTCTGTTACCACGACTCAGTTGCATGGCAGTAACTTTGAGCCAAGAACATAAACTGCTGAAATATGATTGTCTGAGCATTTCTGGTCTAAAAATTATGTTTCATGAGCTGAAAATTTCTTTTCTGCAGTTGATCCCTAACATGCATTTAAAATTCATAGCTTCTAAGAATGCTGTTAGTGAATTTATTTGCTAGAATATTCCTGAAAAACAAATACGAAAAGGATAAGGATATGATGGAAGTATATTCAGTACTTTTAGCTGTGAATTAACACTGAACTAGTAACAGGTTTTACAAAAACAGCAGGAAATGTTGCATCTTCCTTGCATGCCTTTTTTTCTCAAAGAAAATGTGGACAACTCCTTGGCTGTCTTTGGTATTTCAGACGTTATGTGGGACACAACATCATTTTACGTCCAGTGATTCTTATTTGCAGATAGAAGCCTGAAGATAGATAATCTCAAATTTTGGCTGAGGAAACATTCTTGACCCTTCTTTTAAAACAAGGCTGGAGTAGCTAGAACTAGGTGGTGTCACAGAACAGAAAATCATTGCAGTGACTGCTACAGTGAGATACCTTGTTGACAAAGCTCAGGATATAACAGACTATAAGAAAGCAATCATCTACACCATTTACCTGAGCTTTTCTTAGTGTCTTCACTAAGTGTCCTTTCCTCAGAACCCTTTGGGCTGCAGCACCCTTCCAAGGAATCTGTAATTTCTTTTTCTTCCCTTGCCTTGTCTTCGTGTCTTGCTAGCAAGTGAGTCACCTTCAAATAGACAGTTTTAATGCATTACTTCCTTTTTTCCTTTCCATCTATTTTCATTTTGATTATTCTATATCTCTGTCTCATGTGAACTGGGACTTCCAAGTCTGTGTTCCTTGCAGTGGATCAGAGTATTCATCGGTTGATAGTCTCTAACCTCTATATTATCTGGTCACAAAATCCAGAGGGTAGAGTTCTGGAAAGGCCACAGTGAGATGACTCGAAGGAAATGGGATGTATCAGAACTGTTTTTTGGGTCTTTGGCAGCTGGGTGCTATAGTTCCACCAGTTAAGGAGAGAGACTAGACAGAGGATCTATTCCATGGAGGTGTGCTGGTAAGTTTGTTTAGAAACTATACCTAGGCACAGCTCCAAACAAACAGGGATCTGAAAGCTGGCTCCAGCTCAGCAGCCTGGTGACCATTCTGCTAGGGTTAGAAAACATTTTGTTCTAAGGTTTTTAGTGATTTTTTTTTTTTTACAGGAAAATGGCAATTGAATTATTATTATCTACCTTGCTCTCAATAGAGGAAAAGATGTAGTGCTTTCTTTGTCTGAAGAGTTGATCAATAACAAATCCTTATGGGTAATTTGGCAGTGCTACTAATAAACACCCACAAATTTCAAAAGTAATTATACAGAGAGGATTATAAGCATTAGTGTGCTTGGCAAAAAACCCGACACTGATGGCTCAGTACATTCTTCCCTGTTTTCCTTGTCTGGTTCTCTGGAGGAAACAAGTCATTGCCACACTTACAGAAACTCCGTTTTGGTTGCAAGACCTTTGCCCACTCCAGAGAAAGCTATTCCACTGTTGGAATAAAGTTATATCCAGAATCATAAGGGAAATAAAATATTCAGGAACATTCCTCTTTCAAAAAATATCTGTAAGAATGTCAGTGTCTCCTAGGGTTCAGAAATCCTCTGAAATGCCTTCTTCCAAGATTTCTGGTGCAGTTTCCAAGGCTCGACCTTCAAGGCTCTGTCTAAATGAAGCAACTCTGTGAAATCACATATTTCTAAAGATTTTTCTTAAGAAAAACTGCACTAAAAATGCCACCCCCGCCCTCCTGCCTAAACATGAGCACGTTAGCTAAAAGATGCTTCTTCAAAACTAATAGTTTGCTGGAAAGTCTAGAAGTAAAAGGCACGTTGTGTGCAAATATATGTCTGGCCCAAATTCTTAGGAAACCAAAAATTCCTTATTCCATCGAATAGCAATCTCCATCAGCTTGACCACTGGTCAGGTGCAAGCAAGTCCATCCTCTGATTGAGGAACTCAGAGATTTAGGGATTTAATAAAGTAATTTTGAGGTTTATAAGCCACTAGCCTTTATCTAGCCTACTTTGGCAATGACTAGAAAGAATTATCATCACTGAAAGTGATTGTGTTCAAACTGATGTCCATGGTGGGTTTATGCAACTTGAACAGAAGAAATTTTGTGTTACGGAAAAAGGTGAGGTCTTACTCCATTATCTGGAGAATGCAGAGTGCTCCAACAGGAAGAAATCAAGTCAGGCATGAAGAATGATCAAAGAGCGGAGAAGAAAAGCCCAAACTTCAGGAGTACATATAATCGGTGGTAAGACAAATGACTGCTTTCTAGGCTTGTCAGACTAGTATCCCCTACAAGCATTGGAAAAGTCAAAATAAAAAGGAAAAAGGGGCTGGGAAAATATCCATCCTTACCATTGTAAACCATGCACAACACCTGGAAATGCTTAGGATTCCAGTAAGGACTCAGAATAGAGGGTTTTTTTTTTCCCAGTAGTACTAATATTCTTTACTCTATTGTTAATCTGAGGGATGTAGTCTGGCAAATCTATAAACACTTCCGGAGATATTCACTGAAATTTTGCTTCACCCAGAGTTACAGCATTTTTATTTACTTTCTTTGGTGACTTTCTTCCCTGGGCACAGAGCCAGCATGAAAGTGAACGTTGCCCCCTGAGAATATTAAATGATTGACATCTAAGTTATGTCTATAAAGCAAGAGAAAAAGAGATGTAAGGCTTAGCTAATGTGGCTATAATGCTTGCATTACCTGAACTAATTCAAGTATCTCTGTGAATGGCTGAAAAGTGGTTTTGTAAGTCAATGCCAAAATGGGGACTTAAATATCTGCTTCCCCTGGATCTGTTCTACATTTTCTTTGTTACTTTGGAAATATTCATTCTTTAAAACAATTATTACACAAAGTAATATTAAACAATTTATTAAAGACGTATCAGAAAAGAATGTACTGCAGACTCTTCCCCACAAAAATAGTATTTAGGTATCTTATCTGGGCTGGACTCCCCTGAACTGAAGACTTGCTTGCTCGCTTTTGGACAGTTAGTCTTCTAAAACCTGCTGAAAACTTTCTTTAGCTACAGTGCATCCAATGGCAGTCTAATAAGAACAAGGCTGCTCAGAGCTGTTTAGTTGCGTCCTTGTGCTCTCCTGGTCATCCGCTCTCTGCCTCTTGCGTTATACTTGGACAAAGAGGTCTCTGAGGCCAGGGCTGCCAGTGTTCATGTTGTGTTTGCACAGTGTCTAGTCCCTAGGGGTCCTTCTCCATACAAGTAGACCTAAGTTCTCCAACTTACGTAACACACGTAATAATAAGATTAAGCTCCTCTTTCTGCTTCCCCATAATTGGCAAAGCAAAGTAAGTGAAAGAGTCATCTATAAAATGAACTAAACAGGAAACTTTTAAAATTAGTTTTGAAAACAGACAGCAAGATACCAGTGGAAACTCCCTAGAGAAGCCTAGTCCAAGGGAAGAGCCTGTCTCCAGCTCAGGCTAAGGGAAACAAAACGGTCTCAGTGATATAGGAAGGCCGGCAGTTACAAAGGATGGTCCTTGCCCCTCCACACATGCTGTAGCCAGGCCAGGTGGATTTCATAGCAACCTGGTCTGCTAAACTGAAAATTCTGTGCTAGCAAATTTCAATAGGAAAATTGCGATTTTTACAAAATGAAACAGAAAAAAGTTAATACCACCCACATGCATTGTATTCCTGTATTAATTACCCCATGATACTGCTGCGTTCAGCTTACAGTCTGCCACAGCTTTCCGTTACCTACACCAACTTACAGAAGTTAAAAGTGAAAAAGCTAGAGGTATTAGTTGCTCACTATATAGCAGGCGGGGTGTCTGGTGAGGAGGGGGGCAGTGCAGGGTTGTGCCTCATGCACACTAACAGCTCAAGTGAAATAGCTGGCAACACGGATGCTTACACAATCACTCCAGTGTTAAAAACTGCTGAAGTGACTGGAGTAGTTCACATCTGAAACTTTTGTTTTAGTCTGTCTACACGCCCAGGAAAGCTAAAGTGCTCTGGTTCGATGCAGATCTTTTTCTTTATAACCAAGGGTTGGAGCTGGATTATAGATGAAAACTCTTATTTTGGAAACCAGTTCTGTGCCACTGAGCAAGTTCCATGGTCTATGCCAAGCCTGCAGAAGTGCAGGTCACCTGCAGCTCTGGTATTAGCCTAATAAGTGCTTGTTTAACAACCAAACATCCTGTGACCCTGCCTTTGAAGAGGGCTTTATTTCAGCATAGCATTAAGTTTTACATTTTAAAACAGTTCAGTTAATGTCTCCTTTAGCCTTTGATCTCTGTTTACTGTTCCGCATACCTGTTTCTATTTTAGGTCAGAGACAGCGTTTGTATATATCTAAGAGTACACATACCTAAGAGACTATTTCTGCAAGCACAATGCAGAGAGTAATTTTAGGTCTAGAACACATACTGAGAAGTGGACAGGCTGCCAGGAGGATTATAAAACTAGTCATGTGTTTTTCAAATCTAAAGGACAGGTTTCAATTAAGGAAACCTAAGTTCAGCTGTAACAGAAATCAGTGCCAGGTAGACAAGGCTTCTCTGATCCCTCTCCCACCTCATCCACCCTCGCTGACTCTTCCTTTTAGCCAGTTATGAAATGAATGTTTGTTCTGAACTTTGAGAAACCCATGCAGCAGGAAGGTCTACAGTAAAGAGTTCTAAGGGAAAGGGTTTCTAGATAGTTGAAAGACAAGATTATTACAACAGCGCTGTAAGAGGCTGGCCCACAGTCAGGAAGATAACCTACCAGTTGGCATTCTGAGGCTCCCTTGCATTACACAGGCAGGAAGATGCTGTGTACTTTACCATTGTATAAGCCCTGACACTGTGCCAAAATAAGCTCCTGAAATGGATGCACAGTGCAACATCTAAAACACTGCACTATCCCAACTGCGGTGAAAGGAAAACACTTTTTTTCCTGTTGCTATGTACTTTGGCAGATATCCCATCCAAAGAATTGTGCTCAAAGTACTCTGGAAACACCTGCCAGGAGACTACTTGGGAATGTTGTTTAAACAAGCGTACCTGCCAACTTTCCAACACTGTTGACTTTGCAGTACCAAAATCGCGTCCTATTTTAAAACAGACTTGAGGGATAGCAGGAATCAGGTCATAAGGATGAAGCATAGAATGTGCTTTAAAATTTGCTTGTAATTTTTGAAGGTGCTCAAAGTAAGTAACTGTCTAATGCACAGACATTTCAACATGTAGCAGTACATGTGGCTGGACTTGAAACTGGAACACATATGTAATAACCGTATGTGTTGATGTTGTTCGAGGAAAGGAAGGATATTTTTCTCCTATGGCAATTCACTCCAAAAAGGCCTGCACATCACTTTATGGAGATAAGATAGCTTTTCAAGAGAGAGAGAGAGAGAGAAAGAGAGAGGGGTAGAGAGAGAGGGGGGAGAGGGGGAGAGAGATAGGGGGAGGGAGTGTGTGTGTGTGTGTTTATGTGTAAAATTTTTTCCAGTAAAACTATACAAATTTTCAGGGGAAGGCTTTCACATGTAGTGTTTGTTCCCAGAAGAGGTCATGCAGAAACAGAAATAAAGCAGTAACCATCTGCCAGATTTGCCCACTGCAAGGAAGAGAAGGTGGAGAAAAACGTCCTTTTTACATGCACAGACTTAACATGCACTAATCCACTAGCAGGGCCAGTGATGAAAATATAATCTCTTTCATTAACACTAGTTGATGTAGGGCATATGTGAGATCTTCCGACAGGGAAACTGAACTTCCTGCCACCCCACCATGCATGTACTTCCTTATATGCCTATACACTCTGTGGTTATATGCAGACCTGAGTAGCTCAGTGTCCATTTACTCCTTAAATCTAATCTAGTCCCTTTGAGGATTTCAGAGGTCTGTTCACACCTTTGTTTTTGGCCCACTCCTCACATCTCCTTGAGCTAGAGAACTAAAATCCTACAGAAACTTGCTCTCTCTGAAGATCTGTCAGGTTCTCCCAGCTCCATCAGCTGCTCTAGTAATAGGAGCCTTATTCCGTATATTTAATCTCTCCAGGAAACATGAGCAAATACAGAAAATGGCTCCTTAATGAATCCTCCAAGTCCAGTCGTGTAATAAACTCCAAGAAGGGGCACAATAGGCTTTTGCTGGCCCACAGATGGTGTCAAAATGCTCAGATCCAGTCAAACTTAACCCCCTCAGAACATAACACCATTTTGGGAATGGCCATCAACATGACAAATGGAAAACTCTCTCAAGCTAGTCTATTTTCCCCAAAAATGTTTCATATTGACCCACAGCAGTGCTGAATACATCTGCCACTTGTAATGCAGCATTTTGCAAGTTTTAAAAATGTGCTCCAACAAGCTACAATCCAGAAGCTGGCTAAAATGTGCTTCAGTGCCAGATAACAAGAAACTGTTTGCTGTGTCAGCACAAGTATATAACTCCATCTTGAAATATTTACAGCCTTGCTGGGCTTCTCCTCTCCAGCTGAAGCCAAAGGAGCTTTGCCCAGAGGTGACTGCCTTTGTAAGTCTATATCCAGCCTCCCTCTAACGTTAATGGAAAGACTCTTGTTGATCTCATGAGACAAAAGGCTCACAAGATTTAGCTGCAGCTATTCCTGCACTAATCAAATATTGTTTTGTGTAATATTTATGGCTACTCTTTCCTCTGCAAAGGCCTGTGCCATTGGAATAGACAGTCTAAAATGCTATTTAAGAATAATTTAGAAGACATTTGCAAATATTAGAAATCTTTTCTTCATGCAAGGCGATGTGGCTCTATCACTATCTCCCTTGTTGCACATGTACAGATACCACTAATGATTAGAGCTGGGTGAATATTACTCGACCACGTCTATGGACAACAATGAGTTGCAGAGCTCTAAGCTTGAGTGGAGGACATTTGGCTTTTGCTTTAGCAAGTAACCATCTTTCCTATGTGTGTACTGTCAAGGAGAGAGTTTATTATCAACAATAAAGCATCAGGCCCATGAAAATATAAAAATCTCCCAAATCTTTAATCAGGCATGAAAATCTCCAGACGTGTGGCAGGCACAAGTAAAGCTAACAGATTGCTTGTGTATGTTCAGGTTTTTTGTGTGTGTTTCGGTTGTCTTTTTTATTCTATGTGGTGTGATTGATTTAGCTTTAAATCTGGTTTCCATGTCCTAATGTGGCATATTCCCTTCACTGTTATTAAAGTCTAGCCCTAGATAGCTTAGTAATATCTTCCCCCATAGAGGCTTTTTTTTGTTTTTGTTTACTTTTCTACAGGAACACTTACAGCCATTTGCCCTATTTTCTGGCTTCTGCTTCATCAGATTTTCTTCTCTTCTTTTTTTGAACAATATAGAAGCCAATAATACAACCGTGTTTCTCAAAAATATTTTTAGGCGAACTAGCGCTCTAAGTAAGGTATTTATTTTTAAAAGCCTCTATGGTATTTTAAAATATTTAGTTTAGCGCACAGAAAATATACGCAGTACTTTGATACGCCTGCAAGGTTCAGAGCTCTGGCTTCATGGGAGGAAATTTTTTTTTTTAGTCATTATGAACTCTTTTATCCATTGTCTAATACTTGTTTCCTGTATTTTTAAGTATAGGAGATTGAAGAATTAAGCTGGCTAAAATAGGAAGAATGCTATTTTAAAAAAGCTAACCGCATAGTTTTTCAGGTGAACTGCCCTATACATAACATTCAAAAACCTGTGATTTTTGCACTGCTTTGTGACACAGAAATGCTTGTTTTAAGATATTGTGCTCACAAACTCTGAAATGTTCGTGAGATGTTTATCTTAGATTTGTCCTGTGTAGTGAAATTATTTAGGCAACATGTTAACAGATGGTATCTTACTTCAGCAAATATAACTTGAGAGGTGGGTGCAGTATTCAGTGCCGTTTGGGATCAAGGTCAGAAACTCACCGTTCACATCGTATGTATCAAGAACTCAAACAGCTATTGTGTTTCACGTATTAAATTTTGCATTTACAGTTCTCTCGTATCTGTGCATGAATGTACAGCGTAGCAGTCTTATGCAAAGCCCTTTCCTTAAGAATGTGATCAATTTTTCTCCCACAGGAGCAATATTTTGGAAGCATTCACTGAAAGATGTTGTAATCTTTCTTGGTAATTTAGTCAAGAAAATTTTAATGTTTGATACAATATCAGACTAAATTTTCTGTATAGGGTCTTGAAGAAACAGTAGTTTGGGAACAAAAGGCATCTAACCAAATAGCCTATCTAACCTTACGAGAGGTTAGGTGAGACCAGTTTAAGAGTTATGAAAAGTTCCTGTACTTTATTTCTGAGGTGACACTTTTGCTTGATCACAAACACTTTTATTTTCTTTCCTTTCTCCTCCTCCCTCTACCCTGAACAGTTGAGATGGAGCTATCAAAGATCTGGTGTCTTTGTTCAAGTAGCAACCAGACCTTAGTTTTCCTTTCAGAATTAAATATGCTTTGTTTAAGCCATAAAACCTAAGTCTGAAATGCTCGCTGAGCATGGCAACTTAAAAGCCCTCTTAATAGGAAAAATAAATTCAGTCAGTCAGATTCAGCTAGGAATTATGGAGCAAGCTGCTGAAACTTTGCCTTAAAATAACGTCAGACCTGTCTGTGCAGGGCATCGGTCACTTCCAGCACATCAATGTTGAAGACTGAGAGAGATGGTAGAGCCCTTTGGGGTAAATGGGCCAGAGCAGGCTTGGTGCCAGTCAAGCGAAAACAGATAGTTCTGTGACAATTTGCTCAGCATGGCAAGATGGAAAGAACACGGAAAGTGGGGTGAGGAAACAGGACATACTGCTGATGCACAGGCTTTTCTAATCCTAAACAGAAAATTGTTGGGGCTGCTCCAATGTACACCACTGGCCTTTGTCTAATGTGTACCCTTTATCATTTGAGAAATCCTTGAAGAACAAGAAAAATCTGCACTGCACTTCATATCTCCACAGCCAGGAATTAAGGTGAGTGGGTGTAAAACCAACTACTTTGGTCTTATCCCATCTCAGGACTTCTGCATACTAGACAAACTCTTGGCTGGCCAGCTTGAGCCGATTCCAGCCCCCTAAGTAGCAAAAATGAAAAAGAGCAGTGGAAAAGAACCTGCTAGTGTTTTTCACTAAATAATTAAAACAACAATAATGAAAAAAACGGGTCGTAATACAGTCCACAGAAATGCAGTGATAAACAGCAGGCAACCATAAGCACACAACAGAAATAACTCCTTCTACACTATTACTGATCTAGTGTTGTTCTACTGATGCTGAGAAACAAAGGAGCAAAGAATCACTCCCCAAACCAAGCAAACATCTAAGGAGCATTCTAGGCCTGTAGGGGTATCCCCAGCCAGCCAAATGAGGTGATAAGGGCATATATGTGAAGGGACCAGCTCCCAGCCCCTACGTGTACTATGCTCCTCCCCATCGCACTCCTCTGCTCCTGGTTCTGCTCATGCCGGGGTGTCTGTGGCACCTTGAAGCAGCTGGAGGAAGGAAGGAGGGAAGAAGGGAGGAGAGCACATGTGGCCATGCAGAAGCCTTAGGATCCAGGACTCCCCTTCTCCCCTTCCAGAAGGAATCCAGACAGGGCACCCCATGCCACAGCCAGTGCTACAGCTCTGATTGCCACATGCAGCCCAGGTGACATTTTGGTGACTCTCTTCATGTTTGATAGCACTGAAGAGCTTTGCTGGACTGTCGCACCAGTTTGTTGTTTAATTGGAAAGTGGGAATCAGGTTCTTCCACAACATCTGGCTCCAACAGTACTGGTAAAAATCACCTTTCCATTTATGGCCATTAGCCTTCTTTCATAAGTATATTTCGTTTAGTAACCTGCTGTTTCGCAATGGTCTCTGTTCTATTACATTACAGCTGCAGATGCAAAATTTAGTAGTTTTAGTTATTTACAAACTTTACATCTTTAGTACTTTCTCTATGTGCTATAGTCCAACAGGTAACACACTATTTTAGTTTACAGGGTATAAAATACCAGTCTTAAAACAATTCTGCCTTCTTTTTTTCATGAAGATACTAATGAATGTGGAAAATGGCTTATGTTAATTGGTTCTTTTCAGAGGGACTGGAAATGAAGAGGAAATGACAAAGGAAATAGGTACAAAAATAAACCATTCTTGTGGTCTAAAATTCCTGATCTCCTGGACTTTTTCATAAGCTGAAGTAAAGGAAAAACCTGCCAGCTGGTGCATTATGTATTTATGTATTTTAGATGCATATGAATTGGAATATTTAGGCTTTAAAACACCAACATCATTTTTAAACACCATTTTCTAATTGCAGCCAATATATACTAAATGTGTTTCTTGGCATCTTCATTTGGAAAAGACACAGGGACCTCAAGAAGTGTAGGATTTCATTAGAAAAAACGCAGCACAGACTGCTATATATATTGAGGAGCTTGCCAAGACTATGGGAAATCAGACAAACAGATAGGCCAGCCTCCCTCCCCCCCCCAGCTCCACCTCTATGAACTAAAACCAGGAACATTTGCTGCCTGGGACAGGACTACTTTCATGAGGAAAGCCGTATGTGACTAGGTAAAAAAGAACAGTATGTGCTTAGGCAAAGCCAATCCCCCAAACTCACTTTCCATAAACAAGACTCTGCTACAGAGACATAACTCTGTTTAATCCAGTCTGGATGACTTCACTTGCTAAGCACTCCAGAGCTCACCATAAACCACGTGACCCACCCAGCTCCATTCACTCTGGAAAGTGGCTCTCCCTTGGACTCTGAAGCAGCAAAAATGGTCATTTATCAAAGCATCAAAAGTGCTTCTCCCATTGGATCTACTGAAGACCCTAAAAGGTGTATCTCTCTTCCATGAGAAGTCTGTCCAAACTCTTTTATTTCATTCATTTTCATTCTTTTCCCTTCGTTTTAAAATAACATCAAACATTTCCAACAAGTGTTTGCAGATATTTAGTGACTCCAGCTATTAGATGCTGTGGTGGAGAGTTTGATTTTGAACTGAAAAGAAATCCATGTTTTGATTTCTTACTAATGCTATGTTTCAGGTGTATATTATTAAACTACTTCATGCAGCATATAACTTTTAATTAACATGTATGCATTTCTTTTTTTCCTTCGTTCCTTTTCCGTGCCTCCTTACCCACAGCATAAAATCATTTTTGCCTCTCTTAAAAAAAGTATTTAAACCCTTTTGGAGTGAATTTAATGCTTGCAAATGGGGCTGGGTTAGCAGAGCTACAGACCAAAGGCCTTTTTCTGCAGAAAACATGGAGTTCTTGCAGCACTGCAGCAAGTTTTCCTGACACCATTCCTCAGGATCTCTTGAAGGTACCACGACTGAGGGCTAGCGCACACTGGGAAGCTGAAGTGCAGTGCGTTGGCGGTGAGGTTAGGAAGTGGTGGCTACTCCACACTAGCTCCCCAGGTGACTGCTCTCAGCTCACCCACTACATGTCAAGTAGCATACTGCAATTTTGAAGCAAAACAAGCTAGATTTTGAAAGCCTTTGGGCTTCCTCTCTTAACTCACCATGTGCTAGCTCTATCGCACGGACAACACCTCAGCTGAGGAGACAGCTCCGACTCCAGGATAGCTTGGGTTTTGGCCTTAGAGGTGAGGCTTTCAAAGCTGCCAATGAAACTCAGCTGCCATGTGGGATTTTTCAGCTGAACTTCTTTCCACTGTGTCCCTGAGCTACAAAAGCAGGCTAGTGACTAACAACCTCCTGATTCCAGTTAAAGTATCTCAGCTCATAGTACGGGAAATCTTTCAACATTATTTCGTCATGAATAGCACTTCACTGCACTGAACAATCTGTATAGAATCTACTCCTTAAAATAAAAAATGGATATACTGATCTTGAATTGCTAGTTTGTTTTTGTTTTACTCTTATTGAACTACGGAATTTGGCTCTAAGATGAATAAGGAGCAGGCAAATCTCTGGAACTATACAAGTTTGGCTCCAGCAGTTATCAGAGAGCAGTGACTGTTAATGTAAAAAGAAAACTAATCTGGTACATAAATGATGTGAAACTGCGCAAAATCTTCAGAGCCTGAGTTCCTCACATCTCTGCTGTACAAGAGAGCGCAATGCAGGGGACCCAGCTGCAGCTGGGACAGAATAAAATAGCTCAGAAACAGTCAGCATGGTGCTGCACCACATATTGCTTTGGAAGGCTTGACTGTGTTTTGCTAATATGAATTCATTCATGTTCATAGTTCACACCAAGAGGCCTGGAGTGAGTTTTCTGTTAGTCCTAACCTGTTATCAGCTTCTTTTAACAGATCAAGAGACTATAACAAAGACTGTGCCTTAAATCTGGATTAGTCTGTGATCTTGTCCAGCTGGGGCTGTCTTAGAGCAGCCAGTCTCCTAGACCTCTCACTGGGATAGGGCAGACCAGGACTCCCATTCCTTGGGCGCCCAGTCTATAGCAGATACTAAATCCTAGACTGAAACAGTACTTTATTATTCTCACACTTTGACCACAAATCCCTGGAACTGAAACACTTGTTCCAGTTAAAATTTTGTCACAAGTGATATATTAATCTTAAAAATTTTAGTTTCAACATTTTTTTGATCAAAAAGAAAAAAATCAGTGGAAGACTGCAATCAACATTTCCAGGTCTGACTAGCATATATGGATTTGGGCCCATGTTTCTCAGGAAAGGAGAAGGATGGAGAGAGAATACTGGCATTGATCACTAGAAATTGCTGAACAGAGGCAAACCTGCCTAGCTTGTAAGATGCTCTGCAAAACATAAACACATGATCAACCAGTGCCAAGAAGGTCATGTAATATAATGTGTATTCATGTTAGATATCTTATTAGGGGGTGGTTTTCTTATGAGGTGCCAATATACTCTAGCTTACTCAAAGTTTTGGTGTTACTGCTGTTGTTTCTGTATTGAAATGGCTTTCAGAATAGTTTTCTCTTCTTTACAGTCCCAACTATCATGGGCTTTATTGGCCTTTGTTTGTTTGTTTATTGCTGCTCAGCTGAGTAGAGCTCAAATCCTGGGACAGTGTCAATTGCAGAGAGATCAGTATCTCATTTCTGTATTGCCTCTATTTGCAGACTTGGTTTATATTCTATTTGCTAATCTCACTGAGATTGTCTGTAAATCATTCCCATCAGGACTGTTTTTCTCATTTTCTTCTTTTGTGTCTAAGGGTATTTTACCAGCTGTCTTCCTCTAAGGAACAGTTCCTGCAGCTAGGCCAGAGAGCTTCTTCAAAAGTGGCTTAAAGGCCTTTTATGATCGAAAGGAAGAGGACAAAATATTCAAACTTGAAAGTGTCTTACTCACCACAGAAATAAGGAAAGGAAATAAGAGTTGGAAATGCTTTAGAAACTAGGCAGAACCACCAAAGGGCTGCGCGTCTTCGTCTCACAGAATGCCACCTGGACTCCCCTTGTATTGGCTGGCATGCAAAGAAATACTTCAGTTATTCAGCTGCCAACTCTCCCTGAGTATCACAATAGTTAACTAACTTTCTTTTCAGGTTTTACAAAGCAGCCATCAGAACCTTCAGATAGCATATACAGTTTAAGCAATTTCCTATAACAACATGCTTTCTCACACACTACACATGTATGTAACGTATACATATATGTATATATATGCATACTTGTATTGAATACATACACACACAAACGTGTTTATATATAAATAAAAGTTTCTTTTGATGAGAAACGTCTCAAGTGGCTTAGAAAATGCAATAGCTTGAAAAAAATGCTACACACTACGATGTGAGCTATGTACTAATATATTCCTGCTATGTGCGTGTTCACAAGGGTTCCCCACTCTCCGTGTCACAGGCTGAGCATTTTCAGTGGAGAAAGATGTTTTTTAATCAGATTCTGCGAGTGAAAAAGAAAAAAAACAATAAAATCAGTTTTTCTTTTTCCTGCTTCAAAAATGAAATTTGTTAAAAAAATTAGTAACAGATGGGAAAATAAAAACTGATTTCTGAAGCTAATAAAAAAAGTTAGATTCCTAGTTAAGCCTGCATTTCAGTGGCAGGAGATATCAGACTTGCATTCTCCATTCTGAAATTTCCAATAAAAATGCTACAAAAAATTATGGTGTACGACCAAGTCATCATCACAAAAAGAACATCAAAAAGAGAGGAGAGAGGGAAATAATCTTTTGCTATTCAGATGAAGTGTTTAGATATGTTGTGCATGAGTCAATCACACTCCTCACTGGACATGGAGACAGGGACTCTTTGACCATGAAAAACTGCTTTTAGAACAACTTAAACAGAGTACTGAGTTACCCTGAAGGGTCCACAGGAAAAAGCTGTAACATTTGATCCCCTAATTAACACTTTCTTAAACAAGTTGTCCGAAATCCAAATTTTAAGAGATTGGCCTACTTTATAGCTCGTTTCTCCCATCCAGTCTCTCTTACCACTTGAATAAGAAAAAGAAAGGAAAAGTCACGTTTGGGGCTAGTATTATGTCTTCAGAACAAAGAGGGAAAGACAGACCTCTATCATCTTGGTTAATGTTTATTTGTCATTGGGGATGTTTCTTTGCAACTCTTACAAGTCTACCACAAATCTGCCCAGTTAAAATATCATGTTATTCATCTTGCTCCTTGCTGCTGCCATGACATTTTGATCTTAGGAAGAGCAATGTCAGCCCATGTCATCTGGTTTTGCTTGGTAATTTCTTTTTTCCTTTTTGGTCTGCGTGTCTCTCACTTTCCTAGTGTCTTGCTGATGGAAACTCTTGTACTTTTGCCTTTTCCCCTAATCATTTTTTATTTCCTTTAAGTCTGTTTTTTAATGACACTTGATGTTGCAAAATAAATGAGAGAAGGATATACTGTAAATACCACATTTGGGTTAAAATCATGTGCCTGGGAAGAGCTAAGACGGTTTCATATGAAAAGTGAAACTGTTCCAGTCCCACAGCTGGAAAGAACACTGATGAGACACAGAGCTCTTAGCAATTGCCAGAGTAGCACAAGGTGCCGTCCCTTGACATTTTCTGCAGTAACTAGACGGGACCAAGTTCGAAGTTAGTGACCTCTGACCCTCCTCCCCTCTCCAGTTCGCTTCCTTCATCTAAAACTAATTGGTATTGCTCAAGGCACTGGGGCTTTTATCAAAAGGAGTGAGTAGGGACAGGGTGCGGATCCTGTTATGGCAGGGTGTGGTTTTTCTGTTGTTGAAAAGACTCATCCCTCCATTGTATTTACAGGAAAAGAAAATCAATCTTCGGAGCATGTCCTCATACTAACCTAGTTGCTGCACATACAGATAAGAATGAAATCCAAACTCCTCTCCTTCCCTAGGCTTCATCTAATGTGCTGTCAACTTTTAGATCTGCCACTTACTGGAACACTGAGATCTTACAAGTACTTTGGGAAGAGGATCCTAAAGGAAGCAAAATCTGTGTAAAATCATGGATATCTAGATCAAAGTAACAGATTTTAAAATAGGCATCTGAGATAGGTAACAGTAGAAATCTATTTAGCTTCTGATCATTATTGTAGGTCACAGAGTAGGTTTATTATCACATAAGTTTTATTCTAACACTTAACAATCCTTACTAGAATGTGGAAACAGTATCATCTCCTCTCTCAGCTTTGACGAAGGACTCCTATCCAGACCTTCCCCATTCCTGACATTTGCCCAGCTTCCTACTATAGATTGAAAGGAAAAGGCAACAACAGTCTCACAGCGGAAGGGAGGGGGAAGAAGAGGGAACTTACTGTGAAAGAGCATGTGCTGGGGCCAAGCTGCAAGGAAGTATTAAAGCTGCAATTCAGGTTTATCCTCTGGGGAAGGGAGATGCCTATGTGAATAAACTGGATTTAGAAATGAATAAACTGGATTTAGAAGAGCTTTGGGGGAGTGGAGCATTCTCCCAACCCCCAGCCCCCAAGAAAAGCTTTCAATTATTTAGGGCTAGTCCTAATTGGTAAAACTGAGCTCCATCTACAAGCCCATCCTCCAGCTCCACCAAGTTCCCGTTTACCTCGTGCCAGCCCAACTCACTCAGGGTGAGGAATCACATTCTTTGTGCCAGTCGGGGTGAGGAGGAGCAGCAGCTCCTCTGCAGGTGACATGACTTCTGGCTGCTGCCAGCCACACGGACAGCCCTGGGGATTAGTGCACACCAAGACATGGGTGGGAGCCACTGGGCCAGGCTTCTTTCCTGCCCAATGCTGCTTTTACTGCAAAAGACAGCTTGATTTTTTGACTCCCAAGTGACTAGCTCCACAGAACACCTTTTATACCCTGAGGGCCCAATTTGCCCAAATTTTTACAAAAAACAGAAAATGAATAAATATGGAAACAGCAGAAGCTGTAAGAATACAGTTTTCCTAGTCCGTCACACAGCCGCCATAGCACGGAGCAGCTTGTGGCAAATTTTCCTTTCTTTAGGCTTGTTATTTTAGGGAACCAAAAATACTTTCAGTCCTAAATATGAGTACTTTCAATCCTAAATATAAGTTTTAAAGTGTTTTCAGTCTCTGCTTAATACGTTAAAAAGTTACTTGAGTAATCTTTTTTTAGAGACAAGGAAACTGAAGAAGAGAGATACAGTTCAGGTAGTTTTTCCAAGATGCTGGAAGAATTAGTGCTAACTCTCTTACTATATGGGCCATGTAACTATAGGTGTATCATCATAACTATGGAATAAAGCAGATGGATATGACCATTTTGGACAGGACATTAAAAAAAAGGTTGTATCCTAAGTTTTTTCCTACATTTATTTGCTTTTTGGGAGAAATCAAAACGTACGCCTTTTTGTACCCCTCCCCCTCCTTTGGCCAGGAATCATTTTGAACAAAACATACTTTTCCTATGTAAAAAAATTCCTTTGGTCAAACAGGCATTTTTGGTTTTGCTGAAAAAATGTGTCACATATACCCTCAGAATCACTCCAGTCAGGAATTTGGTTTCACTTGTACAGTTACACTACCACATTCTTTCCCCTTGCACTTTGTGTGCACTGTCATCAACAGCATGTTTGTTAATAAGGAAGATACAGTTTCATACTGTTTTACAGCAGCATTTCTTTCACCACAACCTCACTTCCCCGAATATTCACAGCCAAGGAAAGATGAGGGAGAGATAAGGTAACTCAGGTGAATGCTACACAGCCAGAGAACAAAGCAGGGAGGGTTTTTTTCTTGAGGCACTATGCAGATGGAGGAGAAGCAACGCACCTGGTAGAAAAAAAGTGGTCACATTTTTTAAAGTGTATGAGGAAGCTTAAGTGAAGGTACACAGCCAAAAGTGGGTTGAGAAGATGGAAGGAGTTTTCCTGGGTTACAAACATGACTGGTGGCTTTTAGCAAGCATTGCCTGACTTGCAAACTCAGCAGCTCACTGTATAGCCCATCTGTGGTGCATCTAATAGCACTCTCTGGTGCATCTAATAGCATTCGTGCATACACAGCGACAGCCCCTGCAATACAATCCTTTATCTGCTATGCTATCATGTTAAGCCACTGGATGGACATGTTTTTACACAAACATTAAAACACAGCATTGAAAACATGCAGTATTTATGAGGAGCTGTCAGCTCTCTATCTCCTACAGCCATTTCACTTCCTCACATATACATATATTTACATCATTTTTAAAATGCATATTATTAAGCTGACCGTTATGGCTCCTCTGGAGTGGTTACCGTCTATTATGTAAACATATCATTGCTACAATTTATAGCACTCCTGCTATTTACCCAATAGAATGTGTAACTGTTCCAAGTGAGCCATTACCGTCTGCCACGTAAAGTAAATCTATCTTCAGCTGCTTTTGCAAGCATGAGTTATAACGACACTTAACATTTCAATAGTGCCATACGCATTAGAAGATCTCAGTGCGCCTTATAAACAATAATGAATGAACTTAGATTTAGAAACAGTCTCATGTGGCAAGAACTAGAGCTAAACCAATAATTCACAACTCGGCCCCGATTCAGCAAAACGCTTAATCACAGCCACTGACTTCAACACGGCTGCCTACGCGCCGCAAGTTTCACATGTGCCTAAGTTCCCAGATGACTATGAGTCTAAGGGGTCCACTGCATTCATTTTTCATCTCTTTCTGTTTCCAGAACATGATCAACTTACAATCTTAACACAGGAGGTCTCTTTGCAAACTGGTCTGTGAATTCTAAAAGACATTTGGTTTGAATTTGACACACACACACAGCACAGAGTGTGTTCATTCTTTTCGGGTTCCTTGTATTCTGTTAACCCTTTGCAGAAGAACATTTCATTCATTAGTTACCCCATTGCAATCTCTGCCTTCTTAGGAGTGTTGGGGGGAGGCAGAGAGTAAAGTCAACCACAGGTTTTTCCCAACTGGGTAGCGAGACCAGAGTTTTGCAATTGGACGTTTCTGTTTGCCGGAGGTTTTGAGTCTTGAAAGCTGTTAATAGAGATGCAGGTGTCCAGATCAGAATGTTAAAAACCTACATATGCCCACTGCAAGACATGCAGAAACACTGCAAGGACAGGACCATGGTAGGGAATAATAAACAAATAATCTTTGTTTACTGATTTCTTTTTCATTTTAAATCAAAGCTTTTGGATTTCTTAGACGCCATGACTAAATGGAATGTCTCTGAACTTATTTGCTTATGGCAACTCATCTGGGGATGAGAGAAAGGGCAATGAAATTTTAAACTGACTTCATTATTGGTATAAATACAAAAAAGTCTAATTGTTCTCTGAATTACACTGGCTGCAACAGAGTTACACTAGTACAAATGAAAAGAAAATCATATATTTTTGTTTGACTTACTTACAAAAGTAAGCCCCAAAATCTCAGATTAATTCTCTTAATGTCTTAGTAAACAGAACCCATATAATGAATAGTAATAAAGTAATTTAAAAGACCTCCTAATAGACTTCAATCTTTGAGTATCCTGTTGATGTAAATATATATGCATGTAACTATGAGCTGAGCTTGTGTATGACCTATGCATGATAGCATTTCTCTATGACAAAAGGCATAGTCAAGTGAGTCAAGACTTTGCATTTCAAGAAAGAGAAGGAGTATTTAAGCTCTAAAAATTATCCAGGTTGCTAGTGATGAGTTATATTGGATTACATCTGACAATCTGTTTCTAAACTGCACTAAAGGTGCGTAAATGCCACCCAACTACTCTAAGTAGCAGACACTGTACATAGCCTACTTCCCGAATACGCACAAATACTAGAACTGGAACTCCAGATGGGCTGGTCCCAATAGTGTTTTCAGGTGCAAATTCTTATGCAAGCTTGGTGCGCACATACCAGATGATTTACTCTGCTTGCAAAGATGACAGGCCACTGTCTACATCAGCAACTTTTCAGGTTCGTGCATATGTATGTGCCCTCTCAGATGTGTATATGGAAGCCAGATTACAAGTTTATAATGCACCAAGTGAATGCTGGTTGGAGAATTGACAAATGGGCTAAAAGTCTTTATCTTGCAATAGCTTGACATTCTGTGGGCTGGCAAACCAGCTGGAGGGGAAAGCAATGTGTAGCAGGAAAACAGCTCACAGAAAGGTTTCAGCTGATCTCCCCCTCTACTTTATCATATCCTCTTCTGTTATTTACTATTGCTTACAGCTTCCCATTCACTTTGTAATGATATGGGGAAATGCAATGTCTGGAAGTCACTCCCTTAGCACTTAATGAACCTGGTTCTTTTCTGGCAGCTGATCAACCCTGCTGCACCTGCACTAAAATGCACACAGTTAGTTTTGATTAACACTTGGGTAACCAAGATGAGACTCCTTTCCATAGTCTTTCACATATGACATTTAATTTACTGCAGTGACTGACCAGAGACTTCTGTATAACTAGTATCCCTTGCATTAAAAGTTAAATCCTGGGCTTTTTGAAGTTCATGACAAAATGCTCACTGCTTCTAAATTTCTTCTGGCTTTTCAAGGATATCTAAGCAATTGAGAATGGTGAGTACAAGTGCAGAGTCTTACAGTACAGAAAGATACTGACATGACAGATGAAGATGAATGACACAATCATAAAAATACAGAACTTTGAATTTCCCTTCTTCTGTAGATTTAATTTAAGTCAGATCCTTCAATACTGTATGGATGTGCTTTATACTAAAGAGTTTAAGAACAATCCCTAAGCAGTGAATTGAACACTTCATCATTCAAAAATGTAATACAAAAGTGAGTTAAAAAATACAAGATATGAAAGAACTGGGAAAAAAATTAATGTTCATACTCTCATAGCTCCTAATGATAAATGATATCTCACATGTAGATTGAAAATTTCTTGCCTTTTTGCTTATGATGAGTTTTTCCATTTTAGATTACTGAAATAGAAAAAGAAGTATTGAAATATTTCTAATTATACGGAAGTTCTGAATCAGAAAATATCTCTCCTTTCTTTACCTGCCTCTTACTGGCTTTTTTTAAGAGATAAAGTTCGAATCTGAAAACTAGTCAACGTGGATAGATTCCAGTTCTTTCCAGAGAGCAGAAGTTTGTATGCAGCTGGGCCCTGTTGTTAGCAAACATGGTTACTTGAAACATAAAATGCATGGATGCTTAGAATTATTTCTCTGAGTATGGCAAAGGACATAAGGTTTACATTTGACAGTTCAGCACGAAAGGTACTGTGGGGCTAGGCGATGGAGCCTCCTCATCAGCATAGGTTAAGGGAATGACCCTATTCTACCTCTGCTCTCAGCTCCCACTGCAATAGCACCTATAACAGGAACAGAAGGCATAGACAGAGTAGGGAGTGCTAAAACTGTATTTTCTTTCTCTTGGCCCATTAACAAAACATACTTTAGAGCAGTCTGAGCTTCCACTGGGAGCCAGGCAGACCTAAGAGCACAGAAATACAGAAAAACCGAAGAGGTGGCTTAAGCCATCTCTCCCTTCGCCCACTCCCTGTACTGACTGCACCAACTGAAATCAAAGAACATGGCTTATGCCACCACCAGCTAGGATTTTGAAGTTAGAAATTCTGAACTTCTGAGTTCGTCTGTTTTGAGCAGGAGTTTGACCAGGTGACCTCCAAAGGTCCCTTCCAAATGAATTTTTTTCTGTGTTTCTATGATGGTTAATAATGGATCTACCAGTGAAAAGAATTAAGTGACATCAGCTTCTTGCAACTTTCAATCCACTTTAAAAAAATAACTAATGTGTTTTAGGAAGCAAAGAGGAAGTGAAGTTCAAATGAGAAGACACAGATTAGAAAGGTTTTTGAATGACCAGCTTTCGGAAACTGACCTCCTCTTAAATGTGTTCCCATAATAGTGAAGAGTGTATTTTCCTTTCTCTTGCAACCTTAAACCTTCAGACTTAACACTGAATGGTGCTTTCCCGCTTCATTCCTTCTCAAGTGACTTTCAGGCCACACAGTAGTTTAATTACTTCTTTTAGCTATACAGTTTTGAACTCTTTAATTCTCAGTACTGTTCCTTTCTACAGATACAGATCATGTTTCTGCATAAGAGATTTCAACAGCATGTCACATACAGTGATGATGTCTTACTGTGTTTTTCACACCTATTGTGGGCACAGCAGACTTGCCTTTTGACTGTACATAACTGGCTTTTTTTTCCTCCTGAGAAGACTATGGTTGGGATTATTTCCACTCAACTCCAGGCATTTAAGTGAGGGCTCTACCGTAGGAGCACCTTCTATATTCAGTGAATGACCTATGAAAGTCCTTGCCTGTCTTTGCAGACAGGCACGCAGGGCCTTAGTTAGATACTGACACAGACATTAGGAAGACAGCCTTAAGAAACTGCAATTTTAGACTTAACTGTCTATTTGAAGAAAATGCCAGGAGTTAATCATTGCATTTTCCATGGGACTACTAATATGTTGCAACTAGGCATATTTGCAAATGTTTCAAGGGATCAGAGAGCTTGAACATTAACAAAAGTAGTATTGAGCATATCAGGAGATAAGAATCCTCCATTTTCTGTTGCCACACAACTAGTGGATGTATCAAATACTAGTGTTTGTTTACCAGAATTTGGTTTTTGTATGCAGACTAATCATACTTTGCTAGTATAAGATGCAATTGTTTGTAACGAGCTATGTGTAGGCTAACCTACTAATCTTGCTCACTTAAGAACACTACTGATTTTTTCTTCCAAGGCATTGACTTTATCAATGTGCAATAAATCAGCTTAATGTAGTTTGGATTTGTTGTCTCTAGTCTCATCTCGAAAGCATAGATTGAACTTCTCTCCTACCTTTTCCCTCTCTTTTCACATCAGATGCATTAGAGTGACATGAGGTAATCACTAAAGATGAGTTTTGGCCCCAAATTGATAAATGGTCCAGTCACTCTATCCAACTTTCCGGTATTTTATAAGACAGTTTTCTTTTTAGCTGGATGGAAAAGGCTGTGATGGCAGATGGCTTTCTGGCAAAATCTAAAACAAAGGCCAAAGTCTAATGACTTTGCATTTGTAGAAGTGGTTGCAGGTAAATTTAGTCTTAAAAGCTTTAGTTTAATCATTGTAGTTACAGCCTTTTCTAAGCAAAAGAGAAATACAAAACCAGAGTAGGATACACAATGAGAAATGGTAACCTTATTTTTGGAGAAAAGCATCTGTTTCAAAATACTCAGATTAAGATTTAACCAGAAATTACATCTGTGGATTCTAAGATTCCTAGAAAGTGGGCAGATATCTGTGATATGCAGGGTGGGCTCTACTATCAACACTGAAATGAGTAACTCTCCAGTTCTAATAAAGGCTAAAGGACAGGATCTTTCCATGGAATCTGCAAGACTGAATTTTCTTCAGTAAAGGCTGCTACTGTATATAGCCTAGTAATATTTCTGCAGATAGCTGTGGCTAGGTGGCAATGAAGTCTGCACTGGGGACAAAGCTGATCTAGTACTTACATACAGCCCCACACAGGGCCTCTATATAGGAGGTTTTCACACAGTTTGATGAAGCTGTCACTCCCCAGCTCACTCTGAGATCAGGCCACACTGGTAAATATCACTGGGATCTTAAAGACTCCTCAAAGTCGACTGCTCTAGTTATATTTCCCTGGCCTTAAAAGGGAAGTTTATCTAATATCATTTCCTTTACAAACTAGGACTTTATATAAGGGATTGATTCTGCAAAATGCAAGCTGCCCTGTACCCCATTGATTCAGTCAGCACAGAGAATGCTCAGTGTCCTGCAGGCTTTAAAATCACATATTAATTGCTTCAGCAGTATTGCCTTTACCGCTAGATTTCCCAGGATTAAACTATCCATTCTCCTTATGGAATGATATGGATACAGAATCACAGAATGGTTGAGGTTGGAAGGGACCTCTGGACATCATCTAGTCCAACCCCCTTCCTCAAGCAGGGTCCTCTAGAGCATATTGCCCAGGATCGCGTCCAGGCAGGTTTTGAATATCTCCAGCGAAGGAGACTCCACTACCTCTCTGGGCATCCTGGTCCAGGGCTCCGCCACCCTCACAGTCAAGAAGTTCTTCCTCATGTGCAGACGGACCTTCCTGTGGTTCAGTTTGTGCCCGTTGCCTCTTGTCCTGTCGCTGGGCACCACGGAGAAGAGACTGGCCCCGTCCTCCTGACACCCTCCCTTCAGATACTTGTACACATTGATGAGGTCGCCTCTCAGTCTTCTCTTCTCCAGGCTCAACAGGCCCAGCTCTCGCAGCCTTTCTTCAGAGGACAAATGCTCCAGTCCCCTCATCATCTTGGTAGCCCTCCGCTGGACTCTCTCCAGGAGTGCCATGTCTCTCTTGTACTGGGGAGCCCAGAATTGGACACAGTACTCCAGGGGAGGCCTCAGCAGGGCTGAGGAGAGGGGCAGGATCCCCTCCCTCCACCTGCGGGCAACACTCTGCCTCATGCACCCCACGATACCATTGGCCTTCTTGGCCACAAGGGCACATTGCTGGCTCATGATCAACTTGCTCTCCACCAGGACTCCCAGGTCCTTCTCGGCAGAGCTGCTTTCCAGCAGGTCAGCCTCCCAACCCGCACTGCTGCATGGGGTTATTCCTCCCCAGGTGCAGGACCCTGCACTTGCCTTTGTTGAACTTCAGGAGGTTCCTCTCCGCCCAGCTCTCCAGCCTGTCCAGGTCCCTCGGAATGGCAGCACGGCTTTCTCGTGTGTCAGCCACTCCCCCCAGTTTAGGATCATCAGCAAACTTGCAGAAGGTGCACTCTGTCCCTTCCTCCAGGTCACTGATGCATACGATGAACAAGACTGGACCCACTACTGACCCCTGGGGGACACCGCTAGCTACAGGCCTCCAACTACACTCTGTGCCACTGACCACAACCCTCTGAGCTCGGCCATCCAGCCACTTCTCAATCCACCGCACTGTCCACTCAGCCAACCCACGCTTCCTGAGTTTGCCTACGAGGATGTGATGGGAGACAGTGTCAAAAGCCTTGCTGAAGTCCAGGGAGACAACGTCCCCTGCTCTCCCCTCATCTACCCAGCCAGTCCTTCCATCAGAGAAGGCTATCAGATTGGTCAAGCATGATTTCCCTTTGGTGGATCCGTGCGGACTACTCCTGATCACCTTCTTCTCCTCCCCATGCTTAGAGATGGCCTCCAGGATTCCATCACCTTTCCAGGGATGGAGGCGAGGCTGACAGGCCTGCAGTTTCCTGGCTCCTCCTTCTTGCTCTTTTTGAAGACTGAAGTGACACTGGCTTTCTTCCAGTCCTCAGGCACCTCTCCTGTTCTCCTTGACCTTTCAGAGATGATGGAGAGTGGCCTAGCAATAACACCTGCCAGCTCCCTCAGCACTCGTGGGTGCATCCCATCGGGGCCCATGAATTTATGGATGTCAAGTTTGCACAAATGATCTCTAACTCGATCCTCCTCGACCGAGGGACAGTCTTCCTTTCTCCAGACAGTCTCTCTTGTCCCCAGGGCCTGGAATTCCTGAGCACTGGCCTTAGCAGTGAAGACTGAAGCAAAGAAGGCATTCAGCAACTCTGCCTTCTCTGTATCTTTCTTCACCAGGGCACCTGCACCACTCAGCAGTGGGCCCACATTCTCCCTAGTCTTCCTTTTGCTACTGATGTATTTGAAGAAGCCCTTCTTGTTGTCCTTGACATGCCTTGCCAGATTGAATTCCACATGGGCCTTAGCCTTCCCTGTTGCATCCCTGCATACTCTGACAATGTCCCTATATTCCTCCCAAGTGGCCTGTCCCCTTTTGCACATTCTGTAGACTTCCTTCTTCTGTTGGAGTTTTGCCAGGAGTTCCTTGCTCATCCATGCAGCTCTCCTGCCCGCTTTGCTGGACTTCCCACTCAGAGGGATGCACTGCTCTTGAGCCTGGAGGAAGTGATGCTTGAATATTAACCAGCTCTCCTGGATCCCCCTTCCTTCTAGGGCCCTACCCCATGAGATTCCTCCAAGTAGTTCCCTAAAGAGGCCAAATTTAGCTCTCCTGAAGTCCAGCATTGTGATCTTACTTATTGCCCTGCTTCCTCCTCGCAGGATCCTGAACTCCACCATCTCATGGTCATTGCAGCCAGGGCTGCCGCCAGCCTTCACATCTCCAACTAGACCTTCTTTTTTTGTTAGTACAAGGTCTAGCAGTACACCTCTTCCTGTTGGCTTTTCCACCACCTGTGTCAAGAAGTTATCCTCAGTGCTCTGCAGAAACCTCCTCGACTGTGCTCTCTTCCCAGCAGATGTCAGGGTGGTGATGAACCCCATTTTCCTCTTTATCAAAGTTTCCACTGACATGGGATTATTTAGCCACTGAGTCTGGCTGTGCTTTACTGCTTGTCTCCTAGAACACTGCTTTGGCAATACAGAGTGTTGATTATTGTGGCTTTAGGGCCCTTTGCAATATAAGGATAAATGTTTTGCATTTTATTTCTGCCAAATGCAGAGAACTTTGCATAGACTGTATAATATCATTGCAGCCTTTTTTTTACCCCCTACTATGACAGCAAGAGAGGTGCCACCCTGCAGGCATCCCACCAACCAATTCTATATCTAGTGTAGAGTATTTTCCTTTTAGTGCTTCTAGAAAAGCAGAGTAATCAGCAAAAATTACGTGTGCGGGGGAATCCTAGGGTTTCACTTCAGGAAACAGGGCTCATCTCAACCTATCTTGAAGTGAGGCAATCCAAGACAGTCACGTATGACTATTCATCCTCCCTTAAGAGATGTGGGTTGAATTACTCTCTGGAGGTACCTGCCTCAGTTTCTCTCTCTCTTGACAGAACTAAGATAATTAATGTAGACCAAGTGGCTAGCTATTAGATGGCTGAAGTAATTGATATCACCCATTTATTGAGGCCCACTTCTTGCAAAAATGTAAATTTCAGTGAGTAAACGACAGGCTTTATTTTCCTTTTTAAGGCAAGATACAGTTTTAAGCAGCTTTTTACACCTACTGTTTCTAATCTAGGATTTAAGTGATAAATTTTTGCTTGCTTGCTTGCCTAATAAATTGTGCTCTTATTTACAAACTGAAATGTCTCATGCTTGGTCCTAATATTTTGCAAACATAAAGGCTTTAGTAAGGATGTGAATAGACACCAGAGAATCAACTGTCAGGCTGGAAGGAAAATGAAGCTCTGCAGGGCTGAGGGAATATGGCCTGGCAACTGAAACAATGAGAGCGAGAGGCAGGCAGTCTTAAAGATGCCTGCTGACAAATGCTTTTGTGGTCCTGTTAAATGACCATATTCACTCTGGAGTCAGATTTGTGCAAGTACAAATCTAGGAAAGGTGCCAAACAAAATGATTTCAGTTTGGGGAATAGCTTCTCATGCAGAATACTAAAAAATTTAAAGTACCCCTCCCCAGCTTTCTAGTCTTTTTTTCTCTGGCATTTTTATGGAATGCATTATAATATAATAGTAGCGGCATTTTTGTAGCCCTCATGGCTGAGCAATATAAGTTAAAGTGAGCCTGACTGCTGCTTCTCCCTGAGACCAGAAGAAAGGCTTACATGCATGAAGATTTGTCTGTTTTCTCCAAGCGTATCAGCTGGTCTAAGGCAAGTTATTGCCTCTCCCTTCAAGCTGGTTGTTGCTTCAAGAAAACGCACAGATACCGTTAGTGTCGGAGGTGACTGAACAAGATCAGGATCAATGCTTCACTGCAACACAGGCCTAGCAAGAGTTGAATGAGTATTCCAAGCTAGCAAGCAAAAGGGCCAGGGCAGTGCTGAGGGAACACAACAGCAAGCAAGGAATGTAAAAGAGGATTTGGGGAATAACACCCGACACCTGCAGCCTCACTAGCAGGCAGATTTTCAGCTCTCTGCAAAAATGACTCATACTCATTTGAAAGTGTAGAGGAAAAGCTTTGGCAGCACAGTGAAAAAGAGGCAGCTCTCATTCCATGGAACCAAATGGCCGTTCTTTAGAAAACGGCATCTTCAATGCCATGTTAATCTCAACAGGATCATTTCCCAAGACCGAGAAAGGAAAGAAACTGTGAGTGATCACAGTAATTAACATCCTCCTGCTTACAAGCAATATTGAAGAGCTAGAGAATCACTCACTGATAAACTGATAATTTCAGATTTGTTGAAAAGGTCTAATTTATTTTGTCCAAGTCATGTATGGGAGGAAAAGGTGATGATGGGGTGTTTGGGTGGGGGGGCAGAGGCAAGATTTCAAAAATCCTCTGCTTTTTCCATAAACTATTTTTTGTAATTTCTGAGAGACTGATGCTGCTTCTTAGTAGAAACAACAGTTGAAAAATCCTAATGTGAGAACAGAGTAACATGTGGGCAAGGTTTGGCAGTACAGATGACTGTGTCCAAAACTTTCACCTCCTACAATCTGCAGGCAAGTCTCCATTCCTATGTTCATTACAGCTAGAGCTTATTGTGGCTTTGACTGTCAAGGCATTAGCACTTTGCTGTTCCAGGATAAAAATAAAATGACATCATAGAAAATGGACACTTCAGATTGCCTCCAGCTGTTCTACCCAGCTCCCATCATCCTTAGGGATGCAAAAATAGGCAGGGGCGGAGGGAATACAAAATGTAAAGGGTTACATCTTTACGCTGCAGCCTCTAGCAAGGATATTCCTGGGAAGAACAAATTAAAAGTTGCCATGTCTTCTTTGCTGGAAATTCGGGAAATTCCTCTTCCCTTTTTTTGGAAAAAAAATGAATTTTCAAGAATTTCCCATGAAAGTGAAGTACTCCCAATTATTTTTGTTTCTAGTAGTCTAGTAGTAGGTTTAGAAAATTTTTGAAGAAACTGAAAATGAGGAACATCACAGGCTCTTGCTCAACCCACAGTTCTTCAGGTAACAACAGGCAGTCAGAAATGGAAAAGTCCCAAGAGTCCATGGACGTGGCAAAAGTCTAGGAGTGTAAGAATCAGAGTTACAGTCCAATGACAAAGGTGCCAGCACAGGATTTTACATAAAATGCAGTGCTGAAGTTTGAGGGTTTAGGGTTTTTTTACATTTAGGTCAATTTAAGAAATGAGTATGTTGACTCTCTGTTTCACTCAAAGTATAAAATTGTAAATAACTTGTATAGATATAAACAGCTATTTTTCAGCCCCCCAAAAAGTTTGTATCTGGAAAATTTCAGCAGTGCCTACATGAAAGCCCTGAGAGAGGCCCCCAGCATGAGCTCTCAGCTGCACAGCAGTGAGCCAATCTCCAAGTGGACCAAAGGCTCCTGAGCTTCTGGGATCCCAGTGCCCTGGGAGAGTTCCCAGCAGTTATAAAGGCCCAGAGAAGCCCCATGGTCCTGCAGAAGCAAATGCTGCTGGAGTCTAAAACTTCCTGCCAGGCAAACAAGCGTAAAATGGTGAAAACTTCATTATGGTACACTGTCAGTTTGTTAAAACTGACAGAGTTACACAAATCATTCCAAATGTGATGAGTCACCATTTTCTGACAGAAAAATGGTTTAACTGGAGAACATCCAACCCGTTCTATTCTTGGGATGCCTAGAAATTCCATCGTACTAGACTTCCTCTTGTTCTTTGAGTTACGATAAAATACAAACACAGCTAATGGAGCCCAGAGCAGCATGCTTAAGGCCTCCAAGCACATTTCCCATGACTATCTCATTTCAAGGGATATCACTTGTTTCAAGCTAAACACACCTTCAGCACTGCCACACAAATGTGCTATCCCTCTCACTGTGAGTGCTAAAAATCTTTGCCCTCAGAAATAGAGCTACAGAGCAGAGATAACAGAAAGACCAGTTTACATTAAGAGAACTCATCCAAATGCAGTTTACATTTCAGAATGACTTTTTAGTCATCTTTTAGTTTGTTCTACAATTGAATTTTGGCACATGAAGAGGTGTGTATCAGAGTCTTACAGTAAACTGGAAGAAGGTATGCCCCGTTCATTGCAGCTTTTCTTGCGTCCTGAAATGTGACTCTGACTAACCTACCTATAAGTAAAACTGTTTTCTACTCTTGTTGGTAAGAAACCAAGACTCTTGTAGTTGTGTGCTGGGTAAGTGCTGTGCATATCCGTCTATCTAGTTCCCAGTAAGAAGCTCAAACAAATGGGGCAGAATATAGAAAATATACCAGAAAATATGCACCACTGAAAGCCCTTATAAAGGTCCCAACAGATGGAAAGGCTTGGGCAAGACCTTACACCTTCCTCTCAGACTGTGAAATCAATCACCAAAGAAGTACTTAGGAAATAAAGTTTTCTTCCCTTTGATCATGAAGGAACTGGATTTCTCTAACAGAAGAACTCAAGAGCATGTTTTAGGAGATTTTTTCTTTTAGGAGATTTTTTTCCTTCAATCTTTAGCACACTAGTCTTAGCCATTTGCTACTTTTTCTCTAATACAGGTGCTAATGTAATTAGGAGTTTGCCGGTTTTGGACAGAGTCACAGACTTGGAATCAATCTGACTGTGATAGTCTGTGTTAGACAGGGTAAAGACAGCTTGTATGGGCAGAAACTTATCTATCTTTTAATAACTCTATCAGTTGGTCTAACAAAATATTTAGCATCTCCCCCTAGAAGATGCTGCATCAGTCTTTACACAGGCACAGGCGCAGTGACTCTGATGGAAGTTTTGTAAAAATAATAGATGGCAGAATAACAGTAGGCTTTTGTGTGAAGAGCAATACTACCACCTGTGTTGGCTCTGTTTTTGGTAAAACAAAGAGTTATATGGAAACATGAATATTTTGTCTTTTTTTGTCTTTTTTTTGCATTAGCCCAAAGTCTTCTATATTTTAGATTAAGCGATAGATACACTCATATATTACATAAAGGAGAAATAGAGGGAAACTTGGAACCTCCTGCAGCAAATGAGAGGAGACCCAGAGAGGATATTGCAAAGACTCATGACTTACTTAAATAATTTTATCTAATCTGGAGAGCAGAATGTTTGAATTGCTAAATATTAGGAAAGAAAGCAAACCATTCTAAAATCTTTAAGTGAGTTACTGAGACATAGTGCAAAAGCTGGGAGGACTCAGCAGCAGTGTAAATTCGCATTTCCATAGTCATCCCTGCTGAGATGATCTGAGATGAAACAGTAGGATCCACATATGTAATTTAGCACACGAACTATTCAAGCCTGCTCTAGTGAAATATATAGTATATTCAATTATTTTCATGCAGCCTTACTTGCCAAATGCTAATGTTCCTTAAAACAATTCTAACCAATTTAGCTTTGTTCTCATCAGCAAATTACTATAAAATGACAACTGGCATATTTAAGAAGTGCTATCTTGACTGTTCTGATGAACAGGATGATGCAGTGCAGCAAATGTTGTTAGGGCCAAAACAAAGAGATGAAAAGTAACAAAATGGGGACCCTGATCTTATGTTTCTGGTGAAATCCATCCTTATTTAGCAAAACACTAAAACATTTGCCTTTCTGATTCAAGGACCACTGGCTGGTGTCCATTGTGCATCCAATACTTGTTCACACAACTCTCTGTTATAACATTCAAGTGCCTCTGAATTACTCACTTCACAACACATTTGTGCTAGGAAAATATTGTTCACCTCATTCTACCACTAAAGAACTGAATGGGTCCAGAGTAACTCATGTCATTCGTGTTCTTGACTTGCTATACCTAGGATTATCCAGTTAATTCCACCCTGCATAGCATTTAACACAAATGCTGGCTCCATAGCCAGTTCATACCACGTGCTCATGCCATGCACAATGCCTGTTGTGCCCTGCGCTTGACCAGACATTTTCCCTCTTTGGACCTTAGTACAGGTCACGTTTAGCTTCAATGCTGCTTTTAAACTCCTACAGATGAAGCCACTCCACATCTCTATGGGTGACCAATCTTAGTCATGCACTCTCCTACTTATGCAGAATAGCTTGAGGAACACTGGTGCAAGGTCCCAACTCTCACCCGGGTCACGTGTCGTCCCTCTTTTGGGTTGAGATGTCTCAAAAAGCCTTTGAAGGTTCTCTAAGCATTAATTTTTTTTGCTATTACAGGAGGCCATATGTTAGTATGATGCTTTCTGGGATAGCAGTGGAGAACTAGACTTATTGCAGAGCCAACACTGGAGGATCCTCCTGCCTAGAGGAATGACTTTTGTTCAAAACCTATCTAACTACTGATTTTCTCCAGGAAGAGATCTAGTTATTCCATTGTAAAGAAATCTCAGGACTGATCTAGCAGGCAGGCAGCATGTACGATCAGGGAAACAGGAGGCTGAAACAGAATTGGGAATCAACCACACTGGTAAGTGCAGTGAAATAAATAAAACTGTTGATATTGATACATGCCATTCTGTGTGTTTAACTTCAGACTTGGGTTAGCCTGATTCCCTGCACCAAATGTTCCAATATTTGAAGGTAATTGTCTCAAGAAAAGTTGACCCACAAGCCCTAGTAGACCCTGTAAGTCTGTCTGAGCCATAACCCCCTCACCAAAAGATCTAAGCATTAACTGCCTCATGTTTGCATCTGGCGATAAAAGATTTTCTGCAGGTCACTGAATAGGTCTGTAGCAGAGCAGCTCATCAAACTTATATTTCAGTCTAACCACTGGATTATACCGTCACCTGGAGAAGGGGACTTAGAGCTTGATCAATGTGTACGTGGCAAATGGAAGTTATCTACACACACACAGAGCAAAGGTAGAAAATATAGTTAGCAATGACATTTTAAGCCTCTCCGTGAAATCATCCATTACTAAATATACTTTTTCCTTTACATACCATATCTGAAAGGTGGGTTATGACCAGAATGTCACTTTTAACTGTATTTTCTATTCTTGACTTGGCAACATTTAGAATAAATTCTAACCCTTTTGCTCTAAAAAATGAAATGTACTCTTTCCATGCATATAACAGCATGAATTATTTAAAACTCTAGGACAGATATTTCTTTTTAATTAATGGTATAATTAGGGAATCCTTACTTTTTTAGGGAAAACAGGGAATTAGGGAATCCTGTTTTTACAAATGATGAGTACTTCGCAATTTCTTAGGAAAAAATTTTTGCATAACAATTTGAATGATAACTATGTAAACCTGAGGAAAAATCAGCTGTTTTACGAGCCAAAGGCAGAAAGACAGAAAGAAAGAAAGTACAAACTGACATTACTTATTCAGAATTTCATTCACAGGGTCCCATGAGGAACTTTTGTGAGGTTACACAAATAAAAAGCTACTTAAGATACTACTTTTACCAACGCACATGTGAATCACAGAGAACATGAACAGGAAGAGATGTACCGTAAGGCAGACAGTGTGAACAGAAGGTGAATTCCAGAAAAACCTTTTAAAGGAAATGTGTCATTTTCTGTGTTTCAAGCATGTTTATTTTGACTCTAGGAAACTTACAACTGATGTAATTTATCACTTTTTTTTTTTACTAATCTGAAAACCAGCATCCATAATTTCAGTGCTAATTTTACTGCAGGACAGAATTAGACACAGCAAGAGCAGAATATTTTTATCTTTTAATATAAGACCAGAAGCTGCAGCTGCTTCAAATGTACTAGAGTTTTCACATCTTTAATCAAGAGCAATGGTCTAAGAGATTAAGAACTCAAAAATGGAGGCAACCATCAGCTGCATTTGGACTGCTTATATGAGAAAAGGATTTTGTTGTGGTTGTTTGAATTTTGGCCTTCTTGATCAAGTTTGGGACCATGGATTAAGGAAATAATTTAGGGGCAGATTCTTGGCCCCCATGAAGTCATGGCACAGCTGCCTGGATCCATCCTTTAACAGAATTGCCAGCACAGTACAGTTCAGTAGCACCAGATTATATATTAGGGAGTAAAAGGGATGAAGGGAACTACTGTCATGATTTGTGCTCTTAAAGTCATCAAAATTTAGGAACTTTTGCAAATACTCCTTTTAGTAATTTATAATGTGCAAAGAAATCAAATAATTTCCTTTAGCACTGAGACTGAATCAAGAGGCAACTACTGTCCATCTTGTAAAGCTGTTTGTATTAAGACCTATGTGATTTTGTTTGGATTAGGAGAAAGAGCCTGACAGAAAAAAGTACCAATGTTACTGAAACAGTACTCACTGCTTTGCCAGTAGCAGGAAGTATGGGGCAATGAAGCATTTTACATGTCAAATGTTAGCGTTTTCATGACAGTGAATGTGCCAAGGTATGAAAGAGAAAGCAGTTCATACAAAAGCAAACAAGTAGCGTTTGTGCCAGAGCAGTGTCTGCTCTATGTTAGCAGCTAACCATCTGAAGTCACGCAACTGTAACCTCCAAGCACAGACTGCTTTTCTGTTTGAGGCCATCCTGAATGTCTAATGAACATGCACAGCAAAAGAAACATGGCCTGTAACAAAGAAACCAAGTGAAATATTGCAGGAAAGAGAGGAAGTAGCAAACTTACAAACGCCAGATAGGCAGGTCTCCTAAGACTTGAGGGTATGATGAATTATCCCATTTTTCCATGTACAAGACACAGATAGCTGTTTAGACCACCCTCAAAGTCAGCAGGAGTTTTGGTTACACTTCCAGAGGACAAGAAGCTTAGAACCCCATCATAATAATGCTTGAGGTTATTTAGACGCAAGCTTTTGTTTTGATGAGTTTGCGTTTTATGCCTAGGCAAATTCTGTTCCAAGTCCAGACAGTCTTGTCAAGTGGTGCAAAAGCAATATTGCTATGCTCAGATTGTATTTCTTAAATTTCAGGGTGGAATTGACAGCCTAATCTACCCATCAGAAACATGACACAAAACTAAACAGCTTATTTGTATCATTACTGTTGATACTTAGGGTTTTGGGAATCCGGAGAGATGGGGCTCTACTTATAATTCTACGTGATGTCAAATATGATTAAAGAAGTACGAATACTTGCTGCTTTCCACATGCAAAACCCTTCATTTTGAAAACAGACTTTTTTCCTCTGTTCTTCCATTAGCCAAAAGGTTTATCAGTAAAATTACTATTTGTGTGATCACAAATCAAAACCAGGATCTAATTCATCAACTCCTTTGAGGTAGGTAAATATTTCTTTCCTTGCACAGAAAGGTAGTGAGTTGCACTAAGTCAGTAAGCTGAGTGACTTTCCCTGAAAGGCACATCATTAGAACTTGAGAATTCTTGTATTTCACTTTGCTCCATGCTCTACCATGTTGTATCTTGAACTGGAATTCTAGGTTTCCAAGGATTTACACCAGGTCACATGTGGACGATATGATACTGTGAGGGTGAATGCTTTTTTTTTTTTTCTCTCTGGATCTTTTCTTTCTTCAGTCTCAAGCTCATGCTGGCTTTCACAGTTTTGTAATAAGAAAGGCTAAGTAATATTTTGATGGCTGTGAATGAAATGCAAATCAGGACTTCAGCATGAATTGAAATTGAAAAAAAATTCTCAAGTTATCTTGTCTTCAGCATGTTAATTTGCTTTAGTAATATACGTGTAGTTGTCTTCTTCCTTCCCCTCTGCATCTCGATCTCTTCTTGTCCTTTCAGATTTTTGGAATTGATGTGAGAGTGAGAGAAAAGAACACACTGATACTTAAGGTCATCTTCATGATTTTGGACTTTAACATCTTCATCTACTTTCCTCTTGTCTTCTCTACAGAACTGACTGAGAAAAACTGATTGGTTACGATCAACACGAACAGAGACATGTCGTGTTCAGTACCACACTGAGTGCCCATGGTGAAAACTAGAGATTTAAGATCCCTGGCACAATGCTGAATCCACCTCATCCTGCTACTGACTGCAGAGCTGAGGTAACTGCACAGTTTTGGTAAATCAAAGTAATTAATCAGTTCTGCAAAACTTGCTTCCAAATAAATGTTTTCTAGTGAAAGATAGGCTCATTAGGTTCTTCCAGCTAACCTCACCGTCTTAACATTAGAGGAAACTTCCAGAAGTTGGTCTATATATTGAACACTCTCATTTATTCCTGTCATTCCAGTAACAGGAGTATCTAGAAAGGTTTTTCCCTCCCAAACTAGCCACTAACTGGTGACTGTCCTTTGCACTAAGGCGTCATCTATATACTCTCCTGCCCTGTGGCCACAGAAAGGCAGCTTTTGGTATCTGGCTGTTCACTCGTCTCTTCCATTTGAACAAAATTTGCTCCAACCTTCCCTTTTAAGAGACTCCTGTCCTTTGCTGGCCATCTTCCTCCATTTTGAAATGGAGAAACATGGCAAATACATCTACATCAATAAGTTGCGCTTTGAACACTCCACAGCTGACTAGAGTTTTATTTTCTTAATGCTTACAAAGTTTTATCTCTGGAAGCTAGAGTCTGTTTGAGCATGTTAAGCATTTGGTTATTTCCACTGACATGATCAAAGGAGTACCAAATTAGATACAGTCTAAACTACAAACTACAGTTCAGTAGTTTGAACAAAATGAGTGCTAGAGAACATGTACGTATTGAACTTGAATAGTTTTTCTAAACTCCGAACAATACCTCTGTGCTCACTGTCTTACTCAGATTACCATCAAACATTATGGGTCAGATTTTGAACTTGTTCAACAATATAAGAGAATCTCTGTAGCCTCTTAGAGAATTTTCCCTAATGCAGGATTGATGCAAAAACTTGTATGTGAAACTTCAAGCTGCTCACTTAGAAGAATTTAGCATAGGAGTGAGGTAAAAGTAGCTGTAAAATTTCAGCCATTCTGGGTTCCAAAGCAGTTTCTAAACACAAAGTAGAATACTGTAAGTTACTGTGCCCAATGGACTGCTCTAACTTCCAGTGCTGCAACACTATCACTAGGCCAGGCAAGGAGGAAGCTGCTGTGCTCCAAGGCAGAATATCATTAAAAAAAGAAAAGCCAAGATGGAAAGTGGCTTTTTAATTAAGCAGGAATGTTTGTAAATGAAAAAAATCTGCTTTTTTTGTGGAGTGTGGCTCTTTTTCTTAAAAGGTTTTTTTTTAAACCTTTCTGCTTTTAGACAACTCTCTCTCTCTCCTTCTTCCAAGAATATTCTGGACAAAGAAATGTCAAACAATAAAACCCAATTCTTTTGTGCTTAGTTAGTTTTAGGAAGAAGGAGGAATTCTGACTAGCTGTACATACAGTGTAGCCCTGTTCCCAGGAAGTCAGCGACGATAAGCATCTATACCGTTTTTCAGCCAGTGCACATCCTTTATCTTTCGGGACAATCAAACAGGCATGACTCTTGTTTTTATTGATACAATTTGGCTAAATTGTTTCTTGAACAATGCTGTAAGAATGTGCTCACATGCACAAGGGCCTGGGTTTAACGTTATTTCATTTCTGGAGGAGGTACGGCTGAGTCAGAGGTAACCTGCACTACTATGTTTTTGAGGGATTTCTGCAAAGCAGTTTTCTCACACTCCAGGACTTCATCCTGGAGGTGCTGAGAATCCTCAGTTCTTCTGGAAGTTAGTAAGAGTGTGCATTTTTTGCACATCAGTACAGAATGCTAACATTTGGGATGCAACTTCAAATCATACCTAGCTCAATTGACTGTGGTTTCTGCTCTGATTTGGGATTTGGCCAGAGCAAAACATTCAGTCCTATCTTGACTTCAACAGTTACTTATATTTCTTCATTACTCCACTTTTACCAGCTTGCCTATTACATTATAACATGTCACAAGAGACTGTATCAGTAACATCAGGTTGTGCTACATCTGTGAGCATAATGTAAAACTGGGGTTAGGGGAACAGGGTTTTCTCACAATTGTGGTAAGCAAAATGGCTGTTCTACAAGAATGGGTACTAAACAGCAAATTGGAAACCTAGAGATCTCATGATTTATGAATTACTGTTACTTGAAGGAGTTATGTTATCACAAATACACCTCAAGGGAATATGCAGTTAAACTGCTTTCTGGAGATATCAAGGGTGCTCTTTGCTTATTTACCCAGAGGCTCTCTGGAAGTTTAGACCTATGGTACAAAGTTAAAAAAAGAAATCCTTAAAAAAAACTTCAAGTACTCTCTTGTGTATACTGCTATGAAAAGAAGTCTACTTTTAAATGAGAGCACCCAGATGTGGTGGGAGAAAATGCACTTAAATGGTGTGCATTGACTTTGTATCATTGAAGAAACTGTGAGACTCTCCAGACAGATGAGGCCTGAGCCAGGACGGAATGACTGTGCCAAGGTGGTTCCCTGAAACCATGTGGTGGCATACTACAAAGGAAAGATTTCGACAAATATGAGTTAATTGATACCAGCTGGGAGTTTGCTCCAAAACCATTATTTTCCTTCTATTTCTTAAACCATGCAGCTGTATTCACATTTGGTTAGGTGCATTTGGTGCAGTAATATTTTTATGCCCACAGATATTTTGAGACAATACACAGTTGATGAGAAAAACCCTTCTCATTTTCACACCTGCATCTTCCATGTCCATGGGTGCAGAAGAAAATGGTCCAATATGCGGGACTGTGCTGTGGCAATTAGTACGCTACTTTTCAACTACTGCTATGAAGAGAGCTTTTGAGATACTAAAACAAGAATGTTATTATTGTCACCAAACAATACTGCTCAAAGAATCAGTGCTATATATAAACTCATAAGAATGTTTTCATCAGGTTGGGAAGCCAAGTATTTGTGAGGCTGAAAAGAAGTTTTAATAACCGAACAAGTGTCCATTCTGTATGGCATTCCCCAGGGGTTAGAAAAAATGGCAGAAGGCTACACAGTTTATGGCGTATCAGCATTTTTGCATATGCAGAACTAGAGAATTGAAAACATATCTTTGTTTTATATGGATTTTCTTTAGCCCTCAGACTGTGCTATTCTTCAGATGTCTTTCACTAACAAAGACTTAACATTTACCAGAAGATCGGGCAAATTCCTCAGGCATTAGAAGCATGGTTGATTTAAAAAGCCTGCATTTAGTAATTAAAACAGTGCAACTAATCCATAACTTGAAATATTTTGGAAGCATATTATAGGATGAATAACACAACTGTCAAGTAAAGAAGAGATTTTCTCATAGAGGATCACTTCACAATATGAGCATCTCCAGATACCCTCCAGCTATAGCACACTTTTGCATAGTTGGAGATTTTTAATATTTCTTAATAGCCAATATAAATCACAAAATTTCATAACAGTGTAAGGCTTCCTAGGGTTGGTTTAACACTTATAGAGAGCAGCAATTTGCTGTATAATCTAACAAATGCTAACTTGCAAGTGGTTTTGATCAGTTTAGGCAATGTAATGAAGATGGGTTTTGTACACTGCTGCTCATCCATCTGTAACAGATTTGCCATTCCATATACTAAGTGGCTTAAAACTTTAGACCAAGCAACTAATCATGACAGACATATCAGGAGGACTGTGGAATCCCTAATTTATACGGAATAAGCCTCAAGGAACCAAATCCTGTGACTGTAATGGTGAGAAGGCTCCCCTTTTGTCATCTTGCTGATTGACGTGGTCTGCTTTCCTCATGTCCATACCGCTAAATCAGAACATGCAAGTCCCAAAGAACACTGGTGGCAGAGTCAGTAAGAGCACCTGCTATTCTTCAAGCCTTAATGAAGTTAAGGTATGTTCTTATGTAGACTTACAGCCTCAATTTGCAATCCAGAAAGTAATAAGGAATGTTATTCACAACACTTTTTTTCAAAATTTGTGTTACTTCAGCCAATAAACATGCACACATCTCTCAGTGAAACCACTACAGTAGAGCCATTCCTAACTGAGAGGGCTTTGGGAACTTGTCTTGCTGCAACAAAAGATCACAGGGGAAGGGAGTTCCTGGGCATAGTACTGCTGTCTGAGCCAGAGTTTGCACAATAGCACCCTACCAAGCTACCAGTGGGCGCTACTTTGCCAATTCTTCTGTTCAAGTTGCATCAGTCTTCATCCTCAGTCACCCGAAGAGAAAGACAAAATGTTCTTAAGGCTCATGTGAAATTCAGACCACTACATAAATAACACATAACTAGGTAGCTTGTCTAAGCCTGGGCGGGAAGACAACAAACTACTCAGTTGTGAACCGGAAAAAGGTTACAAGGCATTTTGGGGAGACTTTACTTTTAATACCGTTAGGCATGAAGACTACAGAAAGAAAAGTATGAGAGATTTCATTTCTACTATCTCTGTATTATGTATATTTATGCAATATCTACATCTGACAAGTAGTATTTGCTAGCACCTTGCTGCTTAAACCGATCCATGTAAATTATACAGCTCTGTTCACTAAAAGTATGTTACTTCTTACCTTTACTGCCTACAAAAACATCTCTGCAGAGGTTCTCAAATCACACAGGAATACAAATATATGTAATAAAATTGGATCACACTAAGATGATTATGTCTGTATTGATTGAGAGGCGCTATTTAATCCCTCCAAAATTCCTATAACCCTCCAAAAGAGGTGAATATAATTTCTCAGAGAAATTTTTCCTGTGCTCCTAGTTGTCTTCTTCGTACTCAAGATTATCAGAAAGGAAATGTAAATAACGGAGCTGATGGGATATGGAACTATAACACAGTGGTTATTTCTAAATGAATAATACAGATGAATCACTAGATTTCTAATTGCTATTAAACATAACCTGGAGTTTTAACAATATTAAAAGCAACCTGAAAATCTGAAAAACCTTGATGAAAATCAAGATTACTTTTGGCCAATTCAGAGGCTTTTCTCTGTTAAGATACTAGGAGAGAAACAAAGCAGAGATAAATGAATTGCATTGCAATATAATGTCAGCAAAAGGGTAGAGCATGGTTTAACTGGTATTTAAAACAGCAGTAGATGAAGATTGTTATCTTGGGTATTACAAAGGACAGAATGAACATTTCCTTCCTCAGCATATAGTAAATTGTGCATATGCAAGTTGTGATAACATTACATTAAATAAGAAGTCTTTGCTTTTAGAAAACAAAAAGTATGGGTACCTAGATGCATCTGGGAGAAAACCTCAAGAGGTTAGGGGCATAGGTCATCATGTTTTGTATACATACTCTCTCACAACCGAACAAACTGCATCAGGATGTTTCTGCATTCACTTTGCTATGGAGGCCACACAACAACTGAATGCTAGAGATCCACATTTTCTTTTCCTCAAAATATGCTGGTATGGGAGAAGGCCCTGTTAGCCTTGCTCTTAGCAGCTTGATCCAAGGCCTTATTATTACACAGTCCTTATGTTCTCCTCGTTGCCTTTTCACGGTATTTGCTTCTTAAACTGAGACTAAGTCCTTCATGTGCATGAAACCACAGGGAACTTTCCTTTTGTCTTTGGTGGGAGCAGTATCCTGTGTATATACACTATAAACCTCTATCTCCCTTTGACTTACATGTCAACACATTTTGCAGCTGTATAGATAAAGTACTGTAATCTTAAAACAGATGCTTGTTGTAGATAAGCAGGGAATGGCATACTTCGTTAGCTAGTGCTGATTTTAAATTAAAACAGTGATATCTTCCATGAGCTATAAAAAAATCACTTTGGTCTTCTTCACCAATGCCAGCAGCAGTGTAAGGGATACTCTGCTGCTAGCTTGGAAAACTTTCAGCTTGGAAAAATCTCTAGTTTCAGAGAGCCAATATTACCTGCAGTTCTCATATGATAGTGTTTGCAAAACACAGGAAGGAGGAATGGAAAACTGAGACTTCTCCAAACATTTCCTTTGTTCACTGTGGGCTTATTTTAATCCTTAGGAACCACTGAAAAAATAGAGATTTTATTTTTCATCCCGATTCCCAACTTGCTTTATTTTTAAATCTAAAAAGGACCACTGCTTCTTCTCTCTGTGTTGAAATCTAGTGACAGTTTTCAATGCATTATTTTAATTACGCTTCCAAATTTGTTCATAAGCTGTCCAAGTCACAAGGAGAATTAAAAACAAACACTGGTAATGTATTTCTGCATTGCTTCTCCAGGCAGTGATATTTGACTTGTGTCCAGAAGCAAAGCTAGCAGGATTCACATGACTGGAAAGGGCATCAGTGCAGTTTGACATTGTTTAAGCTTCTGGAAGCTCTGATCTGAACTCCGCAGTGCCTCTGTTCCTTTGGGATTTATATGAGAGACATAGGCTTTGTGGCTCTCAAACAACACATAGGTATTAGAAATGAAAAGCTCCCACTAAACAGCATAAGCAATTCAATAGTGGTGCTTCCAATAGACACAGTAGGTTCCTCGTTCACAGATACTCTTTCTGGAGAACTTACATAAATAGTGTTTCATCTACAGTTTTCATGATTATTAGCCATTTTGTGTTCATTCTTAAATTCACTAAATAAAAAGAAAGCTAAGTTTCAAAGCAAGGGCTAAGACACAATCTCCCCTAAACTTACAGTCATGTAGAAAAGAGAACTTCATAATTATTACAATCTTCTGTTCCTTCCAGCAATTCAAGGACTGTCTTTCGGGATTTAATAGCAAAACAGAAAGCCAACAATCCTTCCTCAGTTTTTGCCATCTCACAGCAAAAATATGGCAAAAGACAGTGATACATCATGATTCATTGGATATATCAGTCAGTGCTAAATGCACAGAACCAGAGTTCATCAGGGATTAGTTCCCAGCAGCCCATCCTGAGATTCTAATTTTGGCTCATCAGCAGCTCTAGGGACAGAAAGAGCCAGCCAGAAACACAGACAAACAAACACACTCTCACACACACACACACACACACACACACACACGAACGCACGAACACACATTCACTCATCCCTTCCTGGATCTTCTGTGGAAGAACAAGCGTAATGTTTTGTGCAAACCTGCTGACTTCTTAAAGTAATTAAAAAATCCTCGATCAATAAATACCATAACCTAGAACATAGTTAAAAAGGAATATGGGGAGGCTGCTATCACCTGTGGGAGAGAGCCGAGTGAGTCTGCGGACCTTCATTATGAATTTTCAAACTTTCAAGTATTTGATGGCTTGTGAATTTAATCTTAACTCCGAATTCCCTGGGCTTTAACAATCTATGTACAAATACCTTTCCGCTAACTACAATGTTCTTGTAGGAGGCTTAATCTATAATTTACTACCACTTGCACTGAAGCCAAACTTTTTTCACTTGAAAGGTAGGCCTGTTAAGCAATAGGCCATTTCTGGTACCTTTTGCTTTAGCTCTTTGCTCTCCTTTTATGCACGCTGAAGGTCTTTACAGAAAGGTGACTATCTATACCTTTAGCTCCAGCGATGTGTCAGGCACAGAGAACAGATTCTTTCTCCGGCTCCCGCAAGGTGGTTCTGTGAGGTCGAGGTTCAGATGTGTAGAGGGGTGGCGGGAGTTAGAGACCACCAGCTGCTGCAAATTTTCTGTGGATCAATTAACAGAAGACTCCACTGCACAGTGCTGTCAGTCTAGGCCTTTTCACAAGTACTACCATACACTTCGGAAAATGAATATTCAAAGTAAGCTACTGTAATGTCAAATATTGCATTAAGTCCTGTGTAGAGTAGCAGACTATGGTTCAGCCACTGACTAGATGCTCTGAAGTGGGGGAGCAAAGGGCAATTTTCTGCCTTTTCTGCTCTCTCCATTTCTCATTGCAAATGACAACCACAACCATAATTTTTCTATTTTACAGTCAGTCTGCATATCACAAACCAGCAAGCAAGCTGTACTATATTTATTAATCGCTTTACAGCTAATTTTATTTTCCAAGTTACCATGATAGCTATCCTGGTATGTGACCACGGAAAAACCCATTCCTTAGGAGATACCCGAAAAGCTTTTTTTTTTCCCTTTCCTCCTGTTTTCAGGCCTGCAAAACAAGGGGTGAACACTTGTATTTGCAAATTATATACAGATAGTGTCTGCATACCCTTTTTATGGTATTGACTGGAAACAGTAACCACAACATCCATTTAAAAAAAAAAATTCAAAATATATTCAGGCTCATCATTCCATTACAGTGAAGCATTCCTGTATTGACTCATCATTTGTCTGCATGATCTCCCATTTCCTACAACAGTATTTCCTTTGCAGTGAAATAATATTCTTATTATTTTCTCACTATGACCTAGAAATCCATTTTACATATCGCTCATTGAAACAATTCAGATCTTTCTTTGTGTTCGCTTGTTAATGGACATTCAGCATTACCATGTTCACCAAAATCACACTCTACATTTAAGAAATACCATCTACAAAGTAGTCTTTGTGAAGAACTTGGCAACATCTTTTTTGTGAATAATGAATCTATCAAAGAAAAATAATGATCAGGCAACTGAAAGTATGCTACTATTCATGTAAAGTTCGATAAATATGTTTGATTAAAAACTTGCAGAAGTGTCAAACATTTTAAAAAGTTTCATTAAAACTATTTTGTTTAAAAAAATTAGAAAAAAAGCCAAGCAAAAGGGCTAAAAAGTGATCAAGAATCACTACCAAGGGAGAAGATCTGAAGACCTACCCTGTAAGGATGGGAAATGCTAATATTAGGATGCACCCTAAGGAAAAGTCCATAAATGAAAGCAATGTAAGTAATCAATGACTGTTATTTAAATAAAACTATTTAATATAAAATAAATACCACGGTTGAATACCATACATTGTTTAAATAAATTGTTACTTTTTAATTACTAAGAGAAGTAAAATTTATATCTGACAACCCTCAGGCGAAAAGAAAATTATAGTGCAATTTACACTGCTGCATTACCAGAAATTTTTAGTGTTTTATCTTCTAAAAATGGTTTCTATTTTTTATTATTCTAGTTTGAGACAACAGAAATGACTTAGCATTATTGTAGCTGAAGGAGCTACAGGACTTTTCACTTTTTATTAAACAAAGATTCATAGGAAATAACACAGAGATCTGAAAATTTAGAGAAGGGAATCAAAAAGGTAAGGTCAATAATTTTTAACTTTAGGGCTACCAGGAAGAAATAAAAATTTAATTCTCATAAAACTGCATGTTGCTTTTCCATTCTGAGATCTCATTCATCTCTTAATCCTCATAATCTTGGAAAAAATTAGCGTAATTGTAGCAGTAGAAACAGAACATTTTGAGCAGCCGGGGTTTTGAGAGTCATACCTTTTCAGTATACTCACTTGCAATCAGAGAATCTTAAAAAAAGGATTAGCGCTTGGCAGACAATGCACTAGCTGTTCCTGGGATACTCAGAGTTTGAAGGTCTTATCAGGTATTTAGGTATGTACTAACTTATGAAGGCCACTAAGAGTTTTACGTCTGCAATAAGAAATGTCTTAAAAATCACTTTTGTCCTTTCTACTTTCATGTTACGCGGCTTAATGATGAAAAGAGTGAAACGGAAAAGGTATGTTTTAGGGCAGGAGTCTATTGGGAGATAGCTGCATATATTACATCTCTCAGCGGGCAGCCAAATCATTAAGTCCGGGTAGCGCTCTTTGCTGCTGGAAGGAAAATGACACAAAGAAATCTGCCCTGTTTGCGTCTGGACTCAATCCTCAGTACAAGCGAAAGCAGCTTAAAAATCTGTCTGTACCCACATTTCGCTCACAGGTATCAAGTCCTCCTGCGATAGCAGTTTTGGGGGTGACAGGGTGAAGCTGCTGTGGATCTTTTTGGACAGGGGTTATCTTTCAGCGAGGGCAGGTTTCAGTGTTGCAACCGAACGGTGCAAGGCAGCCTGAAGAACCAGCAAATGGCTAAAACTTTCTCCTCTGTGGTACTGTATGGCTGCAGACAAGCTCAGTAACGGAAAGGAGGAAACACTGTCTAGAAACACAGGGTGAAAAACAGCCAAATATACTGAACCACCTCAGCATTTGTAAACAGTCACCCAGCACCTGTTGACACTCATAGGTACTGCATTATCTTTACATAAATGATATCGTTCTACCAGTACACCAAGGCAGTCAAACCTGGGGGCCGCGGGCCTTAGCTGACTCTGGATGACGCTGAGAAAGACAAAGTAAATCTTCAGCTTTTCTTTGCAGCAGCTGGGCACACTGTGAATAAAGTTTAATATCAAGAACCTCATTCAACTTTCCCACAGTGCCATTAGCTGTGGATTGGTTTGGAGGTGCAGTTTGATGGAATGGATGTAGCACAGGCCTTGAACAAGATGCAAGTATGGCAGTGGAGAAGCTGGACACAATCTAGTAATTTTCTACCCCTTTTCCCCAGTAAGTTTTTGGGGTAGGAGGTGCTCCATATAGGAATCAACAGCCAAACAACACAGCTGCTTAAACCAATTGTAAGGCATAAGCATTTGAGTCAAGAAGCAAGTTAAATTTTGAAGCTCTACTCATAAAAGTCCTGAACCACATCTTGCTCACCTCTTAGAGCTGTTGGTGACTCCAAAATATTTTCTTCTGCTTCAAGGGCTCCGTGTAACAGTAAAGCAGAGGTCCTAACAGTCTCAAGAATAAAATAAACAGTGCTTTCACTTCTTTGAATGTTTGAGTGCTTTGTATATGTTGCCAGATCTCCATGCCATATAGATGACTTTAGTTTGTGTGGGCCTGCCTGCCTTCTGGCCATGTCATGGAAGCAGGGTAGCAGTATTTTAACAGGAAAAAAAGAGGAAAAGGTAAGTATTTTCTGAATTGCCCCTTTTACTTTACTAGTGGTCACATTTCCATCTAGGCTTTGTATCAGAAGCTAGAATCTCTACAGCCAGCCATTAAAGTCCAACTTCGAGGAATCCTGTTTCCTCTGATTAACTTCACCACGCATCTTGCTTAGTGATTTGAGGACACGTTCTGTATAAATACAGAAATGGTAACCCATCTGAAGATCTTATTCCCTCCTTTCAAGACACAACTCTACTCTGTCCTCCTGCAGCTAAGAATCCTATTGAGAATCTCAATCCTATTGAGAAAAATGTAGTACAGACTTATAGGTTCTCCGTAGGAAAGCCTCTCATGGTTTTTCCAGCTGACTTTGCAATTGATTTATGGGCTGTCACCAAATTAGGGGTCAGAAGCTGACACAAAATGTCTTCTGCAAGCTTTGATTCCTTGTTCATTATAGTGTCTTCTTCATTTATATTCTGCTGAACTGAAAAAGGCAGGATTTCCTCTCCTTTTGTTGGATAGCTTCCTGTCCCTGCAGCTGCCTTCTGCGTTTTCAAAACATATGGGTTTTTTAAATGTTGCCCAAGTCCTCCAAAATAAATCAGATTTGGGTGTTCTAATCCTTTTAGCATCTCTGAGTATCTCAGTTTAAACAGCAAAACCTCCTGTAATAAGCCAACTCCTCCTCTTCCCCACACAACTTCTTGACAAGTAAAGATTCAGTATGGCTTGCCTTGAAACTCACATGTTACAATATACTGATAGATTTCTGCTACCTTTTCTTCTTCATTGTAGCAGAAAAAGATTTTTACTACACCAAGTTCTGATATAAGCAGGTTTCACTCTATGTATAATTACATATCACTCTTGCCTTCCCATCTGAGCTAAATCAATTCTTCTGGTGACAGAGTCTGTACTCTGATTCTGTATTTGAATAAAGCATCAGTTGTATTGAATGTGCTGGAATTGGCAGATGGTTGGTCAGTCATTCAGTTTGATATTAATTGCTTCTTTGAGATCCTCTTTCAGAGCAATGAGGACAAAATGCATAGTGTTTTATTTTGGTAAAATAAATCACATCTGAAATTCTTTGACTGAAAATTCATCTGCTTAGCAGACCACAGGCTCCCTCCCTAAGAGTTAAAAACTGACTAAGAAATTTCATGATTTAAAGATTACATTGTTTCCTTCCACTGGGTAACCAAAACCAGACATCATTTTGTCTGAAAAAAAAGTACAAATTTCTATTAACCTTTGAGCAATACTTGCAATTGATGAGTAGATTTTTTTTTCTGGAAGTTGATCCTGTAATTTGTTCATTATTGTTATTTTTTAAATTCTTTATAATCATTTATGAACGTGTTCAACCGTGCTCATATGTGCCTTCTAGTGGGTCCTATTGAAGACCATGGTAGCCAGCCGTGACAAGATTAGGTAAAATCATGACTATTTGGCAGCTGTTTTTAATGACTGGGCATCTAAAAGAAGAACTAAAGATCTGGAATGAGAGCTACAGGTCTGCTACTCATGTACTATCATGATTCTATTGCAGGACCCAAAGACTTTCTTCAGGAATAAAAGGCATTTGCAGGAACTATCCAACACACTTGCAATCATATTCATACTTCACATCAAAAGCAATCTTTTCCTCAGTATATTAAACATGTGTCTAGCACCTCAAAATCACTATATCTGATTTAATCTCAAATTCATTACTTCACAGATATGTAAAATGTATGTCGCATCATTTATTCATTGGCCATTAAAAATACATAAAATAGCTCTAAGCTTTCAAAAGTGTGGTATCCTTTCTATCTGATAGTTATGTGTTGCTATTTCCTTCATAACAATTACAGCAGGTGCCAAATAGCACCTATTTCTTTTTGATAAACGATATTTTCTGCAGTGTTTCAGTAAGTGGTGTATCTGCTCACTGAAAGTATTTTTTAAGAACAGGTAATTAGTTGAAACGAGAAGCTGTCTACTTCTGCAACAGTAACACTGCACTGGTTAACTGAGTTAAATGCCTTGTTTCAGAAGGAAGTCTCCTCCTCACATCAGAAGACTCAAAATTCCCATGCCGTTCCAGGTTCTCCCTTCTGCACTTTTCCCTGAGTCCTCTCCAGAGTGGTAGTTCCTTTTTTCCTAAGCAGACAGCACAGTATCGTGGCCACTCCAGTTTTCTCCTCTTCCTATCATACTTTTGAAGATAGCATGCATAATATCCAGTCTTCACACTCAGATACTTGAAATCATTAGTGAATGGTTTAACAGCTGGGGCTTATTTACAAACAATTTGGAGGTACAACAGTAGCACACCTGGTGTTTCTAATTTGAGTAAAATTCCTTGCTCAGTCTTGGGGCTAGATCTCAAGCTAGCAAGAATCACTTTAACTCCAGAAGCTTTAAATGGGCAGTGTAAATTTACACCAGCCGATACTTTAATTTCAGAAAATCACAAGGTCTCTTGGCACCTCATGTGATTCATCTGGAAAGATGGATAAACTTGGGACCAACACTGAAAAAACACATTTTGGCTCTGCGCTGGGTTTTCTTAGGTAAACAATGAAAATGGCTTAGTGGTATATCTGCTGCATTTTGCTTTACAACTGTGTGAGAAATACTCATTAACCAGATATTATTGACATTGGCTAAGGCTTTTCCCTGAAATAATATACTAAGCCCATATGGAGGAACCACCGGAACAGTGCAGACAGCTACTTGGATACTGTGGGCTCCCTGTTTGTTGGCACATGGCTGCACGGGAGATAGGCCAGCCGGGTTTAGAGCAGAGGAGCCCTCCTGGACCTCTTCTGAATGCTGTGACCTTGAGCTACCTTTGGACTGATGGATACCGCCATCACTGGTCCTCTTATCCACTCACACCTCAATTAATTCTGCCCACGGTGGTTTTATCAGAAGGCACCAGCTGGCAGAAAACGCAGGACTTTGGGTGTCCAAAGCACCAAAACCAAGGCAGCAATATCAGCCCTCCTCCTAGCTGTTCTTTAAAAGTTTGCTGGGCTCAGCCATCATTATCATGCTGTTTGCAGACAGATTGTACAAGCTGTAGAACTTGTGATGATGATATCTTCAAATTAAGCCCGTATTACTGTCATATAATATTGAAACAAGACCTTTTGCAAAAGACAGTTTTACTACTTTATTTGTAGTAGCTTCCTCTCTACAAGGTCTTATATTTTTTCCATTCAGATCTACACACTACAGAGACGTTCTTGCTATGCTTTTGAGAATGGCTACAGCGCATCTCTCTCCTGCTACCTATGTTAGTAGATTGACTCCATATCAAGCCAGTCACCAAAAGCAAAGTGTTTTTAAAAATGGAAACTTTTATTATAAAGCTCAAGAGGATGTTCCCTAGTAGCAGTCAGTGGGGGCACTCTGGAGCGATGGCAAGAATGGTGCGCAGATACCAAGCAGCTGTATAGAGAAGGAAAAATAAGCTGCAACCAAAGTTTCTGAAGGGCTTTGGGTAATGCAGTAAGCTTCTTGGGGGAGCTAATTAGCCTGTGCTTAGTGCTGGGCTGATGCAGCTCTACTGCCTCTGCTTCTGCACCTAGTGTCTGCTTGGTGCTGAGCTGTGTTATGTATCCAGACCAAGATATTCAGGGCTAGCTGGGCATCTCTAACATGGCACTTTAACCTAGAGTATAGAAGCCCATAGAACGGCACTGAAGCTGACAGACCTCCAGGTGGGAGGAGTAGGGCATAACCACAACATTCTCCTGAAAGCTATTGAAAAAGGAAAAATAATCATATCAGCTAACCTGTTAATGATGCAGGTAAAATGACCATTACAGAGGAGGTAAGAGAAATAACTATTTTCTTAGAAAGCTAACCTGCCCCATCCTTTCAGCATAATCAAGTCAACAAATAAACAAGAACTTTTGTCAGGGTAAAGATATGTAAGGTATTTCTAAAATAGAAGAAAGCATGTCTGGCCACAGCAGAGCAAAAGAGGAGGTTCACATACTCAGCAGGACTTCTACGCTTATGAATAAAGACGACAACTGAGTGAGAGCAGAGCCAAAACTCTGCTCTGTGAATAGCAATATTCACACCTCTAATGAAGCCAGGGAATTTCTGGCTCTCCATCTTTTGTGCTTTAAATATGATATTCCTGGCATTTTGCCTCTTCGTGTGTGTGTGTGTGTATGTGTGTGTGTGTGTGCGCGCACGCGCGCATGTGTGCTTGCGTGCGTGTGTGTTTTGGTAATGAAAAGAAATCCAACCTTTAAAGAAAGTTCAATTTTGCTTTTCTTGATGAAATACCCTCTTTACAAACTCTGAGGTCAGGGCCACATAGCATCAAAATGCTGGGCCCAAAGATAAGCAAAAATAGAATGAGATCCAGAGTGAATTTTATCTCCCAGAACAGTGTCCTGCCAAGTACATGGGTTACCCTTTTCATTACACAGGTCTCCAATTCACTTTTGGGCATGCTGACAATCCTATATTTTTTTTTCTGGAGATACTTTGGAGCTAAGTTGTAAGTGCAGTCTAAGTCATCTCTCACCAGCCCTATAAATTTGTAAGGAAGGAAAAATCTAAAATAATGTGAAAAAGTATTTCATCACTTCCTGTTGCCCTACAAAATATTTTGGCAGCCCAATTTTATTTTCTTTAGAACATCTTTCAACAAGTTTGCTGGGAATGCCATGGCTGGACAAATCCGCTCTTAAAACAACTTCTAGTACAACACTCACAATAATTTCAGCTTATAACAGAGCGATGGAAAAGGTCACACACACACAAACGGTTACAAGTGGGGTTCCTCAGGGGTCTGTCCTGGGCCTGGAGAAGGAGACAGATTCACCCTCATCAAATTGGCAGATGACCTGAAATGGGAGAGAGGGTGACAGAGTCTGCACCAAACTCAGCTGATATGCTTGAGGGCAGGGCTGCCATTCAGAGGCACCTAGGCAGGCTGGAGGAATGAGCTGACAAGAAACTCATTAAATTCAACCAGGCCAAATGCAGTGTCCTGTATCTGGGGTAGATGAACGCCATGCAGGGCAGAGGCTGGGACTGCCTGGCTGGAGAGCAGCTCCTCTGAGAAGGGCTTGGGGGTCTTGGGGGACAGCCAAGAGGCAAGCAGGAGCCACAAAACCACAGTGATGAAGGCTAACAGCATCCGGGGCTGTTATCAACAAGAACCCAGCCAGGTGATTGAGTGAAGTGATTATTCCCCTTTGTTGGGTCCAGTTTTGGGCCTCCCCCAAATCAAGAAAGATGTTGATAAACTGCCGGGAGTGCAGCAGAGGGCTGGAGCACTTGCCCTGTGAGGGGAGGCTGAGTGAAGGGAGCTTAGTCAGCCAGGAGAAGCAAGGTCCCCCTCCCTTTGGGGGGAACTACCTGCAGCTCCCAGTAGCTACGAGAAGGTTACTGTGGCAGTAGCTCAGAAGAGGGAAATTTCTCATTGATTTGGGATGGTCTCACTCAACAGAAGTGTGTTATAATAGACATTAAACAGATTCCAGATTCTGAGAAATTTAGCAGTAGGGGGAAAAAAAGGAGTTTCCAGATATATAGCCAGGGGTGAAGGTGTCCTACAGGCGCAAAAGCAAAAGCAAGTTGAGGAGGAAACAGCAGTCAAAACAGGCCTCCTGTTAGTAGCAACGTGTTCTCCTCCTCTAGCACTACTGCTCATCCTACCACCTCAGCTTCTCCAGCTGTGCATGAATTCCTTTTGATGGGATCTAGCTAATGAATTATATCAGTTTAAAACAGAATTTTTTAGCAGCAAGAACAAAAGAAGTAAGTTTTGGGAGGAAACAACAACTATGCTACCGCACTGAGAAAGCAGGAAATAACCACTGTATGCCTATGCAGCTACCAGCTGAAATGCTTTGAACTTTGTGACTGGATTAATGGACTTTAACTTTGATGTATGTTGTCCATTTCACCTTGCAGAATGAATTTTCATGAGAGAATGTGTTGTCCGCTCTATATCCACTCACGCTGATGACTCTGCTCATTTCTTTGAAAGGGCTTTCTTCTTTATAGACAACCCTCCCATTGAAAAGTGTAGAGGAATTCGACCTCCATCCTTTACCCTGGTACTGATATCTAAACCACTGGTTTGGAGTAGTTTGTAACAGAGTTAGAAAGAAGTTATAAAGCTACAAATATACATCCCACCCTTCCCTAAGTCACTGGAGACTACTACTCAGATACCTTGTGGATCCTCTGAGAAGATTAGGTTTGACTGCCATGGAAAATAATCAGTTAATCAAACACTAAATCAGCTTTAATAGGGAAGGAGGCATTGAAAGCATTTGGAAGCTTGTGCATTTACAAAATGGTCAAAATGGAAAGGCACGTATCTTACTGTGACAATGGGTAAGCTTTTACATTTTCAGTTTAAAATCCTATTTCTTCAGCAGTCCACATCTGAAAAATGCCAGTACACATGCTTGATATTCTGAAAATTGTTACTGTAGCATACCATCCCGTAACAGCCCACCTCCTTCACTGATTTTACAGATACTTTCCATGTAGCACTCTTAGGCTGAATTGCTGCATGTCCTCTGTCAGCTCGCAAGGACCAGCTCTCTCTCCTTAAGGTGAGGATGTTTGGGATTTCCCCACCTTGCCGTACAGTGGGCGTAGCTTCCTGGGCTGTGAGTGTACGGTGCGTGTAGTGAGCGTGTAGACTGCAGGGCTTTCATTACAGCATACACTTCTGAAGAGAATTTCCGGTCTGAGTCAGCCAGAATTCTCCCCGGGGCTTTTACTGTGGTATGGCTCCTCAGCAAGCACAGACCTCAGAGTCACAGCCTGGCCCTAGCAGACGCTATTCTTATCACTGGGGTAGGCTACGAGATATGGCAACTACATACAAATGGAAAATCCTTGTGGTAGCTACCAATACTTTCCAGACTAAAATTCAAACCACTAAAATTCAAAACATAGAAGACCAATTTCGGTCTCTGAGTAGCTTAGCTAACTTCTAGGGAATTACATTGACTTATCCAGAGAGGAGTTTTCCCCTAATCCTGAAGGAAGTTAACAAGAACAGTCGAATAGAAGCTGTGTAGGTCATCAACTTTTGAGCTTATTTGACTTCTAGACTATTTTCTTTACTAATTTCACCTAGAAAATTTAATAAGTGGTGATTCAATTTTACAGACTGTTATTTCTTCAGTGGTCCTGAATCCCATAAAAATCTCATAAGGAAAGCGCTCTCTCAGTCCAGGTGGTAAAAATCAGGAGCACCTTCATTCTCCACCTACTTTTTTTTTTTTTTGATCTTGTGCTTTGCTGTAGTTTTGTCCAAGAAGTGAAAAGCAATTTGATACTTACTTATGATTTAAGTAACAAAGAGCTTATGGGTTTAGATACAGGTAACAGGATTATCTGTAACTTAGAAGTTTGTGAGAATTGGTTTAGTATATTCAGTGAGGCTGAGCATTTCAGTTCTTACAGTTACTTATACTTACTAGGAAAAGTCAAGCCTCATTTTCCTAACTGGAGTTTCACTTTTTGTCTAAAACATACCTAATGAGTGGCCTGGGCCCTTGGATACCAGTCTCTGCAATCACCAAACTCTCAGAGGCAAAATAATTTATTTTCAGTTGTGATGAAACTAAAAAATACCCTCAAACACTTGTGCTTTTGCTGCAACAGGACTATTTTAATTATAAGACATTATAAGACAGGCAGAGCTGAGAAGAAAGACCTGCCTGTTCTTCCTCACACAACTCTGTGATGAAGAATATAAAATCTATCTAATTACTCCTCCTAGTGAAAGAGACCTCTAGAAGAAAAGCTGTGGATGTTCAGTTTTGGAAGACAGAGTAAGGGACAGGAATGAGGGGTGGAAGGCAGGCACAGAACAGCCTTATCACATGCTTTAAGTTCACAAACACTACCAAAAAAAAAAAAAAGGCTTTTGTGTGGATATAAATTTTCCTTTGTAATGTGGCTATGACTCCTATACTAAATGTAAATCAATAAAGGATGAACTCCAACACAAACTTACTGAATGAGCCTTGTCTCCACTTTGCAAAAGCAATGCTGACATTTAAGAAACCGAAAAGCCTTTTCTTCCCAGAGAGTTTTCAAAGCTGTATTGTTTGCCGTAAACAAGGTAGAGAAACAAACGGCAGCTATGTGGGATGCTGCTTGCAAACTGAAGAACCCACAAAGTCTTTGTTCTCTCTTGTGCTTGGAAGTATCCCCAGAGATGTAACCCTGTCACGCTCTACCCCTCATCAAGCCTACGTAAATACACCACGCTATACTACTCGCTACATTGCTGAGTCCTACTTTGCAAAAACTTAACATAGAATTTGGCTTTTAATTGTGACCAAGTAACTAAGAAAAATGTTTTTCTCACAAATAGAAATGAAAACAAAACAACAAAGTTGTGCACTTCTCAGGTTACGTTTCTGTTAAGATACAGTTGTTTTTGTCTCTGCTTGTGGCAGCAATAGTAAGCGTGACAGAAGCTGTGTTTTTTGACTGTTCTGGTCCTGCAACCTCCATGTTAGTCACCTTGCTAAACAATACAGGCAGCCTTTCAGATACTGTGGTGATAAGCATGCTACGCAGAACCACTTCATCCACAAACGCTCTCTCCTAGTCTATGCCCAAGCATTGGTAGAAGCAACAAGGCTTTTCACATAGATCTGATCTATTAGCACTATTCAAAGGAAATCAAAGGCAGAGGTCAGACGCTTTAGAGAGAGAAGCTGTTAAACAATGTTTCTTTTCTATGACTTTTCCCTAGAGTTAGGTTGTACTGTTCTTGCCTTTCTTGTAGTCAAGTACTGAAAAAGAATTATTTATGCATTAGCTGTGAAATATTTGCAATAAATATCAGTTTTGTTAAAAGACAATAAATCACAAGTTTAAGCTTTCTCCAAATACAAAAATTCAAAAAAGTTTTGGCATTTACTTCTTTTCCTGAAAAGCTCTGGATTCTACCAATTTAACACCTACCCTTCACTTTATTGCTGACTGGCATTAATTCTTTGTTTTTTGTGAGCCATTCATCTCCTCTTTCTGTGGGCTGGCACAATTTGTTGACCATATAAACAGGCTATCCGCAGTTAGGACCTCAGCTAGAATAAAAGTCACATTTATACAGCATGTTTGTTTCCTACTTAGGGTTTGGTATTGAATAAAATTAATTATAAAAATAATAACAGATGATGAAGTAGGTTTGAATTTTCCTTTGAATACAAATCAAAATTATTATTTGCACAATATCAGTTCTTAAATTGTATTGAAAAGCTGAGTCATCTCATTGAGGATAAAATTCTAGTGGGGCAGATTAATTGCTTTTCAATGAATCCCCACTCTTTGTGGGAGCTGTGTTCATTACAGATGTGGTGCTTGATTGTACATTCATTACAGAGAAAATGTCCTCCCACGGACATCACTGAAACTACTTAAAGATTCCTGCTTTAAGGACTGACTGAACGATTGGACTAGAATTTATTCTCATCTTCTGAGAGGGCCTGATTTTAGTTTATAAAAACAACGCAACTTTTCTGATTGACTTCAGGAAAAGCAGGATGGCTCCTAAAATTCACAGTATGATTAATATTAATATTGCAGTGATGTTCCAGTCTGTTTCATTTAAAAGGATCCTGAAATTATAGCTATAGCGCTACTTTTCCTCACTTTGTCTATGTCCAAGTCCATGTCTCCTCACGGTGGAGTAGCTGAAGGAATTAGCAGAAGCTAAAGGCCACAAGGTCTTTAGCCAGTGTAAGCTGTCACAGCTCCACTGAAGGGCAACAGAGCTACAGCAATTCACACCAGCTGAAGCCCAGGGCTTCCAAATTGAACAGTTTTGGCATCCTGGAAGGGAAGGTAGAGGCCACATGCTGCAAGAGCAGTCTCAGAATCTTTTAGTTACTTTTTCTTTTGTACCCAGCGTTTTTGTGAGGTTTTAAGGGGAACAGTGAGAATGAAGGGAAAAATGAAAACCAAATCGTGATTGTGCTCAAGGAAGAAATAACTGAGAAAAATCGAGTCATAATGAAATATCAAGTGGGGTGTATGGGGCGGGGGAGTGAGCCCATCATATTTGGTACTTCAGTAAGGTTAATTAGTACGTGAAAAATGTGAAACAGGATGCAAAAAGCAACACATGGCAAATACGAATGAGGTAACTAAGACCATTTAGTGCATTTCCTATTGACATCTGAGTGTATGCAAAAATAGAATGGCAAGAATCCATTTTAGAGCACATGGCTGTTGTTTATACATTCTCTTTTATGCATACTGGAAATTACCAAAACGCTTTTTGCACCAAAGAAACTTGAAAGGTCTGTGACTGTGAATGTTTTAGTTAGCTTAAAAAACCTCCGAAAAATATGAGCTGGAGGGGAGGTGTAAATTTCACACTGCTCTGAGCCTCACTCACTGAGTTGTAAGACCGTGAGTTTTTCTCTCACAGAGGTGAGCATCATTTCTGTGGTGGGTCCTGGAGAATTTCATTGCTGAGGCTGCTTTGCGGCTGTCGGCTCTTTGATAGGATCCATCGCCTGTTGAGGTCACCCAGGATTATTGTGTGCCCTGCTTCCTTAGCTGTCTTTCATATTTGCAAGCAGCTATTCTGCTTGGGAACTCTCAGCACATACATTTGCGTGTGTGCGGGTGTGTGTGTACTTGTGTGTGTTTATGTGTTTGCCAACACACTTGGCACTGACAGAATTGCATCTGGCTCAAAGAAACTACTGGATATCTACTCTGACAGCATTCCAGTATTAGTAATGACATTCAGCCGAAGCAGACATATCTATGAAACAATCATGCATTTGTCTGGTCTTTTGAATCAGAGATGCTAACTTGAATTGGAAAGGGCAAACCCTTTCACAGCACTCATGAAGCAATTGGGAATAGGAGATCTAGAAAGCTAAGTGTTTTTCCGTCTTGTTCTTTGGAGCCTGAATACGCAAGGACGAAGCGCAGCCTGAGGGAGGTTTCTCCTCCGCTCAAGCCTAAGCCTCTGACATCACAGCGGAGAGCTCGGAGTCAGCTAAGTCCCCCTGACAACAGAGGGAGGGGGGACAAAAAAGAATTGGCACTCCAAATTATTCACTTTTTGGAATAGAATTTCATTTGCAAGTGGGAAATAAATTGAAGCAACAAACAGTGTTAAAGAAGAGATCTCTTCTTTCAATGCAGAAAAAAAAATGTCTAAAGAACAGAGAGATAAAGCCTGCTTTCACTTGGGGGCATGGCAGGCAGCATAGGGTGTACCAGGGCAGGAAACAGCACTTATCCTGTGGCATTTGCGGGTCCTTTCTGAGCAAGGAAATGCCATCATGACCTGCAGAAGATAAGATAAATAGCTCTAAAGACAGCTGCAGAGACTATGGGAAATCAGTTGTTCAAATAACTGCTTATATTCTGTATATTTAGAAGAGCTAGACCCACCTTCCCAGCTCAGTTCTCACATGCTAGTGATACTGCTGGCACTTCCTCACACCTCTCCAAGCCCCCACACCGTCTACTTTGTGTTACAAAAATATAAAAGGAATTCCTGGTAGCTTAAAGAAACCATGGTCAAAATGCAAGCCCTCTCTCCCTCCTCTAGTGCGGTTTCACTAGCTGGTAAAACGAAGAGTTAAAGTGAAAGGAAATAGAGTATGACATCAGACCTGAGGCCAAGTCCTTAATTTGTTTTTTACTAAGGCTGAACTCAAGGAAGTCAACTGGATCCTTGCCTGAGTAAGTACTGGGTAGAAATTAAGGAACAGCTTGAAGACCGGGTCTTTAATGATTAGGTCAATGTCTTCCGTGTAATCCTAAGTGCTCAAAAGAGCAAGAGAAAAAAAGGAAACTGTACCCCTTAACACTTCCCACTGCCAGCTCAGGCAGGAGGACTTCAGTACTTCTATTATAAATACTGTTTTTCTCATCAGAAGAATTCTACAAAAAAACTGATTTAACCCCACTGAAATGAGAGCAAGGCTGGAGGTAGGCAGCTGCAGGCAGATTTATTTTAACTGAGAAAGTTAAAATAAAACCTACTACAGTTTTGACTGATTCCCTCTCTTTAAAATCACTCTTAAGCACAAGGTTATATGTACACATCTCCTACAATGCTGAGCACACTACTTGTTTAATTATAGGGCTCCAGATCAGACTGCAGAATACCCGGCTCAAGGATGTAATTCAAATGCCTAAAAAACCTATTTCAATGAGTTCTTTGCCTGATTCAGTGAAGTCTACGACTGAATTTACATCAAACTCCTATGTCCAGCAAAATCTGCACTGGTTTCTAGGCCTACTTCTACCTTGGTCCCAAGTTTAAGAAGTATAATTCCAGCTAGAATTCTACTTGCAGCTCCCCTAGTACTTCCTATTGCCTTTATTTTGAAATTATTTCACCTGGAACATCCCACACGCGGTTCGTGATAATCAAAATAACAGTTTAATGGATACTTTGCCCAGCAGTTCCTGGAAACAATAAAGTAGGAGAAACTGATAGGAATTGTATGAGGGATTACGAGAGAGTTTATTAGAGTTTCTATTAGAAAGAGAATTAGCCTGCAACATGCCTGCTTTCTCTTCCAAGGCATGGTAGACCCCCTTTTCCATTTTCACTGGCTGTTAACTACTCACTCTTCTGTAACAGGAGCTCAGGGAGCCAGCAGGGAGGATTACTGTAAAAAGAAGAACAAGGCCAAAGAAGGGGAGACAGTGAGAGAAGGAATGAAGTGGTTGAGTCGAAAAGGAGAAAGGCACAGGATTTCAAAGAGGCTAAAAAGAAAAAAAAAATGAGTAGGATGTATTTTACGAGTCTTATAGAATCTGATCTCCAAACAACGTCCAAGACAATGCCAGCAGCTTCCTCTGCTTAATCAGTCATGCAGGAATAGGTCAGTGTGGCCCTAATGAATAAAACTTTACAAGATTTGCCAAGCCTTCATTGCAACTAGTGTAAAACATGCAGGCTGTGCGATTACAATAAAACAAACCACAGCTTTTACCTACAGGCACGGAACCTGTACAAGGCAGACGCTGGTCCTGCTAACACAAAATGTCATGCCAAAAGTTCCCCCAAACAAACCACCAAAATTATTTAAATAGAACAATAATGCTCAGAAAAAGTAACCAATAAGTGACCCTGCTCAGGCTTCATAGGTCTGAGGAGGACATTTCATTTGGATTTGAATGTCATGGCCAAATTGTGAATTGAGTCATCATCCAGACAGTCTTATGACTCCAGTGGAATTGTACCAATCCCAGTCAACCCTAATTGTCCAGCATCCTTCCCTCAATTCCTAATTCCCTTCCAGTCCTTTTCTTCCCACTTCATCAAGCGTGCTTTGAGCTAATTCAATGGCAGGAGTACAAATGCAACATTGCAGGACTGACCAGCTTTATGTACTCACAGCCATAGGAGCCAAAAAGAGTCAGTAATCCTGGAATCAAGTACTGATTAGACTGCACATAAAGCCAAACTTAATTCCATTGTTTTGCTGCCTGCAGCAGCCGTTGGGAGAGGAAAGCTATTAGTAATCCCTTCTGTGTTGCTATCACTGTAAATAAGTGTTTTTAGTGGATTACCCAAGGATGTAAATTTCATATTTTAAAACTTCATTATTCCTGCATAAGCTATGAGTGTAAATTAAGCTGTAAGAGGTAACAGATACATAACCAAGAGTGCTCAGGGTGTAAGTTCTGCTTCAAAAGGCTTGATTGAAGACTCAGATTATAGCACCAGAAGACTAGATTTATATTGATACTGTCAGGTTGATCTGAAACAAACAAGATCTTTCCAAAAAAGAAAAGAACTTAAGCGGATTAAATCAGCTATCCTTGCTTTGTGCAAATGTGCCAACAGTTCTGCTTCACCCCATTTTCTCCCACGCACATCGCTTGTTAGCATGATTTATTTATTTATTATAGTAAATCAAGGGAAAAAGTTTGGTCGCTTAGGACTCATAAACTCATAAGGGATAGAAAGTGCTGAGCCAGGTACTTGATGCTTTGGCTGGCTCTAATACTAAGCAGGCAGCTGAAGCGCATCCTCATCACAGGCTGCATCAGGAACTGATGTGCGACTCCACTTAGCATGAAGGGGAATCTCACACCAGCACCCCCCCGGCGCTGAGAGAATTTATGTGCTGAGCACATCTGTCACTGAGCTGTTCTCACCTTGAGGAATATCAGAGCCAAGTGCTGTGGGATGCCTTTGCACGCCATCAGCTGGTGCAGGTGAGCAGCTGTCAGCCAAAAGGGTCCAATCTGGGAACTCTGCCAGTTAGAAGGAGGAGGCAGAGAAGAGCATCTCTCTGCTAGCTGTAACTAAGGATGTTGATCCTACAGGGCTTGCAAAGGATGGCTGGTGTTACCACAGACAGCTTCTAACAAAAAGTAAGACTTTAGCCTTATGTGGCTTAAAAAAAAATGCTGTTTTAATATGCAACTGTTCGAGTCTGACTGAGCATGGCAGAGCTTTCCTCAGATATGTTTTGCCTTCCCCTTGCCCTCCTCATGAGTGTTCAGTAACATCTTCCTTTTTGCTCACAAAAAAAAAAATGCCCAACAGTTCTTTCCTGCCATGCTCCCAAGAGATGGCTTCATGAATCATTTTCTCAGTAATAGTTTGCTTCTAACACTTGTAGCATATCCTGAAGCTGGAAAAGGACATGCATCTAGAACGCAGGATCTCCCTTGTTGGCTGGCTGACCTGGCATGAGGTCTGCACTACGTAAGGCAGGTAGGCAGTCAGGTTTTGGGAACAGCAAAACTCACAGAGGCAAATAAGGTATGCTCATTTGACTTCCTGCTGTTTAGAGACTGCCAGCAAAGAGATGAGTGTTCATACACTTATCTTTTATTTACCCAGCCATGTCAGCTGCTACATTTTGGCTATCTAGCTTTCAGATCTGGTCCACGCTTTGACTTGATGCAGAAATCAACATCTCTTGAAGTGTGTGTGTGTCTGCGGAGAGCAGGACCCTGCACTGTATGGCACAAGGCTCATGATTCATTAGGGAACCATGTAAACTCTAAGTAGTGCATTTTGCCTCAGCACAAGCATATTTAGCATAGAATAAATTTCATGCTAGATTAGAATAATAAAAAGCATCTGGTGTGAATGCTTCAGGTTTTCAGGTTGAAAGTTCACTTTCTGAGACTGCTTGCCCTTGTCTGCTTGCAATTAGGTGGCAGAAATATTTGCTCTTTTCCCTCACATATTCACTATCACAGTGAGGAGAACAGGCTGAAAGGCATACTAATACAGAAAGCACAAAGGTATTTCTTAAAGGAAATGTGGTGTTAGGTGAGGGGAAGAAAGAAATGTCTCCCTGTTTAAACCAGGAGCACAGATACAGACATAAATATAAATGTAAATTCTGATGCCAGATTCACTACAGGTTGGACATTTACTACGTGCAAGGGAACATAATTCTAAGAACCTCTCCCACAGACACCTCTGTAACATCCAATTTCAAAGGCAAACAGAAAAAAAGATCTTCTGTCTCCCATCACGTATAAAATTAGGTGCAGTTAATTAGAGAATTTCAAGTGTTAAAATTATCACATACGAGGCAGAGTGTGACAACCTCATGTAAGGAAAGCAAACTGTAGTCAAGATAGGATGTTAAAAACCCTTAAAAACAGTCTGTTATTATATTTCACTCTTTTCAGAAGTTGCTGGATTAACCACTGTGGCAGTCTGCGGAGTCTCCCGTTCACATTATTGCAGCCCTTTCTAGCCGTAGAGTGTATCAACAGGGGCTCAGCAGCTCAGCTTGCTGCAAAGCCCAGAGCAGGCTGAAACGGGCCAGGAACAAGGGGCTGGCGTGGCCTGTCTGCTCCCACCTGACACCTCGTTATAAGCAAGCGACAGTCTGTGGGCCGCAAGAGCTGCGCTGCCAACTTGCATAATTTGTGAGTGATACTGGGCGGTCTTGTAGGGGTAGGCAGAGGGCAAAGCACTTCGAAAATACTGCAATAAGATAATAAGAGTTTAATCAGGAAGTCAGAAGCTGTAGATTTTAACCTAAGACCACATGAAAATCTCACCTAAGAGTACAGAGCATAACAGTCTCAAGTTCTCTTAAAAAAAAAAAAAAAGGGCAAAAACCAAATTCCAGTTTATGTTGAAATAAGGAATTTTATTTTAAAAAGCCTCCCTCTGATATTTCACCTTTTGCTTTGGTTTCAACTGTTATCCAAATCTGAAAAGTTCCGCATCAGCTCCTTCATTTTGTGGAACCAAATTCCTATTCTGTAGAGAAAATGGAATGTAGATTCAATAAAAAGCAGAAACACAGCAAAGACCAAAAATAGTTTATGTATTGTGAAAGTGCATGCCCCTTTCAAAAAAAAAAAAAAGTGTTCTATTGGAAGTGTGCAACTGATAAAGAAATCCTATAATATTTTGTCTTAGAAGCAGTCAAACTGTTGAACAATAACATAGCAGGGTTGATGAAAAATCAAAGTTCATTGGCTAAATTCTGCTCTCAGAAAGGAACAACTAAGATCAGAATCTCTTCCAATTGCTATCTGTTTGCCTATTTTATAATTAAATCTCGCAATCTTTCCTCAGACAAAATCATCCTCTGGGATTGCTGGCATTTTTGTATGACTTCAAAACTTGGCACTCAGTGTTCTCAGGAGGAAAATCTTTAAGAGTTAAAAGAATACAGCTGAACTGCAGAGAAGGAACAGGCCAGAAGTGGCACGACCTCATCCCCTAGCAACAGAAATCAATAACAACAAAGATAACATAATTACACCACAGAAAGGATCCAGAGGGCAGATTATGTCAAATATTATGTTGTTAAGAAAGAATGACATGTGAATGAGACAGCATGCTTTAAACATGGAATGAAATACAGAAGATGTGGAAGGTAGATAGGGAAAAGTGAAATACAAACAGAATAAACTAGCCTGCAGCCTCTTAAAAGGGAAAGAAAATTATTTCTGTTCCTGCTTTCACTGTTTTATTTATTCAGTACACAGAATAAAATTCCCAGGGGAGCAGAAGAAGGTACTTTATTTCACCAGAAGCATCATGGCACAGGGAAAACAGATGACCCTAGGATGACAGCCTTCTCCTGGAGCTCTGGAGACCCCTGCTCATTTCCCATTTAGGCACAGATGGTTCATGCTACTTAGGCAAATCATGGGTTTCTTGTACCTCAGTCTCCCATCTGGAAAGCAGTGCCAATACAAGTGTACAGATTCAGATTTGAGAAGGATCAGATTCTGCTATAGTTTGGGAGCTGCAGAGAAATACCTACCATAGGTAGATTTCTGACTGCGTTGGCAGGGGACCTAAGTTTGCCCCTCAACAACAAGCCCCTCTTCCGCTGTTCACGTTGCTAACATGCTTAGAGGAGCCAGGATGTTGTGATATGGCAGCCCTCCATTTCACTGCAATATTCAAAGTTTCAGTACTGCACACCCGACAGTACAAACAGTCTTTAAGAATATGTCCTGTTTCCAAAGCACCGGATACCTCTTCTATACTTTTGCTGGTTTCTTCCCTACTGTCACTCAAGTTCAACGTCACAGCTCTTTTTGCCCCACTGCAGCACATAGTAATAAGACGTGGGTTGTGCCACTCTCAGTAAATGTTGCCTTGTATTACATGATTGAAACAATCACCAAATCATCCAGTTATCTCATTAACTGTCTTCAGCCACCCTGACTTGGGTACCAGCCATCCAAGCCTACCGTACTTCTCCTTCTAACTGACTGTCTCACTGCAGGCACAGCTGAGCCAAATGGACCATCCTCCCGCAAGGTCCCAGACTCTCAGGTACGTGACAGCTCTCTGCCCAGGTCCTATCAGGTGTTGATTAATACGTCACCCTGCCTTTTCTTCCATGTGCCAGATATTTGCTAAAATAAAATGACTTGAACAACAGAAAAACAAAAAGAAAGAAAGAAAGACAGACAGACAGACACACACACACACACAGAGTTAACAGGGTTAATGCTCCTCACTCATTGCGATTTCTACTTACAGATACCTGAGCTAAGCTACAACTCAGAGAACTTGCTTTCCAAGTATACAGGGAACTGAACACCAGGATCAAGCTGAGAGGTTTGTAGTGACTAATTCTTTAGGGTTAGACATCCGCTGAGAGTCTATTTTTCACTTATTTTTTTCTGGCGTTTGTGAAAGCAGCTCCTGAACCACAAATATATACTGAAAAATAGCTTAAAGAGTTTAGCCACAAGTTACAAAGCCGTACACATACAGTATTAGGATGTAGATGAGGTGTGACTCACACCGTGGCTTTTACGTTAGCTAAACTCTTTATTCTACCTGTTTTCATTAACCTTTTAGCACTTGGTGTGGTTAGTATTTCTACCTCTGTGTCAAACTTTCAATTGGCTGGGTCAAAATGTCATACATGGGGAACACACGAGCAGATACACACGGACATAGAGGCTATGTCTGTAGCAGTAAACGCAGCGGTGCCAGGGAGCAGCTCTGTGCACTCCAATTCAGTTATCCGCATTGTTAAATTGTTATAATGGTCCATGACCAAGTTTTGGCCTAATACTGACAACCCCTCTCGCAAACAATTTCTGGGCTGAGTTTAGAAGTTCACAATGTCCAACGATTATTCTCAATGGCTATTTGGAGGAAGCCACCTTGATTTGGGGGGGGGGGGAGGGGGGCAGAGAGTTTAACAGTATGGACATAGGCTCTTCAATGCCAGTCAGCCTCACAGCCAGAGAACAATCCTGGACACATTTCATTTACTAGTCTACATGTAGTCTGTGACCGCTTATGCCTTCTTACCATCAAGGACTAGCCTAAAATGTGTCATTGCTCTCAAAGGTTTCCTAGGTCTTATGATTTTGAGCTAATTCTTAGAGTGCATTGCCTTATGCCTGCAATCTATGCACAGTCCTACTACATTTTTGAACCCTTGCAGGAGATACTTAGTACAAGTTGGCCCCCTTCCAGATCTGCTTTCCTGTAGTACCCATCTTTACATTTCTTTTATAAATAGCAATAGATGATAACAGGCCAATTATGGTCATTATTCCTGTCATAAGATGTTCAGCTCAGCACAGATGGTATCTTATTCAACCTTAACAGGATGCAAACAAAAGAACTATTTTAACACACTGTATAAAATAAGGGGACTTTCCACACTCTTTCCCAGGAGTGCTTGAGCGCTGACGATTTAGCCATCTTGGCACCTATCCTAGACCCACCAGCCAAACTAGACTATTTTTCCTTCAGAACAATACATTTTGCAGATATTACTAAATCCTGTTTTTTTTCCCTCAGCTTCTTATGGAACTATGTTAATCCCAACGCAGTGAATGGGAAAATCAGTGCAGTTGATGCAGTGGCATAAGCCCTTCCCAAAGGCTGTGAAGTCAGTGTCTTCTGCTACCAGCTGTTACGGTTCCCCCATTTTAGCTGCTCTTTAATTCAACTGCATTCTCTTTGTGTCATCCTAGTCATCTATTCTAAATCCCCAAAAGGTTTATGGAAGACTAATCAAGTCACTGATGGTGTCTCCATACGACGAAAATGAGCCAGACTCTTCAACCAGGGCTTCCGTGAATTAATTTGAAGCAAGGGCTTACCTGTGTTTATTAGCAGCTTTTGATACGGAAAATAGTTTTGAAGGATGAGGTTAAAAATCAGAGTGAAATGAGTTAATACATTTTTTCTGTCTGGTAATCTTCTGATCAGCAGGAACACTGGGTTTACTTGTATTGGCACACAAGCTACTGCTTTTCAATTAGTTTGATTTATTGATGTGTATTCACATGAAGTAAGAAGATTTTCCACATGAAGTAAGACTACTTTGACTTCCCTGTGACAACTACTGTGATTCTAAAAAGATCAGAATGCTTTGAATGTTACTGCCAATTAGCATGGAAGGACATAGAAGTAGTATATGGTAAACAGGTAGAAAATATAGCCAGTTTACACAATGCACAGTAATTCTGCCCTAGTGATAATGAATTTATATAGCGACTATATCATCTTGTCAACGGCATCATTTATTATTATTATCTGCTGCCTGTAATATTGGCATTTCTTAAGGATACTGCAATTATTTCATAGGTTGTTAAATGGTATGTGGTATCTGCCTGGAGGAAAATTAAACTGTGATTGGTCTAGTTGGAGCTGTGGAGAAGAACTGAAAATCTTCACCATTTTATAATTCAAACCTACTGTATTTAGCTATCTGTCAGAGACAACAACTCTGTGAATGTTAGTGGCTGAAATTTGGTATTTTTGTTTACAACTCACTGTAAACAACAAATCTCATTAATTTTGGTGAGTTTTTCAGAAAGACTACATACTCTAGGTTAAGCTCTATGTTTTAAATGCTTCTAAAAAACCTCATAGTTCAACTCAGAACCGTTTAAAAATCAACCACTGCAGTTCTGAACATCTTTTTATATAAATGGGCTTATTATTAGCCTTTATCCAAGAAAACATACATTTCAATATTATTGCTATTTCAATAGCAATAACAGCAAAAAATTTCAATAGCAATAGAATACTCTGCCATGAGATGGCATGATGTGATGTGCCATTCACTTCTCCTGCACAAGGCCCTGCAGAAAGTGAGAGGAGTCATGCCAAACAGCAGCTGAATTTACCTTGGCATCTTTTTCTTAGAAGACCATTCCGAAGCCTGAGGTACTGCATGGCAGTAAAGGCATTACTATTCAAAATGAAGGGACTGCCCTTGATCCTGCTGGCTCATCTCTGTTCCAGGATGTATGGTGATTTGGTAAATTAAATGAAACAAGAAAATGTTTGGAATACACCCACATTTTGTTACAACTGCTGCTTCTTCACTGGGAATCCGAACAAAAAAGGCTTGTCCATATTTTACCAGTTGGCAGAATGATCCCTTTGGAAGAACAGTTCTTCCTTGGCCCTTAAAAAATAATGTGATTCTTCTGTCTGCAAATGAATAGCAGAAATACCTTTGTTGAAGTTAGTGAAGCTAAACAGTAAGGAAAATGAGAACTACATCCTAAATGTCAGTACAGTCCCTCTAGATTTTCAGTACCGCTTGGCACTTAGACAGCACTTTTTATCCAACGAACTCAAAAGGCCACTTCTTAGTTCAATCTTCTAATACCCCTCTGAGGTTGGTAAAATGCCCAGATAAGGGAATTTGAGTACCGAAAGGTTAAGTAATTTACTGACAGTCACACAGAGTCAGTAGCAGAAACGAGAGGCCCAAATGCCCAGACCTGTGCTGTAAATACAACATGCAATAAGCAAATTCTGGCCATTGTTAGTAGATTTGTGTATCTATTCTTTAATGGAATGCATTGACTATGCATCCTTTGGGGCTTAAATGCTCAGTAAATCAAATTGAGCTAGCGCTTGTTTTAAATGGATGTAGATTTCTAAAACAAATACCTGCATTCACTCAGAAAAGTAGATCATAACTCATGCATAGACTGTTGCTCTGGAAAGAATAATCAGTACAATGCAAGAAGAATTTTGACTGTGCTGTCTAGTAACAGTTATACCCCCCATACCACACTACATTTAATAGTCAAGTCCCTGGCCAAACAGCAACACTACAAATCCTTACAACGCTTCATTGGGGAAGGTAGGAATTACTCTACTTGCTTTCCACACAGAAAAGCTGATACCCATTTGGAAACTGGAAAAGAATAAGATTCAATTCAAATCAGTTCCAATTTTGAATGCCTCAGGAGATGATACTAGAAGGAATAAAATACTCTCGCATTTGAAAAATCTGTTATACAGGACTTTCACAAAGAATTGATTTAAAATCTGCACTTGCAGTTGAGGAGTTCTGGGCTTCCTGATCAATACACAGCCCACATTAAATCCTGTTTACAAGTGCTCTCATAATTAGTGAACCCCTAGCAATTCTAGAAAAAACAGCAGCATTCATATGAATAGTTAAGTCAGCACTAATTTACAATTATGGAACATCTTCAGTTTCTTTTGTAACTGATATGTATTCTAGGAACGTGCTTATTACATTTGCAAGTGGCATGAAGCTGGGAGAAACTGTGAGTATGTTGGATGACAGGATTGGAATTCAAAATGATCCTGCCAAACCGGAGAAATAACCTGAAAAAAAAAAGGATATAATTCAGTAAGGATACATTTGAGGTTCTACAGTCAGACAAGAACAATTAACTGTTTAATTGTATCACTGTAATATTAAGGGCAGCTCATTAGATAGGAATTCTTTAACAATGATTTAGGGTTTATAGCCGCTTGGAAGCCAATGATGTGTTAACAATGTCGTGCTGTTGGGAAAAAGGTAAATATGCTACTGAGATATATAAATAAAAGTATAAATTACAGGATATAGGAAGCCATCCTTCAGTTTCATTCAGTTGAGGCTAAATGAATGCTGGGTAAAGTGGTAGCCCTGCGTCCAAATTTGAACTCTGTGCTCCAAGTAAAATGAACAGTGAAAGGAGGAAGAATGCAGACCTTTTGCAAGCATGACCTTCCAGGAAAGACTGAATGAACTGGGGAGGGGGAGTTGATAAGTTCTCAAACATAAAGAAGCCTGCTGCTGCTGCAAAACAGAAAATCCATTCTCTGTAATTAGTAGAGTCTAAACTGCAGTAAGAAATATGTAGCCTGGATGTTAGGAAAAGCTTTTTAACAGCAATAAAGTAAAACACTGTAGTAATTTGCTAGAATCTACAATCTCCCCCATCAGTGGTTAGACATAGATCCAGCAACAATGACACTGGCACAGGAAGCTGGCTAGATGATTTCCAGAGGACTCGCCAGTTCTATTCTGATGAAATAACAGTTATGTTCCTTTAACACTTTACATTAAAGACTTGCATGGTTCATTTTTCCAGATGTAGGGTGAAATCTGTGCTTGATCACACCACTTGATCAAACTTTTTACTCACGCAAAGAGGGGGAAGACCCACCTGGACCAAATGCCTCTTTAACTACCAGATGCCCAGTACACAAACCACTTAACAACTACCACAACAGCACCGTGCTATGGGGAATCTGAAGCCGACATTACTCTCAGAAGGGCTGTAGCTTTCTCTTGCAGATGTCATAATCAAAAATGGTGAAGAGTTAGAATGTGATCAAGATGGCAATTCTTTTTGCTAGAAGCTAACTAGGGTGATAACAAAAAAATGATGGCCTAGAGCCATCTCCTGTGCAAGTAAATCAAGCATAGTAAGTTGTGTTGACAGAAACACCAAAGTATAGAGTCAAAGAGTGTTTTTACAAATAAATTACACCTGGCTTTGATCGTATGTTTGATACATCAAAAACATTTTGATGTGAAAGAACTGGATAGACATACATGGTGCACTCAAGCTTATATTCCTTCAAAATTATTTCTGCTTTGCTGCTTCTCACAACTTAGGCTGACAAAGTCTTTACTGCAAGGACTGAAAATAAGATGAGATTTTAAAACATCTTCCAGCTATTTTCTCCCTCTTAATTAATGATAGAGGCTTAAAAATAACTCTGCTAACCATGAAGAAGGGCATGGATGAGCTGATCCTGACATCAGTTATCCACAATTATAAAACCGTACTGGAAAGACATTTTCAACTCCAAACAAACAAACAACAAAATTATTTTTCCTGCTTCAGAATGACTTCTTACTTTTGCATACCTGCCTGTTTGGACCAGAGGGAGAGAAACAGGGAGGGAAGGGGAGGAAGAGAGGAGAAAGAGGAGAGAGGAGAAAGAAGGGAAGGAAAGGAAGAACATCCTTCATCTTTAATTTCAGGAAACTTTAAGTTTGAAGTCACAGACCTAAGAGGTTCCAATAAGCTTAACTTATGCTAGTAAAATGCTGTCCCAAAATTATACTGCCTCTAAATTCATTAAGTTGAATTCGGTATTCTGAATTCAGTAAGTCCTGGAGGAAGACTGGGTTAAACTTGGATTTGTGCAAACGTGACATCCACAAATCCATGGGCCCTGATGGGATGCACCCACGAGTGCTGAGGGAGCTGGCAGGTGTTATTGCTAGGCCACTCTCCATCATCTCTGAAAGGTCAAGGAGAACAGGAGAGGTGCCTGAGGACTGGAAGAAAGCCAGTGTCACTTCAGTCTTCAAAAAGAGCAAGAAGGAGGAGCCAGGAAACTGCAGGCCTGTCAGCCTCGCCTCCATCCCTGGAAAGGTGATGGAATCCTGGAGGCCATCTCTAAGCATGGGGAGGAGAAGAAGGTGATCAGGAGTAGTCCGCACGGATCCACCAAAGGGAAATCATGCTTGACCAATCTGATAGCCTTCTCTGATGGAAGGACTGGCTGGGTAGATGAGGGGAGAGCAGGGGACGTTGTCTCCCTGGACTTCAGCAAGGCTTTTGACACTGTCTCCCATCACATCCTCGTAGGCAAACTCAGGAAGCGTGGGTTGGCTGAGTGGACAGTGCGGTGGATTGAGAAGTGGCTGGATGGCCGAGCTCAGAGGGTTGTGGTCAGTGGCACAGAGTGTAGTTGGAGGCCTGTAGCTAGCGGTGTCCCCCAGGGGTCAGTAGTGGGTCCAGTCTTGTTCATCGTATGCATCAATGACCTGGAGGAAGGGACAGAGTGCACCTTCTGCAAGTTTGCTGATGATCCTAAACTGGGGGGAGTGGCTGACACACGAGAAAGCCGTGCTGCCATTCCGAGGGACCTGGACAGGCTGGAGAGCTGGGCGGAGAGGAACCTCCTGAAGTTCAACAAAGGCAAGTGCAGGGTCCTGCACCTGGGGAGGAATAACCCCATGCAGCAGTGCGGGTTGGGAGGCTGACCTGCTGGAAAGCAGCTCTGCCGAGAAGGACCTGGGAGTCCTGGTGGAGAGCAAGTTGATCATGAGCCAGCAATGTGCCCTTGTGGCCAAGAAGGCCAATGGTATCGTGGGGTGCATGAGGCAGAGTGTTGCCCGCAGGTGGAGGGAGGGGATTCTGCCCCTCTCCGCAGCCCTGCTGAGGCCTCCCCTGGAGTACTGTGTCCAATTCTGGGCTCCCCAGTACAAGAGAGACATGGCACTCCTGGAGAGAGTCGGGGCCAGTCTCTTCTCCGTGGTGCCCAGCGACAGGACAAGAGGCAACGGGCACAAACTGAACCACAGGAAGGTCCGTCTGCACATGAGGAAGAACTTCTTGACTGTGAGGGTGGCGGAGCCCTGGACCAGGATGCCCAGAGAGGTAGTGGAGTCTCCTTCGCTGGAGATATTCAAAACCTGCCTGGACGCGATCCTGGGCAATATGCTCTAGAGGACCCTGCTTGAGGAAGGGGGTTGGACTAGATGATCTCCAGAGGTCCCTTCCAACCTCAACCATTCTGTGATTCTGTGAAGGTTCCATCATTGTTAATGAAAAAGGAATTTGGCCCCTGAAGTTTTGGATGCTTATTTGAATTTTCTCTCACCAAAGCACTTCAAAATTTCTTTTTATAAGACTTGTGCAGTATTTGCCAACTTATGGAAGAGAAGACCTTCCCCTGCATTCTTCACAGCATTCCTGAGGTAACTGCTTGATAACATTATATTTATTATAGCCTAAAGGCTTCTAGAATTAGGTGCTTAGCAGTAAAACACATAGAATCACAGAATATAAAAGCTTGGGTCTCATGTATGCTGAACGAAGCAAGGCCAGAGAGCATTTGTCTTCTATTGTGCAAAACTGAATGTGTAGTTAAATTAAGAACAATAGGTATTCATAAATCAGCATGAGTGCCCATGAGAAACAAGTCTTCTAATTAAATAAGTAGAGAATCAGTGTTCCTTGTTCCGGGAATTGTTATTTGGTATTGAGGCAGAATATATTGATAGTTGGTAGAAAGACGCTTCTTGCTAGAATTATTGGGTTTATTTATAAAAAACAACCCCCTTCCTTCACATTATTAAAGTCAGCTTATAAAACTAACTGATTTTGAGGGAAATCACATTCATGCTTTTTTAAAGAAACTTTAAAGTGCTCTTATAGTCAAAGTAATCTTTGCAATCAGGATAAGACAAAATTAAAAGTAGTATTTGCATGGAAACTGCTGAGGTACTGTATTTTATTTTGCTTTTAAGCTAGAAAAAAAACAAGAAAGACATTGTCCTTTCTATGAGAAGAAATTCTTGGAGAAATTTCTTCAGGAATTTGAAAAGAAGAATCAGACAATTTCTCATCTTGATAATACTTCAAAAATTTCAGAGGAAACTACTGAAATTATTCTGAGTGAGTAAATGTGGCTTTAGGATGGCTTCTTAATTTTCTGATCTTGATGCTGGTTGCCTACAGCTTTACAACTATAGCGAGTTACATGTTTTCCCATCATTTCAGCAAGAGGAGAAAGAAAGCAGTGCAATGCAGTTTTCTGACCTAGGTCCTACAAACTTAGCTTTTTAATCTACCCGTTATGAGGTTTTGCACCTCTTCAAGCTCAAAGAAAAACCTGTGTAGGTTATACTTGTCAATAAAGTCAAGAACATGCTTATTTCAGATGATGTGGGCATTAAACTCCACATTTGCCTTAACCTCTTCAAAAAGAAAACAAAAAAATTCTAAGGAATATGTCAGAAATTTATTTATGTCTACAAGGCTGCTATTAAAAACATGGAAATGTTAGCAATTATAGAACTAATTAACTTTATGTATGCCACATTGACTGGTTGAATCACATTAATAAAAGACTGAAAGAAGTAACTACATTTCCTGAACAAATTTTAAGTATTCAGATCACCAGTCTAGGAATCAGTTAATCTCAATTCCCTTTTAAACATATTAATGTAGATACACTTATTTAGAGTTGAGGTGGCCCTACAACTCTGCTTATCTGCATTTTTAACTCTTGTGCAGGCATTCTGAGTAACTAATACACTTTACTTCAAGCTAATTTTCCTCTATGTCCCTCTGTTTACAAGTTCAAAGCAGTGTAATTCCACAAAGCCCTAACACTGGCTGTGGCTAGAACTGAATCTTGTGATTGTCCTCCACAGGATTTCCAAGCTAATGAACATCAAGCTGTCAGGGCACCTTGCTAGTCCAACCAAAAGCCAACTACACAAATTGAAATCTACAATGTACCTGTATGACACATTCGAAACTTTCTATCTCCATGGAGGATGATTTGAACACATTTTGTCATGCGAGAGGTTTTAAGGTAGAAGGCCACCTTTCTGTTAGAAGTGAGCTTAGTGTTAGAAGTGGACTTAGTGGGTTTTGCATTAATAATTTTCCACCCCAAATGAGCCAGTCTCCACACGTACATTTAGGTCCTGTGAGTTATAGCCCAAAAGATGACACTTTCTTGGCATTTTCCTTGAAAGTCTTCAATGGAAGAAAAAGTCAGTTTTTGAAAGATCTGAGTTCAAGCTGGTGTCTTCCAGTGAAGCTTCGTTCTCTCCCATCAGGCACATTGCATCCCTAGTTTCTGTCCATTATTATCATTCTTCAGCTCCGGTTTTAGCAGCTTGGACATGATGGTTCTGGCATTTCATCGATTCTGTCATCTAACTGTTTAGACTAGAAGTACGACAGGATTTCTAAAGTACCCAAGCAAGCTGTTTTCTAATGCCACCACAAGTCAATAGGCTAAAATGTTTCTGAATATCTTAGTTAGGACTTCAGATCAAGAGCACTGCTGGAGTTGAGGCAAAGTAGCAGCAGAAGGAATGTTTTTAGGGCATTCCCCTGCTCAAGTCAAAACTCTGGAAGAGAAAGTTTGTCTCTATCATCAGGTTATTTGTATCATTCTGTGGCAGATTTATTCATTTCAGTCATTCATCACCATGCTTTGTAGATTTAGAAATACCTGTACTGTGCCCACAGAACTGCACCTAGTAGCATTTTGTATATCTTTCCCTTAATATGAGGCAGGCTTTTTCCATAGGGTGCCTTTTAAATGACCACTGTGGAAAACTAACTTACATTCCAAGTGTTTATATAGCTTCAAACCCATTGTGGCTCATTTTACACTTTATTCCATGCAAAAATAATAATTAAGGAAATGCTCCTGATACTTTTTATTGTTGTTTTTCATGATCTTGGTGACATAGCAAAAAGATAAAATTCAGAAGCTTGAGCAGACAAAAGCACAGTATAATTAAGTCCAATTCTGTAGTACGGAAAAGCTTCTGTGAAGGCTGCTTGTCTAGGGCATTCTGTCCCCCTCAAGCTCCGAGTAATCCAGGGCAGCAATAGACAATGTTCCAGTGACCCACAAGGGCACTTGTGCCTTTTGAAAGCTTAGGACTTTGATTTTCAGCCCTGTGAACTACATTATTTTTGTGGCTATTGTGAGGCTGAATTTATTCTCTGCCCATAGCATTTTCTACAGAGTAAACTCATAGCCATGTGTGAGAATGTATAGAACAATTCACATAACATTTTGCCATCATGTCACAGAGGACATACATTGTCACTGCCATTGTACCCAACTCCAAACACAGGATGTTGGTCCCCTGCATGTGCAGCAGCAACTAACACTTGACAAGGCAGAGGAAAGTAGAGTCTGAAGAAACTGATTTTAACATGAAAAAAAAAAAAAAAACCTCAAGCAAGCCTTGCTAAACTGCAACCCATTTAGAAGAAAAGATTAAGATAACATGACTATTTTTTCCCCTCATTGTTAAATGTAAACTAAGCTAATAGTCAAAAAGTCATGGAGGATGGGGGAGGGAAGTTGTGGATGACTGCTGCATTCTTTAACACGTCCCCTCTCCATCCTGGCGAGCTGGAACATCAGCGTAGTTCTCATGCCAGCTTCCAAGTAAACAACACGTACTTCCCGGCTATCTCTAATCTGGGCAGCAATGTGTGTGAAGGGAGAGTGCTCAGTGATCTGTGGTTTGGACCAGGTATCCTGTTTTGACAAGGGTGTTTGTCCTTTAACCGACATATTGCAGAAGTTATTCTCAACATTTCTGTGTCATGTGTTTTGGGAAAGGCCTAATTAAGTCTTTTGTGAAAGAGTTAATTTGGATTACTAAGAAGTTTAGAGAACCAGAGGTAACAATTAAAAATAACCAAAAAAAAGAGCTGCACTGATAAAATGTTTTTTGCACTCAACATTTTGAATTAGAGCTAATTAAAGACACTCTTTTTCCTCTAATTAATATTTACGCTATGTATTTACTTCACAATATGTGGTTGAAAACTAAGCTTTAAATATGCTTCCAGAGGTTCTTGAGGAGCTAACTGAACTGTTTTAGCATTTAGCTTACCTTTCCACTGAATAAGTAGAGCTGCTCAGAAATCTTGCAGCAAACCACTTTTGCTTTGGAAAATGCCCATTAATCAAAAAAACAACAGAAAAAGTGTAGGAATGCTTCCAATGAAACCTTTGCTGGCAACGGCTCACAGGTCTAGAATAAAATTCTGAAACAAATTTAAAAAAGATAAACACCCAGATCATTGCAATTAATTATCTGTACTTGGATGAGATGTGGTTCAAAGTCCCTATTTTAAAGAAGGGCATCCTATCTCCCAAGTGAACAGTCTATTCTGTGGGCTAAGGAGAACTCTTTCATTTGACTCAGTGAGTCCATAGCTATCGCTGAGCTAAAGAATCCCATAACAGAGTTTTCAAAATGGATAAACTCTACTGATCAATGATTAGGTCACCCATTTAACATGCCGAAGGTCTGGGTTGCTCTGTCCCTCTTCTGTCTAATGTAAAGCAAAGACTTGAATGTGCATATCCCAACTAATTGCCATAGACATCTGCACACTGGCTTTTTCTGTAGGAAAAAAAATGGTATGGTCTTATACTATATCAGAACAGAAAGAAATATTTCTTAAATATTTTTTCCCAGTCAGCTTTTATAAAATGTTTTATAATATGGATGAAGGAGAGAAAATAATAAAGATTATATCATCTATATAGTGTAAGTGGTCTAGTCCTTTGTACTCTTAAGACTTGCTGTATTCTATCCCCCGTGGTCCTTTTGTACTTTGCACTAATCTTTGCACAGCTGGGCCACAATTTGTTCGGAACACAGTTCACTGAATAACATGGACATAACCAGTCTCGCTGTGGCTCCCATCCTAAACCAGTAAAAGCAAAGGTAGGTTTTCTTACTGTCATCCATGAGAGGGGAACCTGGGTCTGCCCAAAGCAGATCACTTGTCATTTGTGAACTTCAATTTCCTGACTTAAATCCAACATAACTACAGATTTTAGTCAGGATAAACAACAGTGGCATGTCAGAGAAAGACTGGACCAAAAGAAGGCAGATGACTTGTCTCGAAGGCATTGGAAGGACTTAGACAAGCTGTGGGATGAGAGGACATTTAGGAACCTAACAATTCTGACCGGTTTACTGTGTCTGGTAGCCATAATATTTAATCTTTCTCCATCTAGCTTTATCTGTTTATTACTTTTTTGACAGCAAGTATACATCCAAAATCTCAGGCTTTCAGTTCGCTGCAGAACCTGTTAAAAATGTTTAACATTCAGAAAAAGTTAATTCCTCAAAACTTTTTTTCTTTTGAAGAGGAATTGTATCTCTGAATCCTTCTCAAATCTTTCTATTGTAGTCAAGAGAGGGAAAATTAGAGTCATATAACCCTCTTAATTTCCATATACTTGCACATGGGTAACGTTGAGCTGAGTTTACCCAATTACTTATCATTCTAGAGTTTTTGCACATAACTTTATTGGAATCCGGAACCCCACAAAAACAAAGACCAGTGATCATGATAGAAATGTTACAAATTCTCTATTAGGTCTTAAATTTCTAAAGCACCTTTTCTGAAAAGCACATTTCTGTGGACCTGTTTTCTATTAGTTCATTTCCTTATCTGAGTAAAGGCAATCTGGAAGCACAATTTCTTCTCACTGCTTAATAGCAAACACGAGCTTTCATGGAGGAATATGCAGCAAACGTAGGGACTGACAGTGGTCTCATAGATTATTGTGAACTGAGTGAGTCAATGAACGTAGTACAGAAGTCCTCTAACACCATTAGTTTTAGTTTTCTTTTCTTTTCTTCTTTTCTTTTTTTTTTCTTTTAAGGCAAAATTCCCGTTCCCTGAGATGTTGCAATGGATAATAATTTCAGGAATGCTTCGGAGCACAACGCTCAAATAAAGACCACTGGAGGGAACTAGTTAAAAGGATTTACTTTGAAATTATCTGGTACGAACTGAATATATTAGAAATAATGAATCATTACAAGCTGATGTCTTAGAATGCTAAATCCTCATTTTAGTTGAATATACTAGAGCTGCACAGGAATGATCTTGGAGGGTAATGAAAAGCAAAATAATGACAGATTAGCCAGTTCACTAACTTCACTGATTAAAATCTTTCTCCGTAATGAGCAAGCCAAATTAAATGGAAGCGTGAGGTAAAAATATAAAATGTGCTTTTTTTGTTGAAGTTTTAAATACTTCAGTAAATTCTGTGGACAGACTTCCGGTCCAAAGACCAGAAACGTAACCTGAAATCTCTCCCTACATTTTACTCAGGATATGATGATGTACCAGTGATAAAGGCTAAACGTGTATGACAATGAAGTCTCATGATACTGAATTTCTCAAACTGTGACTAGAAATCAGGACTTACAGTTAATCCCATTGCCGCAGCAAATCAACAGAGAGAGAAGATTTTTAATCAGGTAGGGCTTTCATGTATTAACTTCACAGTGTTCTGGAAACAGCAACTTGCAAACACAGAAAAGCAGGAAGTTCAGCCCTGGTACTGCCCTAAGTATTTCTTTTAATTTCTATTTAACACAAACAAATGAAACTAATTAGCTGAGTTGGGAAGTACAATTAACATCCCAGTTCCCACTGTAGAAAGATGTTTTCCTAGAAAATGCAAAGTAATCCTAGAATTGCTTGAAAAAGTCTGAGATGCCAAACTGTCAACATTCTCCTATGGCTCTTATGCTCTGCCTGGCCAGCACAAGCTGCCTAGTAAGATTTGTAGAACTAGTGACCCGAGTGCATTGTTTATTATTCTACAGCTCCCAAATGGTCAAATTTTAATTTCATTTACACTGCTTTCAGTCTGAATAAATTACCCAGATAGCATCCTGCCATTTTTTAAGTCAAGAACAAATCTCCCATTTACTTCACTGAGATTGAGAGTTCTCTCTAAATTCAGTGGAGTTACTCCAGCTCATCTCAATGCTATCAGCTCAGTGTCTAGCCTTTTATATCTTGAGGTTATAGCATAAATAAGGCAACAATTAGAGATGCAAAACAAGTTTCAGTATCAGTCCTGGAAGCAGAACGTGTCACCCTAGGAAAACAGAAATGTGAATCCCAAGTGACTTAAGCAGAGCTGCCAAAGGGGATATCTAACATTTCACTAACGGAAAAGTGAATTTTAGATAGTAGGCATAATTAGGAAAGTACAACAACACCTCAAGCCACATGACTGATTTATATACAGTGTAACTTCAAATATGTTCAACTGTTATTTCCTTTTAAAGGTCTTTGGCAGGAAAGCATTGGTCATTTTTTCCACGGGTCTCCCAGATAGTAATAGATATGTGGAGACACTTCTCTAGATACTCCTTCTTTGAAAATTGTTTTGCCACAGTCTCTTGTCAAACGTGGAAGTCTGAAAAAATGACATGCATTCCTATTTTCCTATACCTGTTTTAGCTGCAGCAATTATCTGGGGTTGTTTTAGGACTCAGAGTCGATAGAGAGCAAATCATTTTAAAAATGGAACTAAAGCAACCCAGTGCCTCTTTGCTAGCAGAACTGACACGTTTGCCTAATTCTGTGAAGTCTAGCCAAAAACAAAACTAGCCGCTGGTTGTTAGAAGGGCACCAGCTGGCCATGAGTTGCAAAAGAGTAGCACCGCCAAAATGTCCACTCTTTGGTAAAATTTTGTTCCACAGAAAGATTGCTCTAGGCTATTAACTAAAGGGCCACTTTCTGAGCCTAGGACATTCACAAAGAATTTACTGTGCTTTCAGATTATGAGTTGGACTGCATCTATTCACAAAGGAGAAAGATTTCCTCCAGTGCCTTGTACAGGACTACCTACTATACAAGCAGTGTGGCTGTGTTTGCCTATACCATTTGCCTATACCACTGGAGTACATGGGCAAGAGGGGCGGGAAACCTCACTAGCCTATCGTCACAGCTGAGCTGGTCTGGAGCGCTCGTTAGAGTTAACTGCTAGCATAGGCTAACCTGGAAAAAAAAAAACCTAAGCAAGAAACAGGTGGGACTGGGTATTTCTGAGGCACAGTGTCTTTCAGAGCCACTTTTGCTCAAAACTGAGCCTAAAGGCTACAATCTGGTCTTTTTTTCAATTTGCTTTTAAAGAAATCCCAACAGTCATATATGCTGCAAGGAAGCAGATTTTTTTTCCCTGAGTTTTGCCAAAGAAAAATAAATTAGAGACTAAAACACTGCCTCTAATAAAGGAATAAATATTACAGGTGAGTGAACCATGATTTTGACTAGGCCTTTTGGCATAAAGGTATGTGACTGGAACACACTGTGAAAGGGAGTAATTAACAGGAATAAGAAGAGATAATATGTCTTTTAATTGTAAACTCAAGTTTGCATTGCCTTTAAGATCTTAATTACATTTCTCAGTAGAAAGTAGCTCAAAAAGGAAAGAGCCTTAATCAACCCAAGAAGATTTCTTCCATAACAGAGCCTGGCAGTCATCTATTACTAAAAGTAATTCTGAGAGAAAATACAGCATGAGCTTTACAGTTAGGCTGGTAAGGAACTAAAAATCCTCAAGCTGCAGATAAAACAAAACAGCTTCTCCACCTCCCTCTTCATAACAACAGCTGTATCTGTCTTGTGGTTTCAATACAAAAACATTATTTAAATTTCTTTCCTCTATATCAGTTTTTTAACTAGGAAATCAGTGCCTTCCTGTTACTTCTTCATATTTTTTTGCTTTTTACTCTTTTCTGTTAGGCAGTGGAGTCATTCTTTCCTCCTATATAGTCTCCTTTCTGTATATAGCTTGGTGCATCACAGGTTTATTTATGTGCCCTGCCTGCACTCCCACAGAGCTTAGTATGTACTTTTGCCTTCTAGTGGGTGGCACGTGCGAAAACCATTCAAGTGCCCTCTAGTGACCGAAACTCACATGAAATTTATGACTCGCTATAGCAGTCACCACAATTTGAAGGAATAGCAATAATGTGCATGTGATGTGTTCTGGGTATCACACCTTCCCATTTTAACTTTTGACTTCCTTTTGGTCTGACCCACCTGGACTGTCACACACCACCATACTGCCCACAAGCTACAGGTTAGGGACTATCATCCTGATGCTTTTACATAAACTGCCATCTTTAAAAGGTGCATAACACTACTAGTTTCCTGGACTATTTGCGGTCTACAAAGAGTAGAAGAAGTAGAAGATGGATGCTAAGATGATGGGAAACAATATATGTCTACCCATTAGTCCATTTTGGGACTACATAAGAACTGCAAAAATAAAAAAATATATATATATCAATAGTTTCTTATATTCTTAATGAAGTCATTTAAGCTATGTTCATTACTCTCTTTAAGCAGTAGTAGTGATGACAGAGTTTCTATTTGACTACTCAGTCTAGTAAATGGAGTGTAAAAATTATGCTCTTTGAATCAGTTCCGATTTTGAACACTTGAATCATGTTAACAAGCCACAGGCCAAAAACTGTACTATTTATGTACTATTTATTTATCAGTTTATAGGCTTATTAATCTAGAAGCTTAGCCATTGGCAACAGAGAACAATATAATACGAGACATGTAAGTTATAAAGTCAAGACATCTTGAGAAAATGAAGACAAATTTTAAGCAGAAAAATATGAAGCAAAAAAGTACAAGTGTAGCTCTAAATTTCAACCATTTAAGAAATAATGAAAATCTGCAATGAGACATGGAAATACATTATTCTTTTTAGGTTATAAGGAGCCCTTCCATTCTAACCAACCAGTCACATAAGGGCAACAAGCGATATGCAGACACATTTTGGCTCACTTAGATGATAACCTGGTACGTGGGTTGCTCCAATAAAATAAATCTGACCCAGCCATGAGGCTAACTTTTTATGAGCTACTGAAAGTCCAGGTCTTAGGGAAATAACAAAAGATACTCAGCATGCCCAATCCTGCCCGGGCAAACCAATTTTCTCTCCCCTACTTACCAGGTATATCCTTCCTTTACACACTATTGTTCAAAATAAAAAGCCATATGGCATGAAATTAGCAAAGTAAAACAGGGGGACGTACTTATTTATGACCGTCTGGCAGTTGTTTTATACCAGGCTAAGTTTAATTAAGACTTTCACATGTTCAGAGATTAAAGCCAACTCAAGTTCTGGGAGCCTTGAAGAATGGAGAAAATTAAGAAAATTCAACACAGAGGGGAATTCTGAGGTTTTCATATTGATAAGCTATTTCTCTGGACACTCTTGGAGAGCCTGGTAATGTCACAGACTGAACACTCTGCTAGTAAAGACATAGTGCTTTAATCAAAGGATCCCACTCTCTAAATTCTTCCCTAAGTAGGTAGCAGTTGGTGAGGCAGAATAATGTCTTAACAAAATGTTTCACACAATAGCTGCCTCCTGTACATACTTTAATTTTCACAGGTTTTAACAATAAATACACATCCTTGTGTGGACGTCCTTGAAAATTTCTTTAGTGTATGCTTCAGTAAATCAAGATAGCTCAGCAAAAAGCGCAAGCAGCCACAGCTGAATGCTTAAAATTATATTAGACATAAAAGTTTGAATGTGTGTTGGGAGAAAATGGATCTGTTGAATGCCAGCACACAATGTGAAAACAGATCCTGTACAGGTGTGACTGTTTTGTGGCTTACTGCTAGTGCTCTAAAGTGTAGCTACTTCCCTTACATTTACCTCAAACCTTTCTACCCTGCAAACCATCGATCATGTAAGAGCCCCTCTTAAAACATTACTTGTAATCTTATTTTCTGGGTTTTCTCATTTTCCTTTTCTCATCCTCCCTTCGCACAATGTGTAAGACAAAATGTTATGCTGCTGCCCTCTTAAGAGCACAAACTTTCCTGAAATCATATTAAACTCATATTTAAGATACAAAAACTCCACTGGTCTGTCCCTCTCCAAAAAACATGCAAGAGTAGGCTTAAACAGGGATGTTTTATTGTTGCTGCAATGGAGCAGGATTTTTTATGGCGGTTTTGTTTTTCAAGTTTGCTGTAGAGAAGCTTTCTGAAATGCTTTCCATCCCTCTTGAAGGTCTCTCAAAGACAATTTTTCAGCACTACCAATTTCCCTTAAGCAGCAGGACAAGCTTGCCTGCCAGCAAGCCAGTTCTTTGTCAGAATGAAGAGCTTCTCATCAGTAAAGGCAACATCTTCAATACTGCATTTCAGTCTCTGCAGTAATAACATAGCCCTGCCATTAACTTGAAAATAATTAGACAGCAGTATCATTGGTATTTTCTTCATTGCCAGCAAGCTCTTCAAAGCAATAATTCATCTCTCTTCAGAAGCATCAAGCTCTTCAATTGAATAATGATGGACTTCAGCAAATACTGGTCTGGCTCTCAGCAGCAAGATTCCTAGTGCTGAAACCTGTAATCCAGTTTTCTTATGTAGTAATCCAGTGATTTTAGAACTACAATCAAGCCCTCCACAAAAGGGATATAATTGTGTGCAATTAAAGCAGAGTAGCTGAGATCAAAGCTTCTGAGGCCAGTCTTTTCCTCTCAACGCACACTTCAACTCGTGACGGCAATTCCCAAACTTTCCCCATGTTATTACCACCCTGAAGAAGACAGTACGCTCATCCCAAACAATTTCAGCCACCAGTTTGCTCTTTCAGCAGTGAGTGAGGCTAGAGCAGCAACACTGTCCCATTCATATTAGCATGACAGTCCCCACACTGAACCCCTCTGACCTAGACTGCTATCTTCTGAACAACCTGTCCAATCCCCTACATACATAAAAGAGCTGTGCTGAAGCATATCTTATGTCTCCATTCCAGTACTTTGATTTACACTGCTTCCATATCAACAGGATTCACAAGAAAATCAGCTTAAATGTGGGTTCTGGAAATATTTTGCCTTTATTCTGAGCAGGAACCTCTTCTTCCTGTGTACACACTCTTTCTTCCACATAGGTACAGGATTCATGTGGTGTACTGGTATTTTAGCAGCACTAAAAAAGGTTCTCTCCAGCTTCTTCCAAGCCTGCAGCAATTTAGGAACTAGTGCTAAGATATAAAAGCCTTTTATTAAAGCCAAGCCTGATCTGATAGAAAAATCAGTGGGAAAAGCATCATCTGGAAGGGAACACTACTGGAGTTTTCATGGACCTGGTCAGATTGCTCAGTTGAGTGGATGTCCTACTCTGATTATTGGTAAATTCCTGACCTGGCAGACAAGGCAGGCAAGGGCCATGGAGGTAAGGTAAAAGACAAGTCTGAGAAAAATAACATGTATTCTGTAAAAAGGGAGTTTAGGTGAACTGTGAAAATGTTAAGTGCTGCCTACATTTGTTGGTGCAGTGATCTGAGGTAATCTTTACTGCGAGTTAGCCCAAGTCTACTTTTGGTTTGCAGAGGAGCGTTAATCAAAAACTCCAGACAAAGTGGCTAGATATTTTCCAGACATCTTATTTTAAAATCAATCAAGGCTGTGTGTTTGTGTATACAAATGCATTTAGAATATTAACTGTGTAAATCAACAGTTGATTTCCCAATTAAGCTAACTGGTAGCAGCAATTAAGATAGCAATTGGTAGGCTGTAATAATGTACTGACGAGGCGATCTCCATTTTCAAACTAAATAGACTTGTGTTCGCCTTATTAGTAAGCAAGCAAACTGTGGTTTCTTCTACTACAAAGTCTGTTCTGGTTTGATTTAAAAACAAAACTCTTGTTCCTCTTTGCCAGTAAGAATGCCCTTTGAAGCTAGAAGTGAAAACGTCAGACACAGCCTGCACCCTTTCTAATCACAAAAGAGCTCTTATTTGAGCTCTAACGCACACTCCTCTAAATGGAGCTCTATCTTAGATCTGTCCTGCAGTTGCAGCCCTCTCAGCTTGTTATTTGCATGACTAAAATTCGCTAGGGCCTTTCCACTTCCCTGTTGATGAACAACTCAGCTCTACAGTTGGCTCAGAGAGGGTTCTTCCCCTTTCCTTCCTCCTGAGGCGGCTCCGCTCTCTTTGTTCTGTTCCTGCTCCAGTTCCTTACCATCTTCTGCCTTGGCTGCCTGCCAGTTATTGCTAGGCAGAACCAGCTGAAATTTTTCAGTTTTAAATATCAGCATATTGAAAAAAAGGAGTTCTAAATGTTCTGTCTACATTTTCACCCGTTTTTTCTCCATTTCTGAACCCTTGAGGTACTGCCTCAAAGTACCTAACACATAAAGAAGCTTGTTTAGGATGGGATTCATATAGGTCACATCCATTCTGAACAACAACATTTCCTTTTCCCCACCTTGCTTCCTGATGAGTAGAGCTGGTCAGGAGATTTTTCTAAGAATGCCTCCTCACCATCAGGAACGTTGACTGAAAAAGATCTGTCCCACTCTAATGACTGGCCTCTTGGAGAAAAGGGATTTATTCTTTGTTTTTCCAGCATATTGCCAGAATGTTAGTGTCTCTAACAGTGCTGATTCATGAGCAGGAATGTTTTCAGCTGAGACAGCCAATGAGGCTAGCACACTCTCTTCACTCCTTCTTACCCCACTACATGGAGGCGGAAACTCTTGTGAATTCATTTGCCTTAAAATGCTGTGTGGGAAACTTGCACTGGCTCAAGAGCTAATTCACAAGTACTTTTGCCATCCATATATTTAGGACTGGCTACTCTGTTAGCCATTCCCAAAAATGCCCTCACGAACCAACTGCCTAGGTAAGAAATTCACTGTTGCAGGGTATGCAGTAATTGCCCTTGGACTTCTGGAGTTTACATTGTACACTGGCCCTAGTCTAATCTAAAGGAGTATGAAGAGTTCTATCTACTAAGAAGGGTTAAAAGAAACCTTACAGCAGTCCTTTCCTCAGTCTGTCCTTGTTTCTGGCTAAGCATACAAATCTTGAAACATAATTAAAACTCAGAATAGCTTCAGAATGATTTTTAAACATACTAAAAATGGAACAACTCTCTAACTCACATACATCTCAGAAGTTTAGGACTACGCACACTTGCTGCAAGCCAAACAAAAAAAATAAACAGACATGAGTGTCATAACAACAGAAAAATATGATGAAAATGTGTCTTACCACCTCAAGCTAAACATTTTGATACCAGTCATTCCACCCACAACTCAGTAAAACCAATGATAAATAAATACAGAAATGGCAGATTCACTTTGACTGAAGTCATTTGACGATTCTGAAGTGAAGTAAGTAAGTTGTGGAAAAAAGGGTGTGGAACTCTAAATTCACAAAATGCAAGTTGCCAATCATTTTCTTGCAGGAGTGACTAATGAGAATGTAGGTGGGAGGAAAGTCTGGGAAATATTAACAGAAAAAAAGGTAAGACAGTGCTAAAAATATAAGCTCCAATTTCAAGTTTATTATTTTATGGTAAATTACATAGCTAACTTACTATTAAGACTCAATCATGGGATTCAATCAAGGTACAAAATTCAGAAAGCTGTAGGATAAGCACAACTGCACAGGACACACAACCAACCTTTCTCAATTACTCAATTACTGAAAGATTACTTTCCCCTTGAGCACTCTGCTGTTTATTCCCATATGTGCTCTCCTTCTTCCATTAACATCTTATACGAATGGCCATTTAACTTGTGGCTTTCCTTTTAAGAAATCAGAACTGGAAAATAAGGTTTCTGAAATAAATTTACATCAGTCTATCTGCAGAACACTTCATACTTCAGCAATAAGAGTCATAGGCTGCCATTCTGTTTCTTTCTAGGAATAAAAGGAGGTTATTTTCCTACTGTATCTGAGTCTTCTGTTTCTTAATTGTTGTCAAAATAATCCTTGTTCATAACAAGTTCCTGTAACTGCTTTATACTGGCTTCAAAAAAGACACACAGACAATAAGAAATATATAACAGCCACTCTTTGATAAGCAACTATTTATAGCCACTACAATCTGTACAAGTGAAACATGACTTTGTGTCTTCAAATTTCCTGTCCAATTTACATCTCAACAGCCCTACACTCTATCCCTCAACTTCCTTTGCTACTTTTTCAGTGTGCTTGCACTATACTGCACTATTTTGCCTCTGTTCAGTTTTGACACAACTGATAATTAGATTACTGGTAAATATGATATATAAATCAAGATTATGTCTAAAACCTACATGACAGCTACAGTGCCATGAAACATGTCTTGTGTTCAGGTGGTATTTTAGCCCAAAGAGGAAGCGTTAATAGCCATAGTGTTACAGAGAACAAAAGTGCTAGAGCTTACATCATGAAATAAAGCCTGGCAAGAAGTTTTCCCTCTAATACACTAACAGTATTAGAGTAGAATATAATTACAGTATTCCCTCTTAATGCTAACAGCATGCAAGAATTGGTTTAGATTAGGCATAATGTATCTATCCTTACCTAAACAAAAACTGCGTTAAGCAGAATAGCAGCTCTGCCAGCAAGATTTACTCTCACACTGTGTCTCAAATGTATGGATTAAATTTTATCCAGAGAAAATAATATTTTCACAGTACAGATAGCAGAAATTAGACAAAGAACCAAGACAACAACGGAAAAGAGATTCATTAGTCTGAAAAAGTAGGGGTACTCTAGGCAAAATCAGAATATCTGAGAAGAAGCATGAAGAATTAATCCTCCTTTTATAGAGATATCTGGAAAACAGTTGGAAGACAGAGCAAAGTTGCAGGAAGATGTTAAGTCTAGAAAGCACCAGAGAATAGGAAAAAATAAATAGCTAGTATCTTTATCATGAAGACAGAACAGTGGGATATATAAATTGCTCAATTTCAGGTAGCCTTCTTATTTTATTTTTGGTAAACCAGAGTAAAACAAAGTAGCCTGACCAGAAAAAAAGTAAAATTTCAATTTAAGCATCATGCTCGTTTTGTACAGAAAAATCAAAACTCATCCCCTTCATGAAAGAGTAACGTGATCGTTTCTCAGGTAAGTTTATTGGTTCTCAGTTGAAGAGTGCACTACAGTCATACCTTTCTGACTCATGTTAAGGTGGTCCCCGGAAAAGCTTATTAAATGGTTGCACTAATGAATGACTCACATGTTAATCACTGGAAACTTTGATGTTAATCAGGAGGATAAACACAAAAGTTCTGTAAAATGCCCTGAAGTTGCAGTTAGTCAGAAGAAGGTGAAAACAAAATCTTGACAGCTTTTCCCTGGAATGGTGTTGAGGTTATCACTGGTGACGCATCACCAGCTCTTTAAAGCTATGATTGCAGAGAAAGTGTACTTGCAAGACTGACTTGCTACATGAAATGGCAGGTAATTGAGGAGAAGCACTAAGACTGCAGTGTGCTACGCTGTATTTGCATATACTAATCAGAACGGAGACCAGCAACTTAGTAAACCTGCTGGCAACAAGAAATTCTAGATATTTTTTCAGCCAACACATAATTTTTAATGCTGATCACAATCCTAAAAAGTGAACGTGCTCCTGCAAAAAGTGGAGTGCTTTCAGTTCCTATTAAAGGAAATATGAACTACAGAAGCTTCTCATTTTAAAGGCAAGTGACCGGGTTCCTGGTAGCTTTTGTGGCCTCACCCTATGCCTGCGGAGAATTAGCACTGCTACTAGTTCTGGTTTGAGGATAGGACTTTACTGTATATCAGGCATAAGGCAAACACAGAAAAGATGCTCTCTTTGCAAAATAGCTTGCAATCCAAACTGAAAAATTTGAAATGGGAGCCAGGCATGATAAACAGCAGGTGTCCAAGAAGACAATGAGATGATAAGCTAGATACTTCCTGAAAGTCACACACGAAATCAGTGGACAAAAGGTCCATCTCCTAGTATATAGCTCTAACTACACATATACTGAGCTATAGTAGATTAAATAAGTGATGCAGTGTCCTGTCAGTAAAGAGCTGCAGCATATGATGTTTACATGCCGGCCTCTCTAAAGCATAATCCAAATTCCTGCTGGAGTAGTCAGACCCCTGTAAAAAGCCATCAGTCAGAACAGCAACCCGGTGGCATCAAGATGTAAAGGAAGCTTTCTAGAGAGAGCCAGCAGGAAACAACAAACCCTGGGTCCATCTGAAATCTTGCATTTCTCTGAGGCGTAAAGCCTCTCTGAGGCTTAAAGCCTTGAGCTTGGGCAAATGCCTGCACTCCCTCAAGATTAAAATCCTCTCCTGAGAGTAGCTGCTTATGAAGTGTTCTTCTGAGGAGGTGAGCAGGGCTCATTTTTGAGGATACAGCTGCCAAAGAAAGTGGTATCAGCTCTCCTATTTCGAGTGATAGCCTAATTTAGTAAATACATTACTCACATAAAAATTTCAGGATCCTAGAAAAGGGCCTAGCCAGGCAAAGTGTGCATGAGATGGGGGAGGTATGCTTCACCCTTTTGGTGGCTACCATGTCCCTATGCAGAAAGGACTATAGCAAACCCTGGGCCAGGAGGAAAGCATAGGGGCCAGATAGGTTGCTGTCCTGCCTCTCAAGACTGTATGTATGTTTAAGCTGTTACTGGGCAGAAGAATGGAAAATCTGGAGAATTCAGAACTCAGGATTCCCCACATCCAGCTGAGCCCTGGCCATAGATATATGGACTCACATCCCTCCATGTGCAGTTCAGTGACTGTTTTGCAGAGGCATTATTTCAAAAGAAGTGGGAAATGGCGCTACACTGCTGCATCTGGTGTACAGAGAAGTGAAGGTAGGCTCAGAGTAGTGAAGATCAGGTTCCATTTTCTACGCTACTTGTTCCCCATGTCTCACTCATCCCAGCTTTTGCCCTGATCATCAAGCAAAACAGCCTTTTTCTCTGGCCCAAAGGTTCTAATTAATTATACAGACAGGGATTAGCAAGTGACACTGACTGCAAAATCATACTGGAGCCCAGATTCAAGGCCATGCTTGGAAATCAGAGCAGGGATTTGAATCCAAACTGCTTATGTTTCAGGTTGATCTACAAGCATGATCAGCTATTCCCCTTCCTTTAGATCCACCATGGACCATAAAAAAAGACATCAAAACCAACAAAGATCTTTAAACAGTAAATTACAGTGAATTAGCATTTTCTGTCGAACTGTTTCTTAGCTGCTGTGTCCTTAACGCTGATTAATGTTAATGGGACCTTCTGTGAAAGCACTAAGGGGACCAAGGCCACGGCTTCTTTGTGCCTAGATTTGTAGGGTTCCTGTTTTCTGAGATTCTTTTCTGCTGCAGGAAACAGTGTGGCTGTCTCAATAAAAAATCTGAGTCAGTACTGAATCAGTGCCCAACATGATGTGAGGGGCCAGGATTGCATGTGTGGTATTTGTTTTGCTTTTTTTTTTATGATGGTGTCATTTGAATGTCGGCATAAAATTAAGATCACAACCGTTCTAAGGATCAGACATGCCAAGGTGCTTTTCACACAATTACTCATGATGGTTGCATTTCTAAAGCTATTTCAAATGGATACAATATCCTGTCTTCTGTATAGCATTCCCCTGACAGTTAAAGAGCTCCATATCCTATTGTGGAGGTAGCATATTTCAATAGTGCACAGGAACAGCAGGAGAGGAAGGGTGACCTAGTGTTTCAATGCTAGTCAGAGGCTTGAAAGATCTGGATACAAGTTCTGAAGTGAGAAGATCAAACTTCTTCAGTGAAGTTGGATCCGTTGCTTAGAGACACTTTCAAAGAGGGATTTTCATGTCTAAACATCAGCCTGCAACCCGTCGAACTGTAACCCTTAAAACCATGATCTCCATCAGGCCCATCTGCTGCGCTTCCTGGAAAGGCTTCTGAGAAGACCCGGAATAGGAAACATTGCACAGACCATTGATTTTGATGCTGCTTGTAGAGGAAAGGTAGAGAGCTTTGTTTCTTCAGCCGATAGTTATGACAAATGCAGGAAGACAAAGTTCCAAGTCTTGCTCCAAAGCCAGTGTAGGTACTTGATCCTGTTTTATGTAAAATACAAACTCTCTCCCAGGCAGTAGCTTACACCCAGCCTTCTCCCTTTCCCTGACAAGTGTCGGAAACAATGCACCAAAGAGTCATGTTCCCCATTACTGGGCAAGTGAATCTTCAAAGAATTCCTGTTAAGGAACAGATTTAACAAAAGTGAGGGGAGTATGGTCAGTAGCTTTTGGAAGATCTGAGTTCGGACCCTGTTAGGCAGAGACAAGAATCAACTGCAATCTCTTCTGTATTGGATTAGTGTTTTAGCTACTCAGATTGCCATACGGGAAGAGTTACCTCTGTACAATTAAAAGAGAACAGTGACTGCCTCTCTGTTTTGGATAGACAGGTTGCATACCCTTAAGAAAAGGGTATTCAGGCTGTAATTCCTAAAGAGGGGGATAGGGGCTTTTTGGTAAGGTTGTTTGCATGGAAAGGGCAGGATTTAGGATTTAACAGGACAGTGTGTTACATTGTGATAGCCAACAGGACAAGCAACTCCCTGCTGATCGTTATGGCTCCTAAAGCTCTTTGGAGGCATCCAGTTTTTCTCCCCAGGCATTGTTTAGTGGGGGCAACCAGAAATCTAAAAATCTCAGCCTGCTTTGTGCTGAAGGGCGAGAAACAATGGGCTGTGCCTTGCCCAAGGCTTGTGGCAAAACCATGACTGAATTCAGTTTGTGAAATGCTCAAAGGTTTTTTCAGGACAAAATATTATTTAAAAACACAAGATACTGCTGGACTGATTTTCCCACCAGAAAAAAGCAAACTATCTCCTATTGATGCACTGGCAAAACTCTGTGTTGTCAGTGATAGCAGGAAGAAGTTCCAGGCAACTAGAAAGCCAGTATAATGAGATAGAGTGAGGAATACCACAATAAGCGGCTTTGCACTGTGATTTATTATGTTATTTGTACTTTATGTTAAAGCTCTTTCTTGTTTTGTAGCCCATGGTGTACAGAGCTGAGGGTGCGTATTCATTGCCCTGAGCTGGGCATTGTCTCCACTTCTCAGCAATGCTTTTTAACTGCATGCACTACCCTGGTGAATCCACCAGCACAGCAACAACAGGTATGTAACTGAAATCTTAGAAATGGTAGGGAGAGAAACAGAAGGAGTTGCCTCAAATATTGCAGTGGTCAAATACCAGATCTTTTTAATGTGAGAAAGACGACTCATTTGTCAGTCTCTTATCTCTATGAGATGTGTGCATCACATCCCTTTCTAAAATAGTTTCTCCTAGTGCAAACAGGCTGACCAAACTAGGAATGATTACAAAGTGGCCCCTGGACATCAGTTTGCATACTATTTTAAGTCTGAGCCCAGAATATATATCATATATCATTGTATTATTCTACATAAAATCTATCCAAAGCATTTGGATACAGAGATTCTCTAAAAGTATAATTTGAACTGTAAGTGGACCAGACAAACTATGCTAGTATCAAAACAGATAATCCCTCCTTCCCCTTGAAAGAAATCCCTAGAAGAGGGATATCAAAAATAATAAGTGATATTGCCAAAGTATAAATTATTTTCTGAATAGTCTGAAAAATTAGTGACAGTAATACATTAAGCCAACATTGGGTACTATTAAAATGCTGGAACATACTCTGAACTAGGAACTGAAAGAATGACAATGATTATTTAAGTCCAAATGTGTGATGTTCCTGAGAGATCCCTAAATGATATCCTCAACTATTCATGACTTTAGTATAAATGATAAAAGTTACTGTAAACTACACATGTGCACATGCCTGCAACAAATTATTCTTGTATAAGCGTTATTCTGTAAAATAATTTTAATTGTTTAGAAAAGCAGAGAGATTTCAGCACTTCAGAGAAACAAGAAAATTCTAAAACGAAATGATCCTGGAATGAAAATTCAAGCAAATTTACTAACTTCAAAAGTGAATGCATTTAGCAAAACACCAAAGATTATTAAAACAAACAGACCTAATTTTGTCAAAATTCCATTTTCTACCTAGGCTGAATGTATGTAGACTAAAAATCCCCAGAGCCAACTGAACCTAAGGGGTTGTATGGATCTGCACTACCTTAGTGCTGCAAACACTCAGACCTATTGAATTTAGTTTTGGACTGATACATATTCTTACATGAGTGAGCTACAAAGCCCTGAACATGAAATTTATCAGTCCCATGTTGACAGAGCTATAACTACATAGCAGGTGCCAGGCTAAAATAATATTCACAGAATCACAGAATGGTTGAGGTTGGAAGGGACCTCTGGAGATCATCTAGTCCAACCCCCTTCCTCAAGCAGGGTCCTCTAGAGCATATTGCCCAGGATCACGTCCAGGCAGGTTTTGAATATCTCCAGCGAAGGAGACTCCACTACCTCTCTGGGCATCCTGGTCCAGGGCTCCGCCACCCTCACAGTCAAGAAGTTCTTCCTCATGTGCAGACGGACCTTCCTGTGGTTCAGTTTGTGCCCGTTGCCTCTTGTCCTGTCGCTGGGCACCACGGAGAAGAGACTGGCCCCATCCTCCTGACACCCTCCCTTCAGATACTCGTACACATTGATGAGGTCGCCTCTCAGTCTTCTCTTCTCCAGGCTCAACAGGCCCAGCTCTCGCAGCCTTTCTTCACAGGACAAATGCTCCAGTCCCCTCATCATCTTGGTAGCCCTCCGCTGGACTCTCTCCAGGAGTGCCATGTCTCTCTTGTACTGGGGAGCCCAGAATTGGACACAGTACTCCAGGGGAGGCCTCAGCAGGGCTGCGGAGAGGGGCAGGATCCCCTCCCTCCACCTGCGGGCAACACTCTGCCTCATGCACCCCACGATACCATTGGCCTTCTTGGCCACAAGGGCACATTGCTGGCTCATGATCAACTTGCTCTCCACCAGGACTCCCAGGTCCTTCTCGGCAGAGCTGCTTTCCAGCAGGTCAGCCTCCCAACCCGCACTGCTGCATGGGGTTATTCCTCCCCAGGTGCAGGACCCTGCACTTGCCTTTGTTGAACTTCAGGAGGTTCCTCTCCGCCCAGCTCTCCAGCCTGTCCAGGTCCCTCGGAATGGCAGCACGGCTTTCTCGTGTGTCAGCCACTCCCCCCAGTTTAGGATCATCAGCAAACTTGCAGAGGGTGCACTCTGTCCATTCCTCCAGGTCACTGATGCATACGATGAACAAGACTGGACCCACTACTGACCCCTGGGGGACACCGCTAGCTACAGGCCTCCAACTACACTCTGTGCCACTGACCACAACCCTCTGAGCTCGGCCATCCAGCCACTTCTCAATCCACCGCACTGTCCACTCAGCCAACCCACGCTTCCTGAGTTTGCCTACGAGGATGTGATGGGAGACAGTGTCAAAAGCCTTGCTGAAGTCCAGGGAGACAATGTTCCCCTGCTCTCCCCTCATCTACCCAGCCAGTCCTTCCACCAGAGAAGGCTATCAGATTGGTCAAGCATGATTTCCCTTTGGTGGATCCGTGCGGACTACTCCTGATCACCTTCTTCTCCTCCCCATGCTTAGAGATGGCCTCCAGGATGAGCTGTTCCATCACCTTTCCAGGGATGGAGGCGAGGCTGACAGGCCTGCAGTTTCCTGGCTCCTCCTTCTTGCTCTTTTTGAAGACTGAAGTGACACTGGCTTTCTTCCAGTCCTCAGGCACCTCTCCTGTTCTCCTTGACCTTTCAGAGATGATGGAGAGTGGCCTAGCAATAACACCTGCCAGCTCCCTCAGCACTCGTGGGTGCATCCCATCGGGGCCCATGAATTTATGGATGTCAGGTTTGCACAAACGATCTCTAACTTGATCCTCCTCGACCGAGGGGCAGTCTTCCTTTCTCCAGACAGTCTCTCTTGTCCCCAGGGCCTGGAATTCCTGAGCACTGGCCTTAGCAGTGAAGACTGAAGCAAAGAAGGCATTCAGCAACTCTGCCTTCTCTGTATCCTTCCTCACCAGGGCACCTGCACCACTCAGCAGCAGGCCTACATTTTCCCTAATCTCTTTTGCTATTGATGTATTTGTATTTTATTGTGTATTCCACAATAAACAGAACCAAAATAGCTAAAAAAAAAAAAAAAGACCCGAGTACAGCCTTGCCTGTTACTCAGAAAGCACATGAAAGCACATGATATCTTTAGGGCTTTGTAAAGGCTCTCGGGCTCAAGACAATTTCACCCTAATAATAGGAGCTTTTCCTGTTAACACATAGCAGTATGTGTTTGCCACGGGACGGATTAAGCTATATTTTGAAAAAGCTTAATACACGCGTTCTAGGTTTGCAAGCGCATGGTGAGTTGACAGGTTGTGAAGACGACAGAAAAAGCATATTAAAGGTTGGAGAGATATATTTATTTCCTCTCTCCTTTCTAATCCACTGCTTTTCTGCCACTATATCTACTATTTGTTTGTTGTTTGTTTTTTTTATTTAGCATTTTTTAATTAGGACATTTCAGTCATGAGTTCAGATATTCAGAAGAGAGGTCTTACACATGACTTGTGCATGTCACTTGTAAATAGTCTGACCTTCTCAGGGTGTTTTATTTATTTACTAGGTTTTTTACTCTCCCAATCACTTTGTTTTACATAAAGATAAGCAGAGCATCATTCCCTGCTCACTCCTGGCTCTGCTAGCCTCTCTTCTTAATTAAACTGCAGTTCTCTCTTTTAACAAGCACTGAAGTCATTCGTTGGGAAAGCAGTTTTGCCCACTCTGCAAAATAGTTGTTCATTCGTCTGTTTCACGTAATTCACAAAGTGTTTTTGGCATTAAGTGCTTATAGTATAATTCACCATTTCTGTAATAACTGCAAGTCAAGGCCCTTTTTTTATACCTCAGAGGTAGGTATACAGCACCACATACATTTGCTGTAGCGTCTGTTGCTTTAAAAGACCCCACAATCAGATGCCATAGCCCAGAAATGAGAAGGGGCTGGTAGAGAGGTGGCAAGGGAGGAGTATCAAGGAGGAGTAACACTTTAGTATATCCTTTCAGGACCCAGAGGACTGCCACCCCATTCACCCCCCTCCCCCAAGTGCAACTACCCCAAGCCACATATCTTGTGTGGTGCAGATATGCCCCTTTGAGTCCCTGGCTAGAAGACAGCTATGTTCCCCTTCAGAGAAAAAGTATCAAGGAAGGCTTATTTCCTAGAGGAGAATCCCCATATTCCTTTTCTCCTCCCACCCACAAATGAGCTACTGTAGAACACCTGGAGTTCCATTAGCACCTGGTGATATCTGAGATTGTTTCCAAGGGTTTAAGATGCTAAATAAAAGCCAGTTATCACAAGATCTGTGATGTGTATGTATGTAAGACAGCATGCATTTTAGCCTTTACAAAATTATAGTTTACTGCTGGAAAGCATTTAGTTCCCTGTGAGTTATCTGAAACCTAACATTTATAAAGAGTAGAGAATTTCTTCCCTGAAGCTGGTATTACAGTTCCACTTATCACACATCACCATGCCATCTGTGAGCAATTACCTTTCACTTCCTGTGTTCTAAAATACAGTCAACATGCTAAGCTAAGTCAGACCACAGTCTTTCCCTGAGGTTTGGATGCATTACCAAGGTGTTTATGATAAATGAAGTTCAGCCCAAGCCTTCTCCTCCAACTTGGCTACGTCAAGAGTTGCTGCCTCAAAAGCGTTCATTTTGTACTCTAGATTCTCCTTGCTTTTCTGTCTCTACTTCAGAGATCTGTTAAATCTCCATCAGAGCAGTAGCAGCTCTTTGGATGGTACTTTTCTCTTTTTATGAGCCATAAGAAATGTTGTTCCTCTAGGGGAACGGATGCTGCAAAACTGGAGTGATTTCTGCCCATTTCCAGGATAGACTATTAACTTCTTCATCCTGGTATGTTACAAAGTTTGTTTTTACACCATCACGCTATTGAAAATAAATAACCTTGAGGACCTGAGTGAAATTATAAGTTGGAAAAGAAAAAAGAGCGTTTGACTTTTCCTGTAGCACTTCAACTACACTTTGTAAGAAATTAAAGGTGGCTGTCCGTATAAGGTCACAGTGCTGTCCAGGTGCTTTTGGGGGTAGTATAACACCAAAAGCACTGGACAACTGCATAAGAAAAGTCCTTTTTCAATTTTTAACTGTCTGTGAGAGTCAAACCAGTCAATCATTTTTCCATATTTTTAAATGTTCAGAGGACTGCTTCTTGATTATTACCTATAGGGAGGACCAACACGTCTGGAAAAAACTAAATACATGATATCCATTGGTATTTCTACAGCATCTCCACTAAATGGAGGTTCTCAAAAGATTACCAGGCCAGTTTATCAGATCTGAATGTTTTGAATAGTCCAGATAAGCTTTGAAAAGGCATATGTTTTTGGATTCTTAGCAAAAGTTCATCCAAATATGTTTTCTGAAATTTTCCCACTCCCATAATCCCTGTAATCTGTGTTAGACTAATTTTTTTTTTAATCCTCCACAGTTAGTAACATTAACAGTATTAGCACCAGTAGACACTGTTGCCAGCTGGAAGCATTCCCCAAAGAGATGCTTCAGTCCTGAACAGGACCAGAAATCCTCTGAAGAGAACTGATTTATACTGGTTGAGCACTGAGCAGTAACGGATATTCATCCCTGTTTTAGTTGCTCTGTAAAGAAATTGCAAATTTTAATTTCTGTAGTCTTTAGTCCAGCACGGACCTCATTTAAGAGGGACAAATTCATAACAAAAAGAAGGGGGATATTATTATGGCAGTGCTACGGCAACCCTTATTCTAGAAATACAGCATTGCCAGTAATCTCACAAAGTATCTTGAAGGTTTTCAAATAAAATACTAGTTTTTTCCTCCTAGTTATTTATCCAGCTGTAATAGCAACAATATTCTCTCCTGTTTTTCTAGATCCATGCCATATTTCTACTACTAGTGCCTATTAGAGGTCTGAAGCTTAAGGTCATGTGAACAGTGAATGATCCAGGCCTCCTAAACAAACATAAGACGCTTTGCCCCACAGTCAAGGGAGAAGCAATTGCGATAAATAAATTAAGCAGAGAGTAGGTGGTCTAGTTATGGCCCCATGAGCCTTGTTTAATTCAAATACATATAAGTCACCACTTCTCCTATTCACAGTAATCATCAAAGAAAAAATGCTATTCAACATTCAGCAGTAAAGGAAAACAAAATCTCTGCCTCAAGACACAAAAAGGCTAATTCTTATTGCTTTAATAACACTCTTAATTCACAGAGTACCAGCTCCCTTAGAAAAATATTGTTATCTCAACTGTGATGATGGAGTCTCCTGTTGAGCCAATGTGTGAGGTTTCAGGTTTTTTCAGTTTCTCTTGTGAGACATTAGTGTGACTTTATCCAAAAAGTGATGGCTATAGGTGTCCTAGCATAGCTTCTTGTACTCACTGCACCAGTTGTCCTCTGATTCCTTCAATGCTCCATAGTATCAGTCTAATTTTGCTCATATAAGATTTGATGGTGCTAGTAGATAATTTGTGCCACTATGAAATATCAGAACAGAAGGTAAGCTTGGAGCATGACATTGTTAATGGATGATGAAACTGAAACACACTGAAGGATGCAACTAGCCTAAAGACACATAGGAGACTGGTATTAAGATCTAGCAATAGAGTCCGGTCACGCTGATATGCATCCTCACAAACTACCAACCCAATAACTCATATTATGATGAAGCAGCAAGGGTGAGACGAGGGTATCACATATTTCTTGCAAACACTCACTCTCTCATATACACACTTTTGACTTCACAGAAGGTCCCAGCTCAGTAGTCAGTGAAATTGGAAGTGCTGAGTTTCTAAGCATGAGTGTCTTTGATCCTAGAAGTTGAAGTGCCTTATTGTACTTCCTAAACAAATTTTTTTGTTTTCCTCCTGATATTTGTAATTCCCATGTAGTCTTATAATTGCTGTAATGCTTGGATGTTTTTTCAAGTGTTTCATATTCAGCCTTAGGCAACAATCATGCTATATTCCATAGTAATATTGTCTATGGTTTCTTTGCAATTCTCAGCGTGGTTTCACAGTGTTGGTCTTTGCACGTGGGGTTGCACAACTGCCTTTTAAGCTGTGCATGCCATTTTTCAGTATGTGTCTTTAGTGCTTCCTTAGGAACTCAGCTGCTGCATTTTTACTTAAGCTTAAGAGTGAAAGAACTGCTGCCAAGAATGACTTCAGACACCATCACAATGCAAAGAGGCAGCTCTGCCAGGCAGCATCAGCACCCAATGATTAGAAAGCTGCATTTACAGAGCAGGGCGAGAGTGAAGAAACCTGAACCCAAGGTGCTTCTTTACAAAAATTGTCACAGGGGACACTAAAAATAATAATTAAAAAAAAAAAAAACACTCCAAACCTCTGTATTAAGAGATGTAGTAGCAGATACCCTTATTCTTTGTCCTCCTTCTCCCTCCCAAAATGGTCCCCAAACGTTCAGTACTAAAAACAAGCAAACAAACAAAACCACAGTGCTGTTGTAAAATGAGACAGCTCAGAAGTCAGGAAATGAGAACACGAGTAGGGGCTATGAGCCTCTTCTGTATTCAAAATGCACAGAGCTCACTGTGGGACATGTACAGAAGAGTCCCAGTTTGCACTAAGTGCAATGGCATGCTAGGAGCTAGCTATGGCTGCAAAAGCATTTTGCTCAGCAGCATTGTTTATATTCTTCATGGGAACCGCTCACCTGTGCTGCCTTATCTGAGCAAAGACTTTATGAAAGTGAAGAATACCCCACTGTCTGCCCACGGGGAGTGTGAAAGAGGCTAGAAAAGCCCCCTGAGAGTCAAGCATTCTCTTCAGCAACCAGTAGTGTAACTAAGTGGAGAGAGCTGAGCCAATATATCACAAACTAGTAACACTTAGGAGGTAATTCCACTCCTTGCTCTTAATTGCCCTGTGTGCCACTTCAGTACAGCTATACTCCTGCCTGCTTTACCTCAGCTCTTTAATGCAGTGCCTCCTGAATTTGAACCTTGGCTTGGTCTGACCTTAGGCCTCTCAGCTCTTGACAAAACCTCTTGGCTTCAGAGCTTGCCTGACCCAGACCTAATCCTTGGCCCACGCTCCCCAAATCACAGTCAACAACACACATACTATATGGGTATATTCTACCGATATACAACACAGATATTTTCTTCTTCCTAGCAAAGCAGCAGTCTCTTAGCTCTCAAGCCCAGCAATGTATCACAAAAGGAACTGTGGTGCACCATACTGCTACATGTAAGATCCTGGGAAAATAAGAAACACTGAAAGGCCTTAACTCCTGGATTCATGTCAGGATGTGCAGTTTCAGGCATATTCTGGAATAAGACTCATTATTCAAGGTCCAGGTTTGGTGAGGCAAGACATAGATTACCTGCTATCCCAAAAATTCATCACATTGGTGCTGAGTCCCCTCCTGCATGGAGGAATTCCTGTGAGGGAGAGGTTGCCCTATATTGTACCAGGGCTGCCTGGCTACACAGAGGCTGAAGCCTGGCACAAGCTCTGCCTGGGCTTCCTATGGCCATAGTCCCTCTGTCTGCGCTCTGAGCTATGAATGCCCATACATCCCACCAGCCTGTACAGCAGATGATGTGTAGGCCATTTAGAAAGGCCGTATTGTCTGCATGGGGTTGCTTTTATGAAATTTCCTGGAGGGAAAATCCTATCACACTGGATCCAACCATACGGCTCAGGATGAATAAAAGGGTATCCTAAAACAAAGTTTTCTCTGGCATTTCCTGAAGGCCACCTTAGCCAGCCGCTGAGTGAAAAATTATTTTCACAGGACTCACTTCCATGCTTAGCACAGACAAAGCCATTGCCCTGGCATGAAGCATCATTTCCCTGTGTACTTTTGAGAGCTGTGCAGAGCTGATGGTCTTTTATAAAGGATAGTGGCATCAATGCCAAATTGCACACTAAACATAATTCTGCTCAAGGGATCTCAGAGTAGTCACATGTTTTGCAGTATCTAGAGAAAAAACAAAGCCTTATATGAACAAACTTTCCCAAGGAAGATTTTTTCCTCTTGTTCGTTTTCACTTTTTGTCCTGATCATCACTGACACACTCATTCATTTCCTTCAGTGTGAAACAATTTAAAACAAGTTTTCACATTTGTTTGCCCACAACAACAAACAACTAAACAAAATTATGCATAATTCATTTTAAAAAGCTGCACAATAAAAACAATGCATTCAAATAAGCTCATATGGAGTATTACTCTACTGGAAACATAATGTCACAGAAATAGCCATTCCAATTTCACTCCTCCTATGCTATGCAGCAATTTTCCACATTTAGTTTTATCACCCATGTCTTATTGTATTGCCAACATCTTTAAAAGAATTCCCTTCATCTGCCAACATAAAAAATAAAACAAAACACAGACAGACAGAAAGTGTGTTTCTTTGGAGTTCTTTTTATTTATTTTAATTTATTTTCACCCATTCATCTAATAAATTATGAAAATAAGTAAACAACATTTGAAGCTCAACTTGTGACACGGACCAAGAGAGAAGCTTTATTACAAGAGTGAAAGATGTGGACTAACATATAAGTAATTTTAAAGTCTTGTGCCAACTTCTGATTGTGCTAGAGGGAGATTTTTGCTGTCCTGCTACTTCATGTCTGACTTTATAATGCTCCTTCTTCAAAGGGCAGAGGAGTTAGCCTCTAACACTTCATCGGATCTTTCTGTTAGCTCTATCTATACTGAATTGGCCATATGGAGGGCTCCCCTTTTGTGAACTACAGATGAAGTGTAGACTCTCTTGCTTGTAACACTAGGTATTTGCAACTCAAATCCCCCAATCTTCAGATTTTTAACAGGGCAAGAGAGGTATATGAATTGCATGAAACAGTGCAGGGCTAAATTATGGCCAAAGCTTTGTACCTGTGGTTGTATCCCACTCTTCTCACTTCATGCAAAGATGCAGTTATAATCTTCATACCGTTATGTGCTGCAGACTCTCCAAGGCTTCCCTCATGGAGAATATGAGACACAGCAGTCTAGTTATTTTGCTTTGTAATCTGTTCAAAAGTACTTTGGGTTTAGTTGCATACCAGTAATTGTTGCTTTGGATGACAACGGCTTTGAAGAACTCCTGAGAAAAATTAATAATAATTTACCTAAAGGTCTGATGTTTTGTCAGACTTTGGTAGCAAATTTTAAATTGTTATCAAATAATGATACCAAAAGAACCAAAGGTAAAATTATTATGTAATGTCTTGAAAACGGTCATTAGACACAAGCTAATTAATCTTGCTTTGAAAAGAAACGGCTGGCTAACAAGCAAAAGCAACAGTTCAAAAAGGGGAAGATTTTCTGAGTAAAGACAAAACACACCAAAGAACAAAACCACTAAAGAGAATAAAAGAGCTAATTATCAAGGGTAAACACTGATCAAGGAAATCTCTCAGAGGACTACAGCCAGAGTACTGTAAGATAGTGAACAAAGAAGCGAATAAAGAAGTGAACGCTTACTATATAAGCTGAAAATTTGGAGGGAACAATGTTGACGCTCACAAGTTACCAAAGGGAACTTGAAAGCTGAACTACATGAACATTAGGAAAACTTAGCCAGCTTTTTATTAAACGTTTTTAAAAAGCCAATAATCACACTTACTTAAAGAAAAGGCTATTAAATCAGTGCTAAATTATCAAAAATCAATTACCACTTGGCATATAAAACTACATGCTTCTTCCATTTATGCACAGAAGCCTAAAATTCTTCAAGCTATACAAAGCAGATACTTTCTTGTCTAATGTTATCAAATATAAAAATATTAACATTAGTCCTCTCAGAGTTTTTTCAGGTGTTACTAAAACAGGCAAGGTTTTTTCAAATCATGGTCACCACTTATTTCTGAAGTACTTGTAAGAGGGGAAAGATGAAGATGACTGTGCATCACAGCAACCAGTTTATCTTCTGAATATAGTTTGTGGTTTATGAGCAAGTGTGATCAGATAAAGTGAAACTTTCATACATTTAGTGGAAGGAGACCACACCAGCTCTTTGCAAAGGAGACATTTTTGCAGATAAAATCTCATAGATGGTGATATATGTGGCTATGTCCAAAAAGGAAAGAGATGTCTTTCCTCCTCACTGTAAAGGAAAAAAGGGTACATGGAAACACCTACCAGCTAGGATAAAAAGTCAGAGCTAGCATACAGAGATATACAATCATACCTTATGCAACTCCCTGAACAATAGTTAGATTCAAATAATAATATTTAAATCCAATATTTCTTGGCTGGCTTCCTTCATTCCTTTCTTCTCCAGGCTTTTTGGAGCACTGGATTAGAAACAACTGACTCGCATGGAATTTAAATAGGAGGGCTTTAAAATAAAGTGACATTGTAGGAATGGCAATGCTATGCTAATGGTTTATAATCTAATTGTGCCTCTTCCCAAGACAATGAAATAAGAGGATTTGAGGTTCTCTTTGAATCACAGACACAAATTTCCAATCCATCCGGCAGGACTAAAACATAAAGAACAGAGAGGCCCAGAACCTTCAGTTTATTTTAGAGGGGTCAAAATTGTCATCATACCTGTTACTTATTAAAATGGACAACAAAAAAGCCATTGTTGTGATTTTTGTCATTCCATTTAACGGTATAGAAGAAGCTGTACTTATGTATTAAAAAAATCACATGGCTATTTTACTTTTGTCCTCACCTTTCCATTTCAACCCTACTGTTTAGTGTGGTATAATAAGGAAGGACAGCTAATATTCATGACAACAGGAGACACATCTAGATAGTAATGGACTCCTGAGGAGGAGGGCTTCCTGACTCCATCCTCCCAACACAGAATCTGTGAGGAAGATGGTGCCTACAAACAAGGGTAGTACATTATCTTTTCTCGTAGTTGTTGGCTAAACAGGGAAGAAGAATGTTGCAAGTAGGCCAAAACATCCTGAGCTGAGAAAATGACACCATAAAAATCAAAAAGCTATTCACTTCCTTTCCAGACTTGCTGTCTGGAATTCTGTGCAACCTCTTAGAGGTGGAGGCAGGAATTGAGAGAGTTTGGGCTCAGTGAAGGGATGCCAGAGATTAATTTGGCCAACTAGATTCTTAACAACAAAAGAACAAATGAGTCTGTCCAGCCACCCCAAAAAAAAAAAAAAACCCAACCAAAAAACTTTTGCAACAGCTCAGCTGAGGAGGCTTTCGAAGTTTCTAGGAAAAATGACAATGAGCAATATGTACCTGCAAGAATAATACCTAGTTTCTGCCAACTGGTAGCCAATAAAGAAATCTGTATTGATATTAGGACATGAAAGGTTCTCAGAACACCGCCACCCTATCTCCAACTGTGCCAAATACTAGCATGAGTTTATTTTCCAATCTCCAACTGTGCCAGATACTAGCCTGAGTTTATTTTCCAAGCAAGCACATCCCAGACAAGGCATTCTTCCTAGGAAAAATGATTTTCTATTAACTTATGTAAAACAACAAGGAAAAATAACAAGTGAGTTCCTGAACCTTGAATCCCAGGTCATGAAAACTCAAAGAATTAAAATACTTTCCTCAAGACCAGAAGAAACCGTCAGACTTTCTAGACTTTTTCTGTAGTGTGAGCTTGTGGGTACAAGGCATGTTTGTACAATATGGGAGACTCAAGGGAAACCACTGTAGAAAAATAGTCTACCTTCCTCATAGCCTGAGTAAAAGGGATCTCGTGCTTTACGAGACCCTTGACAGGGAGCTGCAGCAGCACTGTATCCTACGAAAAAGAACCACACATACCTGAGCATTCAGAAGTGTACTCGGCATGCTTTTCTGCATACTAATTCATTACAGTTTTCTGTTCAGGACTGAAGAAACTTCAGTATCTCATCCCAGCATATTTCACTGCAGTATGTAAACACAAGCAATGTGTTTTAATTGGCAGTCACCAAGTGACCTGTGCTATGACAGTACAGGATGCAGCTGGACGTGTCATGAATACAGAGCAACAAATTCAACACACATGCCATTGTGCAGAGACTGTGGGCCCAAACCGAGAAATTTAAAATAGACCATGGATGTTTTGAAACCAGGCAGAACAAAATCTGGTCTCCACTCACGCAAGCGCACTGAGTGAGTGGAGAATGACTACAGTATGCTTTTGCCCTCTACTGCTGTCCCAGGAAGCCATGAACAGGGATTCCAACTTGAGATCCCCTGGAGGCCAAGAAGAGGTTAGCTTTAGAGCTGGAAGTTAGCTTTAGAGGTCTGTTAGGCCCCTAATTCTACCTCTTAACACCATGAATTAGCAGCAGCAAATATACCCTAGCAAACTATTTGTTGCAAAAGAGAGAGAACATTTTATTTTCCATGATCCTTTTATCAAATCTGCACTGCATCAGCAGAATGAATCTACTGGTTTTATTATTCCACCACTTCCACCCCTTAAAGCAGCAAAGTACTGCAAGCACATGAAAATGATTCTAATTTTTTTTTCCTCTTTAACCATATCCACCTCCTGTAATTAATATCAATCTGCTATGATCATTTTCCTGCAAGTACAGTAAAATTAAATAAAAATTAACACTTAACTCAGTAAAGCACAGACCACACTGTACAGGTCTAAATCCACCACTCAAAAATGGAATTACGGATCTGTGTTCAAAAACATAGCCCTGCTACTGAAAAGCATTCACGCTTTCATTTCATTTACTTAGTTTACAGTTGTTTTTGAAATACAAGAGCTTTCTTCCTATTTTTTGGTAGTGGTTTTATTAGCAATTCTCAAGAGGGCAGGAAAACTAACTGGAAAAAAAAAGAAATCTATTTTTCTTTGAATTAGAGATGGAAAAATATCTACAATTCTTCATACAAAATACTAATTTTTTATCCCTACTGATATTTTTGGTTGTTTTTTACTTTTTAAACACAAACATGAAGAAAATAAAGGCAATTATTTTCTTGACGAGCTATAACTTACACATTTTTATTATCAAAAAACCCAGAACATGTCAGATGGAATAACCATTTTTACTGAAGAAACTAGTTTCCATTAAATTTTCTTTTTTTTTCCTTTTGGACCTAATTTTATGAGCTTTCCCAAATTTGACTGGGCAAGGCTGCAGGCAACATGCATTTAGCCCTACTTTGACCAAGAATTTGGACTAGGTGATCTTCAGGGGTCCCTTACAATCTAAGTTTTACTATTTAGATTTTATTATTTATAAATTTTACTAAGCAGTACAGCCATTTTTGTTTGTTTCTCTACCCAAACTAATTGGTTAAAAGAAATCTAATCAGGTCAGGTTCAGAACTAGGCTGAAACAGCTACACCTACTGCCAGTGCCGCAACAACTGCAATGACCTCCACATGATGTATCTCATGCTGTAGTCACGTCCTTGTTTTCTTTCCTGCACCACCCTTAGGTTTTAAATTAACACCTGTTTAATTCAAATTCCTGGTAAATCCTCAAAGAAAAGGTTTAACTGTGAAATATTCAATATCTGTATCTTTCCAGCTAAGGACTGAAAAAGGATAAGTGCAAATCTTTTGGTTCCTTCAGCAAATTATTATGACTAACTACATTAAAAACAATAGCTAATACCAATTACGTTTATAAGGTTAGTATCACTTTCAACATTCTGTATTGATTTATTTTGGACTGTGACTTTTCATCCTGATTTTAAAGTACCTAAGCTATATGAAATACTAGCATCCTGAAACTAGGAACACAGATATAACCTGAAGCTAATTAAAGCATTACATTTTACATGGACTTACAGATCTGACAACTTGCGTATGCTTATGCTTTTACTGGCATACAATGGATATATGCCAGCATAGCTTTTTTCCTGTGCTTTTTTTTCATAAACACAGCTGTTTGCAATGATTCAGTTCCCATAATTTCCCAATTGACCCATAATGAAGGAGAGCAGCCAGCTTTAAAGCACCAGTTGTTAATAACTTTTCTAAAACCAGGTCTGTGAGGCTACATTTGCAGTAAGTGTATTCTGTGAAGGTAAAACTGGAAATGCATTTGTGCATACACACACACATGTGCATATGTATGTCTGTGCACATTTAAGCAAGTACAGATATTTTCTAAAGAGAAAAGTAAATGCATAATACCCCTAGAAACAGCTGGTAAATATATGAGAATTATCAGAGGAACGGCACTGAAGAATGAGGTCCTACCTTGGTCACAGAATCACAGGAGTCCAGGCAATGGTATGACAAACACGTCATTACGTTATGCTGTCCACACCATAATCTGAAGATAACTTAGATGCCAGGAAACTGAAAGCTTTTTTGCAAGTTTTTTTTTTAGTAATTAGGCTGCACAGAAAGTTTTGAACTTATTTCTCAGTGAGGACAACCTGGCAAGTTGAACTGTCACCAGCATGGATAGCAGTAGAAATTTGATGTCATGGTTTGGAAGAAAACTTGCCTGCATAGCTAGTATCTATTTGGTAGATCCCTTCTGCAATCATAACTCCACTACTTGAGATCGTGTGCACACTCCTAGAAACTGAAAATCTAGGTGGCAGGAAAGCAAATACCCAAGATGTGTCTCAATTTTACTGCTCTCAGTTGGTTTAATGCAGATCATTGATATGTGCAGAATAGCATTCAGCTGCAGATTGTTATTCTCACAGGTTTTTCTACCTTGCAAAATGAAGATGCAGACACATCTGCTATATTTAAAAGGTAAAGCCAAAGGTTGAGACTCCTGAATAGATTAAGCAACAGTAATAATACAACATTTGTTGAAAAACATTAATATTTTTGTACGATTAGGGAAAACTTTTCTAAGATCATTTATAGAGAAATACCATGCAATATATACTATAAGTTTAAATAGACACTTAAGATTATGAAACAGATACAGGGATACTATGTTCTGTTCAAAGTATTTTAAAACATACATCACTTATAAAACACATGTATGCAGCAGGATCTTAATATTAAAGCTAGAACACAGACAAATGAGTTGTCCAATTTATAATGAAAATTTTGCCTGTAGTTTTCTTCGGATGACCATATTTCCTAAAGAACTACACAGTAGCTCATTTAAGAAACTCTGTGAATCATATCCAGCTAGTTATAAATGATGTTTCTTTGAAGTAGCCAGAATTCCTCTCTTAAGACTCTCTTCCGGAAAAGTATGGATGCCTGTCAGTCACTTGTCTTGGCATTTAACGATGCAAAGACCAGATCAGTGAAAAAGAACCTGAGAAAAAATACACGCCATAAAATCTAACAGACTTGCTCCATACTGCAGGTCCAGATCACAGTTTGCAATGAATCTGTTATATATATTTGATAATGTACTTTATACGTTTTACTCAGGTAACTTAGTGGTGGAAGCAATGGCCACCAGCTTTGAACTGCGCATTCAAAGAGGCCTTATGAAAGGCTATGTAAGAAGAGTTGATAATACAAAGAGTTAAATACACTATATACTGTAAGTAATATAATAGTAAGCGCCTCAATAATAGAGATTTACTGGTTAGCGTTAGAGGTTTTATAAACAGGAATGACACTGTGGGGGTCTGCATATTTTGGGCTAATACCATTTTTAATATATAATACACAGCATATTTTTAGTTTAGTTTGGTGAGAATCTGGTAATGTTTTCTGAAGGAGGGTGATATACCTCAGGTGGGAAGCAGTGCTATATGATGAAAAGGATTTACCGACAAAACCAGTTTTGCTTCTATCTGCATGAATTGGGATGTAACACTGAAACACGGTGCTGTAAAGAAAATCTATCAGTCACCATTCTTATGACAAGCCTTGAAGGTGGTGAAGCTACGTTACACATAGAAACAAACCTAGGGTAGGTTGTTTGAATTCAGCTCTGTTCAGAGGGTCTTAAGTAAGTGAAGATGGGGGAAACTCTTTATTTTGTATCACTTTCGTAGACGGATTGGAACAGAAAGAGGTAAGATGCACAGGAAGGTCCCTTCTTGCATAATCCTCTGACAAAACTCAGTGGTGAGAAATTACTTTATTAACTTCACATATTTTAAGTCAAAGGTAATTTAGGCAATGGCCCATTAACAGGTGACCTGAGCTATAGCTCAGAAAAAAATCCCCAGAATTTATGTAAAAAGAAAGTACAGTCCAGCATTTCCTTTCTGATGCTATAATTCACATGAGTTATGCAAAATTCCCTCTACAACTTCAGCTATTTTCCAGAGGGCCAAGAAGGTGAAAAGTAGCCTAGAGCTAAAAAGCGATTTTTTAACAGGCAATATCATCTTGTTATCTCAGTGCTACAATAATATACAGTTTCATGGGAAATAACAAATTTTTTCCACGTGAAAATGCACCCATACACATTATAGTCTTCATTCAAGCTGCTACTTGGGGAGAGGCAGATGGCAGGGGCTGAAGTCATAAAATAGTTAGACAAAACCCCTCTAATTAGTCTCCCTAAATATTTGATAACATTAGTTTTATTTGCTTTCTGATATTTTAACATGGACCAAAAGGAAGACTAGAGATGAAAAGGAGAGAAAAATGGGTAGTTCAAAAATGATTAGTGGAACTTATCCCTTACCTTGAAGGGGAAATCTTAAGAGGGGGCATATCATAGCTAAAGGAAAGCCATCCAAATCAATGAGAATCAATCAGCTGTGGGCTATATGGTTGGTTTGGTCAGTAGCTGCTATAGTTGCATTGTTATGCATGTTTTTTCACAGCACAGTTTACTTTATTAAAATAGAGATAAGAGAAGGCAGTCTGAGTTTTTTGACACTGGAAGTACAAGGATGAGGCCTAAATTTCAGAAGGACCATCTTTCTATCAGGAGAGAAGGAACAATAGGGAATACTTCCAAACTTGTGGAAGAACATATACTCAGAGGACTGGCTCAAAGCAAAGAGAACCTTGTACATTATGCATTTCAGTCCTGCCAGACTCCATTTAACTTCCCTTTCCGAACGCCTGAATTAGTGAATGCATGAATGATAACTTCGTTCAGCTCTCAGCAGACAGCCACACAATGACAAAAATAGTAACATTTGACTTAGAGAAAAATATTTTATATAAGCAATATGGTGAGCACTTAAAGAAAGTCAGTCCTTTTCATAGTGATTTGATCTCCCTGGCTCATACACGCCTTCAGAAGGTGCAAGTTGCTCCTGTCAGCATGTGAGTTTGTCAGTCCTGCTTTCTAGACCATTTCCATAGCTGGCACGTACCAGCCCACTAGAAGAGCTCTGGCAGCTCTAGCTATGCTGGCATATCTTTGGTCTCAGAGGTTCCTAACTGGACACAAGACACTTCCTGACAAAGAGTCTCCTCTGTAGCCACAGGTGCATCCATGAGTCTTTCTCTTTGTATTAGAAATATATGATTTTTTCCCCACTCCTGGCTGCAGAAGCAACACCAGAATAACCCTACTTTACAACAGCCATTCTGAAAAGCATTACAGTCTCTTCCACAAACTAGTGCAACTGGTGGCCACGCATAGAGAGAGCAGGAACAGGCCTCTACCTTCTCTTGAACCTTCAGAGGACTTCATCTTGCTATGAGTATTCAATAGACTTTTATACACTATCAGTATTAATAAAGTAACTACCTTACATTTCTCTCAGTAATGCTGAGAGATGGGTGTAAAGATCAAGTCTGAAAAACTGGAAAAAGTGGAATCACATGAAAATGCTTATGAACCAGCTTCACATACAGTATCCAGAATCCATGTTAGCCTAATAATGATCTGAAGCCTTAGTCTTTTCCTATTAGATTTTGGTGAGAACTTTTATCAAGCTAGATGCTACAATAATGGGACACTGGACAACAAGAAGGGACATGAAGCATTCTTTTTTGGATTTTTTTATTGCAGTGCGCATAAGGAGTAGCAGAATTTCAATACGGCTGATTTTTAAAGAATTGCTATATAGTGTGTCAATTGCTGTGCTTTGTGAGACAAACTCACATATTAAAAGCTACAACTCTACCAAACAAGTACTTTTCAAGGTCTAGTAATAATTCAAACCATATAACCAAACGTTCCAATCCATTCTGATCTAGTTCTGTCAGACATTCCTAAGCCATACTGTAAAAAAAAAACCAAGGACCCTGAAGGTAATCACTTTGCAAGCTGCATTTGTTTTGTTATAAAGTCAGGTTTTTGGAAAACTTTCAAGATAATGCTTATTCTTGGAATGAATGCCATTATAAACTTCACAAACATATAGGATACGCAGACCAATTTCTGAGCAGAAAATGAGAAAGCATTCAACTGAATAAACTACAGTACCCCACTCCCCTGCTCCTCTCTGTTGTTCCACACAAAAGCTGGAAAACAAATCTCTTCTGGATAAAGTGAATGCTGACCGACTGTCTTTTTTTAAATTTGCCACCTTGACAAAACTTGCCCATTTGCTCTAACCCTATATGAAACCAAGATTGTTTTTCTGGAACACTTTCAAATTGCACTTACTGCCAGGGTAACTGAATGTTTTATCTATTAAATCCCTCGGCCATGACGTTATTCAAATACTGCTGATACAATGGTCTCCAAAAACAGCTGCTTCTGCTAACACATACCAGGAAGAATTTTATTGTGACAGCTTATGAAAAAATTTACATAATCAAAGGAAATGTGGTAACACTTTATTTTAAGTGTGCAGTAACCAGTACTTCATCACAGCACAACACCTACAGGAAGCGCATATGACATCCACATGAGTACTAAATGAATCCATTACGATTAGTGGTATTAAAATGAATACCAGATGCATTAACAAGGGACTGCACAAAACAAAAAGCTGCACAAATGTTTGCATCCCAATCCCAGCTTTCAAATAACATCAGCATATTACCCTAAAATCATTACTTTGCGATTCTAGTTCCTTTCCTAGGGAGCTCTAATGATAGTTCTTGCCCTACAGTGAATTCATATTGCATCTGGCACAGGAAATTTGGCATTTCAATTTACATAACTGTTTTCAATTGCACAAATTTGCTGTTCCCTAATTCTTAGCGTACTTTGGACAACAGTTTTCATTGCTTGATCGAGAAAGAACAAAATTCTGAGCCAAACAATTTTTTTATCCCCTCCCTCCTCTTCTGATGGTAAGTTCTCGGTTTTTTTCAGATGGAGGTAAAAGGAGGTTAAATGTCAGATTTCAAAGAACAGAAGTTGTCCATCATTTTGCCTAGTTTAATTCAGATAGCTGGGATTGATTGATTGATAGAGACTGGATCACGTATTGCAAGTGAGAATTGCAATCTGGGTGAAAATCCAGACACCAAAAAGTATGACATTTCCCAGGAAATAGCATTCTTATTTATGTCAGAGCAAAAGAGACAGAGACAAATGACAGTACTTCTGTGAGACCAAACAAAATCAGCGCAGTTTATTATTAACTGAGTTTTAGCTGCAGCTATGGAAGGAAGATATACTTCTTTAAAATACGTACATCTCCAGACACTACACTGCTGGATGCTGAAGAGTAAACTATGAGCAAATAGTGGTAGACACTACCCAGTCAGTGTGAAATATCAGTGCAGAATTTAGCATAAAGACTACATAGGACAAGAAGGAGGCACAGATAGATTGGAAAGGAGGGAACCTGACATGCAGAAATAAATCAAAACGAGTTCCAAGAGGCTGTAGACCTTCTAGCTTAATCTAGTAGTAAGGAAAGTCTGGAATAACTTGTAAATCTAGGGAAATGTCTGTCATTTTAGTCTGATCCAGGGTTTCAATTCACACACTGAATCTATTTACATTTCTTGAGGGAGAAAACAAAAAGCTGATATGCAGAACTTTCACAAAAGCGCTGTTACAGAGGGATTGGCCAGAAGGAGAGGCAGGCAAAGCCTGGTTAATTTTGTTGCTGGCGTGTGCCTGTGGGAGCAGCAGTCATTAAATTTTTCCTCTCCTTGCCTTTCACATCCCATGGTTCACAGATATGTTGCTCAATTTTCCAACATAGGCTGTTATGACATGTTCTATGCCTGTCATTGCAGGCACATGGCAAGACACCTAGTTTGTTGTAACAGCCCATTCTCCACAGCTGAGTTTGGCATCTGAGATGTGAGAAGGGCAGCTGGGCTTCTGAACAGGGCACGTCCTCGATAAAGCAGGCCAGCACCGTCTTCATCCAAAACAAAGAAATCCACTTATGAGGAAGAACCTCTCTGTTAGAGATTCCTAATGAGATATGTGCATCTCCTTGCTGAGGCAACAACGTAGTATTGATAAGCAGTGGTGCTCAAGGGAATAAGGTTTCCAGAACTATGCTGTATTGATGCTGAGCCATGTCCAGTGCGCCTCCTGGCCTTTTTGAAGGGAGCAAAGGCAGTTGCAGGATGGGTGGGGGGCAAGGAGACAGCAGCAATGTCTAAGTGGAGGAGAGAGGAGGGGCTGAGCTTAGTGACAGTAAAATACACTGCCAAATTTCTCTAGCACATCTCAGCTACAGAAAAGACAGGAACCACTGGTCTATGTGAATCCCTTCTGTTACGCTTAAGCTTTCTTGGCAGCCTGGTCTTTCCGTTTTTTAACTTGTTTCCATCAACTGCTGCCACCATTCCACCCACTACAGCTGTTCAGCCACCTCCTGCTGCCCACTCACTAGTGTATCCTACTCCCTTTCTACTCCTGGTCTTCATTGCTACTTCCCATTGCCCAGAAGGAAAATACGCCAATCTCGGGGTTGGCATGTTGGGGAGAAGATTAAAAAGGGCAGATATGACTCTTTGACCATACAATCCCTGTAGCAGATTTAGAAAGAAAGCCACAGAAACACAAACTGCAACTATACGTAGCATAATTACAGCTCCCAGGGACTGCTTTGATTTTCCCGGCTTGTTTACAAATTCACTTCACAGAATAAATGATCAATGGCATCTAGAAAGTCAATCAAAGTGAACAGTTTTAAGAGACCTTGAGCTAGTAATTTTGAAGGGGAAAATATATTGTTTTATTTAAGCACCCTCCAGAAGGGAAGTATAGTATATTTCTCAGTTTCCTAATAATCAGATGTAGAGAGCGCGCTATGGAAAATATATATATATATATATATATATATATATATATATATATATAGAGCGAGAGAGAGAGAGATGTGTGTGTGTATATTGCTGTGGACTTACTGTACTCTCTTAAAATAAGTTCCAGTTTACATCAGAGAGGTCCTTCAGTTATGAGGCAAGAGTAAAAATTCCACCATTAAAGCAAAATGCCACAGAGGGTGAAGGAACTGAAGCTATATTCGTTGCTTTATCCCTGTAGTTAAAAACAAGAAAAATATACCCAAACCCCAGAGTCTGTGTTGAGTCTGCTAATATCACTGCCAACAAGAGTTAAAATTTCAGTTCCTATGTTTGTCTTCTTTGGATACGTTTCAGACTTTTACAATATGTGCTCTGACAGGGAGGTCTCAAAGAGAGCTGCCAAAGTCCTCTCCTCTCATACACACAAAACTACTAATAATCAACTCTTCCTTAACTCTCCCACTTTTTTGACATTATTGATGCACAAAAAAATTAACTAAGCCTTTTTTTTTTAAAAGAAAAATAACAGAACAAATATAACTATTTGTAGAAAACTGGAGAAGTTTACAAGCGTTACATTTTCAGAACCACTAAAAAAAAATCAAACTAATACTTAAAATGGTCACAGCAGTTTAAGGTGTGGTTCAGTGATTGAAATTCAGTTCAGAAGCCTTCCATAACTCCAGTGAAGTCAAGAAGGTTTAGATGAATTTGACACAGTATATTTATAAAACATTAAGCATAGGATAATCACCTTATTATCTACAGCTTAAAAGATTTCTTACAATTCTAGCTTGAAGAAGCTTTGAGCTTGTAAAACTGGAAAAATACAATTTATAATATTTCACTAGTTTACTGATGCCTTAGCTTTTTCAGATTATACAATTTCATTTCACTTCATATTCAATAAAAACAATTCTATACTTGATCAAATTCTGATTCAAAATAAGAATAGGGAGAATCTACTTTGAAATACTCAGAACTGAAAAAAAAAATTACTGTTTCAAGGACAGCCTGATGAAATAACTTATGCTTATACCACTATTTTGGGGGAGTAAGGGAGAAGGTTAAACATTCCATCATTTTGAACACTAAAAAGCCTGTATATTCGAATTACTTACACAATGTGGTCATAAAAGGCCCAGTCTACTTCTAGATGTGAATTTAAATAGTTTAAATCAACTTCAATGTAAGCAGTGTGGAGGCACTCTCAAGCAGAATTACAAGAGGAAATGGTCCATTTTCTTTTTTATGACTTGCAAAGAGCAGGTACAAATCATGAAAAAAAGCATTCGGGTCTTCACATGGGTCTCTCTCTCTGAGATCTAAAAGCTGAATGTCAAGAAGAGTATTTCACAAATCTCTGCTGCATTGCCTGTTGCTTTCTCTGTAGAAAACAGCTGCTAATAGTTAATCCATTTTGGTGTCATCATGCTGTCCTTTGTGCAGCTGTCATAAAGGCTGGGTTTTCAGGATGCTTACGTACGTTGTGGGTTTTAGAAGGAAAAACGGTACGGTTTCAAGGGTACTAAATGAGTACCAAGCCAGTCAGAGAGCATTTTCTATACCAGAGAGCGTATTCTCAACCAGACATTGTCAAGTACTCTTGGTTTCTGGTTTTGCAATACTGAACAATTATGGCTTGACTTCTTCCAAATGGAAATAACATCAGTCATTTAATCCTGCCTTTGGAAGGTTTCTATACTGCCTAGCAAAACCATTGCATTGTGTATACTTCTGTGGAGCCTCATAAAAAGAAAAGTTAAAGAAGCAGAAAGCAATTCCACATTGCTCTCTAAGGTTATCCATTTTATTCCTCATTTATTGTTCTAGGATTCTAGCTATTATTATTTTCTCACTTCTTATATAAGCAGTCTTCCCTACTTCCTGCCTGAATTGGTTATTATAACAAAGTGCTAGCTGACTTTTGGAGATTTCTGAAATTGACCTTACATAAATGTCAAGACATGATTCTTGAAAACCTTTTCAGCACGTTCCTTCAATAGCTCTTGGTGAAATCATATCAAGGGGAAGTTTTGACTAGCCTTACCCAGAACAAACTGAAGTGTCTTACTGAAAGACAAAAACTGGAGAGGAATGGAGACCTCGAGGTATAATCCACATTCACCTCAAACTGAGCACTTCTTTCAGGGAAAGCTAAAAGAAAAGGTATTTTTCTAAAGGAAAAAAAAAAAAAACCTAACCAGCTGGGGCATTGCTTATTCTCATTACTGTCTGCCATGCCAGTGCTGCCATTTTAGGAAATATGAAAGACAGATGGGGAGACTGAGATGTAGAGAGGCTCAAGAAGAAAAGGAACAGAGCCAAGATTCAGAAGCTTGTGAGACTATGAACTGTACGAATTCAGAGACAACTAAATTATGCTAAACAAAGTGCTTGGTCAAGGGAACAACTCAACATGCCCAGGCACTTTCCCCTCTTGGGTATGTTACTGACAGTCAAAAAAGTCTTAATGCAAGCCATATTCAAGTCAGCCCATAGTTTGAAAGAGCTTCTTGTAGAAAAGAGAGCTCTTCCAAGGAAGACCTAGTGTAAGAGACAGTTTCAGCCTTGTTTCCCTAAAGCTCTGTTCAGTTTTTGTGCTCGATTATTCCTCCAGAACTTCTCTTTCACCTGTGAGATCAATGACAACCTGCAGGCTGCTCTGATCTGTGGTAGTTGACACTGACCCAGGTAAAGTCGAGCCAAAGAGGAAGCTCTCACAGTCATGCCAGACTATGAGCATCATCGCAGTAAAGTATTCACATGAAGGGTTCAAACAACGGGATCAACTACATTGCCCACTTCGTTCACATTTTATCAGTTGCAGCTGATGGACTCTTAGACATTTCTGTAGATAGGCAGCAAGTACAAGAGAAAACAAACATGAACGTAATGAAGAAAGGATATGGTGGTCAATTCTAAGGTTTGATCTGGAGCCAACAGCGGCAACGGAGCCAATGACTTCAGTGGCAGTCTACAAAATTCAGTATACTTTGCGTTAGCAAATGACATTAGCTTTTTTTATTAAGCTGGCTAAATTGCTCGCTAGGCTTTACTCTTGCTGCAGTAGTTCTTCCTGACATACTATCAGTGGCCTCAGCACAGAGCTAAAACTTGAAGCAGCAAGAACAACACAAAACTCGAGTTTCAGCAACTGTTTTGCAAAAGGAAGGTGGAAACTCTTGTGAACATTCTATTCACCATAATCCCACCCAATCTCAGTAAACAGTAAACCTCTTTCCCAAAGAGGTTTATATTTACATGCCAAAATGATTCAAAAGAAAAATCTTGTATCATCTCTTGAGCTATGACATAAATGGGTAGAACAGCCGGTAGATGTAGGTACAAACAAACCAATTAACTGTAGAAGGATGCTGACATCCAAGCAGAACAGAGCCTCATGGTCAGTAACACCAAAGTTCTAGTGCTAAAACTGCCAGCACTATAACAATGCATCTACCGGTAGTAAATTATAATATAGGTAGTTATTTACACACTCAGCGTGATGATGTCTTCTTTTTCCTCTCTACACCATCCTCAGCTTCCATTTCCCCCAAAATTTCAAGTGGATGGAAAAGGAGGTAAAATAGCTCGCATAGGGCAACAGCCAATAGTCATCAGTTACTCACCAGACCTAGTGATTTTAGCTCATTACTTCAGATACTATTTTGATTACAGAGAGGGCTTCACTTCTTAACCTGTGCTGATTAAAACTAGTTCCAGAGGCTCATACTGAGCAACAAATGACAACAAATTCTGTGTAGCATAGTCAAAACGCCAAGATAACTTTGTAATTACCTAGTGACTCATTTTATTCTACGCAAGAGGAAGCAGTGATCCACTATGGAGATATGGAGAACTCACGTTAAGATATGCCTGCCTGTCTTATCAAGCTCCACGTGTTAGAGGTTTATCTGTAGTTTATCCAACAGTAAACCACAATTGCCTCCCCACTTGCACCTGGATACTTATTTATGTTAATCCTGAGATGTTCTAATTGACTAGGAACAGATAGGCATTGCTTCAGTTATTTTTAGTTTTTTTACATTTTTCAATTCTTTTTTAAATGTTTAAAGGCTTCTCAGTCATTTTCTAACACTTTTTACCATAAGCAGTCATGTTCAAATACCAAATATCCTTCTGAGATCTTTTTGTCACTTGTGGTTTTCTACTCCAGCTTGTGAACAGTTTTGCAGATGGTTTTCATTTGGAAGCTAAAGCGAGGTGATCTTTTATGTTATTATTGTTCATGCTTGTTCATGACTGGCTTTCTTTCAACAGAATACAGTATTTGTGTGCTCTGTTCCACTAGTACATAATGTGCAAGAATTTTTCTTTATAACAGTCAGGAATCTTGGCCAACTTCAATCTCTATATATAAACAATTGTCTGCACTGCTCTGTTGTTTATCCCACTCAGAGAGATGAGGTGCAACTGAGTTGGGGAGGATATAAATAGCAGCATAGACTATTGCATATAAGTTCATTGATCAAAACAGACAAGCGTGGGTCACAGAGAAGGTGATGGTCAGGTGAATACCTATTTTCCTCACAAAGACATTGGGAAAAAAAAAAACTTCCTTTCAAAGCAGATAGTTTAGACTAACAAATTACATGTGGTGGTGGTGGTGTTGTCAGTAAATAAGTAATTAAAAAGTCAGTGAATCTATTAGCATACACAAACTCAGCACTAGAAATTCAACCATATCCAAATTCAGAGCAATCCCATAAAAAACAAGGCTCTGATTAGAATTGTGGTCAGCCTTAAACCACAGTACTCTACCTTGGATTCCCTGGCCTTGCGGTTTGTCTTGCCAATATGAAACATGCATGCTAGGGGAGATGATAATCTCCCCCTGAATTACTTGTTTCTTCTACAGTACACCAATCACTAGAGGTGAGAATGGTGAGAAAATTGGCTTTGTATCTCATCTGTAAGCAGTCGAGTTGCTCCTTTTATCTTTGAAAGCCAGAATTTAAGAAATTTGATAGCCTATTTCTGATTTAACATTGAAAGACAAATAAGACGTTACTTCACGGGTTGGAATGATGTCATATCAGGTGACGCTGTCTAAAAGAGAGTTGATCTCTCCATTGACTTTCAAATAAGGCAGATATTTTGATGGAAGTCATATTCTAGCTTTTCTGAATCGTTTTATCCAACATTTATCAGATAATTCTCATGTTACAACAATTCTGCACAGAAACTCCCCAAGGCCAACTGCAGGAATGTGAGAACGCTTTTAAAAATTAATCTTCATACTAGAACAGATATGCACGTTCATTAGAGATCAAGCAATTAGTTGTGCACAAAAAGTTAAGGCTAGATTCCAGTTGAGGGCCCTGAGGGACCAAAACCATCTATTTCTTCTAAGTCATCTCATGTACCACCCTCAGCAACAGCCCTTGGGTCACGGGGGCAGACCACAGTTCCAGCTGTCTTTAATGTGACAGCTAAATCTTGGGACCACAGCCAGCAAGGGGAAGGCAGAAGGATCCATATCTTGCTCTCCAGCTGGGTACAGAAGTGTCAGGGGATTCATCAGCCTCCCTGCAAGCCCTTAGATACGTTGCGTTTAGCATCACAATGCAGTGGCCCAGGTCACAGCTAGTCCAGTTGCACTCATGGCCCCATTCTAGAAAGATAAAGCCACAGCAAGAGATCGTTTCCAGAAAATGCTCGTATTTCCTCTATAAATGGAGGGCTCCAGCTTGTCAGTAAGATCTTTTTCAATGTTCAGTCATAAGAGAATCTGATTTTCTAAGGCCTAATTTGTCAGTCGTAAAATAACCTTGCAGATGAAGGTTTCTTATTTTCAGTTTGCTTCAATATAATGAATGTCTTAAAGATATCATGGTATTCAAAACTCCTTCCATCACAGGGCAGTAACAGTGATTTCTCGTCACAATAATTAATAATTAAAAAAGTTTAATTTATTGATAAGATTCCTCATCTAAGTATGATGCATGCTTATCCAAAATCAGGTATTAAATAGAAAAGAATCCAATTATCATTAGTGGGCTTTGAGACAAAGCTATTTGCACCTATTGTCAATATATCACCGTTTGAAAGGTAGAGCTCTTTTCATATCACAATTCATGACACAGCTGTTAAAAAAAACAATTGCTCTTGGAGTAGAAAATACATGTCAGCAAATGAACATAGACAGGTCTCATTTTCCTTAGAAATTTCTAAATCTTCAATGTTTCTACACAGTTGTGCAGCCATGATTTATGGGCTAGCGTTTCATAGCTCAAACACAGCGAGCTAAATGGATGCAAAGGAACATCTGGCTTTTCTTCATAAACTAACACCACTATTGCATAGGATGCATTCAGTTGTTGGGTTGCAACTCTGCTTTTCTGTTTTCATTTTCTTTTGAGATAACCATCTGTCATGTGGTGTGTCAGGCACATTTTTGGAAAAGTCACTGTCTTCTGCCTCACTGATCCCCAACTGAAACAGTTCGTAAGCCTAGCAACTAGGATGAGATACACTTGTGTTTTGTCTCAGCCCAGAGTAAGGCAAGGTGGGGAACCAAGAGAGAAGCAGAGGAGCTCTAAGGATAGCTCTTCAGGTCTGTGGTGCAGTGCCCATTGATTGGTGTAGAGCCACAAATGTCACCCTGGAGTGCAGAACCCACAAGGCTTCTTTGACGCTACAGTGGCCATTCAGTGGGTTGCCCTTCCTTTCCATAATGCATCCCCATAGACACAGGGGAGCTGGCATTGAGTGCTTGGGTGTTAGCTTGGAGAGGGACAATGGAAGCACAGAGATGTGGTAAATATTTTAGGTTTCTAATTCTTTCTGGCTCCAACCTCAGAACTTTGGTAAAGCTAATATAACCAACGACAGTTAAAACAAAAGCAAATTTGTTTGTTCAGGACCAGTTTTCAATTTTCAAGAAACACTGAACATGTAGAAATGCTATTAAGCCTCCCCGAAGATCTGAACACAGAAGTCAAATTGAATTTTATCTACAACCATTCTTCTACTTAACGCCCCTCCCTTCTCTCACTCGAAGGAGGAATTTTCAACTTCATGTTGTAGACCAACTATTGTGCTCCATCTCAGAGACAGAAAGTAAGAAATTATGCTGGAAGTCCCCTGGGTGAAAGGTAAGACATGAAATATCTGACAAAATACTATTATTCAATAGGAACATCACTATGTTCTCCTATTAACAGGAGTTTCAAAAAAATTGGAGAAAATGTATCTCCAGGGGGAGTACATTCCATTAACCTCACAGAGCATGGCAAAAGTTGTCTCAATTTTTAATCCCTAACTTTGAAGAAACATGGACATGAAAGCAGTAGCTAACTGTGTCCAATTCAGAACTAAAGCTAAACAAATGTCAATGGGGTTCAAGATGTTGCAATTTCCACTTCCCATTAGCCTGGCTGGTGAGGAGGATACATCTGCCCAAACTACAGTCTGACAACCTAAGCATTCCATTGTGGTTTAACTTTTCTTTTCCTGCATTCAGTAGACTAGCAGCATGACTATGGTCACACATTCCGTATGAAATAAGGCAATTTCCGTTCCTCTTATCTTTTTGCATATCACTCCAAAGTCACTCACTTCTGTTCAATATACCTGAACTCCTGCAGGTTTTCTTATGTAGACTTGCTTAGGTAGTTGCCCTGTCATCAAAATGTAATTCACACAGCATGTTCACCCATCCTTCCTGTTTTGTGCTCACCAAGCCTGTATTTGTGCAAGACATGCATAAAAATACCAAAACGCAAAATGCCTGAAGAAAATCTATTAAAAGTGGAGTTAGACGTATAAGTTAAAGTACCAGTTGCTTAGCTGGTTACATCAACACAGATTGTTTTATATATCACTGAAGTAAGTGCCAATAGATCCTAGCAAGCATACTGAGGTATAACTCTGGGTATCCTTCATGCCTCAGTTCTGTCTACTTGCAATGATGGCAGAAAGTGTAACGGTGTTCTTTGGGGGTGTTTGTTTGTTTGTTTGTTTAAGAAGCAGGAGACCTTGTTTTAGATTTTGGATTTCAAAATCACTTGCAGCATGTGTCTTGTCACATACTTGATGTCTCACACTTCATCATCTTGATCATGACTCTCCATAACCAAGTCTGCCTCGTCACAAAGTCATACTGTGAAGGGAACTGTCAAACCTGCTTACACCCAAGAGAAAGGGATGCAGTTCATGATATTACAGACATCATTGTCGTTGGAAAAAAATGGAAAATAATACAGTTGGCTGCCAGTGTGAATTGCTTTCAGGCGGTTAGGTTCATCCCTAATTAAGATGGCACCCCCAGCATGCAATCCTAATGAGCCCTCAGCAAAGGCATAATGAGTCCTAATTCTCATCTTGCATAGTTGCATTTCTCAAAGTGGGTTGGTTACAACAAGAGAGGCATATCAAGGGTCTTGCATTTGTTAAGTGAAGTGGGAGTCAGAATTAGATTAAATATTTGATTAGTTCATTTGTGCATCTGTTTTAAAAAAAAAAGTGTTGGAGTCAACTCAGCTGGTAAACTGGGGTATTTTTTGTTTGTGGGGGAATGTGGAAGATGGAAGTTTATCTTAATAGCATTGGAGTAGGCATACAGTATACATAACATGCAAGGCTTCCTTTAAGACTTGGGATTATTTAAAAGCAGACCTCAAAGCCCCGAGAAAACTAGACTTCCATCATCATTGCCTTGTAGTTAAGCAAGCTTTGTAACAAAGCTTCAGTGAGAAAAGTTGACAAAGTGGTATGAAAGTTAGGTCTTTCACAAGGATGCGTGGTCTAGGAGTTGTAGATCTAGGAGGAAGAACACCGGGCCTTCATTCCTAGCTGAACCACAGAAATGCTCTACTGACTTTAGAAAAGTTTACCTACTGCAAAGGGAATCAACTAAGTAAAAATACATCTGCAGTCTCAGTTGCTGTTTTCCATCCATAACACCAAGATAGATTCCTTGTCTCATGGGCATCTTGCGACAGCTGTTGTTTACAACATCCTTGAGCAAACTAAACTTTAGAAGTGTTAGTTAACACGGTATGGTTAACCACAGACAATGCTAAGGCACAAATGTTTTTCAGAACCTGTTTGGCTTATTTTTTCTAAACAAACAGTGATTTTGACTGATGAAGTAAAATGTTTCACTTTGAAACCTATTTTAGGCCTGCAGATGCTACTTTAGTATGAATAAATGATGAAATTAATATTTTTAAAGCTCTGTGGGTAGGAAATATAACAGAAAGTATACCTTCCCTGACAGTATCATGCCAGGTCACATAATGATACATACATCTACTTTACCTTATCATATAACAGGGGTGGTCATGTAGCACCAAGCAATATATCTTTAGAATGTAGTGTCCTCCAACATGTTAGCTCACAAGGAGATGGATTCATTTTGACAGGTATCCAGATTAACATCTCCTCAAGTCAACTCTTCTAGGAGTATCTAGATTACAGATAAAGTAAAAAGATTTGCCTTTGATTACGAAGTCTTGCCTGCTTCTGATCATCACTCATTAGAGTTTTATTATATGTACCAATGCTTTCAGCATTTGGGAGGAAAAACTTGCTGAAAAATAGGAAGGGTTAGATATTCAGCTAGTGTGAATCAGTGCTGAAGAAAGTGAGGCTGGCAAGGAAAGTTTTATTACTGAATGTATCTGTGGTGGTATGTGTAAAGGTACAGAGCCCAGCATAACGGGGTCTGGAACTGCATGGTAGCAAAAGCTGAAAATAAACTGGTTGATTCACAAGAAGAGGTTCCTCCTCTCCCCACCCCCAACCCCTGAGTGCCTCAGGAAGCTGTCAACACCACAAAGAGTTCCTAGCATTCACACTCCTCTGCTCTAACATAGATATGTGAGTACTGACTTTAAAAGCTCTCATATCTTCTGGTGCAACTTTTCTCTTGCAGGAGAGAAAAACTGATGCAACTCTTTCATCCCCATTTCCCCCCAGGCAACTGAATTTGTACATGCCTTTTGTTACTGTTAAGCATTGCCAGATACTAGCACAGACTCTTTCAGGAATTTGTGCTGATGTTAGAGCTGTTTGGGAATTTTCTGTGAACTTTTTTTTTTTTAAACTAGGAAATATTATCAAAACTAAACAAGTCATGAGAAAGTCGATTTTGTAAGGGAAGGTCATTTCTGATGAGTGTTACACAGTTGCAAAATTATCATCTTGTTTTGACATTTTCAAAATGAAATAGTTTATTTCCTTAGTCAAAATGACTCTTTGTTTTGAAATTAAGTGAATTTATGCCTAAACTAAAAGTTTAGTAAAAACACCAACACCACAGAGAAATACATTGGCTCAGTATGTTTTGAAATAGCAAAATGTAGGGTTTTTTTTTTTTTTTTCTTTTTTTTGGCTTGACACTAGCTAGGGAAAGTATTGCAACACAGAAGAAAACCCTCCTGTAACTATCAAAGTACTGTGCTATGCAGACATTGTTCTGTTCACAAGAAAAGCGTCAGACAGGAAAAATCAATGTCGAACTGATTAGAAATCTATTGCAACACACAGTGAGCCAAGAACTCAGAACCTTGTGAGATTGCAGCTAGGGCTGGGAGGATCTCAGAGGGTCCTCTAGCCTACCCCATATCCCAAAGGCAAGATCCAGTGTGCTTAACTAGTCATGAGAGATGTTTGCCTACCCTGTTCCTAAAAGGTAGCAGTGGATGGCAGTTCTCCAGGGTCCCCCACAGTGATTCTATTCCAGTCTTCAAATATCCCCAGCTCTACGTACATGGCTACCAGTAGAAGCCTGTAGCTTTCCCAGACCTTGGCATTAAAGACCAGCCTCAGAAACACTGAGGAAGCCTCAGAATTTATGCCAGATGGCTTCTGAATCTATACTCAATCATTTTGAGGTCTGGAAGGTCTTAAGAGCCATGCAATAGGTGCCAGAAAAGATCATGCATTGTTTTAGCACAGTTTATAAGACTCAACTGGCCCAAATGGCTTTAATTTGCCTTTGCCAGTAACAGGCATCCTTGTGGTGAATTAAACTCATTGAAAATGTCAGTGGGATAAGAAGCCACAGGACCATACCTATCTGTTACAACTAACTAGTGATGGAGGGCTAACTTCCCTCACCTAGTTGCGAAGACTGCTTGTTAGGACTGTACTCTTTTCCCCCTTGATTAAAGCCCTACTTTTTTCCATGGTCTGAGCAAGGATACCTCCATACACAGGCAAAATACATAACTGTCCAGGCACCGTCAGGTTGGGGAAGGGTTGAAAGGACTATTATAGAGTACTGAAGCAGCACAAGGGGAAAAGCCTTATCCTCTGCTTTGCCTAGACAGGATCACAAGAAAGCAGGAATAAGGCTGTTGCTGCTGCCAAGAGATTTTAAGTAGGGTAGCGGTTACTGCTAGCAGATGATATCCCATCCCAGCAGCAGTAATTGTCACTTGTGAGTTCTCTTCCTCCATTTCCCTAACAACAGCTGGAACAAACCTAATTTTTCCAAAACTCTCTGCATCTCAAGTTTATCTTATCCCCTGTTCCTTTCTATGACAGGAAGGATTTTGCCCTCCATTTTCAGGGCAACAGCATTCAGTTTTGCCTAAGAGGCGCTGAGAAAAACCTGCTCTGGGAGTAAAGGAGAAACACAGGGTAAACAACATTAACCATTTTCATTTTTATATCAGTTTCAAATAAACTTCAAAGACAAACGGTAATAACAACACCCTTTCTAAACAAATAAGTTACTGAATCACATCTCATGACAATAAAACTCTATAAATAATTAGAAGTATTTATCTGCAGCAAGCCATATAATCCTGTATGGTAGAAATGTTGCTGAACGTTATCATGTAGGTATCAAAACTTAGTAAGTTTCTCCGTGGACAGGGATCCAGTCCAAGGTAGACTTGAACTCCACTGAATGACTGAGGATGAAGGACAAAAAAAAAAAATCTACACTCTTTTGGAATCCCAAAGTTTAGAATAACAAACTTTGTTAGCACCCCCAAAAACTGGTTTCTCCCAGCTATAGGTTATAAAACCAATTTGAGAGTCACATAATTGTAATCTTAGTTATTCACAACAATTAACTGCTTTGTTTCCAGAAGTTATTTACTGTTTAAATGATAGGATTTATTACCAGATGAGAATATATTTATTTGCAAATAGAAAGGGGCAAAACCATAGCTGATTTTTGTTTTGGAAACTACATGGTTATTCTTATCTTGGTTTTGCCATCACAAATCCCAAGTTATTCAGGAATAGGCATGTGGCTAGTAAAACAACCAGAAATTTCTACTGCTTCCAGTTATTGCCTACTCATCTGTAAGTCTTTTTCCTCTTTTAAAGAATTTTTAGTTGTACTTTTAGGACTATAAGGTGAGTGAAAAATAAAATTACAGCCCTTGCATTACAATAACACAAACTGGAGGTTGAAGGAAAAAAAAAAAAAAAGGCACCAGCATTGCAGAAATGTATGTACAAAGAATAGAGCGTGTTTCTGTGCTGCCTATGACAAATACTGTCATCAATATTTCATTAGTTCCAGACTAGGAGAAATCAAGCAAGAGATTATTCCAATATATGATTAATTGCATGCAGAATTCAGTATCCCACTACAACTCCTCCGTTTATATCAAACTAATTGGACCAACTATTCACCTCCTAAGACTTGAGAGACTTTTAAAGCAGCTGTTAAATTTCCCAGCTGAGGCTCATAACCATCCTTCTCATAGCTCCACAGAAGTGGTCATTTGAGAGAGAACAAACCATGGCTCATATGGCACACAGGCACTATGAGCTCTTACCAGTCAGTATCACTTGCATAGCGCCACGCTTCTGCCAGGCTGAATCAACAAACCAAACCTGAACAGCAGAGTACAAGAAGCAACAACCCTTTGCGTCTCCAAATCTTTGGCCCTATGATAAGCGCAGCTTAACTATGCCTAAAGATCAGCATCTTCATTATCTAGGGAGGGGGTAAAGGACTAACAGGTGCTCTTCCCTATCTAAGTCTTTAAAGCAAAGTAAAACAAACTGGAAGTTTGTTTTACTGGCCAGGCTGGGAGAACATACGATGCCCAGAACACAAAAGCTATGTACTGCATGTCACTGCAGGAAAACACTAAGGTATATTTACATCCGACACAACACTAAACAGCTTGAAACTTAATTTATTCACTTATATTAAAAAAACACCTGCAAACAGTGCCACTGCTCCAGTACGTTCACCTTGCAACAGCACTGATAATGATGAACACCACGAAGTTTCAGTGGCAGCCTCTTCCCAAGCTAAGCAAGCTTTCAGAAGCTCAAAAGTTACTGTTGCAGGAGGAAAGATCAAAAGCCTTGTAAGCAGGTGTTTCAGCAGCTGTTCCTGTCCAATTTCTGCCCAAATAATTCACAGCTGGCGGTGAAAGGGGGGTGGTGCAGAAGCGGCTCTGAGAGCTCCTCAAAGTCTTAGTTTCTCTGACTCAGGCTCTTGGTTTGTTATGGAGGAAGTAGATTATTATTACATGACATTTTCTATGTAATAGCAAGAGGGAGAATTTTTCTGCTCACCGCCTGGTTAGCTAAAGACTCAGGGGCTAAACAGCTGTGCTGAATGGTTCTGAAAGTCATCTTTCTGTCTGGCCAAAATGCATAGGTACCCTTACCTCCATTCCCAGTGAGCCAAGTGCAAAAGTTGGGAACAAAACAGAAGGACCAAATCTCTACACAGTGCAGGGCATCATAGCTCAGTTGCAATTAAGATAGATCCATTGACCTCCTGATGCTTATTGTAATGGGGTGCTATAGCAATAAGTAAACATATGCTGAGTACCAAATTTTGCCTGCCGCTTGCTAATGTCTGCTAGCAAATTAGAAATGGCTCAGAAAACAGCCATACAGAATGGAAAATAAACCATCTAATGAAAGAATGAAACTTAGACTTTTCAGAGCAAAGGGCCATCTCATCATGGCTTGTATCGCATGGGTAGAAGATTTCTGATGACGAACTGCCACTTTATGCATAAAATCCAAAATGTGAAAACTGAAGCCATACAATTTAATAGAATTTTGCTGGAAAAAATGGGATCTGGTCAAACATTGCTTTCCTATTAAAAAAAAGTTTCATTTTGGTATAAACTTTGGAATATTTAAATTAAAAAATGAAATATTGATTTGAAATGAAATACTGAATTATTCCATTCCCAGCAATGTCAGTACCATTGAAAGTGCTAGGTAGAGATTTGCTACAATGAACTATCATTGAAAGCTTTGGCAAAAAGTTCTGATTTGACAAAGCTGCTTTTTCCAAAAGGAGACAAAAAAAAGTGTTAGAAAAATGATTAAGTCTGCTTTGTGACCTCTGGACTTGAGTCTTGCGCAGTTTTTGGCTGCAACTGAGGGAATGAAATATCATCTACTACCCTTTAGCAGGCAACATTTAAACAAAAATACACATCTATTTTTTTTTTCTTCCCTCTCAGTTTGTGCTCGAGCAAATTTAGTGCACCTGCAAAGAGTCAAGGGGACTGTCCTAGAAACTGACCTCCTTTCTCTAGAGAACAGTGTGAAATCAAAACAAAGCAGTGTTTGCTTCCTTTTTACTGTCCTGCCGGAGCAAATCAACCCTCACCTGGACAGACCATCTGGAGTGATGAAAAGATAGCTCCGTGTCCATACCCTTTCAACTTCTTGGTCTCTTTCCTGAAACAGTCAGTTTTTCGTTTCCTTCAAATGCAGAATGTTAAGTGCATGATAATTCAGGCAGTTTAAAACAAACAAGACAAGATGGCAAAAACCCAAGGGAACTGATAGTGAGGAGTGGTTTGCTGACCTAAGCAATTCTAAATTCAAGAATGACTCCAAAGGGGAGCCACCATAATGCAGCAGAGAAAACGCTAGGGTCAGGGATATGGATTCTGTCCTCAGAAGCACAATTTCCTAACTAAGCTACCTTAGCATTCCACTTAATCTCTGGGATTGAAATAATTGAACCACTTTTATAACACTAAGTAACTTTACATCTTATGCAATATTAATAAAAAATGTCAGATATTAGCCTGAGGTTAGCCCGACTTACTGTGGTATTTCTGCTCTTGGATTGCAACACACCTTTCACTGCAACTAACCAATTTCAGGCAAATAATTTCAGTGAATTCATTCTCAGTCAAAACGTTTACAAATGTTGCTCTCTTAACGGGCTAAAAAAGAAACTATGGTACACAAAGGCTCTCATATCTACTTCACACAGCGTATAAAAATCACCTTTGGATTTAAGCCTTGTGTGCAAAGAATTTATACATGGTATATAAAAATACACAAGTTCCTGGCACATTTGTGTATTTGGAAGAGCTGAGAGGATTTTATGATTCTAGCTCAGTGATATACAGCACAGCAGTGCTTGAGGAGTTATTTTGTGCTTTGTAAACAAGATAAATATCCATCCTTGAATCATTTTGAGAGACATAAACATATAATTCAAATATTTCAATAGCTAAAATATCCTGCAGTAATGAGGGCTTGGGATACATTTGCTCACAGGTACGTGCAGATTTTCTAGAGGAACAAAGGCAACTGTAGTCTCTGCTCCTGCTTTCCTAGTTACTGCTACTGAGCGTGCAATGGCAATTGACAGTGTTAAAAAAAAAGCAGCCTCTTCCTGCTCTAATTTTGTCTTCCAGCTTCACCACTAGAACCAGCTCATCTCACAAAGTAGCACAGACTTTCTCCTTTTCAAATATGGAGGGATACGGCTGAAATAGGTCCATACTCTTAACCATACCCTCATAGTGAAAGTAATACCAGATAGAGGCAAGAGTTAGTTCAAGGCAAAAGCTGTACTCTCCCTCTCCTTCCCCAGCAACCAATGAAAATAACTCAGCATCTTTTACCCTTCTCCCAAATCAGTTCTTGTTGTGCTTAAAATTAATCTTGCTGAATTGACTTCACTGCTGAACAGTAATGTTAGGAGTACATATGGCTAAATTATGAACACATACATAAAGACTGAGGCTGTCATTCAGCCTGCATCTATACTGGTCTTGGCCAAGAAGCCAGCACACTCCAATACCATTTCCCAATAGGCTAGAATAAACAAATCCACAGAGTTTTGTGCCAACTGTGAGAGGCCAAGCATTTTCAGCATTCTGGACCTTATCTTTAAATTCATGCCTTCACAGGGCACGGACACTCATTATAAATGTATAAAGGCCTCTGAGATCCTTAGAAGAAAGATCAACAGCTGTGACAGTATGATTATTATTACAAATGCATTGCAGTTTGACAGTGCTGTATCTAGTCAAAGTGAAGAAGAGCCATCTAATAGGCAACTATATGATGACCTGAGGCATAGCATGAGTTACCTGTCAAATTTTAAGAAGTGCTGGCTACCTGCACCTCATGCCGGTTATCTCTTGGGACTTGGCCCCATTTTTAAGGTGTATGGGACTTTCGGGGTTGAGCAATGAGAACAGGGTCAAATGAGGCTGAGAGTGAGACTAGAGCAGTGTGCAGAGAAACGCAGAGCCTGGCAGAGCTACGGACAGCTGTAACAACCCTTTTTCTTCTATAAACCCTGCTTAGGGCCTGCTTTGTTACAGTTCTCAGGGAGTACAAATCTGCACAGCTACTATAGCTGGCACTAGCTGCCGTATAGTGAAAGGGTTGTTTGGTGTTAAACTAGGTATCTTATTCCAGTTTATACAAATGAAACATGATGATGGATTAAAAAAAAGATACTTGACATCAGCCACACTAAATCCAAAGATAAAATATTGCCAGATTTAAGCCTCAGCCTTGCAATTAGATCTACCTAGCCAGAAAGGCCTCTTGCAGAATCCAGCGATGGTATTAGAGTTTTCTTCTGAAACCAGCCCCTCCCCCTAAGACATGTGCTATCAATATTAGAAAACACAGCTTCATACCAGCCTGCCTTTTTTTATTCACATGAGTTTTACCTATGTGAAAGCAGGTGATCTGTGGCCAGTCACTTCACTCTCAAGTTCAGTCCTCCTGGAGTTTTATCCTAAGGGAGTTGTTCACAGACCAGTCCAGCCTTGGCTTCCCGCATTCTTCCCCAGTAAGCTAACGGAGCCCTAGCTGACTTCACTTTTTGAACAAAAGAGTAAGGGGAGGGATGCAAGCAGGGCAGTGTCTTCAGCTTCCGAAAAGCTGATCCCAGTGCTCTCTGCAAGTGAATTGTCTTGACTCCTTTAGACAAGATCACCAAGTGGGAGGCTGCTGGGTAAAAGGTGCTATGAGCTTTGTGGCAGCTTGTCTCTTTCTGTTGCAGAGATCCTGGTGCAGGAGAAGGCTTCATCCAGTCCCTTACCACCACCCATGCTGAAACACAAACATGTGGTGAGTATAATCTTACAGTTAACTCTTAACACTGTGCAAGTCCAATCACAATGCCATACTGAATCTCATCTCTTTGATGCTCTTGCTCTTAATATACAGTCCTTTGATTTGAACTTGCCCTTACCTGTGTGACAAAATTCTGGGTACAGTTCTATCAGTCAGAATCCACGGGTCTCCCAAGGTGATCACAAAGTCTTCTTATATAAACCTTCTCTAGACATTTATTTTTCCCCTCATACTCAATACCTTGAAGTCATCCACAGTCAGCATCTGCTGCTGCCATAGTAACTGCAGCACAAGAATGGTGGGGGCAGCATTACAAGCTTCCACCTTACTGCATCTGGATTTTAAAATACCATGCACAATTATTAACTGCCTCCCCTGGACATTTCCTTCATTTATTTTGCTCAGGCAAGCAGGCCTTGCAAACCAGAGGTTGAGTAGCCTCAGCAGCACCAAATGGTCAATGATTTATTAAGTCAAGCTGTAGCCACAGTAATGCTCACCAGGTGGCTAATAAACAGTCTTTGTGAAATAGAACTGAGAAAAGAAAAGAAGAAAAAAAAAGAAAAGAAAAGAATCAGGGCCTTTTCTTGGGATAGTTTCAAAAACTTTAAATATGCACCAGAGCAGGCACACATTTTTTTTTTTTAAATAGTGTGATGTGTGTTTTGAATGTTAAACAGACATAAACTTGGCATTTTCTAAGTCAGTAGAATTCCACAGTGAAGGAGGGAGAATATATTAATGTAGAATTAGTCTCCCCTCTTGTAGAATGGAGTTTAAATCTCATAGTGGAATGGTCTTATAGAATAAATTGCAGGTATAATCCAAAAGACCAAAAAGGGCTTTGATCATACTTCAGTATGGTTCCCAAGCTACAGTGAGACAAGGTAACTGCAAGGCTGAATAATGCTGCAGCCAAAACACTGGAAGAAGTGAAACAAAGATATGCCTTCTTTTTTTCTATGCTAAACACGGTGGAGGCTGCCATGAGAACATGCTCCAAAAACTCTTAAACTGTGAGCTGAGATAAGGAAGTGTGCTCTGGACTGAACAAAATAAAAATATGTTAACAATAAGAAAATAGTCTTTTTAGAAAGGTCATCTCTCTTGGGTAGATAAAGAGCTTAGACAAGGTAGTTCTGATAGCTTCGTAAGACTGTGGCTGATCCCAAATATTTAAATTTTGATGCTTAAAAACGTTTTTATGTAGAACTTGAACAAAATGCAAGATTTCATGTTTTATTGCTCTGGGAGAGTTTAAGTTTTTCCAGCAGCTGTAAACTTGAGGAAAAAATCTTTTGTTGAAAGTTAATTGATAAAAGAATAGTAAAATAAGTAAAAGTTAAAGGTAATAAAGAAAAGAGAAGAACATATTGATAGAAAACAACAGACATTGAAAAGTGACAAGAATTTTGATCCCAGAAATATATCTGGCTACATACTTTATTTAAAGGAGTAAGATAATTTGTTCTACAAACATTACCTTTTTCTTGTATATTCTGCATTTTAGTGATACCTTGCATTGTCACTAATGTTTCTATACCCACACTGTTGTTAGCTAGTGATCTGGTCAGCGTGAATCAGCCCGTGACAAACCATTTGAGAACAGACAGCACCCTCTTTAGATAGCATCTAGATTTACAGTCCTGTTTTTGTCCATAAGCCAGGCTCTTTGGTGAGGCCCAAGAGATCATTTGTATAAATAACAGGAAGGGAGATAGTTTCAGCATATTCAGCTATAGCATATTTCCATTGCCAACCGTCTCTCAATTTATTATGTTGTTTGCCAATCAGCAGTAGGAGAAAACGTAATGACTATCCTGTTATCATCTGTGTATTATACATTATATAGTCTGCACAAGGCATTTCCTGTAGACCAAGACCCAGCAGTACTATGGCATTTCAAAGCAGCACGTACAGAAAGCATGTTTGATTACAATCAGCTAAGGGTCTCTTACAGAGTCTATAAATAGGTCACTTACTAAATTTGCCGATGTATGAAGTCGGCAAGCTCTACAGTAAGCCACACATATACTGTCAAACCCCAATACACTTTTATTACCTCTTCAGCACAAAAGGTCCTGCTTTCTCTCTCCAACCACTGGGATTACTTCATCAGATTTCCTCTGGTTGTATAGTTCCTTAACAAGGAGCAAAACCTGAGCTCAAAAATAAACAAAACCTCTGGCCTCAGAAGCCTACAATCTAAGACTCTGGTCCAAGAACATGTGGTTAAGACTGTTCATACTCTGGAAAGTATTTAGGCATGTGCTGAAGCCTGACTGATCTCAATTAGATTCAAATATATTTAAAATGCTCTATTTGAATAGAAACAAGCAGAACTTCAAATTAGCACATCCTTCGACCTTCAGGGTGGCCTACATACTTCAGAAAGGACCCACAAATGTACTGGGATCAACTCATTTGAAGATCGTGCTGGAACAAAATCTTAAGCAGCGTCAAAACAATTAGGCTGATTTTCCTATCAGCCTCTCCTCTATTTTTTACGTAATAGCACTGATGCCGTATTAGTCACTGCAAATATATTATTTATGAAAGGTGACAGATCAACATATTGTAGTAGGAGCAGGTCTTCAGAGAGGGTTTATGGGGATAGGTAGTGAATTCTGTGTGCATGCTGAGGGTATAAACTCCGATGCACAGAGTTTAGTAACGCTGAAGTACGTATAAATAAAAAGCACTGCCCACATCAGAATGACTTTCTTTTCTGGCCTCCACCCTCAGTTGTCAGAGAAATGATACCTCTCACTGAAGTGCCAAGAAATGACACTGCGGGCCCCCAATTTCAAATAAAGAATACTATCAAGTAACCTGGCTCTCTTTTGAAATTTATGACGCATGGTTAAACAGTGCTGCCTTCTGCCCCTGCTAGTCAAATTTCACAGAAATGGGTTGTCACAGCTGACAACATTTCTTTTGAGAAATGGCCTCTTTTCTACTGAAACACCCAAATTACCAGTCCCAGTGGAGACCATAGCATCACCCTGGAGATGCGAGACCATCAGGATAAATAACCAGACAGAAGGACACTCATCTTAATTCCCAGGCAGTGCTCTGTCATCTTCTCAAACTTCCTAATCCTAGGAGATTTAAAGTACTAACTAGATAAACTATAAAAGATGGCAAGAAATGATCTACAGTGACTTGTGCATCTTTCTCTAACCATAAATAACTTTATATTTCATTTCTGGCAGCACGACAAAGCAAAGAGGTAATGAGCCATTATGGAAAACCCATCTGTTGCTCATAAGGAGAAAGGCTTTGCGCTGGTAGATTTATAGAGGAAAAATTTCAGTGCAAGTCCCCTTATTGTTAATGAGAATTGCACATCTAATTGCCCATGCTGAAAATGTACCCCATTATGTTTCTTCGCTGTCTAGATGGCTATTGTGTGCTTCAGCAACAAGACAAAAATATTATCAAAAGAAAATCCAGTGCTCAAGTGACAGTAGCAGTCAGATGATGGGGGAAGGGAACATGAAACAAAATAGGAGAGGCTGGGAGAAGGAGAACCAGAACACACTGTTCAAAATTTCTGATAATGCAACAAGCAAAAACATGGAGAGAGGACCCACCCCCCCCCCCGAGAGGGGCCAAATTATCCTGTCTACACCAACTCAACAGGGCTTTCAGGTGTTTCCAGAGCGCTGGAGAAATGTCTGCCTTTCAGTCTTGAACCCTCTGGCAATGCCTTCCAACTCACTTTTTGCCTATGATATATTTAGCCCATGCAGGCACTGGGTCCCACCTACCAGTTCTGCATAGGGGCTTTGCCTAGGCCCAGCATTCATTATCTTTCAGCACCTCATAGCAACCAGAGGTGGGTAAGGGAGAAGGAACCCGCGCCAGCGGTTCTACCCAGACCTTGGGACCGTCAGCCCTCTCCATCGTCCTCCATGCCTTTCTCTACTCATACTTGGCAGTGCCACAGGGCAAAACAGCAAGTGCCCAAGCCCAGAGGCTTGGCCCTGTGGACACCTGAACAAATAGCCCGTTTCCACTACCTGGTCTTTCAGTCTCAGAGACACTGACATACTCTGTGATTTCCCACCACCATCTCCCTAGCATGGGATCTGTGGTCTAAATGAGTTATTCCTTGAGGCAACCAAAAGGCCCACTCTGAAATCATGAGAATTCACCAGTAATGAGGAACATGAGATAGGTAGGAGGAGAAGAGTGAGGAAGCAACGGTAACTGGTTTCTTCTTAGTTTCATATTTGTGCGGAGGACTGGTAATGATCACGGGAAGCGGAAACATGGAAGTGATAGCCCTCCCTCAGAGATGTGAATAAAATAAATAAACCACACACAGACAAAACTTATTTCACCAGGTACCACACACTTTACTCCTAGCAAGAGCAAACAAAGGTTACTGCTATTCAGGACAAATTAACTTTGCCCTCCTCTTTCACAGAAGAGTGTGCAAGGAACAGGCCCTCCATGAAGTAGAAATGACATTCCCTATACTATCCCTGAAACACAGTCACACCTGGAATACACAAAATAGTAATACCAACAGTCTGTGAAGAAAGTTTGCTGAATCTAACAAACTGCAGAAGAACTATAAGTAGTTGGGATGTAGTTAGAGTCTGGGCACATGATTATGTTTGACACAAACTACCAGGAAGGTCTTCATGTGCCATTAGCGGCAACATTCTCCTTCTTAATTTTCTCGTCAAGAACAGCTTCAGAAATAGTGGGCTCTCTAAAAGAATTGCTCATTGATTCAGTACTACTTTAGCTGGATGATTGCAATGTCATCTTTGAAGGTCCTCTGTCCAAGTATTAATTCAGGCTACTCTTTTGGTGATAAGAATTGAGTCTGGTGTGCTACAAGCAGTGAATTTAGAAGCACTAGTGCACTTAACTGGGTGAGGAGCAAAGAGAGTCACTAGTGGAGAAGTTCTCCAGGCTGAATTAAGGATTCTTCAGTTAAAGGAATATACTCTGTCAGCCTGTGAAGACTAACATGATATTTCGGAAGACCATATGAGAGCTGCAGCTTTGGGATACAGCATTGAAGGAGACGCCATAGAGAATGAAAAGAGTTATTTCAGTTTTATTTCTCAGCCCATGTATACTTACGCATACCTAAAACCACGCACAAGCCCTGGATTTGTAAAAGCTGGATTTCACTTCAGAAACCTTTTTCTGGGATGTGGTTTAAGATTGAATGAGATGAGGAAAGTTTGGGCCAGCATAAAGAGACAGAAGCAAAAGGAAAGTTAGAAAGAAAATCCAAAAGCAACACAATACAATTCAACAGAAACCACCTCTGGTGCTGTAAAGCACCAGAAAAGGAGGAGGAAGCAATATCCCAAAAGCGTGTATAATATATAACAAAGTGCCTTAAAGGACAAAAAAATAACTTTGAGAAAAATGGAGGAAAACAAAAGACACATGCTGAGCTGTGATCTGGCAGAGCTCTGTGTCAGCAGATTTCAAATGGGGACCAGAAGGAAGTCTGGCACACACTTTACATAGCATCTTGCAGAGCTCCCATGCACAGAGAGGAAGCGCACCTTTTCCTAAAGGCACAAAGCATGCATTTATTTTGGTGCTGTAGAAGAAAAGGTGGGGTAAGCATACGTTTAGGTAACAATCTAGCTGTAGGGTAGACCATGACTAGAGAGCAATGCTTGTTCTTCAGTGGCCAGGGTACAAAGCTATGTGAAATTTCCCTTTCCTTCCTGTATTAGTATACCTGTACAATGTCACCATACTGCCTGGCCCTACAAAAGACCTTGGAAAGAAACACTCTGCCTGGAAAATTCTGTGTTTGCACATAGCACATCCATTTTCCTACTTATTTAGGTTTATATCACATCTAAATTTATGTGCCAGAACAGTTATATGACTCAGCAAAAATCTTTTGAATAAATAAGTATAGGAGCATGAAAGACTATCCCAGAACAGAGAATGCCATTTAAGAGCTGCTTTAAGAATTCCTTCTAGTATAAACCATATTGTCAGTAGCAGAATTTGCCAGTAGCAGAATTTGCTGGTACAGTTACATTGGTAGAACTACAACAGCAAACCCCTTTAACGAGGCTTTACTGCACCAGTACAAGGCTAAAATTTGTTTTTCCTCAGAAGACCTCCTCTCTTTCCTTGCACATCTCTCTGACTAGGTTCAATTGCTGTCTCCCTGGGGACTTGCCGTCTGAACAGCTTTTTTTGATCTCTACAGGCCTTGAAAGCAGTGTGATCAAATGGATGATTGAGGGGACTTGACAGGTACGCAGCTGTGTGCTACAGCTCCACTGCCCCCTGACTTCTGAGCTCATCTGTCTCTCTTGTCTAACAGCACACAGACAGGAGGTAACAGCAGATTAAAGACATATTACACTTACTGAATTACACAGGACAAAGGAAGATATCAGCTGAGGACAGAGATAATACACCCAAGTAATAAAGTAGACAAATTCTGTAAGTCCCTTTTTTCTGATTAACCTCTCAGACTCCTCCTTCCCTCTTCCCCCTAAGGGATCTTCTCCAGATTTGTATAGGTATTCTTGTTCAGGTTTTGGCAACCTTGGGTTCTTCAGTTCAAGGCTAAACTGATTAGTTCCTTATTTAAAAACAAACAAAAAACCCCAAATTTGTAGCTAATAACTCTTCCACAAACAGCATGGTTATCTGTTCACAAATATAAAAAAATCAACATCTGAAAAAGAAAATGTATTTTCCTCAAGAGCTACTTAAGCTATATCTATGGTGAAGAATCATCCAGAGAGACTTCCGGAATTAAACAAGCTGACTCAGGTACCACATACAATTTAAGCACATGAGCATAAAGCTCAGCACGGGCTAATTTAGTCTACATTGGAGCACCCATGCAGGCCTATTCTAACTGCCAAATGTTCAAAACCAGTTTTCCTGGGACAGTTTTGAGAAGACACTGTAGCTCTTCAGCTGCCTGAGGAAAGGGAATGAAGAACTGCACATACCTTATCAGGAAATTTACATCAAGTTAGTATTTACAAAAGTTTAAAAGCTGTCTGGGGCTCCAGACTGCTGGTTTGTATTTCAGCTTCCATTTTGAATGCTACTCCTGCAGGGTTTAAGATTGCCTTGGATTTAGGATAGCCAGACTGTGAAATTCAACATGGAAGAAATAAAACAGACAGGAATCTGTACCTTGAGAGTGATTTCAAAAGATACAGATTTCTCGAGGAAACAGAGAAATTAATAAGCCTAAAATTTGTTAATTTATATGGTTGAGTGCAGTAGACACGTTCTGGGTTGCATAGCACCGTTATGCCTGCATAACCAGTTGCGGGACTATATACGCAACATGGCTACCGAGATCTAGCAAGCTGTAACGTTCATGGACTCCACAGGCTCGGTCAGTACAGCAAACAGGCAGGCACCCTCTAGGGTCACTTCAGAACAGGGAGGCTGATGGTTCTAAGAGTGTCCTCTTGTGCTATCAAAAGCAGATGATTAGTTTCTTCCATACCCTTGATACCTAGCTGAAACACATCAGCTTCTGGTGGGCCAGCTTGTGAAAACCCATTTCTTATATTTCCAACAATATCTTCAGCGGGTTGCATTTGTGAGATTTGAGAATTGTCGCAAAAAACAGAGCAAAACAAAAAACTTCACACTCCTCCTTTCCCCCTCCAAAACATGCAACTCTGTCTCCTTCCTAAAATGCATAGTGAAAAGGCACCCACTTGATTTCATTTTGTGGGTGGTGTTTCTGTGATAAGCTGACAGTCACATTACTTAAACTACCCCACAGCGAGAGTGGTGTGCTCAAATGTTCCTGATGAAAATTCAGAAAAATAATGAATTTGTAAAGCATTTCATCTCACTTTACCCAAGGGGGGGGGAGAGGGTATCTTTATGTAACCAAACAAATTTGGATTAGTCTTCTGTTTGAAATTCCATCTCTCTACTGCAAAACATTAGAAAATCTCAGAAGCCAGGTGATTTTAATTTGATGGCATAAAGCTCAAATTCAACAGGCAAGAAACAGATCCATAGAGAAAGCACAACATTATTTGGACCTGACTGCACAAATCTGGTTACTGCACTGCACGCTCCAGTAATGGCTGATACATCCCCAGCGTTACTTTCTGCTCATTGATTTGACTAAACATTCTGTGGGCTAGAACCAGTTAGCGTACACAATACTGGTTAATATGTCATAGACATGTATTTACTAGCTTGAAAGAAACTATGTTGTTAAACCTCTCTACTTTTGATACCCAAAGATTTTAATTAAGTGGTGTCACAACAGGGTGTGCATTAACAGACTATTGGCACATGCCTTTGGTGCATTGTGAAGCACTGGACCAGAGACCAATTACCTTCTACCACCCATGCAGTACAACAGCAGCCCATTAACGCACACCCTGGTGTGGCCTGTTTCAATTAAAGTATATTTGTAAAACTATGAAAGGGCGGTCAGTGTTGAACCACTGAGGAAGTCAGATGTTTCTAGGCTGGGATCCTGCTGATTATTCAAACTTTTACAAATGTACACACTGACATTCAGTACACAAATTGCCTAGCTTACTTCATTAAACTGTGTAGTAAGAAATGAGGCTATTAACAGTAGAGAACATTATTTCCATCCGAACTTAGAGCATGTGAGAAGGAAGTGCTGGTGTCAGCAGTTTTGCTGTCTCCACTATCCCAAAGGACGTTCAGTTTCCAGAATCTGGCAGACACAACACTGAGGAGAAATAAGTTCTGCTCACCCCGCCACAGGGTTTATCCATGGGAGGAAAGGCTAGAGCTCATCCAACTATGTAGCACAGTTAAAATTTACTAGGAACGTAACATCCTTTCTTTCTTTTTTGTTTTCATTACAAAACTATTTATCACAGAATGGTTTGGCTCATGCCTAACTTTCTACTCCCATAAAGCCTGCATGCACAACTATAGAAAAAGTCACACATACATTCAGCAAAATATATTCACTCTTGGTAAAGTATATTTTAACTAAAAAGTCCAACATGCGCTTTCGGCAAGTCTTGTTTCCTCAATGGCTTCCATTTATGTCAGTGGTTGTTTAAGGGAAGCATGATCTCTTCTGAAGTGTTCATACAGGCCCAAACACAAAGTCTCCTACTTCTAATGGGGTGATTCCAGTTACTCTAATGCAAATCACAGATGTATGTGTATATATTAACATATATAAATATACACATACAAAGCATGAATCTGTGGCCAATTAGCAGAGTATTATCACATGCTACAGAAGGAGAGTGCAAAGTTGCATATGTTTTTGAGCATTTCTGTTCAAGCTAACTTGATGAGCAACAATGACAAAGGCCAAGACAATATGAGGTGCAGAGCACACAAAATAAGGTGGTGGAAGCTCCCCAGCCTGATTCTCATTCTATGACCATAGAAATCAATCTATCCTAACACGTTAGGAACAGGTACTTTGAAACTACCAGGAAGCTATCCCCCAAAATACAGGGCTGAACAAATACAGTGGAGGCATTACATGTGTGCTGAGCCACACCCTATTTTACAGTAAATGCAGCTAAGAGTAAGCCGTGAGCTGAAAGACGAGATGGTGGATTATAAATAGTTGGCAACTGCAAGTTAGAGAAGGAGAAGAACTAGTTGAAGAGGTAAAAGGGCTTATAACTAGTACATAACTAGCAATGAAGCCAAGCAAGTGACCTTCCAGCTGACTGCAAAGCAATGTCTCTTAAGGGGACAACAGTGCAGAAACACCCTGTAGGAATTTATGGCAGCTTTACCAACCAGGATATTGAAACTGCTCAAAGCCCTAAGAAGTGATGTTCTGTAGGGGGAAACTAGCACTGGTAGGAGGATGAAACGGATGGCGCAGGGCTTCTTTTCCTTCTTCATTTCTTATGTTTCTAAATGACTCATCAGCCCAGACAAGTAATGAAGTGGAGTCATACATACCAGCTACTTCTTCCCAAGTCTCAAAGGTATAGCTGGATAAATCTGTGGTACAGCTAGTTTAGTTACACGGGCAGCATCATAGCCTCTAGAGATTTTAACTGCGTTATTGTATGTAGCAATATGATTTGCCTTCACATTCCAGGATCCACCTGAGCCAAGTCAGAAGCGAAAAGTGAGCAAAGTGATAAAGACACACAGCAAAATGACAACATACTGTCCCTCCTATTTTTTTTTTTTCCTTTCCTCAGGGTATGGTCCAATATGTCTAAAGCAGAAGTCATCTCAGGTCAAATATTTTTCCTTCTTTCTTGCTGTAACAATGGATTTTGCCAGTTCTAATTTCAAAGAAACTGTAACATCTTCTGATCTTCAGTAAGTATTTAAGCGAATAGAGTTCCTGTTGAATGCTGATCAGTACAACAGATTACTGTGAATCAAATTTTCCTTCTGCAGTTTCCCCTTGGGCTGAACGCTATGAATATTTTCAACTCTGTATTAAGAAACTCTCAATGCAGACAATATCCTGCCAGAGTGATCGACATGGTTGAAATATTGACACTTAGATACTGAGTTCTAATCAAACCTGGTTTGAATTTCATTTGATATTCACATTTGAGCTGATGGCCCTATTCCTTCCTCTACCAGTTCTCCCAGCCTCTTTTCTGTTCTTATAGATTAGATTTCCCAATGTCTTACATTTCTTCTCTACTACATTAAATAGAATGACCTGTAGAATTGCCAGATTCAGTTAAGAATCGAGTTCCATATTCTCTTTGTTCTAGATGAAGTGATAAAAGTGATAACGTTATCTTCAATCTCTCTTTAGGTAAGTAACCTATCAAATTATTCATCAAATATCTATAAACTGTGTATACATAAGTATAAATGTAATATATAAATATACTATACTTATGTATATAAACAAATATAGCCGGCATATATGTATGTATATCAAACAATTACTACAAAATGTATTGGAGTCTTCTCACTCAATTTCTCTTTCTTCTAAGGACGAGGCTGACTATGAATACTACATTCTGGATGTAGCAGATTCTCTCAGAAAACACTACAACCCATTGCGTTCTTCAAAATGCTTTCCTGGAAGTATTGTATGACTGAAGTTCTGATCAGAGAAATCTCTAAACTTGCTTCAGAACGTATAATAGAATTTTAATTCAGATTTTACCATGTAGAAATGCCTCTTGTCTTTGTCCCAAGGACACGAGGGGGAGCACCACAGAAGCTGCATGGATTTTGGTTAGGTTCTAAGCTAATTTACTGCAGGAATTTCCTTGTTTGCATTAGCTATGCTGAGGTTCTGAAGACTCAGAATAAGCCCTCTTGCTTCCCTATCCCACCATTAATTTCACAGTGACGTTGTTCCTTTACTGTTGCTGCCTATTTGTCTTGCCTTTATCTAGAGCTTGGAGCGAAAACAAGAAATGAGGACAAATCTTCCCTCATGAAAACAGATCAGATAATCAGTTACGTGAATTGGTCTGATACCTTATGAATCAGTGGAACTGCACCGATTCATTTACATCAGCTGAAGCTCTAGCCCCGGAAAAGGGAAGTTCGTATGAAGTCAATTCTCCTTCCTCTTTTCAGCTCAAGTTCTCTGATTAGAAGGCAATGCCTGAATGCCACACTTCCTGTCTCAATTCTGAGGAGTCCGTTCCATCCAATGGTTCCAAACTTCTGAACACTGGTATCTACTAACAAAGCATCAGTATGGGCTGGACTAGACCAATATTTGGATTGAACAAGGTGTAGAACATTAAAAATTTAACTCAGAATAATATTTGGTGGAATTTAATAATTATTTATCCTGTATATTTTTTAATTACAACACATTGCTGTTATAGTTAAGATTTAAAGCTGTACAACTCTTATTCAAAGTAATAATAAAAACTGTACAATCTTTGTTGAAGGTTAACAATACCTTATCCCACCAGAAGAAACTGAATAAATTTATTTGCTCTGACAATAGGTTTCTTTTGAGGGTGAATCAAGGTATTTGTTTCTGGCTCACAGTAAACATATTTGATTGAACGCTGCATGTACAGCCTTCTGCAAATATTCAGTTGAACATTTGCAGATAGCTGCTTCATTTATAATGTTCTTCTGTTTGCTTTCTGCAAAGTTTTGTATGATCAAGAGCTGTTAACATAGGGAAAGCAAGTAAAATATCCCCACAAAGATAATTAAGTGTTCTTTCCATAAGCATTTGTGTGAATAACACGAAGAGAAGATTTTGCGAAAATCTGCATCAAGTCATATCATGTGTGGAATATTAGTAATTTTAAAGATGGGAAGGCTTTTGGAGTGATTCCATTTCTAATGCCTCCTAAAACTTGCAAAACAAGACAAGAGAAATAAAGCATAATTTAATCTCCTAAATATCATTTTCCAGTACGACCTAGGTTAATCCTTTGAATCTCTCCTAACAAAAGTTTGTTGTTAACAACCCAAATTATTAGGTGTTAATATTTAATTTTTTTTTTCAAGACAATACATGATAAAAGTTGAATTAGTTCTTCATAGTTCAAAGACTACCTGGTAAAAGTTAATACCGCATAAAGTGATATAATGGCCCTCATGGCAGAAAAGGGGTATAAAGGCCTTATTGATAAAAAGGCCTTACTGTACCAGCCCGTGTTGAAAAAAATTAGTCTTTCATTAGGCATGCCTGTTCTCAGCTGCTAATAATTGATTGCTTGCTTTAAGTCAGCAGTTAGCTGCTATACTGCAGCCATACAAAGTTGAAGCCCTTGTGCTAACAAATACGGGAAGTTTTTTAAGTTCAAGTATTACCTATTGTTAAAAGTTTATTTAAAGTATTAGGAAAAATACAGAGTTCCTCTATTATTTTCCACGTATTGTGTTGACAGCACTGATACAACTCATGAAAGATTTGTAGATTTGGTCTACTAGCTCATGATTTTATTTTAATTCTTCACTTTTTTTTTTTTTTTTTTTGCACATCCTAGTAAAAAGGCAGGGAGCGCTAGATTTCCATGCGTGTTTTGAAACAGCAGCTCATGGGGCTGATCAGCAGTTGGATTGATTTATGTTTTAATTTTATGGATGATATCACACAATTATCTCCAGATGGAATAATCGGGATGAAGCATTGCCAAAGAACATTAGACACTAAAGAAGTCAGCCAATGCAATCCATTCAGTACTGTAATTATTTTTGTTTTGGCTTCAGACATTTGCACAGAGGTACAAACTCTTTCTGGTAGGGCCTGATTCAATATCTATCTGAACAGAGATTTTGATAGACTTCAACACATATGGCTCAACAACCCTGCAACCCTCCATTGCCTCCTCACCTTCACCTACTGAATATCTCAAAGATCTCTTCTCTGTATTGCCTTTCTCTTCTCTTTCCATCCTTCCCTCCCCCACCTTGCATTTTTTCCTTCCCAGCACTTCGCAGTGGATATTTGGACTCATCATTTGTGGTTTATTAAGCACAGACAAATGAAGTCAAAGTTGTTCAGCTTGGGTAAACCAGAAAAATATTAATTTTTATAACAATCTATACAGTTCTGATTTGTATTCATTTGTTGGCTGGGTGAATGATAACAAGACTGATCACTTCAGGTTTCTAAGTGTGGAGCTCAACCAAACATTTCTTTCTAGATTAAATACGACACGCCAAAGGGATAGACATAATTCTGTCTTTTTCCTGGGAGAAAAAATACATTGTCTTACTGAACAGGCCTGCTTTACTGAGTGCCCAACATTTCTAGGAATACAATTAGCTTTCTAGGAGTGCATTTTCAAAAAGGACCTGCCTCAGCTAAGTGCAGAAACACCATTCCAAATCCTCAAAATGTATTTAAAAACTTAAATTAAGGCTGAAAATGGATTTTGAAACATAACTATAGGCTTCAGGGTATGACTATTTTGGCTGTATCCCTAATGCAGAGCCCAAATAAGCCCCACAGAAGACCACAACAGATGATCCTCTTCCATGTCTTACATGCCCACATTGCTTAAAGCACTGCCATAGAGCTAACTCCGGAACTGGAAGCAGTGCAGTGACGCCAGTGCAACTTGCTGAAAGATAGGGATAATTACCATTGCTTCAGAGTTGTACCAGGGCGTTATAATGCTTTCAGGTTGAAAGCCTTTTTTCATGGTGCTATACATCATCCTATAGACCCATCCGGAGCTAGATCAAATATCTTGCACAAGTCAATCTGAGCTGCCTGCAGATCTGAACGACTCACCTTCTCTCCATCATCTGCTCATGCTATATTAAGGGTATTTATTTATTATTTCATATTTATGCCTTGCAGAACAAGGTATGAAAATCTATGCAATTTAATGACCCATGGATATCTATTACTTGTTTTTGTGGTAGAGTTGTGCAATGAACCTTCCATGCTTCAAGAACCTGAGATAAAATTCCTGAGGCTCACAGCTTTCTGCTAGATTTTGGATCAGCTGCTGTAATTTTATCAGCATTAATTCTTAGTTGTATAGCACATTCTCTTTCTTCCTACAAATATGAACATATAATGGTTTAGGGGTGGGGAAGCTTGTTTATTTCAACTAATTCCTGAAAGTACAACTGGAACATTACTTTGATGGTCTTGTGGCATCTCGGGGTAAGTCCCTTAATATCATTTCTTTAACTTCCTTTATGGAATTTTCCCTTAAATTTTTTGAAGAGATCCTTTGTAGAACATCATTAATCTAAATACAATTATGATGCATTACCAAAAAAACCCATATGAAATGAGCTGCTGCATTCTTTCTCTTCTCACCAAGTATTCAAGAATTTCAGACAACTGCAATTGTTATTTCCTTACAGAACTCTTAAGGTGTTCTGTCAACAACAACAAGAAAAAGGCCCCTTGCCCTCCATTTTGTAGAAAAGAAGTTTATTCTTAGGTTACGGCTACAGAACAAATAGCTAGGATATAAGTTTACAGCTTATGAGCTACTCCACAATAAGTGCTCCTCTGTACGAGCTACAGTAAATAGGAGGCAATTCGAGGTGGCTTATCCTTTAACACAACAGCAGTAAGCTATCTCACAGGGTAAAAGTATTCTCTAAAGCAGTTGTCACAGATTAACTAATGCTCTGTAAATTCCCTGACTCACACTGTACAAGCTACCTCCAGAGGTAATGTAGCCTCTTGGTAACCTGCTCTGTTTCACCATACTGCAAGGGTGGGTTCTCAACCTCCGTAAGTAACTTAGTAGCATAAGTCCCATTTAAAAGCCTACTGTGTCCAGGTGCAATGCATACACAGTGTAAAATATAAAAAAGGAAAGCTAGGAACTTAAGTACAGAGACACCATAGGCTAAGTTCTAATACTTTTTTCACCACAAACCTCATATGGAGCTCAAAAAGTTCTTGCTGAATAAGGTGCTTGCTCTAGCCACGATACAAGCCATTTTTCTTTGTGCCAACAAGAAGACGAGTGAATTTATTAAATCAGCATTGAACTTGAGCTAATAAATCTTCTTGGAACCTCCTATGTAGTACAGAGGTGTTCAGGTGGCACTTAATTAGCCTGATTGGCTCCAGACTGCCTCTGCACTGTCCTAGTCCTTCCAGGGAACAGGAATGCAGTATGAAGCCTTCCTGGTGACTCCACAAAATCAGCCTGGGTCTGCAGGGCTGTTAGTTCGTGTTCTGCACGCGCAACAGAGCTAAACTGCTCACAGTCCCAAACTGGCTGTGAAGGCAGTACAGCTGTTTCTCTGTGGCACTGTGCCTAAACTAGTAAGTCCAAGCAGCCCAATGCTGACTTGATGAGGGGAAAGCTCAGGTATCTTTGCTTCCATGGATAAAGGCATCCACAGGTAAATGAACATTGATTGCATATGGTAAGTTCAAAATCACATAGAAAACACATGGCAGAGCCCAGGGTTGTATCTAGGCCTCCGCTATGTTAATCCAGGGCATTAGCTACAAGACTATTTCCCCTCATCAGATGGGGTACACTTTCAGTAGTTTGCTACTGCATAAAAGATTGCTTCTCAACCCAGATTTGTTGGTGCATGGTACAATCATAATAAACAGAAGACATCTATGACATTGCCTGTGCTGCTAAATAAAAACAAAAAAACTACAACCAAATAAAATTAAAAATAAAAACTAATAAAATAAAAAAGAGCCAGGGACCATCCCTTGGACCTGGAAAGTGGAACGCATCCACCCTTCTCATGGCTAGTCCCCCTGTGGCAAACTGCTCAGGTGCAAACTACAATAGCATTTCTTTCTGAGTCTGTTCAGTGCCTCCATGGCCCTCAGGCATAGTTACTAGTTAGTGGTTTTATTTCAGACTCTCTTCAAACTGCCCAATATGATTACTGACCGTGTTGCAAGCTACCAGAAGAGGATGTGCGTTGCATGAAGGCACATGAGGATGCTGAAAGGTGTAAAGCCTGCTGGGATCATGTTGGCAATTGTGCGGGGCAAAGACAGATAGACGTATAGAAGCCCTGTCCACAGTGCTTTGCAGGGCAGTCCCTCAAGTGGGCTCTCCTCCAGAATAGTATCCAAGCACTGTCTTGGAGAGCTCAGCTGAGTGGCCCAGCACAGAGTCGGGGCGGGGGCACTAATAATGAAGCAGCGGAGACAATCGAGGGTCCAGTGATCGACGTTCCTCTCTGGTCCCCTTTTACTGAGCGGCGTATGTACACCTTGATAACCCCAAATTCAACAAGTTTTGAAATGGATGTTTATATTTAGAAGGTACTTACGTATTTTGGTAGTGATGATGGACAAAACTCGTGCATACTGTCTATCCACTACATATTTTATTGCCATCTAAAAAAATAGCCTTTCATTGAAAAGCTTGCTAAAGTTTATTTCATCTCACCTCCTGAGAGCATGCTTACTGTTAAGATAACCAGCCTATGAACAAACCAAGAGTTTTTTTTTTTCCTCCTGAATTATTAAAACAAACCACAACCTTTAAGGGTAAACTATCCCGAGACAAAGCAGCCAAAACATTCATGTGAACTTTGCTGTAAAAAAATATCCACCATTGTATTATGACAACAGATCCCACTGTATTTGACATGCATAATGAGTTTGCACAGTACAGCAACTGAAGATGACAGAAGTCACCTTTACTTCCTCCTAGTTATTATCATATATTATGCAATGAATTTGAAAAATTCCATTACTGGCTTGTGACTTCATTATTTGCAGCAAAAAGAAACTATGCTAATAAGAGATAACAAAGGTAAAGGAAACATAAAAACATTCAGCATACATGGATAGTAGGCCAGGAAATCAAAATGCAACACCAGAGGCAACAACAACTTGCAAAGTCCTGCGTGGTATTTTCCTCTGCATTCATGGACTTTCATCTCAGAGAGGTACAACTATAGGAATGCATATGTAGTAGAAAGGATAAGACCACAACAAGCTAAGCTAGCCCCTTTTGAGTCGATGAAGCTAGACCTACCCTCATTTGGGAATCATTCTAAGAATTCTGAGCTCTACCTTGTGCCTACATAGGCAGTAGAGGCAATATACCTCTATTGTGGTAAAACATCATACCTCTATTGTGGTAAAACATTCTTATCAGCAATCTAAGAAAACAGAGTATAGATGAAATTACCATACCGTAGGTAAACAACCGAGTGATTTGGCTTCCAAATGGGTTATTAAAGGAATCTGCTCTAGGCATGATTCCATTCAATGCTTTCATTAATGAGCTGGATGAGGCATCAGAGAATACGCTTATATAATCGGAGGCAATAATAATTGTGAGAGCTGCAAAGGATATGATTCATCATAGCGTGAAAAACTGAAAATGATTGAAATGAACACAAGGATATAATAAAAAAATGTAAAGTACTACATGATGGAAGGACAGATAAAATATAAGATGCAGAATAAAATATATAAGCTGCTCCACTGCAGAAGAGAGGCTAGGGAGTTACAATACATAATAAATACATTTTCAAGCCAGAACATGGCACTACTTCTAGTATGTGCCAACAGTGCCCTACCTGAGGCACTATATGTAGTGCTGGTGAAATTTATCTGGTGGACTCCATTCGTTCTGGGCATAACACAAATTAGAGAAGGGCAGAAAACATCAAGAATAAGAGCGTGATAAAGCTAACCTATGAGGAAAACTAGATGAATTTGGAGAGGGAGTCTTCTTGATAAAAAAAGAGAAGAAGAGGACATATGGTTGAAAATACACATTTCAACATTCTTGCAGTATGTAAAAGGGACAACAATTAAACATTGTTGGGGGCAGCCAAAGGTGGGGGGAGGGGGAGGGAAATCTGCGCTTCTGAGAGTAATCAAGAACTACAATAGACAATTTAGGAAAGTGGGGTAGCTCAAAAAAATCTGTTCCATTACAGGTTGTTCAGATAGCTCCAAGATGGCCTGCTAGGCTTAAATATGCCTAGCATATCCTGCTTCAGAGCAGGGCACTTGTTCATATACTCCCTGAAGTCCCTCCCAGCCCTGTACTCCAAAAACTGCTTGTACATGGACAAGGAAGGTATCGATACAATGATCTTACAAAAGTATGCACCAAGCTGGACACAAGTGACTTCTGTACCCACTGCTAGTGGGTCCCTAGTTAGCACCAGCAGCAAAAAACCCAAAAAACCTTCATCCTCATTCCATGTGTAAAAAAAGCCTCATAAAAAAAGTGAAAAATGTGGGAAAAAAAAGCTAAACAAGAAAAAAAGAAAACTTCCAAAAAGAAAACTTCCAAAAAAAAATTTACTGTCATTTCCCAGAGAACCCTATATTGACTCTCTAAAGTGCCTTTGAGCTGTTTTTGCCAGGACTCCACAAGAGTGTTAAGTACACAAATGCTTTTATATTTCAAACAATATATTTACCAGAAAACCTGAATCTTGATCTAATCATTAGATTTTTTTTTTCCCCAATTGTGTTTCTGTTTTGCTTATACTGGGAACAGCATACAAAGTGAAATGCTATGGCATTTCACTCTTGGCAGGCTGATGGGAGGGCAGCGCATGAGCAAGTGTCTTGACACTCCAGAGCAAACACCAGCAAAAGTCAAAACCTAGGTTAATGAAACACATTGTTTAAGGAAGTAATGCCTCATTTTTGAATGAATTCCATTATCTTCTTTTCAAACAGATTGCCCAATTTCTTTACATTATGGCAACTCTTAAAGAATCAACTACTGAGATATTCAAGTACCATAAAGAATATGCATGAACCAGTCTGGCACCACTGGTGACATGACTGGTCAAATCATTGGTCTAATTTGGTTTAATTCTAGGAAACCTCCCTTTTGAATAGCTAAATGAAAGGGTAGCCAAAGGGAGAAATGAAAGGGGTGGGAGGTGGGGAGATGACTTCTGGATTTGGAGAGAAGTAAAAACAAAACAATTTGGACAGCAGCAAAATCCACAAAAAGAAAATATTAGAGAAAGAAGATGGGAAGAAAGCAGCAAGCAGGAAGCATTTCTTTACTTTTGTTTTACAGCATTTGTGTGTGCTTCTTCAGTGTCTGAAATTTCAGACACTAATCCATTCATTGGTATCTAGGTATTAACTGCATGCACACAAACATGATCTCTCAGAAAGTAACCTCTAAAGCAACCTTCTGTAAAACTCTATTCCAGACGCCTTTTTCACCTTAGGGCTAGACTGTCCCTGCTTGCTCTGCATTGACTTGAACTCTGTCATCCACAGTCAGATAAGCTGACAAGGCAAAGTAATGAAACAAAAGCAAAAGATCTGCACCCTGCTGGTGATCCAGCAGATTATTTTGACTGGATACCTTTCAGCCAAGAAATAAAGAGAATTTAATAATAGATCCAATCTTCTGACACAGATTTATTTATTTTGTCCATACCTCCTCCTTAAATTAAACAATTACCTCCACTGATGCTAGCTTTGAGATTGGAATAAATACTTTGGGTCTAAACACAAGTGCTTCCAAAACAAACAAAAAACCCATCTCGGAATGAAGAAGTACTGCAAGCCTTGCGGCAGCTGCTTGAAGACCCTCTAAAAGAACTTCTCATTAAAGGTAATCCCTCCCCCTAGTGAGGACAGAAGCAAAACGTGAAACTTCACCACTGCTAGAAATTTACATCCAGCTGTCAGGAACATAAAGTCCAGTTCTGGCCTCCTCTGCACTGGCACTGCCCCAATTACTGTAGAAATACAAGATATATGGCGCTCTACTCTAGTTCACCCTGATGATGCATGCAGAACGGGAAATGCTTGCAGGGGTAATTTAATCTATCTGGCCTGTGTAAGGCTCTCTCGATAATCTTGGCTACTCTGCCATTGCTTTGAATGAATGAGAAGTATGCCTCTGTTTTTTTTTAATTGAAACTGATTTCAGTGAGCAGACTTCTATTACCAGGCCATTCCCTGGAGATTCTGCTGAACCTAGGTGATGACAGTATTGCCAGTGTTGAAATGCAAGGTTGCACAGAAATGAACAACACTGCCCCGTTGGGAAAGAGCCCCTGAAGAAGTAATCGGTCTGGATAAAGACAGAAAGCAGGTTTCAAAATCTGAATTCTGATTGCCTGCTGCCAGCCAGCGTGAAACACTGCCCGACTGTCCAGGGTAGCCTGCAATCATGTGGGAATATAAAGCCACACTTGTAATCTAGACAAGTGAATTGGCTGCTATTTTCCCACACAATGATATGGATTTAGCTAGAACACTCTCTACTGCAAACACAACTGAGGTGGAAACCTTTAACACTATTAGCCAACAGTTTGCATGTTGTTTTTCTTTTTCTTCTTTTAAATGCACAAGCACTGTAAGACTGAATTGAATATGCAGACATTTAAAATTAGGCACTTGCTTCTTAATACGCAAAGTACATGTGCTGCAACTTCATTTTCAAAAGGACAACCAATAGTTAAGAGTTTTTCTCTGCAAAATCTAAGATGTGGTATCCCCTATTCTAACCACCTAGTTAAAACTACTAGACGAGTTTCTCATGTCTCCTATTACACTTTTTGCAACAGGCCTTCCTCCAACCTCAGTAATACAATCTTGCTTCACTCTTATCCATTCAAAGATCATTTTCTTAGCTCATCATTTTGCTCATCTCATGTTCTCTCTCTTTGAATCATTCCTCCATAAAATCAAATCCAAGCTGCTTCTCTTCACTTTTTACATCCATCAGACTTCAACTTACCTGTCATTCACAACAGAAATGCTGATTTTTACTGCATTGTACACATCTGTCATCTTTGGCTGCATTTGTATTTACTACTGGTCATCTGAGATGCAATGGTGTAAGCTAAGTGGGGAAAAAAAATAGCTTTAGCATCTGAAAGTATAGTGTTATACTCCACAACACAGACTCTCAGTCACTGTAACGATACAAATTATGTATTTTAGCAATAACTTGACACTCTTAAAAAGATCTCCAACAGTCTTCTACTGGCCACTGGGTTTAGTTTATTAGTTATTAAGTCAGACCAAACTTCCTAAAGTCAATATCATCTTTCACATTCACTGTTTTAAACCACTCCACTTCTCAGCTAAGTTCACTGTTGGCATTTATACAGTCATTATCACCGTAGCATGTAAGCCTGCTAAAACATTTCCCTGGAGGAGGTGGATTTCCATTTTATCATGGCCGCGATCAAGAACACATAGCTGAATCTTAACTATAACTGATATCACTTCCAATCTTCATTTGCAACTTTACAGGCTACCATCATATCTTCTTGTATTTTGTATCCTTGGAGACTGAGATTCTGTAGATAAGAATCTTACACTGTCACTGGATGGCATCGGGGTGTAAGACTAAACTGTTCACTTTTGGAAGAATTGCCCAGAATCTTTGTGTCCCTTGAATCTCTCTCTATATAGTCTGTGTATATATTTGTACAAATAGTGGTATGACAATATATATTGATACACACAGAGGGAGGGGGGGAGGGAAGGAAGAAGGCAGGGGGAGAGGAGGGAGATGGGTAAGTGGAATGTGCCTGGGTCATGGGTTTGCAAAAGACTTCTGAGATACGGGAATTAACATAATACTATCAACTGAATTACATTTGATAGATGGAAGTATTCTTTAGATATTTATTTCAGATTCCTACAATTGTAGAAACTACAAATAAGTAAATTGAGAGAACACCTAATATTTACCTAGCCTAAACCATTCCTGCCAAATTCTTTTCTAACCTGTTCTCAAAAAGACATTCCCCACAGTCTGTCTGCCCTAGTGCTTACTCACTCTTAAAAGTTAGCATTCTTCCCAATTGGAAAGAGATTCACTCTCACAGAAATCTCAGCCTACCACTTCTTGTCTCTTCTGTCACCGACATGGAAAGAGGACTTCTCCCCCTTTTTTTCCATCATGATTTCATATATCTGAAGATTGATATATTGTCTCTTTCCACTCTTCTCCAGAGTAAACAGCCCTAATCTTCCTCGATCATTTTTCCTGATCAGAGATCATGTCTCCAATCTCTACCTCAAAACAACCAATTTCTCCCCATCCCTAATAGCATATGTGTTTGCCTGTATAACAGAATAGCTATTCTCAGGAAACTTTACATGACTTCCCCATAAATCTGCCTGGCATTTAGATGCTGATTCGTTTTGTTTAAAGTTTGTGGGACTCTTCCCACTGCCTTCAGCAGAGCATGTATCAGATTCTGTTCATGACAGCATATGTCAAAAGCTTGCTTACTGTAGGTATCCTAAAAGATATGGAATAGTTAAGAGTCTATGTTTAAAAAAAAAAAAAAAAAGGGACAACACATATTTTGTAATTCCCTTCAAAACTGAAAATCCCATGGGGTCAAAGTAGTAATCTTGGCTCAGAAATACACCGCTTTGGCTCTTTAAGCTACATTTCAATATTCTTTTTCTTTTTCCACAGTATGGGGTATATACTGCAGTTCAGTATAGTGAACAGATACAGTATCACTGAGGCTCAGAACAAGTCATCAACCCGCAAGTCAAACTTTCCTGGGCATCTGGTTAGCGGTCGGCACAGCAGCACATATACCAAGTCCTTAGTTGACAGGAAACCTGGTTTACAGAAGTCAAGTAATTTACTTCATAATTCAGAAAATTATAATTTCAATCTATTGAGGTTTAAAAATTTGTACTACAGTATTAGCTACAGTTGAAAATGAAGACAAAGTAACTTAAGAAAAAGCTAACTTGACTTGATTTGAAGAGTTTAAGCTCTGTTAATCAGTGGTTTATGATTTTTTTTATGCCAAAGATTAGACAACAACAAAAGTGGAACTCAGCTTTAACCCTGATCACATAAAAATCAAACTCATCCTTTTAACTGTACAGAGGCCAATTAAAAAAGTGACATGAAATCCCCGAATATCAAGATTAATCAAAGTCATTTAAAAGTGACCATGAATGAAAACTGAAGCTAAACAGTCTGCAGATATCATTTAATGAGCTGCATGAGTGAATATCTTATTCTAAAATCCTTATATTTTTAAATGTTTTTATCTGAACCTGTAGTGGAAGGATTTAATTGGGATAGAAACCAGCAAATAACTGCAATGATCAATGAAGCCGATAGCATCTAAAGAGGACCTTTTCTTAGGTTGAAAGATATTCATAAACACAGCACCAATTAATTTATTTTGCTCTCTTTATACAGTTCCTTATTTTAATCTTGCCTTTCACCTGTGGGAATTCATTACATGCTGCATGCTGTGAAATGAGTTACCTAAGCTGCATCTTAGACAGAAAAATTATCTCATCCCAACAAAAGTGCAAAATCAAAATAGCTGGAAAGACTGTAAATGACTTGGAAAAACAGGAATGACTGCTACTTCACTGGTCAGGATGCATCACTCAAGAATTCTCTTTACAATCACTTCTCATTTAACAACATGGGACAGGGCTACTCCTCAGGAATTGATTCCAGTCAGTGTTTACCCTAGTCCAGGATGAAACTGAAGCAAACGTTCATGATTCAAGGTGCTCCACCATGGCTACAGTTTTAAGCCACCAACTGGCCAGTTTTTATTTGCAGAAGCAACATAAAGCACAGTGCAACTTTTTATGACAAAACAGGCATTACACAAATGGGTTGTAAGCATATAAGAGAACCAAAATGTCACTTCTGCTGGAGTAGATGACGCTGTAGGCAGTCACCTCATTCCCTAAATTGGGCAGTGTGACTGGGATATGATTAGGATGGGTAGCGAAGGCATTGATTTACCATATTCTTGCAGCAGTTTTTATTGGAGAGTAATTCTGTCAGTCCCCAGCACAGAAACACACCATTTCCCAGAGGCAGATCGCAGATACATCAATGGTAGAAACAAACACCCACACTCTCTCTAATGGGAACGGATGCTGAGGAAAAACTGGATGCACTGCCCCAGGGAGACTCAAAATACATTCAGAATTAGACCAAGGGAAGTCTCCATAATAAAGCAGACAAAGCAGTTTTAGTAGAATCTAGATGTGTCAAAATTATTGGCATATTTGGATAAAATTTAGCACATACTCACTTGCACATACATACATACACAGAAGAAATGTTGCAATGGTTCCTTTTGACACCTATGAAACAACATTTTGATTTCTTCAGGCTACATTTGCAAGAAGATATGGTGCCATTATCCCCTTTCTAATGCATATAGTCATAGTCAGGACATGACTTTGAAAGATGAGAGAATCATGCCAGATTGGAGTAAGGACTCAAAGGGGCTTCTAACTGCTGAACTATTGGCTGTGCTGTAATGAATCTCTTCCAATCCTTCCAGCTGAGACTTCATATATGTGAACCTGTACTTCATATATGTGCTCAGACAAGTGCTGAAACAACGACTCCCACCTCACTCCCAAACAGGAGAGTACTGTCACAAGCAGCCTGAAAACTTATCCACCCTTTCTCTTTCTATCCTGATGAAAATGTGAGCAGTGGTGATGACATCTTTAAGGGAAGATGCCCTCTGTATATAATCCTTTTGCACTGGCACCCAACTCCTTACTCCTAGTAATAGGAGTCAAAATAGGCATGAAAATCAATATTCAGGACTACAATTCAGAAGACTACCTGAGACTGGCTGTAGTACACTTGCCTTTATATTTAAGGCTCATCTTCTATTACCTTTTCTTAAAATTCATTCCAGTAAGCTTTCAGCTAGCCACTCTCCACTCTCATTGCTATTCTACCTTCTGAAGTACTGCTGGAATGAAGAAACTTTTCCACTCTAAAATATCTGCAGAATTTAGGTCAGAATACCATTCTACTACAAATGCTATTACATTACAGTAGAAGGCTTGCTTTCTCCACCTAGTGGCTAAAATACAAAGCAAATATCCTGTGCTAAGAAAGTTCTTCCCCTCAAAAAGGGAAATCCAAAAAGAGAAAAGCCCTTATTTCCCACCATTTTGTGGAGCTTCATTTTATCTGTACTGACAAAGCTTTTTCTGCCCCCTCCGCCTTTCCCCAACCCTCAGTTAAGCAGAATTTTGTCTTGTGAGGCAAATCAACAGACATGGATTTTGCCCTCAATGAAAGCTACTGGGCTAAGATCCCTGGAGATTCAAGTCATCTGCTTGCTCACAGAAGAGGCACAGCATAGGCGAATCAGCCCGCTATTAAGACACTTAGATTTTCCCAGATGCATGCTGAGGAACATGAGAGGAAGATGAGAGGAAGAAATGCAAAGGTGCTGTTTCTCTTCTATTTGTGCTCTTGAGCTCACTGTGGGTAAGGCTTGCTGACTGGTATAAATTAAAGCTGCCTGAAGCTCGTGATCAGGTTGGCAACAGCTCCTGCAGCCCAGAAGAACAGGCTTGAGGTTATGAAGTCATAGGAAAGCCCCAGCCACATCCCTTCTCAGTTATGCCCTTTAGATTTTACAGAAGGGGGAGCACACTCTACAGCTGTGTTGAGTGCACACCTCCAACAGGACTGCTCTCCACTGGGACAAGCCTCCTGCTTATATTGGCTTCATGGGGACATTGAAAGCTTGGTCTGGTCCACAGGACTCAAATGGATTGTTTCATGACTGTAGCTGAAGTTTATTGTGCATGCAGTTATTTTCCAAGGCTAAATCACATTGACATAAGGAAGCAAGAATGCCAGTGCCAGTTACAGAGCCCGATCTAGAACATAAAGTAATCCAGAGAAGTAACCAAGATAGCACCTTGCAAAGTTATTCTCGCTAGCCTGCCTTTCCTTCCTCTTCTGCACATAGCAATAAATTATCAACACCACCTACTGGGGTCAGCTTACTAAAACAAAATAAACAAACAGAAAGCCCCCAAGAATAACAGAAAAAAAACCTCTGTTAGGTTTTTTCCTTCTCCTATAGACAGGATACAAACCCATTCACTTAGTCTCTGTTGTTGCACAGTGTAAGCATCATTTCCTCCAACAGACAAAAGGAAACAGTCCTTCTTCTAATTCCTTTAGGTAGCAGCTCACTTAAACTTAGGCACCTCAAGCTGGACCGAATGCAGGGTAGTCTCCCAAAACTCTCTTTATAATAAAAGGAGATAAACAGGTGCCTCCAGAGGGTGATTCATCTTGCCTTTCTCCAAGCTTGCTTTAGGATGAGCTGCGTTCCCTTCTGCAAGTTCTCTCTCTAGAAGAGTGCTAGGATGGCTAGCTCAGAATTAGACCAGTTCTAATTTAGGATGATAAATTAGAGCAGATGGACCCTACACAAAGACACTAGGACTGAAATTTTTAAATGCTAACTATATGCTTCATTTTTTACTCTAAAGAGCCACTAGCTTCTCTCAGAGTGAGGAAAGCAAGTGTTTTACTTTCAAGCACAGAAGTTCAGTCAGAGTATTTTACCAGTGGGGGAGGGAGGGAATGGATGCAAGGGAGAGAAAGGGAAAACTTTCTATTCATTTCCCTCTGATTTGCAATCAGCAATAAGTTGCACAAAACTGAGGCAGGCAAGAGACTGATCAAATGCTCTGAGGTTTTTCCACTTACTAATGGCCCAGTCCAACGAATGACCTCTGTAGTAACTTAACCAGTCATTCTAGTCTGGTTCAGCTACTTATCCACTACTTATTGACAGAGGCAGGTTCAGATGGAGATTCACAGATCTCTCCCCTACTATGTGATAAGGAGTATGCTCTGGAAGAAGCAATGCTAATGACAGATACAATAGGCATAACTTCCTTGGCTCCTAATCACGCCCAATAAACCAAGTCCCATCTAAATGTGCACGTTTGTGCTTTTTCTGAAGCCCCAGAGGATTCAATACACTTATGTTCACAAAGAAGAGAACTCAAAGAGAGCCTTAAATACGTCCTCCATGCAGAATCAACTTTGCAAAATAGTTGTAACTATTAAAAGCATTTTTTTAGTTATGAAGAATGTATAAGATTGGTTTGACTTAAATGGAATTTATGTTTACCCCTATGATTAAGCATAAGGTTAAGTGCTTTTCTGAATAAAGATTGATTTAAACCTGTATGTAAATGTTTTGCAGATCTGGATAATTAGTACATCAATGACAGAGTCTAAAATAGAACCAAACAGAATTGTTTTTATGTCAGGATTTTCAACTATATAGGAGAAAAATAAGATCTAAAAAAAAAAAAATCATATGGGGAAAATATGCATTAATTTTACAGTTTCTAAAGGTATTGAGAGGACTGGGGTGTGGGGGGGGGAGGGAAAGGGGCTTAAAATCTTGTACTCAGGACATCCACTACACATACTGCTGTCTTCATCAATGAGTCACCTGCATCAAAGCATGAAAAGCTGAACTATACCACACTTAGGAAGAGATTATAAGGTATATCTGAGTCATCTTCATCTGAGAGAGACTACCTGTTAATTCGCAATATGTCCTTTCAGAGTTATAACACAAAGTCTCTCTGAATGTCAGAGGAAGGCGCTTCCTTAACCATTTATTATAAATATTACTGACCTACTTGCACTCTTCTCTTCAAGCAGTGAAAGGCATTGAATACTTGGATTGTTATGAAATACTACAACAGTTTCATGCAACTTAGGAAGCAGCATCACCAAACGGGCTAAGATGTAGCTTAGAAGCAACTGACTTCTCTGTGTATCTGATCAGTAATGCTAATAAGTAATGTCTATCAGTATACAGTGTGGCAGTGTATGATACAGTAATACATATTAATAATATGCCTTCTGTACTCTGAGACATTGTGGCTTAGAAAAAAAGTCATTTAATCTACTCCTGACATCTTCAAAAGGCCCTGGATTTCTGCCTCTACATCCTCCATTTTCCACCTGTAAACAAGCTTAATACTTAACACTGGCAATGGCATGACACTTTGTTCACCATCTTTGTTCATGCTTTCAATACTTGTTTTCATGCCACACTGAAATAAAAAAACAACAAATTCTGCATGTTTCCACAAAACCAGTAAAGCATAACAAGCTCTTCTTCAACCCAAACAGGTCAAGTTATCACTTCAGGTCTTACCCGGCACATACCCACTGGGCAATGCAGCACTGCCATAGATCCCAGAACTAAAACAAGAAATTTAGTGGACTCACAGGGCACAGCGCAGTACAATGCAAATGCATCAGCTTGCAGGTGTTTCATGCAGAGATAGAGAAGTAATCTGTGTTAATATAGCACTATACTTGGGTTAATCCACCCTTTTTTATACTCAGGTAAGTAGTGCTGCAGTGTAGCAATACCATTTCCCACGCACTTGGAAAAGGGTGTGGATAAAAACCCTGTATATGGAAGTGACTGCACTTTACCTCAGAATCTTTGCTATAAAAAAAGCCAAAAATGTCTCCTGAGATAGTGTATTTAAAAAATTAAATCAAAATCTTCCAAGCATTGTATCAACAGCAGCACTTTTCTATGGTCTAGGTAAGATTAGAATAACCTGAAAAATATGACAAAGTTGCTAGTCATACTGCCTTTTCTTCTAAAATCTAGCTTAACCTCTACCTCTTCAATGAAGGATAACATCAACCCAATGATGTATAATAGCTAACGTTGCTGAGTTTAAACTCCTTTTCTATGCTATCAAAACCCACAGTGGAAATCTTGAAGCAGCTCTTTTGTTAAATCCCTTACTAGCAATCTCCAATTTAAGTTCCCTCTATCTGACCAAAGGGATAGAAACGCAGATCAATAGAACAGGGAAATACAGCAGGATGACTCTCTCAAGAAATTCACAGCACTGCAGAATGAGTTTTCACTTATAATTTCAAGCAGATTCTAGGAATTCCTGTGCACTAGATTTGCTTTGTGAACTGTCTTAACAGCATCATCTCAGCACAAAATGGATTATTTTGCCTATCACTTGGAACACTTTTGCTTCAGTAAAAATGAATGTTAGCGTTGCAACCATCCAAGAGGGTTTTTGCCCCCCTTTTTGGGGGGGGGAAAAAGGGAGGGGAGAGATGTTATTATCCCGAGTTGCTTAAAGGAGCAGGAAGAGACATTTTTATTTTCTTTTGCAAGGATTGTGCTTAATATCTGACATAGACAGCCAAGTTCTGTACGCATGTGTACGCTGCAGCCAGCAGTCAAAGGTGATCATGCATTCATATGCTGCATTTCTATCTAAAAAGATGGTATGTTGATGGTGTAAGTGACAGCTATTTACATCATGTAGTCTTTGAACCTGGCAAAGGTTAGGACTTTTTTCTCTTGTGTGTGTGCTTAGCGGACTGAAATAATGAAGCTGTTAGCAACATCTTTTTAGAAGGTAATTTCAGGTAAAGATTCATGTAGAAATGAGAAATAAGAAAAAAAAAAAGTCCTGGCTATATCAGTGAATTACCGATCACTTTTCTTCAAAAAAAAAAAAAAAAACCCAACAGTGACAACAACAACAACAAAACCTCACCAGCACAGGTTGTCATCCCCACCCGCTCTGCTCCTTCCTACACTGTCTCAAGCTATTTCACTCTCCTCAGGCAATTTCACATTAAAGTGATTGGGGCTTTCACAGGCCAATTCCCATACACACCCCTTGTATTTTCTGCAGCAGCGCAATTTCGTTTCTACAGTGTTTTACTTTGATTATCAGCTCAGGCAGACAATTAAAACACAGTGCCACATTAAGCTTATACTCCACCCTCTATTAGGAGGAAATCCAGATGTAAAATCCACTTCACATCAGAACTGCTGCAAATGAGGAAGAACTTGTGACAGCAGGACCTTAAGACAGAAAGGAATTAGTTCATCCAAACACATTTTTATTCCAAAAATATGTATTTTAACTTTCTGAACATTCATGAGATTCTGATTCAGAAAGGTACCTAAGCCTGAAGCCACACTTCGACTGAGCTATGACCTTATAAGTCCATTTTGGGTCAACTCACTATTAATATGCTTAAAGCTAGATATATTCTTAAGTGCACTGATGCAATGGGCCTTAATGCAGTCTAGATAGATCACCTCTACCACATCACCCCTTTTTTTGTGGCAATTGGGGTAGTCTGAACTAGTAACTTTTTACTTTATCTTTCAGTTCCTGTTCAATATGATGCCAGTTGAGATTTCCAGATAAATCTCAGCAGACAGACTGACAGCTGAAAGAAACTGAAGCTTGTAGTTACACAGTCTGCCCTACCTGCCCAGCTTTTGAATACCAACTGCTCCTAAGAGTGGCCTGGAGTCATAATAGGCACCAACCTGACGGAGCAATATATCTGTTTGTAAAACACGTTCCCCACATAGCTAGGCCAGCTCTAGTCGACTGGCACTGTCAACAATGCCATGGCATGCTTTTTGGATGATTAACACCCACTCCTCATACTTTAACCTGATGTCCAGGTGCTTTCTCACCTTGCTTCCAGTGTTCACTTTTATACTTCAAGTATAACTCTTAACATATTCCTTAAGGCCTGCTTTCATAGCCTTTGACTCACTCCAAGACTACTTCAAACTCCACGAGTTCTCTCCTCTCCTTCCCCCCCCAATAAAGACCCAATACCTAAAGTTGGAGTGTACACAGCTTATGCCTAGGTGGAAGCCAGAGTCCTGACTGACAGTACTGCACAGCCAGAGTCTTGACAGTCCTGCCCACACCAGCATCGACTACGCTCCCTTTCAGCCCACATACACAGGAACGTCTAGGCAGTATGCCTGTACTCGACAATATCAGCAATTTCAATTACCCTAAATTGAAAGGATAAGCCAGGTTGACCACAGATTTCCCCTACTGCTTCTCTGATATTAACTGTGTTGCTGAATCCAGACCAGTAGCTTTAAGTTAAAATTTCAGAGGTGCAGAGATCTGCCTCCCGTGACTTGAGAGCAGAGCTGCAAGTACCCTGCTGCCCCATTTTCCCTCCCTCCTTGTGCAGTAACAGCATCAGTGGGCAGGATGCCAGCATCATTGCTTCAGAGTGACACTTTGTCCCTTCTCTCCTCAGTGGCTTGCTTGTACCACCTCTCGAAAAACCCACTCTCCTCTCAAGACAAGCATGCTTAGGCATACACCATGCACCTGAAGGGGCTGCTTCCTTACTCTAAAGTGGTACAAGCAAATATTATCAATTTGTAAAAAATTGATTACAGAGAATTTTACATTTTTGTGTCTCCCCACCTTCAACCTGGTTTTCTAGGGAAATAAGATTTTTCTAACAGACCACAGCTAATTAAGTTATCAACCTGTTGGTTAACTTAACCAAATTTGAAAGCAAGACAGAGGTCTCAAAGAAACAACATATTTTACACATTTCTCCATTAAAAAGGTAGGGGGGAGCAATAGTTAGATAGGCATCCGTAATGCCACACCAAGAGACTAGCGAATATGGACATGCTGGCCATTAGGCATACATCTATTAGGCAGCCAGTCAGTCCACATGTAGCTCTGACCCAGCTATAGCGTGATGGCCTTCCAGAACTGAAGGGCGTAAAACCTCTCTAGTCTATCCCCACTCACAAGGGGCTAATGAGAGTAACTGGGGAAATGGGAAGACTTGTAAGTATTGCAATAGCAGACTGCGGAGGAGGTAGGGAATGTAGAGGATGCAAGACCTAAATCCACAGCAACTCAGGCTTCATTAACTCAACTGCAACTCATTTATTGTTCTCAGTATTGCTCTTTGGAATTGCAAAAGACAACTTCATTCACTCTTCTGAGTTTCATTATTTCTATGGCAAAGACGTCCATAAAAATAACGGTAACACATACATAAAGGTTTTCACATGGAGACACACATACACAAATCTAGCACGCACCCCCCCCCCCCCAATCTTCTCCTAGACAGCAACCCCAGAAACATGTCCTATGAAAAGGAAGTCAGGGTCATAACACTAATGCTTACTGCTTTATATTAGCTTGGTAAAATGAGATGTCTATGTATGCCTTCAAAACCTGATGCCACAGTCTTGTATGGTTGCATCCATAAGAAAAAGAGAAGCCTGAAAATTTAGGTAAGTGGGAAATGTACTAGGCATTGGTTAAGAGGATGACTTGGTTAAATAGCTCCTTTTCTTTAATAACTGAAAAGTAGACAGGCAATTGCATGCTGTTTATTTTGTTCAGAAATTGATTTTAGATTAAAATGACAATTCTATGGCCGCATCCTTGAGATTCAAAGGCAGTCATCTAGCATAATTTCATATTGGAAGATATATGAAACATGTTTGACCATGTGTTTCACTTCTAGGAAGCATACCATGTTTAATAAGTTGACACTGCAATGTAATACATGTATCTATAAGTAAGCAAGAGGAATTATTTATCCTCAGATATGCGTAGAGGTCTGCTGGTTTCAGTGACCATACAAGGGCAGTCTTGGATCTGTATTTTCAGTATAAGTTCAAATGGCACATTAAAAGCCTACAAGCAAGAAAGCAGATAGCGTAGTGTTTCCTATCTGAAATATAATGGAAATGATGGGCTACACTTAATGAATGAAGTGACAAATGCATACAGATAAAGAAATATTAAAGTACAGTCATATAACTACCAGTTTAGATAATTATAGGCCAGATTCTCAACTGATATTGGTTAGGCATACCTTTGCTGCTGTTAATGGAATCACGGTAACCTATAGCAGTTGAAGGTATAGTTTCTGTTACCATGGAGTAACTGTTGGTCTTGCACTATGTACTTACAGAGTAATTCATGATGCTACCAACTACATTTCATTATCAGTTAATTCTGAGAAAGTTATTATCCAGTTGTATCTTTCAGATCTCAAGAGGAAGATCTAAGGAATCAGTTTACCATGCAGATTTTTTTCTTTTAAATTTTCAGTGTAAAAATGGGGTGGCGCTGGGCTTTTCTGCCAGGCTTTTGTAGCGCACCAGGGCACCATACAGAGAGTTGAAACACACTGCTTTAATATGATTTCATTTTCCGATTGGAGAAAATACCATGAAAAAAGACCAAATAACACCTTATTTTACCCCCAGAAATGGTTCCCTCAGGTACTGAAAAAATGTAAATACAAATCCAGTAACACTACATTTTATACTTATTTAACCCACTACCTCCATTTTGACTTATCTGAAATCAACTCACCCACTGCATAACTCTTAACATATCCACCTGCTGAAGCAAGCTTTCTGGTCATTAAACCACCCCCCCCCCCCAAAAAAAAAAAAAATTCCAGTAACAAACAAAACAAAAATAAAAGAAAAAGTAAATTTTTGTAGTGTTGACTCTCAGTTTTGCATTATATGTCAAGGAGAAGAGTGTTATTTCTCCAGGTTTGTTCGCTTTGGCAATTGATGTTTCTGCCTCTTGTGTTTTAAAAGCTGGCTTTAACAAAATGACAACTTAAAAGCCCTCCTTATTCACAGCTTGATGTTGAAACGGAATCAAGGCAGAGCAGGAATGGCTTTCCAAATTAGCAAGGGAACCTACTGCTGAAGTAGACTATTACCCTGCATGTGTTTGTGTGCACCCACACTAGGCCAGCTATCATTTACTCATCTCACAAAGCTGCCTCCTTTCTGTTTTTCTTCTCAAGGAATTTAGTTAAAACAAAAGAAATCAATGTCAAGCTTTTTGTGCTTGAAATTGCTTTGCCACTTCAAATGGCCAAGTAGCATTGCATCACTTAAGAAATAACAAAAAAAGAGTCTTGAAGCATTCAAGGAAAACACAGGGGGCTACATTTTCAAAGGGGCTGCACATAAGCTCCAAGTATCACATGGCTGGTATTTACACGGTGTGAATACAGCAGTTGCAGGCAAAGGCCAGGTTTGCAGTCACACCAACGAACCGTACAGCACAAATTGCACAGATCAGCTGCCTTGCTGGTCTGCTAAGAAAGCCCTTAATAAAAATGTAAGAAATCAAAGCTTTCTTTATAAATTGTACCTAATACCATACCTTTTGGGGAGACCAGCAGATTCAACAATTTGAAAAACAGGGAACCTAAATCACAGAAAGGCAAAGTAACCTAACCAGAAGCCCCACAAACAGTTAACAACAGACAGAGAATATGCTCTTCCTGTTTTATGTTTCATAGCCTTGCACAGAAGGATCTTGAAATTTAATGCAGATTAACAGAAATTACCTAGTTATCAGGCTGACTTGCTTACAGGTATTAGCATTCACCAAGCAGCTCAGCACGCTAAGATGATGGGCAGTGATTTCCCAGATGTCTCTTGATCATTTTATCACTGATTTTAATTCGTACTGAAATCTGCACACATCTGAAGTAAATGAGATACTCCAGAGTTTGGGAGCAATGAAGAAGGGCACAGAAGAACAGCAGAGCTCCTCTGCAGCTCCTGAGAGATGAAGGAAAAATATCACACGCTATCAACTGAGTACGTCCACAGACTGCAACCACAGTGTAATTGTACCTTGCAACCAGAGAGCTCTGTGCTGACATGGTTTAAAAGAAAAGGACCTAAAAGTAGGAATTTCATAACAAAATGAAGGGCACATAAAGAGCCTGAAACCACCCAAAAAGTTGCAGCCACAGCAATGGTGAGACCACATGTCACAAACGCTAAAGAAATTGCTGACTATGCTAATAAAATACATTTGAAGAAATACAACCTCCTTCCACCCTGCCAAAGCAGTCTGATCATATATCAGTCCCCAAAGCAGTGGCTGTTACTTACGATTTCCTCTCCTGGCCATCTTGCTGTGCGCCTTTGGCATGAGTGATGACCACAGGGTGGAGCACTACACAACCAGGGCAGCTTGAAGGGAAGGTAATCAAATACAACCTTGTATGCTTAGCAGCTCTCCTCATCAGCGGCAAGTATTTTTAATTAGACCTCTGGAAAAGGCAGGGTTTGTGGCAGGTTCAACTTAGACTGCTTCAGCTGTTCCTGCAACATGAACCAAGCCCCAAAATCTAAAGCAAATTCAGCCTCAGACCAAGTGGTCTCCACCCAAAACAGGGAGCCATCAGAAGCTGCCCCAGCTGTAAGACGTGGCCACCAGTTTCTGTGTGCTCCTTGGGGTGTTGGTGCGCTACGTGTACTTTCCCAGCGCCCGAGCGCAAAGCAGCACCTGCAGCATATGCTCACAGCCGTGGACGGCGTGCCCACATCAGTTGCTTGTCTGCGATTTATTCTCTGGCATAAACAGTTTTATTAAAAGACAGAGGTGTGGGCAGTTGCTGCCCTTTTGCCTGGCCCAGGGCTGCTGCGAGGAAGGTGGGGGGGAGGTGAGGGGGAATGACCTGGAACCTTCTGGAAGGGGGTGGGAGCGCTACTGAGCATGCTCAGTGCGGAGCGCCCACCACCTCTGCCGCAGGAGCGTGGGGACAGTGGGTGCCTGAGAGATAAGGGCCCCTGGAGGGGCCTTCTGGGGACTGGGTGGAGGCACTCAAAGACAGGGGAAGTGCTGAGCTGGGGACGAAGGCTGGAAGGGCGACGCTGCCTTCCTGGGGCTGGGCGGTGGTGTCTCAGCCCACTCACTGTCTGTGACAGGACAGAGCATTTCTGCTCGCAAAGCCCTCTCCGTTTCAGTCGAGGCTCTAATAAAACCTAGGGCTAGGGATCAAAAGCCTGTCTGGTGTGTTAAATGTGCGCACCTTAAGGGAGACATCAGGCTAATGGCCCTGGCTGACACAGGTCCCTGAGATTATTGAACTCAGGCTGGTGTTTGGGTCGTATCCACTGCCTGGGAAGGGAGGTGATGGGTGTCAGTGAGCAGCCAGCTGGGCTGCCTGCTCGGTGTCACGCACAGACCTGACCAGCTTAGGAGAGATCTAGGCATTAGTTGTGGTAATAAATCCCAAAGTCATGTGAATGTTATTGTGCTTCTCATATCGCAGTGGGCATTTTTCATAATTTATAGGCTGCTTTTTCAAAGGTTAGTCTCGCTTCTTAACAACATGGCTTCCTTTTCCATAGGTTTCTCCAAATTAAACAAATTCAAAAGAAGCATACAGAAGATGTAAACCCAAGGCTTTTTTTCCCCCCTACTTCTGGGTTACCAGTCAGAACAGTGCCCTACTCCCTACATAGCATGGCCATGTACAATGAAAGAAGCACAGGCATGAAAGTCTCTTTGCCCTGTTTTTTTTCTGGGTAGCTGCTGAGCCTTGAGAAGTAAGCTGTTGCTTGAATAGTTGGCACATTAAAAGGCAAACTGGTTGATAAAACCTCTCATTTCAAAGTGGTCCCCTTGAAGCTGATTCTCCTTCTGCAAGGGGTTTCCATTTACTGTAGGATCAGAGGTGAGTGGGCTGAGAGAGAGGAGCCACTGTGCATTAATACAGAAGTAGCAGGGTGTGGAATTGCTCCTGTCCAATACAAATAACCTCAGCAAGGAGAAAAGGCAGAAGCATTTATGGTCTGAAAGGCCAAAGCTATAGAAATGGTAATGAAGAAGAGGTATCGGCCCCTCTGGCAAAAGAGGGCTAGCCAGCACGACGTGGTACCTCATGATTGCAGCACTTATCCAGACACGTGCAAGCAGATGGTTGCTGGCATGAGAAGACAGATGTCTTGGTGGACTGCCTGCGCTGCCTCTTGCATTCAGACATGCTCTTCAGTCACTCTAATGTGAAACTCATGGCTTGTAATAATGTCAGACTTCTGCTGTTTCTCTGATCTTCCTGTTCCAACTTTTATGCAGCGCTCCAATGGGCTCTCCAATTACAATTCACTTTAACCCTGCCCAATTACATGATTTTTTACTGACTTATTGAATGAAATCTCCCCCAGTTCGCTGCAGAGAGAGTGATCATGTTGCCAGAAATCACCTTTATGGAAGGTGAGCACATTTGAGCTCGCTGTGGAATTAAGTGGCCAAGGGCAAACAATACAATGTGAGTCTCCAAAATACTCTTCTGATGGGACTTTGTGGAGGGAAAAACATGAGTTGGCAAAGGGGCATTAGACGTTAATTTTCATGGCCAGGAAAGTTGGGATTTATATTTAAAAATGGAACTATAGATTAATATCTCTTAAGACAGTGTAGCATGAAAATGAATCAAATCAAAGCTTTTCGGGAAAAAAGTTTCATTTCTTCTCCACACTAAGTAAAAAAAAAATGGGTAAAGTAGAATGATTAAAGTAAAAATTCTATCTTTCTGGGATTTTTAAGGATATTATCTTTCAGTGGAATCCGTCTTCACTTAAAAGATGTGTACCAGTTCAATGTAGTATTGCTTTCAAGAGACCTATTTGCCCAGCATAGTGCTACTCGGTATGAGTAACCCTGCCTGGTGTGTTTTATTTGTATGAAAAAACGTGGTATGTTTGGGTGCTCCATCACTGTTCTAACACTTTAAGTATTCACAACCCCCTAGGCTTTGTTCCCTAACCTAGGTCTCTCCTCCATTTCTCCTATTTTCTCTATCTCCTCATTCTGTTTCCAGCCTCTTTCCCTTGTACCGCCCCGCCCTCCTTTTGTTCTTCTGTGCATATCACAGCCCTTGAATCACACCCCTGTTGCCAGACAGTTTGTCCTCTGCTGTGCTGAATGGGCACTTCAGAAGGCAGTGTGTCTCCTCTCTCTCAGGAAGTGACTGCTTATTTTGCACACTGAGAGGAGCATCAATTCAGCACAGCAGGAGAAATTACAGAACACAGCCTGGAGGGGAGGTCGATGAGACAGAACACTGTTCTGGAGCATTCTGCCTTCATATAACCACTTCATAAAAGTAGGTTAGAGCATCCTGATATTAAGGACTATGTGGAAAGGAAAAAAGAAAAATGCTGGGCTAGTGGGAGAGAAGGAGTAGGGAGTTCTCATCTAGGAAACATATCCATGCAGATAATGCACACAGAAATCCTTTCTAATCTGTAGTGTCTCAAATGGTATTGTGATCTGCTCACCACAGTTTGCAGGTATGCATCTTTTTGTCAGAGTGGCAGATCTAGGCAGTCACACCTCTAGCTATCCTCCTTCTGCTTCTGGGCTGGAGTTGTGGGGAGAGGGGTAGAAAAACACAGTCACTCACAGGTCATGTGAACAATTCTAGAAAAAAATGCTGCAGGCCTCAAAAAAAAAAAAAAGGTTTTCCCCTGAAAAAAGGGCCTAAAGGTCCAAAATACTTTGCAGACATGATCAGTTATGCTCTAAAGCTTGTGAATAGAATCTTAATCCTGTTTTTCCAGATGGGGAAATTGAGACACTTCTCCTAAAAGTTTGTTTGAGAGAGCTATGGATTGGCCAGGCACAGGACAAGGGATGGGGACATTACCACTAGACTGAAATGTAGTACTGCATCTTAATAGGAAATATCTAGAGAACCATGATCAGGTTACTGCTTTAATTTCATGAGACTCCTTAATGTAGACTGATAGTGAAGGCAAAAAATAGATCAGCAAGAAAGGACAGTTTTTACCTGTGAATTATGATAGATAACTGTGATCCAATAAAGACATTTGAGTGGGATTTCGTAATGCATTATTTCTGTTTTAATCAGATGCTATAAAGCAGCAATAGGACTTATATACTTCACAGGCACTTTAGATTATTGAACGCTCACAGTAGGCTAAAAGAGCACTTACAGCTCATCAAATTAAGCAAAAATGTACAAATTAAGTACTATCAAGCCTACAAGCCATTGCATTTACAGAGAGTGAAGAAGAAGGGGAAACAGTAGAGAATTAAAGGATAAAGCATTAAAATGTACTTTACAGCATGCTTTTAAGAAATGACATTAATGACTGAAGAAAACAATTAACAAACCTGTAAGTCCATCCCTTATACTAAGCTAAGATATACTTTACATATACCTTCCTGGGCATCTGTCTGTCTATCTATCCCTGTCATTGATTATTGCAGTATTTCCAAATACCATGATTTCTTTTCTTCCACACATGCTGCAGCTTATATAGCTTATTGCAGGCAGACTCACCCTGGAGCGTAACAACTGCTACTCTGATACCAAGCTCAGGATCTTGCACCCAGAGCCTGTTTTGTCGAGCACCACGTGGAGCAGAGGCACTGGCTCATTATGAGCCAAATTTGCAGCCTTCTGAATTCAGAGAAGCTCTCCAGTGCCATGCCTCATAAAGGACAATCCTTGTCCAGGTTTAACGATCATAGCAATTACTCTTCTTCTCCCTCTCTTTAGATTAAGGGTACCCAAATGGAATCTTGAACTTGGTTTTTTTTTTGTCTTTTTTTTTTTTTTGCCATTATGAGTTTTCCAGTTGCTTAGACGTTGTTTTGCTTTTGCCTATGGTGCCCAGAATCTACGTCCATTATGAAGCAGCTACAGATTTTTTTTCCAGGTGGTTCCCGTGCAAGTTTTACTTGGACTCAGGATTGCTTAGGTTCCAGGCTAAGACAAATAAGATGTCTTCATCTAGAGGGACTAGAGGGATAGTGGATGTCTGCTCATTTTGCAAAGGGCTGGAAGTTAATGCTTTAAAGGAGTAGGATGAGAGGAGGGTAGTTTCACTTTGTGACACGTAATCAGGAGGGAGGGAAGGAACAGATGAACAAAAAAAACCATCTGAACGTCTGGAAACCAACAGATGATGAACAAAAAATGTAATGAACACTAGTTTTTGCTCCCATATATACTACCTAAAAACTGTCAGTTGTGTTAGGCCTCTTATCCCTGTGATAGCTCACAGGAGATGCTGCAAAGCAATAATAACAACACAGGCTAATTAATTCGCCTTAAAGTAGGGAGGTAAAACGTTAGGAGTTATGAAAACACGAGAAATTAAGATTGCTTAGAAATGAATCACAGGCAAAAAAACCCCTTTAAGGAGCTGATAAACTATTTGCAATAAGATAGTCATATAGCTTTAATCTATACTGCAGCATGAAACAGTACGTTTTACAGAATCACAGACTGGGCAAGGTTGGAAGGGACCTCTGGAGATCATCTAGTCCAACCTCCCTGCTCAAGCAGGGACCTCTAGAGCATATTGCCCAGGATCGTGTCCAGGCAGGTTTTGAATATCTCCAGCGAAGGAGACTCCACTACCTCTCTGGGCAACCAGTCCAGGGCTCTGTCACCCTCACAGGAAAGAAGTTTTTCCTCATGTGCAGACGGACCTTCCTGTGGTTCAGTTTGTGCCCGTTGCCTCTTGTCCTGTCGCTGGGCACCACGGAGAAGAGACTGGCCCCGTCCTCCTGACACCCTCCCTTCAGATACTTGTACACATTGATGAGGTCGCCTCTCAGTCTTCTCTTCCTGTTGAAGAGAACTTCAGGAGGTTGAAGTTGAACTTCAGGAGGTTCCTCTCCGCCCAGCTCTCCAGCCTGTCCAGGTCCCTCGGAATGGCAGCACGGCTTTCTCGTGTGTCAGCCACTCCCCCCAGTTTAGGATCATCAGCAAACTTGCAGAAGGTGCACTCTGTCCCTTCCTCCAGGTCATTGATGAATACGATGAACAAGACTGGACCCACTACTGACCCCTGGGGGACACCGCTAGCTACAGGCCTCCAACTACACTCTGTGCCACTGACCACAACCCTCTGAGCTCGGCCATCCAGCCACTTCTCAATCCACCGCACTGTCCACTCAGCCAACCCACGCTTCCTGAGTTTGCCTACGAGGATGTGATGGGAGACAGTGTCAAAAGCCTTGCTGAAGTCCAGGGAGACAATGTTCCCCTGCTCTCCCCTCATCTACCCAGCCAGTCCTTCCACCAGAGAAGGCTATCAGATTGGTCAAGCATGATTTCCCTTTGGTGGATCCATGCGGACTACTCCTGATCACCTTCTTCTCCTCCCCATGCTTAGAGATGGCCTCCAGGATGAGCTGTTCCATCACCTTTCCAGGGATGGAGGCGAGGCTGACAGGCCTGCAGTTTCCTGGCTCCTCCTTCTAGTCCTTCTTGAAGACTGGGGTGACGTTTGCTTTCTTCCAGTCCTCAGGCACCTCTCCTGTTCTCCTTGACCTTTCAGAGATGATGGAGAGTGGCCTAGCAATAACACCTGCCAGCTCCCTCAGCACTCGTGGGTGCATCCCATCAGGGCCCATGGATTTGTGGATGTCAAGTTTGCACAAATGATCTCTAACTCGATCCTCCTCGACCGAGGGACAGTCTTCCTTTCTCCAGACAGTCTCTCTTGTCCCCAGGGCCTGGAATTCCTGAGCACTGGCCTTAGCAGTGAAGACTGAAGCAAAGAAGGCATTCAGCAACTCTGCCTTCTCTGTATCTTTCTTCACCAGGGCACCTGCACCACTCAGCAGTGGGCCCACATTCTCCCTAGTCTTCCTTTTGCTACTGATGTATTTGAAGAAGCCCTTCTTGTTGTCCTTGACATGCCTTGCCAGATTGAATTCCACATGGGCCTTAGCCTTCCCTGTTGCATCCCTGCATACTCTGACAATGTCCCTATATTCCTCCCAAGTGGCCTGTCCCCTTTTGCACATTCTGTAGACTTCCTTCTTCTGTTGGAGTTTTGCCAGGAGTTCCTTGCTCATCCATGCAGCTCTCCTGCCCGCTTTGCTGGACTTCCCACTCAGAGGGATGCACTGCTCTTGAGCCTGGAGGAAGTGATGCTTGAATATTAACCAGCTCTCCTGGATCCCTCCTCCCTTCTTTCCAGCAAGGGTGTATCATTAACAATTAAATATTGTCCTCAAAGAGGTTAGTAAGGTTTTACATACCCATGCAGGCAAGACCGGAGACCGTAAGCAGTCAATTAACAAATCCCACTACAGACTCATCAGATCAAGAAGAGATTTAGTTTGTAAAGCAAACAACTCACTCAAACAACTGAGAATTAATGCTAGGAAAAAAAGTGGACACAACCCTCTTCCCCAAGTTGTTTAATATTGGGGTAACAATCAAATATGTCAAGTGATTTTTTTTAATTAAATAACCTACAATATAATCAAAGTTTTGTGAGTCTATTATTTGCCCATTTCTTTTATTCTTCCAATTTTACAGGGAACTAAAATGATTTTTCTGTGTGTGTATCAATATTCATTTCTGTTATTCTTTCAGACGTCCAATACAATTCTTCCAGTAAAGACATTTGATCAAACTATTGAAGAGTCAAAACCGGATAAGAAAGATAACTGGTTAGAACAGGAATAGCATTCCCTTTTCATTTCCTATTAAAGCATTAGGTAGATAGCACATTTTGCAATGTGAAATGGTTGAGTTGAAGAGATTTCAGATTTGGATTCCAAGGAATAATCCTTCAGTGACAACACCAAATTTAAGAAGGCCCACACAGTGGGTAATTTAGAAAAAGCTGGCTACCATTAATTATACTGGCAAGTAAAAAGTTCATAAAATGCATTGTCTCTTTAATTGTATTTATTTTAAGTAGTACTGAATGCTGATACTCCATAAGTATTTCAAGTATGGAAATTTCTAGCGTGGTCTCAGTGAAAGGGCCAGTTGGGTGGCCTTTCTCCTCCTTCGGTTGTAGGATAAGAGACAAAAAAATCTGGAGTGTTTTGTAGATGTCTAGCATTGATACATTCATACCAACAAATATGTGCCTGTAGCTACATTTATACATGCAAATATATACAAATGTGTACACACACACACATATATATACTGTCTATGGAGTACAGTCTGTGGTGCCATCTGGTGGAAAGAAGTCAGTAGCAGCTCTACTGAAACATTAAAAGAATAAAAGTGCAGGTAACTTTAAAATAAGGAAGGAATAAATAAAACCCCAGAAGAAGAGGGCTCTCATCCATACATTTTACAGAAGCAGCAGTATTAATCAAAAAAATGCAGTTCTGGTCTGCCTTGAAAACTAAAGCTTCTCACCTTGACTCACCCAGACTGTCAAACTCATTGATGTTCATCAGCGGTCACTGATGAGTTTTTGAAGCCACAAAAAGCTTAAATGAGTTTTGGAAAAATGTAAAGACTCCCTGGCATTTCTGACTGCCCCATCCCTGATGCGATGTCTCAGGTAGGTGGTCTGAAGCCTTGCAGATTTACTAGAAAAGCAGATATCTTCAACTTAGTGCATCTCATAGTGAACCATTTTGCAGTGAGTTTTTAGATGAACGCATGCTCAGTTATTTTTTTTCTGATGCCCTGTCAAATTTGTCTGGCATGAAGTTTCCCCATTTGTCACAGTAGATGCAGTTCTTGTGATGGAAATGTGCTTCTGGCCAAAAATAAACAATCATTTGTTTTAAAGATTACTTGAGAGTAGTTATTTGCCATATAGGCAAAGGAAGGCAATTCTCATGGTTTCTTTTGAAGAATTTGGATTTTGTTTTTCAAAATTCTCTTTAGTTCTTGAAGGAAAAAAAGGTACATAAATGGACAGGTTTCTTTCTAAGAGAAAGCTAGTATCTTCATGGACAGCACTCTCACCAGAACAGGTCAAGGCCAAAGGGAGTCTACCCAATAAGAATAAGGTCTTGTTCTGCACCGAGTTATGGAAAACTGGGTAACTGGGTCATTCAGGAGCAATTATTTTACATTTATACCGATTATTATACACTTACAACTGTGTATTTATAGTTATACTTGACTTTTTTCTCTTTTCTTATTCTCAGATAAAGATCCTGAAAGGAGTCAGTTAATTCAGTGATGATTTGGGATATTGCTAAAAAGGCTGGAAATTTTGTCAGTGATTCTGTGTGTAACGAAGAAAATACTTTGGACAGCATAGATGGGCAAACAAGCACAAATTCCTATCTGTCTACCAGTTGATAATTAGCTTCCACAGCTGGCTTAGCTCTGCCACCTAGACTGCTTGTTCCTTCTTTTTCCTTCCTCATGCTCTCTTTACCCTTTATCTCTTATCACTTCCCTCCTTCCTTCTCAGGCTCTCACAAGGCTCCATCCACCTTTCTGACAGCCATCAACCCCCCCCTCAGTAAAGCAGATGGAAGGGCAGAGGGGAAGAAAGATGATAGGACTAAATAGTAATCCCATCCCTGTTGAGATAAAATCCTAATCCAAGGGTGGTTTGTCTTGATAAAGATGGAATAAAATCTTGGATACGATCTTAGGACTTGGGTTGTGGTTAAACCAGCTTTATGGCCAGGAAATGAAATTTATTGCTTGCCTTCCCAAAATGCAAGTGTTGTCAAAATGTGTTCTTAAAGCTCAATTAAAAAAAGCTCAATGAAAATTTTAATTTTTAAATTTAAAATGAAAAAATTATTAAAATATAAGACCTGTGTTTCTGTCATCACCTTATTTCGCCTAGTCTGGCTTTTTGCTCTTATGTTCCTTTGTTTCTTGTTGCTTAGAATATGATAGCTGAATCACACATCGTGTATCCGGTGAACTCAGCAGAAAAAATCTTATTGACTTTACTGGGTATAGAATTGGATTTACTGTCCATTGCTTTAATCTGTTAGATTACTTTCCCTCCTGATATTTCTTTCCTTTATGTAAACAAACTATGACTAAAGGGAAGTTGTGCATATTGGATAATGTAGTTGTTGGAAGAGTGCAAGCTAAACAAAAGCAATGAGTATTTTTGAGAACAATTTTTGTACATTTTTAACAAAATCCTTGTCCTGGGTTTGACCGACTAGGGGTGGTTCAGACACAAACACTCAATTTCTACAGAAAAGAAACAGCTTTCCAAAAATATATATTTCCTCTTTTCTGCCTTTCTGTAACTGAAATTCCTGCTCCCCCCTACCTCCATCATTAAGAACCATTGGGAGCATATTCCCTTCCCCTCCCACCCAAGTTTTGCTACCAAACTCTTTGTTTTATGTCTAGACTGAGAAACAATTACTGAGAGTGGGGTGTTCATGTGTACGACAGTTCAGCAGGTTCAGTAGTAAATGCCTAAAAGACCCTGTGATGTGCATTGTTACTGTGATTAATGACTCTAATTATTGACGCGGCACCATAAATATATACAGGATCTTTCGGAATAAATAAGAGAGCAGAGCATTCAGCTATAAGGGGTTACAGCGGGAAAATAGCAAAGATTTATAAAAAGCAAATCTTGCCAGATAAACAAACACATTACAAAACTGTGAACATGCTCATGTTTCCTTTGTAGTTCTTGGGAACGTTGCCTGTTCACTGTAATGGGAGGGGGACTAGGCTCTTAATGACTGTAGGAAAATCAGAACATGAAATAGAACTGGAATTTAACACGTTAGCTGATTCATTTCCTCATAAAACCTTGAAAAACATCATTTGAAGACAGTTTGGTTATGAGCCCTCACCTAAACTGAAGTCTGCTTGAAGAGGCCAGCTAATAAATGGGAATGTGCTATAATTTCTCGAGGGGAGTTGGTTGGTTGCTTTTTAGCCACAGCGGTTTCTTTGCAGGTTCACAAAGGAGCATTATCCCTTGCAGTTGCAGTGTGAATCTCTTCTCTGGGGTGCTGCTGCACGTCTTCTCTCAACAATAAACTATCTGCTCAGATGTGGTAGCAGAAACTTGGAGTGTGGGAAGTAGGGCTAGTGGATTCAGTTATTCTGGAAAGGCCTTAGGCAATCAACAGTGAAACATGCACACCTTGGGATATGATAATATCTGCCTTGTAAGTTTAGATATCCACCTCTGACTCAGATTAACAGAGAGGACCCTCTGTAATTTCATCTAGGGCCTGATGGGCAGCCGAGGAGATACAGCAAAGAGAAAAACCTTCAGCATTTTGAGGATTCCATATGAAAAATTATGCTTGGCCTCTGGCTCAAGCTGACTGCCCTTTCTGTAGTTTTTGGTTGTAAAAAGTGTTGGGATGTCATCTGGTTTTGTGCATAATGGAATGTATCGCTAAAGTGATTATAGCATTGCAAAATATAACATGGAGAAAGTAAAACAAAAAATCTCTAGAAAACCTCCAAACTCTGCAAGTGGACATAAAAGTGACATCTGATATTATGAAAGAGTACAAAATAAGGAAAAAAAAAACCCACCCCACATACAGACACAGGGTTAGCCAACAAAGGGGAAGGGATGAGCTCAGAAATGTTTAAAAGCTGAGGCATGAGGGGATGTACAGTAGAATTTATTTCTCAGTACCCCAAAGCCATAAGAATACTTTATACTTTTGTATGCACCACACCTTTCATTCTGAAATCAGCCCTGTCTTTCCCATGTCCTTGCACTGCACACAAAGCCATAAACTAGGCTCCTCCATGCTTGATTTTTTTTCTGGGCTGCTGTTTATTTCTTCCCTCTGCAGTTAAATGCTGTCAGGTTTCACATTATGTGTAGCGTTCAGTTTAGGGACTCTTTCAGTTGGCACCTCTCGTACATTGCTTCTGGCTTCCTTCTTAACACACCTCATAGGTATTTCCACTGCTTTTTCTGAGCTTTAATTACTGAAAATGTGCCTGTGCAGTATCAGCTGACACTAAAATGATTTCCTCCTTAATGTCAATTGAAAAATGAGTTCCGTTCTTTGCTCCAAACATCACTTTCATGTCAGTTATTTCATGAGCCCAGGAGAGTTTTACCAGAACAGTCAGCTGCTACAGATGGGCTCGTGCCTCTGGAGACCAAGCTGTGTTAGCACAGTCCCAACTATTGAGTCCTGAATTTACAGCGATAGTGCTCAACATCTACAGACCTGCATTTGGTGGAAAGTGGAGACATTGCTGCAGGGTGCTACTGTGCAGACAAAAGGAATGATAAAGTCTACTGAAAAGAGAGGAGGATCAGGGGCTTCTCCAGTAACGTTATGGGAGAGGTCCAGGATGTTGCCTTGTTGCTCATTGTGGTGAACAGATTCCTGTACTGAGGAAGAAGGTGTAACTTCAGTAATACTTAGGTCTTTCTCTGATCTCTGCATAGAGAGTCTTCTTTCCTCTCTAGAGGCTTGATTCTGTGTACTTTTTGTTCTCCATACATTGTACCTCTCTGCTGTGGCTGCTGTGCCAAATGACATCTATCCTGTGGCCATTACAAATGAGAGCAACAAAAGCCCAAGTTCCCATTGGCACATAGTGGGGTAGATCAAATTTCGGGCACGATTTACAGCTATGCTTTGCTACCAAGCAGCTTTTATTACTGAAGCTGTTGCAGGAAGAAAGAAACAGGTTGTTGGCGGTACTGTTTGCTTTTTGGTTCAAGCTCTGAGGAAAGAGACCTGCTGATTTCTAGGAGGAGCTGATGACATTTTTTGCAGCAATCCCAGTTTTCAGAGTGATAGCTTTTAGTAGATCAGGCCCAGAAGGTTCAATAGGTCAGACCAGTCTCTGGTTATACCTTCCCTCTCACGGGCACAAGGGACATTGCCTGCACCACACAGCATCAGGTGCTGTGACTGCTCTCCAGGGACTAGGGGAAAGATTTCCGAAGGATATTTATAATGCTACAAAATATGTAGCAGAAAGGACACTTGGAGTTCCAAAAATACTTGAAGATCTGGGATGTGGTTTAATGAAGATTAAGGATAACACTGCATAGAATTCTTATCTCATAAAAGTACCGTGAGTGTGTTTATATAGATGTATACGTTGATATGCACAGCACAATGCCCTTTACAAAATGCATTTTATAAATGGCAAAATCAAGCAAAACTTTGCAAAGGACCAAAAGCAGCCATCTTTCTGGTATCTGGTCATTACCTTAATCTGCCAAAATCTTATCATATAAATATGAATCTTTTAAAGGTGTAGATTCTTTTTTCTTCTTCTTCTTCTTTTTTTTTTTTTTTAATTTAGGAAGTAAGTCATTTCAGGGCACAGTTCTACCTTATTCTCTTCAGTAATTCAGTTTAACTTTTTCTTTTTTTTTTAGCTTTGTTATTTTAAACCAAGTTACCTCGTATGTGGGCTTTTTTGGAAAAGCAAATCAACTAACTATGATATGAATGATACCAAGCAAGTAAAGAGAAACAAGCCTGAAACATTCAGGGCTACAAAAGTCTCTGCTTGTATTTCTACTAAAGTCTGCAGTCAGGTATAGCTGCGCTGATGAAATGCCTGGCTGTGTGTGTTTAGGGGAGGCAGGTGAGGGGTATCTGAGGGAGGAAAGATTTGGGGCTTTATTTAGTAAATCATTTATTTTGGATCACTGCAGGTATCACTACAGGGGAAAGTAATCCTTCCAGAAAATTTATGATCCTGTGTTTCTGAGTGCATCTTACTAGTAAAATGAGTGCCTGTCTGGGGCACACTGGGGAAGAGACATTTCTTTTGACCAGGTGTTGATGTCCTGCTATTTGGCATTCACCATTGCCTTGTTCCCTCACTGCCTGCATGCACCTTAGCCATCCATCCTCCTTCAGTCCTTTCCCTTTCATCTGTGTGCAAAATTAATCAAAATTATTTGCTAATTCATTCATCAGGGCAGCCCATGCTCAGTCTTTCCTTACTTTTCTAAACTATAACTGCCTCTAAGGCGAGGCAAAATGGGGTAGAGCCTCACTAGCCTATAAAGTTTCTTTCTTCTGAGTTGGGGAAGGTCGTTTCCTGTGTCTTCTTTCCAGGTAGTCTATTTTTTCCCCTTTCTTCTCCAGCTAGCTACAGCCTTTAATAGTCCTACCCAGCAGACTAACTGGTTCTCTCAGGTAAACACTCTACATTACCACAGTGAGATTTGATTCTCAGATCCCTACTTTTTCATGGGAATTCTTTCTAAGCCTAATAAATTATATAATTAGGGAAAAAATAACCAGAGAAGTCCCAGCAGAGAATCGAGTGTGGTCGTATCTTGGGTCCTTGATAGAGGTTTCTGCTAGGTGCTATACAGACAAGTAGCGGAAACTACCTCAGAGAGCTCTCACTCTGAATTCCAGAAAGGATGCGCCGTGTGGATTGAGCAGGTAAATGAGATGGGAGTGGATGGGGAGGAGGAGGTGGTTATAATAAAATAAACAAGAATTTAGCTGTAGAGCAGAGGGTTTTGCTTTTGCAGTTCCCTGATCCTGGGCCACCACAGCTGGAGGACATTTCTGGCACCTTTTTTTCTTTGGCAGGGGAGGGACAGAGGGGATGTGCTCTCTTGTACTTTCTGTCAGGAGGGGCTGGCTGAAGGCACTAAAACATATTATAGTAATAAATGTTTCATGCAGCTGGGACTGGCAGAAATGGGAAGATAATTGCTGCAGCACAGGGAAGTCTTTGATGCAGAAGGAATCCTTCTTTGTTCAGGAGCCCCTCGCCAATCTGTGCAGGAGGCAGATTTCACTTCAGGAGCAGAGAAACTGTTGCCAGTATGTGGTGAGCACTGAAGGGATCATGTTCAAAGGGAAAGCAAGGGGAAAAAGTGTGAGTTGCAGAAAAAGTCTCCAAACCCTCCAATGCAGAACTTAGGCAAAAGATGGGAGAGTTTTATGGCTGACTAACTGAATTAGTCCTTAAAGAACTAGAATAGTTTCCCATTTAGATTATGTTTTGGTGAGGCCTTCTTCTATAAAGACAATTCAGGTGTCATGAATAGTAGAGACAACCCTGTCATGAGCATCCTATCTCAATCGTTGCTATGAATAACATTCATCAGTATTCAGAGGGAAGCTCAGGGCTTCAGCACCATGTAAAGCTCATTCAGGGCTCCAACTTAAGGTTTTCTGGACTGAAGAGGTACCTCATCCAAGCCGTACTGGTCTGCACAGGGTGAATCATGTATCTCAAGACGATGTTGGTGGCAGCACTTCCACCAACTAAAACTAATGGGTAACTATATTTTTCTCAACAGCGGTAGATGTTACCCCATAAGTTCCTGGACAATTCCTGGAAAAAAAGGGATTAGATATTCTCCAATAACTGTCATTTGCAAACAGCTGTTTACATCCCAAAGCCCTCATAGTACAGTCAATATGTGAAAAGGGAAATAGATTTTGGAAAACAGTCCTCAAACTCTGCATTGCAGCCAACTATTGCTGTGAGAAGTAAGCAGTAATGCTGAAGCCCACTGTATTCAGCTCTGCCTGAGGGTCTAGCAGAAATATAAATTGCTTAATGGATTAAGTGGCTCATTTTCCCTTCACCTCATAAGCCTTGGAGAGCATGTCTCTCTTCTATGTTTGCACAGTACCCAGTGGAGACTGGGGCCTCTAGGTGTTATGCTAACAAATATTTATTTGCTCATTTGGAAGCATGCATAGGACATCATAATACCTAGGAGATACAGAGGAGAAACAAAGAAAATAAACTGCAAAGAAAAACAATCTTTTTTTTTTAAATTGTAACTTTCTGGACCTCTTGAAGACTCACCTGTTGAGCAAGAAGGCCAGACTGTCAGGGTGCTCGTTAAGAAGATGAGTGTTCATGGCAGGAGCTTGCAGCACAAACTGAGAAAGGAAGCATTGCATCAGATCTGCACTTCTGCAGATGGCATGTTCGATTCTGTTCACTCTGCAATGAGTGTTAAGGCTCAGGTGAGTGTCTGAATGGCTAGGAAGAGGGAGACATGCATAGGTTTAGTATGCCGGTGGCCACATACTGCATCTGAGAAAGCATATATGGAATTTTAATTTTGTTGGATGGATGTGCACATATACCATGTAAGATAAAGAGAGAATGAGGGAAGTTGTAAAGAACTCTGTGCTTTACCTTCCTCCTCCAAAAAACAAACTAACTAACAAAAAAAACCTACCACCTTTTCTTGCTTTTCTCCAGCTAATGATTGTTCTGTCTTGGTATAAACTGATGAGAACTGTCTATTCCTCTGCTTCTGCCTCCTCCTCCATACTGAAAAGGGACTTAATGGTGGCCAAGCATCTCTTTTCTCGTATCACCAAGATTAACTGGAAAATACCCAGATCATGTGTGGAAAGTTCAAGTGAGCCCGAGTTCCACTACAGAGTATGTCATAGAAGACAGGCACTGGGGGCAGAAGGTGTTCTGCCTGAGGAAGAGAGTATCCTGTTGGGCTGCTGTGTGGCGTAACACAACTGTTAATAAGGAGGAAATAATTTCTGAATGAAAAAATTGGGATTAGATACCACAGGAATGACATTCAAGGAGCCTACCCACTTTTCAGTTGGCAGCATTCAGTGTGTCAGTTGCTACAAATCACACAAGATACAGAATACAATATCTGGTAGCAAATGGTGAAATAAGTAATAGGTATGAATAATGCTTTCTTAGACATTTCTGTTTTTCAGCATTATTTCTATACAGCAGAGCTTAGGGCCTTAGTTAGCCTCATTATAAACCCAGGCCTACTCAACTTTAAAAACCAGCTACATCATTTTAACTAGATCAGATTTCAATTCCTCCATTTAAAGTGGTGCACATACCTAGTAGATATTCAGCCATCATTTATGCCCATCCAGATAAGTTCAGTGAGGTACCAGTGCAAGATAAATCGGTAAAACTGAGTATGTCTTTGTTAGGGGTTTGTATGCACAATTTTTTAAAGGAGGGAAGTGGTTTGGTAACAGCATCTTTCCCAAAGAGTGGGATTTTTTCAGAAACATCGTGACATAGGAACAAAAACCTTGCTGTGTCTGTGTTTCTCTGAATGGGCAGGCTCTGGAATGGCTCTAAGGCTGTATCTCCTGCCTGATTCCCATCAACGTGACTGCCTGCAAGTGGCCTGTGCAGCATGCCTGGCTGCATGTGCTGGGCAGCATGTTACCCGCCAGGCATGCAGGCTCGCTGTCTGCCCAGCCAAATCATCCCGTGTTGAGCGCAGCCTCAGGACCACTTCTGCCTGACATCGCTTTGGCTTGTGCTCTGCTGAGTCATATGGAGGCTTTTCAGTAGCATAGTCTTTTCCTGAAGACAAGACTGACTAAAATGGGGCAAGAATCCCAGAGAAGTGTGACAGCAAGTTTATCAACAGTCAGGTGTACACTTAGGTTTGCATCTCAGTTTGCCAGTTTGACAGTGGCAGTCCCATCTGGTCCTGAACCTTCACTTCGGTGTTTGCTGATCATTAACAGTATGAGACCTTGCTCTATGTTTGCAGTCTGTAGTTATCGGAAATAATACAAATATAAATAAAATGTATTTAAACATGGTGAGGGTGGAAGTTTTCTCCATTTATTCTACAGCAAGTGCAACTGTGTGGTTTTTTTTTTTTCCTTCACCTGAACTCTCAGGGAGTGACAAGCAGAACATATGGCTTTCTCCTGATGGAAGTCATGGTCTTTCATTGCAGATGCAGACTACTGATAAACATCAACTGTCTGCCTCTGGCACCAACATACATCACACATTACCAAGACCCATTTGTCCTTGTTATTTTATTTGCTTAGTATAGAAGGGGGACTTAGTGATAAAGACAATCATATGATTTCCCAATTAGCTTTTTTTGGGGGGTGGGGGTAGGTAGGGACAAGGAGGATGAGACGATAAAGTTTTCTTACCTGCACTTCTGTGGAAGATGATGCAAAAAGCCCCTTAGCCTGGTTCCGTATGCACACAGCCTACTTCTAAGAAACAAAACCAAAAACAGTAGTGCCGTAGTTGTTAGTGATACCTTTCTTAGTAGACTTTCAAGTGGAATGATCTTGGAAATGGAGCAGTCCTAGAAGTGACAAATGTGAACCTGAATGCCAGAACATCAAGTATAAACTGAGTTGGGACCACCAGAATTGGCACAGACAACGTGTCCCACTTGGCACCAGTCTCCCCAGTGTCCTCAGGTACCAGTCAGAGTGACAGGCAGGCTGTAGCTTCTGCTTCCTACGTTTCTCCTTCCCTCACCCTCATTATGACCAACAGCAATGGGCATTTCAGCATAGGCACAGCTAAAAAACCCTTGACCCCCTTACTCCTCCCATTCCTCCATCTTCCAAAGATTTCTTTGGGTTTCCCTGATTAGGCAGAAGGGAGTGATAACCTCTCCCATGGATATGTCATTGGACAGAAAGAATGTAAAGTGTACAGCCAAGCCCACCATACACGTGAAGTGCTGAAGGAGACAGCCATGATCCTAGTAGACTGGAAAAAGGAAGAACTTCAGCTTTTGAATAAAGCACCTTGGCGGGACAGAATTACTGGAAACTTCCTGCCCACCCTCACCTTCATTACAAACTGTCCTTGTGGGCAGAAACAACACACAAGTGTTGCTGGCTGAAGCAACCATAGGGAAGCGTGTCAAATAGCTTTTCTCATTCCCCATGAGATGCAGCTGAGTCCAGTTCCCTTTCCAGTTCCCTTTCAAGATCAAGTGTAGCTTGCACTACACTGCCTAGGCTGTTCTTATTCTATGAATAAGGATCTTCTGTCTTCCATGTAGCAACTTTTGGACTGAAGTCGCTCCTTAAAATAAGCCTCAGAAATTCTTCTAGCTGGTGAGCAAATCTGAGAACCCAAAGACAGTAGATACCCATTAGTATTAATCCCTCAGTCTTAGCACGAGAGAAACTTTCTACTTTATTTCACCTTCTAGCATGTGGGTGATTGTGCTGCTGACAGGGCAGTGGAGCCATCCTGTCTCTCCAATTCTTTAATGCCCTTTGGTGGAGATGCGGAGGAGGCAGACTTTGCTGAAAATCCTTTCTGTTCCCTCTGTGCTCAGCACAAGTGCCACGGCCTCGGGAAGCCTCTGCAGGAAGGTTCCACAAGAACACAGAGTCACCCAGCTCTTTTCTTTCTTTATTTTTTTATTGAAAGCTTCATCAAAGAAAACAGAAGTTTAAACCTAACATCCACTGATCTACAGAAAGCCCCAGGAGTGGGAAAATGGCAGCTATAAGGATTGTGGTACAAATGGAAAACATCAAAAAAATCATAGCAGTACAGATCTTTCAAAGACATTCTGAGACATCAGTACACAGATGCCCATATAAATAAGATTCATAATTTAATGTATCACAGAGGTTCTGTATTCTACATTTTGGCTACAGTGAGGTCTGTAAGGGCTTTAAAGAACCTCTGTCCCATTTGTGTGATGCATGTTTTCTTGATAGGAAGTTCATCTCCCTTCAAAGCTGCTTTGATTTTTCTTACAGACAGAATCTGTACATTCTCCTTTAAATAGGAAAACAATTAAAAGTTCCTATATGAATTCTGTATGCTTCCTGGTTTTACATACAATTGCTTTGTCTCCAAAAGATAGCAGAATTTTCTTCCACTCTGGAATACAGCATATTTAATAATACTTTAGTTACATAAACATCATGTTCTCTTCTCTAGGCTGCATTTTTGGGCTTTTAAAAATATAACTGACTGTGAATTCCACCAAATTCATAAAATTATTATCCCAGAGAAAGACACTTAAAGGCAGCGAATTAATGTCTGGCAAATACTTTCTTAAGGACAATAGATCCAAATTTTGGAAGGTGCTTATACCGTGCAGGATTTAGCCCTACAAGGAAAAATGGATCTGTGAACCTGTCAAAGGCTGACATTTTTTACTTCATTACACATTTTTATTAAGGTTGAAAGAACTCAGCTGTCACTGGTGGGGAATTAAATCCAGAACAACTGAAACAAAAGCAAGGTTTTTTTCTTGTCATGGAAAGCAAAACCACAATTGAGGTTTTTTTTTTTTTTTGACAGCTTTTCTCTCATAGTTCTCTGTTTAATTTAACAAAGAACACATTGATAAAGGGGACAAGAAAGGGTCTCTTCTGCCTGCTTTGAGGCACAAAGGTGAATAAATCTCTGGGGTACATACAGCATTCTAGTCTATTTGAGTGACAGGAGCAACATAGAAAGTTGGTGCTTCTTTGAGGGGAAAATAACTCTCCTTACACTGTATCTTTGTTGCTTGCTGAGATTCTAGAAATCTGCTCCACTGAAGGAGAGGAGAAGTCTGCTGCTCACTCCTCCCTCCTTCTGAGAAAGTGTGCGCGCATGATTGTGTGTATGCATATTAGAAATGAAAGGAATCATCATTATTAGAGACAAAGGCCATTAAACAGAAAAGACTAATATACCACATGTCAGCATGTTTTTGTTGTTTTCTGTTGCATTTCCATCACACCGTGACTGTTTTCTTGGTTCACATGGCCTACCTAGAAGGACTGGTAAAATCCCCTTACCCTAGGGCACTTCTTTTATATCAGGACCAATTTCATGTTAAATAAAGTTTTGAAAGGAAATGTTGACCGTGTCTGTATCAAACATGACTATCTTCAACTAACACATTTGGTCTCATCACTAAAAATGGATTGATTCATTACTTTAAGCACATTATCACTCTTTAGCATGACTCTTAGTATAGGTACAGTTCAGCGAGTCTGCTTAAACCTGTTTCACTCATGTCAACCTCTGCATTAAAATGAAGTGTCATGAGGAGCACCATCCAGCTTAAAATTATGAAGCAAGGCAATTTGTTAAACATTTAGTATCAGTCTCATCCTTCAGTACCATAAGCAACATAATATAGATCCAAATACTATGACATATTAAAAATAAACTTTATTACAATGCAGGCTTCCTCAAATTTGCTGAGTTTTGGTACACATACATACACAAATAATACCTCTCATTTGATTTTTACTTGTGTAAAAATCCATTGAATGCTTAAGCCCATTGCCCATTGAAAGTTTAAGCCCTCACTTCCCTAATCACCAGCTTTTATCTTCCACAGTTGGGCATGCATCCGTAGCAGAAGATAATACAATGCGATGCAATTGCTCTTAAATATGCCGCATTCTGCATTACGCTGGATTTCTTGACCAACACAACCAAGGCAGTCTCTTGGTAAACAGAACTATACAAGTAAGCACAAGCTAGGGACATTTCAAGAGTCTGTTTCACTGGAAGGCAATAGGAGGACATTCACAATTTGAGGCCTGACTGTCACCGGTGAAAAGTGCTTACAAAACCAGCAGTAGAGCCAGATAGGAAGAGAGTCCCTCAGCAATCTCACTGGGAACAGTGAGACTTTTTCAGTGCCCTGATCTACGCTCTGGTCAGCACCTGCTAGTACAATGCATTATTCTCTCTTCAGTTCCACTTTTCAGCTCAGTATCCATTTTTTCTCAGCTGTTAAGTGACGAGCCCAGGTATTCAGAATTTTCTAGCCATAATTCATGTTTTTCTGACATCCCTCCTGTATTTTTCCTTTAAGGTAAAAACAAAAATACCAAGCCTGAACATCCAGATTTGACTATTTACAAGAATTCAGGTGTGATGGAAAGTACATACGCAGTTCAGCTTATGGATTTGATGTTACTTCTAGACCGCTGGGCCAGGCACCATTGCCTTAGACTTCTAGAGTTGTTTCTGCAACCTTTCAGGAACCCTCCTGATATTTAAAGCTAAATTGGCAAGACGTAGATATTGACTTTACAAATTCAGGTCTTTAAAAAAGGGGAAAAAAATCAAACAAATAATAAAAAATTTCCAAAAAATCTTATCAGCCAGAACATAAAGAAAACCAGTTTTAGATTTCAGAAGCCACCAAGTATCCCTGTCTTATGACAACACCCATGCAGCAAGTGTGCTACACTTCAACTCTTCTCATTTTTCTCATCTTTAACTTTTGCAAATAAATTCCTGCCTTCTGAGCATTTCGTATGTTCCAAATGAGCTTTTTCTTACCTTATGATACATGACTGCTTATACTCAAGGCTCATACTGTTTATAATTCATACACATTCAAGTACCAGTTCATTGTTTTTTGAATTCAGTAAGATCATCAATTGTATTTAAAAGGGATCCATTTTCTTTCCTCTTCTTCATCTTCTTCCTCTGTTTCTTTACTTTGTTTCCTTTGATTTTAAACACTATTAAACATTATAGCATGGCAAAAAAAAAAATGGAACAATTCTAACACAGAATGCACTTGAAACACTTTAAAGTGACAGGCATCATGATATCTTATTTCCTGTCTGGCTTAATAAAAAACACTGAGATTGTTTAACTTTATTTGCTGAAAAAATAACAAAAATGTTTCTGAATGTATAAATAAAGCAGCAGAGTTCTGAATAGAAACAAGAAGGTACCTCAGCATATTCATCAGCCACATGGTAGCTACCTTGTAGCCTCATTGTTGATAGTAAATGAGACTTTGTGTGTGTCACATTAGAACTAACACAGAAACAAAATGTGTTTATTTCGTATTTAAGTGAATTGTGCCTGGGGTTATCTCTATTTGTACAAAGAATTCAGAAAGAGACAGAAAGACAGCGTGTGTAGAAAGGAAGAAAATAAGGCTAAATTCATTTTTTTCCCCATATGCCCTCCAAAGAAAGAAGGAACCTTTATCCAAGGACAAAATTAAGTGCCACTCTCAAAAAGCAACGAGTAATGAGACAGCATGTGAAACAGAAAGAAAGAAACAAACCTTTTTCTAAATTAAAGAGATGTTGTTCTTTTACTTTGGCATCCTCTGGTTTTCAGAAGTGATGGATATCAGCAACTGCTTTGGAGAAAGCAGAAGTTTTACCACTTCGGAAAATCAGGCCCTCTTCCTATGGGGAATAACCACTTGAACTCCCATTTCTCTCTTTTATACGTTGCATATCTAGCAGCCATTTACTTGGGAAACCCCCTCCCCCCACCCCATGTTAAAAAATATGATCCTGTTTTATCAATTTAAAAAAATAATTGTGTTTTTTTTCCCCCTAAAAGTCAGGTTAGGGAAACATAGATCTCTTTTTAGATTTGGGTGGCTGAATCAGATTGATCCAATATATATATATGCTTTAATTTATTTATTTTTAATGGATACCCTGTCTCTAATGCACCACAATAAATGTGATGAAGCTTCCTCTCTCTCTTTGGGATGGAGGAACGTTTAAAGGTGTTTGGTTTAATTTTTATATATAGATATATATGTTTGTATGAATACATTTAAATGCTGCTTCTCTTCTGCCTCCTTAAGGAAAAAAGTCATCTTTTGACTTGCCTCTCATCTTTTTTGTTTGTTTGTGTGTCTGGAAAAAGTAAGGATCATAATCAGGATTTCTTTAATGAAAAATAACTGTCACTCCTTAAAAGGGTTTCAGTGGATTCAATTTAGTTAGTGTCTTTTTGCCTAATTAGTGATTGTCAGCCAACACATTAAGACAACAGAAATCATAGCAGAGAAGAATAACTTTTAACCTCCTGCCTGCATGACAATACTATCCTAACATTTTTGCTTGTGTGGGAGAGCTAAAATGAGAACAAAGATCAGGGTTGCTTTCTGTCGCATCTAACTGGCAATTCAAATGCATCACTGAAAAACAAACGCAGAATTAAGGTGGCTATGCATGCTGGACGATGACAAAGACTGAGGTGAAGAAATGAATCTGCAGTATGTTGGAATTCAGAAGGAAGACTGTTGTTTCAGTAGAAATACCAAAGATCAGGCAGTTTAACAGAAAAACTCATCAAAATTAAAGCCCATCTGGATAGGTTAGTTGGTAACCCCCTCCCCTTTGCTTTGTGATGTTCTCCAAAGCACACCATCAATAAGCTTCTAGTACCAACTATTCTGAAATTTCCACTATAAACATATGCAGTATGTAAAACACCAGTGGAAGATAGTTTAAACAAACAAGAAAGTAAGAACTGGTCCGGCCATGTAGGTCAAATAAAGATAAAAAAAGAAAAAAACCTCTATCTTCTGGACTGCGTTAGGGTGTCACTTCATCTTTGGTATAAAATAGGCCATCCATAGGCTGCATTTGTTCACAACTAGGAAAGACTACAGAAATTGTCAACAATTTCTTCTATCTATTGCTTTTTTTGCACTTTTTTGACCATAAGCTCCTATCTACTTTTGTTTTTTTTTTAATGCTCTTAAGCTAGGTTTTTGCAATGTGACAAGCAAAGCAGACTAAAAACTTCTTAAAGCTCATAAAAAAGACTGCAGATAAAAAGCACTAATGCTTTTGCTAGCGATCACGCTTCGTAAATAAAAAAATCTGCATTCTGCAAGAAAAAAAACCCTGCATTCTCTACAATGCAGCAAGTTTTTTCTCAATTCAATAACTTTACTGTAAAATGCTTTAGCCTTCTAGAATTTTTTCTGTCAACACTTAAGACAAAGTTCATAAAAGTCCCAGCATTTTTCCAATCCTTTCAGTTGCCACAGTTCCTTTATCATCAACTTTTCTTCAAAAGAAGAAAATCATTTTCTTTTAAACTGTACAGTTTATTTTTTGTTCACCCCAAAAACTCAGTCTATTAAACTTCTGCACCAGCACCGGTGTGAGCAGTTTCAATTCATTCTCGGGTTTTCTAACAAGACGTTGACAGCTTGCCTTGAGAGCTTTTGACGTCCTTAAAATTAAGGCAATTAAGATTCAAGATAAACCTTACCTAAACATTTCTTTAAAAAAAAAGAACAAAAAAAACCCAAAAAACCAAAAAACCCACTCTAGATTTAAAACAAGAAGAAAAATAAAATGAGAGAAAAAGAGTAGCTTAATTTTTGAGGAAGACAATTGGTTTTCATCTCAACTTGCTCCCTCTTGACATCATCAGTTTTTCTGTTAAAAAAAAATTCTAGCTACACCTCCAGGTAAATTCTGAATTCAAATGTTCGTCCAGATGAAATGTCAACCCAGCGTTTTTCCTCTGGGTTTTTCCTTTAGTTAAAAAAAAAAATTATAGCAAAAATAAAACTGTCAGACTACATGACGGAACCATTTGCACAGCACATAAAAACACTGTTTTGTTTTCGTTGGGAAAGGTAGAAAAAAAAAAAGCATTCATTTGACGCCTGTGCAAACTGGAAGCCAACTTCTTGTTCAGTGAAGTTTCTCCATTCAAGGCAAAGATTTCAGACCGACATTCTTCAGTCCTGTTTATTGTCTGTAAAAACAATTGAATTAAAGTGGTCATTAAGTCAAAACAACTTTGAAATAGGCTCCTCTCCTTTTTTTCCACCCAATTCCCTTTAAAACTTATCCAAGCTAAACTAACTTTGCAGCTGTTTAAATATGATACCACCACTAAGCTGAAAATAGGCAGAAATAGGGAACTCCTGCTTTGGAGACATTAACACATCCTAAGCAGATGAATTTACTCTTGTTAATACTTTGCTTAATGGGCAATCTAACTACACTGAAATGAGATGAATACGTGGCTTAACACTGTGCAAATATTTCTAGAGTAATACAATAAGAGACCGAATATTTTCATAATATTAAGTGACACTATTTATTTTGGATACTAATAATAACATGGAGGATAAAATTACAATGAAAGGATACATCCAGTTTGCTAATAAGAACACATTTTCTGATGGCAAGAACAGTTGGACTGTGGAGCAGTTTCCTTAATGAGCCAGTTATGGCTAACTCAGTAAAAACATTCAAGATTATATTAATTACCAATTTTTGAATATACAATGTCAAATTATTCTAAATTTAGCACAGAGAAGCTAGACTCTCAGCTTCTTTGAGATAACTCTCATTTTGCGTTTCTGAGGTTTTAATGACATTTAGAGATGTGTCACATAAAACTTGTCTTAGCAAGACTGTATGAGATCTCTAGAGAGAGGGAGATCCTACCTGTAAATACTATTTAATACTGTTTTATACATATGGCTATCAGTAAGGGTTAGCTATTGCTTCTCTACAGTTCTCAAACTTGCATGTTTTGAGAAAAACACATTAAAAAAAATCCTCTTCCAACTCAAGCTCAACACAAGAAAAGCCAGCACTCTTCCTTTAATGGAAGCATTAAAACATTTGCCTTGCTTATTTTTAGATTTATTTTAATATTAGGAGTTAAACTGTGAAGAATCTTGATGGCATAAAGCATTCACCACAGAACTATTTCTCCAGGATGGCAAACATAAAGCTAACTTCAGTTTTAAAAATTAAATTTGCCAAAGAACTTTTTCATTGCATGAAACATTACAATTAGTATTTTGAACCTAACAGCGATTTATATGGAGGCAAGATTTATGTATTTTCTTAGCGTTGTCTAAAGCAGTTTTCTATGCATAATTTTCAGTTGGACTACTCAAACTGGACTGCTCACCTCCTGAGATTTTACTGCCCCTCAGAGCAGAGTGGGCATCATATGCATGATAGGCTGTTTCAGTCAGAGGGTCATAGCACACATTCTTTAAACTGGCATTGAGTTTGCCCACAAAAGGCTCCAGAAAAACTTAATTCTTCCCACATTTAAAAGCAGAGCACTCTGTCCAGCAGATAGTTTTGTTTAGGGGTGAGAGAGTGGAATTTCCAGGAGGAAAGAGCTCCATTTAATTCCACTTTAAAGTTTTCACACACTTTTATGTGTAAAATTAAAGATTTGCAAGGGAAAGAGGCATTGTGGATTAAAATAATTGAGGCAATTTCCTCATAGACTCCTCTGCTCAGAAACAGAGGACTGTTTCTGCTATATTGCTCCACTTCTAGCAGTCAACCGTTTGGCCCAAAGTATCATTTCTGAACATCCCCGAGTGGGATCCTCCATCACAGCAGCCCCCAGCATATTAAATAAAAGAATGTGTGCGCTGACTAAAAAAGTGGAACTCTTTTTAAGTCTTGTGGTTTATTTTTATATACACAGGGAGTACAAAATCCTTATACCACCCAGTTCATTCCGAGTAGTTCCCTCTCCTTTGTTGCCTGAAATTTCATGTTTGTAGCAAGGAAAATAAATATAGTCGAATACACTGATATTACTTGTCTCCTGCCCAATCAACTCCTATGAAATCATTTTATAGCATCTGCCTTTTCCTTTGCCTGTATATGATAAAATCATTGTCTGGTCATGTCAGTGACTTCCTCTCTATTGCTTAGAAAATAGCTGTTGTATATTGGGCATGGTGCTTGCTACTGATAAATGTGCTGTTAGGAAAAGTGGATTAATATAATTATATTTTAATTGAAAAATATTTGTTTTTATATTAATTGTTACTGAAATATTCAGGCATAGGGATTTTTTTGAGAGAGACGGTATATGATTTTGTTTGCTTCTATAGCCTTCCAGACTTTGCATTTCTGCTCACAACTGGCAGACACAAAAGAGGGCACATTTCAGGAAAAAAAAGAAACAATCATAATAAAAAATCTGTAGTGGATCTGCCTATGTGATTAAAAAAGAAAGAAATTCTACTGATTATAAATGCCAATGCCATTAGACCAGAATCCATCATTACAACAAGGCAGTAGCTGACAAGGAAAGATGAGGGATCTCATTCTCTGAGAGCCTGGGAATTCACCACGCTAGCAAGAAACACAGCACTCATTTCAGTAAAGATTTGCAATATATTTTCATGTGGGAAAAATGCCAAAATCAACTGCTCACAGCTACCTTGTGAGCGCTTCTGAACGTATGTTTTCCCTGCTTTGATGCTTAAGTGAAAGGTAACCGGAATATGGGAATGATCAGATCCAAATCCCTTCAGAACGCAATCATAAAATCAAGTGAACAGCACGGTACTGTCACATACGCTTCTCTCTTTGCACTTTCTGTTATATAAGTATTTTGCCGTCTTTTTTTTTATAGGCACTAGAGAGATTGATGGCTAGAAGGGGTGCACACACATATAATGTGTCTCCAAAACAATACTGGATGCATCAACAAAAAGCTTGTGATCAGCTGCTTAGGTAATATACATATATAGACAAATATGGGAATGACGTAAGAAAATAGTGAGGTCCATGTTATGGTGGTCAAAAAAGGCAGCTCTGTGATCTGAAGCCATTTGTTATTCATCTGTTAAGACAAACAAATGTATCTTCAGCCTACAAAGAAGGTCAAAAAGGAAGTAAAGCAATTGACAGAACGGAATAATTCTAACCTTTTCCACACCAGCTCGTATCTTATGCCTTTTGCACTATAAGTACTATGTTATGATGTATTGACTGATATATCTAACATATATTCTTGTGTGACTATTTGTCTACCCCATTTCCCAAGTTGAAAACTGTGTAATTCTTTTTTCAACAGTGGTGCTGACATTCAATGTACATCTTTTAGAAAGGACTGGATTTGGGGTACAGCACAGTTCCTAAAATCTGTCCAATTTGGACCAGTCCCTGTGAGTACTCTGTCACCTGCCTAAGTAACCTTGTCTTTGCGAGGACCAATTCTAGTGCGACAAAGGAAAGGAGTGTTTGAGGATGACTCTGAAGATGAAGGGTCTCTTCAGATGTTCTACGTCCAGCCATCACTGTTTAGATCTTGAGTTCTCCAAGGTATTCCATGGGAAGCAAATAAAGCAGAGCAGAGGACAGGAGAGAGAAAGAACAGGCCTTCTCCCCCTCTCCTTTGTTATCCCTTCTTCCATTCCCAGCTCCTGCCCCCTCAGTGTCTACCTGGCACCAGTTGTGCCCACTCACTGAATACCACATTGGAGCAATTTCTACTGCCTCACTAGCCGTACTTTCAGAAATGAACCTTTATGTATGTTACATGCCAGCATTTTCAACATTGCAAAATGTAGGCCCTCATTATAACCTCTGACACCAGATGCCAGTTTAGCCCAGCAGGATCATTGCTAATACAATTGTTGAGATCCTTCAGTGTCCAGAATAAGCAGAAGACATTTCCAGAGCATACTGTTGCAGGCAGGAACTCAAAGACAACTCGCCAAGGTGAGGCCATCAGCCAAAACCTACACCCAGAACTCATCTGAATTTAATGAAGCTACTCTGAATTTGAATTGCTGAAATGGGGAGCAGAACTTGGCCCACTATATGCAAGAGACACATCTTTCAGGTCACAAAGCATACGTCTACTTACTTAGACTGTTGGTAAGAATATGCAGGTGCATGTTCACTGGATGTTTCCACTGTCATCTGTTGCTGTTGACCACTGGCTTCCTGTGATGAAGATGCTACTGTCTGTGGAGAAGTATCAGCAACAACACCCTAAGGAAGTGAATAGGAACATGAAAAACTTACTAGTTTGACTCGTATCGGTGAATTCCAAGAAGGAGCTGAGCACTAGCTCACCATTCCTGTATTTCTCTAGATGTATCTCATGACTGAGAGAGTTTGAGAGAGCAGAACCACGTGCTAACGCAACACGCTCCATCAGTTTAAGGAGAGAGCTAATCTAGCAGTGAGAAGCTTCTTTATCGTACAGACGCCTGCAGTACTTTGCTCTCACAGGCAGCAGTGGAAAATACCTGCATGTTTGAGGGCAGTTTCCTACCCATTCAAAGCCAAAGGCAAAACTCCTACTGACTTCAGTGGAGCCTGGATTTTAGCCCTTGTCTTTTTATTAGAATATGAGTATGGCTTTTCTGATTTTCACTTACCTACTCCAACTTCACAGTGACTTTGTATTCATTTTGCCTGATTTGCAGTGCAGTCAGGGCAGAATCTAGCCTCGCTGCTCTCTGCTTTATTACATTATCATACAGAATTCTAGCCTTCTTTGAAAAGTACTACACTCACATGTATATACTTTTTATGTATGTTCCCTTTTAGAAATATATTTACTTCACACTAAAAATTTTTATCTGTTATATCAAAGCTCCAATGAAGCTTTGTTTGTATTTATAGATTTGTAAAAAAAAAAAGTTAAATAATAGTTGGTATGTATGAATTTAACATTGTACACTACTGCTTATCCTATTCAGACAGTCTGATTAATATTATTTTTAAGTATTTTTAGAGGCTTTCAAAGGAAGCTATATTTTCTTTCCTTTACTTTCATGTTTGGTGTGTTGGCCACATTAATATTGCTAGCAGGTCTCTTCTGGGAACATAATTGATTACTGTATTGCACACAATAGAGCCAGAAGAGGGAGCACAAAGCACTTGCTTTGTTTTTGAGTCCTATGTAAACAACAGGTAGTTTATTTTAAATTATCTGTGAGAAAGTATCAGTTTAATTTTTGAGAAATGTAAATGAAAATAGGTATCGCTTAACAGACTGCAAGCACTATCTTTTTCTACTTCCTTTTCTTTATCCCTCTGATATTGTCCATCTCATCTTGCGAGTGTAAGCTCTCTGGGGCAGAAACCATATTTTTGGTCTCTGCTGATGGAACATCTAGCACACTAGGGTCCTGGTTCATAATGCTATATAAATAACAATAACAATAGTCATCCTCACTGGATTGGTGCAAGACAGGCTATATATTAAGAAAATTAATATGTAATTACTATACCATCTTACTTTTTCAGGCACAAATATACCAGTGGGTGACAGTGAGGAGGGCTCAGGAAGGATTAACCTCACTTTCTCATTGGCACTGGCCAGCACAGCAGGCAGCTGCACAGCTGCGTGAGTCACTCTTCTCTCCGTTGTGCCATCTCCTTTTAATTTGGATTTGCATCTGCCCAGTTTGATACCTAAGAATGGCTATTCAAAATAGGCATCGTGGTCCATTTGTAACCAAACAAATGTTTAGAGCCAAACTATCCTCAAGCAAAAAAGACTAAAACATGACCAGCTCAGTATGACAAAACAGTAGCAGCCTATCCAGCTGGAACTCATTTGGGAATCTTGGTAATTGCAGAGAACCAGGAGAAACTGGGACGAGTCCACTTGACTGCTAGTGGAGCCATGCCAACAACACTGCTAACACAGCATCCTCAAAGTGCAGAGTAGTAATAACATCGACTCCAAAGCTGACGCAGCTGAAGATAAAAGTACTGAGAGCCTGGCACCCCTCATGTTATCCCAGAGTAGGGGAGAATGACAGAGGGTAGCATCATAGAGAAGCACACACTGAAGAGGAACACCAAGCCTTCCTCCTCTTGCTCTGCTCAGCTGCCCTTATGAAGCTGCACCATGGTGGAGGCCAAGCTGATGCTCTCCCAACAGCTTGTGGTTTACAGGGTTGAGTAAATACTTACTCATTAGACTGTCATCAGCATGACTCAGCCCCAAGGAGGGAGGGAGCGAATCCTTCCTCAAGGATGAAAAAGCACTCAGTCAGTGCAGCATCCTCCACGTCTGTATATACAAGAGGAAGGTTTCCATTGCTCAATCACTTTTCTGGCGGCTAAATGTTTCAGCAATTACCTATACTTGCTAAGGACCACATCTAACCCTCTTGCAGGCTTCTCTTCTTCGAATTGCTTTTGGGTTCGTCGTCTGCTTGTTGGGTTTCTTTTCCTGCCTTTTCCCATCTCCCTCCCAAATACATGGGGAAAAAATAATCCTGGTCACTGATGTTTTATTCCATGTCCTGCTGTACAGCAAAACAAATGCAAAACAAGAGCACTTGCAAATAATTAAACAAAAAAGGGAAAAAAAGAGAAAGAATGTGCAGTCCTAATTTTAAAAGTAGGACGATGTACCATTCCATAAAGTGACTTTAGACCCATTTCAAACAACAGGTGCAATGAAGCATAATATATAAGAGTTGGGTTGCCCCTTTACTTTGTTTTCATGCATGGAGTTAAACTTACTTCAATAGGGACAGCTGTTGGAGGCACAGGAGTGTACTGGGGAATGTAGGTCCCTTGCATAGGTGCAGCAGCAGTCATGTACTAGAACAAATCAAAGGCAAATCAACATTAGAGAACCACAATCAAGCAGCGTAAAGCTGTAGTAGAAGCATGAAACCTTCAATTTCCTGTACAGAGTTTGTTAGTTAGGGTATACTCTTTTAATTAATTAGTGCATTTCCTTTTATTAACGATTTTAGTGAATGTAGCCCATTAGCTATTAAAAATCATAATCTGGAACTTCAAAATGAGGTCACATCTGAATATAGGCAATAGCAAAAGATCTTTCTGGCAAACTCAGATGTTTATATTATTTTTCACCTATTTTTTAAAAGCACAAGATTCCTATTTGTACTTACAAATAAAACACAAAAGAGATGATAGCAGCATATCTATAGTGTTTACAGATACAAAAAGCCTAAACAATCTTCTGGAATTTTTTAATGACACCTACAAAAAATTAAGTATGAAATTTGACAGATTTATTCCACTCTATATGTAACCCTATAAATAAGAGCAGTTGAATTTACAGGGATTCAAAGTTGCAGGGGGGTTGGAACCAAGACAGGAAAAAGATACGAGGAAACAGTTTCTCCTTTTGTACATAGTAATCCTAACTAAATTTTTACAGATCATTCTTAATATCCGGGGATCTTCTCTAAGCATCTAAAACCTCTCCAAATTATTATTATAGAAATACACAGTATTAGCGTCTCTATTTTCTCTCCCAAGCGCTGTAAGAAACTCCTTTTTTAATTTATGAGTGGATGTGGATTTTGCCATTGGTATGGCACTAATCTCTTTACATACAGCACTTCTTAAAAAGCTCTTGAGCTGAATGCAACAGATTGTTCAAATCTTCAAATAAAGTGGCAATATTAAGTTGTCAGATCTATATGTACTTTTCTTTCTACAATCCAGTCCTAACTGTATGTCTTCACTGACAAGAATCTCAGAATGTGCTCAATCCCACAACTGACTATATGACACTTCCACTACATGTTATCTTCAAAGACATGCCGAAGATCTGAATCTACCCAGAATGTATTTGATGAATTTTAAAATGAGTTAAATATAGCTTGGCTTCCTGGCAGAGCTAGGAAGTGCTTGCAAGATTTTATTCCACTGTTTATAGTAAAATTTACATTTAAAGCGCTCTCTTACCTCAATTTTAAACTAACTGGATGGTTTGATATGCCTGTCACAAACATGCATTATGAAATTGCAAAGTGGGGTGCAGAATCTGCAGCAATGCTGGAAAAAGGGCTCAGGGAATGAGAACGGCATATTTAACAATCCTAGAGCTAAATTCTGAAGCCCTCATTGAAGGAGAAATAAAAAAAGGAATGACCTAAATGAAATTGTTTTCTATAGAAAAAATAAAGTAAGGAACATAGGGGGGACAGAATGTAAACTTGCCTTATAAGTAGTGTATTGTACTGAAAATCATTACAATATCGTTGCTGAAATTCACAGCGTTTTCCTTAACTTGGGCAAAGACAGATAGGAGCGCCCCCAAAGTATGTGTGCTTGTACCAGGCCATGACTTTCTGCAGCTCCTTTTTCTTCTTCTTCAGAAAGAGAATTGAATTCAATAGTTTTTTATGACTGCTAAGCCACCAAAGACATTAGCCCAACTATCCCCATTGTACTTGATACAGTAGGGCTATTCTCCTGACTCAAGGATTAGGAACTAATGAGACTGTTACAGCAGGGTGTTCCAGAACTGCTTCCATTTCATTCATTCTGCTTTGTCATGTTGCCATCACATGTCGGGATGACATCTGCTGTGTAACATTGTTCTAAATGTGTCAATATTTAACATCAACCTGAAACAGTCACTCTTATAGTTCTGCAAAGACCTAAAAGGGTTTTAAATACTCACTCAAGCTAGTTTCTCCCAAAGGAATATATGTATCTTTAATTAAAAGCATTAATTTAAAGAGCAAAGTAGCCTTGTTCAACTTTGATTTCCTCAGATTTGTTCTCTGAACCTGGAAGAGCAGCATACGCTCAGGCTCATAAGATGCAATTGTCTGCCATTCTTTTACCTTACAAAAACACATATTTATTAACAGCGTTATTATAGAGACATCAAATTATTTGACTGCCTTTAAATTCAGATCACTTGATTTTTTTTTGCAAAATCATTTGGCACTGAATTCTTTAGCACAGCAATAGAAAGTGTCCAGGAATTAATTGACATTTTTGTTAGCACTGCAAGCATTGCTGCGGTATTGTAGGAGAATGGATAGAGCATCCCAGTTATGCCAGGTGCCCTAAACAACTGTAGGAATCTTATTTCTCCTCTGTGTATAACATTCTGCCTGAGTAAATGTCCATAGTAATGATAGCTCAACCTTTTAGTTAAATCATTGAGAGGTCTTCTTGGCTTAGGCCAAGTTAATTGCACCAATGGCACAAATGAAATAGTTTTTCTGGAAAATAATTCGTCCTGTAAAAGTTAGCCAAGGTTCAATCCTACAGAGAGGTACTGCTGCTTAACAATTGGTTCTTGACCACATAGTATCAGACTGGTATGTATTAAGAGGACGTACACTGTGTACTTTGGTGGAGTACCCAAGTATCTTTAATGCATTTGTTTTTGTGAATTTAAAGGTTAGCTCATCATTTCACAAAGGAGTAATCAGGTCCACAATTAAATATGTATGAAGGCTTGGAACTGATTCCTGGTCTCCAGACTCTTGCTTAAGGACTCATTGAGGTTCCTATATAAAAGAGCACACAACTATAAGGACAACTAGGGCTTAATTCTCAGAGATGTGCAACTGGTCTTAAGTGTCTAAAGCTCCTTCACATCCACAGGGAGTCCCAACTCAGACCACTGCTGGATCTGTTTTTTCACCACTGGAAGCCTATCATTGAGATGTTGCTTTAATTTAGTTTGTTTGCTAAGAGTATAATCAAAAAGGAAATGGATTCCTGGGCACACACTGAGCCCACTAGAGTCCATGCCTCTCCTTGGGTCTCCCTGCCACTTCACCTAGCTATTCTGTGTAATGGTGTACTCTGGATGGTGCATAGTGGCCACTCGGAGGTGTGGAAAAGAAGTTCAGAATAAGTTCTGAGATTCAGAAGAAAATTGAACTTTTTATATCTACCCTGCTCAGGACCACCAGGGATGAAGACATTCCTTAGCCAAGGGACTCTGTAGTGACGCAGCTGCAAGGGGACCAGAGGACCGATAGAAGCACATAGTCTTCATATGGATTCCCAACTGAGTCAGGAAACTAATGTAAGTAAGAAGCAGGCAGATGACAAACAGAGACGACATCTCTGTTCCAAGACTGTCACTGAGATTTAACTACTCTGTGAACCACACTCACTGAAAGCAAGCTGTGTGTCCATATGCATGTGCGAAAACGAGGCAGAAAGAGACTCTCACATGCTCAGCTTAGAAGTAAGCAGTTAATTCTACTATTAGTATTGTAAGCACCAAAATGAGAGAATCTGAAAAATCCAAGTCCATTCTTTCTTTGTCACACATTTCCATTAGGATTAAAGATTCTCGAGCTGGAATGTGATTGGTCATTCAACAAACTATGCACAAGGCAAAAGAAAAGATTGCTCATTCTTCCACAACGGTACAGGCTTTGCCAGTCTAAAAGTAGAAGCTGCTTATTTCTGACAGTAAAATGACTTATTTCTGACAGTGACTTTATAGGCACAGATGACAGATCTGGTGGGTATAAAGGGGCTTGTTTGGTACTCTGACCCCTAAAAGCTGATAATTTCTACCATGGAGAAAAAAAAAGAGACATCGCTGGTGGTATTGGTGCTCTTAATTTATTTGTAAGCTGCTATTATTTTCTTCATAAACATACAGAGTGCCCATTCTCAACACTGCCAACGTGCAGTAGTATTCTAATATAACGCATGCTTCACTATGCTTGACTACTTAATTTCAGACTTCACTCCTTATTAGGACACCAATACAGCTCATGTGATAGATCAGATATTCTGCTCACACCTGTTCCAATGTGATTTTTGTTTCTATCTTTTTGAAAATGCTTGAAGTATGTGAAAAAATATATGGCTAGAAAATGAGAGAGTAGTAACATAAACTTACACCTCTGCTCCCCTGTGAGAATCACCCTACTTGACTACAAAGAGTTAAGTGAAAGGAGGCAACAAATGGATGAGAAGGTGGGGTGACAGGGACAAAATGAAACTGTGGGAAGGACAATGTTTAATTCAGAGAGCAACATCAGTTCTTACAGATCTGTGAACAGTGGGGTATCCCAGCCTGGCTCCAAGCAAGCCACTTCTGGAGCCTGCAGCGAACCCTAAACCCATAAAGGCAGCAGGCAGTGGGAAGGAAAAAAAGAGGGGAAGGCAGCTGCCTCTATCTGGCAGAGTGAGCAGGTTGCAGTAAGATAACCCATTTCTCCCATCAAAGGTGGAGTTGAGTGACCTGAAAGGAATTTGCAGGAGCTTTTACATAAAGACTAAGGCACAGCTGATTTCCACTTATTCATTTGCCCTAGTAAGCCTCTGGCCTGCCATTCTTGGGCCCAAGTTAATAGAGACTTAGCAGGTGACTACAGCTGCGATGCACAGCAAACACCTCTGAAACCAGCTATTTGGTGCTGCACTTGAACTGAGATGGCACCTGAGAGACTGACTTAGTTTAAGCCCCCAGAAGACTTTGGCCACACGCTTTGTTTGAATTCTGAAGGTCTGTAATAGATATTATTAAAAACCACCCTGAAGTACAATTCTTTTTATAGGCCTAGTTGCCTATAAAATAGCACAGCTGTGATTAGAAGAAGACTACTGGATACATGAATTAATTGTCTTGGCCACCATGAGTATCATGGGATTTTACAGAGTGATTACAGTTGATAACCTGATCAGCACTGAATAACTAAGTTTCCTGGTACAGTGTAAATCAGAAAGAATTTATAAAATATGGTATTAATATATATGTTTGAGGTAGATTTGGAAACCCTGAACAATAGGTACTCAGATAAGCAGCCTTACTAAAGACAAGGGGCAATGAGCAAGGAATAAGTATTAAAGAAAAGGCCTTCTATAAAGCAGTGTAAAAATGCTGCTTTCTGGTGTTTTGCTTTGGTTTTGTATAAATGTATATCTGTTACAAAAACCAAAGATCGCTTTTCTTATTTCATCAACCTGCATGCTCCTGAGAGGCACACAGACTTTTCAGTCACAGTCAGAGCCAAATTGCAGAATCTTGGTATTTGCTGGTGAGCATTTACACCACAGCAGCCTGCTGAAGGAAGATTAAATGGGACTCTTTATAGGAGTAAAAGCTAACCCATGTGTATTAAATGAGCAAGGAGTCCACAGTCTGGTCTTCAGTGACTATTTGTGGTTTCATATCACTGCATATGCTATAGTACAGTGATAATGACTTAGCCTTTTAGGATTCTCAGAACTAATGCCAGGGTTTGTTGGTTTTTTTTTAAACCATCCGAGAAGTCTAGACACTGCATCACTAACAGAATTATGTGAAAACATTTGCATTGCTGGAAAACTGAAGGAAATGACACTGTTGCTGGATTTATTTTTATCACCTTTTTTTTTTTTTTCATGAAGGAAACCTGCCTCCTACTTTCAAATCTCTTTCCTTACAAAGAAGAAAAAATGCATCTGTCTTTGACCTTTGTGAAGTGCTTATAACTTTAATGAAATGTAGAATAAAACTGCTTCTTTTTGGTCCCTGGTTCCACCTTCTCATTTGAAAATACTTTGTTCTCCAATAGAAAAGAACATTGCCTTGCTGTGTCCTCTTATCCCATAGTCTGGCTCAGAGACATAGGAACACTGGAATAGAAAAGGACCGTCTAGTTCATCAACGCCAGTGGCAGTTCAATGAAATACAATATCCAGCAGTCACAGTTTTTACTTTAAACTTCAAATATCTTTTGCTACTTAGAAGCATTCTCATTTTCCAGCTCAATCCTGTAATTATTCAATAGCTGTTATTAATCTTAGTTTTTCCCAATTAAAGAATGTGAGAATAAAAGATAGGGAGTTTTTGCATATATTACAATATTTTTGCTAATAATTATCAGCCTGGCCTAAAATATAATGCTGTTTTACCACACAATTACCATAGCACTATCAAGAATAGCGCTGTCATTCAACAGAATCCCATCACTGGGCCACTGCACTCTTTGTTCAGGCAGAGAATAGAAATCTTTACAAGATTTAACCTTCTTTCCCTGCTGCTCAGTAATACCAATGTATTTAGGAAGACCAGCTATCACTTCCCTTTCAACCTTCCTAATGAGATGTTACCTAATTCTCTGAGTAAGTTAATTGAAGGTAGAGAGAATAATAACTTCAAGAACTGTATTTACAAACTAATCTCTTCTTCTCTTCAGGAGTTCTAAGTATCCTTCACAAATCCGTACCTTTGGAAAGCAGAGTAATACAAAGGTATTGAAGAAAGAGTGTGGATGAGCTAAAACCCCCATATTAACAAGTCTTTCCTTTATTTCCAAAATTCAGGCTTGCTACTAAAGGAGAGTGATCAGGGCTAATCAGATAAAGACTATTTAGAGTAAATGAATGTGAAAACAGCCAGGTCACCACATACAGCTGTGCACCGTGCTCTCACTAGCATACAAAATCCAATGTTTGTAAAAACTGCAGATAATGCAAACAGCACTCCAGGAACATATAGAAGCAGATAACCCAAAAGTTAACACATTCATTTCAACCACTTTTTACAGTCTAAAGGCTGACATTACAAAGGAACTTAATGAATTAAGTCTCAAATCATTGTCAGATACCTTACCAATATTAGAAAAGAGGGAAAATGGAGGAAAACCCATCAGGGTGTGAAACTTAAGTTCCTATTCTGATTATATCTTGCATTACAGGCAAATGAAACTTTTTATAGGAATCCTTCTTTAAAACAGATTGTTCGTATTATGTTTACCCATCACTACCTAGCTATGGACCTTAACATTAGGGTGCCAACCACACTTCTAGTCAATGTCAGTGCACCTAATCCCATGATGTTTTCATGCTTGTATAGTCGTATAGTGTCCACTGTATGCAGTGATCTAAGGAGGCTGTATAGAAATGTACACTGATTCTCCACAGGTGACTGCATATACGAGTAGCCTCGTGATGTGAAAACTGCTGTTTTGCATAATTCTAATTATCTCAGGGGGCCTGACAGATCCATTTGCAAGAGACCAAGACTATTCCTATGCTTAATACAAAGACTGACACTCTGGTGATTTGTTGTACTTCCAGTTCTTAACTTCTTGGTCTATTTCTCTCAGAAAGGGGCTTTTTTTTTCTTTTTTTCTTATTCTAATACCCTCTTTGTACCTGTTCTGACTATGTACATTGTAAGATCTGTGAGGCAAGCTTTTGAGCACGGGTTTGTATCATTTACTACAGACTGTCCTACCTGCAGCACCCTATGTAGAAATAGGGAATCATAACGAGAGTGGACTGCATCAGTCTTGGTCAGCGAGGCTCGGTAATCACTGAGATTCTGTCATACTTTTACTCTTTCAGAACTTGTATGCTGAAGAATAAAAGTATGATGCAGCAGAATTATAACTGCTTCTTCTGACACCAAAATTACCTGTGTATCCCCTTAGTTGGAAATTCTTACGCATTTCTATCTAATACAATTCTTTCTTTTAATCCTTGATGAATGGCTGCTGGTAGGCAGAAGGACGCCTGATCCATTATAATATTTTGAACATAAGTAAATAAATAAATGTGTCAGTGAAAACACAGCTTTCAACACAAAAGCATGTTAAGCTATTATTAATAACATAGCCATCTATATGAACGAATAATTGCTTTCTAGAGGTAAACATGTCTTACAGAGGCTGTTAAATCTCCATGAATTTGAAGACTCTCTAGAGAAGCAAACTATTGTGTGAAAACTTCAAAACTATGGATGAATTTGTTATTAAAGCAACATGAGAAAACCCCCTAGGACTTGTTACATAACAGTTGCTCATCAGCCACTCAACTGTTGCACACACCTTCCATTTGCTCCTTCAAACCACACTTAAGTGTTGACAGCTCTTGGGCCAACTGTTTAAGAATGAAACAGAAGCAAGGAATAATTAAAAGCTAAAAAACACCACAGTAGAAACACACAAAAAATTACCTGAATATTAGTATTTCTAATTATCCTTGGAAGCAGGAGGAGTTTCATCACCTCCTGCATGAAAATGCAGTCATGCCTGACAGATACAATGCAGTGAGATGCTATCACTACACCATGAAAGTATACCTTGGATGGTCTTAAAAGCAGACGAAGCATAGTATGTCTCAGTCATTCATCTCTAAAAGATTCCTAGAATCTAAAATATTTTGGTAAAATGTAATGAAGAATACTAGTGACTTCAAAAAAAAAAAAAACAATACAAGAAAGAAGGCATCTCAGAGCTTCATCTAGAGATGAAGGACAACTTGCCAATTCAGCAAGCACAAAATATCTTGCAAACATTGCTTGCATTTCCTGTTCCTGCTAGGGCTTACGCTGGAAGCTAATGGCAGCGCTAAGGATACCCTGAAAAAATCAGACTTTCCTCCCACAGTGATGGTGAACATCCAAGTCTGGGCTAAGGCAAGTGGGAATGCATCCTCTGGGACATGCTGGGCCTTTGTGTATGAGCTTGCAAGGGAAATCAGCCTGCTGGCTGGCAGGCTTGTGTAGACAAATGTCTTGCAAAGCCACAGTGTAGGTAGCACGGATCCAGCAACCCTCTATAGGGCAGTGCTAGAAACTCTCTTTTTCATGGGGAGCCTGGCTCTTGGGCGACCTCAATTTGAGGACTTCGATGTCCTTAAGAGTCCTGGCTGCGACGGCTGCATTTAGAGCACTTGGGGCTCCCAGAATGCTCAGCATGGAGTTGGGCTCTTTGAGCTGGGAGTGGGAGAGCCCAGAGCCTCTGCTCTGTGGGTCTCAAGTCAAGCTTTGAAATCCCCTTGCCTCCTGCTACACAACCTGGGAAGCTACGGTTCCCACTGAGGCTCCCAGCTGGTGCCCTGCTTCTCCTCTAGGACAATCCCACCAGGTCTTCTGCCCAAGGCAGGCTTGCCGGGGGTTTTGGACTTGTCGGTAATGCAGCTCCCAGGACTAAACTTGTCAGTGACGCAGCTCCCAGGACTAATCTCTTCCTAAGTAAGCAGACCTGTAAGCCAGCTCATTAGGAAATCTGGAAACCTGCCCAAAGCATCAGACGTAGTGGGGCTGCCCTGGAACACAAAATCCTGGGAGCGCCTATGCAGCTGGTGACTGAGAGCTGACACGGCGCAGGAGAGCAACTGAGAGGGATGTTTATACCAGTTGGCAGCTGTCAGGGTCTTGCAGACTATATTCTGTATTGGAAAAACCATGAGCTTTTGTTTCCAAAAATTAATTTTTGTTTGGAATTTCTGGTTCATGGGAGAATCCTTTTGAGTTTTTAAAAGATGAACAAGAAAATATCGTAAGATGAATTTCCCACAAACTGGAAATCATGGATGCTGTTCAGCTAGCTCTTCTTGCAACTGTAACTTGGTCAAAGGTTTCAGTCATGTTAATATTTGGTCAGAATGGGGATAATGGAGTATACTTACCTTTAACGGCTGATGAAAATATCTATACATCTAGAGTACTGCGTTTTAAAATAACGCAGTACACAGCATTGTTTCTCACTAGAATATGAATTGGGTTAGTTAAAATCTTTAAATGTATTTACATGCATTTGCATGATCATTACCTCTGCTTACGTGGCAGGGCAGTAGAAGGTTGCTATACCAGGCTTTTTTAAGAGTTTTTTTTCCCGCTTCCCACAAAATCCTGCAGCTTTTATGGCATGAAGGTCCCCTTAAAATTAATGTCAATGCCCTACTGTTAGAGTGTGACTGAGTAAGAATACTTGAGAATCTGCTCCTAAGTCTGTTAATTAGCAGCTGTGGGAGGATCTCGGAAACACATTATTCTGCATCAGCTCCAGGGCTGGAGAAAGCTTACCTTTTGCCAGGATGCTGATTAAGTGGACTGAATTATATTGCCATGTCGTAAGCTTGTCTGTTATGTATAAATTATGAGTTGCTTTCAGTACTGAAATTTGAAACTTACTTTGTGGCAAAAACTGCAACTAACCTCCTCCAAATTAAGTATTTGTAATTGCTTCACCCAAATGAGAAAAAAGGGATAAAAGAAAGATACCAAGAAGTAGAAAAACAGCAAAAATATAAAATGGAAAATGAAAGAAGGAAAAAAAAATCCTGACACTTCAGAAGGTGCTCCTTCTTTACCTTAATGCTTCCTGTCTTGTCATCTAATCACTAATTCCCTCATCAGATTGTCTTAAAGGGGCCTATACAATGTTTCCCATTTTGGAGTACCACATCTTTCGTATTATTTCCATGTACTATTTTCTTTGCCTTGTACTGAGATACTTTATTTTGCTGAGAAGGTGTGATCAGCATAGCTGATGAAACATAAGAGACGCAACCAAGCACGCTGGCTTGATGCACCAGCTCTGAATCTCACTTCGTGCAGGTGGGCAAGTTAAGACTGCTTGTTTAGGTTATTTTAGAGACAGCAAGCACCCAATCCCCAGAACACATTATTTAATAAAGCTTTTTGGGTGTGCTTAGTACTTCTTTTCCCAGGAATTACATTAGCAATGCTAGAAGGGGCCAGTAAAACAGATGTGTTTTAGTGCTGGCTGAGTAGCAGCATTCCAAGGCTGTTCTCTGTACTGCTTCAGTGCTGGCTTTCCAAAAGAGACAGAGTCAGTTCGTGTACGTTCAAATTATATACAATTACCAATCTATACAGATTTGTGCTTAAACATCTTCTTACAGTTCTGGATAATGTAAGCACAAATATTGGTGGTATGAATTTTAGTGTTTTTTAGGCCTAATACAGTCCACGGCAAGTGAAAAGCAATCCACTTCAGTGGAAAAAATCCTCAGTCAGTCTTGTCCTCACTCTCAGCGTATTGATTGTAAATAGTTTTAGACAGGGCTAAAAAAAGCGTAACGGCTCTCTCAGGTAAATGCTTGATAGACGAGTAAGCGATAATGGCTGTTTGTGTTACATTTCTTCAGGTTAGCACATTCTGAGAAAAATTAAAAACAAAGCAAAACATAACAAAATCCCCCCAACTTCCTCCCCTCCCCCAAATCCTGATAGGAATGGAATTTGAGAAGGATAATCCGTGGAGGGAATCAACACCAGGGAAGACATTAATACATGTACAGACACCCATATTTCCTCCTTATGAATGCCCTTTATATGACAGAGCTGTCCAAACAGCACTTAAGGAGTAACAGCAAAACGCTTGACAGACAGATGTGATAAGTTATGGCGCAAAACGTTTGGGTGCCAGACAGAAAGGGTGACTTTTTTTTTTTTTTTTGCTGAAAATCTTTTAAGGCAAACTCAACGCTGTGTCCGCTGGCATACAGCCATTTTTCTATAAGCTCATATTACAGTGGTGTATTTCTAATGGATTGGGTATGGTGCTTTTCCATTTTGCTAATGAGAAAAGCTAAAGGCCATTACTTGTTCTGATTAAGATCCCGAGGGAAGAAATGTGATGTGTATATTACCAGGCCATACGTAAAGGAAGTATGTGGCCTTTCTAATCAATCAGATGAAGGGGAGACAAAAAAAGTCTTATCCTGTGACTGCAAAGGAAGAAGATATAGGGAGGAAGAAACCATAGAAAGTGTCTTTAAAAGGTGACTTACGGGAATCAGTTATAATGATATTAGTATGATCAATGACTACGGCTACTATCTGGGAAGGATGTAATTACCAAAATGAAAACTTTCAAATGGGAAGCCTGATCAAGGGCAGAGGTACTGTCATATTTCTCAGAGCACTGTCAGCTCTCATGGAGGCAATGTATTACAGTGTCTCCCACGAGTGTTACAATGCTACAAGGTTGAGTTGTGCTTCCTTGGGGTGGGAGCAGGCCAAGGGAGGAAGGCATTGTAAAACTTTGCATCCAACTCAAAAACATGGTTAAGTCTCAGCCCAAAGGCAAACTCATGATAAGGAAAAGCAAGGCAAGGAAAAGGCAAAGGGGAAAAGAGAAAAGCCCTTGTCTTGTTTGGCTTCAACGAAAGTTTGCAATTGTGCACATTCAAAACCAGTTTCAGCTGAAAGACAGGAAGTGTTGCAGACCAGTGAGTTTTCACCCTAAGATCTTAAGATCAAGCCAAAAAGCGTGCTAAGAGAAGTACCACTGTACCTGCAAAAAGATACTCTGGAATATCTGCTAAGATTTTTCAATATGCAATTTCCAAACATTTAATCCTGACTGAGTAGAACTTTATCAAAATTATACCTGCTTGAAATATGACGTCTAGGGACATTTATTCATTCCTTTTTAAATGGCTGTGTAGTTATTGCTTGAAAATGCTACAAGATACATACTCCAAACGGCAAATGAAACCAATAGAGCTTGGAAATTGGTGTTCTAAGAGAGGACAAGGTCCTTCAAATGTGTCATAATTCGCAGAGCTGCAGACATATTATTTATAATACATTAATTTCACTGAATATTATAATTCATGGCTGAGTATTAAAACCGACAAAAATTCTGACATGCAACATCCTCTCAAATGGAATTTGATGTGACAGATGAATAAAATATTACTGTCTATGATGGCAAAACTCTAACGAGTGCTAAGGCCAATGGGAGGGACAATCTTGTATACTCTTCTGTAACAGTATTAGGTAATCTGGCTTTCCTCTATGGGATACCACTGTTTCTTTGCAAATACTTGGGAATGATTCAAGAAGATCAACCTGGGAGTAGAAGAAATGGCTGTAGCACATTGCCCCATCTACTTTGAAAGAATAGTCACGAGAAATACCATGGCTGTAAATCTAGAAAAATGTCTTCCACCCTTCCTTGCATGAGGAGGCAATCCTGAAAGAATACATTCCCTTAAATGCCATCAGTGACAAGACATAGATGCTACTTACAGTCTTGGAAAAAAAATATGGCTCACAGCTGAGAAAGCTCATCTACTGCTACCAAACTGAAATTCAGTCATCCTTAGCTTTCCTTGGAGGCTTACATTTAAAAAATACTACACGAGCCCTAACAGGCATTATCAGTGAATATTTCAGATCTCTCTGCTCCACTCATGTGAAAAGGAACAAATGCTGCACGACTGCTCTTCAGCCTGTACAGGCACGTAATCAGGATGGGTGAAAACACGCTGTCCTGTTCTATAAGCTGCAGCCTAGTTAGTGAACTGTTCTTCCCAGGAGGATCTTGTAGTATCTATTTCTAAGCTAGGTCATCCTCTCTGGTTCTTTGATGCACTTCTTGGCTTTGGTACATTAGCCATTTGGCATACTGACCGACTGAAAGGCTCCCACATCTTCATTTTGTACTGGCACTGGTGGATTTGCAAAATGTTCCCTTTCTGTTTTCCCTCTACACTCAAAAAGAAAAAAAAAAAAAGATGAAGTGCTGTGCAAATATTTGCAATGGAGAAAGCCCTAATTGCAGGAAAGATTTTCTTTTCCAAGAATGTGACAAAGATGACAAAGTGGCTATTTTTCCATCAAATAAATTTGTATCAACATCTTTAAGGCCATAGGGCTTAGCATGATTCACCTTACAAAGAAGGATCACTGCTGACATACGGGTGTTATATTGAACTCCTAGCCTTAAGAATAGAAATTAGAAGAGTTAACATTTAGAAAGTGTGGAATTGGCTATTCATGAAGCTCTAGAAGGGAATCTGCAGATTTCTCTTATTGGCTGGTTTCAGGGGCAATGAATTTATTCTCAGAATAGGAGGTGGGAGGGTGTGATTCTGCCAGCCTGTCCAGCAATAATATCTCCTACTCGCCTTGATGCAATTATAATTGTGAATTGAAAGAGCATCTGCTTTACTGGCTTCCTAGCTTCAGGATTGGAACTTTTTGCTTGTTGTGAAGGATCATGAGGCACCCGACACAGAGCATGAGGATGAAAACAGAGAAAGACAGAGATTAAAACCATAAAATACAACCACAAAAACATAGCTGTCCATACTATTAGTGAAGTCAAGGAAATACAAATGCTAAAATATGTTTGATATTGATGATGTATTTTGACACTGGAATTTAGCTGAGTGTTAACTTTTAGTTTACAACCTTTTTCATTATTATTATAGAGGGTCTGTTAACAGTATGAGTTAATGACAGATATTTGGTGAGAAGCAAGTCAACTCCAATGCTAGACACACTGAAGAGGTAAGAAGTAAAGCCAAATCTAATCAGAACAGGTAAAATCTACTCTTTTCTTTCTAGGAGGGAAGTGCCAAATAGTTCAGCTGCTGTGACAAGGACAGATGACAGCAGTCCATCCCTCCAAGAAGCTCGGTTTGCCTGGAACACCCTATCCTTTCCGCATCAGAGATACCACTGAGCTGTCCCTAGGTCAGCAGTAGGATCTGCTGTCCACATTATCAAAAATAGTCCACTCTACGGAGTTCCTTTTCCTTAAAGGAAACTGAAGCATTACTTTGCTTACTTATCTAAGTGGTACCAGAAGATTTAATGTTTCGAAGCACTTTGAGAATATAACCTGTAATATAGGTGCTGCTGTTAACTGTTTATCAGTTATTTTCTACCTCAGGACATCTCTCTAAAGGCTGAAGTCCTGTTACTCTCAGGAGGAGAAGCGAATGATATAGATCCCCTCTTACATTACTTGTACTTGTAAGAAAAAAGCAGAAGTGCTCAGCAGCTATCTGCAAATGTGCCTGTGCCGCTGGAGTTAAAAAGTTTCCCCAGAAATTCCACAGCTGCCTCAGCTAAAACTGCTTGCAAAAGAGGTGCCTCAAACTAACAGTAAGTGTTGTGATTTCTTAGTTTGCAACGGGCCTCATTCTGTCTGCAAGACTCTCTATGGAATAATTACAGTCCAGAGACACTAATCTGTTACACTTCTGTGCCAGATTTGTAATTGCAATCATATATTACCATTCCTTGGAACACATATTCAATAGTGTATGCAATACCATAAAATTCCTAATACTAAGAGTAAACTCAAGGCGATGCTGTGATGGCCCAAGCGATACTTTTCTCTTTTGAAACATATGAAAATATAATGCCGATCATGACATTTATAAGAAAATCAATGAAAAGAGAGGCTAGATTGACAAGCCTTGAAATGTATCATTCTTTTCTTTGCCTTCTGTTGCAGGTTAATTACTTTAAATTTTTTCATCAAACATTTTTCATTTCCAACACTTTTACATTCTGCTTTAAAGAAAGAACAGAAATTTCAGGAAGGTCAGTGGTCTTCTGCTCTCACTAGCTCAGGTGCAAGCTGTACAAATAATGCTAGGTAACCTCCTTACTCAAGAGATGTCCATACGCAGAATGGATTTTTTTGTTGTTTCTGTTAATCATCTCCTATGTCCTGCTCATCAAGGAAATTTGAAATTGTTGCCACTTGTATAATTTTCTAGTTATTAATAAACTTTATGAATGTGCAATAGGATTAATCTTCTTGAAAGTGTAAGTGGAAAAAAGATATCCTTTTTCTTACATTAAAGAAGAGAACTTCAAACAAAATAAAATAAAATAAATTATGACCAACTTGACGAAGTTGCCGTTTGTTATCAGAAAGCTAAAGTTTCTAAGAAAACCCTGGAAAACTTCACAGGAAATCAGCCCTACTAGTAGCTAGCTGGTAGCAACCCTACATTAAAAGAAGGGCAGCAAAATAATTTGGGCTAGAAAATTACCTTTGAATAGCAAAATTTTGAGCACCCAGTAGGATTCTGTGGATAGACCATAATCCGTGGGAGTATCATGATAGCCAAATATTTACTCTACCTTGTGATTATGTTATTTTTGTCACTCTGATTAACAATGTCAAAAATGGCCAAAAATGAACAAATACAATTCATTCTTAAGCTCCCTGCAGGTGTTTTAGGTAGAAAGGGTTGGTAACAAAGCAGAATCATGCTAAACAGTACTGAAGGAAGGGAACAGTTAGGTGCCTTAAGGATTGAAAAAAAAAGCAGTTTTGAAATCACAACAATCTGTAGTCTACACTGCCAGCCCTGTGCACCGTAGTGGCTGGCAGGTGAGAGAACATGAACAGATGAAATATTTGCATCAGTGAAATCAGTTTGCATCATAGAAATATTTTACTGATTTGAGGGGAACCTTCAAGAGAAACACATACAGCATAGAAAAAAAGGGAACTGAAGCTGGGGAATGTGCAATAGTTTGACTACTAAGCTTTTAGGAAAGTGGCTGCTGCTACAGTACAACTACTGCAATTAAAAAGACAAAATGGGAGCATACAGGTGTGCCTGTAATATTCAAAGCATCCCAAAAGAACACGGAGAACTAACTCCATGGGAGTGGGAAAGGATGGTACCTCTCTGAGACCTGATCACTCCCTGAACTCATCCTGATGTGGTGCAGCTCTCATCTGCTATGCAACAGAAATCTGCCGTGTTCAACAGTTCATTTACCTTGCTAGAAAAACAGTTCAGCAGACTCCCAAATTCACTCAGTGCAGCTGCTCTCAAACCCCTCGTTGCAGTTTAATGAAATGTGCTGACTGAGCTGTTTCATAGTAAATATTGGTTATAGCAGAGCTCTCCTCCCAAATTGAGTCTTTTTGGAGCAAGAGGATTCTGCAGCGCCGTGGCACTGAAACAGAATCACCCGTAACTCACAAATAATAAAATACCACCTGAGGGCCCAGAGGTTACTGCCATCAGCAGCTCCCTATGGAAGTGTACATCATTTGAACAACGATTACCCTTTTTTGAGAACTTCAGGCTGAAATCACAATACATACTGGATACCGGTGTCTTACATGGTGTATGAAGACGGTACCTTTTAGCTCCTTTATTTAACCTTGTTTCACAAATGAGTGAACCCTGAACAGGCTGCTCTTTCCAGATGAAGATAAGAAAGATACCTCAAAACTCTGACAATTTGTCTTACAGCAGGTTTAAACCTTTGGGCTACCAGCTTGCTGACCATCTGATAAGTCATGTGGATTAACTGTGAAATGGACTATGCACTGGAGTTCAGAAGGATACACTGTGGGAAAAGACAGTGAAATGCAACGGAAAATCATTTTTCACAGAAGCAGCAGGTCCAGGCCTTTGCCCTACACACAGGTTATGTTATTTTTGTCACTGTGATTAAAATGTGGAAAACACTGAAGAACAAGCAAATTAAATTAATTTTCAATTCCACTGTACATGTTTTCAATAATGTGGCAGTGTGTCACCTTCAGAAATGTCACAGCATCTATACACCACTGTTTCCATGCAGCCCCAGTGCCCCCGGCAGTGAAGTTTTCCCTACAAACAATCACTGGGAACATAATTCAAAGCAGAAACATACTGCTTAACAAAATGTGCCCATCCCATCAAAAAAAAGCAGCCAAAAGCTGAAAGTATACTTACTAATCCACACAACATATGGTGAAATGAGTCAGTCCTAACTCTTGATCCCAAATGTTTTTTCTAAGTGAACAGACACTTTTTCTAAGTTTTCAGACATTGAAAATAAAAGGATATTTTGATGTACAGCTCCTGCCTGAGACTTGGTACATCACATTCAGTAAATGTTTCTAAAAGTTTGTATAATTTCCTGAATTTGCAGTACTTAAATTGATAGAAACCAAAATTAAATTGTTCTACTTAATTACTTGTTTTGAACTGAAATTACAATGTTTCTCTGCAATGAAAAACAGAGGCTGGAGATGAAAAAAAGCTGTTAGACCACTGTTTGGTTTTTGTGCATCTTGAGGTGTTTGGTCCAGTTGAGTTCCAGGTGCCCCAAATGATGACCTTTCATTTCAAAGACTAGTCTAGCTCTTAATACATTACCGATTTCTGCAAGATGTTTTACTTTCAGCTCCTTATTCATATTGCCAACAACATTCAAACTATTTACACCTTTCAGTAGAAGTGCCTCACATACCAACATTGTGCTAGATGCTATGTTGCCTATTACCTAAACTTATGCCCTTTCTTCCTGCTGGAGTCAGTTTATGATGTCTGTGATGGAAGTTGCTATAATTTAAGTACCTCATCTTAGCTGGAATTGATATTATATGAAAGATGACAACAGTACTAGGTAGGAACTAGTCACTTTTCCTTATAATTTATTGCAATGTTCTTTTCTGCTGAGGGTACAGCCCATTCAAGGATTTCTGTCTTTCTTGCTAGGCATATACTCAGTTTTCATATGCCCATGTGTGTATCTGGAGTGTGCGAAGACATGACATGACCACAGGATTGTTTCCCAGGTCTTGCCAGAGAAGAGCTGTGGAAAACCAGCTTTGGGAAATGTTTCTTCTTGCCTTTCACATTATCACAGTGTGGCAAAAAATCTCACCTCTCCAAGATCCTCAAACTTGTCTTGGACTATAGAGGCCCCACAGAGTTTGTCTGCACCACTGATTAATTTGGATTCATTGCTTCTCTGGAAAGCCATATGCATTCTTTCTGCCAGTCACCTGAGTCTACTTTAAACACAGGCAGAATACAAAAACAAGATTCATTCTAATAAGGCAAAGAGTTAAGTTCTTGATTGCAAAATTGAAAACACATTTACTGAAGAGAAACACATCAAGAAAATACAAATGACAGACCTGACATTTAGAGTACTTTTGCTTTCCACCTTTTATGGAGTTTGTCAGTTGTAGGTGTGGCAGGATGTTACAAACCTAAAATTATTTTCAGCTTTTTTTTTAACCTATTATTGGCCCTCTTTCCTGCTTCCTTGTCTGTTACATAAATAGCCCCTTTCAGCTAAATCTTTTCCAAATCACACTGAAAACAAGCCAAACTACAGCAAACCAACCTTTCTCTTCCCAAAATCTACCATATTATCTGTGGCATCAACACAATTTCACATGAACATGCCTGATTTATATACTTTATCTCTTTTTCTCTTTAAATTTGAAGTTTTTAGGAAAATGATCTACCTACTTGCAGAGTCGCTAAGCAAATGAGTTTATATGCTTGGTTCGTCTCAAACAGACATAAGAACAACGAATTTTGGGAGTATGCCTAAAAGTGAGCCTTTTGGGGACGTGCTGCATGCCACTCACTATATGAGAGATCTTATGTTTTATGCCTTACAGTTTCTTCTCACTATTTCAGAATAAGCAGTGCCTGCCTATTGCTAAATAACATATCTGCTTAGGAAGAGATGGCTTTGAACTATATTCCTATTGTCCCCTCCAATTTTCACTACGTAGCACTTCTAGAAAGCACGAAATAGTATGGCAGTAGCCATATGTCAAGAAGGTATGGGGGAAACTAGCCTCTGAATACTCTAGTCCATAGATATGTGAAATCTGCTGCAAATAATTAACTTTACGAATGACATTTGTCCAATGATAACAATTGAGTTACATTAGGCTGCTACTTTTTGCTTTGCCGTTACATCGCTGTTTCTTTGCACTGTTTTCACTTTTTATCACTAGAATCAGGGAGTTGGAGTCCTTCCTTGAGAGGGAATCTGGGCTAATGCTGCTTTGAGAAAGAGTCATTAGCTGATACCTCAAAGAAAGGCAAGGAGTCCTTAACAAAAGCACTAGGTCATTTGGGGAAGTCTTATGTGAAGGTAAAATTTAAAGCAGAACAAAACCTTCAGACACACTGGGCTCAGATGAAGGACTACTAGAACAGAAAACAGGATTCCCTCCATCTACGTTTATTCTCCTCTTAACATTTCCCCTCTCTCCCTATGGTAGGTAGTGGCTTTGAAGGTAGGCCTACTTGCACATAAAGGCAAACAGTACGCTACTGCTGACAAATGGCAGGAAAGTAAACACTGACTTCAGAAGAGAATGGGCAACAGTCCAGAAATGGGATTTGATCAATTCTATTCATTCAAACACATCGTCTAACCACAACCATGGCTGAATAGTTCACATTTAGACTGTGGAAGCCACACTGAGGCAGCTAATTAGAAAGAACCTCATTTAAACAAGGGCTGATCAACCCTATTCTCATTGGAGTCAATGAGACTTGAACATAGATCCTGAGGAAAAAAAGATTATATCCTTTATTGTTTGCCCTACCAACTGATCAGCCTATACTGTGAACCTTAGGGCTTTTTCCACCCTGCTGTTGCATCTGCAAGCATTTCCTTATAGAAATATTGAATCTGTTTTTTTAAGATTGCTGACCTATTCATACCAATAATATTCAGAGGCAGTAAAATCTACAAACTGAGTAAATGTTTCATCAAAAACTTATTTTTTCTTTGTTGACTGCTTTAAATTTGGTGCTTTTCAGTTTCATTGCATGCCCCTTTATTTTTCTCAAATTATGTAACAGGCAAATAGGAGCTGCTTTTCAAGAGGCTCTTTGGGAAGAGTTATTTGTTTTTGATAACTCTCATCTGAGCTTATGCTATTCTTCTCCTTTCCAACCAGAGTAATTTCTCTTTAAAAGGATCTCCTTTCCCAAATTGCTCCATCCTGTTAATCACTTGCATTTACCCAGGACCTTGGCTGAGAAAATGGACAAGGACAATCTACTTAATTTCAACTTGAACTATGCTAATTTCATTTGCAATGGCTTCAGTCCTGTATTTTCCACACACGCAGTAACTGAAACAGTCAATAAACAAAATAAAAGAGCTTCAAGATTAACACCTGATAATGTGAAAGGCGCAAGACTGCAAAGAAACTTTGCTCCTCTCACTCTCTGGGGACCCTGCGACATACAATTAGAATTAACAGACAACGCTTTTTGCAACAGGACTCTGAACATCAGGGAAATGCAATGATATTTCAGCTCTGTGTGGCTGCAGTATGTGCAAATAGAACTGCAGATTAAAAAAAAAAAAAAAACCCTATCTAACAAAGCAGGTACTCTGTTGAGGCCTTTAGGTGACATTTTAAACCACCGGTGACCATGGACTATCCAAAGGAAATAAAAGATAAAAAACTTATAACAAGCTTGTTGTTCCATTGAAGGGTTCCAGAGATATCATCAAGCTCCAGTGGCAACAAAAAGAGCTAACAAAGTGAAAGATAAGAATGATGTACCAGCATAACAAGCCTGTTATTCCATTGAGAGATTTCTGGTGATACTATAAACCAGGGAAGCTGAGTTGGAGTGCTTTGCCGTTTCAACCGAAGCCCATGTATCGCTAATGCAGTTCTTCTACCTGACTGCATTTTTAATTCAGAGGTATGCAGAACAATTAAGCTTTTTTTTGGTTTAAAAAGTGGGGTGGCGAGCTTATTTTGCAAGTTGCCTATTATGTTTTTAAATTAGAAACTGAGAGCTGAGTGAATCGGCTGCAAGCGTGAAGAACAATTAAGCAGCACAGTTGAGCTAGCAGTTTTAGTAAAAACCTGGCTTCTCCTCACTCTCCCACTGGCGTGAGCCTCAAAGGTTTAAGACGAAATAAGACTATACCAAGGCAATTTCGAACGAGAAAAAAAACCACTGGAATTACCTATCTGCCAATGAGGACTGAGAAAGGCTGCCTCAATCTGTTGGATGACAGTGGCACCAAGCAGCATCTGAAATGGATGCTAACAGCTGGGAAGGGAAGAAACCCAGAACGAAAAAGAACCTAACAGAAAACTTCCTTCAGGAATAAGCAGCAGAGGAAGAATACCGCAAATCTGCTCTCCATTAAAGAGGCAGATGATTGCTGCTGATGGCCAAACATGCAAGTGCCACAGTACACGGGAGCTTAGCTGCAGAGACTGAAAGCAGTGATCAGGCCGCTCAGTTTTTACATTTCTAAAGGTTTTTATATTATATCCACTCAGGCCATCAATCATAACGTTATTAAACCACAAAACAGGTGTCAGATCAATTGCTGTATTAGAAACATTTTGAATGACAGGTTGATGACGGCACAATTCCAGCTTCTGTATATTATTATACATATACTAATGCTGTTCTTCCAGTGCTTCCTAGGGTGAGACCCACTCACTCTATTCTCTCTGCATGGTATCTTTTTTAATAGTAGACCTAATTGTAGATGAATATTACATAAGAAAAGCAAGACTTACTGTAATAAATAATAACAAACTAGTAAACAAAAGAAAAATTTCAAGGTCAAAACAAGTTGTCTGTGCTCACATTACACCTCTGGGCATTAAAATTTCATTTTAATAGAACTGTAGGAGCTGAGGCTGGATTGTCAGCCTTAATCAAAATATTCAGAGTTATCGCCTTTTTGCTGCAATCTTGACATAATTTAAGCTTAGGCTTTCTTTACGTATTTGCCCACAGCCAGCCTACCTGTGTAAATGCTTTCTGCCCTTTTTGAGAGAAGAAGTATGTAGGAAAAATACATATAAATAAACTTGCCCCTCTGGCAGATTCTCTGCTTAACTCTTGATTTCAGGCAGCTTTGGGGACGTGATCAGAGCAGTACAATTGCCTCCCAATTCATCCGTATTGCAAGCTGTATTTTCACTGGTGGAAATCAATTTGATTTGCATAAAGGCAGAAAGGAATTAGGTTCTTAGCAGATGAAGCACAAAGCACAGCAACTAGGAGATGCAAACGCTATACTTGGGAAATTCTGCCAAAGCGCAGGGACATGAGGTTGAATTACCTTGAACCAGAGTTCATTACCTCCTCCCTTCCTCCTCTGCACTATACCATCCTTTGGGCTGGATTATTTGCTGCAGCTCTGCGTTTTTCATGAGGTGGGCAGCAGCATGAAGGAAATACGGAACTGCTCTTACTCTCTTGGCCCAGCATCTTGATAGCCTTAGTGCATCCTCCTGATCACAGGAGTGCTCGGTATAGCAGAGGTATCTGACTTTATGCAGACAATTCATTAATAGATAAAGATAGAAAAACCAGATAAAATAGATAAAATAATTACATTAAATTAAAGGCATTCTTTTGGGGGCTTCGGAGAGAAAGGAAACTTCCTGTTGCTGTTCACCGCATTTGATTTCCTAAATTAAGTTTCTTGTGCTTCGTGGGGCCAGTGACTCAAGATTTCCCGTAGCACGAGGGGAGTGCAGTTAGCTGTGAGTGGGGCTGCAGGAAACCTGTTCTGTTTTGGCTGATGAACTGGATGCTCCCAGCAGTGAGTGTGCTGCCAGCAGGGAGCCAGCAATCCCCCTCGCCATATCCTCAGCTAAATATTCAAGTGTCAGGAGGGATGGAGGCAGCTGGCCCAGAATCCCCATCAAGGGTTAGCACATGCTCCAGGACTGGGAGATGGAAACTCAAAACCCATTTCTGCTGTTAAGGCAGGAATTGGAAGAGGTCATCCTTTCTCAGGTAACTCTCCTAAGCAAAGGGCCGGAGGCTGCTCCTCTGCAAAGGGACTCCTCTCTGGAAATGCTCCAACCTGGACAGAATATTTTAATCTTTTGAGAGCATTACAAGATAGAGTAATTACCACAAGATATGAGGCATGCAAAAGCCTTTACAGCATTTCACAAGTTCTCTCACTAGAGAATAGATTTTCTGTTGACGCACTATTTCAGAAACCCAGCATCCATCCTGAATCAGGCAAGTTTGGAAGTGGATTTGAAGTCAATTTGCACTTAGGTGACCACAGAGGTCTGTTTTGGCTGAAAAATATATTATGTTAATTAGCAAAATGGTTTGTCTAAGGAAGTAAATGTATCAAAGCCTTTTAATAAAAACCACTTTGCATAGTGCAAGCTTTTAAATTAAATTGAGACATAGCTGCAGCCGACACTAAGCAGAATTGTTTATGACTTTTTGGCTTGTTTTTTGAAAACAATCTGGCTGGTTTCTTGAAAGATAGTTAGTGGCTCTTTATAGCCCTATTGCCCTATGATCCTGTTGCAGAGATTTAAAGGACAAAATTTAAAAATAAGTTCATAACAGAAATGTATAGTTTACGTCTTAGATCTCCCATAAAACTTAGCCACACTGACGTAATCACAGCAGCACTTTTTGGACTTGGCTCAATTTGTCATGGCTGTATGGTCTGAATGCTGCTCTCTCTAGACGGAAGTTCAGACTTAGTAATGAATGAAGTAAAAATATAATCTCTAAATAAGTCATATCTGTAAATTGGTTGTCCATTTTTCACTTTTTTTTTTTTTCCTGGAAGAAGACATTTTAGGAATACTCAATTTCAAGTCTGGATGGATGTGTTCAACAAAACTGCTATTGGCAGTGCAAATCCTGAAGTTCTGCCTTTAATTCCTGACAGGAGGAATTCCCAAACACCTCCATGATCATTTTGCTTGCACAATGGGACTTTAAGAGAACATGGTGCTGTCAGTATTGTTACCCATGGGAAATCCTGTATACAATAAAACAACTGTCATTTGAGATTTAGGAAAAACCTATGGGTAGTGTGAAATTTTCAATCCTTTATTCTTTCTGCTCGTTAATTTTTCTGCAGAAGAGTTAAAAATTAATTTACAATAGCAAACAAACCTATGTAGTATACTTCTGCATGTATTTCAAGAATTTGTCAGGGAATGGTGTGACCTTTAAATATAAGACTGCGTAAAGAGGCAGGAAAAGGAAGGAAAGATTTTCTTTACTATCAGTTGCAGGAAAATAAATCCAGAACCTTATTATTGACCACTACATCACCCACTGCCTTTCAGAGTCCTTCTTCTGCCTTTCCAAATAAGAAACATCTTACTATTGAATTTACTATTTGAATAGAAATCGTAGTTTGTTGTCGGAGGAGAATATTAGCTGGGAATTTTCTAATTTGCATAAAGATTGTTAGAGAACATTTTTCAAAGAGCAGAAGATTTAATGTCTGTAAGAGTCATAGAGATGAAAATGACAGACAGAAGGAAAAATTCATAGGAACTGCCCAGCAGCACAGTCAGATTTCATTTTCCATTTCCTTGTCTATTTGAATCACTGACTAATTACACATGCAGACATTCTCACTAGTCATCCTCTTGCCTTCAATTTCATCTGTTCAGAGGGGGAAAGAAATCCTGAGATTAACTTTGAGATGTAATTCCTATTTGTTTTGATTATTGAATGAAATATTTAAAATAACAGGACCAAATGATGAGCGATCATATTCAAGTTACCTCAGAAATAAAAACAGAAGTCTCAGATCTAAAGAGAGATTTTAAAAAGAGGGAAAAAGACACTAGAGTTGGAATTAAATTCTACACATAAGAAAAAAAGGAAGAGAAGGAAGGGGAAAAGGAGGGGAAGGGAAAAAGAAAAGACAAGACAGAATACAGTTTGTTAAATAACTATGTAAGGAAGTAGCCTTATTCAGTACCTTATTCAGTGCTAAAGCAATTACTGGAAAACTCTGTTGCTGCAGTTTAATATCAAAGAGTACAATGGAGAAATAGGGCACACGCTCCTATATATTGACATATATATATATATATATATATATATATAGATTTATCACAATTCACATATCAAACCACCATATATTGTGTGTAGACTATTGGTATGACTAAAACATTTGAGGAAAGTTTGACAGAGTTTTAGTAATTTTCATTAAAATCATTTTTTGCCTTTCTCTGACTGTGGGGGAATTAATTGAGTCTGACTTACAGAGCTTAAAGAGAAAATAAATATTGAAATATGCATGTTTAAATAGAATATACTGAAAACCCAGCTGACCTTGACCCAAAATTGCATTTCTGAGCCTGAAGCAAACTACGTATGGCTGGCTGCTACGAGTTAGAAGTGAGTGCTGGATCCTATCACAAAGCCAGGAACTGCCATTTTCCAGTGGTATAAAACTTTCTAGAGTCACAAGTGAACAACAGCTCATTGAAAGCCAAAGGGATAGAGGAGTACTTCCATATTTACATGAGAATTAGTACAGATAATTCCTGCTAAGAACGGAGCAGGTTTTGTTGACCTATTGTTTTACTACTTGTACTACTGTGTCAATTCTGTTCCTCATAATCCATAATGCCGACTGTATGATGGTTGTAGAAATATATCTCTAGACATATGTTTGCGTGAGGTAGCGATGTTAGGATGCTGTTTGTGTAGTACATCATGTTTGGGTCATGATGAAAGGCACTTTGATCTGCTGGCCCAGACATGGCCAGGCATCTCTGGACATGGAGAAAAATCAAACTAAACCACAGAAATATTAAACTGCAAAAAAGGTAAAGCAGTGAAAATCCAGCACTGAGAAATGACCTTGAGAAACAAACATTTTGGAAAACAGAAAGGGAACAGTATAATCTATGATCTTACCGTTCCTGTTGTGCCCAAGGAAAGGTGGTTCATCTGTTGGGTCAGAGGGCCCATCATGCTTGCTGGCTGCATTGACATAGTGTGGTCCATTGTTGGTGTTATCACAGCACCCTACAAACACATATCATTTCCAATTCAACATTTCACATTACAATAAAGCAGCGGCATTGTCTAAGTGACTGAACCTGGCTGAAAACTTGACATGAATCTTAAAAGAGACTAATATATCTGTCAGAGGAAATATGTTTTGTTTCTATTGACAACCAAGCTACACACGTACATTATTTGTAGTACTAATGAGGCCACTTTATGTCAGTTCCAATTAAGTATCATTTTTTACCCCACTGCTTTTGACAAACAAATGCATATGCTCTTTCTATGATGAATGCTACTGTACATTGCGAAATGCCTGTCATTTATTTTTTTCTATATCCTATACGGAACAATCTTACAGACACAACACATATGTCCCCAATTTTCTCTGACTTTCAAAACCTGCAGTCTCTGAGATCTTCAACCTATTAGGGTAATTATCTTGGATTTTTCCAGTCTCAGTTAAGAACCCTTACTTATGACATTTTATAGCTGATTAAGTAAGACTAGCTATTGACAGCCATTCTGGTAGCAACACCCATTTAAAACACATACACAGAGTTTAAAAGCATTTTTCTTCTCTGCATGACAAACACAGACATCAATAACAAAGAGCATATGAACGAAAGCAAGAATGTGACTTTGAACAAAAACAAAACAAAAGACATGCCAGAGGAGTTTTGGAGAAAGCTTCTTTGTCATGTTCCTCAGTTTTTGCTCTCTCACTCCCGAGGGTCCCATGTTGGTAAACCCATGCCTTTAGTGAAGGGTTAATTGTAGAGGTTCTCTCTTCAGTTCTGTGGTGTAAAGTGCTATTTCCCATGTTGGCTGTACAAAGTCACTTAAAAAATGGAGCAATTTATTCTTTCTCTTGCAGAATGTGGACTGTCTTTCTTTCTTTCCGCTCTTTAGCAAGTGATGTTAAAGGTGCCCAAAGGCACTAGATTAAAGTATTGGCCATGAAGACAGTGAAATAAGGAGAAACAACTTCAGGTATTTCTTCATATGAAATAGCTCTACTTTGTGCATGTGCGTGTGCACGCATTGTAAATATGTACATAGAATCACAACATTACAGCTGGTAAAAAGCATGGAAAATGTTCATGAGTATTTTTTGGAAAAAGGAAAAACTGACACTTTTTTCACTGAGAGAGGATACTGACAAAGCCCACCTACTAAACAGGGGAATTAAAAAGGACTACTTCCAAAAACCACAGCCCACCTGTTCTTAAGCATCTGTCTCACATTTCTGTAGAGCTATGTGACTGCCATGCCAAGGATCAGACTGGAAGCAAAAGCTTTCGTATTTTCAGTTGCAAAGAAAAAATAGCCCAAACACAGAAACGCCAGGGAAGTTCCAGCTCAGCTTTTTCCCACCTTCCCATAACAGCTTGTCTATGCAAATCCTACTTGAGAAGCTGAGATTCTGCAGTCTCTGTGAACTCATTACTTGCACGCAATGATAAAAAGGAGATAGGTTCAACTTGGTCGGTCCTCTTTGCAAAAACCTCAGCCTACAAAATGCATACACACTTTTTTTATGTCACATACTGGATTATCTTTCTTGCACTGACAAAAGTCACTAGAGAAATCTGGCCAGTTACAGCAAATAGCCTCCACAGCATGTCTGCCAGGACAGCCTGAATAAAGGCTTACAAAATGAGCTGATCAGTGTGCAAGTATCAACGTGCGATACTTGTGAACTTTTTGGCTATTTTAATTAGTACCGGTGTACAGCAATTACCATAGGTTAACCCATTCTGAATGAATCCCCAAAAGTGCTAACCCTCACCGTCGATGCATGGGTCCTTAGAAATCAAGACAGTCAAAAACTTTCACTGCAAAATCTCTTTGCAGTATAGTAGGGTTAATATTTTTTTCAAAAAGTCCTTACTTCCTTACATGACATGCTTCTCTTTCATGCTTCTCCTCACTTCCTGCTGAAAAAATCTACCCTTTTGCTGAAAGAGTCTGAAAGCAGATCTGTGGGGCATACACTCGTTCAGCTCGTTCTGCAGTCACTGGATATTAAAGTCAATGCAAGAGTCTGAAGTAGCACCATATTCAAGGAAAATTATGTTTTTGCTGGATGTCCAACTTCAGTAGCCTAGGATACCTGGGCTGCTCCTGCAGAGGAGCACGCAGCTGGACAGAGCCCTGGGACACGGACATTCTTAACCCGGTTATGGTAAAAAATCATAAGCAGTATGGTCAGAATGATCTACACTACCACCACAGCACCCTTACTGCACCAAATCATAAATGCTTAAACCAAATTTGTCAGCAAAAAAAACCAGTTCTCAGTTCCCTCTACGAGCAGTATTCTCCTTTGGCTTAGAGAAGGACTATTGCCGCAGAGGTTTCAGTGAGAGACAACCTTAGCTCCCACTAGTGATGGGACAAGCAGTCACACTCACCCTGCAGCTTCACATAGCATGTATACAGCTTCCAGCAAAGCTCAGCGTGGCACCTGGAAAGACCACACTGCCAGCAGTCGTGGCTGCAATTAATTTAGGAGGTCTCGAAGTCATAAAATACCTAGCTTTCTTTTCAAAGATGTCTATTACAAAGGTATGGTTGGAGGAGCTTGCTGTGATTACAGATGTGACAGATAGATAGATAGCTATTTCTGTGTGCAAATTCAGGAACCTGGAAATGAAGAAAGGACAGCAGTGAAGGAAGCTTTGTGATTTAGTGTAGGAAACACAAGCGCCAGACACACAGTGGAAAAATCTGACAGAAAATGTCTTTCAGTAAGCAAGAGAGTTTTTGCAAATAAATTATTCAAAAAAAAAAAAAAGAAAAAGGACTGGAGAGCAAATGTATATATCCAGGACAAAAAAATTACTCAGAGGTAGGATACACATTATTTTTAAATTGAAAATACATATTTTCTAGCATCAAAATATACATTGTTTAGTATGCTAGGAAAAAAAAGTTGGGAAAACAAATCAAGAATTTGCAGCTTTCTTAAGACAACTTTAAGTGTTTGAAGCTGACAGTTACCTAGAGCAGAGAATTACACGCATTTGCCAGTCCACTAATTCATCAGTTTGCAGAATCCTCTAGTGATCACATAGGGAAAAAAAATTATACTTAATTAAGGAAATATCGTCTGGTTGTTAGGGCAACACTCGGGTCTCCAAACCATAATGCATTTCATAATACATGCTGTCAAGTCCATTCTCATTCAACTTATTTAGCTGTGGAAGACAATGTCTTGATGTTATCATGATATTAAAAGTAATTTGATTCTTTTCAGTATATAATAGGTATCTGTTGATAAAAGTCCACTTGGCTAGTGACAAAGCCAGCAGGAGACATACTTTTCATCTTTATGTGTTTGGATGTTTGATTTTACTGAGTTTGTAAACTGTACAGAGAAACATCTTAATACGGCCAAGCCTAGCTGAAAAACCTGCAGGAGAAATTATGATGAAGTTTTTGCCGCTGTCTTTGCCAAAACAAGTAGTTGGCCTGCCAGTTACTTAACTCTGCTCTGTTGCCTCAGAATGATTAAATTTTTCACAATTCCTGCAAGAAACTAGTTACTATAATGCCTTTTAAATTTGGCAAGGTATTCTTGGCATATGACTTGTCATACAATTCTGCTGATGCTACACTGGCTTAAGAAATGTCTTAAAAGAGATGAAGATTAACAGGTCAAATGGCAATGAACTGTTGATGGATATTGAAGAAAATGCATGATTTCTTCAACACTGCAATTTTATTTGAAAGACCTTGCTGTTTTAAAATGCTCTAAGGTCTGTAGATATACCTTTCATATAAGAAAGTGAATATATTTATTTGAGAAGCATTTTCTAGTTTATTTCTTGCAAGAAAAGACAGCCTGACTTTAACAACTATAGGCACTGCATATTTCCTGTTTGGCAGCAAACTGAAATCACAGAAAGAAAACTAAATACAGCCTGCTTATTAGATTAAGTAAACTGATCTTTAAGTACTTGCCAATACCAAAAGGCATCTGCAGTTCTAAAGCTTATGTTGGTGCAATGACACTTGCCCCTTAGGCCCTTCAAAGAGTGGGAAAGTGACATCAGAAATAAAAAGTTTATTAGGGGGCTTTAGGAACAGAAAGTTCACTAGGTGAGCGATGCACTTGGGGGCCAGTGGGAGGAAGGATTAGTTAGCCCCAGCTTTCTAGAATAATGAGTTGTAGTAAAAGCTTCTGTTTTTTCCTGTGTTCTAATACTGATATTGGATTTAAGACAGAAGTGCCAGCTGAATAAATAGTTATTAAGGCTTGCCGTACGCATCTGCTTAGTTTACAGTTTACTTCATTGAAAGAAGAACTATTTCTTTATTTAGGAAGTTTTAATGAGTTAAACATGCTTAGAAATTCTACCTTCTAAATACTGGCCAACATAAAGCCAATAATCATTACAGCAGCAAACTTCTTTTCCAAATTTTATAGAGACACATTATGCAGTTATATAGGTACCAGAGCATGCCATTTGAAAAGTTATTACCATACTACCAAGTGAATGTCTTCATGTTATCAAAAACATGTTATCTCTTGAAGTTTTATTAAACTGAGCAAAAGGTTGACTTTCCTCACGTTTATCAGACCAGACGTGTCTATCAAGAATTAATACGAAAAAAACAAAACATGAACGCTTTTTTGCAGATAAATAAACTCTCTCTGAATGCTGAATAAATGACAGCTATATTTCTTTTGGTTTACTGTTCTATTTAGTTAGGCTTTGCTGATCTCCTTGGGCTGCCTCTTATAAGCAGCAGAAAAAAAATATGATCCCCTTGTCAGAGCAGCGAACCCGTTGAAGTGCTCTGAACCAGCCCGTAAGTGGCAAAACCTTCATGACTATAGTAGGAAGATTAAAGGTACCTGTGAAAACCTCTGTGTCTTTTGTCATCAGTTTGTCTGGGTACTTGTTAATTTTTCCATAAAAAGCTCTATTTAAAAATCAAAGAAAACTATTGTTATACTTCTTTCCCTTTCTCAATGAAAAGTTACCAATTGCCTTGCATTTACAAGCTGATTAGATATTAAGACATCATTTGAATATTCTGAGGAAGAACAGCAAAGACCAGTTAACAATGTATATTCTGCAAATCATTGTATTTGATTTCACTGTATCTTTGAATTTAAAAACTTGCTAAAAATGGGGTAAAAAACCCAGGAGGCCTAAACACTGCAATGAATTCAAAGCAGCTTTCACTTTGGAAGGATCAAACTCAAACTGGACCTTCACCAGTTCTGTTTCTGAGCTGAGTTCTGAAACACAACCTCACATTGTAATATATGTGATTCTGAGGATAAAATGAAACTCTGATCTAATTTCACCTTCACAACTTAGTCCAACCTGCTTGGAAAAATGGACACACTTGCTTTCCCATCCTCATTTTTTTTCTGTACGTTTGTGAGCTTCTTTCCTCAGCTGAAATTATGTGTCATAGGTCCAACAGAGCTACTTCCCAGAAGTAACCTATCTTAAAGGATTCAGAATCCAAATATAGTGTCTTAAATTAAGAACAAAGGTGGCCCTTTGTGCGTGCTCTACCTTTCCTGCATCAGGCAATGTGCGTGATGGTTTCTTTCCCATTGTACTTTTGTGCCTGAAACTATATGCCCTTGGTCCTAGTTTGAAATACAGTTTTTGATAATGTACAGATACTAGCCTACACATATAAATGCAGAGTAAAAGGATATAGGAATGGGAACATCAAGAGATGAAAGAAGATGTAGTTGATGCAATAAAGAAGGTTTTATATCAGCAGCTGTGTGCACCACAAATAAAGCAATACCTGCAATCATATTGGTACCGGTTAGTATATATTACATCAGGGACAACCAGTGTGTTATTGTGTCAGTAACCTGATGCTCCTACCAGACCTGAAAAAACAGTAAGTTTCGTAAGATATGGCTGTCTGATAATCTAAAAGGACTTCAAAAAAAAAAGCAGAGATGGCATTTCTGTTGCAAACAAAAAGTTGCCCATGTCACTCAGTGCCTAAAGTGACTTTCACATGGTGACTGAAATCTCTCCACCCAAATTAAGATCCTGAGAAAAAGCCCATTGAACACAAAGACAATATGAAGGAAAAATATTCTTGAATTGCTACCAGGAGTTTGACGCAGTTTGACAGCCCCACTCTATACCTCAGCTCTCATCGCCTGCACACCCTCACCCTCTCTCCGGACAGTGAAAGAAACAGTAGTTTCCATGCCCCTCTCCACCTTTAGTTACTGGTACTATTTGCCTGAATAAATGGAGCTGTTCCCCTGGGGCCTACCAACAGGAAGGGGTGCACAGCAGGTTAAGAAATGACCTGCTGCAGCGCGACATTCATTCCAGCAAGAGCTGGAGAAGGCAGAGGCCTTAGCCAGCTCTCAGCCCCTCTTCTTTCATGTTCTAGAGGAGAACAAGAAATTGCATTTTTTTTTCTTCTCATCCTTCAGTTTATAAATGCACTTGACCGTAAACTCGCTTCACATAGCCAACCCATGTAACCACAGGTTTACTCTTTCAAGGATGACCACCACTAACAAACATATCCTCGCAACACTTGCATAAGTCTTAGCACCCCCAGCCAACGGAGAGGCTGTGATTTGCCTAGGACCTCAGCACCAGAACATACAGAACATATTTTCTCCTCTTCCACCCACCATCAGATTTCACAAAAAGTTTCCAAAGGTCTTTTCACTCCATGTCAGAATAAGCACAGATTTCAGAAGCGCAACACTATTAGTGAAAACTAATTTTTATTTCCTGCACAGAACTCCTGATCTATACATAATGAGTGTATGACACGTATGTGTCATGATTGATGATTCCATTCTGTTTATGTTCTTCTGTGCATTTTCTGATGTGCATAATTCCTCCATCCAGTGTCTTCCAATGGCTAACATATCATCCTAATAAATGAGAATCAAGAATCTCTTTCTTGTGGACTAGTATGTCTCAGCATTAGAATGGTGTTTAATGTATTAAAGTGAAATCCAGCTACTATGTCCTCCCCAAACAGTTCTGCTCTGTTCCATCCCTTCATGCCTGTAACTGGGTGCGAAAATTGACTTGATAGCATATCCTAGTTCTAACAAAGTGCAAAATGGAAATTAATTAACACCACCATTAAAGTATGAGTCAGCATCTATGTTCAGCCTTAACTTTTCCTTTCCAGCCTTAACGGGATGAAATAAAACTTTCAGAAAGGATGCCATATTTGCATCCTCAATATGTTTTATATACATATACTTGTAACTGTATATGGGAAGTAAAATGATATTGCCATTTCTGTTATAATTATTCAGACAACTGGGCTACTTATTTAACAGTGCTTTTTCAAAATGTAATTGAATTTTTTGATGTGTGAAACTCTCAGTACAAGAATTTCTATGACAAAGGAAACTAAAAGCAGTAGTGGCATGTTCTTAAACTTCCTATTTCTGTGCACCATTTATTTAACAACGAATAATAGCTTCGGTTACTGGCTAAGCGCACTTAATTTTTGCCCAAGGATTTTATTTTGCTCAAGGAAATATGCTTAACATATACAACAATGTCTAATAGAATGACTTGCCTTCAGACCTTGTGCTTGACTGTAGAGGGGCTGAATGGGTTGGTAGCATGACAGTGTGCATGGTCTGTTTAATGTGGTAGGAGCTTGACTTTCCCTGGGTCTCTGGCCTTCTGAGGCAAGGTGAGACAGCCCAGCCAGTCTGTGTGTGTGTGTCTCAAGTGAAGTCATGACAACAGACATTTGATCAGACCAAACGTCTGAGACACTGCGCTGTTGATCACTGCTTTTCTGGCAAGATTTAGTATATAGGTCATTTGCCAGGCAAAGAGAGTGGCTAACTGGGTTTGGAGAGGAAATGTCTGTGACATTTCTTCTAAGTGCACTTCTAGACTCAATACTATAATGGCTGGTGACAGGACAGTAACTGTGATCTGTAACAGATGTGCTGTGTTTTATTTCCTGCCTGAAACCAGAAGGGGCTTACTTTGTGCAAACTGAAATCTAGCAGCTGTGCTGGAAGAAAAGATTCACTCATTAGAAGGACAAATACTGCCACCGGGAGACCTCAGAAATGCTGAGGAACTGCCTACCAACAAGGCGGGGGGTAAACAAAGAAAATCAGACAGGTAACATAACCCTATGTATCCACTAGAGGCAAGGTGACAACATGACATCCTACATGACTGAAGCCAGATGAAAACAGTACGGCTGTGCAGACCAGAGCGTGCTCTGGCGTAGCTCCACAGCACTGGAAGGACCTAATCACAGCCAGACCTCCTGGATGGAAACATCCAAAGCAGGTTCCCGAAGAGAGAGCTAGTATTACCGAATAAAGCACTGAGGAGCTGTACTGAAGTGACCAGTGTGTTAAAGAGAGTCGAGTGCTCCTCCATGAGATCCCTAATCCTTGAAAGGAGAAAGGGAAGAACATTCAAGGGATAGTAGGTAATGCGATGTCTCTCTGCAACTACCAGATCAAATAGGATATTGCAAGCAAGAATTTATTAGTTCCTCACAGACTGCATGGCCATGGTGGCCCTTGCAGTCTCAAGACACAGGTAACTCTTGAGCAGCTCAGCACAAACTCCAAGGCCAGGCCTAAATCTGAGCTCCAGCCTCAGACATGGGATGCAGCTGCAGGGAGAAAGAGAGCCACCTTGAACTGCTGAGGCTGATATTGCTGCATCACTCTGGGATTCAGCTACAAATCCAACCTAAATCCTCTATGAGAGCACTCAATAGAGCACTGTCATCTCCTGCCTATGAACTAGGCCAGAACTTTTTTGTGTGCGCAACTCCTGCACAAAGAAAGACTAAAAGTATGGGGCTTCTGGAGTTATAAAATTATGCCCCTTCCCTCCCCATCCCATTTTCCTAATTTAAACAATTTTGGAGATCTGGGAGGATGATGAAGGGCAGTAATATCCACATATGCTTTTTGGGAATACTTCCTATCATACAAATAAGGTAAGATAGGGAGCAGAAGCAGCCGGTGCTGGAAATTAAACCCTGAGTGGGTAAGGGTATTTTTCTAGAGATGTGTTTCCCTTCAATAGCAGATTTTAGAGCTGACGCTGATTGATAGATGGAAAACCTCTACTGAGCTACAGTTCATGTTATGTATCATTTCAGCTCTAGTTCACAATGGTCCATTCTGATCTTAAAAATGTAGAAATGCCTCCTTATTGGATGGGACTGATACAGAAATTTGTATCTCTCATATATTGTGTTAGTTTTATATTCCGTTACATTAAATCTAAACAAAGCTAACCTCATGATCAGTTACTGCCTGTATTGCATCCATCTCTCTGAATACATCCTATTTTACAAATTCAATGCAATATCGTTAATATAACATCCCCAGAAAGCCTTAGTTAGTTTCAAATCTCTCCTGACTGTGACATTTACCAACTGGTGATCCCATAGACAGGAGTGGTGTTTTAGGAAGTATGGCCTTTCTGGCCATATAAAACGAGCATCCAGGTTAAGAATCTGTGTAGAAACGTCCTGTTTTTGAAGTACTTGGTAAAGCTATCATTTTCTTGCTCTGCAAGTATCAACCCTCGTTCACTCCCACAAGGCAGCAGCATGTGTCATGCTTGGGGTAGGCGTGTGGGAAAATTCGGCCCGTTGCACACCAGAGGCTCTGTCAGATGAGATCAGGATCAGCTTCCTTCTGGTACTCTGGAAAAGCCCTTCAGGACACAGTAATCCAAGAAAAGCTATCCTGACCCTCCTTTCTTCTTATGTAAAACCACAAGTTCTCAGACCGTGAATTCATTGCTGCAGACCCCAAATTGTACTTCAGTTTCTGGACTCTGCATCCCAATGGTAACTCCTTAAGGTTGATTAAAGTGGATGACACCCACCCCATTCTGCATCAATATTTTTCCTTTGACTGGTTAAACCACCAGTTTAACCTGGCAGTAATACACCTGGTGATATACCTCAAAATCAACATTGAGGCAAAAATGACTTTATAGTTTTTATTCCATCATCAGAAGTAATGTGACCCTATGCCTCATGTATACTTTTACAAATTTCATCTGTTTTGTCTGGCTTACATAACCAGTCCAGTTGCTGCTCGCACTTAGCTCACATAATCTGAGCTTTGGTTCAACTCTGTACAAGCCAATACCCATCAATAGGTCACTTTTGCTGCACTTGGACAACTCCACTGTCCTCAGATGATGCCTTCAGTGACACCTATAGATCTTCCCATTGATTTGAACAACGGGAAATACAGGTACAATCTGCAGAAACCATGGTTGCAAAAATATGCTTATTTAAAAATTCTATCCCTGATGCATGAGACCGAACGAACGAACGCAGTAAAGCAGACAGCAGCAAACATGCAGCACATGTAATTCAAGGGTAAGCACATTTAAATCAGCGAGGTACAACTGATGTAAACAAAATCAAATTCAAGCCCTCACTTTTGTGACACACGTCAAAAACCAGGCCTCTATAGAGGACAAACATATTTTCCAGGCAAAAGGTGTTATTTTAAATTCTCGTTTGCTTAAAGGTATTTCCAGTGAAACCAGCCTGCATATTACAGTAACGCTTGACATTTATAAGTCTCCCTTCTGCTAAAGAACTCAAAGTGCTTCACAGACGATGTGATATTTAGAGGACTCTGGAGCTGGCTTGTTATCAGAGGTCTGACATGGGTTTGGATCTCCATCTGAACTTTCCCAAGTCCGCAAGCGTTCAGACTGGAGTTATAGCCTGGGTCACTACTGTTACAGGCCCAAAGGGGACAGGTGCTTTGGATCATATACTCCAGTTCAAATTAAACAATAACAGGAATCATTTTACTGCTTGATTGATACTGAACAGATTTGAAGTAAATAATAGAATATGGTTAGCCTAAGCATATTTTCCTCTATACTTTATTTTTTTTGCTTTTAAAAGAGGAAAAGACTGAAAAAAAGACCATTTAAAATCGACCATTGTGAGTAAAACTTCATTGTGCAAGTCATCCAGCTAAGTTAAAAAATAGACATGAAAAGTTAAGAAAGTGTGGATTTTCACTGTTGTTAAGCTAAAAAGAAGAAAAAGTAAAGAACTGATCCTGCAAGGATTACTTATTTTCTTTTTAATACATCTGCATTGATTAAGACTGACTAAATTGATATATTCTTTCCTATTTTTTGTCCAGATAAAGTCACTCCTGGGCTGAGATCCTCCTTACAAAGTTTCAGCCTGGAGCACATTTTTACAGCTGAGTTATTATCCTTAAAATATGAGTTCATACTGGAAATGCTGGCAGCCCTCTTAACCATTGTATAGCAGGGTGCACAGCTGTAACATGTTAAGTATGTTGAAAGTACATGGGGAGAACAGAATGGCTCAGAGGACTGGTAATAGAATAGGAAGTCTCAGTCCTAGGTCACTGGGTTCGGTTGTCGCTGAAGTTTGCTGGGACTGAAAGTCATTATAAAGCTACAGCTGTTCAGTTATGTCCAGGCATCAGCTACCCAAAGAGAGATGCTCTCCATCACAAAAATACCTCACTGCAACGGGTGATGTCCAGCAGACTTCCCAGGCATTGCATCGGGGAGGGGATGGAGCTCCTCTTTCCCCCCACATTGGTTCCTCTGGCTTAAAGGTCAAGAGCAGCAATGGGAGAGAGGTGAGAGGCTAGCACTGTCACTGCCGTGCACGCTGCCCCATCTATGGAGGACATGCTTCACCAGCCTATCACTACTGTGTCTTTTCAGGGCACTTTGTTTTATCAACAAGTCATTAACTACTGATGAATGATCTCAAAAGAGCCAATTTTCTACACTGCTGAATGGACCTTATGTGCCCTATCACACTCCTAGGTTCAGAGGAATCCTAGTGATGCTGGTTACATGAAGGTGGAAAGCAGATGACAAAGTACTTCTTCAGCTGCCCTGTTACTGGAGCATCTTGGATGACGAAATACTTCGTTACTACCTTTCTCTACAATGATAGCTGGTAACCTGTTGCTATTTGCATCACTGCTAGATTACATTACAATCCTTTTTGGCCTACCCCCAAAAAACCCACCAATTTTTGCAGAAACAGATAAATGGGGAGAGTTCAGCATATCTCAAAATCAGACGACCTGCTGGACTACAGCCCTTTGTTCATAAGCCAAAGAGCTCACATTCAGAAAGAGCGGCCAAAGCAGCATGGGCATATAAAGTCTGATACTTCAGCTTTCTAATGTGAATGGATTTATTGGAGTGAAAGAGGCGAGTTTCCCTAGTACATACATGCTAGTAGTCTCTCTACAAAAAGTTTTAATTTATTATAGCTTCTTGGTGCACTACCATTTCCTAATAGCCATTATGTGCAAGCCCATGTGCATGCACAGCAGTCAGACCCTGACATATGATGACGTTGTTTACTCTGTTATACAGTAATTACTTTCTGTTCTCCATGCACAGTCTGATTTGCAGAAATTTAGGTTGAAGTCAGAGATCCTTCTCTGAGCCGCTTTTCTGATTTTTTTCAGCTATCTGAATATTCTAGAGGTGCTCTTATTTTCCTCTGGCCAAAAAAACATTTTATTTTCTCTGGCATCTAGAAATCAAGCTACTGTTGTGGTCAACACTTTTAAGTTCACAGTTCCTACGGACTAGCCAAGAAAGAGCAGTTCAAGAACTGTCAAGGTCCTTTTCTAAATCCTACATTTACTCTCAGCCAATAGAAGTCAATTCTTCAGGCTACCAGGTGGCTGACAAAGAGCTGCCTACCACCACGTGGAAGTACTACTGTGAAAATGTCACATGCAGTGTAGATCGCTTTGCTTGGCTGAGAGAGAAAAGTAACCTGGTTGCCCACCACTGCAGGGAATGTATCAGAGTGAGTCTTTGACCCGAGCACGATAATCCGCCATTCTGGGCTGCACAGATTGGAGCGCTGAGGCTGCCACGAGTTCAGGACGAGTTCCGTTACACGAAGGCAGAAAGACCTCTGTGCTTTGGAAGAATAAACCATAGTATAAACTAGAGAAAAAAAGGGCCAGCCGGATCGTACACAAATGTTGTTGAGATGAACAGTAAATTATTTGGGAAAAACTCTTTGAGGGAGCTCTTTCATGTCCTGTGAATTCAGGTCACGTTTGGCAAATAATTGTGACCAAAAGAATGATAAAATTGGAACTGTCAAAAAGAATTGTTTCCACTGTATTTCAAAGTGACATGTCATTTCAGAATTTACCTAAATTTGAAAAAAACCCTTACAATTAGTTCGGTAACCCAGAAATGAAAACAGAAAGATTAAAGTTCTTTTATCTTTTTTTCTTTTTCGCATTCTCTTCCCACTCTCTCAGTTTTCTCCTGCAGCTGAGTCAAAACAACATTTTCACAACTTTTCCATGTCACTTCCCCCTCCTTCTGCACATTTTCACCTCAGGACAGGTTTTAGAATTATTATTTGATTCTACCGACAAAGTAAAATTTTCATTATTCACAGAGCACTATATGCTTTCTCAGTCCTAGCCAGAGGCAAGTGGTAGCCTCAGCAGAACAGGAAAGATGGAACCACCAAAGGAAGATAAATAGGAACAAGGTTATAGGCAAATGGGAACTAGTCCCATCGCCTTTACTTGAGAGCTGTGTGGACAGAAAAGAGAGCGCTGTAATTAATTCCAGAGTGACGGGGACTTGAGGGCTGGTTGCTGCGCACTGTATGGTGGTGAATCCTCATCACACTTGAGCCCCCTTCCTCCAAAAGCCAAACAAACCTTTGTTTTGTCTTAGACATCAAAAGACACAATATAACTAACAACAGATGTGTTGATAAACTCAAATAGAGATCAACATCTTGGCAGTCGTATTTCTGTTCTGCAGTGGCTTTTCCAGGCACCAAGAAAATTCATTTGTGGGACTAAAGAGTACATGAAATGGGTTTTTTTGCAGTATTTCTACTATCTAGGAACTGAAGTATCATGAAAGACCCTATTTTGTGGTGTTTCAGCCCAGTGTCACTGCACCTGATTATAAATCCAGAGAAGTAATGCACATGCTTGAAGCATAAAATCAGGAGTAGATGAAGATTTTTTTTAGCAGAAGCCATTGTGCAATTTCAATGGTTAAAGTGTCCATAATCCAACAGTCACAGCAACATGCAGAACTTCAGTTTAGTGAACTCGATAAATTTAGCCTGAAATCCTGGCCCCGCTGAAATCAATTAGAGTTTTGTCACTGACTTGAATGCCACGAGGATTTCACACCGTTTTAATCCGCAGAGATGGAAGCGGACTGTACATTACTATGCAAGTATTCAATAAGTTTCTATACCACAGACAGATTGTCATTAATTAATTATCCCATGTAGAGATGATTTTGGTCTTATTTTCAGATTCAGACTGCAATTCAGAGAATTTTTTTCTTCCAATCACCCAATTTTAAACTTTTTGTTATTTCTAACTTCTGCAGTACCTACCACACAGGCAGCCTATGGCTGCTTTCAGATTTGTTTAATCAAGAAACAAAATTTTATTTTATGTCAAGACAATCATCTTGTCTAGATGCCGAAGTAATTAATACAGATAAGGACAACCAACCTGGGAACAGGAAGGCAGCAGGTCTAATAACAACTTCCAGTATGAAACCATCTAATAAATACTTGTTATGTGCACTGAGAACAATCCTTAGGCTGAATTGTTGCCATAAATTATTCATACGAAAGTTTTGGACAGTAAACAAACTTATGAAGATAATGATCTCTTTGCAATTCATGAACAAAAAAGGGGGGGAGGGGTCAATCCACAGAATAAATTGCAATGTATAAATCCACCAGCTGTAGGCATAAAGTACTGATGCAGAGATTCACTGCAGAAATTGTAAGATAATCCCCGTGTGTTTTCTCCTTCCAGAAAGACAGCTTTGAAGAGCAACTGCAGATCCGAATAATTTAGCATATACTCATTTGCTGCTCTTGACCAAAGCACTAATCACAAGTTAGGAGTCAAAGTCTTTGGACTATAATGGCTGAATCGAATCCGTACTGTGCACAGCATTGGCCCTAGTCTACTTAAAACTAACAGCAAGCAATCACAAAACCTTTGTCGATACGGACTGCAAGGGGTTGTTGTAAGTTTGGGAGACACTGATGTACATTTTTATTTGATGTAGCACACTGCTTTTCCGCAGTTGAGGAGCCATACTGAGTGACTAGACAGTTTAAAAGCTGAATGAATTTCACAGTGGTGAAGTTTACTTCCAGTACATTTATTTAATGGCTGAGGCAACTGATGAAAGGGAAATAAAAATCTGATGAGGAGAAAAAAATTAGACTAGAATCTAGACTCCCCCAGGACAATTTCTCATGCTTTGTATCCTCTGTGCTGACAGACAACATATTTGCTTTCTAGCTAATTACCAACAAGACTAAAATTTTACATCTTTGATGTGTATGAGATCAAAGAATATTAGGAAATAAAAGTAAGATTAACATAATTGTCTTGTACAGCTATAATAAACTATGACTACATATACAATCAGATGCCCTGCTCATCAAGAAAGCGTAAACTAGAAGCAATTGAACTAAACAAAAAACTTGTTAAACTTTGCTTCCTCAGCATCTTCTCACCTTTCCTGACACCCACCACTTGATCACAGTGAAAGACTCACTCTCCCGTTGGGCCCATCAGGTACAGGAGCTCCCGTTCCATTTGTTAAGCCCTTAAACAACGTAGCTGTGTTGTGCAGACACAGGTGGCCGTCAGCAGGGCTTCCAGGTCCAAAATCACATATCTCTACTACTTGATCTAAAGGATTAACTTCTACTTATTTCTTTTACTACTATTGTCCACGTTATGTGCATACCCGCAGACCTGGGACAAATCCTGTTTGGGAGCATGCTTTGGTAGCGTGGTCTTTTCCTATTATGCATGTAGGATATGGTTCTGATCTATCAAATCTGTGTACTAGTTTGTATGTTTGCTCTAGAAAAGAAGAAGAAATGAGTGCTTTTACATATACCTGCATCCAATTCATACTTACTATGGCTAAAATGCTGTGTTAGAAGTGCCATATTTTCTTTAGGCTGTCTAAAAGGGCAGGACTGACCTGTAGTAACCATTAAAAACTGACTGATCAGTCTTCAGCCTGGCCTTTATGCATTCAGTGGGTTTGTTTAGTCCAGAAATAGCCAGTATTCTTACTCTATTATTAGCTTAAATGGTAGGGAAAAAAAAAAAAAAAAAGAGCCAGGCAACAGTAATTACCTCTTAAGAGTCAAATTCTGTGGGAAAGTTTGGATTACTTCTCCTGATCATTAAGGTGATGTGAAAGGTCTACTTCTGGCTAGGAGCTGTGAGCTAGTGCTCAGAGCAAAAACATTTTCAAGATTTTGTTTGCCATCAGGTGGTGCTGACAATGAAAAATGTCTATTGCACTTCAGGACAGCTGGTAATAAAGCAGTGCGGGAAACGAGTGACAGAATAATAGTTATTGTACCAATGTAGCTTCTAAGTTTTTACAGCCACTCAGCTGGAATTATACCATTGTATTAAAAGTGGTTTAGGGTATAGAAAACATTTGGTACCGAAGGGCTCCCTCCCTCCCCACTGCCATATCAGGAATCAGAATAACAACATTTGGGAAAAGCAGGTCTTTTGCTTGACTGAATTTAGATATTCTTACAGTGTCGTTTTGCTTTAGTTCATGCAAGGGCAAGCCTGAAAATGTTTCCTTGTTGATAACTGCCTCATTCAGCACCCTTGCAAGCAGCTCCCAACAAATTGCAGTCTTCAAAGGCACATTGTTTTTGTTTGTTCTCATTGTAACAGATGTTTTGTATCATGTACTTCAACGAACTAATTCATCTGCAAAGGACCGCCTACTCTGGCTGGTGTGCATCCAGCTGTGGAAATAGCTCAAGTGTCATCTGTGGCCACTTTCATTCCATTCTTCTGATCTCACAGGATCTCAGTGACCGCATCCAAGCCCATAAAAAACAAACAGACCTGAGAACATCCTTTTAAAAAATTTCCAGTGGAGGAGTAATGCTACTCCAGGCAGGAAGCCTTTCTGGAAAGAATGTAACTGATGCTGAAGGAAGATTCACTCAGTTCTGGAAGTCTCCACTACAACAGGCTGCTTTTATCACATAAACTACCCATTCAATATTAAGAGGTGCTGGAGAAATGTCATGCGTGATTTTGATGGAGCTGAGAGCTTCTGACTCACTCAGTGCCATATCAATTAGCCCGAGCACCAGACAATCAATCACCACTTCTTCTCTAAATGTACTAAGCTCCCATTAGGAGCTGCATATACCGTGAGGCTAGTTCATCTCAACACACTGAGCGCTTTTATATACTGTAGTTCTACTGTAATATATTTCTGAAGGAGAAACAAAATCAATTTGAATTGCTCTGGAGTGGAAGCATATCCCATTAATAGCTGTGCACTAAGATTAAAATGTATTAGTGGATAAAAAATAGTCTGCATCGGTAAGAAGTCAATTACTGCTTTCTTGAAAGCGACCAAATACAACATCCAGCACTAACAACCAATAGACTTTCTGAAAATGCCTTAAAATCAAATCAGCTGGGACTCCCTGAGAAGTCAAAATATATCTTGGATGATGCAACCGTTTCTTGATTAGCTTCCTCAGAAGAAGAAGAAACAAGTTGTGCTCTGAATTTGTTGAGATGATCAGCTCTCACCTAGGCTATCTGCCTTCCCGCAGGAAATAAGCAGTTCCTCATTAGATGCTGATCATATACTTCAATATCAGATCCACTGGGTTTGCTAATTACTTTCAAATCACTTAGTCAAGTCATCCATTAAGAGGAAATGATTCAGTTTCAGATCCACTGACCTGAGAAACTAGGTGACCAAAACTCCTTGTGGAGCTCAAATTATCTACCTGTATAAGAGTGCTCACAAAATGTCAAACTGTGTAGTTCATTTCAGTTTTGAGAAGCAACTGAGGCTGCATTTAATTAGACAGTTTGGCAGGATTTTTAATGCTGTACAACACCAATTATTTGAATGGTTCAGAAACATTTGAAAAATCTTTGAAAACCTTCAGGAAAATTACAGTCTTATATCAATCATCAGAACAGATTCATCACTTTTAGGAAGCTGCACTCCAAGTCCGTTAACTCTGCAAAGGATACTCTAAAACTTGCTGGTAACTACCCTATATTTTAGAGATGATGATTCCTCTCTTCAGGTCTCATCAGGCATTCTTGCTTCAAACTTGCCATTCAGGTATACCTCCACCTCTTCAAGCTCTAACCAGAGCACAGCAAAAGGACTGAACAGCTCGCTGCAACCCATGACATTAACCGTATTTCCTGAGTCAGAGGTTGGTAAAATGAACCTGCCCGTATGGAAGTGAAATGAAGTCACATTAATCTGCACTGACTTCACAGTAACTAATTAACACATGATATCTAGGGTAAAAAAGGCTGCCTGTCAGAAGACTTGTTAGAGACTTTGAAGTCTTTGCCTGCCACACATTCTGACCTTCTGACTGTTTTGCTATTGCTTTACTTGCTTGTCTTGGGCTCCCACTTTGGAACTTGTCATAATGATAGATAGCATTCTTTGAAATCGAGAAAATACTTCTCAGAGGGAAACCACCACATTTGAGCAAAACTATTGTCCTTTAGAACATGTAACATACAAAAGCAATGCCTGTGATGTGCCTAGGATTTATACCGAATATTGGAATTATTAACTTCAAAGAGTTCCTTCACTTCTATTTATCCACAAGAATGTTACCAGCACAAAAGAGTTAACATAGCTCTTTCTTCTATGAGGAAAAGAATAAACATGGCATAGTACCAGGCGCCATATTGTCCCAGGCTGGCCAAGAAGATGAAATGAAAGTTTAAGGGACAGTCAGTCCCATGCTTCGTATGACACAACAGTAGTCACTGCATGCTCCTTCTACTTACACCTTTACTTGTCTGTTAAAAAAAAAAGATGAAAAGGGGCTCAAAGAGAATACAAACACATTGGTATTTTGGGAGACAGGCAGGTATCATCATGAAAGAGACAGCAGCTACGGGGATGTACATCCCTTACTGTTTTTGTGAGGATGGTGCAAGTCTACACGTTCTTTTTAACCAAAAATCATGGCTAATCACCACAGCCCTATAATGGCTATGGTATAGTATATACACTGTCAATGCCATGACCCATACCACTGATTCGTAACTGGAAGGCGGATCTGAATGGGAAGAAAAAGTCTAGGAAGATTGGCAAATTAAGACCACTGAACGTCTGGTTCCCGCGCTAAGCAGCTCTCTTAGATTATGGTACCTCAACTTCCTCAAGCTCTCCTGCAAAAGCTTTAGAGTGAGCTCAGTGGGCTTCTGGCAAAAGCATCTCCCACTTTTTTTCCTGAATGGATGACAGCTACGTATGTTGATCTGCTTATATATTATCCCTGTGGAAACAACTGTAGTTATTGTTCACTGGAGTACAAGGCCTAGATTCTTAAAGACATGCATATCACCCATTCAGTCCCAGCAGAAGACTTCTCAGTGTTATATCCAAAATTGAACCTTGCTGCCAAAGGATAAGGGAAAGGATACTCCAGGAAAGTTGCACTTGCTCATTGCATGGACACTGCTAGAGGTAAAAGGGGATGCGCTGTTGTGCATCCCAAGTGCAGCACTGAACCCAGTTTCCATCTTGGTAGCAGCCACAGCACCAAAATTACCTTTCCAGGTTCGTTTTCTTCCCCCAGCACCCTGCTGCTCTAAGCAACTGCCTAAAGTTAGTCCTACACTCACCTCCCTTTAAAATCAATGGGACCATGGCGGTGAATAACTGTGATGATTTAAGCTGAAACATTATAAAATCAGATATCAAGTGGAAGCTGAAGCCATGTGAGAGGCATTCCTCTCTGCAGAAGGCAGCATGAAGGCAGGGGGAAACGCATGAGACTTTCCCTCCAACTTCTTGTTATTCCTGTGCTGCTTCTGGGGGAAGGCGCTGTGCCCCGTCACAGCTTTAGCTATCCCTACGCTGAGCTTGGAGCAGGTGTTAGGGAAGGAGCTAATACAGCTTTGCTACTTGTGCAGATAGAGCAAGGAGAAGGGTTGTGCTGCATCTGCCTGTCTATCAAAAACAAACTGCTTCTGACAAATGTCCGCCCCCTCCTCTCCCTGTAGTAAGAGCTATGACAAGCACCAGGAAGCGCTCATTCCCGAGAATGCTTTATCCTCATTTAAAATAAGTATACCTACAGCAGTCCTCTCCTTTCCACAGAAATGACAGCGCCTGTCAGCAGGAAGGAATGGCAGTGATGGAGCGAGCGTAACCATGCTCTTCCCAAAACCCTGCCGATCCTCCCAGGCTGCCAGAAACCCGGCTTAGCCGGGAGCAGCTGTTGCAGTGTAGACATGCCAGGTTCACAACAGCAGGTCTCTCCCCCTACCTGCCAGGAGGAAATATGCCTCTAGCCTCAGTCCTATCGGATGTGGGACATCTGCAAATGTGAGGCCCACTCTCTTGCCTACTGGCAGGCTGGTAATTTCCAAAGCTGAAAGCGGGAGTTTCTTATTGATTGTGCTAAAGAGGAAGGCTATCAAGCTGGGAGCTGACACACACTCACATCCTGTGTGGATTGGGCAAAGAGGGGGTGCATAATGATTTACAGATTGTCGTACTGGAAAAGTACAAAGGTTGTTTGAAAGCAGGCTGTTTGCTGTGTGAATCATATGCAACCCTCGCGTCCCACCACGGAGATCAGTAGCAGGGTGTCATCCCCATGACCCTCCGCTTGGAGCTGAAGGAATAGCCCGAGTTATCCTGAACCAAGCCCTGGCCAAGGACTCCACACATGTTTTTTCGCTCTGAGTTATACAGCTCTTTCGGAGGCAGAGGTAGACATCTGACAATGAGGAATCCAATTTCCTCCCGGCTTTGGGAGATGTGGGGGATAAGCAGCGTGCAGAGAAAAGATAACTTCTGCTCGATTGCTAGCTCTGGAAAGCGCAGTGGTGAGGGGCTACACCGAGGATTCGTGATGCTGGAGACAGGGCTTCTCCCAGGCAACAAGGCCTGCAGCAACATTACAGAAACTCCCCAGTAACATATGCAAAAAGGTGGAGTGGGAGGGCTGTTCAGCAGATAGATACCTTTTAACTAGGTAAGTTCAAGGCTGCAGTCAGGAATAAAGTATAATAAATGGCATTTAAACCATAGTTAGAAGAAGTGGCATTTCTACCTCTAATTTCCAGTTTCCTTTCAATAACAGGCCATTTGGTAAGAGAGCCTACCCAGCTTGAAGTGCATCTCTCTTTGGCAGGTAGTCCAACAAATAATCCTTCAGTGGTTTCACTAAATAACAACTCAGCACTCTTTCAAAATTCTTTCGACTCTGTTGATCTGTCACTGTGTTACACAACTCCTTTTTTCATCAGCCCACTATGAAACAGTCAAAGAATGTTCAGTGTTTATACTATTATATTTCACTATTTGTTTTTGCAATCAGATTGTAAGAAAAAGAGGTTGAAACCATATTCTCAACAATGTTGCAGATAGCACTGCTTCACAACAAGAAGCTTTTTGACACACACTGTTGACTGCATGGACTTAGAATGGATTTATTCCTAATTTACTCCAATTTGCAAGGAAAACCAGGCCATGAAGTTACAGCCAGAAAACTGTAATTAAACAATCAGTCCACTTAACTGCAGTGGGACTGAAGTCAGTTTAGGAAAGATTCACGTGGTCTGATCTAGATTTGTCTCTGTACTGGAAAGCTTAGCTCAATAGCACATTCCTTAAAAAGACATTTGAACCAAAAAGAAAATAACTGATTAAGCAGAATGAAAAATGAATGGCAAATACTGTTACTCCCGACTGCATCCAATAATAAACTATTACTTAAGATATTTTGGAAGTTTCTGGCTTCCAAGTTGTCAAGTCACAGTACACATTTACACATTAATATAAAAAAACTGTTAGTACTTTCTCAGCAAAATAATTTAACAATAATTATGCTATTACCTCACTAGTTACAATTGAGGAGGTGTTAACTGGTTGACCACTTACTCAAACACCTCAGTAAGTACAGCAGGAAAAAACACAGAAGAAGGAACAAAAAGATAAAAAAGCTACATCTTCGAGAACAGAAGTAAGATTTGCTAAAAATCTGAGACAGACATTGCAGATGATATTCAAAAGATTCCTCAAATATATAAATGAAAAGCACAGAGAGAACATAGAGGCGGACCCCTTGCGCAGTGACGATGGGGTGTAGATTAATTAAGGTAATCCAGAGAAAGCCTCAGCACGGACACTGCCTCCATTTCCTGCACAGGCCATCAGACAGTGGTGGCAAAGGCATCTTTCTGGGAATAAGATTTGGGGCACAGGAATCAATACAGCCAAAGGAGATGGAAACCTGAGCAAAGTCAGTGAGCTCAAGGTGTGGGTGCAAGCGCAATGAGAAACCAGACCTGGATCATCACCATTGCAGAATAGTGGAAGAACTGGCACATGCAATCACAGGTCCAGTGGTCAGGACTGAAGGATATTAATGAAGGCACAAAATAGATCAATCAAAGACAGAGCTAACTAGCCTAATTTTTAGAATAAAATGACCTATTTTCTAGACAAAGGACATGCAGCAGATCTAAGCTCTCTGAAAGTCAGTAAAGTATTTTAGGTAGTTTTTACACCAGAAATCACTAAATCGAAAGATGGCAAAGAATTAACTAAAGGGGAAAAGACAGCAAGTTGTGCTAAAAGACAAGTTATAATGCTATGTTTGGTGGGGCAGAGCTGCAAAAAACGATCCATAAAGATTGTTCTCATCAAATATTTTTAATAATACCCTTGAACAGTAAGATTCAGGGAAATAAGGAGGTTGTGAGGCACTGTCAGTAAAGTGAAAGATTGAACTATCATACAGGAAGAACTGGATTAAACAGAACAAAGCGTACAATCATGCAGATAATTAGGCTAATAAATGGTTTTGTCTATAATGTGAGAGTTCATTTGACGGAAGGCTGCAAGAAGGACATATTTAGGTATATCAGCAAATCACTGGATGACTGTGCTACCAAGGTCATGTGCACAGGAAAAAAAGAAAATGCTATTTTCCAACGCAGCATATAAAGTATTCTCAGCGAAGACAAGGAAGTGTTAATGCTAATGTACAAAATTTTAGATTACTGTTGGCACCAGGAACCCTGTGTGGTGCTGGTCAGCTGTCCCAGTAAAATGAATTCAAAGTGAAAAAGATGCAAAGAAGGGTCACTGTGGCAGCAAGAGGTACAAAGCCCTATGTTACTGCAAATGTGTCATGATCTTGGCATATTTAGCCTAGCAAATGAAGATGCAGGCAAGATCTTTGTCTATAAAATAATGTGGTAAACATCCAGAAAGGAGAGGAGATGTTCAATACCAGGACCAGGAACAGATGGATGTAAAATGAACACGAGTACTGTTGGGCTGGAAGTGGAAAGTTCAGTTCTAAGCCACGGAGCAAAGGTGTCCTGAAACAAGGCTCCCAGTAGCCTGAGCAGAGGGCAAAAAACCCCAACTATTTAATCAAATTTTTGAATGGATTATATAGCATAGTGCCAGGATACAGCAGGAATCTTGAGCTTTATTAACTGGCCATTACCTCCTTAAAGTCCTACATTATTATAATTTTCTGCACATCTCCTGCACTAGATAAATCATGATGTAATCATAAGCAACATATACATTAGCTAATTCCTCCTGCTTATGTAAATCGGTCCTTGAATATGCTTGCATAATACAACGGTAATTTATGGAAGCTCTTCCGTTCTAAGGATTAGACAGGTGCCAGTGTCTGCTTCATCACCTTACTGCTGCAGGCGCGATTCTCTTCTCATTCTCACTGTTTTACACCTATGTAACTCAATTTTCTTAAGTAAAGTTAACTCCTCATTTATACCAGTGAAAATCAGACCCAACATCTCCCCTTGGAGCAAGGATAGGCTTATTTTAATGGTTAGAGATTTTTTGTGAAATATTAATGCTATCATTTTGAGGATGTGTTTAGAGGCATCAGTCAAGATAGGTCCCTGTTCCACCAGGCTTTTCACAAACATACATTAAAAGCTGTTTAGAGGTGTGACAATTTTATAATCTAAATAGATGGGACAAATAAAAGACAAATTAGAAACTGAGGCTGAGTAGTTTTTCCAAGGTCACACAATACATTGGTGGCAACAAAAATATCTATCACTAAGTCTGAAACCTATGTGAGGAGAGGCAGGCTCAGGTCAAAAGGGAGCTCCAGCAAGGATGAGTATACCTATACGTGACATTTATAAATGAACAACTATGCACGATTTCCATTTCGAATTTGCTTCTAATAATAGTGCAATCCTCTAGGACAAAAACCCATAAGAACACACATTTCAAAAAAATTACAATAATTAACTTTACATTTTACACCTTAATTCTAACATGATCATTTGTGTAAAACAAAAAACAATTTTATATATATTCCCAATTATGTATAAAAGGGCATTTTGTCAATAGTCTACAACTCTGCACCTTCACTACCAGGAATTCATATTTACAATTTTGAGAGGTTGTGGCAGTCTTTATAATTCTTATTTTGGAGCCAATCATAGTAACACTGTGGTCCCAGGATCACTCTAGTCACATTACATAGCTGATCCTTACCACTGCTCTGCCAAGTTCAAAGGCTGCCCCCTTCTCCAAATCTGTGCAGCACCTCATCTCTAACCGAAACAATGATTTTCTGCAGTGCAGGGATGGGGTTTGGGAAGCCCAAAGGGGATCCATGCCCCTTTCTGCTGGTGAACTGTCCCACAGCGACATCCTCTGCATCTGTCCCTACCTGCAGGATGGAAACTAGAAGCACATCTCCATCCTGCAAAAGGGGCACAGCAACTACGGAGACGAGTGGAGCAACAGCGGGGCAGCAAGTGCTGGCAGTAGATCCTTCCTGGCCTGGTCACCAACCAGCATGAGACCTTGGTGCTCCCAGAGCAGAGAGCTTTCTCAAGGCTTTGCACTGCCTGGGGCAAATGAAAATTGCTGCCTTCCCTTTCCACCCTCGCAGAATTTAAACATTTGGCATCGTCCTGTACGGCCATCTGTGTTTCAAGGAGGCTTGTATCCCGCTTTGTATCGGATGCAAACCCACAGCTGTTTAAAACACGGTAGCAGAGCTCTCAGTGCAGAGGCTGGAATATTAGCATCAGGCACAAGGTAATGGGCATTACTGGGCAAAAAATAAGAGAGATGGTCCATGATGGAGGATAAATTAGAGAGGAAGGTAATATACATGGTGACATACTCTCCAGTTCATAGTACACATATGCATGTAAAACCATAATGCAATAAACACAGCAAAATATTTGATGGTTAACTAAGCTGAGGGATCATCTGACTAATTTATATCACTTGCTTACCTAATTCACTACTGTTTCAAGCCTACTGCTTTCTGCAAACTCATTAATCTAAGTTTCAAAATATAATTAATACCATGTGCTTTTGTAGCCCATCACTCTCTACAGATCCTGTCACATTCTATGTACTTATTAATCTACTACCTGGGCAATAACTAATAGGACTAGTCCTCACTAAATGAGGATTTTTTGCTCAAAACAGCAAACATGAAATATGAACCTTACAGTCCATGTGCAGGTTTTTGACTTAATGAGAATTTAAAACTTTGTGTAAATGCAAATCTACATGCAGCCAGGGATATATATGAAATAAAGTACCAGTGATTTTTTTTTTTTTTTGGAAAAGTTAAAACAGATTGCAAGCTTTGCAGCAAATTAGGGATTGATTTTTTTTTTTTAAAATGCACTGCATTCTTCCACTGAAGGTACTCTAATGTCTATTGATTAATAACTATATTTTAAAAAATAGCCCCCTTTGATAAACTCTACTGCTTTTAAACAGCTGTTGTGTTAAGATTTTTTCTGAAGAAGAAAGCTTGATGGTTAAGGTTGCATCTCTTCTGTTAAAAAGAAATCAATATTCCATAACCATTATACATTCTCAACCAGAAATTCCTGGCTTCAAAACCTCTGGAGTACCTTTCAAATTTAGTGTCAGCCTTCTTTTCCAAATATCTTTTCCATTTAGGTTTATAGATTTGTATTAAAAAACACCCTATATATCTGGTTTTGCCATTACTGTAAATGCCTTTAAAAAATCTTAAGACTGATGGTTTATCCATTTAGTATTCATATTATCTGAAGAAGATGATAAAATTTTACTTGAACACTTAAGTTGTTTTAGGATGAAATAGCAAAGTACAAGTTCCTCAAATGCAAGGGCTTGTCTACTGGAAATGCTTTGTGGTTCTCCTGTCCATGTTTCCTAAGTGCATCCATATGTGGTGCGTCTTGCAGCCATCACAAAAACATCCAGTTTCACTAGGGGGCTCTAGTAGAGTGTCAAAAGGGGCTGGATATCAAACTTGGATAAGGCTTTTTCTGCCATTCATCTTCATATTAATTTCGACAAGAGCAAAACAAATGAGTGCAGCAATACTTTGATATGATTCCAGAAGCGTTGAGTAATCAAACATTGAGGCCCCTACACTTCAGTATGATACATGACTTGGGTGAACTGTTTACACCCATGCTCTCTTGCAGGGGCATGAGTCTGGGTGACAGGCACTGCTTTTCCGTCCTCCTCAGGCAGATGCCCTGGTCCTCTCCTTAAAACGCTGGCACCTGGCTTTAGAGAGGGTCAGTAAACGTGGACTCAGCTGAATTTGAAATTACCCATTTAGTAGCATGGAGACAACTTCTATATATGGGCACTGCTGGGCAAGAGGCAGGCAGGACTGACCTCGCGCTAGCCTGCCTGTCCCCAAGGAACACTGCCAATTACTATCCTGATTATCAGAGTTACAGAATTGGCAGTCCTTGATTTTCTGCCTCGGGAAACACAGGAATTAAAATTGTTCAGCAGAACTTTGGCATGGGTATTTGGTTAGTTATTTCAACCTCTAAACTCTTTAGCCTTATAAGTTCAAGTAAGTTCATGTTCAAAGAATTGCTTAAAAATACACAGCTAAAAGTTAAAAGAATAGCTAGAGATTCCATTTTCTAAGGATTATTTCCTGTTTACTTTTCATACCATCTAGCTGAACTCTCACATTTCATCTTGGATACAGGACTCAACCGTCTACAGAGCACATACTTAGTTCCCTTTACATTCATATACACAAATGCAAGATGGACTTTATTTGCAAAAAGGTAGAGCAACAAATGTGAGGAAAGAAAGCAGTCTTGGGAGACACCGAAGGAAGCACAAGGAACTTCTTTGTTCAAGAGTGTAGGAATCAAAACAGAGAAACTGCTGTGGTATTTTGGGTATTATCCAAAACAACAGAGTCGCTAGTGAGAAAATGAAAACTGATATATTTCAGTTGGACAGTTTGTACTTTTTATGCTACATTCATACACAACAATCAAAAGGCAAGATTCTTGAGTCTTTACTCAGCCTAGCTTCTCATCAAGTTAGGGGTTTTACACTGCTCATGAAATAAGAAACATGTTTGTTGTTGCTTTTAAAGAAAGACAGATTACATTCAGCCATAGGCTAGAGGGAGGAAGACAGGAAAGAAAAAAAAAAAGGGCATTTGTTAAGACATTGACCTTTCCAAAAGGAGGACTACAAGGGCTTGAGAAGTGTCCAGAAGAGAAGTCCTCCAAAATGCACTTAATCATTATCAATAGTAGGGTTTTCCATATGCTGCTCTGCTTGCACCCTTCATGCTGCCACTGGCATATTCCTTCTGTCCCTATTATGCAGAAACTATTGAAGACTGACAGGAAAACCTGTTTATGCATACATAATGATTACTCCAGTAACAGAGTTTTATAACTGAATATAAAAGGGGTAAGTGTAAAGCTAGTTGTGTGTACAAATATTATTAGGGTAGAATATTTTTGTTGGTTCACCAAAATAATTCACCTTTAGAAAGGAAGAATACATGAACTATTTGTAATAAAGACTTGAATCAAACAAAGTTTTGCATAAATGTCACTGTTAATAAAAATGAAAATTATCTACATATGAATTGACTTCAAACAACAAAGTTTTCCCTGAACCATCAGAGGGCCTTTAGAGACTGCAGGAAAAACACACTAACACGGCAAATACTCCAGATCCCCAGAATAATTTTTTTTCCATTTATGCTTTGATTCTGTCATCTCTATCCATCCACCCTTATCCTAAGGCATTAATGAAACACAAAACTGGTTTCAAGTAGGGATGGGTGAGCACTGTAATTTGAAAGCTCTAGTTAACTAAACAGAGCCCTGACTTTGATTAGCGCATTAAATGTTGTGCCTACCTGAGTCCAACCCTATACTGCCATAACTTTTCTGGACCTTGTCTTCCATTTACAGCTGGTAAAGGTAAATAGGGCACATGGCAAAGCAATAAAACTGGCATATCTGAGACATTCTCACTTGGACACAGTGAAGCCAGGATGACCATTAAGTTGTGAAGGCTTCATTTACAAATGGTACATTTTCACAAGTGTCTGAGTCATATACGAGCCTAAAGGTAATTTTTTCATCATGTCCACATGATGATTCAGGCATCCTGTTTTCCAAAACCCTGAAGATTGTGCAAGCACAAAGATGTGGGTGGCTTTCACATGTGACCCTTCTGAGCCAGCAGAATACCATTTTTATTATTTCCTATTTATCATTTTTTACTATTTATTCTGAAACAACAACGCTACCTCAGCCTATTTGATAATAATTTTCCATGGCTCTTAGTATAAAGCTAGCAAAAACAACTGATAACAACAACAACAACAAACTTTCAAAACTGCATTTGCAGCTGCTCATTTGCATCAACCTACTATCTCAAAGTTAAAAGTTATGGAGAAAATTATGAGAAAATTCTGACTGACCTGCAGAGTCCTCAGCTGTTCTATCTGACTTGGGAAAATCTTTCCCTATATTTCTCACTGTCTTTTCGCATAGAAGATTATGATGGTGATTACCTACTTTTAAGGAGATCTTGAAAGGAAGAAGGCAAACAAGGCTGGGGAAGGGAAAATAATATGCATTTTTTTCAGTTAATATATACATTATTGCTACCTATTAGGACCAGAGGTTTATTTCGTTGTACCTTAAAAAGCTACAGTGGGAATCAGAGATATGACCTTTTATTATAGCGTTGTTTTTTAATCCACCAAGTAAATGAATACAGAATGCATACACACATCAGGAAGATGTGGTAGAAATCGATGTATTAAAAAGGAAATTAATGTGCAACATCTCAGGCAGGCCAGCCTACTGCGGGGGATATCCCTAAAGATAGAACACTGTATTTAAACGACAGTGGACAGACAGGTGGCAAACACGTATCACAGAATCACAGAACGGTTGAGGTTGGAAGGGACCTCTGGAGATCATCTAGTCCAACCTCCCTGCTCAAGCAGGGTCACCTACAGCAGGTTGCCCAGGAGCACGTCCAGACAGCTTTTGAATATCTCCAGGGATAGAGACATCATAACCTCTCTGGGCAACCTGTTCCAGTATCTGTAGAGGTGGGGAAGTGAAGAAGGGGGCAGCTAAACAAAAAAACCCTCATCTTTGGCCCACAGATCTCATCTCCTGTGAGATTATACTGTGAGGGTGAAATAGGCTTTGCTGAGTAACCAAGGGACGAGGCTGCATGCTACTAGCAAGGCATTCAGTGGTTACTTGGGGAAGTGCTCGGGGGTTACACTGCGCAGCGCTGCTCTTCCCTCCTGCCAGCCAGCACGCAAACCTGGGCAAAAGCTGCCCTGCCCATGTGCAGTAAGCGGCAAACCCCTCTTTGCCTCATCCCCAGCGTGGTCCCCACTTCCTTCTGTTTTGAGGACACTACATAGTGTTAAATTATACATAAATATCAAGTAGGACCTTTCCTCTGCAAGTAAAAACTAATCATCCAGTAACATAATTTAGCCAGTTCTTATAAACAAAACAATGAATGAAGCATCAGCGTTTCAAGGAAATCAAACTGTGCTTGCTTTAAGAGAGTTCATCTGTATTCAAAAAGAATAACACAGCCTTAACAAAATGTTCTCCTTCCTGTGGCAGGGGAATGTAATATTTATCAGCCCCGGCTTCCAGTGGGACATCACACACCACAATCAATCATCTCATAACATATTGTGAAGTAAAGTGGTGACAATGTAGATAATAGCACAGCAAACTAAGTTACAAGAAGAAACAAATAGCTAACTGGATTAGGAAGCTCCCATTTCCATTGAGCTACCAAAACTCTCTTCTTAAATCCTGCCAACTTTGTCATCATCTTTTCTTTTTCTTCTTTTTTATTTTTTATTTTTTTAAGTTATAGAGGTGCCTAGAATAGAGTCTATAGTTAGGCATGACTCTAATGCAATCTTACAATGGATATAGAGTCTTTATTTTCTTTCAAAACAGGCCATTAATTCTGATGCCTCTTGAGTCTTCTGTGTAGTGATTCTCTGACTACTTTTCAGACATTTCTAATAAAGCATTGGGCTCTGGATGAAGTCTGGGGATTGGCAGTTCTTCCTTTTCACTATTACACTTCTCCAGTGCTCGTTGCCTTATGTCCATTTATTTAAAAAAAAAAAAAAAACATATTCTTGGGAAACACACTGGAAAAACTTTTCAGTGAAGAGACTAGCATTGTTATAGATAACATACGGAGGTAACCCACAATGGCTATGACATTGGAGCTGAAAAGTTAAACCACTTACCCACTCTCCCTTTGCTTTTCCACATACAAGCACACATACTTTCTTTGACGCAATTCTCTAGCAGGCAATGAACACAAATTTAACTCACCATACTGAGGATGCCACTCACTTCAAGAATTATTTTTCTCTTCACAGCCCTTTACCAAACTATTTTCTCCTAATACAGCCAATTACCACACCAAAATACTCACAGCTACTAGTGCTGGAGAAAAATGCTTTGCTGAACAGGGGAAAATATGGTGGAATAGAACTGAAATGTGTTGATTTACAGTAAACAGCAGTTTCAATCAAGGGGTATTTTTTCGCTGGGACAGAGAATAAGGTACAATATATTGTGTGGTTAAGTTTTTTACTCCTCGGCTTGTGCAACATTTTGCCTAATATGTGGTTTTTGCAACAATCCTAACTTCTCCACAAATACGCTTTTGTGTATTATCATTACAGCTAGTTGGGGATCTTCTCCAAGAATAATTTCTGTCAGAAAATGGTTTTTGTCACACCAAATTATCTTTGGAGTAATTTCAGTTTTGCTGAAAGAATTGGGTTTTCAGTTTGGAAAACTCTGGGATAGCTTCTAAGTTGCCCATGTGAAAGGCATTCAAACAATTTCACTTGATCTGCAACCAAAACATTTCATGTAGGGCTGCTAGGGGTTAACATCCTGTCTCCTGCTTGAGCACTGGAGAGCTCACGCCTTCCCCATCTGCTCCCACCCATCCCAAGCCCTGCTCTGCCCATTCAGCTCCACAAGCTGGAGGGTGAGGCAGTAAGGCGGAAGGGCTGGCTCCTTCTGCTCTGGCAACCAAACTAGGAGGCTAGTTCCTGCCATTAGATAAAGAGCCTTCCATGTGGGGAAATTTCCATTCTGATCCTTCCCAAATTCACTTTCTCTTGAAATTCTTTTGCAGGGAGTTCTTTCTTCCATACTGGTTGGAATTGGGCTTCCAGAAGACATTCAGTCACACACTATGATCATGGCCTGGTTAGAGGAAACTGAAGAACTTGGCTTCAAGAGTGGAGGGATGTGGAAGCAGGCTTCAAATCAAGATTAGAGTCCTGTGCTACTACATAGACATGTACGGCAATTATGTCCACAGTGCTCTCTCCCACCAAAAAAATGCTAGAAGAAGTTACTCTAATCCGAAATCAAAATATTTCAACACAAATGTGAATAATGGACAATCCTAAACCATGCACCTTCATTTTAATTTTACCCTTCTCATATAAATGAGTGTGGAATACACATTTGAATTTCAATTAACAACATTCTTAAGTGGATCCATATCTGAGAAACTGATCAAATCAAGGAAACAAAGCTACACACCTAAAACAATCTGTGCATACTGGGATTCAATCTGTTGCTTCCTTCTGGTATATCGCTAATATTTAGGCAAAGTGTATCAAAACTCTTCTGTGAGGAAAACAAAAATTCACCTCCACTACTTCTAAAGAATGGCGCTAAAAGTGTAATGCAGCTTCAAGCAGTAGTTTTAAACTGATGAAGGATGAAGAAATTTTACTCAGAAAAAAAAAGATGACTGGCCAAATCATAAAGCAGATCCAGATTTGGCAGAGAATCTGTACGACAGCTGCACTTTACCCTTTTTCAGTACTTGAAATACATTAACGTGGTATTGAGGATTCTTTAAAGTATATACAACTACAAAGGACTTTTTTGATGGATAAGCATATAAGGGAGGGGTAACATGTGTTGATCCTGGCAATTCAAAGTATGCAGGAATGCAGTTATCTTGCAGTCCCTGAAGCAAAGCTTCAGAAGCCACACTTTAGAGCTTGTTATTCTTTTATAATCAATGCAATTAGATAACATATCACCCATCCTCCTCTTTTCACTAAATCAAATAGTATTCTTTAAAGAAGTAGAATCTTTTTCAGCAGAGGGTTCTTGTCAAAGGGAGCAGCTGATTGCTTTTATATGACCTAGGATTTTGTATGTGGCTGACAAGCAGAGCAAGGCTACACTGTAGGCACTTTTAGCTGGATATGAACAAGTATCCACTTACTGTTGGTTGCATAACATATGGCGGATGAGGCATCCATGAAGTACTCTGGACCTGCATATCAAAAACTTTTAAATTAGCACAGGACAGTGAAAAATAGAACTCCAATGATTCATGTGAAAGTAGTCTTTCTATTACAACTATGGAGCTAATTTGGGGAAAAGACTTAAGTAATGTAACTTAAGGCAACATTCATTTACGCTTCACAAAATTATTGACAAAGGAAAATCCTTTCAAATTCCATTTGATAACTTTTCTACCAAACTCAAGTCTGTGAGATTGCACAGATCTGCATTGCTCTGTCTCATACAGCAGTCTTCAATATTCCATGTTGTCCTACTTTTTCATTTGTATTTTATTTGCTTTTGTCCATCAATATAACCATGAATACATCATCCAAATGACAGCGTACCAGATGTAAAATGTTCAAAGATTATTTTCAGAAGTATCTGTATATACTTTCAAAGGTATAATATTTTCAGAGATCCCAGAATAATTCCCATTCAATAAGAGCTGTAGATCTAATTCAAGCTTTTGAAATTTACTCTAATTGAAAGCTACCATGTCAAAGCTGGCTTATGATGTCCCTGCCCCCCGAGAGCAGCTCTTACCTTGGCATTGTGGGGTCCATTCCCACCAAAATTCCATCCACCTCTCTAAAACCTTTCTTTGTTGTTCTGTCTTACCAGTGACATCCAAAAGATTTCATGGATATATATGTTTTTTCTAACACTTAAATGTGTGCCAGATATCTTGTGCATTTGTGGTGGCATGTCTGAGCGCTAAGCGTGGATGGCCCACATGTTAGCACGTGGAGGGCATAGCTCAGACCCAGCCCCTCGAGCTGTGTGTTTTAGATTCCTTTTGCACCAATCCAGGCACCACAGCACACAGGAAGGATACAAAAATACACCCATGCTGCAGCCATCAGTGGGGATTTCAGTGGCTGGCCACAAGCTCACAGAGATGGGCGTGTGGCATCTCAGACTGAGCATGAAAGGGGATGCGTGGGAGAAAGTTACATGGTCCCAACTCACCAGATGCCCTGTGATTTTGTTCATGAAGCAAATTTTGAGAATTAATTGTAGAATTACAGTGTGCTTCAACACTTCTTTTTATGATGAAGTTGAATGAAGTAGATTTTTTGTTGATAAATAAGTTCAGTGTAGTCACCAAACAAAAGTCAACCAAAGTCATCTACTACACACAGTGTGTACACACAGTGTGTAGTAGATGCGCACATACATCTACTACAAAATTTTCTACTGTGAATCCCCATTAGATAAAAAAGCCGCCATTGCGTGCTGCTGTTCCTTGCTCCCACGCCTGAACCCTGGCAGTTCCTTAGCTGTGCCAAAGAAAATGTCTTTGGGCTTCAACTGTAACCTACATATGGAAAATGATCTGGGTTAAAAAAAAAAAAAGATAATCAATGGTTTATGGTGCAGACACATCAAACCATGGACTGATGCAGAGGGGAGCAATCATGAACTAAGGAGCAGGGAGGGGAATAAGTGGCTGCATATGAGAGGGAGGAACCTCTTAAGCCAGCTTTGGTACTGATAAAAGTGTATGTGAGCTGCATTTGGATGTCTCTGGCACTACTGGATCTTCTGAAATTTTAGAATTTGTGTTGTCATTTACTGAAATTTATTGAACTTATCTCATCCAAACAACTTTTGCTTGAGAAATGTTAAATAGCCTTCTAAAGAACACAAAACTCAAGGAACACAAAAGTCAAGGAAAATGCAGGGAAACATTCACCTTTGAAGACCAAGTTTAAAACCCAGCAACTAAAATGATTTTGAGCACAACCTCCCAGCATTATCTGTAGATAATGGCATACCATCTCGGAAGGAAAGGAAAGGAAAGGGGAAGGGGAAGGGGAAGGGGAAGGGGAAGGGGAAGGGGAAGGGGAAGGGGAAGGGGAAGGGGAAGGGGAAGGGGAAGGGGAAGGGGAAGGGGAAGGGGAAGGGGAAGGGGAAGGGGAAGGGGAAGGGGAAGGGGAAGGGGAAGGGGAACCAAGCCATTTTTAACATTAAAAACAATCCAATCCACCATGCAGCTTGGCAAGTTTGGTTGACTTTTCTTAGGTAGGACTCAGGCCTGGACAAGCAGTGATGCTACAGGACAAAAATAAATGAAATGGGAAAATGTATAGGCAATGACCAGCTTCACAATGAAAGTGATATGTTCCCAGAGAATGGCTAATAATAAAACTATACAACCAAGTTCTGACTTCCATCTCAGCAATAATTTCCCAGTGGAGACCTAGGAGCGATACGCTCAGAAGAGAAGCTCCGAAAGACAAAATGTGTGGGAGACTGAAGAAGGACATGAGGACAATTATCTCAAAGTATCTTGCTTTGTCAGGGATTATTGGATAAAAATGAGTGTTGTTAAAGGATGCTGCTACTAGAGGTGAAAAGGTCAAAAAACAATGCAGTCAACATAAATTATAAAAAGATGCATTTCATAAAGCTTTTGGCCAGTGAAAGGAAGCCAAAATGATGACATTTCCTTAAGAATGACAAGCTTTCACTGTTGTCAACTGGAAATGAAGCAAAATGCTGTTTACTGACTGAAATGAAAAAAAAAATATGATGGGTTTTATTTCCTTATTTAAAGAATGCAGGAAATACTTGAAACCCTGCACCAAATGATACTACTAGAATGCCTTTTGTCTAAAGCGTGATTCAAGAGTGCAAGCACTCACACAATTTTCTGTGGCATACGCTTTGCCTTCATCCACATCCAAAACATAATTAAATGGAAAACATAGCAGACAAGTGCAAATCTGACGTACCTGATATGTAGAGACAGGGGAAGCAGCAATGAATGGTGTGATTGATGTCTGTGGAATCATGCGGTTTGTTGCAATACTGTACGGTGAGGAATAAAATCTGCAAACAAAGAACAAAAAGAAGATTTTTGAACCTTTTGACTGCTAGACTCTAACTGACTAATTCACTGCCTCCCAGGCAAAGACAAAAGGAATCTACCCAAGTAATTATGTCCATCTATTTCCAAAACCACAATAAAAAAGATGTGATGGCTCCACTAAGCAGATCTTGAAAATGGAAAGGAAGAGGAATATTTACACAAATCATTTTTTTTTTTCACTTCAACTAGCACAAATATAGAACTTCGCAATATAAGAAGTAATTATTTGAAATGCAAAGACAGCTGATTTTCCGGAGCACTATCTAGTGAAGGGAAATTTCTTTCATGATATCAAAGACAATGATAGTGATTCATTTATACATACAGTAATGTTTTCTTTTCAGATCTTAACAGTTTAGTGCTGAGAATAACACATTCCATATATATGCCTGAACTATTTTATTAAGGGATAGCTACAGAAACTGGATGAAATTTTCATACTCATCTCAACAGAGAGCTAGACACCTACCTTTCAGAGAAATATATCAAGAATTATGAACCTAAGTGCCCCAGGCAGCATTGAAAATCTCAGATTTAGTTGTTTTTATTTCCACTGCTGCATGTTATGAACAAAAATTGTGCCATCTCTTGCTTGATGGTAATAAATGCTATATTTGTTCTCTTTTCCCTGTGGGTTAATGATTATTGATAAAATTATAATTAGGAAAATATCACTACTTGTGCATTGCGTAAGTACTTAATATTTGTGTGCTCACAAAATTTTTTGTATTTGCCCTTTCTTCAGTTTTAAATGTAAGTCGGTAAAGAAAATTGCTTAAAAAAAGAACATTTGTGGGCTTACAGCTACCTAATATTTTTGACTCTTCAAAAAAGAGAGAAACATGCTCCTGTGCAATGGTCTCTTGTCCCATTTAAACTTCATACAGATTGTTCTCATGTAGCATGCACCAGTCTTACCAGTAACAGAAGACTTTGCACATATGCTCTCTCTGTAACACTGAAGTGGACTGCACTCCCTGCCTCTTTTTTCTTTTTTTTTTCCTCCTCACACTGAGGCAATCAACAGTAGCTTTCCATGAGAGCCACGCAACAAAAAAATCATTACTGGTGTTTAAACAAGTGCTCTATTTCCTGATCGCCCTGGCATCCTGGATTTAGTACTAATCAGTCTAGTTCAGACTGGATGCATTCATTCTCGATGCAGGCTCAAATAATCACTGAGTTCATCCAACCAATAGGCTTGGAAAAACAGGCTGCCCTCTTTGAAGGTTGGGTGGAAACATTCAAAGTTAGAAGGGGAGAGAGACACAGAGAAGCAATCCTTTGCTCTCTCTATTCGAAATAAGATTTTAAGATGCCAAAAGCAGCAGGTGGCGTCTGAGTGATTTTTTGTTTAATAGAAATATATTGCTATTTTAGGAACATTTATCTGTCCTCACAATGCTCACAGAGAGACTATTTTAAAACTGTGTCTTCGTCCAATTCTGTATGCATCCTATTACGAGAAGTTAGTGGTATTTATATCCCACTGTTTGTATCAAATATATCCCATTATTTTCACACCAAGTTAGTTTGGGGGGCTATTTTTTAGCATCAGTTGGGTTTGTCTATGGCATTAGCATGATACATATTATCTAAGTCCTGTTACAGGGATCTGTTTCCAGATGAAGGTTGAACTGCAAATGAAAACAGTCAATGGCCAACTGACAGACAGAATTTGCTCTACAGGCAGAATGTACAACAGAAATTACACATAAACCTCTTGAACCGAAGGACAGGATAAAAACAAAACTCTTTGGAGCAAACAACACATTTTTGTTCCTTCTGTTCTAATTCTATCCGTCAGGCGGGCACTGATGCTGCACGCCCGAGGAAGGTGAAACGCTGCCACTCAGATACAAACCACTCACACACTGGAGAGTTCAGGGGAGTAACGCTGATCTTTTGGAATAAACTCTCCAATAAATCCAAGCAAATACTACCAAATTTACAGAAAATGTGTGCTAAGCCAAGAATTTGACAGAGAGCTAACCATTTCATTTTCAGCTTAGAGGTGCAGTTATCTGAATAGTACACAAGCTTGTAGAACATACACTCTGGTAATGTGAAAAATACAACCCTTCCAACACCCCTGCCAATACCGTTTATCTGTCACAGTTTGGAACGCTCTCAAATACGCATCAAATAAAACATATTATCAGGACACTCAGCTATACTGTGAAAATACTTGCAACCGGAGAGTCAAAGAAGAGAAAGGAAGGAAATGTGAGAACATCCAGTTCATATACTTCAATTTTAATAATAATAAATCAGTTTTAACAATATGAGTCGCTGTGACAGGGCGCAGGTCAAACATTTTATAGTCAGAAATCCCTTATGCTCAGAGACAAAGGTTCTCCTCCTGCTACAGCGTCACCTGTGCCGTAAAGCGATCTAAAAAAAAGGATTTGCATATTGCCCAGGGGAATTTAACAGTGCAAAAACTGAACAAGTGTATTCCGAAGCCCTCTCTGCCAAGCTTGAAGGATAGTAGTACGCTGAGGACAGAGCACAGCCTGCCTCCTGGGACACCGCGGGCTCTCATGGAGCCTCCCCAGGAGGGGGAAGCGCAAGCTGCCACCGCGCTGCAGGCGAGCACGGCCCGGTGGGTTGCGCTCACAACGAGGACTTGAAACGCTCTCATCCATGGGTCACGGAGACATCTCATCCAAATTCCTTTTACATACAATTAGGCTAATGCCCAGATACGTAATCAATCTACAGTGGCATAAGTGACATGGTGGGCACCTCAAAAAAAGATAGGAGGAGCAAAAATGAAAGTGTAGTAAACACTACACTGCCCCAACAAGACCTCTGCAGCTGCTGACCTTGTCTGTTTTATGCTTTCTGGCCTTTGGATTACATTAGCAATCCTTTAGACTCAGGGAGAGGTGACAAGGGGCAAAAGACGCATGCTGTAAGTAAGTCCAAAGGAATGCAGGATTCTCAGTCAATATAATATGGGCATTGGAAAAAGAAGTGGAAAAAGATACGATTTATACTAGCTTTGATTCATTTTAGACTTATTGTTTGATTAGACTCCCAAATCTCCTGGCATTAAAACATGTAGTATCTTCTACTGTACTTTGAGAGCTGCAGGTTTTGTGGAAGTTGACCTGTGAGCTCTGAGGAGAGCCCTCCAAAAGGCTCAGCCACGTTTTCTGCAAACGCAGTTTGCAGCCATATGTTGCAGCCTGTGCAAAGTCTTTTGTAGATGCAAGCCAGTGTCCTTGTTCCTCTGCTGCAATTGCATTGCTCAAAGCAGAAGTGTAGAAATGCAGGTGATAGGGAGAGGCAAAATGGACACTGCCCTTGCATTAAAAAGGGACCTTTTTGGTATGCATGGATTTCATAAGCCCAAGGAAAACATACGGATCATAAGGAGGCAAAAAGATATTCCTGGATGTTCATGAAGAGTTTATAAAAGGGCTTAAAAGAACACATTCTAAAGAGGCCTTAAAAGAAGCACATTCACAGTACATCATCAGGCACACATAGGCAATGCTGTAAGAACAGTTTCTGTTGCTTAACAGACAAAGCACATACTCCCCTCCTACATCAACCTTCCCTTCACATTTGGAGACTGCATTATCTGTAGCGTCTGGTCGCTATTTTCCTGCCAAAAAAAAAAAAAAAGAAAAAAAAAATCCATATGGTTCCCATCCTATGGGGGAATGTGCAAGCTTCCACACAGAGCCTGCACAAGAGCGAGACCCTATTTGCACAGCAATAAACACCATTTGCTCATGCCTCATGCCTGCAGGCAGTACTGAAAAAGTTAGATTCATAAATAGTATCCTGGGGCTCACACAATGTAGGAGTATTACCAAGCGTTATCAGAGCAGCAGTTTTCCATTGCAATAAGCCACAGAGTCAGATGTTTGAGATGAAAAAGACCTATCTGAATATTGAGCCCATTGGCCTGCAAATGCACAGTACAGTCCCCCAGATATCAGATATTAAACTGATACAGTGCATTGCAATTTTAGTCCAATGGCCAAGAGGACTCAAGCCTCAGCAACATTTTAAATGAGCATCTTTACAGTGCAAGCACAAGAGCTCTATTTGGTTCGTATATGAGTGCATTAAACGACTAAAATAATATTAATACCACAAATTGAAAAATCAATAGCCTATTACAACAGGCACACTACTCCCCAAAATAAAACCTGAGTACATTTGTAAATGCAATTCAGGAAAGCCTGATTATAAAACAAAAAGGCACAGAGAGATTGGCATGGGAAAAGACCTTATCTACTGAAGTGTGCTGTTACCACCTCTTCCACAACTCATGCTGCAGTGCTATGGTATGCCACGGGCCTGATTCTCTGCTCCATTATACCAGTTTTACACTGACGTAACTCTGCTGGATGCTTAAACAGAGTTACGTGGGCATAAAAACAATAAAATGAAATGGAGAATCAAGCCTTACGACTTAATAGACTCTGAAGAAAATTATCTATTCCTTTGTGGAGAAAAAACTTAGCTATTTTTAGCAAAAGCCTCTCTCGCTCTCTTTTTGTTTTATTCTCGCCATAGATTTTCAAAGAAAATATGCAGTTATAATGTAATAAAAGTGATAGTACTACACGATGAGCAATGAGAATCCCTGCCTTTTCATCTGAAGAACATATAAAGAGTCCAAATTCTTCCCTGAGGTTTGATTATGCCCCAAACCAAAACCTAATATAATACAAGCCTCTTGAGGAGTTTGGAATTTTAAATATCATCCTGGGATACCTGCAGCTGTCTCTCCAGTGAGGCTCCATATAGCCTTTGAGGACTTAGCACCTTACATATGTCAAAATGAATCAAAGGCATCCATCAACATCATACAGGATTTTAATAGGTGCCAGCATGTGCAGTCAATCTTTTTTTTTTTTTTTTTGGTTTATTAGTAACTCACACCTCACCTGAAACTTCCTCTTGGCTTAGGATGCAGTATCTTCACTTACCCCTTCTCCAGCCTCGGTTCACTTAGCTCCACCCTGGTGGGCACCAAGTGACTCATGCTTATCACAGTAGGGCAACAAGTCCTTGCTAGCCACATGCAGTGCCAACACCTGCTCAACTTGACTGAACCAGAGAGGCCTGCTGCAAGCAGTCTTAGTTTTACAAATCTCTGGGTAACGTTGCTCCACGTAAACCTTAGCCTCTTGTTTCACCCTACTGCAGAGTGTTATGCAGCATCTTACCCACATGGGTAAACAAGCAACACAACGGAGCTGCAAGAATCAACTTTGTGCTCACCCCTAGATTGTCCCCATTGTGAAGAATAACTTCTTTCTTAACTTAATTTTACTGAGGTTTGAGTTAATCTGTTTTATTTAATACAGTGGATTGTATAAGAACCTTTAGCTCTCCTATACCATGGCCACACACCTGCTATGATACACATCTATTGTATTTCTGAGTAACAAATCACATTTACACATTTTACAAGCAAAGTGCCAAGGCGCTCCCAGACTTATCTAAAGTAAAACCCATGAGCCAAATTTTTATTATACTTGCAAGTAAAGAGGCTTATGAAAAATGGTAAAAATTTATAAGTATAGGATATACAGATACAATTAAATGAACGCTTGGGGAGCTAAAAAGAAATAATGTAATCAAACAGTCATGGTGATCCTAAGGTGAGAGCATTTTTAAGACGCCACCAGAGGATGGAACAACAGCTGTGTAACTTTCTGTGGGCAAATCGACGTTTTCCAGACAGTAACGCTTTCTCCTTGTGATATTGCATGCAATCAAAATCTCACCATAAGAGCATTTTGAATGAGATGGTTTTGTCCTGATCAAACTGAAAATATTTGGATGATCTAGAAAAAAGAGATATGTCAAAGCAGTAATTATCATTCTTAGAGCGATATCCAATGCTGTAGTTTATTTCGTGCTTTACAAATGACAGAACATTTTAAAAACTGTAGAGCTGAATATTCACCATTGGATACTATTTCTTTTCTCAATGGTCAGGGACAGTACGTTCAAACAACCGAGTGACCTAAACACCTGAGCAATGCTGGGTACTCTCTGATATAAAAGATGTCTGGATGTGAGATAACGTTCATAATTTCAGAAAATCATTCTTGAACTAAAGTGATATTAATCTCAAAGGATCATTCAAATTACAATTTCCAAAACATTCATGTAACTGACATACAGGAATTCCCTTGAAATAAAAGGCAGTTGTCTGGATGAAACACTAGTGAATTATGAACTAGTGATGGTTTTATTTATAGCCTATAATGCGTTACCCGCTGAAAAGTATGATGATAGCATGGGAGAAGGGATAGAGAAGGAAGACTTGTTTGAGCAGCCTGACCAGGGAACCAGAACCAGAAGGATTCTGAAGTCACAATTCTGAAAAAAAAATACTCTCTTTTTCTGAGTTGCTCTGCTTTGGCTTCTTCCTCCACAACACGGGAATACAATGAGCCCCGCAAAGATACCGCTTGCAAACAACAATTAAGTAAAATATGCTAACTGTGATTATAGATTTTTTTGAAGCTACTGAGAATGTTTGTTTGTTTTTTTTGTTTTTTGAAATTCTTCACCTAACAGTGCTGTAACAAATACTTAAAAAATAAACCCATTCTCCTCTATGTCAATACATTCTCCCCTTCAGCTGGAGAACACAGATGAGAGTATGCATGGAATCCGATAATTATATCAAACATCTCTCTGATCAAGAGTGACTGTCAAAGAGTTCAGGGCTGAGCCTCTTGCTTCTCTTTTATTGTTAACCTATCTGAAAGAATAGCCAGATTTCATGGATCTAGTTTTTTATCTCATGAAACGATTGGAAATGTAATAATGCAGATAAATAATACCATGGTGTGACTTCTCTGCTAAACTTGAACAAAGCTGTAATTCTTTATGTTGACAAGCTGAAGATGAGAAATGAAAAAATGTTGTTCAAAATTCTACTCCTAAATCACATATCTGCTCACGCACTAATTTAAGGCTTTCTCCCTATTTGGCATTTCTATTCAGACAATGCAATGGAAACCATCCGACCAGCAGAGAGAACCCAGATTAAATAACAGCTCTATTATCCAAAATATGCTGGAATCTTCAATAATCATTTCAACAAAAGCAAAGTCAGTAAAGGGAAATTTTATTGGTTTCCATTTCATGACAGAGAAAGATTAAAAAAACCACTAGCATTTGCCAAATAGAGATGGAAACTATTAGGAAAAACAACTTCCCGTTCAAATGGATATTACAAACAACAGGGCATAAAAACAAAAGGAAAACTAAAAGAACTTGACAATATATCATTACATGCTTTAGACAAAATATGACTGAGCAAATTTGCTTCTGAATAAGTTTTGCCACAGAAAGAGAAAAGGAAGATGGTATCCAAAATAATTTTTTAAAAAGGCATAACAAAGCATGCATTCCTTACCCATTCTGTATAGCAGCTGTTGGATCATAAGTCAAAGCCATGCCAGCCTGCACAGAGTTAGGGAAGAAAAACAGATTTTTTACTATTACTGCAGCAAAAAAAAAAAAAAAAAGACATTAAACGTATTCTAAGTCAATACGAATCAAAACTAAATGAAACCTTGACGGAGAGCTAAAATCCTCCAGGGAAACTCAGATGGTCCAGAGCAGCATGGAAGGTTTTGCTACCTTCCCTGCCTGAGATAACCCTGAGAGATGGGTCAGTTCAGTATTTTGATCATCATCTCCCCATAGTACCCAGGCCAAACTGTGTTCTTGTTGCACCAGTATCAATCATAATTCCACTGAGATCAGTGGTTTTACACGAGATTGTGCAGTAAGTATGACATGGCAGGGCCAAATCCTCTTACTCCCTGTGAGAGAGGTAGTTTGCAAATATTCTATAATCAGCCTAGAGGAGTGACTCAGGAAGAAGTCTCATCTTTCCTTCAAAGACCACTCCCTGTGTGACCCCAGCTGTCTCTGATTTCCCTGGGCTGTCACGGGTATTTATAGTTAATTCATTACTATGAGACAGGTAACAAAACCTGGGCTGTGAAGCAGAAAAGAGCAACCAAAGTAAAAACCTGCTTGAGCTTTTAAACAGGGCTTTTAAAATATTTTAGAGGTCTGGACAGCTAAAGAATTTGCTAATGGGCTACGCAGAGCCTTTCAACTGCAGTTCACCATGAAGCAGATGGTGACCTGTGTGAAAAGATTTGGCAATGTCAAAATAGAGTCTAGTTAACAACTGTCACCATCACCATTAGCAAACACATCCACAGGTAAAGCAGAAAACACAGGGACAGAACAGAGATGGAGACTGAATTTCCCACCACACCCTACTTCCCCACTCACACCAATTGCTCAAAGATGACCAGCACAGCCATGTGCGAGGTACCAGCACCTTCCCAAGGATCCACTTTAATATGCAGGACTGACAATCTTTCCTCCCACGAACACTGCATTTACTTTTTGTCTTCCTTTTTTTCCTTTGTGAAATACTTTTCTATCTACAACTCTACCAAAAGATCTGAAGGCTTCTCTGTTGGCATGGGAGTGGGAGGCTAAAGGAGAGGAGCTCCAGCAGCACGGGGTGCTCCTCTTGCTTCAGCTCTTCCAGAGACCTTTAGGAGCAGCTGGAAAATGGTCATGGCACCTACTGACCCTGAGGCATGGTATTCCTTTCTGCTTTTCCTACAGATCACATACTGATTGAGATATGAGACAGAAGCATTAGCTTCAAGGGCAGCTGCTTTACTAACTATATGGCAGGGTCCATGCTCTTGATGAGAGTTTTTAATGCCCCTGGACCCACCTGCCTAAGTACTTTTGAATAATAGCCTCTGCTCCCTTACAGATGGCTGCTCACATGGGTCAGAAAAGCATGGAGGCTTGGCCTGCTCACATGCAGATAGCTGAGCAGCCAAGGTGACAGCCCTGCTGACAAGCAGGCCCAGAGCAGGAGCGCTCCTGGAAGACCCAGGCTGCCCCAGCAGCTGCCCACCAAGCTATGATGACATGGCCCGAGTTTCCAGAAGCCAAAAATCACTTCTGATGTGAATGTGATGTCTTCACAGTACTGTATCTGGGCGAAAAAGTGATGTTTTTGTAATTATGAAATCTGTATATTGTTCTCATTATTCTTTTAAGCAGATGCTAGGGCAAATTTTTGCTTATTGAAAATGCCACTGTTTTCATAAAATATGTAGCATCTCCCAGGCAAAAGACAGTTCAGGAGACTAAGAACACATGGCTAATTTTTTAAAAATGTGTTAATTTGATACAAAGAGCAACAAAAATGACTATTTCTGCAAGTGTGAAATGTCAAAGAATCAAATTTAGGGTAAGCCCAACCATTGCTAAGTTTGACCTAAAAAATTAGTTTAAGTAATTATAAAGGATGATCTACTTAACTTGTCCTTATTTCCTTACATCTTGTCTTTCCACTCTACATTCTCAGTATATTATTTGGAAAGCTGCATTACCTAGAAATGGAAAAGTATATAGTTCATCCCAAAAGAGAGCCAATAAAACTTTAATATCAGAAATATTTTTCCTGCAATACATTTTGGAGAAAAAAAATATTCTTTTATTTTTCTTTTTCTTTTCAACACTTGCAAAGTTTGTTATTCCTCTCTTTTTATATTCCTGTGCTGGTAAAGACAACTTAAATAGTATGTACCAGCCCTAGAGGAATAGAAAAATTAGTCCTAACAGTTTTTTAAAAAGGCTAAAAATATCTTAAGGGATTCTCTATAAATCAAAGTGTCAACATTTTAACATCTCATTACACATCTACTCAAGACTGAGAAAAAAAACTTATAATCCCTTGGGAAAGGAGGGATCCCACTTCTCCAAATAAGGGAGTTTCTAGATCTAACAGTCCTTAAAATTGCTTGGATCGGAGCTCACTATATCCCACACTTCTGATTAGGGTGACCTGGGAAGAAAAATTTCAGCCAGGGGGAAATGGGCGTTTTAAGAACGGAGAAAATGAACGATTGCTCTCATTTTCTTTGACATAAAAACTAAAGGACATTGAAAGTGCGAAAGGACAAGTTTCAGAGCCTCCTTCGCTGGAGCTCTCACAATGAACAGTGTCCTGATGAGACAGGCAAATGTTTTGCATTATTTATGATAATTTCAGCTACTTTTCTCATCATGGATAGCTGAGCAAACTTTCGCGCCATAGACCCTCAGCTTCCCCTCAAACACCATGCCCTAGATCTGTGTGCGGATACAAGCAGATCAATGGCACGTACTCAGTTCTCTATATATTAACACCAGTTTCTTTACATGTTAGCGGTACTTGGAAGAAGATGTACGGTGACCACTGATGAGAACTGCCAAGTCCAAAACATTAACAGCTTCTCATCTCCTTATCCATACTGAACATCCATACTGTACAGTGACCAGAATCTCTTTAAATACTTCAGCACTGACCACTATAAATACCACTATTACGTTTGCCAGGAAGTGAAAGCTTCACATTAGATAAATATGACACAGTGTGCAGTCATATGCGCATATGGTACACCAACTACAGTTTGCCTTGTAATACCGCTAATATCCCCCAGTGCTGAATAGCCTTAAACAGCTGCTATTTCAAATAGCTGCTAACAGCGGACTGTTTACTTCTTTCTCATCAAGTTGTGTAATTCCTCCCTACAAAACTACACTGGCCTGCAGCCCAGGAGAGGCAACAGTTAGCCTGGACCAGTGAAAGATTTATAGTCTGAAGCATCCTCACTCCTCAGGAATAAAAACCAATGAGCAATACTAACTTACTGGAAAATTGTCTCGACTTTCTTCCATAATACACAAACAGGAATTCCAAAAATACCAAAAAGTGAATATTAGGGTTGGCCTCAGATTCCGTGCTTTGGAGGTACAGATTTTGAAACAACACTGCTATAAACAAAGACAGGAATATAGCTGTCACTGTGCTTAATATGGTATTAACTACACTAAGGCATTGCCTGATGCAGAAATAGCATTCCTCAGCTGGGTTGAAGGTTATTTCCTTCCAGGTCTTTTCATCCATTGTTTTGCTTGTGTTCCAGTGAAACAATAGGGTCTTCTTCCTTCTTCTGACGGATAGTGACACTGCATGATGAAATGCCACTCAAGAGAGTGGCACTAATGATGAAATGCTGCTTCAGGAAAATATTTGTCAGATAAAACCTCTATTAAGGAATGACCGAACCACCGAATTTTTGTCAGCTTAGCCAGGTGACAGACATAAACTCGGCTACTAAATGAAAATTTGGCATCCCAGCATTCCAATAGGGAATTCTCTGAAGCAATCAATACGAGGAATATCTGTAATCATTCTCGCACATAACAATAAATAAAGACTGTTCTCAATGATCAGTCAACTAATACGTCCAGAATATCACAAGTGACACAGAAGTAAAATCACCTCATTTAAAATAATGCTTTTTTTAAAAAGACCATTTAAATCTTGTGTGTGTGTGCGCATTTATGTGTGTGTGTTTACTATTTATTTTTATTGAAATATCTGAAAAGAGGGCAAAGGAATGAACACTTTCACTGTTTTGGTACTGCAGCTTTCTAATTATTGACTCAGTGAATGAACAGATTCAAATGAAAAGAGTCTCAGTCTGCACCTTTTTTAAATTTAATTTTAAACTTTTTCCTTGACAAAAATCACAGGAAATACTAGAAAGCCTCTGGAAGGCAAGGGTTCATTCAGAAAGAAAGACGTGTGAAGGCATTCTTTCAACATTTGCTGTGTAAAATTTTCCGTGGGCAAACGACAAGGTATTCTTTTTCCATTTTTTTCCCTCTTTGTTATGATTTGAACATAAATGAGCATATTTCCCTCATTAAAAAGACTCTTAGACCATCACATTTGCATTGCTTATGTAAATTGGATTTGTAAACCTCTCAAAGAAATGATTAAGTTGTGGAGTGATTATTAAAAAAATGATCACATCTTCAATATCATGTGAAATAAGATGGATTTGTTATTTCTCTTCCAAATCTCTCTGAACCCTTAGCAAGAACAACATTCCTCAGAACAACAACCGCCTTCCAACAGACACAAGTATCTATAAATGACAATGTCTTAGGTCCTATGATATCTTCTGTGCTGCTGGGAAGTAGCTTTCTTGAATAACTTCACGAGCATGTCATCATCTACTCTCAGTGCATAGGTCTTTCTTTCACTGTGTGCAAAATTTCACCATAATATCCACCTATTTTGGAGCTGTCCTGTGCCTCTTCCTCAGATCTGCATCTTCCACGTTTCTCCTCCAAGCTGCTCTGGCGTGTGCCTAGTGCTGTGTCCCAGGGACCTTTGAGTAGGCCTGTAGACTAGTTCTGAGGAGTCTGTGAAAAGCACCCAAGAAAAGCCCGCTGGCTGTCACCACAGGCTTTTGTTGCACTGTGCAGGAGGGACGACATCCACTGGTGTGGTGGGGTTTTCAAGCAGGAGGTTCCCTGAGTTTCTTCTCCTTAAAGTGAGATTCGGAAAACTAATACTGCACGCTGGGACTCGGTGAATTGCTGTGGTGAATCAATGCAGGAGTTAGACCAGAAAATGCAGCCTCTCCTCCCCTTCTCTTCTGGCTCATTCCCTCTTTTTTCATGCTGGAGGACTGCAAGCTGCAGTCCTGGGGGAATGGGTGTGCTCTTTGTTACTACAGTTGAATCAATTGAAATTTCAACACTGAAATTCCTGTACTTGTTTTGTTACCACTGCTATTATCTGCCAAGCACCACAGAGCACGGATCTCCTCTGCCCTCGCTGCACATACCCTAACTAAAATAACCTGAAGAAAGAAGAGAGAGAAGGAGGAAGAAACCAACAACCCGAATGAAATTGTTTAAAATACTAATAGAATAAAAAAAGCTCAGTTAGCAGAAAAGTTAACTTGACAGAGTTCCTTCTTTTGATTATTTCAAACAGTTCTGTCAGAGACATTCCACATTATTAGAAATATTTCTGAATTTAAATTCTGAATAAAAATCATCTTTCTTTTTTAAAAAAGAAGTCTAAACTATAAATGTGACAACTTTCAAATATAGATGCGTATGAAAGAAATGGGGCATTTCCCAGTGATGTGTGTTCAGAAACACTCATTTTCACATGAATGTGCTCCGTAAGCAGCTGCAACTTCTGAGAAGAAAGTGGCTGTGGAGAGAAAACTATATATTACATTGAGGTCAAATATGGAAAATGATTCATGAACCTCAGAGGGTCAGAGGTTGAATTGATAGATGTGATCACAACTTCAGAAGCCCAGATGAATGACTAGAAACCTTTTTGTCCTACAGAACTGGACTGGAAGTCTAATCTAGACAGCTTTTGTTCATGGTACTGAGTCCCTTTGCTCCCACTTCAATTTAACTGATGAATTAAATGATGAGTGCTGAAGTTTACAAGAGTAAAAAAAGATATCATCTTCCTCACAGAGACCTATATAATACAATATAATTTTTTGCTGTCACAGTCAACTCATATATTTAACCCCGCCGTCTTCAGGTCTACGAACCATCTGCTTCTGGGGTTCTGGCATACCCATTTTACCATCACTCTGATCCAGTGTTAATTCATCTGCAGATTACGCTTACATCTGCACAATCGACTTATGTGTTACAGTAAATTGGGAAAACTTCCAGGGATGGCTGCAGCACTGCTGGAAATGACAGCTCACCAAATATCTGTCAGAGATACAGAAGAGTACAGAGGAAGCTATGTCCGTATCCTGCCTCCAGCATCTGCTTTTTTCTGCAACAGAAGACGTGGTCCTAACAGCAGAATTTGGGGGAAATTCCCATTGGGGTAAAATCTCTGTGACAACTGGCAGGACATTTTTTCACAGCAGAAGGAAATCCAAGGCTAAAAGCGAACACTAAGAAAAATGTTGGTTTCTGTTTCAGAGAGCAGGTATAATCCAAGGCCTTTATTCTGAGTGAAAACTGTCCCTTTTAAAAACCTGATCTGATTCCGGGAACAGTGATACCATATAGGTCATTATTTTCAAATCTTTCTATATGCTTTAGAAACTTGAAATCCAGTCACTCTAAACTGGTCTTTGGTATATGTGCCGTTTAAGCAAACATGTTACCCGCAAGAACTGCGTCTTGGGTCACGAAGAACTTTTAACTCATTACTCTGTATGTTCACACTTATCTGCCAGTTATCTTTTCCCCTTATGCTTTTTACTTTTCTGTAAGGCTGCTCCTCAGGTTCAACTCCTCTGTTTGCTAAATTAAGCTTTTGCTGAACAGAAGTATGTAAAATACTGACCAATGTCTGATGTCATGCTTGCTAAATAGGCAATAAGTATCTCTGTGCACGGATTGCATATGTGGGTACTACTGCATATCTGGACAGGTCTGGGAATTGTCTCCCAAAGAAAAGAATAATCATTTGTCTAAGTATAAAATCCATCAGCCGTAGACACAGAGGATTATGGAGCACAACTATGTAGTACCTTTCCTTGGAAGCATAAAAAGAAATCTATGTTGAGTTATAAATGTGCCCAGCGCACATCTACTATTTCTAAATGCTTTACTGCTGGTAAAGAAGGGGCAACCGGCACCAGGATCAACTGCTTTGACCTTTCCTTGGTACTGACTGTACAAAAAAATCAGGAAGTCTCCCAATTTAGCTTTTTTATGCTTTCCCCTCTAAATTACTGTAACATTGGAGAGAATTGTAATGAGTAGCGGATAAAAAGAGAAAATGTTAACAAAAGCGACATCTCCAAACTACTAGTTCTTTTTACTTTTTAAGAAACAATTAAAAACATGTGTAATTCTTTAGAAATTTCACCAAGTGATCTTGAAAGAAAACAAAAGAAAAAGGGGGAAGAAAGAGATGGGGAGGGAATGGGGGTTAATCTCTTGGCTAGTGTGAAAAGAAAAAGTAACCCAGATTACAGAAGCAAGAAAACAATCAAACCAATTTCAGTGACAAGGGGGTCACAATCAATGGTGCATGTCTTTACTGGTGACTTTAATGGTGACATTTCCTTGCAAGAAAAACAACACAAATATTTAAATGGTCTAAATTTTACAGGAACTTGAAAATGACGTGTCAAAAGGTTTAAAAGGTTTAAAAATATTAAATATTGGATTGCTCATCTCAGAGACTGAATAAAAATCAAATCACTTTGGGCTGACCAGATACAGAAATGCTACCATTTCCATAACCGTTCTTTCTACAAGAATGTGAACAATAACAATTAACTTTGCGCTGATGCAAAGCATTTCTTTTATTTTCAGTTTATGTGAGATCGTTCCCCTTCTACCAGATAAATTTCAAATAAACTTTCATTTAAATATGCATATCCAAAGATTTTATTTTAGAATAATCAAAACAAAGTGTCAGTAAATCTGCAGTAAAACATTAAGTTTACAAAATTTAAGTTGCATTTTTTAATCCAATCTGACCTGAATTCATAACTACTCTTGACTCTCCAGTTGCATTTTTAGCTAATTTTTTTTTTTTTTTGGAGAAATGTCACCCTCCTCTAGACACGTCAATTGCAATTTAGAGATAAAATAAATCAAATATTTTACAGACAGAATTTGAATATGATTAATTCCCTCACCATCTCTTCAATATCATCTTGTCAGGGAACATTTCAAAACAGAGTGCTGAATCCCCCTCTTGCTTAAACTAGTGCGAATCAGAAGAAACTATATTGAAATCAAAACATATAAACTTGTGCAGAACTGGTGCCAGCTATTACAACACAATTTCACAGGAAATATTCCCAACATTTGCAGGCTTGCATTTATCAGACTGTACATTTATTGCACCTGTATGTTAGATGCATAATTTGACAGCCTTTTAGAAAGCCATCAGCAATCCAAGCCCTCAGATCCTTCGTCTGGAATTTGTTGATCATCATAAATCCTTAGTCAAATGCCTTAGCCAACCTACTGAATATTTCCCAAGGCTTCAAAGCAGAGTGGAAGGGTGTGGATTGGAAAATACTACACAAGATAGTACACTCTTCACTGATTACAAATGCCCTTTGGATAGAAACCCCATGTAAACAAGAACCAAAAAAACTACCCCAAAAAGTGCTAGAGAAATTCAGGATAATCCTAAAGATTTCACTTTAAAAGGCATAGAACTAGCTGTACCCAAATTCCAAAGCAAAATTAGGAAATAGCTAAAATTATCAGTTCTGCTTTCTAGACAACGGTGCTCCATGGCGTACAGCAGCAGGACACGCAGGCAGCAGAGCGTCGTGCTGCAGGTCGGGGGGCTACAGGCAGCTCGGAGCTAAATGCTGCATTCAGACAGTTGGACCATGCTGCTCCTCTCTAAGTGCAGCAAAAACTAGCTACGGCATTTCCATATGGTTATGAAGCAATCTACAAAAACATATGATAGGAATAAAATTTGCTGTTACATTCTGAAGTATGGCCTGAAAACTTTACCACAAAAAGTAACCCTCTCTTATTAAATTCCACAGAAGCTCTGCATAAAAGAGAGCAAAACCTCTGAGAATAGCATGGCCAGCGAGGTAGCGCTGCGGCAATCTGTTCTTCTCCACTAAATCTCCTGCCATTTTCTCCCTGCATCTGAGCATCCCGGCCAGCTGTCTGCTTCCACTCTGTGTACTCCAATTTGAGGTCTGTGACAAAACTGCCCGTGTCACTCCTCCAGAGCCTGCCCTTCCGGGCGGTAATCCTCATACGCGTGCAGCGTGCACGCTGCTCAAACTGCAGAAGTTTTCGTAATGCTCTTCACGCAGCTATCCACAAATGCAAATGCTTATCTGAACAACAGCCAAATACATCTTGGTTTAAATACCATATCACACGGGATTTTGCCTGGGTGGAAATACTGAGGTGTAATCTCTCAGCTGCTATTTCAATGTTGTCCTCTGGAGAAGAAACCAAGAAAAAGCAGAGATGTAGGCAATATTTTCAGATTCCATCTGTAATCAGACCTATCACACTTGTCTTCTAAACAGTTATTCCTCACTACTCACTGCCTGTTTTTTTTTTTTTTTCAAGAAAATAAAGTTGACAGGAATAACAGTAGGAAGGTTACCTGAGTGCTGCTACAATGAGAAGAACGGAATGATACATCTTGCTTAGAGTGAGATCAGTTAAGGACAAAGAGGTAGAAAAACTCGATTGCACATAAGATTAATTCCACGGAAGGATTTTACTTTGGAAATAAGGAAATTGTATGACAGTGTGGAAGAAATCTAATAAATGAGTGGTATACAGTAAAAGACAGCATGCGTTATTGTCTCCAGTGCTTCAACTAGTAACACGCAATGCACAGACAAATGTTAACCAAGGGTCAGTAAAATCTGAAAAGCCGTATTTCTACAGAGCACGTTCCTAGCTTGAAATATTTGTGAGTCTACATCTTTACAATCTTTCCAAGTTTGCAGACTATATCGTGACAACAGCTTTGTAGTTTGAAAGTTGACTGCAAACAAGAATAAATGATGTCTCCCAGCACTGAACATTAGTTTTTGCTTTTCCATACTATTAACACACTAAACACACTCTGCCTTTAGTTCATAAGGATACCACCGTCCTTAACATGAGCCATTCCCAGACAGAGCAGCAAATGCACCACATACGATGCAATAAGCTCATGCTCTGAGGCCATATGGCATAACGGTGGCTTGGTGGCTTTAACTTTACGTTTGCTTGCTTATTGATTTGACCTCAAGGAAGTATACAACAGTGGAGATAATGTCTGCAATAGCATTTACTATTTAAATAGGGATTTAGAAACTGTTTAAAAAACGGATTATTGACCTTTTGGAAAGGTTGTTATTACCTTCTAGATGCCTCTGTTTTTAGAGCCTTATAATGCTATGACCCGAGCCTACTGCCTGAAGTACTTTCGGGGGGGCTTATCCTTTGGTAGATCCTTAACATGACAAAGCATAATGGCTCCTAAGCAGATATCTCCATTTTTCGAGTCAACGACTGCAGTGAACCTTTGGAGACTACTGCAATCTCTTGCAGCAAGTGTGGCTGCCACGCTGGCACTTTGAGTCCACACAGCTAAAAATACTTTGGGGCATTTTTGTTGGAACAGTGTACAAACCACCTTGCTGAAGGGAGCAATTTTTATGCTTTCAAGAGGCTGTTCTGTTTGTTTTAGGAGCTCACCAATCGTGCTAGAGTATATATGTCACAAACTAATGGTCCAAAAAGTATCAGCTAGCAAATCAAGTAGTTAGGAAAAAGCAAAACCCGTCTAGAAACAACCAGCTTTGAAATACCAAATCGTTTGCTTTTTTATTTGCTTTGTAAAATTAAAGTAAATATAGTAGAAACCTCCGGGGGGGGGGGGGGGGGAGAGAAAAGAAAGGGAAAAAAGCTCTGATTCTAGTGGGCCACAATTGAGCAACATTCTTTTTTTTCTTTGAAGTCTCAATCATAAACACAAAGAATGGGTGTTTAGGATGGAAACACTTGTAAATCCTTCTGCCTTCATAGCTATAATAATGCACAAGAAGGTACTATAACCAGATTTACCTCATTTATTCAAGTGTCTTTATCCTATAATAACATTCAAGAAGAATAAACAAACTGTTGAAGAGTCAAATAAATTCTTTCACCCACATTTGGAGTCACTTCATGTGTAAGTGCATGGAAAGGAAACTCCAGTAATAGATTATTTACAGCAGAGCAGAAAGCAACTATTAGAGAGATATATATATATATATATTATTTTAGTTTTTTTTTACTTTGTTGAAATGAACCTACTATAAACTGTTTTAACTGGACAGAATGAAGATCCCAGTTCAGATAAGCTTTTGAAGCCCTTCCAGATGGGCAAGTACATCTTTCCATTCTGTAGCACCCCACAGGTTCCCTGATGCTGTTCTATCCGCAGGAAATATATGGAAAATATAATGTTGTTGCATTTCTTAGGTGTAAATAGATCCTTGGTTTATAACAGGCACAAAATGGGTGCTGACGGCACACTGGTAAGAGAAGATCGGGTTCAAGTCTGGCTGCAGATAGTGAGTTTGCCAAGTAACAAGGCTGGGGACAGTTCCACGCCCAGCTCTGAAATTCCCTTTCTTGTAACTTTACACGATACACATTATTAGAAGCCTCCCTCTGCCCTCCACTTACATACGACCACTCACTTTTTCTGTGTGCATCTATTGTATTTGGTGTGCCACCTGACTCCTTCACCGCCCAGAAAGGTAGACCTCCAGGTCTTGCAGCTGACTTCTCCCAAGCCCCTGGGAAATAATTGCCGTGTGGCACTTACCTCTCCTTCTCTGGGCCACGGCCTTCCATTCTGTGTGTATTTGCTTTGATTCTGACGCTTCTTTTGCCCTCCATCAGCAAATTTGCACAGCAAAGGCTCAGTGGGGGCTGTGAAGACAAGAAACCCAGTCTACATTAGCATCCCCCCGAAAGAAAGTGATTATACCAGCAACAGTAGTGCTTTGTAATACTGATCTTTTGAAGTAAAATCTTGCCTTCTGCAGATATTTTTTGCCTTTTTTAGCCTTGACTCCACTGGCAGCTGTTCTTACTAACTAAGCTTCAAAAAATATATACTGGCAGCCCTTAAAAGAATTTAGCAAATATTGTTGAAAAAATAATCAGCCTACGCAGAATGTTAACTTGCCATAGTGGAACAGTATAGTCAGACATTAGTTCCAGCTAAGTTAGACACATATTCATGACCAGCATTAGCGCAAGGATAAACACCGCTTAACTAAAGCAGCTTTCTGTTTTTATTGTAAAAATTTTGCAAGAATCTGTTTAGGGAATAAGTGTTCTCATATTTTTGTGTTTCTCGGCGCTCCATCCTTTAAAATCTGGATAAATAGAATATAATAAAGACTTTTGCCAAGCACTATCCAATTAGCTTTCTTTTGCTCTTAACCCCCCTTTTAAGAGAGTTGGCAGCTGAGAAAATTCCTTTCCTCTCCAATCGAGGTCTGGTCTGTGAGAATACAATAGTGGTGGAGACTGGTGCCCTGTTGAACAACGCAGATTCACAGAGCCCCAGACCAGAATGGGCAGCTCGCAACAGAGTGCCCTAGTGAAGAAATAAACACATCAAATGGCTACAACAGGAAGGGAACTTGGTGTCTTGGCATCTTTTCCCATTTACCCAGCTTTTAAGAGCCTCCTAAAATACCTTTCAGCCAAAACAGTAATTGGCTTGCTGATGGGAGCGAGCCTTTGCTGCTTCTTTCCTTAAAGAGGGGCCAAATTCTAGTCGCTTCATTAGGTGTACGTCTGGATTGCCTTTTATTGCCTAGATCAACTGATAGTAAATCAGAGAGGCTTGCTTCAAAGACACCTAAGAATGATATTTCACATCAGAATCTTTTCAGGAACTTTGCTGTTTTTGATGGGAAAAGAGAAGAAACCTAGCTTTTCTGTTATTCCCTGTTTCCAGGAGGGCAGAAATGTCGAAAGAATAAAAGTGCAGAGTTATGAAAGGAAAGATGCAGTAAGGGGGTTAGTTGAGCTGCTTACTTATTCATTTGCAATAAAAATAATGATTTGGTTAAAGGATTAGGTAAAGTCATATAGTATTAAAACCAGCTCATCTCCCTCAACACCTTAGTTACAACTCAAAGTGGGCCAGAAATTGCACATTAAAACTGTGATCACTTGAACACTGTAAACAAGGAGCTAGGCACATGGAGAATCTTGTATCAATAGCACAATTTCTCATTGGGACAGCATCCAGCTACTCCTGAAGCTTTAACACCTTTTTTTTTCATTACCATTTTACCAGGAGAGTAATTTCCAAGGTCACTAGAAAGTGAACTGCAGGGAACAATCTATTATTGGCAGAAAGCGAGGCGGTGTGACCCCAGACCATCTTCCCCCACTTCTGACTTGGATTATCATATCAGGTTTTGGTAGAAGCAATGCTCAGCCAACCATTTTAAACTGGAAATAATGAAGGTTTAAAAGCATCCAGGTGGCTGTGGAGATTCTCTCCGCAGATGGAGAGATTTTATAGGGCTGATTACCCTGCACTTTCACCAGTTTTACTCTATAGTGCGATGCAGCATGATTTCAAAGCGGTTACTTACAATTCACTTTGATACGATTGTGAGGGAGGAGCAGGTGCTGAGATAGCGTTAGAGAAAGACCTAATAAAGGCCACATCTGAAGCTTCAAAAGCTTTTGGTTTTGAACTGAACAACTATCAAGCAACATATGATATCATTAGGAAAAGCAGACAAAACGCAATATGAATGTTGCACATTTACACATGCCATAATCATCTGCTAATGCACATATGTGGTATTAGCCGTTATACTATGATGTGGTACTGCAAGCTGGGAAATTATATGGTTTACTACATATCCCTTCTGCAAATTAGCCAACCACAAATGGGAAGCTGTTGCCATTTCTGTCCTTCCCAATATCTCGCATTACCATCTGACAGCCTCTTATTTGATTGCTCGGACTTTCCTAAAGTAGACTAACAAGAGACTGTTACAGATCGCTGAACAGACCTGCAGAACAACTTTGCTCCCCATCTAGAAAGAAAGGGGAAAAAAGTTGTACTGACTTCTCAGGAGGAAGGGGAGTGGCTGGAGAAGGATAAAGGCACCATGCCCTTCACAGGCAGATTTCAGCACAGGAGACTATATTCCTCTAAAGCAAACTGAAAGGAGTTCTAGAGAAAAGATCAGCCCATGCAGATCAAGAGTAACATAAGCATGAGGATCAAAAGAAAAAATTCTGGCAAGAACAGAGAATCAAGTTCATTTTTTTTCCCAAAACACAGATACATAACATACTTCATCCAGTAAGACAGAAAATGATCTTATTAGCTCTCCAGTAACGTGGAGATTAATGGCTTATCACTGGGAGTAAAACTATGGTAACCGACCTCAAAATGTAAAGAAATCAAATTAGTAACCTTTATTCGCTCAGGACATTCGCTCAGACTGTCACAGAGTCTTAGGAGGTCAAACACATTTCTCTGATCCAAGCACACAAAAGGTCTCAAACCTCTGGTGTACTTCAGCCCTCTTGAAATCCTTTGAAAGAAAAGTTCTCTAGGCTTTACAAGATCAGAGGCACATGAATACTTGACATGAGCATAATCACTCCTACTGAACAAATACATAACAACATAAGATACTGGAAAGAACAGATCCTATTCCACTATATCAGCAAAATTATTTCTAAGTAGAATTCTTTTTGAATGGTTTCATGAAATGTCAGTAGTGCTTTAAAGATAATAAAATTTACTTCAGACAAGGAAGAAAAAAATCAGAATTAGATATTATGATTACCAATTCAAAAAGAAAATATTTAGGCACTACTCAAGCTATATCAACATTATGACATTATGTGAATAATATCAAAGGATTGCAATAGAAGTCAGGTATTTTACCCCCAAATACTTAAGAAGGGGACGGAAGGAAAAAAGGCCAATCTTTAAACCGTTTCTGCTTTTGCTTTCTTTCTTTCCAGATAGATACCTCTGAAGTTAGGGACTAAATTTTTACCTTTCTCTTTTTCTTCTGTATGAATATATAGACTGAAAAGAAATGCCAAGGTTCTAGCCTCTTCTCTCACCTTTTCTACTGACTTAATAGAAAATATAATTTGGACATCAGTAAATGTTCATATCTGGAACTGACAAGCACACATTATTGTAAGGTTTTTGATATCCTTAAAGTTTCAGACACGTGTGGTACTTTGAAGTACATGTGGAAAATCTGCTGTTGGTATTTTCCTGTCACAAAAGTAAGAATTGATTCACTCAAGACAAACTTCAGGCTATTCCATTCTGATAAACTCTTCAAGATAGAAGGTATTGCTCTTTCTTTGACTTCTGCCTGACAGTAACAAATACAAATATCAAGAATAAATAACAGCCTTAACCTGAACAAGGTTCATTAAGCCCTAACCTATTTTTCACGGAAAAAAAATTTAAATGCTTGCTGTAGTTCCCATCCAAAGTCTGCTCTAGTTAATAAGACAAATAGCCCTGAACTTGGCTTTCAGTCCTGAGAAGGAAGCAGGATCAAATTGATAGTGTTTCTAAACAGCATTTGCCAAGACACTCGGGGCTGCTCTAGGAGAGGGCAGCGGATGCTAGTGTTCAAATTCTGTTCCCATGGAAGTCAATGGCTAAAATCCCACCTCTCTATAAGCAGGCCCTGAGTTTCCTCTAAGAGTTCAGTGAAGGTGAAAGAGAGAGACTGGATTTAGGTCAACCAAGCCTGTCGATATTGTTGGAGTTCCTTTAGAAGATCAGCTGCTTCTGCTTCGCTACCTTAGACAGACAGACAGACTGGGCAGGCGGAGAGTACTGAGCGGCCAAAGGGCCGTTATCTCACTAAAAGCAACACTGGTATTTAGAACGGGACACCACCTTTAGATGGAAGGAGCTGGGGAAAACAGTGCCCCCTTTTCAAATCTTGCAGGCTCCGAAATTTTGTGTGTCAGGAATGCAACTTCAATTAAATTGGAGAATGCAACAAAAAAAGAAAACTTCTAACTGTTTATGAAGCATAATTTCCTTACTCTTTCATTCATCTGAAAGCAGACACACTTGAGCTTCTTCATATGCAAAAATGTATGCATGCATGAACACGTGCTTCACAAAGGAATAAGGAAGATGAAAGGTATGACTTCCGCTCAGTAGAATGGAAATGGAATTTCTGTTGGGTGCTTTAGTGAATCTTTTTCAGGTGCTCTGATACTTTTTCTATTGTTAGAGGTTGCTGAGGAAAGATTATCCTCTACATCTTCCTATTCACAATTGTAAAGCATAATCTGTCCAGCAATAACAAGAATTACTTATATAGAAAAATAGTACCAATAACATATTTATATATTTCAGCTAGTTTTACTATGAATATTTTGGAAGACAGAATACTCCTCAGCATGTCAGGAAGAGTTTAATCTCTTTTTGTCATCTTGGGCAAAAAATAAAGATGACACTTTTAGTAGAGAGCCCAGCAATGAGTGCATTGTGAACGTTCATGCAGATCTTTAAATACCTTCATTTTGTAATGTGAAGGGAAACGATGATGAAATCATTGCTATATGACCAAATGGTCAGCGCACAGCCAATGATCTTTTTCAAAGTATGTTTTTAAGAGAAAATTGGATTAATTTATTATTCAGCCTTGGTAAATCCTACTCCACAATAAAAAGGAGCAGGGCAATGACTGAGTTCACAATTACACCAAGCATTCAAACTGATCGAGTTTGGATAACTATTTTTCTCCTTTACTCTCTCCCAATTTTTAAATATTTTGGTAACATTTTCAAGTACAAATCACATAAAATATCTGATTGAAACATCCATACAATAACCAATCCCTACACTAAGATCAAAAGTATTTTGCAGCTAGACCTATTTACTCGTACAGTATGTCAGGGAGAGAGACATGAAATACATAAAAGCTCTAGAATCATGGCAGAATGGAGCAAATAAATTAAGGTTTTCATAATATAACCGGGCTCATATGGACATACTCAGGGGGACTATGGTGTCTTCAAGACCCTCAAAGTTTATTTAGGAAATGAATTTTGGAGTTTTAAGTCTTAAATTTGTAAGGTCAAATCAGTCCGTCAACAGAGTAACTCTTTGTACTAGAGAGTCTACTGGCTTCTAGAAAAGTTGCCACCCATATAAGATTTTAATACTTATTCATCCCAAAGTAATAAACAAACAACTCTTCAAGGAAGATTTAAAACACAACTGTAGCTGTTCTGCTCTTGGAAAATTAAGACTAAGAATTGCAAAAGATGGTATGTGACATGAAAGGACAAAAGGACATGTGAGGACAGAGAGCACTAGTAGATTGAGGAAATCTAAAGTAATCAAGCAAATAAATAACACCATACTATCCCGCATGGAGTGCCTTAACTTGTTGAAGGACAGAAAGTTGATCACTTTGTGGAGTAACAGATTTTGCCCCAGAAGTCCATGCTACTGGATGTGAGATGACAGGACGGACCCTAACATATGTACACAAAAGTATAATGAAAGCACACTATTACATGTTCAATAATTCCTTGCTGCTCAGTCTTCTGGTATGAGTCAGAGCTTTGATACACACAAGCGTCTGTAAATAATGCACTAGGGAAGATGATGTCTTTCGAATTACAGAAACAAGGGTAAGCAACATATAGCATACTTTTCACTACTTCCAGTAGGTTTACAGTTAAATTTAGTCGCGTGTTATCCAATGGACTCACACAGCTGATTACGAAAGCAAAACAGTGAGTTAACATCGCATTTGGTTTCTACAACATGCTACTTTCACTATAAAATTGTAGAAAACGGGGAAACAGCTTTATATAACAGAAAAGTACCGCAAAGCAACCATTAGAAAGCAAACATCCGTTTGGCTATAGATGTAAAAAAGTGATTTACTTTTGGTAAACTATATTATAGCTTAAGCAATTATCTCTAGCTCACCTCTCTGTCTTCAGAAATGGGATATAACCCTTTCATCTCTTTATATAATAATTATTTCCAAGAGCAAGAATATATTAGAAAAGCAAAGTAAGTCTCAAAAGAGAAATAGCATGTTAAGCATAAAGTTAGCGCGTCTATTCCATGAAACACAGATTATTTAGAACGGGCTAATTGTTGTGCATAGGTTGGAGAAATGGCATGCCAGTTTCGAAGTGTGGTCCAGATCTCGTTGCAATCAATGGAAACATTCCATCTACTTCATAGAAAAGCTGTACTTAATCACATCATTGCAGAAATCCCCCAGAAGATTTGTTAGAGCTGATCAGAAACTACAGTTACCTTTCTAGGAGAAATTGCAACATGTTAAGGTTTGCTTTGTTCAAAAACTATGTATTTTTAAATTTTTCAACAGAACATCATTTCTGAACGTGTCTGATTCAGGTGTATTAATATCTTCCATTCTAAAGGTGCTGATAAGGGAAAACCATTGTGATATAAAATATTAACTAGATACATCATTTTATGGAGATAAGGTACACAAGCATGCTTTAACATGGTATGGAAACTTAAATAAAATGAAATCAAAATAGCAAAGCTGAAATGAAATATTAAAGCAGTGCTGCAATGAAATAACATAATAGTGCGTTTTTATTTTAACAGACTCCATTTCTCAACCAACCCTAGTGTTGGCTTCCTGTAGCAGAACCTGAATGGATGAGGAACACATCCAGAACAGAATTAAGTTCACTAATTAACTTTATTAATCAATAACTAATTAATACACTGTACTTTAAGGCTGGATTTTGCCTTTATTTTAAAGAAAAAGGCCAGAATAGGCGCTCATAAAAGTTAAAGAGAGACTCCCAGTGACTTCAGTGGGATTTGGAGTATAAATGCAATGACCTGAATGTAAAAAATCTTTACTGTTAAGTATTTCTATTGAAAGTACTTACATAGATTTTGGCACCAGCCTCAGTGCCATTCAATGGCAGAGATTTCAGAGTGCAGCAGCTCCTTTTCTAGCCACTTTGTTTTTGTGTTTAATGTCATTCTTGAATTAACAGTACAGCAGTAACATCTGTTGTCATAATATCCAGTGGGTGAAGTTTCCATTTATAAGGGCTAGAAGCTCCATTTGAGCTAATATATACATGAAGCCAAAGCAAGTCCCTTGAAGTCAAAACGCAAATTTGAGGTGACTGAGCAAGAGCAGAGTCAGGCCTGTGATTTTTGCTAGGGAAAGCAGCTTCCTCAAACATGAGGATCCAGCAAAGTTCCCTCCTACCGGGGGTCAACTGGCAGAAAGCTAAAAAATATAAGGTGTAATTCATCCTTTGCGCCCACTGACATGACAGCTTTTCACAACTGGATAAAAAGGAAGCAGGGGTCTTTGATCAGTGATTTGTTTTGTGATTTTTAACTCCTCAAAGAGTAGTTATGGAAAAAGAGGATGCCCTTTTACTGAATGACAGTTTGCAGAAATCATTCCATCCACCTTAAACTTCTGTTTGATAGCGCTTTATGACAGGATTGATAGGCAACGGAAATTTTAGGCATATTGTTTTAATGTGCCAATTGTAATTACATAGTCTGGAATTCGGCTGTGTTAATACCTCCTGCAAAAATACTATGACATACTCCCTTGGATTCTTGCCTCATTGGAAGAGCCATGTACCCAAAAATTGAAACAGTACTGTATTTTGAAGAGGAGTATTGGCTAAAAGTCATTCAAAGCACTTCACATATAATCTCTGAGGCAGAAAATAAATAAACATTGAAACAATTAGATAAAAAATGTTTTTAGTTAATTCTGTTAGCCTTGCTCAGCAATGTCCCATGCTGCTTAATCAGCACTGCTAAAGAGTAAAAGCTTAAGCAAAACTAACTTGCCTTTCCATGTTTGAAGAATTTGTGTGTGGAACTTATGTTCCAGAGCTCCACTTTATTGTTTCAAGCCAGAACTGCTAGGTAAAACACTTCAGAAAGAAAAGTTTACATAGCCCTTCTAGAAATTTTGCACACAATTAGTAGAGTAAGGATATGATAATGCAGTAATTTCCTATTCAGGATTTTTGCCCATTGGCTAGCATGATATTTTTTAAAGACAACAAACAATACCACATGTTTTTTATATTTTTGTATAGATTTTGCAGATGATGATGATTATCAGGGATTCTGACTTTTATGCTTTTTTTTTCAATTTCTTTTCTTTTTTTACCACTTTCATATCATTAGCTTCTTGTACAATTACTGCTGCAGAGGCTTATCAAAAGACATGTATTTGGGTAGGAGCTGATTCCTCCAAGTGAAGTGAAATAAAGCCAAACATAAAAAACATTCCTGAAAGCATTTTAACAGTTTCATTTACTGTTTTTCATTGTGAATTCCTAGACCATGACTGGCCACACAGGCGCACAGTTCTGCCATGCATGACAAGGAACGAACCCAGGAAAGCTCACTTAAATAACAGCCAACCCCAAGACCCAGTGAAGTTGCTGGGAATACTTATTACATTCAATTGGTTTTAGCACAGACCCCCTCGCCTACACCTTGCACTGGAGATAAGACAGCAGTTACATGGAAACCTCTTCTAAGGAAATTTTCTTTCTCTTCCCCTCTCCCCTTCTCTTTATTTTTCTTTCAGTGCCGACACTCAAAAAATTACAGGTGCTAGCGTTTTACTGGGTCCTTAAACTTAAAACTGGAATCCCTTCTTCTCAGTAACAATATGCCAAGAAAGTCAAGCCAACCTTTAGCCTTTCATCAGTAACAAGTTTACTGCAAAAAAACCCCACATACAATGAGGTTCTCATGCGTTTTTGTGTTGAGTGTCATCCCAGACAATCATTAAAGCAAAAGTTCATATGTTGCAGCAGCGAAACAGAGGACATCTGTTTTGGACCATTTGTTTAAATAGGTAGCACCACAGCCTCAGTGCATTTAGTTGCATGACTTGAATGCTAGCGCAGCAGCTTACACTATGGTACATAGCTTCTACCTATAGCTTAGCATGTGGTCCCAGGACTCTACAATCTGCAGCTAGGAGAAGTCAAGTGAAAAAAAATCACCCTCTAAACACGAACCCAAAACCACTCTTTAAATCCCATCTGAGGCTGCCCTATGAGCTTTTAGGAAGAATGTACTTCATATACCTTTTTGCCCTCTCCCATAATCTTTGCAGTTATTTTGTTTGGATGAAAATGGAGATCTTGTATTTCTTACTGTTCAATTATTAAGGAACAGCAACAAAGTCAGTTCTATCTGAAAGGCTCAGCGATTTTTAAATGATCTCATGTACCGTAATTTATAATGGAAAATCAGGTACAAATAGTGTGAGATGCTTTCTAGTTTCCTTCTAATGGAAATAAAATGAATCTCTGGTAATGGGTGACCCTACTTGCTTCTGTGGTCACCCATTTTACTTTTTAGTGTTCTCTTTAGTACTCTCGGGAGAAAAGAGTAAATGCAAAGCTTTTACCCGATGATGCTTCTCAAAACAACAGCTCTGTGCTTCTGCTATAAAATCTATTTTTACTATTCTCATAAACTAATGCTATCGATCACTGAGACTTTGCTATTATCCCACTAAGAAAAACTTATTTGTACTGACAGCCCAGAGACAAAATGATTGGAATTTATGCAGTACAAAAAATTAATTTTGCTTCCCCTAACACAAGGCTATTTCGTGTACCTATTTAATTAGTATTTATTTATATAAACCAGGACATTACCATCACATTATTCCTTGTCTGTGTGACACTGCTAGAACTAATACTATGAAGAAAGGAAAATTCATTTTAAACATATGTTTTCGATATAAACAAGCAAACCTGGCCAAATGTCTTATGTCAGTACAATGATTTCTTTCCACCAGCATAATGATAATTACTGTACACAGACATTTATTTTTGACTAATTAAGGTCAAGTCTTGGCATTCCCTGCTCACGCTCCAACATATGTATACCATTAATGTGCAGAAGAGCTTATGCAACCCAATGTTAAACTGCATGGGGAAAAAATGCTTCAGTTATGTCCATTAGCTTATTTGATTCAGACGTGCAAGTTTGAATACTACATTTTGTTTACAGATTGTGGGGAAAGAAACATCTGTGTGTCTTTGTGAATAGTCACTGCAATAAAAAAGTTAAGAGAACAAATATATGTTTCCAACATTTGCAGTTCTACTCATAGCCCGTTAAGAAGTAGCAGCAGAAGAATCTTACAATAGGAAGAAAGATTTTGGTCGTAAGGATGTGCATGGTCAAAGCAGCAATGTGACCTTGCCAATATGAGAGCTAAAACAGCATATTCCTAAAAGCACTAATTTGTGTGTGCGCACGAAATATTCCTGTGTAAATGAAAAATTAATCGCAATTTTTAACCAGCTATCAGGCTGTTCAACCGTTTAAAAATATTCAGAAATATTCAGATTTTTTCCTCAGACTGTTTAATGAAAATCCTTTTATTTAAATCACTTCTAATTAGCCCACATTCCAACAATGATTACTGGGTGCAGACGCAAAAACTCTTAACCATTTGTAATCTAAACCATAACTGAGCAATATAATTTTGCCACTACTGTGAGAAAGAAGGAAAAGCTGAAGGGAAAATTCTTTTTATTGTTATTGCCTTTCTTCCATTTTATGCTTCTGCATTCACTAGAAGGTATAACGTATATGTCCTAAAATAAGCTAGTGTGCTAGAAGTTAACACATGGCACTACTAGTTCCCTCACTTACATGCAAGAACACCTTTACAAGTGCACTTGACCCTGACTGGGCAGGTATGGGTTACACAGCAAAAAAGCATTTGTAAGACCTGTGACTGACTAATTCTTAAAGGCAGGAGTTCATTTCACTGTGGCAGAAAATATCCAAATCACTTTAAACAGCTCGGACAGCATTATTGCTGTGTATCACACAACTACACCGCGTGCTCTACCGTCTTTTCCTATAAACCAACCTGAGACAGAATATTTCAAAAGCAACATATAACTAAGGAGATCGAAAAGTGAACTTTTCCCCTTGGCAGAAGGGATGAGCGGCAGCTGGATGAGCGGCAGCTCAGAGCGGGGACTGCCAGCTGTGCAAAGTCACAGGTCACTCAAACTCCCTAGCTCCCCGATTCGGGGCATCAGGCGCTCCCCAACGCAACATCCAAGCCCCAAGTCTGCAGGATGGACTTCTGTTGGGGGCAATGGCAATGGCAGATCATACTCGTACTTGCTATGACATAAGGAAAATTCTAGCCCTTCTAGCTTAGAAAACCTTCATCATCATCTGAGACAATATCCTGGAATGTTAAATAGGTAATACTAAACTCACTGGAAATTTTCAAGAGCACGGCTTTCAGCTGAGTGATGGTCTAATCTCCTTGGACTCCATGTAATTCATATCTTGGGGGCTGTATCAAAGTCATACTACATCCTGCTTCGCCACGGGTCCAAAAATTAGAAGAATTTGATTTAAATGTTAAGATTGCAAAAGTAAAAAAACAATCCTCTACCATTTCAGTTAAAAATACTGGTACAATAAGAACAGGAGCAAGCCAAGCATAACAAGGAAGAATATGTGAAAAAGAAGAAGTGGTACAGAACAGGGAAAGAAAAATAGGAAAAGAAGGGAGAGGAATACTTCTGAATTGCCCTTGAAAATGTTCTGGCTTCATGCAAAAGCATATGCAACTGATGTCCTTATCCATTTGTGTGTGATGACAACAGGCCTTCACAAGTACAAGGACTGCAGCAAGAAAACGTTATAACTTAAAAAATAAACAGATGGGCTAAATTTATGTCACTGCCTCTAGTAAACAAAATGACAGATGTCTACAAAAACTGTGTGATCTTATTTGAAAAGATGGACTGAAGACCTGTTCTGTTGCATTATTAGGAACCCTTTAAGACTATGGATGGTCTCAGTTTACCTGTATGATTGGAATCAAAATATGAATGAAACTGAGGAGACTATAGAGTTTCCCCCAAATACTAAAAAAAAAAAAGCCTCTCTTATCAAAGTCAGTTTAAAAGTTTATCTCAAAACTCTATAGAAAATTCAACACATGCAACAGGAGATAAAATTAGAGTTGACTACACCGTAGATGAAAAAGTGAGAACCTAGCTTACAAATAAATTACATTATGAGAAACAGTTAAGAGGAGCCTCTGACACTCAAATCCAACCATTCTTTAAGGTTCTGGTCCCCATTTGGGTGGCCTCCTTGTTTTGCTCCCAGGTGTGCTGATGCAGCCATGTTTGCACGATGTGCGCACTCGGGGTACAATCCCATTCAAAGCCCGTTTGCAAGCACACAGCAGTAGCAGAATCTGGCCTGACAAAAGCTGTCTCCAGCTGATGTGAAACTCCAGTTTTCCTCAGAGCAAATGATTTCATGAATCAGCCAGCAGGGAGTGACAACATTCTGCTGCCAATGACTAACTGTATGACCTCTGGGTTGCAATTTCCACTAGTTTAATAAGAGTCTATTGCAAACGTGATCATTTTTTTCACTGCTGTTAACAGAGATGCTAATCTGGCTCTCAGATTCCTTTTTTTTTTCTTTTCTTTTTTTTTTTTTTTTTTGCCAGCTTTATTGCTTACAATTTAGTATTTCCCTGGAGACCAAGAACAAAGAATACTCTACATTGGTAATAAAACTTGAAGACAACACAGTAGAGTAAGAATTAAAGGACAACAGCTTTTTCCACTTTGAGGAATGTGACAGGCCCAGAGACCTCAGGGCTTTTTTCTGCCACGAGAACAGCAGCTCAGCACCATTCCTATTGAACTTTGCAGCCTTATGCAATACGAACGGATACAACGTTTTCCGATGCAGACCTAGGGAAGAAAAATCCCACAATCCTGAGGATGGTCAGAAGCACAATTAAGGTTGAACGTTCAAAATGCCTATCAGGGATCAGGTAAAGAATGAGAAATGAAAACACAAACACTAACTAAAGTTTCAAATAGTCTGCAAATACTTCAGCTAGGATCTCCACACACACACACACACACACAAAACATCTCCAGATACGCAAACCACAATTCATTGAAGTCAGTTTTAGTGCTACACCATTAACTTAACAGTATGACACTGTACTGCCTTATGAAACTTGATTATACCTCCAAAATATGGTAGAGAGTGATTTATTTCTGGCTTTAATAGCAGTTTCAAGGAGGGGAATAAAAGAAGCCTAGACTTTGTTCAGACTCACAATCCCAGCTGAATTTTGCTCCTAAAAAATCAGCAACAAATGGTTAAAAACACTGCCGCTAAGCCACATTTGCTATTCTTCTGTAGTACAATTTCTCTTCTCAGGTTGTTACCAACGGGAAGGACAGAGCCGCAGGCTCTAAAACCGAGCTGTGCGTTGAGAAGGAGGAACTTCTAATACTGGAGATAAAAAAGATTAGTGCTATTAGGACTCCATGCCAAGGGTGGGGGAAAGCTTCATTGAATAGGCCGGCATGGACTTGCTGGTAGAGCAGGGGATGAAAAATGTTAGATCCTTTGTCTCCACCTTTGTCTGAGGTTCCCAGACAACTGGACTACTTGGACATGTGCCATATCATTACTGTGCATTTGTCCAATTGGGCATTTAGTGGGATAGAGCCACATGAGACTTCCTGGAAACTTACTCATCAGCAATATGGGGTGGTGTGGGTGTGTGTGTGTATGTGTGTTTTTTTTTTCCTAGCCATGATTTCCTGGACAGAAATACAAGCATGTGACATGTGATGCAATCACAGTGACACAGGGCTCAGCCCAGCCAGCTTGCATCCAGACTGTACCTATCCCTGGGTAAGCAAAGAATGATAGTGCGTTTGGGCAAAAGCTCTTGCTTTAGGGTGCCCTTGTACAAAACCAAGATAAAACTGCATGTTTGCTCTGGAAAGACTTGCCTTACAACACTAGAAGAAAAAGTTGCTATTGGAAATGGTCAAATTGGACCATCCAAGCTTGCTTTTATCATCAGTTTTTACTGTGTTTACATAACATATAAGATAAAAACAGTTATTTAAGATTTAATCCTGTATCTCTTATGCATGTTTTATAACTCCTTTGTAGGAGAGCCTTCTCATACTGACAGACTATTCATGTTTACACTATGCAGCCCGCACTAGAGTCGCAAGACTGGGGTAGGAGCACACTTACATTTTGCTCCAGTGCAGTTTGCAAACTGTGTCAAAGCCATGATCCTCCAAGGTAAGTTCTGCTGTCAATTTTTATGTATTTAATAAGTTTTTTTTACAATGCTTATCAATAACTTTGTTTGCAAACACCTCACAAGGACGAACAAATTCATCCTCCCAGCAGTCAGGGAAGCATTTTCTTTGTTTCGCGAACGCATGAACTGCAGCACAGGGCTATCGCAAGTTGTCCAGTGTTACACAGGCACTGACAGGAACTACGTACAGATCTCCTGAGTACTTGTGCAGTGATTTATTCAGAAGGCTAACACTCTTCAAAGCGTTTTGCCTAGCTGCCTTGGTTTCTCAGTCTCATTTCTTAATGTGCTCTATTTCAGGGAAGATATCTTTTATCAATTCAAGCTTGCCATGCCACCATCAACTCACTAAAATGCTTCATGCTACAGTGCCCATTAAAATTGAGCTTGTAAGGATAATAAGGATGTGATGCCATTATAGGTATACATATACATATTTCTCTCTGAGTTTCAGTCTGTGCACATGCATATATAAATATGTGTGTATATATATACATATATATATATTTGTCCACATTACCAGATATCTTTCCAAAGTTATCAAATATAGAACATCAGAACAGTCAAAGTGAACTTATCTAAATGTGCAAACAAATCCTGTATTATTTGCCGTAATGTTTAGCTATTCCCAGCTCACAGTCCTATATCCCTAGAGGGCAATGTCACCTAATAGGTTGTACTCATGTCACTGCCGTCTTCATATAAAGCCAAAGATGATGCTATTGCAAAGACAGACAGAAATAAGTCTGTACTTAGTATAATTTAATTTAGCTAAATATAGACTTGCCTGTTTATTTTCAAAAAGTTTTAAAGCCTGACTGATTTCAAGAACAGCCAAGTACAGTTGATTACCCAAAATATGCCTACCTTTGCAAACCTCTGGGGTTTTCTGGCTACATCCCTAGGTCAAATACAGTCTTAGGTACAAGTGAAGAGACAGTTCAAGACACTGAGGCCTCAGAGCACAGCATACTGGAAATCTGAGTATATGTGTAAGAGAAACTCCAAGGGAAAACAGAACGGTCATTTTTTTTCTCTGTATTTATTGCCTCACTGCTACCCAATCAATATTCTTCTTTGTAAAGCCCAATTTCCCGTTAGCAAGGTCCACTGCTAATGCCAGATCTCACTCCACGCTTAATCCCAACATTATTTAGCTTGCATATTATGGCTTTGACAGCTCTGCTGAACAAGATTTCAGCAGTCTTCCCTCCTCCAGATGTGAAGTGAAAACCCTCATTTTAACAACAATGTGCCATCTCTGAATAGAAAAACATGGTTGGGGAATTAAGTTTTCAAACCAAGCTGCTGACAGTGCGACCACAAGGGAAGCTGTGACTGTTCAACATCTTTTAAAGTCAGAATAATGCTATGTAATTGCTTTATTGATGGATTTAGAAGCCCAGATATAGCCTCTGAAATATAAAAATGTAGGCTTCTGCTTTTTGTTTCCTTTTTGTTTTAAATGATTGATAATTATTTCACAAATGTCTTCCCCTGACATTTGATTTGCTAGATAATACATAAACATACAGTTTCTAATAGGTTTTCCGGCCTTTTAACCTAATTTCTTTTCTCATTACTTTTCATTTCATTTCCAATTCTGATATAAAATCTATTTTCCAGAAAACTTTTGCGTGATCTGAAGCTCTCCCACTTTTATAATGTAAGTTATGATATTTTAAAATAACAACAAAGTCAAGACCTGGAATAGCAGAGAAGAAAAATCATCCCTATTTTTAACTTTCTTCTTTCATGTTATACTGTTTAATGTACACTGTCTCCAAGATGGTTTCTGAACTATGGTTGAAACTGTAATAGTCACATTATGTTTATGTGAACCTTTAAAAAACCCTGCCACATGAAAAAAGTTGGGTGGGGACGAAACAAGACAGTCCAGCTTAAGGATATATCTAGTCTTCTGTCATGTATTGACTGGCAAATGTTACCCTATTGCAAAGATTTGTTAGCTAATTAATGGCTAGGCAGATCATGGAGATAATCATTAACAAATGCAAACTGCATCCTTCACATTTTTGTAACACAGAGGGGAAAAAATAATGGCTAGAAGTTGGGGGACATATGAGTATGCATGTAACAACACAAAAAAATCTCATTTGTAAAGGAAGAGAAGCAACGAATACATATTCTAGTAAACTAATTTCAGTATCAGTGACTAACAGAGTCCATAATTAATTTTCCATAAGAGCATTTACATTCCTTGAAACAAAACAGGTTCAAATATCATTTGTTCTGAGTGTGTCTTTGGGGCTTTATTCATTTACTCCAAGTCTCTCTGAATGAAGAATTAAACTGCTTTTTTTGTTTTTCTCAGCTAGTATAAATCTGTTGAAGTCAGTGTGACCACTTGGTTATTTATCTTATGGAACTCAATGTCTGCCTGCCACCCCATTCATAAATGCATGAAAATGCAGGTCAACTTTCTAAAGAAAACCACTTAATCGTCTAAAATTAAAGGATTGCTGCCCTTTCTTTTTTCTTTTTTTTTTTTTTTTGACAGGTTCCTACTCCACTAGGAGTAAGACATGCATTTTTTTCAGTTAAGATTTTCAATGTGCTGTCTGTGTATCATCATTCTTTACACAAAGATCCACCGAGATTTCCTAGCAGTAAATTAAACAAACTAAACATGTTTTTGTATTGCTATATTGTTCAAAGCATAATTTCCATGTTTGAAGACTCAAATAGAGGAAGTCTTCTGTAAGAGAAGTCTGAAGAGAACACCTTCAATCTGCTTTTCAACTTGTTTTTCCTTTCTAAAGCCTCCTTTTTTTGAAGGTGTGGCCATAGGTAGAAAGGATAACACAATAATGATCTTCAAGCAACAATACCTGTATTGTAGAATCGCAATTTATTCAGATGTCCTTTTCAGTGTAGCCTAAAGAAATAACCTGACACGCTAACAGACAGGTTTCTATTTAAACAAAAAAGAAAAAAGAAAAGTCCTTAAGAAATAGCCTCTAAAAAACATGTTTTTGATTTTCCTCCTTGAATTCCCCTGACAAAAGTAATGAGTGAGGTGACAGGAAACCTGATATTAATCCTGCAAGTTCTAACTAGATGTGCAGGAGATCTAAGCCCAAGGAATCGAGCTGGAATGCAGAGCAAATAGGCAATTATTCTGAGCGCAAGAATTCGGTGCCTGATGATGACTTGCCTGTCTCCGTTCTCTGGTGTCGGCTCTACAGAGACTGTAATCTTGTATGTTGATGCCTATATTCAATCTTAATGCCTGATATTGAGTGATGGGAAGCTGTAGGGATTCTTGTGAGATTCATCACTAATGGGTTTAACTCAATTGGCGTGTCTGCCTGGGATATTTCATAAATGCTTAACCTACGCTACGTGATCAGAATAATTACTTGAAATCGTGCAGAGTCCCCATCTCAACATGATGTAGAACTTTTTGTTCTACAACCTTTCCCGCCTTCTGCTTTATCTTTAGCCACTCACCTTTCTTCTAAAAATAATAAAAGCTGGCACGCTGATATGCCGTGTTACACCTCTACCTCCCCTTTGCATGCACAGGTGCACCCTCACATAGATGGAGAGACAACAGAGTTGTATTTTGCTGGCTTTTCAGTTTGAGGTTCTGAAGGAATCCAGCTCTCAGGAAAGCAAATTTTGCACATGTGCTGAGACAAGTTTGGAGACTAGGGTTGTGTAACAATGATTTTACTAGTAGCAAACCACATGAAAACTGCAGTTCTTTTACTCTACTGCCCGCGTGGACCATTTTACATTGATGCAAGTTATACTCAGAGAAGAAAAAATCCCATTAGAAAGAAAAACAAAGATTTTGGATAAAAATTTTTCTTTGAGAGAGAAAAAAGAATTGTGCTGCAACTGTGCTTTCCAAACAGCTTTAAAAATTCATCTAGTTGGGTTTTTTTTTATTTTTCCATAACTAATCTTTGGCCTCTTGGCCCTCCCTTTTCTAAATCCAGCATCTGCTACCTTTGTTAGCAAATGATGTGTAGGAGATTTATTTGTCCTTAAGGCCTCTCTGTACATAATGCAATTGCCATGGTTTTTGACCTATCTGATCACTATCACTTGCAGTGGACTGTAATCATTTATAGGAATGGATTCTAGTGACAAGGATCTCAATGACCCACCAACAGGAACATTTTCAGTATTCGCTTTCACTTACAATACTGTAATAAGCACAAAGACGAAAAGGACATAGGGTCCACTCTAAGGGAGGGCATTCCAATTTAATGTGTTTTCTAACATATTGCTAGTGGAAGACTTGATAGACCTCTAAAAAATAATCCAGGCATGGTGACACCATTCATGACTCCTTGCTATAGGTCTACCTTCTATTTTTCTGCACTCTTCTCAGCCACTTCAAAACTGAGGAGGCACACTGAACAAAATGCACTTTCATTGCATTTTGCAGGTCAATAGGACTATCACATGATGCAAAATATTCCCACGCAGTCTGTAAAAGACAGTCCCGTGGTTTTCATGCAGCTTGCTAATAGCAAGCATGCTATAAAATCATTACAATGCCATCATTGTTTCCAATCCAATCTCAACACTTGGCCAAAAGTTATCTTCCAAAAGCTGAATCTCGTTAGATCTTCATATCATAGTTTATGTGACTTTTCTGGAGATTAGTGTAAACATGCAAACTTTGTCACAGGAACTAAATAGGGAAAGGTTGACAAGCATGAAGCCAGCACAGCTAAACAAGGAAAATCATAAGATTTCAGCTTTAAGATCAGATTGACAATGGGTTGTGTTTGTTTTTAACAGTCATGCCTAGTTAATCCTCTTCAGTTAGTAACTGTGGAAAATTTAGCTTGAATTTTTAAAAAGTCATATTACAAATTTAACAATGGTTATTACCACTTATGTCTTTCAGACATGCAATTATGCAAATCTACCAAGCACAGCTCTGACTATATTTTCTTTACTTGGTTGAAATCACTGTTAGAAGAACAAATTTACATAATGGCATCTGCTACTCCTGTTACAATTTGTATTTTAAAAATAAAGTGTGTGTGAGGTAACTTGCACAACTGTTTCACCGTTCCTGATTTCAAATAGTTGCCATTTTAATTTTTTCCTCATTGCTTAATAAGGATATAAATGCAGGACTGAGAATGAGCAAGAAATCAAAAATATAGATTAGGATATCTGCCAGTACTGGTCTCATTTCCAAAGCATATGATTTCTGAAATATCTGTATTTCATTTTAGATATAGCTGGAACACATATGCAGAGCTGGAAATAATAAAGTTCCCATTTTTTGAGTACCATGAAAATACATATATTTTACAAAACTCAAAGTATAAAAGAAAAGCTTAAAATATTCAGCTCAATACTCTCTGCTGGCTGCCTCCTCCAGTTCATCTGAGTGGTGTATTTGAAGGTTTTTGGCTCTTCAGGATTTTATCACATGGCAAGTTAACAAAATGGTCCTTCAGTCCCTATGATTCCGCTTATAGAATTTAACACAAAAAAATTAAAGACTTAAAGGGATCATTTTATTTCTATAATAACCTGATAAAATGATAAAGAGCTGAACATCCTATCATCACCCTCATCATTATTATCAGTTTGAATTATTGGGAGGCGAGAGAGTCTATGGTACTAGTTTCTGTACGATCCAAGATTGAAGAGTTTACTTCTAAAGTACGAAGCAAGAGGCAACAGAAACCTGAGACAATAATTGGCACCATTCTTTACGCAAAAATGACATAACTTGTCAATTTTCTGGGAGTGTCATGGCAAATTGTTTTAAGGACAGACCAAGAGAACAGTGATGTGGATTTAGAGATGTTTATGCATTCCAGATACAAACAACACAAAAAAATTAAAAAACCTCTACACTTTACAGGAGAGATGGACCAAGAGAAAGGTGTTAGTCCCCAAATGAAGATTAGTTCAAATTCACGTTCATCGAAATACCTGGGGTACTATTGTTCCGTCATAATGCAGGAACTTTTTGTGATTTCTTTCAGGGGAGAAATGCTACAAAGTCACATCCCTTTTGACATTAAAATAAATATTTTGGAATAAAATACTGTCCTTTTGTCTTGTTCTAATTCTTCTGTTTCAAATTATTTTTCTATTTCAAATTTTCTGTTCTGGTTCTCAGTTTTCTATGTTATTTCAACATAAAAGTTTCCTTTTCTATTTCATATGGGAAGAATTCAGCACTTCTTTCAGTGGTTGTCAACTCTTTCTGAGATCTGTGACATGTGCCCTTGTCTGGAGAGATCTAACTTTGTCTCCAACTTCTACTGCTTTGAATGACAAAATGAAAATTAGAACAAAGGACCTGAAGTTCAACGTTGTTGCTGTTGACGCTTACTTTGTGAATCCCCTTTCTCACTGCTTTTGACCTAAAATTTTACTTTTAGCTATTCTAAATGTTTTCAGGAAAAAAAAAATTATTTTTACATATTTGACATATATTGTTGCAAACAAACAAAAACTGCTATTCCCTTGTGTTTCTCTGGAAACAACAAAAGCAAAGACTTCCCACATGAACAAGAACTTAAATCCAGTGTCCATATATCCTCACACTACCAACATTCAGAATGATTCAAAAGTCAAATACTAATTGTATCACATCTGTGCAGTATGAATCATAGCAATAATAAAAAAAGGCAGTAGATGATCCTTTAATTATTATTAGTAGTAGTACATGCTGGGTGTACACACAGGGTATACATACTGTCTTGAAAAGTACCACGATAATATCTAGGCCACAAAGAGCATGCAATTGAAATTAAGGAGACAACATAATGAGAAAGGCATACAGCCTTTGAATAGCACATTTGCAAATAAATGAATTGAAAATAACACATATTCCATACAAACATTTCTTGCTCTTTTTCTCTTAGTTCCTCTCAATTTGACACATCTTAACCACACTGCAGCAAGACTGCTAAATTTGCAAATATATTAACACTACAGAAATTCTACGTAGGTGTTTATTTCTGCTTGCAGCATACATTTGGGAACTGTGAGAATACAATGAGGCTGGGCTAGATCCCGATTTCTCTGGAGTCCATAAATTTTGTTTTACCTTGTACCTATAAGCACTAAAAAATTATCAATTTCATTAAAAATGTGACTGATTGATTGGCATCTACCTGCCCTTTTGTCTTTTGCATTATAAGCCATGTTACCAAGTCCTTTTTGGTTTTGTACTTTAAATAAAGAAAACTTGCATATGTAAAAATGACCCTGGATATTCTTTACTGTTTATTCCACCTTCTGCAAGTGTTCTAACCCAGAGTTTATTGATTTGATAATGGTAACAGGCACTACTACAGTATGACATCTGGTGGATCAATCGTTATTACCATACCTCTACATTACAAGTCAGTCCAAGGTTTTTGTGTTCATTGCACAAAGTAAATAATGTTTATCATTGAAAAACTACCCACCTCAAGCCAAGCATGCTGTGTTATCACATATTTTATTATAACTTGTGATACTAAACTATGCTCAGTGTGCTCATATGCACGCTAGCTTTGTGAAGGAGGAAGTAGGGAAGTCTCATCTCTGCCAAAAATGAATGGTAAGAGATAGTCATTACAGCTAAGTCCATAATAAAAGATTGTGCTTTGCCACCCACAGTTCAAGTAGTTTCTTACATTCCACTGCACTCAGAATTTAGCCTTAATATCGTACTAGTTACTTTTCTCTCTCACTGGAATGTTAATACCTTTCCACACCAGCATTTCCAATTTTTTAGGAGACCTAGCAAAAATAATGCTGCTGTTCCCTTTGCTCTGTGCAATCAGAACCAATTTTTGCCAAAGAAAAACCCTCTTCAAACACCAGTCCAATACCTTTTCATAGGTAAAATCAATGAGCTAGTTTTCTATAAAGTAGACTGCGTGGGGGAGGCCTCTCCAGCTGATTCTCTAAATAGTGCCTGATGCTACAGAAATGAAGGCTAGCTGCTTCTGCTGTAGTCTCTGCCTAAATAAAACAAACTAAGTAGATTTTATTAAGGACAACAGTCCAAGTTAGATGGCAACTGGGCCTCCAGTCTCTGAAAAGTTAGCATCACATCATTTTTACTCCTAGTAACATCAATCATGTTTCCTATAAAGTCTATGTACACATTCACTGGGAGAAAACCCTGCTTAGGGTTAGTGTCCTCTCTTCAGAGGCAGGGAAACTATGACATATGAACTATGAAATATGAACTGATGACTAATGAAATATGGACGAGGAGTACAAGGAGCAAACAGTAGAGCTGCATTCAGAATGAAGATGCCCTTTGATATGAGCTCCATGAATACTAACTGAGGCCTCCACTCATGTTACTGAGCTTTTACCCCCAGGCGGGATTTGTCTCACCTTACATTAGATATGTGCAACACAGACCTCTACATGTGAGCTGGTCCACCTGGCATTCCTCTATAACCAACTGAGAAAAAAAAGAGCAGACTTAGTACTTGATGCACCTGAGTAACTTTAGATGCCTATTCCAGGATCACATGAATCACCAACCAAAAATGCCTATTGCTCTCTGTTAACTGTAAGAGGAGACCAGGTGATAAAGTGGGATGTAGACACGTACATTTTGTCTGGTAACTAAATTGAATCCCTTGAGCTGAAGATTAGACTGGCTATTCACAGAGGTGCTCACCAAAATGTATGAGATGCGATCTCTTCTATTCTTTCTGACTGTTAATATTGTAAAGACAACAATTTACTTAACATAATATACTGATCATCTTAAAAATAGGTAGAAAAGGAAAAAAGGCAGTTCAACCATAAAATGAGCTATCCAAGTAGGAATAGCATTTTACACACGGAAGTTAGTGATTCTGATTGAGAAGAACTGAGTTTTTTGGTTGCTTGCTGATGACATGGCAGGAGCCCACATCATTGGTTTGTATCAATGCTAAGGCTACTGCCAGAACTGCAGTAAGTGGCCCTACTGTCAATGGAAATCAGTTTTCAAAGCCAAAAGAAAAATGGATCTTGATCTTATACATTATGTGTGTGTGTGTGTGTGTGACAGAGAGAGCGAGAGAGCGCGAGAGAGAGAGCATGTATATTTGTGTATGAGCTCTCTTTCATACTATGTGAAGCTGCTTATATACAAGGACATTCTCCTCTTCATTTGGGTTATGCTGCTGTTTGTTAGATTATTTTATCCTTTAGCTTAACACATCTTATTTCCAGCATGGTGATGGATGAATGTGAAGGAGAGCTCAGGGTGAAGGATTCCTTTCAGCCTTTTTTACTGCGCAAAAGAGAGATGGGAACTTTATTAAAAAGCGTTTGTTTAAGACTCCAGTATATCTTTCTTTTTTGATGGGTCTGGCTTTTACTGTGGAAATAGTCCTCACAATATAGACACGTAGATAAGAGATGCATAGATAACAGAAATAATAACAAAAGTCACCATTACCCAAACCTCTCAACCTACTGAAAATATTCACATTTGATCCATGTTCTGGGCCCAGTTCTGGTCTTCTTCAGAACAGCCTGTCCTTCATTTCTCCTAGACATTCGCTTAGTAATACATTTCCACATCTATCCAATAATGAACCATATATGTTTTCATAGAAAATGCCGAGAAAGAGAGATCCCTGCTGATCTGGGCTGAAATTTGGAAAGAAACTCAATTTAAAATCAAAATAAATTTAAGCGTCTCAGATCTGGCACTGCTAAAAGAAGCATCGCTAAAACTTTCAACTTATTCCACTAAGAATGTTCAGAATAATATATATTAATGTACTTTTGGTAGGTCTGCAATGCAAGCTTGATTTGTTTCTCCTAAAAGCAATTTATGTTTAAATTCCAAAGCTGTAGGTGTCTGAAGAATATTTAACTTGACCTAATCATGGCAAACCAACATGTATAGGGATTAAAAGAAGCCAATAGCCTGCAGTCCATTTAGAGAATGGCAGGGCTAAGGTAGGATAAAATAAAACTTTCACCACTTCCAAGTAGATTTTTAGACATAATAGGCCTGATCCTGGTGTCTAACCAACGTAACCAATTATGTCCATCACAAGAGCTAAGAGAGGAGCAATATGGAAAAGGACAAGGTGGTTTGAAAGCTTCCTTTTTATGCTTCTGATGCATTCAGAAGCCAGCTTTGACCCTTCTATGAATTAAAGGTGATGGTGGAGAGAAAGTTGGGGTAAGAATTTCAGCTGTAGTGGGCAAAAGTTGTGAGCTAAGAGCTCTGCTCCATGAAGGACACCTTTTTTTTCTTATCTCCACAGAGTCTGGACTGGAAGAGTCCACCAGGACTCTTCTGCCTCGATGGGTGTCTTTGGCATCCAGCCTCCAGAAGAGGAGAGGGGAAAGTATAACTACAGGAATGGAAGGAGATGCTTAACCATAACAACCACTGGTTATACGCAGAACACCAGACCAAGAAGGAGTGCTCCAAGGGAAAAGCGGAAAGAAAAAAGGGAATGGGCTTTTCTGAGGTTTGCTCTGAACCTTCTTTCTAAGATCTCATTAGTGCACTAGTGCACCTTTGTTGTCAGAAGGGCAGCCTCAAGTCTACTTATCTCACCTTGGGTTTCCTCATGTTTATGCAACTACCTTTGCCAACACTGACCACTGTCCCGATGGTAATTCAGCTATCTACGCACAGCAGAGAGCAAAGTGTCAACAGGGAGAAGTGAGAGGTTTTTACATTATCTGTTTTTGTTTCTGCAATTTTTTTTCCCTAGAAAAGCTAAGAAAAAGATAATAATATCGCTGGCTTTCACTCTCTTTACTAATCAGACTAGTTAAGAAGTGACTGTTTGGTAGCTGAGTAATACCTGTCTTCCAAACTGTACTAGAAGCACTAATTAACACAGCAGGAAATATAAATATTTCTACCATGCAAGCGATCATTTCAAGCTAACCACACTCTGTTTATCTGGGTGAATAATAACTCCTAATAACTGTGCAAGTTTCGACTCTTTAGCACTGGAAAAGAGAATAGGAGAAATGTACTTTTAAGGGTTTTTTTTTTTCCAGATAAAATCAGCTAAATTACTCATGAAAAAAAATTCTAAAACTGTATTTATCAGAACGTGAAAATGCATGTGAGATGTAATGTCTATTAGCTTCTATTTAGCGTCTTCCTCACACCGGGGAACTTTATAATAAGAAGCAGCTAAGGAGAAATCAATGTTGGCCTCCATGGATGCTCTGTATTCATAGGGATGGCTCCTCTGATTGATTTGTTGGCAATATAAGATAAAAACAATTTAAATTTAAAAAAAAAAGTCCAAGGAGAGCTAAAGTCCAAGGAGAGCTAAAGTCTATATGAGAGAAGAGTGGGAGACTTAACATCAAAATCGGGAAGAGATCCCTAACAGCTCCTCTGACCTTGCTTTAATAAAATTTTGTATGCATGGACAAGCACAATAGAAAGAGAATGGCTTCTCCCCTAAATTTGACCTCCAGGGCAATCAGATAAATAATCAGATCAAAACCATAACACTTCAGTCATTGCAGAGTAAGAGAGGAACTGTTTGGCTGAAATAATAGCAAAGAGCCATGTATTCTTCCTCCAGTTTACAAACAAAACAGCACTACTCTTATTTCTTAGTGCTTATAATAATGTCTCCCTGCTTCCATTGCTGCAAAGCTAATCCTACAAATTTCCACACAGCAGTATTTTGACAATGCAAGGGTATATACTAGCTGTAACCCAATCCAGTCCTGACTCTGCCTCCATAAAACAATCCCCCCTCCACCCCGTTCCGAAATGCTCTTCATAAACATTCGCTTTGGAATAGCATATGCAGAATGCCCCTTTCCTTCCCCAAATCAGATTCCATATCCTGTACGTGTGCATGCTGGATAGCCATAGATACCTATCTGTGCAAATGCTAAGTAGAGAGCCTACACCCAAATGAAGCAAAGGGGCATTCGCAGAGGCACAGATGCCTGAAGTTTGAAAATGGTATGAGGCACAAATTTTCAGTTCAGTGCCACTCTCCATGTAGAAACCTAACTACATGTTCTTGGTGGGCAACCTTCTGGTGAATATTTTCTCTCTAATCAGCGCTGCACATCTCTTATCCGCAGCATAGGTCGCTGCTGTATACCCTGACGGTGCCCAGTGCACAGAGGTCCTGGTGGGATCAGTGAAACTTCTATGCACAGAAGGGGCACTGAATTAGCAAGAGAGATCCCTGGGCTAGAGAAAAGTCTTAAAATCAAGTTCAAGGAAGGTGAGTCTCTCCTGTCTGCCTGGGTAGAAGATCTATTTCAAGCTTTATACAACTCATTGAAATCCAAAGACAGGCCCAGGGTGGGGCTTCTTTTTCATTGTTTTGTAAAGGAACACTGAATGAATCGCATTTAGAACCAAAGCATGCAAAACTCTGTTCAGCAAAAAGCAGCAACTATTGTCATCCAGCACAAACGCAGAGGCTGCGTGTAGATGCGCTCAGGTGTAAAAATTCCAAATTGAGTGGGAGGCTCAAGTCTAACGTACAACCGGGCACTTAGTCTGAAGTATTCTTGGCAGAAAAGAATGAAGACATAACGCTTAGGCTTAACACCAGAGCACTTGTTCTTGTCTGGTTTCCTGGCGGTGGTTAAGCAGCAGAACCAAGCTGGTTGTAATACAAAGTGCTCTCATCCATGCAGGATTACACCCCTTCTTTCTAGCTCATGAGTTCTCTTTTGTGTGCTCTCCAGGATCAAGTAAATTTTCCCAATATGTGACAGGAACATTAGGGAAACTGAGCCCTCATAAGGGCTCATCCCTTATGATCACTGAGCCCATCCTAAAAATTCATACAGACTTCCCCGGATCCCAAATGCCATAAAAGAAATGTAAACTCTAAAGGACACCCAGATTAGATCATCAGCTGAAAACAACATTAAAAAATCGAGTAGAGAGGGCTGAGCGTTTGCTTTAAAGAGCATCTGTTTATGTGATTGACTTGGCTTCAAAGCTTTGTAGATAGATAAAAGTCCTTTTCTTCATCTAAGTTAGTACATTCCAGTGTAACATCACAGTCTCTGCAGCTCATCCTCTGTAACTCACCACTATAATCAAAATGTTAACATGAATGACCCAGAAAGCACGCAATCACTCAACATCAACACAAAACTACCTCTGTCAGGCCACATGGGCTCACAAGGTACAACAGAGATTTTTGCTGTGAATGACAGTTACTCCAGCAAATATACTTTTCTAAACGTCCACTGCCTGCAAAAATTTAAGCTCTTCATCACATAGTTTTGATCAGGGGAAAATTACCAAACTAAAAAATACTTTGCCCTTGTATTTTATGATCTGCAATATCATTCTATACATTGCTAATTCCACTGGAAAATACATCTAGTCAACTACTTTTTTCTTAGTTTCATAATGTAGCTCATCCCTCACATCTTAAAGTTATTAAATAAATGCTTTTGTAAGCCATCATCTCCCTCCAGAATGAAGAATCACTGCCTCTTTTGCGCCTGATCAAGTTTGCAAGCTGTCATCCACTACAGGGGCTTCTCTGTCGTCATAGTTTTGTTTTAGTACAAGGCACCAGCTTACAATTGTTTCAACAATCCACTAAATCCTAAGGGTAATCAGATGTTACCGGCAAATTGCTGAAACAAAGAATATGAATCAACAAAACATTGCAAATAAATATGTTTATACACGTCGGTGAAGAACAGGTGTAGTTGAGCATAAGGCTTGTGCTATAATTCTATCGCATCCAAGTTACTAATATGACAACCATTACTTTGTCATTTCAGCTTATAATGCATGAAATGCGGAAATCTGGAACCTACAGCATGGGACAGCAGAGGCCACTTCCTCATGTCACAGTCCGAAATATCAAGAAAAATTTGAACCCTCAAACCTTTGTGGATCATTTGCATAGCAAAGTGCATCCTTATATACAGAGGAGAGACAGCTTTTCCTGATGTCCACCTTGGCTGACGTATATCCACCAGTTTTTTGGAAGATACAAGTGGGTAGTATCTTCCTTAAACATGAAAGTGCGGTCCTGCATAGAGAGCGCCAAGTCATTAATCTTAATGATTCAGTCAACTCACCTGAGGATACATCTGCTCATGACTGCTAGGCAGACCTTGGGGGTTCGATTCCCAACTTTAGCAGTACAATTTATTTACATACAATGATGAAAAATCAGCTCAAAAGTTTAATATAAAACAATAAATCATATAACTAGATATAGGTGTCTGCAACCAAAAAAAGCACCCCAATAAAATTTTAAACAGAAATGCTCCAAAAAGCATGGGACCTAACCACTGAAATTAAAATCAGTTCTCACTAATACAAAGATTAATACTCTATTTTAAGAGCCGGTCAGTAGAGGTTAAGAGAATTACAAACATTTGTTCTGGTCTCATAATTAAGGTCCAGGTTTAGAAATCTGGAGGTCTGGATTCTGCGTCTGTTTAGGCCTCAGACCATCATGCTGGGAAGTATTCAATTGCCTATGCGGCAAATTCTGTTGCAATTCAGTGGGCAAGATTTAGGGGCGTCAGTTCCCCCTGTATCTCACAGAAGATCTTTTGGAAGGCCAAATCAAAAGGATACCAAGAGTATAAGGTGTCAAGCCCTCTTACCCACCACCTCACTTCATTTGTGCCTCAGTTTCCCTCCTGAGGAGACTGGGATACTTTCCTCGTACACAGGAATGGTAGGAAGCTAAAATAATTAATAGTCGGAAAATGTTACCCTGAACACAGCAGATTAAAACCAGACTGCGCTCTTACCTGTTGAGAAGGTCTGACAGAGAAAAAAAGAGCATGTCCCTGTGCCGGTCCTAAAGGTGAACAGCTTCCTATCCCCGGACATGGGGTGAGAAAGGAGCAGATGCAGCCCTCATTTGCCACTCCACTGCATCATCAGCCACAGGACTGCCCCAACCCCCATCTTCAGTAATGACCAGTTTTTCATTCAGCCTCTGCTCCACAAAACTGCCCAGATGAACATGAGGTTTTTAGAAGTGCTCTGTCCTTTTTAACAGCCATGCTGGTATTTAGGACTGTATTCCTTAAGGATCTGAAAACGTGGATATTTATGCTAGTTCTCAGACGAAACCCAAACTCTGAACAAAATATGGCCCCAAATGCTTTGGTGAGCATCAGCAGCGGCTCAAATCACTAAACTCTACATGCAACTGCTCACAAAATACCTAGAGGAAGAGGAAGTCCTTCAAAGTCTTGCAAAATTTTCAACTTACAGCACTGAATTCTTTTGCACCAGCTTCACATATATCTAAAATGTAATTTCTTTGCATAGTATGAACAAGATCTTCAATAATTTAGCAAAAGAAGCATGTGTGCATTTTGTCTTACTCTGTTTGCCAGGCTTCCCCTCTAAACACATAACCAGGTTTAAAGGATGATTAAATAGGTAATGGAATGAGGCATAATGTGACATCTTATTGAAAGATAAGAGGGCAAACACAAGCATTTAAACCTTTCTTCTAGCTCTTGATAGATTAAGCAAGCACCATTACGTAGAACAGTCTTCATGTTACTTTAAATATCCTGTACATCTCCCATAAAGCTTTTGTGTAGAATCCTTCCCTGCATATATAGAAATGAATCATATCACATTATAGCTGGCTATGCATTCTTCCCTGAGCACACTATGCTTTAAATTGCAAAATCCATTTTTATTTTCTTTTTCATTTGTCACCTCACCACTGGAAGGAAGGTTTCCTGGAGCGTATTCCATTGCATGTCTGACAATATCAAGTCTGCCTTCAATATATTAGTATAAAAAATTGAGGATAAATGATTACATTTACATGAGGTCAATGAACAAGTACAGGAGACACAAAGCCTACTGCAATCATTGTATCTTCTGCTACAAACCTCTCAGAGACTTTTTGATGAAAATATAGATGCAGAAAATAAGCAGTCATGGGGGAAATAATAGTTTTAGTGCTCTGATAATTTTCACATAATTTCGTTAATATTTGGGCAAATAAACCTGATATGAATGTGTCCTCTTTGTTATCTGCTTTCTCGCAAGCAGCAACATGCTGCACAGTCCTAGCCTCTCTTTGTCCTTACTTTAATCAGCCACTGGGAGATTAGGCACTGATGGATGTTATCTCTGAGGCATCCTCCTCTTTAATTTGAATTACCACATCATTCCAATCAATTTATATATTCACAACATGCTAATGCAATAAAGCATTACAAGCGGTCAGTATAAGCACAGTATAATGCTTTATTTTGCATATGGGTGATTGAAAAGAGAAAAAAATATACTTGTAAAACCTGCATAGAATAGAAAGGCAGAGCATCCTCTGCAGGGCTGAAACACTGTTCGGGATACTAAGGGAGAATCTGTAAATATTTAATATTGCTACAAGAAAAGGGATTAACAGAGTAGAGCTCTTTGATCAATACTTGCAGCATCATGTATTATTTCCAAATGGCATGAACAGCAAAACGCTATTTATTGACTAAAGTATGCTACACATCATTTAAGTTTAACACAAGGGGACGTGGAATTCTGTCTCAATCGGGAATAAGCCACTGACCTGACCTTAGCCTAATCAACCATTTCTTGCACTGCAGTAGCACTTGATAGCTCCCAGTGTCATTTTTCTGGGAGCTTTCCAATCATAGACAAATCCAGTCTCTGACACTGAGAGATTAAAGGATAATGTAATTTAAGATGAAATTAAATAAAGTTGGTATAACACAACAAGTGCAGGTGTGGGCAGTGGAAAGGCTAAAAGCACAAAAACACTTGGGTTCACAGACTAATTAGGTGTTTAATTATTAGTTCTAAAGAAGAACCATTTTTTCTATTATTTTTCTAGCTCACAGAAGTAATAAGAAAGAGTTCTGGTAGCTTTTGTCCCAGTTTCATTTTACACTGTGCCATACAATCCCAGAAGTGACAGCAGAGGGGAATACAGCAGCCGCACAGAGGTTAGCGCTTAGTGCAGCAAAAGAACAACCACCTGAGCAGACTGACACCCAGCCTGCCCCAGACAATGCTCGATACCAGATACATGAAAAGAAAGTTCAAGAAAGCAAACTGTAGACATCTGTGGAATAAACTGCCTGTAAGAAAACATTATTTGCCTTGTCATTCTGAGTCTCTGAAGATATATTGCAGGATTCTACCTCATTAATCTTATTGGAATATATATGAAATTACTCTGTATTAGTTGGAAAAATCAATCTGGGTACCTAACTGTGCTCCCTTGAATTTTACATTCTTCCAATAGATGAGTTTGGAAATAAATGGTATGGTTCCCACCTTCCATGCAAATCCCTGCTGCACATTTGACTGCAAAGGAAAAGCACAAATAAGGAACTTCTCATCAAAGTCATTCCTACTGCTAAGACCTTCGGAAGATAAATTGTTGCAGTCAACCCTCCTCAAAGTCAGCTCCCAATCTCTTCCTTTCTGGTGTCGGAACGTTTGTCGTATCAGCATGCAAGTTTGGAATAGATAATACACCATACAAAAAAACCAAGTGCATAAATATAAAGCCCAGCAACATGTACTTACATAGGGGCAACACAGACAATATGTTTAGAGTCCACGAGAGTCGCTTTTTCTCAAAATGCTTAGCATTTATGAACTCATCCCGCGACAGCCTGCACCTGAAAGCTGTGCTCACCTGCTGCAGAAGAGGTGGAACTTTTAGGGAAGTGCCAGGGGAGGCAATTCCGGCACAAGGGAGCCAGCTGCCTCCAGAGCCGGCACCCCGAGGGCTCCGCTCATTGCTCGCAGTTCGTAACGTGCGTTCAATAATGCTACACTCGTGCTGAATTCAAATCTATGCTGTTTTTTTGGAGCTAGGGAATCTCAATAAAATTAAATAACCTTTGCTCAGAAGGAAAGTCTCTGCGTTTTCCTTTCCCAGGTGTACGTTCTGTTACTAAATCTCAAGAAAACCAAAGAAGTGCCTGAACACATCTTACCTAATCTTTTTAAAGGGCTCATATATGACTTTCAATCTGTCCCTCTGTGACTGACGCTGCATCCTAGCTAGGAAGCAAAGAGGAGCTTCCCATGTAAACTCTGAGTAAAGTTTTCCAGAACAAGTATTTCAACTCCCATTTCCAACTAGGAGAAAAGTTAGTCAAGCAGACAATGACTATGTGTTTCACTTTTTAATTTCATCTATCATATATCTCTCATGAGGTTTCTAAGTAATAAATTTCAAAACCTAAATGTAAAAGACCAAGTGAACCAGGTAGACACCATTATATACCCAGCTTGCATAAAACGTCACGTGTTCCTCACGTGGCTAATTCTTAAAGATAATTCCTTATATTATCCTTTTTATATTTTCATCTTTACAATTACAGACTTCCTTTTCCTGTAAAAGCCTGAGTTTTCTTCTGCAGGTAAAACTTTTCTTACAATTCAGCAAGAGCTATGAAAACACTTTCTGATTGCTTTTAACAATCTGATCACTCTTTACTACTACTTTAATCAGAAATCACACATAATCCTAAATATCTACGAGGGATTTCACAGAAGAAATTTTAGCAAAGAGCCACTAAAGAAAAAAGTCATCAACATTAAAAAGGTAGCCACCTCAAGCTGCCAGCCTGACTTTTTTTATACACCTGGTTTAAGAAACTCATCAGAGACACATCTTCAATGCTAAAACAAATGACACCAAACCAGACTCCACGGTCATTAAAAGCATTGACAGAGGAAAAGAAAGCTCAGACTGAATGAAATAAATTTGAAAATCAACCCCTTTTCCAGCCCTGCAGCCAACCCTCAAGAACTTTTCAGGGCATCTCAGCAAACGATGGATATTCTCCTGGCTGATAACAAGATCGATACACAGAACACATCGTGTATATATAATATGTGAAATGAGTAAAAGAGGATCAGGAGAAGAGGATGCATGCACTTAAAAAGGAACAAAGACATCAAGAAAAAGACAAAACATCCTGGAGGAAATTCCTAATGGCACTGAAGAGATGACTCATACTTAGAGACATTCAGAGAGACAGATACCAATGCAGGCTGAGGTAGCTGGCTAAAGGCAGTCCATGGATATATATTCCATATATAAAAAATGAAGGAAAAAAAGAGAAACTTTCATGTTAATGAACCTCCTCGCCTCAAAACCCATTCCCACCTTTTCTCCTTTTTAATGCAAACTCTATACGTAAATGAGGGTAAGGGATTTTAATGAGATGTACACTTTAAATGTATTAAAATGAATTATGCAGGAAAGCAGCAGGATAGCAACAGATGTACAGATTCAAGGGTGACATGCTTAGTTTCACTTGATGAATGTTTGTTTTGTTGTTTTGAAAAATTAATGTAATGAAATATTTAAAGTGAACAAGAAACTTAAAAATTGACTTGGGGGATGGATTACTTCCTTACAAGGACAGCCTCAACTTCTCTGTGATTGCGTAACAGGCTTTTATTAAAGAAAATATATGTCACTGGCATCTGAATCAAGACTCTCTGAACAACCATTATGTTGTTCTAAACATTTTAGGAACTTCTTACAGACAGTGGGTTTCCAAACCTTGGTATAACAATGTTGGTAGAGCATGAGGCCAGAGAGCAAAGTCTCCATAACAGATTTACAGGATCGGGTTTCCAATTAGAAAGGTGGGGACAAGGGCACGTGATACTCCTCAAAAACTTCTGATGGCTTACAGTTGCCCTTCGATCCAAAAAAATTCTAGATCACTGCCTTTAAGTGCACCTAGAAACAGCATTAATATTCAATCATCTTCCTTTCAGGAATTTAACAACAGACAGAGATGTAAAATGCTAAGAAACCCTCCATCTGGCATTTCTGTTCTCAAAAACATCTATTTCCTCACCTGGAGTATGATTTTCTGAGGCTTCTTTTAATCAGTAGAACTCTGGGTGGTCTTTGTCTTTGAAGATTACTTTCCAGGTATTTAAATTTGGGCATCTAAACCAAAAGGACATCTGAAAGCTCGGCAACAGAGCCTCCGTGTAGGATCTGCAGCTTGCACGGGCGAGAGCTATGAGGGAGTCTCTTTTGTTTGCTTGATTCCCCACTGCACTCTGTACAGCATATAGAGAAAAAGTAAAGTACCAGTCTTCTAATTCCCCAGCTTGGGGTCACAAGCCCAAAAGCATAAATTAGAGAGAGGTTGTAATGCCCAGTGGAACGTGATTGGGAATGAAGCAACAAACAGGAATTATTAACTTTGCACATAGTGCCTGAGGAGATCAGAAAATTCTTATTATTTTCAAACAGTAAGAATCTTCTTGAGAATATCCAACCTTTCCTCCACGAAAACACTGCTCACAAAGAGAGTAAAGTAGAACAGAGAAGGAGGTTATGATGACATAACTTGCATGCCGAGCCTTTGAAATGATAGCCTTGTGAGAAAGAACTTGAATCAGATGGATTCTTTGATTTGTCCTTATTTAAAAAAAAAAATCTCATTGACCAGTACTATGTTATTTACCATGTAGAATGGCTGGTAGCCAAGAAATGCAAACTAACCATGTATCAGTGATACAGCTGCAAGGCTGTTTTGTAAAAATAAAACAACTTTTTGTGGGCTAATGATGTTCCCTAACTCTAATCCGTCTATGAACAGTTTAACAACAGCAGCAGAGAAGGAAAAACCTTCTGGCTAAAAAAACTAAATTGCATAGTATGTGGAAGTTTTATTATTTTTATGACAATTCAATCGCAAACATTGTCTCTGTATGTATGTCCTACACTCCTCCCCCCGCAAACACACACACATGTATCTTGATTCCCTATGTACAAGATCCACAAGCACAACATATTTTGATGGTGGACTTTATGAAAATTTATTTTAGTTTCACAAAAATTCAATTAAACAATAGAGTGCAATTATCTGTTTGCTGGCAACCAGGCAGTCCACATTAGTTCAGCTCTGCTTTGCTGAACTGTGTGCAACTGCTCAAAGCATTCAACTGTTTCATTATGAGATTTCATCAGACACCCCTGGCTCCAGCACCCTGGCACAGAAACTGTGGTGCAGGATGCCCGCTGCTCTCCACGCTTTGTCTGCTGCTGCTTAAAAGCTGCCCTGGCTCTCTACAGAATTTGTTTAGAAGTATTTCAAAGTATTTAGCACAGCTTCATGTATATCTGGTTTGTATTATCCACGTCTTATCTGGGCTACTTTCTCTCCCCCTTCCCCCCCACCTTTTTTTTTAACCATGGAAAATTGAAAATTGACTGTAGTGGCTTTGCTCCGCCTCACTTCAATCATAATGTCTAAAAATCAGCAACGAGGGTATTTTATACTATATGCACCACATGCAGACTTACATCCTGCTTGCACGCACGGAAGCCCTTCCCGTCCCTGCGCAGCAGAGCTGCCTTTCCAGATGCTGATGGCACAAGGTAAATTGATTTAATAGCCATTTAAACTTGAGACGCCTGATGGAGTCAGAAAAGGCCTTGATCCTGCGAGATGCTTCGTGTGAGTTGTCCCCGTCCCCAGTGCAGACCGTCACTGACTCATTCACAGATCTGAAATGTCACGCACAATTATCCTAGAGTCCTCGTCCCTGAATCTCTCAGCATTACACAGTCCCTCCTCTGCTCCCTGACAGCTTTCAGGAATTGATTTCAGTGAAGCCCAAGATTCCTCCTTCTGATGGACTTGCTAAAATGAAGGCCATGACTTTTGACAGAAAGAGTGTAACATTCATTCTTAACGAATTAAGCAGCAGAACGCAAACTTCCAGGAAACAAATACTAAGAATGCCTCACTTTGCAGGCTATCAAAGGGCTTCCGGACTATGTATTATTCAATCCATGATTTGGGACCTCTCTAACTGGGACAAAACCTCCCTCTCCTTTTGCCATGGTGGCACACTTTCAATTGACAGCTGTGTAAACTACCTCTGCCTTCATTTAAAAGTGAGCTAGAGTAGCACACTCTCGGCAAGGGATCGTCAGCTGTGGAACAAGCTTCTGACCCCAGTATAATACCGCTTGACTCCGGTGACCTTCCAGACATGCTGCAAGGCCAGTCAGTATGAACAGGTTTGCTGTGGGAGGCAGCATCTTCCTAGAAGATTCAAAAAGAGTCTCAGGAGCAAGGGAAAATTGTTTTCTGTGGGCTGTAAAAATTACACTTTTTACAATTTAGAGTGCAGAGACTCCAAATTTCCCCCATTTTATTTTTATACAATGAAAATACTAATAATCATAACAAAGAATAGAGACAACCAAAATCTTTTCCCTTAACCAAAGAATAATTGTCATGGGAAAGCAGTTACGATGCCATTAAGTGCCTGTTCCCCAACATCCTCTTCCTGTTAGCTCACAAGCCCAAAGAAATTCTCAGGACACTGTCATCTTGCTGTGCATGGAACCAAGCAAGCAATTTTAAGGCAAAGAGGCACACAAAAAAAAAAAAAAGGAGAGGGGCAAAAAATGCATTACAAAAAGGAGGGGAAGTCTTTAACCAGGAAATTGAAACCAGGATCTAACAAAAGCCTTAAGCATGTTTCTAATTTTAGGCAAAGGAGGAGACTCAACATCTTAAAGGTCGTCTTTTTGTAGAGCACTGAGATTTCTAAACAGACAACAAGCAGTGAAAATTTCCAAACATACAGACAAAAGAATGAAATTGAAGAGAAAGTAGCAAAAGAAAAATAGATCAGGATGTCAAATGCATGGGAACATGCTGAGAACTGGCCATGTTTGACGCAACTTTTGAAAGCTAGCCCGGAAGAGGAGGAACTGCTTTAAGTTGATAGATGCTTTAGAGTTCTTAATAAGAGAAAACAGGAAATAGCTAAGGAATTGTTATTTTGGTTTTGGCAGATATTAGGGACAGACCTTTAAAGTGCCACAAGAGCAAAAGGATATCCTCTTTGAAAGGAACACATGAGTTCTTTTCTAAGAGTTAAGTTCAACTGCAGGAGCCTATAGAAATGAATGTGAATGTTGACATTCACGGCTAATTCTCTGTCCAGCTCAACTGCGATCTAATTCCAAGAGTAGCATCTTGTCAGGTATTTCAGCACAAAAGCACATGTCAACAAACTGAAAACAGTATCCAGACGGAAGATGCAGACAGAAATGGTCTCAAAAATCAGCATACCAAGGTAAAATTTCAGAAAACTTAATTTCATAAAAAGAATTACCTTGAAAAACAAGTTTATAATCTCTAAAAACAAAATAAAACTCAACAAAACAAACACAATCTGACTTTAAAAGGAGTTAATTAACTTGAATTAGGATTGAGGATCATATTTCTTTGAGATCTACTAGTGAAAAAGGCTATGGAAGAGCTATGGTTTAATTATTGTTATTATTCTTAGCACTCTAAATTTCCTCTGTGAGCTGAAACAGATCTTTCCCTCTTTAGTCTCATCCCCTATCATAAAGAGTGGCCAGAGATTACTCCTTCTGTTACCCTGAGAACTAATTCATTTGTGAGATGCTCAAATATTAGGTACACTGAAGGAAATGTAAATAGGTAAGTATACCGAACAAACAAGAAAGTTCAAAGCGTGTGAAGTAGAAAAAAATCAGAGCTGTTTTTTATATAACTGGATTTCAATTTGAATCTATAAATTTGGCAATTTGGAGGAGTTCTTAGTTTGTTCAAACAATTTAGATAAGTTGATTTTGATCTATCCAAAATGATTAACTTTCCTTTGTCTCCAAGACAAGGATTCAGAACTGTCCCTCAGACCCTTGGCAGAAGTTTCAAAATGAACTTTGCTCTCTCATCCAGCTGCTCCTTCACTCTTTGATTACAAGGCTCACACTTGGGAGACCACTGCTGATGAGGACAAAAATCAAGCATATTCTTAAAATTTGAGAGAGGGTGATTTAAGCATGTGCTAAAAAACCTTTCTCAATCAAGGATACCAATGAAATTTCAGAATATATATGTACAGATACATAATCCTAAGAGAACTGGCTTTGATGAAAAATGGGCTTGCCAGTAATTCTGGCGTGACAGGTGGGACCACAACTGAAATGTTCCCAGGTTAGTAGCCTGTATCTTAATCTACAGAAATCAACAACGCAAGGCATATTTAGTCAACATCTTTCACACATATCAGAACTCAGAAAGCCCAAGCAAAATAGACAAAGCAAGACGACTAGCTGTCACACGGATTTAACGCCAATGATACAAACTTGTTATCAAAAGAGGTTATCAGACAACAGAAATTTTTTCCTGTCTAATCTGTCACAGCAGAAAACATTAAGCAACTCTGACTCCATGTTGAGAAAAAGACAGTCAAGGATAGGCTCCAGGTCCAAACCCTTGGCACCCCATCCCGGCACTGCCAAGCCAACGAGGAAGAATCTGTGTCGTGTCATCAGCATGCAAAGCCCTTCCTTCAGGAGCGGAGAGATGACAAGACGCAGACCGTGCCCAACCTAGCGCTGCAGGCAGAGAACATGTAGATACAGCATTGTGTTTACAAGAAGCTCAGTGCAGCTGAGGCTGCTCAAAACCCAGGGAGGAAATTTCTGAAATGCCAGAATAGAAGAGATGGTGACAGCACGGCAACACTAGCTGCAGGGAAGACACGTTGCCCTAAGCCTGGGGAGAATTAGAGAGAGTGACGGACAACCACATTATTAATCAAGATGCTCTCTCTAAGGTGCTCAGCAGCAAGAAAAGTGAGATGCAGTTAGCTGTTCCCTGAGTACTTGCTTGTGCAGGTTAAACTTATTCTTACCAAGAGAGTAGTAGGTTAAGAAACTCTAAACAACTAACAAAATGAGGATTAAAATAAAGAGCAAACCTTTAGTATTTCTACAGCTGCACTACCTGCACTAGCTGCTCATGGAAAGCATGCACTGTGGCGCTTCCATTGTGGTGCATAAGAAAGATCTGCCTATTGATGAGTCTGGCAGAAGGATTTACATCCCAACTAACCCTGTGTCGTCTCTTCCCCTGACTAATCTTTCTCTGCTGTATCCCCCTCAGATGGTGTACGTAAACCGTCAAGAGACCCATAGCTGGATGTCTGTTAGCAGTGTTCGATAACTAAGTTATTCTGATTTCTTCACTACTTTATGTAACTTCTGACAGCCAGATTTAATTTTATTAAATGTACTAGTGCTGGCTAAAGCCTGTCATGACGCCTCCTCAGGGCTCTATTACAGGCTTCAGATTGAGATTGGACTCCTCAGGACTCATTGTGTTCCTGGAAGAAGGGCTAGATTACAACAGCAATTTTGCACAGCAGTTAGTGCTAGTCTTCGCCAGTATTGTTCTTCTCTTGCAGAAGCTTAGAAACATGAAAATTAATAGAATTAAGTTTGTGTTTGTTATCAGAAGATGAGGCTTTTTGCAGCAATCAGACAGAAGGGTTTTCAAGTTCACTGCTAGGTACAGGATCCGATATGAGAAATGGTAATGAGATACCAAACCAGCCATTGATTCAGCTCTGCCAGCGGTGACTGAAAGCCATTATGCGGTGACTGCTCTTTTTTGAGGGTCTGTTTGAACTATGTTGGTGGTCCCCATGTATCTCCTAGGAGACAAACATCTGCTGAACAAAACTCCCTATCAAAATCAATATAATTAGCATCTTTTTGAAACTCTCAGTTTAAAGGAAGGGCAGGGGTTTTTTCCTGATCCTGTGAGTTGATCTTTCTTGTGTGGCAAATAGAAGCTTTCAGTTTCCAAATTCTTTTTGTTGGATAAGGAAACAGTTTTATTTCCCAGGTCTGACAGTGTGACTCCATCTATTAATTTTCATACGCTCGGTGACATTAATGTTGATTAATGGTAGAGAGCTACAGTTAAGCCTAGAAGTACCAAAGCAATTTAATAAGACTGAGGTACCTCTCACTAAAACTATTTTTAAAATGCCAATGATGTTAAATTAGGAACAGAAACCTGAGAAATAGTATGGAACCCACTTAAAAATTCAGCCTCTTGCCTGCCACCACTTTAACATAAAGAAAGATCTTCTGGAAGCAAAGACCACATATGATAGTCAGAACAGAAGATATCTGAGTTAGTCTTCTCATTATGTTCAATTTTAGAGGTGCTGAACAACTTTTACTTTACCAAACTCAACAGAACCTGTAAATATGGAATATCTTCGAAAAAAAGCTTTAAAATTAAACCTCAGACACCCTTTAATATCTTCGACGTTTTCCACCTTAAACTCTTACTGCCCTACATCTTTTATATTCTTAGCACTGAAATGAAATCCCAGTTTAAGTGAAATGCCTAGCACACAATGCTAGAACCAGTCATCTGGTCATGCAGGGAGAATACTCCTGGCTTTGATTCTATCCAAACCACTTGCCCTTGCTTTACAACAGAGCTGCTGGCCTTTGGGGCAAGTATGAAACAATAAATTTGAGATGAAAATAACCAAAGACATCATGTGCTGCCTCAGTGGAAGACAACCTCTCATACTATATCTTCTGCTATTCTACCAGGCTTTTTTTGAGTATCCTGGATGCTGAAGCTTTCATTACATTGTAATGTAAAACTGAACTGATGGTGAATTTCTTGAGAGAGAGTGCTTCGGAAGATAGGAGCTCACTCCCACTGCTTTTATACTGAGTGAGCTTGGAGATGGAAATTGAGATTTAATAATGTAGGCAGTAGGCCACTGGGTCATACTCTGTTTTCTTAATTAGCATATTCACAATATATACTTCAAAACTTCCTAGTACTTTATAAAACTTTACATTTGATCAAGAAGTTGTAGTATTTACCTTTAAAAAAGGCCAGAGAAAAATTAAAGCTCGGATTCTGCCAAATCACAGTGTAAGCAGTAACCTACTTGCTGAAGAGGCTGATTGTATGCATTAAGACAATACTGTAAGTGAAGAGCCACCCATGAGAATTGGAACACTTTTTGTTACAGTTCATTTTTTTGTGGTTAAAATCTGCATTTTTCTAAATGGAATGTCTTACTTTGAAGTAAGGCTGGCAAAACTTGGCCTTTGAAAAGTATTTTTCATACCATGTCAGTGGAATCATCAAGTTAAATAATCCCTCTTTTTTCCCTCTCTCGTTTTTCTGTGTCTTTTTATTTGCTGAACAGTAGCAATTCTGGAAATACTATATATTCAAGGATTATATCTAGGATGGTGGTAGAAGTGGTCCATATAAAATGCTGTTTTAATAACCTTTAATAAAAATAATTAATATAGAATTAGACATCCAGCACCCTTCCCCTCCCTCTAATGTTTCTTACATTGCAGAAGGTAATTTACAGACACATCATAGACACTAAAGCTGTCATAGTACAGTGTAGGCTGTTTTGCCCCTCTTTCAAGTTCCTGTGATTGAACCTGGGAAAGACCTTTCTATGATCCTGTGATCAAACACGGCCATTCAAACAAGAAAGCCTAACAGAAATGGCCAAGAAACAGGGCTTTTTCACTGCTGACCATCATAATGACATTGCTGTTAAGCAACAAAAATTTCAACTAAAATGTCAGACTCGAGCTTCCCCAGTGCACTCGGGTTGAACTGCTTTTCTCTGTTGTACAGTATTATTTGTGTGTGTGTGGGGGGGGGGGAGCGGGGAGGAAGAGACTTCAGTTATGCAAGAGGCTCCCAGTATTCAAAACATATGGAAACTGCCACTGTGATACCACTCATGGTATTTTGGCTAGATGAATCACAAAAGGCAAGATCTTCACATGCTACTTCAGACACTTCACATCACTTCATGCCCTGAGGGCAGGAGCAGCACAGAAGAGTCCTCAGTGCTCCTCTGGTGGCCAGGGAAAGGTTTTCTTCAGGGGAAGCCAGGAGGGAAAATGGCAGAAAAGCAAGATCAGGAAGGGAGGACAAGCCCCCCACATCCTCTTCTTGCTATATGCACCTTCCCTCTCTTGTTAGTGTCCTTAAAGTCACTGGCAGAGAATCTCTCCCAAAACTCTTAAGGACACATCAAGCACCTACAGGTTGACTTTTGTTCACAAAGCACTGAAAAGTTCAGACAGCCACTCTTCTGAACTACTTAATTCTTCTCAAGTTCTGCCAGCAAAACACTGGGAGAAAGCTCTCCGCATCAGCCCTGATGGAGCAAAGCCACCTGAGAGCCTCCCTGAGGCCCTCTGCCATCCTGGTTTGTGAAAAGGCAGCAGCAGTCAGGTCCTTGCTGAGCCCTGCAGGAGGTGCAGACCGCATGCATGACACCTGGATGCTTACTCCCTCCGTGCTCCAAAAACTGTGAAAAATCAATGCTCCAGTTTTATAGGGATATCTGAAAAGGCCAATCCCAGTGGCTTCCACTTCTGGCTGAAATATGGATATGTAAAGGAGTTTGTCAAAAATAACTAATTTATACATTGTTAAGCTTCAACACAACTTTTTTTCAGGTTAGCTGCAATTTACGGGCAAAGGCTCAAACTGAAACTTCTCCTCCATACTTTGAATTTCAAAATGCTTAAAATGACTTGAAAGCTAGAGGAAAAGTGCAAGGGAAGGAAGGGAAGAAAGGAGGAAAAGAAGAATCTTTCTTTAAAACGGCTTTATTTTGAAAAAGAAGTAATTCCCCTCAGTAAAAAATGATCATGTAAACCACTGGGTGGAAGTTACTGAGCATAATACACTATCAACTCAAATGGTTAGTCTGTGCTGAGCTAACTGATACCATTGCTCAAGTTACCTTTTTAAATGAGTTTTAAACTAGCTGGCTCAGGCGTGACAACGCTATAGCGCAGTAGCAGGGACTGCAAAGTAGATGCACTCCATCATTCAAAGTGTCCTGAAGGGACCAATAAAATAATGCAGTAGGGAAAAAAAATACAGGAGGAGTTGTGCCACTGCTGGCCAGAGTTGATGCAAAAGCAGAATTCCTCCCTGAAATCTGAATCATGTGCAAACAACTTTACACTGTTCCACATCGTTTCATGCTCTGATTTGCATGCTTTTATTTGCTTTTTTTGTTTTGTTTTGTTTTAAATTGCCAGCTCTTTAGACCTAAACAGTCTGAAATTCAAGCTGTGAATCTTTCTGGCTCATAAATTTTGCCTGCGATAACACCTGCGCAACTCATCTGTCTTGTCTTGGATTTTACAAGTGCATCCAAGGAATAGCACTGTCCCTGGACCTGGAACTTGTTGACGCTTCAACTGCTGAGGCACGAATTCCGTTCACACGCTCTCAGCTGTCTTGGTTATGCAGCAATAACATATGGGAGAAATTTACTTTCTTGTTCATAAGCAAATATATATGCCATTGCATAAAAAGGGAATAGATTTGCTGAATTATAAGATTTACATAGTCATTCTTCAAAGCAAAAATGCACTTTGAGTTAAAAGGAAAAATGCATATATCAAAATTAGTTTAGATAAACTGTGACACAGTTCATTACCACTAGATGTTATGAATGATAAAGAATGCAATTCTTGATTGATGCTGTAGACTTCCTGAAATATCAGAAAAGATATGACAGGTGATATTGTTGCAGAAAGAAACAAAGAATGATCTTTTCTCCTTTGCATGCCATATTGTTCTCTAACTTCAATTTTATAAACCAAGCCAAAGATCTTGATTCAAACTGCAGTAATGCTGTTTTATACATTGTCACCCAAATTACTGCAATACCACAAACAAACTGATCTTAGGCATTTTTATTACTTCCAGTTACGAAGTAATAAAAATCTGTGAAAGAATTTCTCGTTAATTATATGGCCAAATTTCAGAAGTGGACATTTCATAATATAGTTATTTAAAATATAAGAAGATACGGGCCTTTGCCTAACAACCTGCAGACCAATACCAGTGCAAATAAAAGAAAACATAAAAGATGTAGCACAGCAGATCTTTGAGATCTGCCCTGTCATCAAAATCTTTATAAATTTCAGGAAAAACAGGCCTCAGACATAGTCTGTACCAAGTCTTTTCTCACACAGATCCCCTGAAGAGTCCAAACTACCTGATTTATCACTGATTCACATCTCCTAATATCTGAAATGAAAGTTAGCCCAACTCACGTACCTTCAAGAAATAAGCGCACACCAGGTACTGTGGTTTACTGCATAACATCTAATGCTGTATTCTGCTACGGAAAGGGAGTTTTCTTTTGAGCTAAATGGAAATGAGATCAGGTCTTGAGTAAGTGGGGAAACTTTTTTTTCTAAAACATATCCATTGTCCTTATAAAATATACAATTTTAAATTCCAAGAAGTCTAGAAAATTTGGAATGGATCTTTGTAGCAGGAAATGGAAATGTCTGCTATGAAACCAAAAGCATCTACACTAACGTCAGCAAAGACAACTGGAGGTTACATAAACATAAGTCTGGAAAAAACGGAGCTGAAGATGGTGAAACCTGTCTTACTCAGTGATCAAAAACGACACAGTTTGCATCTGAAACTCTCACGGATGACATGAAGCAATACCAATATTTTCTGACTTTTAAAGGCTGACTTCGAAAGGAAGGAGACAGTCCAAGAAACTCTTGATTTGAACAGAGGTCACAAGCTACTTGATATCTATGACTGAAGAGTAAGCACAGGCTGAATTAACTACAAGTGATATTTAGCCACGTACAAGATGGAGCAACATCCGAGAGCCTCTGCTGCTGTTGTATGAAGGCCACGGCTCTGAAGGGGCTAAACATAAGAAGCAGCACTGATAAAGTTAGCCATATCACTGAAACCTGCATTAGCCACATAAAGAAGCCACAGAGGGCCAACCAGGGAACTGCTTTCTAAAGCAAAAGGGCATATATTTTCTACTAATTCGGTACCCATCCTATAGTTTCTCGGAAAGAAAGTCCATCTTGATGACTCTTTCCTGCTACATGATTATAACCGTTATGTCACGTCCTAATAATGAAACTTCTTCCCCAGGGACACACATGTCTGATAGCTGCGTATGCCCCTGAGGCACCTCTGAATGTCTTGCACGACCTCAGTTTGTGACCCTCAGAGCCCGCGCTGGACCTGACCGCTCTACGGACAGCTCCTGGGTTGCCCGCACGCCATCAAGGATGCTGGCAGCACCCGTGGGCCGAACCACAAGGAGGCATGGCAGCCTCATGGCCACCAGGAGGACTCAGACAGAGCAATAATAGAAGGAATTAAAGATTTAAACTCTCTGCCAAAGATAAAGGCTGTGAACTGACAGAAGTTAAAAGGATGCTTAAAGGGTTCAAGCTGTAAAAGAAATTTCTGCTAACAATGAGTTCAGCACGAGCACTTGCAGAGCACAGAAAGAGAAAGATAACAGTGATTCCATAAAAAATGACAGTCGGGAATTGGAGACAGGATAAAGAAATAGAAAATTTGTTAAAACAGTTATTTTACAATGGACTTTACATGGATCATATTTTCTGATATAGTAGGGAAGGATTTATATACTGCAGTCAGCAGATAACAATAAAGATATTTACAAAACTGGATTCTGAGAAGGTAGACAATGTAAAAAATTCAGATAACATTAACATCATATATGTTAAAGGCAGTGAGGATACAAATGAGGGAATTTTGTTTTTCTGAACACAGATCATGTCTGAAGATAACAACATGCAAAAGATAAAACCCTTTTAAAATCAGCTCCACAGAGTATTACCAGCACTAAAATTTAATAGTATGCTGTTTATTCGAAGTTCTCTGCAGCATTCAACAAATGTTAAGCTAGCTATAAACAAATACCTAGTTCTTACCTTTGGCTGTTGTTTTGTCTTGCCTGCAATGCCAAATACATACACAGGGAGAGAGAGAGAGAGAGAGAGGTATAGATATATATAGTAATGCATTACTTACCTTGGTAAAGTGAGATTAAACTCCCCAAGAAAATAATTTTTTGGACTAGCTTTTTAGTGTTTTATGTATAGGATTGAAGAATCACAATTAAATAAAAAGATACAGTAGCAAACTAAGAGAAAGGGGCTAAGCAGTTTGAAGTAAAACATTTTAAGTTCATCCACTCAGAAAATCCATTTACAGAACCACTAATGACAAACAGGATATCATTTGCTGATCCACTAAGAGAGAAAGAAAAATAGTATAAAACATTGTTGCTATCCATTGCCCATTTAACTCTCAACTGGAAATACTGTTTTCTGGTTTTATTAATGACCTCCTAGAAACAATATTGCTCTTAAGTTTGCAGTTCTGTGTTCTAAGGCTACTTCTCTGAAGCAAAGATTAAATAACTGAATTTACTCTCTGTGGTTGGAGAAGCTAAGAGATGACCTAGGAGAAATATTTAAACTAAGGAGAGAGGTAGAAAATATAGCTCTCAGCTCATTCTAGTGAAATGAGTCTTCACAGAAAAGCAGTGCTTGGGCCTTATTTAAGAGAAAAATGCGTGGCCAATACCGATCATTATCTGAAGCAAGGTCTTACTGTCTGAGGCACTTGCAAATACATCTGTGTTGTTGAAGATTTCTTCCTACTGAAGTTTTTGCTCTGCTAAGTGTCAGTCCTAAAATGCCACAGCCATTTGTTACTTGTGGGGCTCTCACCTACAGGAAAATTCTGCTTCCCCCTTCTTTCTTTTTGTTAGATATTTGTAAGCTGGTATTAAAATTAGTTACAAAACCAACATATAGTCACCATGAAAGAGAACAACACAAGATTATTGAGCATGCATTATATTCATGTGTTCACTTTCTTGAAATTTCCCCAGAGTTAGGAACTGGCTCCATGGCCTCTGATAACCAACAGTATTTACCAAGCAAATGAAATTCAGGAACTACTATAACTACTAGAAAATGCTGTGAGAGAGCATAGTAGAAGCATTAGCAGAGGATAATTACCTCAGCTGAGGCATGTGTTCCTGTGAAATTCCAGAGAGGAAAGTAAAAACTCGTTAAGCCTTTGCATTTATTCAAAAAAAGAAAAATTAATATTTTTAAAGACATCCAAGGATATTGGAAGCTGAACACTTTGAAAATCCTATACCAAAGCTGTACCCTAAGCTTGTTAATCCAAAGAGAAATCAATTTGTTACTGACAGAGAAAGTAGGCATTTTTACTTTAATTCAATGCTTGCAAAATTGGTAGATTAACAGGATTTCATATTGAAGTCTCCTATTTACCAATGAAAAGAGAGGCAGGACTGACGGACTGAGGGAGAGCTCCCTTAATCATTAACAGTGCCCTTTACATGCTGATTGAGAAGTACGGCACTATGGTCAGACTTATTCATTTGGTCAGATTTATTCATTTGCTGACTTTTCTTTTTGTAACAGCAATAAGGGGTCTACACAATCAGCAGTGTGAAAATTTACCCATTAGGCCCTGTTCTGTTTATTTCAGAAAAACACTCCTAAAAAAACCCCACAAGTCACTAAAAACAATCAAAGCTGCTGAGAATATTTAGGAAATTCACATGGAATCTGCAGAGCACCAAGAGTTTGCAGATTTCTAGAGACAACTGTAACTTTCTCAGTCTGGAAGAAATACAAAGATATTAACTACTTATTTATGGGACAGTCAATTATCTTGCACTGTATATCTAAGACTGAACATCATCAAACGCTTATTAGTTGAGCAAGCAGGGCAGTTGAGCAATTCCCTTTGGAATGGAAGGAAGCCAAGAAGTTAGACGGAGAAGGGCCCTTAGCAAGAATGATTTACTAATACAGACACAATACTGCTCAGTTTACTTAGGTATTATACATCTGACCAGCAGAGTTTTGAGCGCCAGTAAATAGCCTTTACAGTGTCACCGGGTTGAAGCAGAGCCGTCTGGGGCTGCAACTGCCCAGCTCCGCAGTTTTTTATGAGATAATGCACAGTAGTCAAGCAAGGTATGATATATTTTTGCCTTGGAAATGTGCAGAATACAGAGCCTTCAGAGCACCCTGTGTGCCTTCCATCCCTTGCAGACGCAGTAACGCTTTACTCTTTCCTCCTGCACTGTTGCCCTGGGTCAGCTTAGATGAGTGACTCCTAGCTGTGCTCAAATGCCCAGTTACACAAATGCAGTCTGCTGTAATGTCTATTTTATTTCTAACAAAAAAGTACATCCAACTAAATCTACATCTCATTTGCCATGGGAACACTAGCTGGGTAAGAACTCTGTATTCAAAATCAATATTTGAGGTACACCTTTGGGAGGATATAACAAAGTCATGCTCCATGAGCTCTTCACCATCAAAGCTAGGGCTGCGGTGCCCAGCCTTTCTGATGGGCTGTTTAGCATCAGAAGGAAACTACCCACTTCAGTCCCTCTTCCACCATGACTTGATAACTGGGCACAACTGCCCGACATGTGAATGCTTTACCATACAGACATAGTACACACGCGCACACACATATATATGTATATGTATGTATCCTACTGCATCGTGAGGATCACACTTGTTGTGGTGCAAGGTTCAGACATGCCCTTGTCATGTAATTGCCTGTCATGACACATCCTACTCATGATGCCCGACAAGCGGGCTTCCGAAAAGTCTGGCATCCAACTAGAGTGGTTGTGTTTTGGCCCCACGAGGGTACACATCTTGGGGAACACAACCGGGGAGTACAGCATGGACAGAAACCAGCTGCCGAAACAGTATGTCTGGTCCATTTCCTCAGGAAATAGGGTAGTATAAAATGGCCTGGAGCTAGGCTGATTTCTTTTCTGGTGGGCCTCATCCAACCCATTATTGGTTGGTAAGCCTTGAACCTGACGATCAGAATTTGGGTGAGAGGAGATGTGGACAAAAATGCAAAATCCGCCCCATTCACTGCTATGCCTGAAAGAAACCCAGCTGAAAATCCCCAACCAATTTAATTTAACCCTGAAAGGATTGATTAATATTCCCTTGCAGTAAGATCATGTCTTGAGCAGTAGAGGTTAATAACATATAGTGTTGCATACCTCTGCTAATATTCCCTGGTTCCTCATTTTTTAACTGAAATCCATAAAGAGGTCACAGCAATAACTACAGCCAATTTTATTTCTATGCCAATTACTGAGATGCTGGGAGGATAATTTTCAGACTCTGATTGTGATTTTCCAAGTACACTTGGAGACTTGATTCTCCTTGCTTCGCCATGCAGGAAGATAAGCAAATGCCAGGAGGGGGATAAAGCAAGATGCTTCTATCTCGCTGAGAAGCTTAAATACAGGTTCATAACATAGATGTATAAACTAAGCAGAAGCTGTAATGGGAAACTATGCCAATAAGAAGAAAGTAGGATTGAATGTTTTTTGCAGTGGGTAAATGAATATGAATGGCCAGTATCACTTTGAATTCACCCAACTGTTCAAGTGATCATGTTTGTTCTCTGGCTTGATACAAAAGGAAGGAAGGAATAAAAGAAAAATCTTTTAAACATGGATTTGAAGAGTACTCTACTCTCATAATTAGGCCCAAATATTCTCTTTTATGTGAATCAAATCTACTATGATAATTTCTGATTACGTGTGTTTGGAGCTAAAAAAATCTCTTTCTTACAAGGACAAAATGGGATTTTACAGATACTCTGCACTTCAGCTAGTCCAGTTACTGGTTCTGCCTGGCTCTGCCCCAAGTTGCATTATGCTTTACTTGCATCTGAACGGCACCCAGGTAAATGAAAATTCTCAAAATATTGACTTCCAAGATCATCCTTGCAACCAAATGCTGTATGAGCACAATAAACAAGAGGGAAAACCATCCAACAACTTTCCCACATGGAAACTTTCTTCAGGAGACAATGAACTGATTCATGTGCTTTAACTGAGAATGCAGCAAAAGTTATAACCATTAAAATCCAATTTCACTGTATCTCTTGGAATAAAAATAAGTAATCACGCTATCTTATCAAGACTCTTATTTCGATGTCCCACATTGTTCGCTTTGAACAACCAGCTTATTCCTGATTGAAATCTAATTTAAAAATAAAAAAACCCAAAGAAAATGATTTTGAACTTTTAGCTTTCATTCTTTGTCATGCAGCTCTTTTTGTCTCAAGCAGGCAATATAAAAATATTCTCCTTCATTTCCTGCTCAAGTTGATGTGTCCTATATGAGACAATCTGGAATTGGACCGTGGAGCACGCAGGGTACCAAATCCTTGCTGTTCACACTCCTTCCATCGGGTGTTGCTATGATATTAAATAGATTACTCCTGTGGCCTAATATATACACACAGAAAGCCATGCCAAAGGTTTAAGGCCTCTGTCTATGTTGCTCTGCCCACTGTTCCATGTAGCCTGAGCCTGTCATATTTCACACAGATAATATACACTAGTTGGTGCCGAGAAAATTTGTCAATAACTACTTTTTTTTAAAAAACAAGTCCATAAAATGGAATCTTCCAGCCTGTACTAAAAGTTTTACACTCTTGCATGAGGGTGATTTGACTATAATTTATATGTATATTGCACCATTCAATTACTGTACACAGTAGTTGTGCAGATGGCTCCCTCTTAATTAGAGTATTAAGTGCATCTTCTGCATAAAGAACCAGGCAATGAATAAGGAGGAATTTAATGAAAGTAACAAAAAAGGAAATAGTTTAATGGAAGTTAAATAAAAAGGAGCAGAAAATTACTTAAGATGCAATTTCTGCAAGGATTTCCTCCTCGCTTAACTTCAGGAACTACAACTAGTTCTTTAGAGAATTTGAGGGATAAATCTTTGCAGACTTGTGGCCTCAGGGAGGTCTTGTCAAGCACCAAGAATCAGGCAACTCATCACTAAACTTTGCACAGCTGATGACTACATGGGTGACAGCTGAAGATTTCAAAAGCAAGATAATGGCTGGAACTGGCCTTTAGATGTGGCAGGGATACACCATTGAATATATTCTATGGATATTGTCAGAAAATGACAGGATTTCATTAAGCTATGGCAAGTACAAATGGTATAAAATGGCTTCATATATGAACTACCCTCAGTTAGTATTAACAGCTGCTGCTGTTACAGGGGACTGAGAACTTGAAATACTGGTCATTTTATAACCTATAACACACCTGCTGATCTAGTTATATTCCTAGGTGATAATGAAAGCACAGGTATTTAATTATGTGGTCTTTGCTCTAATTGAAAAAAAAAAATCACACATAACATATGCATTAAAGAGTGGAAAAATTCAGACAATATAATTTTTGTACATACTTAAATTCCTTATTGTCAGAAATAAATATTTGAATAACACTAACTTGCACAAGGACTGAGTTGTTATGGGTCAGAAATAATCGGCTTCAACCAGGAAAGCTGTAGGCCTTCTTAGATGGGCCAAACCTAATACACATTCCAGCACTCCTGCATTCTAAACTGCTCAGTGAATTTTAAATTTCAGTAAAGAAGTGATGGCTACACTTACCTGGTAGACCAGGTGGGGTTTTCAGATATTTTCCATTAAAATGTTGAATTACTACTTCACATTTTTCTGTAGACTCCATTCTAGAAAAGAGAAGAAAGTGGGATGGGGGTAGAGGCAATAATTGTTACTAGAACGGTATGAAAATGTTCAGTCAGCAAAAACAAAAAGGAAAAGAAGAGAAAAGGACAAGCACACATGCTGAGAGAAATCTTAAAAGCTGTTCTTGCTGCTTTCTGCAGAGAAACTGGTGGAGCCCATTACAGGACCATGTGGCCAGCAGTGAGACCCTGCCACTCTCAAAGCCTGCAGCTGCGCTCCCAGCTGTGCCTGAGCTGCGGCAGTGTCAAGGAACAGCTCGTGCTTGACTCTGGGGAACCACCCTGAACAAGGACAGTCTTTATAGTGTCATGTGCTGCCTGAAAAGGCAAAGGACTCCTTTCCAGATTTCTTGTGCACCCAAAATAACCTCAAAGGGCATGAAAAAGTGCAGGAGTTGGACAACATCCCAGGAGATTAAGCGACAATTGTTAAGGATTATAAGGATAAAAAAAAAATGCCCTGCAAAGGCGGAGTATATAACAAGACAAAGAGAACGCCTATGTATGTGTCTATTACATAAAGACAAATTCTGGGTGAAGACATGAAGTGGCATATAATACTGGCAGATGAAATGACCTGTTCTTCAACTTTATGACCTCAAGCATGACTTTCAGCACTGAGACATTAAAGCATTAACACTGAACTAGCATATATATTATTGAAGCAACTGTAAGAAGTACAAAGCTATCAGCTGAATCCTAAAGCATGTTTATATCACATTAGGAAATTCACAGCTCCTTCAGATACTGTACACTGATTGCACACTGGTCCTGAGAACAGTTGACTGCTACGGAGTGGGTATAGAAATGCTTGAAGAGAGGAGAGAGAGAAATGGAAAGCTAATGACCAAGCAAAAATTACACTGTCTTTATCTCTCCCTAGAAAAACTGTTTAAAAACCACATTCAATACTCCTTCAATCTACTGGCTTTTACCTCCAGGTACGGCCCCAAAGTAACTTCACTGACATAAATATTAGTTATTTGTTGCCGGTCAAGATCTTTAAAATAAATTTATTCATCACTCTTCCTCTATCACATGGTTGTGGGAAAGAGTAACATGCCTTCTGTATAGTTCACAGGCTAGTCTCAGCATAGAGCTTAGAGCAGGAGTTTGTCTCCAGGATAAAAGCTAAGAGTTCAAAGGACCACCTCACGACCACCACCACCAAAAAGAAAAAAAAAAGCTTACTTAATACTCTGAGCAATTCAAAGTCTTTTGTCAGCTTGTTTCAGGTGGAACCACTAAAAATTGACCCTTCTGGGTTGTATCACCATTTTTACTTCCATGTAAGGTGGGCTGGGCCATTTCTACAAGCCCAAAGACAGCAACTTAGATTGTTCACTTTGGCTTCATTCAGATTTAACTAAGCAAATGTCTGCACTGAGCCTTTAGAGTCTCTTGTCTCTGAAAGAATAAATGCAATAAAAGTCTGTTTTCTGTAGCTGCAGGCGCTTAGTGTCAAACTATGTTATGTTGCACCACACAGCAGTGACAATTTCATTTTAATACATGGGGCACATTTTAACAAGGCAAAGGAGCCCCTGCAAAGAATGCAATATATAAGCTGCCAAGTGAAAGAGACTCAGTGCACTTCATACGTTTTATGTGGCAAGAGAATAAGAGTGAAACCCACAGTGTTCTGGGATAAAAAGGCCATCATTCGAATGGCAGTCTTAAAAAGAATGTGCACATTTTCGTCTCAAGTTTCACAATTACCAGCTCTCAAACGCCATTGCCAGCTATCTGTAATCTGGCACACGCTTCACTTGCAACCGACACTAGCATTATCAACCCTGTTTGAAAAGACGGCATAATAGACAAAGCCGTCTATACATGTTCCCTTCAGACGTGTTGCCGAAGGACGTGTTGCTGCACCCGTTCGTCAGCTCGGCTACCTGAGCCCCCGCGTGCCCTCTGCAACACGTATGTCCTCCCTCCCAGCTCGGCGCTCATCGGCCCGCCAGCCACCACCTAATCAGGCCTAAGTCTGTCCGAACAGTATATATGTGTGAATTATAATTTTCATATGTACACAGATTAAATACAATTTTCATATGTACACAAGTGATTTTAGAAATCACTTTTTCAGATTGTATTCTAGCTTTTAATTGAGTTTGAATACGGATGGACTGGGAAGAATGAGGGCTACAGAGGAGGGAGGGAGCAACCGGATAGAGTACTAAAATTGTCTGACGCTTGCCACCGCAAGATGCTGGTTTTAGTTTAGTTCAAACACTAACATTAGCTGTGTAGGTGGCAATGTCTATGCTGAGTGCCTACCCATAAGCTAAAGCTATCCATCTGCACGCATAGACTGAGAAATTCCTTTCTCTCTCTCTCTTTATTTTTTTAGCCAGGAAGACTAATCATACCTGGGAGAGGGCCCAACAAAAAATGTACTTTTGTTTAGCCTACACTAATAAATTCTCTGAAAAGCTGTGGAATTGTGTCTTCAAACTTGAGGGAGAGGGACAAAATATGCTTTTTGCCATGAAACTATTTGTCTTGTCTGAGATACAAATGTTTCGAAATGTTGAATGGGTGAGACTGCTATTTAATAAAACTATCACTAACAGGAACGTTACATGTTAAAAGCTAGCCTCCAGGGGACAGGTCTCCTACAAAAGAATGTCATCAGAGCAAGGTAAACTCTCAGCAAAAGTATTCTTAAATCTATTGTTTAAGTTTGGGGTTTCTTTCCGTAATTGAAGGAACAAAAATGTGGCAAACGATAATATTATGAAAAAAAAAGATCTTAAGCTGCTTAAAATAACTTCTGTTTGAAAGATACGGATATTCACCTCTCCTACTGGAAAGGTGAGGACATCAGCTTCACAAGGTAATAGAAATTTGCTTCTGATCAGACCATTTGCCAGGTATCAAACTCTCTTCAACAGTATGTTTTTGGTGCTGATTCCAAAAGGATCTTAGATGATAGTTCATGTTCAAATGCAATCTGAAGATAACTACAATGCATAGGAATGTCAGTTGGAGTGAAGAAATGCATTGCCTTAGAAAATTAGCAAAGCCAAAGCCAGATTTTTAAAATACTTTTTAAAGGCACAGATAGTTATCTAAAACAGAGAAACTAACAAAAATACCAGAATTTATTTGTATTTGTCTCTATACATCTCCTTGTTCAGAAGTAGGAGGATACATTAGGAGTACCTAGACTGACTGTATTCCATCCAACTGCAAAGGAAGGCCCTTTAGAAAATCTAAAAAGAAAGGCTGTTCTTGCAAATTTTTCTAGCCATAGTTTACAAAGTTAAGATGTTTCAATATGAGGGGTAAAAGAACAGCTAAGGGTGTTTAATATTAAGCAAATACCACCACCAGATCATTTGAGGTTCACCTCTTGCTATTAAATATTTATTCCAGGTCATTTAAAAAATGCATATGATTCTCACTACAGACCATAGTGGTTCCAAAGTAGTCATTATATGTTGTTATAAGTAACAGGGAACCTTCACAATGCAAATGCACAAAAAAAAAAAAAAGGGAAATTTTCTAGAAATGAAGCTCTTTCATATGCTTATTTTACAGATTGATGCACTGTCACAAAACAATAAACTTTATAAATAAACACTCTAAAGAATAACATGATGACCATATAATTATTACATAAGAAATATTCATTATCATGTAATCACCAGGTAGTGGTGGTTTCCATATGCCCTATAGTCACTTCGCTTCATAATAATAATATAAATGAGAATCAGATGAGAATCAGGCTTATGTTTTTTGTATTCCAAGTAAATATTTGAACTTGATTAAATTGCTACAAACATATTTATATTATGATAAGCATATGAATATTGTTGCTTTCTTATATTAATAAGAGTAGGAATAAGAAATCTTGAAGGAGGGGGCCTTCTTTACTATTTGAGGCATTTTCCAAAGATGGAAGTAGGTAGGTCGTGGCAGCATTTTACAGAACAGAGGGCTAAAGAACTGGTGCCATAGTTAGAAGACACACTGGAGAACTCAAATTTCTTTAGCCTATCAAAAAGATGATTAGAGGGGCAGTCTGACAGTGGTGCGTAAGTACCTTTGTGGGTAGAATAAACTAGGTATTAAGTAGCTCTTTAATCTTGCAGAGAAAGTTATGACAAGCACCAGATACATTTAAAAGAGAAATTAGGCAGGAACATTTAACTACATGGGAAATGATCCACTGGAACACATTACCTAGAAAAGAGGTGGCATTTTTTTTGGCGGATATCTTTAAATCTCTTCTAAAAGTTTTATTTTAGTCCAAGATAAGTAATACCTCAATATTAGGTAATTGGGTGTACTTTAACTGCCTGTGATATAAAAGAGGTCAGAGAAAATGGCCTTTTGGTCTTAAATACTCTGACGCTATAAAATAGTTCTTATTAATATGAGGTTTCGTAGCCTCCAGTCCTCCTTATATTTTCCTCTCTATTCTTCCATGGTGATATATTCATTGATTTCTTTAATTTATTTTGCTAATTTAGTTTCTGGCATTCAAAAGCTGTGATATAGCTGCAGTCTCTGATTTTCTTCTCTCCTGTTACTGATTCAGGTTATCTTGTGTCCCCATCTTTTCAACTGGTAAGAGATTGCTTCAACGTGGCTGCACTTTTTGGTTTAAACCTGTTTTATGGTGGAAAAAATACTCCCTTTGCCATTCATAGACTAGGAAGAGATATTCATTTGGACAAGTTCTCCTTATTTCGCATAAATGCTATCTTCTTCCAGTATGTCTTGCCTGTACATTCTTCATGTTCATTTCTGTTTGCAGAGGTTGTCCGATGACTAAATGAAACCTACATTGTCCTGAAATATGCTGAGAGATGCAAAACTTCCTTTAATGAAAAGAATATACAAATTAAAGGCAAGGCGCTCTCATTTTCCTTCAGTGCAGTCTGGAGCAGATTCATTTCTACTGAAATCCACACAAAATGATCTCATGTGAGGCTCAAAATCTTGTTTCCCATTTTCCCTTGCTCCCTTTCAGTCGCCGAGTCAAATATTATTTCCAAAGGCTAAACCTAATGCATGTAAAATGCAGATAAGCATGAGAAAAGTTTAATAAAAAACACATACAGGCAGAGAAAATCATCCGATTGAAAGCTCTACCAGAAGAGCTTTAACCATAAGACAAGGGTAGACCCAAAACAGGTGAATTCTCCATTACAGATCTCCCCAGATCAGTCATGAAGGAACAGCCATATCTCCTCAATATTTCCTTTCGCTCTGCAGTGATAGAGGAACTAACTGAGAATCTCTCGACTTTGGTCGTTCGCTGGGAACAGCGTCGTAACGTTCTTTTATGACAGTTTACGTTGGACAAATTCTCTCATGTTACTGGAAAAGAATAGTATGAACACAGTCATTTCTACCTAGACCCAGGCTGATTTATGCTACCATCTTCACATTCCCAGGCTAAGTATTTTACTGGTGCCTGTCAGCAGTGCAATACTTGACTGTCTAACTGTCAGCATTTCCTTCATAAATTTCTGTTTTCAGAGGCTTATGACTTTGTTGTAAATTGTCACTCGGCGGGTGAATCTTGCAAGGTCGTTTTAAATTACAAGACAGCAAACAAAATAAAAAAGTTAGTGGTTTCTAACACTTTCTTTGCACTTTATCATTTAAAAGGACCTATAAAATGCTTGCTCTGCTGTTCAGTTGAGTATGGTACATGTATGCATAGCGTTATTTATATTACTATCTCTGTAGGGAAGATTCTCATACAATACCTTAATAGTATTTTACTGTGGGGTTCTAAAGACCAATTTTTATTTCATTGGTTCAGGGGCATCAAGAAGTCCCTCCCCGAGGTACATCCCAATGCCTCTGTGCCCCAAGGTGAGCACACACGATGGAGTTCTTCAGTTAAACTCTCTGCACCAAGGGCTTATCAAAATTGCTCAGCCAAATTACCTCAGGGCTCCTAATTGTCTCTGTTCCTCCCTTTTCACCATTAAGGGCTTCATATCCATTTTCACGTTATGCCCTTGTAAGAGTAAGGTGGGGGCACTGCCTGGACTCCCGGCAGGGACGGATACACAAACACAAGGCACACTAGGGTCGATACTGAGCATTTATTACCTCTGTGTCTGAGCGGGGGTTCCCCAGCAATTTCCTGATCGAGGCAATAACGGAGCGGGAGAGCCCCTGGCACTGCTGAGCATCAGTCCAGGGCGAGGAACGCCGGTTTTTATGGACTATACACATGCACAGCAAGCATATTGAGCTCATCGCTGCTTCCAATTCAAAGCCCAGGTGCAGCGCCACACTGCCACGGGCTCAGCCACATGACTATGGGTCAACATGCCCTGTTGATGCCCCTTTTCCCGCAGAACGGTCTGGCTAGCTTCCATCGTCTAACTCCTCGACATTCTTCCGCATTTTCCCATACAGCCCTCCTACAGGTATTTTTCCTGGGATCCTGCCCCACCTGTCCTTCTCTGGGGTCTCCATCTCCCTGGAAGTGCAGCCCCAGTTCCAGCAATATTTTCATAGATAGATATACTGGGTTCACCAAAATTTGATCCAGGATGCAGTGCTGGATGGAAATTTGAGGGTCTCAAAGGTAACATTTTTGTTCCACAGGTCTCTCTAGCACCCGCAGTGTTGCTATCAGCCCCTTCCAGGGAGGCCTTTCAATGGAAATTTGTCACCACTGGCACTGGAATATTTTACAGATACCACACAAAGTCCTGAGTATGTTTGGGATTTCTAGTTTCATCGGAGATATCCAATTATAGATCAATTTCCTGGGTAAGATATAGGATTTGACAGATCATTTTTCTGACTAAAAGTAAGAATGTTCCTCATAATATCTAAACCTGCACTACCTTCCCAGATGATGGATTTGTTCAAGTTAAATTTAAAACACCTTTTATAGCACCTTTTCAACCGCCTTCAATTAAACCCTCGAATAAGGAAGGACAAAGCATCTCTCTTCTTCACAAATGCATCATTAAACTACCTGGCTGTTCTCTAACCCCTGGTGCTGCTGTCAGTTTTCTGCCTCCAAAGTAGCATCATCACTGACCCTCAGAAACCTCCCTCTCTAAATATTCCCCCTCTCATCTAGCCTAATATCACCAGTGCTTTGGATCCACTGCGTATGTCACTTCTCTATCTTCTCCCACCCTGATGCCTGTAACACAGTCCCTTTACTGGCCTGCTGAAAGCCAGGTCTTCCTGCATATAGTTACCTCTTTGTGAGTGAGAGTACATGCATCTTCAGGATGAAGTTGAACATTTCCCTCCCTGTTCTTAGTCAGCTCTCCCATCCAGTGACTCCAGCCTCCCTCAAAGAGACCGTCTCACTTACTCCCTAGCTCCGATCTTTTTACCCTCACCAACAATATTGCTGATGTCCAGTTTGCAAAAATCATGCCATAAGAGATCACAGATTGGTTCTAGAAATATATATATATCAGAAAAAGCCTTCAAACCTAGCTGCTTTGGCTTTTCTTCTTTGCTTTTTTGAAGATTAAGGACTATGCTTTTTACTTTTTGTTCTAAGCTCTGAGCAATCCACTTATAATTTTCAAATGAAAGATCAAATGCTGAAGTAACTAGGTGACTCTCAGCAACAGGGATTTAAGAAAAAAACCTACAGTTCTTAGTCTTGTGATGAAATTCCGTGTGAGGGCAATGCTGCTTCATTCCCTTTTCCTACGCACAAGCACCCGCTCCGATGGAGAGCTTAGCCAGGCAGCGCTGGCTTTGAAATACAACATCCAGGAAAGGTGGAGGAGGGCTCTCGAACTTAGGTCAACTCAGTTTCATTCAGATGGACTTCTAGGGAGCCACAGTTGAAAGTTTCCCTTCCCTGCCCCCTTGCTCATGACTTTCTTCCCAAAAATCTCCCCTGGGGATGTACCTAGGCACAGTTGGGTTCAAGCCACAGCAAAACTTTCTGGAAAGATTCAGGAAAATCTGTTCAGTTGCTTTTGAGGGGGGCAAATGAGAAGAAATGCTTTAGCAGCTTAAAGGAGAGAGTTAGTTTTGTGTGTGCATACTTTAAAAGAGGCTGAACTTCAGTGTGACCAGACGTTACTGAGATAAGTTTGATCCTAGAACATTTGAAGTTACCTAGGTTATAAATGATTAAGTAGCCACCTGCAGTACTATGAAACTGTGCTAATCATACACATTTAGGAGAAAAATCTGACAATAGCTGTCTACAGTAAGTCTTTACTTCCGATTGCCTTTTGAATATACTTATTTTGAGATTGACTATTTACATAATTGGGCAGAATCAAAAAGTGATTTTTAATCATCATAGCACTTAATTATAACTTTGAAATGTCAAATTTCAAAATTGCTAAATGATCTGGGTTTATGCAAAGCTAACTTTTTCTACTGTGTTTCTGTGGGTAGTTGAAGAGCATGGGTCAGCTCCACAGGCCGCTACACTGTGAAAAAAGGCTCCAGGTCTGAACATGTAAGGGCCAAGATCACCACAGTGGTTGCTGATCTGAGCTTATGAAATATTACCTGGACTGAAATAGAGCTGTCATCCCCTAGCTGTACCGTATTTATACCCACTTAGCGAGTGCTCACACTGTAGGTACACTAAAATGAACCCTACATGACTACAAGCAAAGCTAAACAAAATCATCTATTTTGAGTGACACACTATAAAAAGCCACTGAATAGCACTTTACTAGAAAAAGAAGATCATATGGTCACGTAACTAAAACTTGTACTGGCAATTCTAGTAGTGCAAAGACAAAGTTAAGAGTTAGCATTCAACTATGGCTATGAACTTCTTGAGAAATTCTGGCCTCATTCAAGTCAGGTTTGGCTGTATTCTTCAATAGAGCCAAGGTTTTACCCCTCTTATTGCTTGCATGCTGAATTACATAACCTTCACGTTAGATCACTATACGCTTTTTTGAAATGAGTTACATAATTAGATATATTCCCACAAAGCCAACTTTTAAATTGCAAATTTATCCTTGAGTTACACTAATCTATATCTAGTGAGCTAAAAAAATCATGTCATTAATTGTGGTAACGCATAAAGAACAGAATGCCATCTTTCACCATAAACGTTTTGCCTTTTTCCATTTGAAAACAGCCAATATCATCTTAACATTCTTTGTGCAAAATGAGCTTTTACATCAAGGACAGAGGTAACACTACAATGTCAGCTATCTTACAAGCTACCCTTTTATCATACAGTGCCCCATTTTCCTCAGTGGTGTTATGACACTAACAGAAATGCCATGATATATCAAGATACAGTACATTTCCAAGAAATTCACAAGATGACTCAGTCATTTCACCTCTTTACAAAGTACGACGATAGGATGCTCTGTAAACATATTGATTTGTGGATTTTTGTTTTGCTTTTTCTTTTGAAACAGAATACCGATTTGCAGCAAAATTATAGATCTCTCTTCTCCATGTTTGCTTTTTCTATCCCTTTCTATATATGGCTGTCTCTTCCTCAGCTTTCGAAAGGAAAACTATTTAAGTGTTTCTAGTTGAAGAGGATCTACGTAAATATTCCCCGAGAGTAAACATGGAAGCTTGTCTTTCTGAACTGACAATGAAATATACTGTAATAATATGTTGCCCGTTCAGTCTGAAATATCTGACTACTCTGATAGGGCTTGTTATACGCAAATATTTCTTCTTAACGTTTTCTCATAGGTTTAGGTTCCTTGCCATTTTCAAGGAAGCTATGTTTCTTCAGTTACAGTTCCTCTCCTTTGCTCTTTCAACTGAAAAATTTACTTTTTCCTGTTAAAAAATCTTTGCTGAACATTTAAACAGTTTCCTCACCAAGTGTGTGCTTTTGGCTGTAGGACATTTATTATTATCCAAGCTTGATACTGCGTGGATAGCTCACCATTCCTAGAGATTTTTATTTCCACATACATACATATAATGAACTAATTTTTGGAGCAATGAAATGAACATCCTTCTGCATTGGTATTATTCAGCTCAGTGGAAAGAACAGACACACAATCTGATAATGCTGCTGCTCTGCATATTCCATGGCTATAAGGCTTACAGAATAGACAGCATTTGCAAAGGACCAAAGCCAAAAAAATATGCATAAATCAAATAGAGTAAGGATTTCACCTGGCAAAGCCGACTCCTCTGCTGACTCCATTAGCATCTCTTAATATTCTGGTGGAAATGACATGTCCAAAGGGTTTCAGCATATTCTCCAGTTCCTGTTCATCCATGGAAACGGGTAAATTTGAGATGTATAGATTTGTGGGATCTTGCTCTTGTTGCTATGACAGAATAAGAGAAATATTCTCAGTTAGACTTAGCACAATAAAACAGCTTATGGCCCATGCAACGAAGGCTACTCAGAACAGAACCAAGCCAAGAATTTATAGAAGCATTAGAAGCAAAGCTGGACAATCTGTTCATGATGACAATGTATTTGCCAGATTTCTGCAAACTCTCATTCATGTGCTTAACTCTGTGCGTGACTGCTGTTACTGAACTCAGTGACACTACTCATTTATAGAAAATTGCTCTGATGCACAAGCGTTCCCGGATTGTGTCCTAATTTAGCAATGGATTGTGAAGAAAACATGATTTCCACAAATGTGCTGTTAAAATAAGTAAATAAAATTCAACACATGTTTTAAGCAGATGTGTTCTCCAGCCTGCCCGTTCAACCTGTTCTTCATGAGCCAGGCTGACTGAAAACAAGAACATTTTCCACAATACCTTTTAAAGTTTCTTATAAAATAACGTTTTCAGTGTGAATAACTGAGAAAATAAATTTGAAGACAGCTTTCTCTTTCTATTTCATAATTTTAGGCTAAATTTTTCATTTTGGCAAACACTCCTGCTTCTATTCTTGTTTGCTAAACTACTAAGAAGAAACATGAAAGAGCCACAGATGCAGTATGTAAAACAAGTGTATGAAAAACATTAAATAAAAACCTTGTCGACAGACAACCAGGTCCCAATTACATTAAATCAATTTAGTTAAGCCCTTGCAAGTCTCCATGGCCGTGGCTCCATGTTCATTGATACCAGCTTTACATACTATCAGATCACCTCTCAATACAAGGCAGATTTGGATCAGGCATGGATGCATAATTTTAGCTAATGCTAAATAAGCAAAAATGTGTTACAAAACCTTCATGCCGGCTGCAGTAAGACGGATAGTACCTGACGTGACATAAAGTCTTCTGAGATAGATTTTGTGAGATCTTTTTATTACATATTTGAATGGACAGAATTAATTCGCACTTGTTCAACGCTGTGGGATTCATGTGGTAACAGCACTGTCTTTTTTTGTTGTGAGGTGTCCTAAAAGCAGATTCACAGCCTTTGCAACACCTTGACCTTACAACAAAGAAACTACACAGAGTCCTGCAGCCACCTGTTCCTCTTTCACTGAACGGGCTTCAAATTACACCCCCAGTACAGTCAGCGCAGCCATGCCTTGTCAAACGCACAGAATCACAGGTGTATTCTGCTCTCCAGGAGATGTGCAAAGGCAGGACAGAATTAAGAGGTCTGCTCTTTCACTGCCTTACATCTTCAAGGCTGTGAAAAGGGAAGCAGAAATCCGAGTTCCAAGCTGTGACTCGCTTTATAGGGACATAAAGGACTAAACAAAGCCTAGCTTAGCTAAATATCAAAATCAGAAGCCAAGGAAGGCTGTTAGCTTTCCTTCCCCTGACCCTTTTGCATAAGAAGTGAAACTGCAACTGTGCACCAAAGGGTCCAAAATAAGGAGGTATGCAAGGCTTTTTTATTAATACTTGGGATTTTGACCTAAGAGCTGTGAACACTTGCCTTTGGACCTACTGCTTAATGCCTGTTGCATTTCACCTGTGCATCTCCAGATCTATCACCCCAAGAAACAACACATCACGGTGCAGCTTGAATTCACTACCACTTTACAAAGCAGAAGTAAAAAGAACAAGGAAGACACATTTTCAGCTGCAATCCATAAAAATATACCCAATTATTATCACACCTTATAGTGACGGGAGCAGAAGAGGGAAAAAACCACCAAATATACACAGTAGACTAAAGTTACGAGCCCCAAACCGAAAAAACATTCTTTCCCTTTCCAATCCCTGCAGTTACATTCTTTTCTCTCTCACTTCAGTTTACATCCATACAGATCAGAAAGCTAATTCCTCTCCAATAACTGAAAAATATCAGTGAGGGATTGGGACTGGTGCTGGTATTGATAGTGTGAGGGAAATGATGCAAGCAGTCCTGGAGGGAAGGTAGGCAAGCAAAAAGAGGGAATACGAGCTTCCGATTACCCTTTTAGCTTTGGGGGGGAAAAAGAAAAATCCTTCTCCTTTAATTTTTTCCACATCTCACTTGTCTGTATGCACACTATTTTAAGTTTTATTGCCTGCTACTTCTTTTTTCTTTTTCACATAGGCCAAAGACAAGTAAAGATACAGGAGATTAGGAAATATCCCCATTGTTGCTAAGTACTTTGAAAGTGCGGGCAATGGCAGCAATCAAAGCAGAGGCATTATAGAAGTAAACCAGGGTAGAAAGGTTTGCAGTTGCAACAGGCACAGTTTTTCAAAAACGATCACACTGTCATGCAAACTTCTACCTATGTATTGGTTAAGGACTTTGATTAATCAACCAATCAGTGCTATAACTTGCCAACTTTAAGAAAAGAAAAAAAGTTGCAATGTTATGCAGATGAGAGCCCCACAGCCAGAGGACAGGGTAACATCGAAAAAGCAGAGTTGTGCATCAGCAACTGCACAACATCCTTTACTTTCGCTGAAGCAATTCATCCAGTAGAAAGAATATTAAAAACGAGAACTTTTGACTACTCAGTTTTCAAGCTGTGGCAAACAAACAAAATAAATAAGAACTGCCGCCGAAGTGTTGTGCTTCTAGAATGAGAACCCATAAGCCCTTTAACTGTGCTAAGGATTAAACGCAGTCGTTTTAAAGATCCACGGAAAGTTTAGCTACACACTAAGGATGAATGACATACTAGCTGGCCACAGTCACTCTCTCACAAGGATTTGCCAATTACATCTTTTATCAACACGATAACCAAGAGCAGTAAGCAGACAGAGGGGACGCTCACGCTACCTTCACAACACAACAGCGTTTTCTAAGGAAGGGGGAAAAAAAAATTCCACGTTGTTTTTCCTTACTTTACAAATACAAGGTTTAGAGAAATACTCCTTTCCTTTACAGAGAAATACAACCCCAGAGAAACCACATCTCACACCGTACGCTGAAACAAGATGAAACGCCTTCCCAGCGACGAGGCCGTCGGAAGCGTCCCGAGCTTTGCGCCGTTAAGGAAACACTCCTCCCCTGGCACCGCACACCGCGGCTCTGCCTGGCGCAAGCTCTCAACGAGCCAGGGCCGCTCCACCACCCCACGTCGCGAGCCGCCTTGCTCAGCCTCGTGCCCCCGCCAGGCGCGCGCGGCCGGGCTGCCCCGGCGCGGAGGCTCCTCGGGATCGGCCGGAGCGGTGCAGCAACCCTCCGCTCCGCTGACGCACGCTCTCATCCCTTTCAGCCGAGGTCCCCGACTTCCGACGGGACGCGCACGCTCCCCCAGCCCCGGTGTCGCTGTGCAGCGTTTTCGTTCGAAAGAAAAGGCCCCCCAACTGTTGGAAATGTGTCTGGCTGCTGACGGGATGAGCCTAACCAGAACCACACGCCCAAGCACCCTGCAGACTACCACCCTTTTGTAATTCAGCTGCTCTACTGTCCGTTTCTTTCCTCAGTGAAGCATCGCATCCCAAGGCTGCAGGATTAGCAGGGACTTCGACATCGGGACCCAAATAGTGCGGCCCAGGCTCTAATTCATTTACTTCTTTCTACGGCTTTTCACCAGACTCCAAAAATGCTTCTTCGCACCTTGCGACGCTAAAATCCCATTTATTTCTCTGTCCAGACCCCCTTGAACAGTTATCAGGATGAAGATTTTCAAGTGAAAGAGCTGAAAGTTTTCAATGTGAAGGTCACGGATACTTCAGGGCCCTATTCTTCCCTTATGCCTGTACTACTTCATGCACGACGCGAGGGGGCTGGGCAGGGGCGAGCCACCTCCACCAGCCGTGCCCTTAGACACCTCCTCGCCGCCGGCGCAGGGCCGCAGGCCGCGAGCGACCTGCTGCAGAGCCCCCACCTCCACCTGCCTTTCGTGGTCCCTGTCCCGGCTCTCCTCCACCGGACTCTCCCGGGCGGTATGGGACTCTTTCCACACTGCTCAGGAGGAGAAGGGCTCTCAGCATAGCTGCTTTACTGACAGCCTGATAGAGGCTTGTGCCAGGGCACACCAGCACTAGCACGCTCAGGCCCTTTCACCCCGCCACGTGTGAGACAGGGCCACCCCAGCAGGCAAAGGCTGTACAAAACGCCACCACGCGCCAAACGCTGCTATTTAAGGGACGTACGACCTGGCCGAGGAGCTGCTGTTCGAACGGAAGGAGGAAGCGGCTGTGCGTGCCAGCTGCGAACGCCTCACGCTCCAGGCATGCCAACTTGCAAGCACAGTCTCAAGACACTCGCGCAAGCCTGCTCCTGGCCATCCTTGCTGAAGTGTATTTTAGCCAAGGTCTCCGATTCGGCAGCCCTGAGAGGGTCACAGTTTCCATGCACAGCTTGCAGTTGCACTGCGTCCCCACAAAAAATAGGGGTGAACTCAACCCGCCGGCCCTGGCCCTAATCAATCCCAGCATATTCTCACAATCATGACTAAACCCTTTCTGGAGTCTTGGTCTGTGTGTGTGCAGGGTCCTACAGAACAGGCTCCCACTTGAAAAAAGGCAATTAAGACGATTAATGGTCCTCTCCAGAGCATTGCGACAACTCTTTGCAGCTCCCTTTGCTCCCGCCCCAGCCTATTTCACCACCTTTGTAACCAAGTACCTCGCCTGCTCTGGCCGATGGGCTCCAGCAGCGTTAACAGCAGGCACACGTTGTAGTCATGCCACTCTGGCGGGGGGTGTGCGTATGCTACTGATAGGCACTCCAAAACTGGCCAAAAACACAGCTAGGAAGGTTTAAAAGTGTTAAGTGGGCAAATTAACAGTAGGTCTCAAAGAAGATTTCGACTAAATCTCAGCATTGGAGCATGTCAGACATTCAGCAGCAGGCATCTTGCTAAAAGACTCGGGAGTTCAGTAGTCAGGGGCAGTTGTACTGGAGAAATAGCCAGAAATATTGTCATCGCCTTTCAGTGAGAACTGACTCATCCAGCTCGCAAGGCCTGTGCCAAAGAGGTAGAAGAGCTTTATAGAAAAGAGGCTTTAAAATGCACTACCCCACCAACATTTGAAAATTATAAAACCCAGCGGAGGGCGTGCTGCAACTCAAATTTGCTGTTTGCTATGCTGGTCCCTCCCACCCACTCTTGAAAGAAAGGGCAACGCTCAGATGGGATTCTCCCTCCCATCTGGAGATAATCTTTGGAAGAACTTCATGAAAAGCCAAAACAACAATTTCTGCTGGTGCAAGAGGAGGCTGACACTCTTTACGTAGCGCATTCAGTAATGCGTTCTTTAAAGACACGTGTAGGGAGGGGTCGGTTGTTTTTGGCGACATTATTCTTCCCCTAGAAGGATCTCAAAACTCCTGTAATCTCAGTAGGACTGGAAATCAAGTGTATTTGCTTCATTCATGAATCCCATATAGCACTTCTTTTTATTCAACCTACATTATTACTCCTTGAAGCAGTTTGCTCTAGGAAGTTGATCATTAGTTCAGAGGATTCCTTTTTCCATCTTCCAAACTTATTCTGGGAACGTCAAGATTATAACATTGTATGCGCATTGGCACAAGATTCTTAAGCCCTCTTCTTACAGACACACTCAAAACTTATATTTATGCTTTTCTTGTCTTTAATAAATTGGGACTTCATCATGTTAATATTCATATAGATCAATACTGGAGCTCACCTTTAGCAGCATAGTCTTGTCTTCCTGAACATTTTAGATCTAGATTCAAATCGCTCTAAATTAGTATTTCCTCCAAGTTAGTTCATCTCTGTCTAATGGTCAGTGCCCAAATGTTCAGGCTATTTGCATAAAATTTTTCTCTTCTTTCAAGATCTGGGTCCAACTTCTGTCTCCCCTTAACATAAAAATAGTTCCACTCGTTAAGGAAAAAAATCATTTTAATGGGACCATTTATATGAAACTAGATCATTTATATGGAAACATTTATATGCTATTTCATAAATTTCATATTGTTTGCTCAATATTTTGAAAACTATAGCTGTTTGGCAGCATCAGTCTCATCTTCAATTTATTAGATTATTTCTAAACTAGATTCTATACAAGCGACCGAGCTTAAATGAAATTTAGAGATAGCATGTAATACTTTCTCTCGGTAGATTCACATTCAATATCTCTTCTTGTTGTTTTCTTATTAAAAATTTACCTTTTTAGTACTAGAGATCCTAAGAACTTTCCAGGACATCCGAAATAGGTATTCATTGGAAAGCTGATTCAATATGCATTTGATCAGATTCATATAACAGAAATCTGAATTAAAAGATTTTTCCAGAGTTCTATTTTTTCCCCATTTACTCCTGCTGCTTTTTCACATTGGAGTTAACGTGGCATACTTTGCACATACGTAAAAACTGCCTGTTTTTCACCCACAGTAAGCTACTGAATTTATAATTCAGGTATCTAACTACAGATCTAACACCTAATTTTGGTTGCTAACATTTGGAAAAGTTCTCTCTTCACTGGCCTAAGCAAGGATGCTGTGATGCTCCTAGCCTAGGTATCACAGTTAGATAGGATGGACACGGGCTGGTATTGTGAAAGTCAAAAGAAAGTCACCCCAAACTCCCCCACTTCCCAGTATCAGAGAAGGGATGGAACAGAGCCCTTTTGCTCCTTCTTAAAGCAAGGGAAGGCTCTGGTGTGGTCTGGCGTGCCCGCTTAATGGTTAGGGCCTGGGATTCCTCCAGGGTACATCTGCAGGGCTCCTGTGAATCAATGAAGATGCACTGATCTGAACCAAATGATAGTAGCTCTGTTTTCAGGGATTGTATAAAGGAATTTATAATATAAAACAAAGCAAAATAAAATTTAAAAAATCAAAAACATACAGCAGTGGTCCAGATCATTTAGACTTTCGGAACTGTTAATGACATGCTTTGAACCATTATCGCAGTAACACAAGGTGAACAGAATGAATCAACTGCCACTGCCAGGGTTCCTTTTAGCTTTTTCATGTGTATTTGCTTCCCTTTGTGTGGGCACATTTTTAAGATTGTGGACAGCTAAATCAATGGCCAGTTAACTATTGATCCCTGGTTGGTTGAACTCCCTTATCAAGCTGCACACCAAAAGGCTTACAGGACTGCTCAGAAAGCCCAAACTTTACATGGATTTTATTAGTGCATTAAGTACAAAAAATCCTACACATACAGCAGAAAAAAAGTATTAAAAGATATGCAGACCTTCTTGACAAGTCTTTCCAAAGCTCTTTCCAGGCACTGCCTGAAGCGCTAGCTATTTCCTCTACAGAGACTCTGTCTAAAGACTGATATTCTCACCGATGAAGTACTACAAAGCAGAAGATACTGCGATATTCAAGATGTTTATTTTGTCTTACAACCTTCAAAACAGTCTAGGTCTTGTTTGATGGCCCTTAAAAGGCTCTACTACGTCAAGAGAGACTTCACATCCTGAGACATCCTCTTCAACCCTAATATATCTATTTCACAGTTATAACTGTGCCTTCTTTGACCAAATGGTGACTACATGTTTTATGAATGAGCTTCCCTCCCTTCCCAACCCTATCCTACTTGTACACTTCCATAGTGCAAAATTTATTAGCAACTTGGTTTTCCCACAGCAGTGCAGGACATCAGGCCTTGGCATAATTATGCAGCTACAGCACAGAAATAGTTAAGCTCAGTCCACTGAATGTTATAAATATATTTAAAACTAAAACTGCAGCCTACGTTTTCTGTATGAGCTTGACTGTCACCAAGTCAAAGCAGCAGCCTGGCAGCAACAGCATGGACACTTTCAGAAGAGACACAGTGGCTGTCCGCATGAACATAAATAAAATACCCAGAAGTGCTTATCTGAAGAGAAGTATTTGCCCAATTACTTTCAAAATAATTTTACTATTACACAAGTAAATTTGAGCATTTCTGAACATTATGAGGACCCAAGAAAAGTTCTGCTATTTAGGTACTTTGCCCGGGATCATCCATTCAGAAAAGAGAAATGGGACTTAGATGTCCAATCTTATGTGCAATCACTGAAACATTCTTTATAGTTACTTCTTAAACAAGCCATAGGTTAAAATTTGTCCTACCAAATTTTTTCAAAAAATTGCAAACAAGCAAATTCATAAGTACGTGACCTATAAAGAGAAAAAGCAGAAAATTATTGAAGGAAATGATTTACCACAAATACTTAACATTAGCTCCACAGTGAAGTATTATTTATAAGTACTGTTTTAATTAAAAACATGAACTTTACAAAGAGTTCACAGTTTATATATGCTCAGAATTTCTTCTCACTGTGCAAACTATCAGAGAGCTGTGCCGTGCTGTGTAAGCTGGACTCAGCTTTCTTTTAAATGAGTTTGCTCATGGAAAGCACAGCATTTGCTAAAGCTAAACATCGCTGGAACCGAATTGTTATTGGTCTGTCCACCGTAGTTGTTGCAGAACCATCCCTCATGCATTTTATCTGTCAACGGTGATTTGCTTTGCCCTTCATCTTGTATAGCAAATATGGACTTGAGTCACTATGGTCTCTGCCTTCAGAGCGCTGCATAAGATACATGGCACCTTCCTCCATTTCCATGGGACGTGATCATAACCAGAATTACCACAGACTGATATAAAAACCTGTTCTTTATACTTTTATAATTTCTAGGTCAACATTTTTTATAAATCCTTGCTTTCTAGTTTTCCTAGAACAAATTCCTGCGGTTTCAAACTCGTACAGCATAGTGCAGCCAAAAAGGTAACTAAACCTATGCAAAAATTCCTTTGTCACAACTTTTGTTTTGTCCACAAATTTTTGTGCCTCCACAATCACTTTCATACTATCTTAAAGATTGCTTTGCTATTCCTATTCCTTTTCTAGTAAGAATCAACTCATTACCTCGGATTACCTGAAGCTCAACTATAACAATTTCTGAAATACTACATAATCTCCTATATGTGAGCCTGAAAAAGAAACTCACTGGTGACCTCTGGAAGCAAAAGGCTGCGCTGCCAGATGAACTGCAATCTAAGTTTGACACCTTAACTATTTATTTTAATTTGTCACCAGCTGTGTTCCAGTGAACTTAAGACACAGTGTCCTATTGCAAGTTAGACGATATTGTATCAAGTATGTTTATTTGCTTTATACTATACTGGGTTAATGACATGCTGGTTGATGTATATTCTCCAGGATTTTCTTACTGATTTAGACAGGAGTCAAGCCCTTTGCCCCTGCACAGAGTCAATAAATCTTGCAATTTAACTCCTAGTTTTCACATTCTCACTGAATTATATTTTACATAACATTAACCCACACAGAGGGTGTATTTGTAGGCATGTGTGCATATACATATTCAGACACAGAAAGGGGAGGGTACAAGAGAGATTAGTTGATTTACAGAGGACATAGCATGAAATCAGGCAACAGCATAAACCTTTCATTATTGATAATTAAGGAAAGAAAACGTGTTTTAGTCAAACACCATATCCACTAAATCAATTAAATCAAATTAAGGGCTTAATTTAAACTGCTCTTAAAACAAACAAAAAAGATCATAGACATATGTACAAAACACATCCCTCCGTCATAGATTATTGCAATTACGTGGTATTTTGAAGAACATGACACATATTGCAAAAAAAAAAAAAAAAAAAAACTGTTTAGTAGCACTACTTACTTATTTAAAAAAAAACTGCAGTGCCAGTAACACTAATCAGTTGGAATGCATTTTTTATATGCAAACTGTTCAGTGTAAAAAAATCCTGATATAATACTTACAGAGAAATATTATAACATTTTTTGCTCTATTTAAGATCATAACACTTCCAAACAATGCAAATAAAGGCAAAAAGTTACAACATGGAAATCGGATGATATCAAACTTTTATGTGAGGTTTACAGTTGTCCTTTGCATGAGCTGAAACATGCAAAATTACAACAACAGATTCTAGAGTGAACAAATGAAATAATTACAGAATTCCTAGATCTCACTCTCTTTGGCTACATTTACCAAGGCAGCAACGCTCAAGCCATGGTCTCAAGATCCTTCTAGCTTGCTGGGCTATTTTCTCCTCCTTAGCTTCTAGTCGAATCTCTGTTCTTATGGCAGCAACATCAGACCCAAACTATTATGAATTACAGTGGAAATGTATGTTTGCTTCCCAAATCTAGCTCAGGATACAATGGCACCACTTTCTCAACAAAGACAGAATCTGGCACTGCAGAGGATAACTGCTGGGTTGGGTTGCTCAAACTTCAGATTTAAGCAGACAGATAAACCTATGGATAAAAGTATATAATTTGTGGAGGTTGTACCAAGTGTTAGAGTAGAGGCTGCACGTCACTCCTCAGGCTCAAAAAGAGAAGTTATGGGACTTTCCAAATGGTGAGAATGTGGCAGAGAAGAGGGCTCTGCTGTTTGATCTTCTAGTGGCATCAGATGCCACAATGAAGCAGCAGAGGCACAAACTAAAGAGGCTTTCATGCATGTGTAAGCTGCACTTGGGCCAGGTGCCTTTAGGACTTTCTGTCTGCTATTACCAGCAGGTGTGCTCCATAAGGATAAAAGTGTTTGCTCTGCCAAGGCCTAATCCCTCTCTCATTGAACTCTACAGCAAAATTTTCATCGGCCTCACTTGGCAGTATCAGGCGCTGTGCTTGGAAAATATTTTAAAAACATGTACAGATGGGTGCATAATAAAGATGCATAAACAAGCGTGTACATCTCTTCCGATGTTTTTCACGTATTTATTGTTTGCCTTCAATTTTCCAAGTTTCCAGCAAAATGAAGTCATAAAATAGACTTGACATCTATCCAAGCTACATATGCTTGGATATAGTCCACACAGGGTTAAACTATTGCCCACGTTTTATCTATCTGTAGATCAAATGACACTTATTTGTTTCTTTCTGAAGCTTCCCTAGGCTGAAAGGGCTAATTCAGGAAATTCATGTTTCTTGGTGTAAAAATGCCAGAGAGTTGGCATTTAACTGTCTATATACTTACACTAGAAAGATTGCAGCTACTATTTAGGGTAGTAAATTATTAGCATTGGGAAATCATTAGAAACTTCAAGAGGACTTTCTAGGACAGTATATTGCTTTTTAACTTTTGACCTATTGACACAAAGGCGAATTCAAGCAGCGTGTAGATCCCATGTGATTGCTTGTGAAGAAAACCGATTGCTTTCTTTTGTCAGGTTTTACGTTACTTCCTATAAACCATAAACGAAGTCAGAATTTTCTTGTCTGGGAATTCCTGTTGGGATAAAGGTTGAGGTCTACTTAGCCTAAGTCCATACAGACTGCTAGTGAACACTTATTCATCTTGATGCACATGCCAAAAATGGAAACTTACTAGTCCTCAAGGATGCATCAATTTTCAGGGAGTCTGGATTGTTTTAACTACTACAGAAACTTAAGAAAGAATCTATATAGATACTGCTTAAGGAAAACAATATCCACCATAAAATAGTCTTGATAGTTTCATTTTGAGAAATCTGTACTTTACGCAGACAAAAATGCCATTCCCATTTAAGATCAGGTACAATTCACAAAAATACTGTACAAATACTTGCACTTTTCATAAATGCATCAGATAGATAGAAAAAGGCAACCAAGTCATGTTTAAAATAAGACAGCTGAGGGTTAGCCCTCAGAAGGATGAGAGACACAGTGATGTCACATTTTCTTAGCGTGCAGAATTCCTGATGATGAGTCAGCACGTCCCTGCAAAGGGTTTAGTGTAAAGGCCTTGAAAAATTCACTTGCCACCCTCACAGATGACAACAAGGAAATATTATCAGTAAGTGAATGAACTAAAACTTTGTTTTATTTAAAAAAGAAAACATTAAAATAAAACAAGAAGCCAGCATTGAATTCCTGTGATGATCTCTGTTGAAACACCTTGCACAGAAGCAACTGAGCTATCTGTACTCTCGTCACCACTCATCACAGTAACTCTTGCTCTTCTCATGTGATGAAATTCCCCAGGTAAAGAAAGTTGCCCATGTTCTCCATCTTACAGCCCCCTATATAAATATCCACGAGCTTTTCTACCTCTGACTCCTCAGGAGGGGTTCCCAGGTGAGCCTGCGCTGTCCTGACTTCCTGAGCCAACTGGCTGCTCTATATATCTCTTACAGCCACACAACAGAAATAACAGGCACCATTTTGGGGGAGGAAAGGAGAGACAACGTCTCTATGTTCCCCCTTTCTTCTTCTTTCTTCCATTCCCCTGCTACAACACTGGCTTCCCCTACACTTCAGAGAAGACATAGCACTGCAGTGGGAATGTCAGCAGGAGCCAACAGCAGGGAAATGACAAAAAAGGGGTTAATGACAGTGCTAAAACCCTGCTCTTTTGCATGATCCTGTTCTCTCCAGATTGTAGACTCAGAGCTGCTGGCACTGTCCTACTACATCTTTGTGGCCGGTGAAGTCAACTGCCCCACAGCTGTGGTCAGTGTTGAAGAGTGGAGCCTTGAGCACAGGTGGTTGGTAGGGGTAAACCAAGAGGTGTGGGACTGCCTCCCCCATCTCTGACCTCGGCTGAACCAGGGCAATGTCCAGCTCCAGGGGAGGAGCACAGGCTGAAAGCAATGAATAAGAAAAGCACAGCAACGACAGAAAGGAGGGAGGCATGAATAATCCATTGCTGCTTTCCCAAGAGGCCACCATAAAACAGCAGGAGAGGAGATACCACATCAGTCTCCAGGTAGACAACATAGGGAACAGGTGCCAGGTATCTGTCATTCCTACCAGCCCATTGGAGGAGACTGAGATGAGCAAAGCATCAAGGTCTCCCTTCCCTGACACAAAAAATCAGGACCACTGAGGAAGAAAGCATCGTCTGAAGTTTTGAAGCTTTGAAGAAAGCATCATTTCTGTCTATGCTTTGCATAGACGGAAAATTGGGATCTGAGTGACAAAATGCATCTGTTAGAAGTCTGGGGAAAGCCAGGTAGAGCAGCAGGCACCTGTACAGCTCTAAAGTATTGTGAAAAAAAAAGGACAGAGCAGTACGAGAAAAACGTTTCTTCTCTTGCCAGTAGATGAAAGTGGAAAGGAAAGGGAATTTTATTGTGCTTAGCCGCCTACAAAGAATATAGCCTCTTTGCAAGATGTAGTGCAACTAACCAGAAAGGAGTCTCTGAAATTCTCTAACTTCCCTATAACAAGGATGAGAAAGAATGAGAAGCATGAGTTTTTCCAGTGAGTTTTCCTATAAACTGTTTGTTAGTTCCTTCCACCTTTCATATCAGCTAGAAAGGTACAGTCTTCCGAGCAGTCAATGCTGACAAAGTTTTCCAAGCCAATGAATGTTTCAGGCTGCATATGCATGTGGAAAAGACAGAGTCAACATTTTTCTGCAAGAGGAAGCAGAAAACCACTCAGAAATTGGAGTAGGTATACCTAGGCATAGCAAGACAGACGACATGGACAGTTCTGTCTACTTAGAAAGTATCAACATAAAGAAGAGCAAAGTTTTGCTGAGCCATAAGGCACTGCAATCTGGTCCCATTGTGGAGAGAAAAAAGAATTACCCTATGGAAAAAAAAAAGGTGCGAAAGGGCATTTGTGTTGTTCTTTTAGCAGAAATGAAGAACTTCAAGAAGGCTGATAACCAAGGACCTCTGGCCTTTGAAATGAAATAATGCATGCAAGTTGTCTGCCGTCAGCTGGTGGGACTGCACCAGAACATCGATGGCCGGACAAGAAGCCACATGGTACAAAATTGTTTCAGAAAGCTGTGGAAAAGCTCAGGTGCGTTGCTGCATGAAGGGTGCCTTCCTGCAAAAGCTTGTGCAGTTCAGCTTCTTAGTGATCAATAGAGCAGGAGATAAACAGTATAGGAATGATATAAGATGATACAAGAGAACAGTATAGCAGAGATGGAAAGAGACTACAAGTCGAAATTCAAGACAGAGTACCGTGCTTGTACTAGAGTACAACATGTGACCGATCCCTATGAGAATGAAGAAAGAAAGAAGGAAATGTTCCAAGTCCTGTAACTCTATTTTTCCATCTGTTTCAAGAAACCTGGACCTAGCCACTCTGCTTAGCGCACAACTGGCTCCTACTGCCAGCAGTGTCAATGATTTGCTGGGCTGTACTGAGCTGACCTATGAGAAAATGCATTAGCGTTCCAATATTGAGCCCTCGGTGGCTCATGCTCATCTGCTCTTCTTACCTCACATTATGGTATTTCATCTGTGCCTAATATATACGTGTGTATATGCACGCTTGCATGTGTATATGTATCAGAATAGTGGGTATAAGTATATAACTACAGTTATACATTACATATGTAACAACAAAATATATTATACACATAAAAATGCAGACCAATTTAAGCACGCTTTCAGTTTTGAAAATCTGGGTAAACAGATGTCTATGTGTAAAGACATACTTCCAAAAATGGAGGCATATTTACAATTATGCATTCATATGTGCGTGTGACTGTGTATACAGAGAAGCTATCCATATATATAGAAATTTAATGTTCTTTGCTGGTGTTATGTGTGTGCGATTGCATATATCTGTATGTAATCGTATTTTATATATATTTGTGTATGTATATAAATCATTCATATAAAAATGATGGATGTATCAATCCAACAGATGAAGGATGTTATTATCTCCTTTCTTACTTATAAATCATAAGCAACTCTAACAGCTTATTGCAGTAATAAAACTGTGAGACAAGATACATAAGGCATTCCTTAAGTCCTAGACTGGAAAGGAAGTATAAAGATGCTCACACATTTTTCTGGATAGAGTGGATGGTCAGGATCTAAAAACAAAGGGGAATCTACTGCAGGGTGTAAGAAGGAGTGGTATGAGTCTCCTCTTGAGGACAGCAAAAGCTGGACCAGGTTCTTGTGCTGGCTTACATGTGATCCAATGGCTTTAGAATCTTATTTTTATAATAAATAAATAAATAAATAAATAGCACTAAATAAAGAAACTTCAACTGAAGTACGCTTCTGGGCTCTGGATTAGCTTTCCTAGGTGCTGTGTTTATGACCTAGGTTTCAGCGAAAAAAAAAGCTGAAAGCCTGCCGCTGAGCATCTTAAAATCTCAGTCATCTAATGCGGCAGGCACCAATATGGCAAAGAACTAGAATGAGAGAGCACCACTTTTTCATATAAATTAGGAGTGTTTTATCAGAGCCAGACTCCTTGTTCCAAAGCTTATCCTTGCTGATACTAGTATCAGCAGTTGATGACATAAGCAGAAAGTTACTCAGTACTTGGGGAATGACTTCAAACATTTTTGAGGAGCTAAAATTCAGTTGTTCCTAAAGGAAGTAGGACTGAAAGGTATTATTGATGATATCTTTAAACGTACGCCTGTGAAATTGGAGAGTTTGCTTGCGAAGTCCACGTCGTGATTGTAAGAACTCTTTGCGGATTACTGGAAATTGCTTATATCGCTGGATGTATGTGTTTTTCACAAGCCATGTAAACACTTTACACCTAAGGGACCGAACTTGCTAGTTTGAGGTCTTGAGATATTTGTGCTCAGCTCAGCCTTGCTGGGCAGATCAAACTAATGTTACGTGTATTCTGCAGGCCACATGCAGGAAAAACAAGAAAAGAAAGTCCTACATATGGGGCTAGCAGTCTCAGAATCTGCCTTGAAGTTCAGCCTTCCTCCTTCAGGGAGAGGATGAGGCTGGTGCACCGAGAGAAGCATCAACAAGCTCTGTAGCTTATTTGCTTTTTAAGGGAAATAGTTTCAAGTTTTGTGATCCTATTTTTATAGATCAATCAACTTAACCTGCTAGACTGCCTTCAACAGGTTTTTGACATATTCCAGTGTGTTTTGGAAGACGAAGCAATTCCCAGAGAAAGGGAAAAGTTAAAGAGTAGAGCCATTTATATTTACTCTGTTACCTACTTACTTCAAGACCTAAAATATTAGAAGAATTCAAAATACTAAAGTGTGGGGAAAACATTTTGAGGGATCCAACCAAACCAGTAGGCCATGCAGTGGAATAGCAAGAAAAAACAAGATACATAATCATAATCAGCTTCTGCCACTTGAGATACACGTCGAAAATCACGATGCACTGTCCCAATGTAGCTGATCCCCTCGTAAGTAAAAGATTTCACTACTGTTCAGTTCTGCTAATTCTGGCATCCTTTCCATAAGCACTAAAATTAATATTAAGAAAAAGAAGTACTATTCAGAGACAAAGCACATTTGAAGCTAAGGCCCTGACTACTTGGGACAATTAAAGTGCAGCCTGGGTATATTAATCACAGTCTTCTGGCCCAATTCCAAGTTGGGCAATTACAATCTGCCTACCTAAAATTCTCCCCAGAGTTTCACATGCAAGAGTTATTTGGGATTTCCTTCCTATAAAAAGTGTTGTTTAGTGCAGCCAGTAAAGACTGGTTTCATTCAAGTGAGGGGTGCATGACCCACATCACTGACTATAGAAAATGTGTAAAAGCACTTTGGGGTCCTTCAGGAAGAAGGACACTTATTAATTACATGGTCATTTTAGAGCACTTTTATTATTATAAGAGGAAGTATTCCTATCTAGATGTTGCTTCGCATGCCTCCTAGTAACGAAGTAGTCCAGAGTTTGGACTCTTTTTTTTTTTTTAATTAAATTAGGTTAGGTTATTCTTTCTGTAAATTTAAGATGATAGATTTGAAACGCAAGCACTGTATCACTAGGACAGTTTAGAAAAACGTACACAACTTCTTCTACTTTGAAAATGATTCAGATCATTTTTGAGCCAAAAAAGATTAATGATTTATTATGGAGCTCATTAATCAAAAATTGTGTGTGCATTTTTTTTTAAAGGACCAATTCCACTGTTCAAGTCAATTAGGTCCTCTAAAGCTATTACATTGGGAAGGAGCTGCAATATTACCGAGACTTCCTGCAATATTGTTGAGACTTCCCCGAGTGTATTTAGAGTGTAAAATAAATGCTATTATTCAGGAGATACTGAATTGCTAAGCTTCTTAAATTTGTACAATTGGGAACTTGAAGTACATTAAAATGCTGAAACTCATTAAGAGCCCTTTTCACAGCTGCAGAATCGTTGGCATTCACAGCCCAGCTCCGAACAATGCAACACTCCCCACACCTTCGAACAGGGCGACTTCCGCTCCGCCAGCGCCGCTTTAATGAACCACTGAGGCAGAACTGGTATCTAACCTCTCCGTCAACCTCCTCCATTGAGTCAGAGAAACAAAAAGCCACAACAACGCTAATATTCTGAACAGAAAAACAAAATGTACTCGCGTACTGTACTAACCCTCCCCCAAACTCAAAAGCCGGAGTTAGCACTGGCATTTTGTTTGAATGCGATCTAATTTTCTCCCTTTTATCAATAACAAATAAAACACCTTCAGAGACAGAAAACAGCCTGTGTTTTTCTTCCGTGCCACCCACCAAACTGCACCCAAGTAGAATTTGCTTCCTTGGGTGTCATTTTTCTGGGACAAAAGGACAGGACTCCGCATTTTAGTGGAAGTTTTTGTTAATGCTACTACGATTGCTCTGTAGGCTGAAAATGTCCTCCTGCCCTGCTCACCCAGGGGCTGGATTTTGCAACTGCAGAGTGGCTCTGCAGCTAGCAGCCAGAGTCCCCTGCCAAACTGCAGCCGCTCCATATATATTTCCTAGGCGTGCTCCAGCAGATGTACAGAGCCGACTGTCAGAAGACAGCAGCTTCTCAGAGTTAGCCAAAATGAAGGCCTTCTCTGACTGCATCGGGATGGCCAGCGCTCAGCTTTTCCCAGCTACAAGCCAGTTACTTCGCACACTGAGCAATTGCAAACGGCACTTAAAGACAGACTGCCTCTCTGATCTGGTAACGGTACTGTGCCACACAAAACAGCCAGCCTCCTCCTCAGTAAGGAGGGCCACAACCATGACTGCAGTATCTAGCACTCCCACCGAGCATGGGGTGAAGAAGCGCAAGGCTTAACAACTGTAGCGTGCATTAGTCAGATTTCTGCAGCTGAAGAATCTGCTTCTAAGTAAATTTCCACTGGGCCACCTACTATGCTTCCTTTGGTATTTAAAAAATAGAAGAAAAAAAAGTCCAGTAACCAACCAAAAATTAAGTCTGAGTAAGAACTACGAGAACAGTGACTACTCCAGAGGTTTCACAAGCTTCATAGTAAGCTTGGTACTGGACAAAACGGAAACAAACAATCCTGGGACTACTATTTAGCTTGTTCAATTCTATGTGCAAACTATATCTATTTATTCCACAGCATCCCCCAATGGATGGATTGTCTCCCTGAGAAGGGGAAATTGCTCCCTTTCCTGCTCTAAACATTTTTGAAAGGAATGTAGGAAAGTGCAATGCCAAACTGGTGAAGAAGATTATGTATTTCAGAAGTGGGTTTGAAAGATCCACCAAGAGATATTCACATTAAAGATAGCTTTAATTACAGAATAAGAAATGGTTGGGTGCCTGTGTGGGTGTTCCCATCTACATCAAACAAACTCAAAAAAAGCAACACTATGAGGGAACATGAGAGCATGACAAAAACAAGGCATGTGGCTAAAGCAAAAGATGCTCTGATAGTATACAAACCGATGTGGTTTTGTTACTAGCAACAAAAAACACAGCTTTCAAAGCTTGGCTCGAGAGTTACGCTCTGTGGTTCTTGAGGAAGCACAGTAAGATCACTCTTGAAATCCAGCTATTTTGGCACCTGCTTCTGATTTTATTGGTCACTGTATAATACACGACCTGCAAAGTGAGGAGAGCAAGAAAATCTGGCTGCTGATCGACACAAGCACACGCGCACACACGCAGGAACGCACACTCACAGCACTGCAATCACATTTCTCAACCTCTTCCCAGGCATCGTCCGAGGCTCAGGAACAGCCGCCGCTGGCCGGAGGCTGCATGCAGAGCGGGTGGTGGAGGTGTCTGCCTCCACGTCGAACACCCCAAGTGCCACAGCAGTGGCAAATACCAGACTTTTCCCAGAAAAAGGCCAAGCGCAAGAAGGGCTGTACTGGCTTAGGTGAAGAGTTTGGGGTTTGCAACTGATTGATATTTGAATGGAGGCAATAAAAGAAAGAAGGAAGGTAGCCTTTTCAATCCTTCTCAGTTTCTCAGCCTGTGACTTTGTTAGAAGAGTTTGCCATCTGATCAGGAAAATAGTTCCCAGTAGAAAAAGAAACATTTTAAACAGCACTTCATCCTGTGCTGTGTTTTGGGTCTTACTCTTGGAACCATCTCATTCCTTCTATCAGACCATTTCATTAGGATGAACGGGGGTGTCCAAGCTGACAGCTTTCAGATTAAAGAGAAGGGGTTGCAATAAGACATTTTCAGGGAAGCGATCTTTGTGGAATTCACTTCCTCTTGTTGAGTACAACAGAGCTCAACATCTTTGACCTTCCAGTCATGTTGCAAAAGTTGTCCTTCACAGGCAGCTCAGGGCTCTCCTCCTCCTATAATTCCAACTGTTTTAACTTTAGCCATCTTACACTTTGTGAATGCCTTAAAATAAAACTTCCGGAGTGATAACTTTCTATGACAATCAGAATTTATTTCAGTTAAGCTTTTCATCTCTTTTGGAAAATGACACAAACATGATTATGTGCATGCAGCACAAATAAGCATCTCTAATTCTGCAATATGATCAGCCTGCACAGCCGTGGTAGCCTCATTTATTCTAGAGAATGATTCTGTATTTTCACACAATAAGGACCCCGCTGGAGAGAAGACTTGGCTTATGTAGATTTTCTTAGAATCCTTTTAATAATACAAATAATTATTTTGTATTTTGCACCCCAATTCATTATATTTAAATAGTACAAGTACCCTTATAAACACCCTTTGAAGCCTCCACAGACGTGCAGGAGATGAGAGCCCTTTCACCGTGTCTACTCACTCTTGAATGCAGTGGAAGAAAGGAGGAGGAGGAGGGTTGGGAGCGGGTTCCTCATCACATACAGCTTAGCTCCAGCATATGTGAGAGAAAGTTAAGGGCTGTTTTAACTTAAGCAATTGTCATAAAGGACCTCAATTATCCTTATCCAGAACTGCTCTGCTCTACCACCTACATCAGGTGTTTAGATCCAAGTGAACAAGGCAAAGAGGTCAGAGTAGATTGGAGAACCCAGCCTAACAGTTATGTCTGGTCTTGAATGTTTTTACGGAAATGAACTGAAGAAATCATTCTAAAGGATACATAGGAAAGATTAACCTCTTGGTATATCAGGTAGGAAAAAAAATTGCTACCAAAGATGGATGGAAAACAATTAAGTTCCAAACTTTTCCTGAACTAAATTTAACTATACTATCTCAAGTCAGTCACGAGTTTTCAGCTAAGGGTTTGGACTGCATTTGCTCTCACCTGTAGTGAGTGCCAGCTTGATCCTACAAGCTTCTTGGAGCAGCTGAAAGTGGTACAGTTGCTTTGGGCTTCATCCTCAAATAGGTCTCATTATTACTCACTTAGCCCTGCAATTCACTGTGGTTTTGTGCACCTGGCTTTTCCTTGCGTAGAGCAACCTCTGGTTGAAATGCCTCTCTTTGCACTTAGTCCTATTAGAATTAGCTGGAAAACATGCAGACCAGAGCCTAAATCAAATGGAATTTTCTGGTGGAAAAGTGTAACAACACCAACCTTCTGCTGTGGAAACTATTCAGAAGAAAGGGATTGACGTGAGAAAAAAAAATCAGTTTGGATATTGAAGCTTCTTAAAACAACCAGGTAGCTCAAATCACTAATATAATAACATTAAAGGGGCAAGCGCAAGGCCTGGAGTGGGGCAGCTGAAGAGCGCTTTTCATCAGCAACCTCTGATGTAGGGGTATTGCCTGGAAAGTGTACACAATGTTAGAACCGACATCGCTAAAACAAGGAGAGAGCAGAACTTTTACATGGAAAGCAAAAACCAAGCAGAGTCTGGAAAAAAAAAACTGAAAATGTGAGCGCATGAATGGATTCTGTGTCTGTTGTTTCAAGTACAGAAATCACTCATGCCTTAATCGGCTGATCATTTTGTTGATCTAACTTACATTTGCTATTTGAAAACTGCTGCCACCAATAGGACCAAAATTAAGTGGTAAAGGAATACCTTCGCTAATCTTTTGCTCTAAATACTGCTAACACAACTAAGTCTGTGAAAGGAAAGACTTTACGTTTTTGATACAGAGTACCTATGCTTTGGTCCAAGTTCATTTAAATAGTCTGCCAATTATGGAAGTTTGAACTGACAATGAAAATCAAACACAGAGTAATGATTTACTTGGCAAAGCAGGTTTAACACCAAATTATGCTGAATGGGACAAGTTATATACAAACTAAAGTACGATGCTTGCTTGTGAACCCCGGGTTGAAAGGTTACTGAACCAATACAACAGATCCTATCACAAATCTCCTAAGCTCCTAAAGAATAACTACCGTTACAAGTAAGGCACATTTTTAACCAACTTTGGGAATGCCGCCACCAAATGCCATTTTGAAATACTTATGAAAACGCAGACCTCTGCTTCTTACTTTTTCTTTTGGTGCTGCTGCTCACTCTATTAAAAAGAAACATTAATCTTTTCCTTTTTAAACACTGTCAAACTTCTAGCTGTACCGGACTGTCATTTTAACATGGTTTTAATCAAATTCTTTAGTTGACCAGCACAAGAGAGGACCAAATTCAGTTGAAATCTGCTTATGAAAACAAGTTCAAAGCTAGGAAAGATTTCTGTTCCATCGCAAGCGAGCAGAATTCACAACTGGGAATTTAAGCATAGTTCAAACCCCCACAAGAACAATGTTACCAGACTGCTCTCTTTCTGAAGATCTATAAATAGTTAATAAAGGAGCTAACAGTAAGTGATGCTTAGAAATGTGGATCTTAATTCACGAATTTTATGAGAACAATAAAATATAGTGACGGGCTCTTCTAATGGCTTCCACAATTCAGCTATCATCTCTTAACAGGCAGGACCTCAGGCTTTACAATAAGCATAAAAAGGCAGGTTTGCCACGCAGGGTGAGGCTGTTGGTCCCTCTAAATTAGAGATGGCATTCCCTACAGTATCAGCTTTGCCATAGTAATGCAAAAGCAACAGTGGCTTAGAGCCTACTCATATATAAGGAAAAATGAGAAGATGACAGTCATTACTGCTTTACGTAGTAGATACGAAACAAAATAAATTAATTTTTATTTCAGACCTGCTTTCTTCAGGACTGCTCTTTATTTGCTATTGAAATCAAAGGGAATCGCCAGGCCTTGCGTGCATCGTGGTGCCGGGTCCTGCACGGCCCCTCGTCTCGCCGGGCACGGCAGAGGCCGTGCTTTCAGCAGTTCATCCCTCCCCCTCCGAGACCCCAGGACACCACCCCAGCTGCTGCCTCATGTAGGAAGGACAAAATGTTTTCCACAAAGCGTCTCTTTTAAGTTGACGCTGTCTTTGCAGAACATGTCAAATACCGCCCCCTGAAATTGTAACCTACATATGGGCTAGATTAAAACCAACCAACAAACAAACCAACCCTTAAATTACGAGGCCTTCTAGACGCGAGGGGCCGAAAGTACAACAATCGTTGTATACTGTACTTCAGGAACTGACAGCAAAGACGGCAGCGAGCACAGCGCTGCAGCACATCCGGCACCACGGAGGAAAAAAGGCTGCTTTCCGTTTGCCTGCAAACGCGGTGGCAAAACCCCCGCTCCCACAGCAAAAGGACTGTGCTGCTCCGCTCGACCCCCCGGCTTCACAGGCAACACCCCGAGCGCAAGCAGCGGCGAGGAAAAGGAAAACGCAACGCTCCTGCATGCACCGACCCACAGAAGAAAACCCTTCACGTAACTGCGCAGCAGATTTCAGCCCCTCGGTCCCTAGGAGCGACAGAGAGTTCGGGATGGCTTGGTATTAATGATGAATACGAAGAAATTAAATTTGCGCTGCTTCCTACATTTAGTAAAGGAAATTATGCATTTCCCACAAAGCCTAATGCCAACTCCACGGGGATTATATTGCTATTTATTGTTTTGTTTGCTCAAATAAAACACCTGTCGAGGTCAGCTATTCGAAGAATTTTTAATATACCAGCCTTACACTATGGAGAGTAAGAAATGTTTATAGAGGCACTCCTGGTAAGATTGTTGGCTTTTTTTCCCCCCAGGTAGGTGCATAATGATTTAATAACAGAAACAGCATGCCCACAAACCTCTGAACCTCAGATTTAAATAAAAACTAATATATCTGAAATCTGGGTATCATTCTCAACAGTTCCTTCAGCTTTTGCTGTTATGAAAGGAGGCGTAACCCTAGGATACGGCATCCCTCTTTTCTAAAGGCCCGTCTTAAAGTGTCAGAAGTCAAGGATTAAAAACAAAAGCAGCATAAATCGCTGTCAATCATTAAAGTCTTTGATCTGCTCTTTACTTCAAAAGGCATTCTGCTTTCTAAATGGAGGGCTCCATCAGCGTACATTAGAGCTGCTGGTAGGCCCTATTCTACCGCACCGTCAGCGGCAGCGCCAGCTAATCAAGGCACATTCCAGTTCACATTTAAGGCAAACCCAGTAAAGATATGCAAGCTGTAAAACAAAAGAAAAGAAAACAAAACCCTTTGTGTGACTGCACTGCACATTTTTCCCCTCTTTTGGCATTTTGCAGGCTTTTCTCTAAAATGACAGCATGCTTTGGCCTACGTTTCCTGATATGTACCCCTAGGACGTCTGCCATTGCTATTTCTCACTTGCAAGCATGATTCGTTTAAAAAGGAAAAAAATATATATTTTCACTTATTCATAACCACATGAAATATTACATGGGCCTGCCTTGGCAAGTTTGCTGCAATTTTTTACAGTAAGCATGTTCTCTAGGTAAAGAAGGAAAAATCTATTTGACTATTCCTCAACAGCAAAAAAAAAAAAAAAAAAGACTATTTTTTGCCAAGAAGAAGCTACAGCTAAAAGACAAAAAGCAAAAAAAAGATGAATTTTCTCTGAGAAAATTGTAATGGTTATTCTGGTATTACATGTATAGTTTGCTGACTTAGAAAGCCACATTTTGACTGAGATTGGGCGCTGCTGTCCTGCAGGGATGGATCCTAAAAAAAGGCTCTCGATGAAAGCAACTGCAATGCGTTGCAACTGTTTAGAGGTACGTGCAATGCATGCTGTGCAAATCTGGCAGAATTAGATCCTTAATTATAATGCTTGCTACTAGTACAGTTGCATGTATTCTGTGAAACAGATGAATCACAACGATAAAAAATGGGAGCAACCGCTGGCTAAGAGACAACGTGAACAGAATACCTGTTTAACAGGGATGTATTTGGCCCATGGCAAGGGTTAAATAATTTTTCACCCTAATTTGAACAAGTTTGTCATTTTAAGGCTGCTATTCTTCATACGTCCATCATGGTTGAATTGTGTTGCCCTTACTCAGTTTGAGGAGTACTCTTTTCCATAAACATGCCCTTTAATTTCAGATTGTGGTGATCATGGGCACAATCTGGTCTTTATAAACAGGGAATTGAAGAAAAAACAAATGTCAACCAGAGATAAAAGTAGCATTGTACTTTTAATTATCCAAGTATTTTATTTCGTTTAAAGAAACACACTCACTGGTCTTTTCCAGCTGCCTTGCATCATCACAGCAATGAAAAGCATTGTAAATCCAGTTCAGTCAAATGGTTAAAGTGGGTTAGCAGCTGCTTTACATCACTGGAGCAGCATAAAGCAGCAAGCATTTGAACCTAACTCATATCCTTTCAAGGCACTTTTCATTACCAAAAAAGAAAAAAGTTTTTCTTCTCAGTCATGAGTAATGCTTAACGGGGACAGCAGAGCCATCTAATTAAGTGATAATAAAACATACTAGAAAAAAATCTGTGCAAACAATTTTGAGGTAGAATTTGCTTATTTTACCCTCCTTCAGCTGGCAAGAACTTTTCAGTCTCATCACACCGTCACTGATGGGAGAAAACTGTTTAAACTAATATGCCTCATTCTCAAACCTGATTTTAGACAGTTCCCAGCACAGCGCTTCAATGCAAGCTAGAAGGGCAGATTCACTGTTACTTAGGGCTGGGAGCACAGAGAAATCAATATACGGAGATAAAGACAGATAAACACTCTGGGCAGATATGAAGTAGGAAGAAAAATATCACTCTCAAAACCCTCCCGTTTAGCTAACGTGATATAAATGGAAGTGTGGTGTCTGCCACAATGTGACTGCAATACTGCTTTCACTTGCCTTTAGCTTCATGTATGTTCAAGGACTCTCTCTATTTATGCATGGCGCTACATCAGGATTAGCTGAGCAATTAAATATGCCCTACGTTGTTCCTTTTTCACCTAATTATTGCTTCAGTTCATAACTGGATCAAGCTATCGCTCCTATTGGGCTAAGCTTTTAGGAACCGCAGCTACTAAGTTCCCAGAAAACATTCTGGTGGAAAACAAATCCACAGCTCAGAACCAGCGTTTTCTTTTAACTGAATTCTAGAAAGAATGACAGAATATCTCGCTGGGAACAGCCTTCCCCCTCACTAATGTGAACGCGTGCTCTGCTGTGGCTGTGCACGTTCACACACACACCTACACACACATACACACTCCCCCTCTCAAGTCATCTTCTTTCCCTCCTCGCCCTGTTTGAAAGGTAGCTAGAAAAAGAAAAGTAGGCTTGATTCCCATCTCCAGTCAAGAAACAATGTCTATATTATCCCAGGTCCTACGGAAATGAGGCTCATACAAACATGCTGTCTGCATGTGTCCATCCAACCTACAATTCCTGAGTGCCTTGGCAACTTGCTGCCAAATCTGACAGAAAGCTAAAGGTTTCAAAGATAATTATAGTTCTACATGTCTTCTGCAATAAAAAAAAAGGGAGAAGAGAGACCAAGTACCCACCCCAGGTGCAGAGGAAAAAAAAGTAGTGGGAGTTCACATTTTGTTAGACAGTGGAGTATCCATGTAGGAGAAATGCCTTATAAATGCCTTCATCATGAAAAAGTTTCACTCAGATCTTGTGAGCTTCTCCAACACCACCATCAATCAACTTTCCAACACAAACTTGCAGGAAACCAAGCTTTCTTGCTAGTGCTGGGACTCTGGGAATGATGTGCTAACAATACCGTTGCTGCTACCTGTGCGGCAGCCTTTCTGGGCTCCACTCCCTTGCACACCAGCACTGCGGTTGCGGGGGCTGTAGGAATATTCAGGCAGCCTGAGTTACCTCTGGATTTGCGTTCCCGTTGCTCTGCGTCGAGGCTGCAAAACACTGAACCCTGCTTACACGCAGGGCTGCTGCGCGTGAAACTGTTCGTCCCTGTGCCCCCCTCTCCCTCTGACTGCAGTGTAGATTAGGTGAGATAACCTGACCGCTCAGAGCTCCTAACCTGGCTTACGTCTCACTCTTGACAGATGTCCCCGAGGTGCTGCACCCGCTTCCCAGGCCAGAAAGTGAATATGGAAACTTCAGCACAGATGATACCTTCTTCAAATGACAACAATTACTTGAATGCCTTCTTGCAAGCCATTTCAACTCAATTACTCTAGTGAGCAGTAACATTTAATTTTACAGCCTGGGAGTACAGTGATTCGGTAATTTAAGTGTTCCTGGCAAGTTCAATCATTCCACGGTTTTCATGCAATTTTCTGTTCCTGACATCAAGCACTAGGAACGGCAGAATCGATGCTCTTTGCCACGGTTGCACACAGAGCACTAACACATCCACTGCTATTTCAGAAAGCCAACAGCAGTAACAATTCACCCTCCAAAAGTCCCACTTTCTGGATTCCTTATAACACAGGAAAATGAACTTTTTGTGTCATTATGGGCAGAGGGCAAGACGGAGAAGCTTGCTGTGAGATCATTTCTGCCAGAGCATAGCTGTTGCCAGCACTCCCGAACACCGATGCACTACATCCCAGAGACTTCAAAGAGGGGACAGCATGTCCCCTCTTACAGCCTCACTCTCCAATTGCTGGTATTACTCATCCTCAATTTGCTGTGAGAATAAGTAGCGTCCCGTATTCACCCTGCTCCTCAAGGAGGCGTCAGCATGGTGGGACGAAGCAGCAGTTCAACAGGAGACACAGCAGCCGTGGGAGCTCTCACAGTCGCAAATACCCTGAAGGACGGCTGAAACTTATGTCCCTAAGAAATCAGGACCCTGCCTTCTGAGGCAAGTGAAGCCTTTGTCTCATAAAGTAGAAAATATGTGCACTCAGAGTGAAAGAATGTACTTTATCATCACGAAAAAAAAAAAAAAAAAAGACGGCATCCCCTTTCATGAACGTTCCAGGTATGAACTCAGGGGAAAACATGAGCTCTAGACTTCTTTCCCTTTCCTAGAATTAAAAAATGAAAGGAAAAGCTAATAAAATTTTAAATTTCATTTTGGATACCATTCCTAGTCCTTTCTCGTAACTTTGCAGTAGCCAGTCTTCACTTTCTGGACTCCTGATTTGCCAGTACTGACACCCCTCCGTTTTTATTTCAATGCCGGAGTGAGCTGCACTATTAGCCGCGCGCAGAAGTATGGCAGCAAGGTAGGGGTGAGCGAGGGACCCGGACAGTTCCTATTCAGTGCAGGCACCACTCAGTAAATTAAGAGTTTCTCCTCTCCTTTCCCTACCAAAACAAAAGGGAATGACCCGCCAAGCGTGACAAGACGGGGCCTTGTTGAACACAACGCCAACGGCAGCCACTGCCATGTCCCACATGCAGTCTTTCATCCCCCTAGCAGCAGCAATCCTTGCCAACACGCAACGAGCCAGGCTGGATGCAAACACAAGGATGGCTGTGCGGTGGCGGAGCATGGAAAGGTGCAGGCATCACTCAGCATCGTTTACAACCGCTATGGCGTTCCCTAGGTCTGGGCTAGACAAGTCGTAACATTTTCCAGTCTCTCACTTTGCCTTTCCCCGCCTTCCTCCGCCCAACGCTTCCCTCCCCAAGGACAAGCGTTCAGCACTGGTAAGGTCATTTTAGAGATGCAGAATTTCTCTCTGGCCATGAGTAGTCTCAGCCGAAGTTGACGTTAGCACATACAGATAACACTCAGTGTGACTCAGAGGCTTGCAGACCAGCTTCTATCCAAATCCTTAGTGCTATAATTAGAATAATTGCCCTGTCCAATGAAATAGCTCTAATTTCACAGGAATTTAGACAAAGCCTGAGCGCGTCTTTTCATTCACAAACGCTACATAACAAACCTTCATGGCTTGGGATATTTCTTTTGTCATTTTTATTAGTCATTAAAAATTTTGAGGAAAATACCTTAGATGCCAGAGCAATAGAAATGATCAAATATGCTATGCTGTGGAAAAACTGCTGTCTGACACTGAAAACTGTTATAGACAATCCATAAAAATGCACTACAGCGAGTCACTTTTTTCACACAAATGTCTAGTCTACCTCTAAATGAATGGTACGTTTCCTGTGAAGTGGTGGTTTTACTTAAAGGAAATGTTTGGAACTGGAGCAAGTAGTTACTCTAAAAAGACAATTAACCTTTGAGTTGTTGGTGCAAAAATAAATAATACAAATTTCCGGCTTAGCTGATTAAACCTAAAGCAAATGACAAACAAAAAAGAAAAAAAAAGGAGAGAGAACAGGTCCAGTGCATGAAACCAACACTACTTTTTCTATCCACTTCTTAGCAACTTATCCTCCTGTGTGGATTCCCACAGTTTTCTCCAGGATTTCTTGGAGAGAAATATATGCCCATATATTCTATAGCACAGACTTGGTAAATTCAATCTAGGAAGCTTCAGACAGTACATGTTCCTCACAAACAGTTGACATGTCCGCATGTAAATCCCAACACAATAAGTGCTGGATTTATTGTTTTGCACAAATCATCTGGGTGACACAGTCACGGCTCACTGCTTTGGATTTACTGTGCATTGCGGCACAGCACAGTATGCATGAGCAGTGACTCCAACCAGGCTGTGAAACATCTGCACATCGTGGACATGGTTACAGATCACGCAGTTGCCCCAGGGATTTCTAAGACAGTTGGCAGCAAAACCAGAGGTTTCCCTGTAACAAAGGTTCCAAAAACTGCCCCAAAAGCCATCAAAATCCACCCCATTCTTCTGTTTGGAAAAGAAAGACATTAATGGGAAAAGGTGGGTAACGCTCCTTTTAGGAGACTCCCCTCCCTCTGTTGGTAATCGAGGGTTGCCCGTGACACAAGCAGAAGGACTGCTGGCACAGTTACCTGTCTCCCAGGGAGGCAGGATCGAGAGGCACAGAAGCTGTCTGCAATGCTTGGATTCCACAAAAATAAACCCAAAACATCTGGAGCCTTTCTTTTCTTTCCTCCCGAAGAAAAGAGAATTTAATTCTTAAGAGCCCTGGGAGAGTTGCTATTGATCTACACATAAAACATCCACTCCTTTCAGTGCAGGAATCAGCTACTTGATAGAGTTATGTGGAAATCGGGGGGCTGGGGGAGCTGTTTGATAAAAAGGATGAAAATACATTTTCCTCTGGGGCTGTAGTTTCAGTTCAGCTCCAGAGAGCCAGAGCTGTTGCTGCCAGACACCATTTCAGTTATTTCTGTCAAATGATGGATGGTCTCAACCCATTCCGTAATGAAGAGGTGACTTCATCAGGAAGGGCCTCATCGCAATCGGCTCCTTTTTTCAAAGCAGCCTCAAAACATACGGTAAAGAAAAATAATAATAATAAAAAAGGACACTTCAGTCCCAAGCACCTATGCACTGATGTAGGGGAGACTTTGTGAGGCTGGAGTGTAAGACAGGGGGTTGGGGGGAGCCTGCGCTCCTATTCCCAAGTGGTACCTGGTCTATGGGGAGAGCACCACTCTACCTCCTCTCGCTGGCATCACGAACGTATGAATCCAGGCCCACAAAATCTCAGGGCACCACTACCTCTATGCGCTTCTGAAAACGGAGGTGTTAGCCGCAACAAGAGAGCCCCCTGAGAAGTTCCTCCGTCGTGTTATTAGTGTCTCCTTTGTTTAAGGAAAGGAAAGGAAAAAAAGATACATAAAGAACATACCTCAGGCCTCTTCTACAGGCAAAGAGACCTTTTTTTTTTCTCCCTCCCAGCAAGGAAGGCAATTCTTAAGGCACAATCTTCAATGAACACTAATAAAAGACAGTGGTCTAGGAACCAAACAGCGCAAGCGGAACAGTGGCAATTGAGTTTCCCAATATAATGCTGGGCATTCAGGAGGCCAGCTAGTTATAATGATAAGAAATTTCTATAAATTTTATAGTATCATAGTAGTCAACAGCAAAACGTTTCATCAGACACTCTAGGAACAGTTACTGCTGAGAGCTCAGTCAAAAACCGTCTCAGGTCGCTCTTCTTTTCCCAGGTGAGTTTAGAGCAAACCTGGCCATGCTTTATATTTTAGTTGAGAGAAAAAGAATTAGGAAAAAGGGAAGGCTATACACTTCTATACAAACTTATACATATCCCAACCTGCAAACTCATAAAAAATAAAAATAAAACAAACAAATGCCTTCTTTTAATCTTTGTTGATCACGGATATACTAATTGAAGTACAAATAAAGATATATTAGTAAAATTAGAATAAAGCATATTCATCTAAATAAGTAAATATAAATGATTCATGTGTAGTAGCCTGCAAGATCCATTTCAAAAATAAAAATAATGGAGGGCATCATTGTATTTGCTGCAGTGTGCAATGTTTCTGTTCTCTAAATTGACCCAGTGCTCCATTTTGTCTTAAGGAAAAAAGATCAATCTTTGCTGGGTGCTTTTGGCCATAAAATATGCTTTACGTGTAGAATATATAATATGCTTACATAAACCTCTGAATATTTTAGAATAGATCTGCATTATTTGATTCACAATCCTGCAGCTGCTGTTCACCAGACTTACACTCCCTTTTTTGACACAGTCAAATACCCCTTGCTCTCAGATGGAGAATGACATTCAAGTAAATCAATTTCATTGTAAGTTAAACTATTCAAGTTGATCGCTTTCAATAAACAAAGAGAGTATGCTCTGCTTCTTTGTCGGTCTCCTACAGATCATTAAGGACTACCACTTGCTTTCAACATGGTTTACTCTTACTCATGATCTTCCAGTAAAAAGCACATACCGCTCCACCTCCTCATTCCAATTATGGTTACTGCACTTAGTGCATGGAAAATATGACAGGCACACATCAGAAATAATGCGATACAAATATATCAATTATATTTGCATTGCCTGTTAGACTAATATTTATGTAATTTCTTAAAAAAAAAAAAAGACAGTTTGTCCTGTCCCTCAGCTCTGATGTTTTGTGATCTAGCAGTTCCCTCTCTCCAAAAATCTTTTCCAGACTAAAGACATTCCTGAATGTCATCACAATTGCATTTCCGACTATCCTGTATTATTACTGCTGCTTACAGCTGCCCCTTCCAAATTTCCTTAAAGGACAGTTCAGAAAAAAAATCAGAGCTGCTCAGAAAGGAAACGAGGGCCCTGCTGTTGCCCAAGAAAATACAGTGAGGTATAAAGTAGGAGTCGTAATTTGAATTGCTAGTAGCCAAATTTCTAGCATGTCTGTGGCTGGTTTTGTTCCAAAGGAATGAATGAGGGCTCAGAACATTTCTAATATTATCTGAAATGCAGTCCTACTTCATATAAAAAGGATATAGCATAATGAAACACAATATTATTTTAGCTAATGGTAACAAAAAAGAGCAATTCTTACCTTAAACACTCTCTTGTATTTTCCAGATATAACAGAAAACAGACCAAAAATTCAGCAAAAAAAAGAAATACAATCCGGCATCTAAAAATCAATGTTTATTCTTTCAGTCAGACTCTTTTTGTCACAAGTATTATGGTTGTCTTTATTCATCTTCTTGGGAGGAACAGGGAACTAGCACTATTTGCCAATGTTATACCACTTTTTCAGTCCTTAGCCATAATGTCAAACAAGCTAAGTGCTATTTAGTCATCTCCTCTGAAGCAATGTTTTAGAGAATGATTTTCTTCTCTAAGATTAAAGACAGAGTAATGCAAGTAGGCATGATACTTTTTTTTAAAAGAAAAAGAGTGCTTTCTCCCTTAAAGTACAATAAATACCTAATCCTTTTCACAAAGCCAGCAGCTGAATGAGAGGAACGCTAGCATGCCCTCACCATCTTCTGAGAACTCACTTAAACGTTTTGTTTTCGGAGCTTAAATAACGTTCTTGTTTTTAATGTACTTTCAAGAAAACGGACCTGCCTTAAATTTGCCCATTTGTAAACAGGCACAAACTGGTCATCCTACCAACAACAGACTAGCCCAACAGTCGCCTAGCTGTACCGCTGCCCTGGATACCACAACAACTTTGAAAAATGAGCAACGTCATACCTGAGGATAGTATGATTTTAAGAATGCTGAGACCTGTGGAGTCCAATTTACTGTATTTGCTGAGCTTCTACAGTTGTTAGCAGGGGGGAAACACTACAAAGATTATTCATAGGCACTGGTTCCATTGCTTAAAGCCTAATGAAACATTATCGCTTCAGTTCAGTTCCCATAGTTATTGGTTACGAAGAAGCACTGCTTCAAAGAACAACAATACTGACAATGCTAGACGTTATAATGGTATTGCACACACCACAACTTCAGGGCACTGGATTTGCAAGTGCCTGATGCACTCTACGCGTTACCATTAATGATGGCAATTTTGAGTTCAATATGAAAACTTTGAGAAGAACAAATGTGTCCTCAAGACAATTGCACTCAAATGCAAAACAAAGGTTTTAATTTCATGCACATTTTGAAACAGATTGCTAGGGTTTAGATTGTATTTGCCAGTATTAGCAGCCCTCCTCTGCACATTAGTGATGTACTCTCATTTGCTGCACCCATATCTATGAATACTATGGATACCGTTCCTTTTACGAAGACCTCCTGAGGTCAGAGGTAGCTGCTCACAAGCATGCACATTTTTTCACATAGCCTCTGTTTTCACTAACAGGCTCTTTCTCACTTCTTGTTTCCCTCTCATCCAGAGCGCGCGTGAGGATGCAGACTTCAGCATCGAAAAATATGGCCTGGTCCTTTTACGAATGTGCTAGTGTCCCCAACAAGCATATTAACTGTTTTGTTGTTACTCGGTGGTTTCCTATGTCGATAAGCTTCCCTTGTTAAACAGTGTCCACCAAAATGAGCACACAGAACAAGTGCAACTAAAGATGTTTTTTAAGTTTTACAGCAAATTGTTTTTCCTAAGCAATAATGTCAGGATTTTAAAGTCTAAAGACATTTGGGGATAAAAGCTGCAATGCTGGGTGTTTCTCCTTTTATTGAAGTAAAATTCCCAGGAATCATAAAGTGCATTTGTTCTGCTTAGGGAAATACCACACTATACTTTCACAGTGCTTATTCCTTCCTCTGTAAGCGTCCGCTCACAGCCGCTCTGACGCGCTTCTGCCTTCGGCCTGATCCAGTGCACATGTTCTCACGTTACAGTGGACAAGAGTCATGTTGCTGCGAGACTGAAAAGGGCAACTTCCATCCTTTTTAAGTGAAAACGAGATCAAAATAGAGGGTCTTTTTCATGTTGCCAAAGTGATGTGTGCTTAGTGCTGTTCAGAAGTTTCAAATATGAAAAATACATCCCTGGAAAGACAGACTAGTGTCAAGTCATCAACATTTGTCTTGTACGCAAGCTGGTATATTCAATACGTTATTTTTGTACATTTGTCTTCCTTTACATGTAAAAGCACCTGCAGAAGTACCTCTCAGATTCTGCAGACAGACAGGCAGATCTATATAGACACAATATTCTCTTTACTGGTAACTGGTGTTATACTCTAAGGTACACTCTTATAAATTATACTGTTTAAATAACTCTGCTTGCTGCTTTCTCCTGCCTTTATTAATCCTAATTTTTATCTTAGTGCTAATTTATTCTTGGTTATGAAATCCCTTTATCAAATAAGGAACTGGAAATGGCTCTCTTTACCAGCCCCATAATACTATTAATACAATGAAATCAAACTCTAATAAAAGAAAATGAACAAATTGTAAAAGATGACAAACTGGCCCTGTGTTGCAGTTCCCTCGGGGGTTGTCAGGATGAGATAGACCTCATTTCCTGTTGAAATATGTTACCAAACATATTTTAAAAGTCTAATGTAGGCAAACAACATATACTTTCGGCATACTGTAAAGCTATCTCATGTTGACACTTAGGGAGAAACGGAAGCTTCCGTTCAACCAAATAGGCCGGGTTAGAAATTTATCTTGCCCTGTCTTCATTAAGCTTGTAAGACATGACTGCTAGAGTGCAGCGCATAACACACTCTAATAACACACTTTAAACACCACTCAACACAATAGAAGAGGTAGAGAAACATGACAGAAGTATTAGAGCTAAGTCAGCCCTGAAATGCCTGGAGTTCAGTCTGAACTAAGTCTATCCAAATCTCTTTGGACTCAGAAGCAAGGAGAGAAATCTTGTGTGAACACGGTAATGCTCTTCTCCAATACCTCTTTGCAGCCTGGCTTCAAATACCAAGAAAAGAGACCTTCAAGTAATACTCTGAGAAAAATTATATTGTTTGAATAAAAAGAACAATTTTTTTCCTCTTCACTCTCACTGGCTGAAATCACTCTGTCACCCCACAGAATATTTAATTTCAATGAAATGCTTCGCTTCCAAGAGCTCCTACGCTATCTTTAAAAGGGAATATCAAGCAACTGTTCTCCAAACAAGAGCAAACAGCAACCTAACTTGATTCTGAATTTTAGATTGTGGGTCGGGAGAGACAGTATTAAACAAACACTCAAGCTAGTCCCAAATAAAGCAAAACACAGCAAAAAAATAAGCAGAAATTAGGAATTCAGTCATAAGAAAATTATTTTTGAAAGAAAAGACCCTTTTCACATTACTATTTTCAGCAAGGAAGATATTTTTCACTTTAAAATACTATATCTATTATTTACCTCTGAGCATTTTGCAATGTGGGCATTTTGTATATGTGGGCACACTTCTCTAACTAGATTACTAGCTTACAGCAATATGAGTAGAAAATAGAAAGTTAGCTGATATTAAATGGTTGGATTTCATTTCACAAAGAGGTATGTCTAGTCAAACTTTTAAGTTGTGCACAAAAGAGCACACTTGCCTTCAATGTTTTTAATCTAATGCTCTTGTGCGAATTTTCCCCTTTGGGCTGAGATCTAGAAAAATTTCAGTGCTGTAGACTTCACAGAATTTATTTGATTTTGAACATCAACATTAATAAAAATTCAGTGGAGATATCTGGAAACAGACTTATTGAACTTATCTCTGGCTATATTGATGGATACAAAAGTAATGTCCAGCACATATATAAATGTACAGAGGATTAGTATGGATCTGAGAGAGTCACATCCAAAAGATTGTTTCAGTAAGCCTTCTTCTATCTTTCTTGCTTAAATACTACAGGCAATAACATTATTTCCACAATGTTTCTTCATAAGCTAAGTGTTCAAGTGAATCAGTACTTGTAAACAAGCTCTACTGAGGATTCATTCTGCCAATTTAAGATAAACTATTTTGTATATTCAACTCCATTTCTCTGGTAAAATTTCCCTAATGAAATGTAGTAAAACTCACAAACCATCAGATCAACACACACCAGCAAAATTAAACCCCTGAGAATATTCACTGCTTTATTTTTATTAGTACTGTTTTAAATATTCAAACTGTATGGGTCATAAAATTATGCTTAGGGCAACATTTTCTCATAAGTTCATTTGTGCATGTTTTAAAATAGATTTAAAAACTAAATAATTTCACTCTAAAGCTTAATACAGAGAAAACAGAAAAAGCAGTAGTGGGGACAGATCTTAATAATCCCATTCTGAAATTGTTAATTTTAGGGTATTTTATTTAGGACTAAAAGAATGCCTCAGGCAGTAAAAGGAATGTATTTAAATGCCTGAAGCAGTTTATATAATGCTTCAAATTTCTAGAGCAGCCTCCACATTCCCTTCCTTACAAACACAAGATAAAATTACTTGGAATTTCCTTATATTATTACTTAATATAGGACAAACAATAACACTGTCAAAAGTCAGACAAGGTGACCCATGATTATTTTTCATGGAAAGATCACAGGATGATATAAAATCTGACTAGCTGTTAAGAAAAATTGGGTTCTTAGTAGTTTACAGATATACCCGTTGGCATATAATTTATCATGCCATTACCATGATCACAAAATCCAAGAGGAAAAGTTCACATCATTACTTTCTTGCAAGAGATGTGGCACAATGCTATGCTCTGGCACAGTGACCTGTTCACAGGATACACAGAGATAACAAAGCGCTATCGGCAGCACCCAGGCTTGTCCTCACAGTCCCATACTCTGCGTATCTCCCAGAGGTACTGATCAGCATCACGGGAGCCCTATGCACAGAATAAGCAATGGCAAGCCACAATGTGATTTGAAGGAGAAGGATTTTTTCTCCAGTAATCCAAGACAGCCTGCAATATGATGTGGATAACTTCAGGAGATAACAGATGCATTATCTGTAGTCGCTGGGAGAAGATAGTCCTCATTTTCACCCAGAGAGTCAAAAGATGCTAGACCCCTGCCAAATTGCAGAGGACAGCCTGACAACTGCTCACTGGTTTTGCCCAAGTCTGAATGTACAAGGCAAGGTTGAAGAGACAGAGAGAAGTGGTAGGTCTGTAGGGAGCCTGACAGACACCAGGGGAAGAGAAGCTGCTGCTAGTGGGATCTGCAGGGGATATGATGCCTCATATTTATCCAGAAGACCTTAGAAGTGTGAGGAACAATATTCAGTGCAACCTACCCAGCTCCACAAAGCCAGCTCTGAACTCTACTGCCCAACTTCCACGTTATCATGAGCTGGAAGGTAGAAGGGCAGGTACTGAATCCTTCTGGCGAGGAATGGACATCATGAGAAGATGGCAATACCTTGTCCCAGGACTGCTTGTGCCATCAGGAGAGGATGGAGCTGCTTGAGAGACACTTGCAATGGGAAGCATTGCACTGAGGGGAAGTTGCAAGGAAAGGCTCTCTGTGCACAGCCACCTCAGACAAACAACACAGCCTAAGTTTCTTCCAGAAATCACTGCGTCCTCTAGCAAAAGACATTAATTTTCACTTTCTTCTTGCGGGCAGGAGCAGAAGCTTCCACAAACAAAAAGATCTCATGCCAATGACCTCATGCCGTATGGACACAGCAACTGCCCAATAGTGTAAGGGATTCCCTATGCAAAAAAAAAAAAATAATTAAAACTCTTAATACCTGCATCCTGACCTTGTAAAAAATGTTGCCACAGTGCAAACTGGTTGGACACTCCCTGGAGCAGAAGACTGCCTGGCTGGAGCCTTTCTCAGCATTGAGCCAAACTCTGGTATCACCCAAGAGATAACCACAGTCGACAGCCAGAATGGCAGCATGGCTGAGCAATCCTGAGAATGAGCAACTGGCTGGGTATCAGATCCAGCCTGTTACCACTAGAAGAAGTTTGGAGCAACACTGTGGAAATTCAGAACCTTTCTCTGGAAAGTTGTCAATGTTCAAAACCAACAGGACCCAATCCCGCAAGTGAGCATGTACAAGGACTGCCTCAGAAAAACTGCATGATGTTCCAGGCGGCAGAATGGGATTTTTAACAAAATAAGGGCAAATGTAATAGCCAACAAATCACTTAAATGCTCTTCATAACATATTCTCAATAGAATATTATTTAAATATTAAGCCTCATAATTGATGAAATTGCTATTATAAAATATTATGTTAGCAATAATATTTCCTGAAACCTCCTCCCTGCATCATACTGCTCTTTATTCTAATTTCAGGCAGCCTTTCAAACATGAAATGCCAACATGGTACACATCAATGGCCGCAAGGGTATAATTAACACTTGTTATTTACACTTATTTTTTAAAATAATTAACTAGGAGCATGTCTAATGAATGGTAATGGGGCTTAAATTGAGACACAATATGTCAAATACCTTGCCATTTAAAAGAGAACTCCCATGCAGCTCCCGTCTGATGAGAATGGCTGGGCTGAAGTGAAAACCCTGTGGATAACACCACTAAAGTGTTCGTGCTGCTTTGCCAGTATAAAGTCAATGACAGAACATGTATTGGCTGGACATTGGCAGCTCTGAAGACACTGATTTTCTGCAGGTGAGGCATTAAATATCAATGATTTAAAGGCACAGGTTTGCTTTTTGTAGGCTTCAGCAGTTAAATTGAGGCTTACCCACAGTGTAAGCTAGCACCACCATAGTCCTTTTTTACCCTGCTCTTTTTGCTTTCCTGTACTTTCAGGTATGTCCTCAGTTGACACAGTTCACAGGACATGGCATGAGCTGCTACTACGGCCAGAATAAGCTTCTGACTCAGAAAGAAGTTATGCATAAAGAAAATCCTCATACAGTGATGTACTTTCAAAATGCATGACCTCATTCTTCCCCAGTAAGGCTCTAAAAGGGAAGCAGACCCAAACAAAACATGTTGTGGAGTGAAACATGAAACCAGTGTGTGCTATTTCACTTCCAAGAATGAAAGGCAAATTACAAATGTGTAATCGATGTAACAATGTTCCTGTCCACTTAGTAAAAGAATAAATCCATTCCCCCAGCATCCTGAAAGATTCTGCCATCACAGTACACTTGGAGTAAAAGTAACAAAGTGACTTATAAATATATATTTCTCCAAACCTGACCACTGACTGGGAGTGCTGTTACTAATCATGTCCATGACTCACTTAAAATAAAAGATAAGCAATTTGCATATTTCATTTCTCAGATAGACTCATAAGGATTTGTATAATCAGTTCAAATCTTTTACAGCTTCAGACAAACTCCCCATGTTTTCATGCATGGCTTCAAAAATATTTTCATAAATGATTAGCAGCTATTTATATGGAATACATACTTTCCATAGGATGTACAAAAAAATCACAATAGGCAGAAAAACATGAGGTGCTTGCGTCACGACCAAAACACCTACCAATATCAAATAATTGTTTGACTGATGGTCTGCACTGTAAATACAATAAGAGAATGAAGCAGAAGGAATACAGTATTTTTCGACCGTAGCATCCATAAGCAGAAGAGTATAATTGCATATGAATATCATTAATTTTCTACCCCTCACTGCCTTTCCTTTCTTCCCCTAGGCCTGTCTGCTTTCCGGCTACTTTTCCATACAGGAAAGAATTTAAAGAAAAGTAGAACTTTATTTATCTAGATAATCATATTATGTAGTATGCTACATACAGGGTACACTAGAAGCTGTCCCAAGTGATCGTGCAGAAAGCCATGAAGGAGTTCCTTAACGGAGCTAGAGCAAAATGGCAGCTCACACAATTATCACTTAAGCCTACAGCAAGTCCACACTTTTGGCTTATGCAGCTATCCACCTTTCTTTGTACATAACTGTGCATATGTGTGGATCAACTCAAAGTAAAAATAGAAGAGAAATAATACTCCTATTTCAATTCTAAATATTTTAAAGTTTCAAAACAGCCAAACACGGTCAAATAATTGTATAAGCTAGGTCAACTGCAGTAACTGAAGAACAGTTGTTCTGACTACGCATGATATACACAAAAGGAAGTGTATCACAAACATATATATACTGCTGTCTGCATTCCTATATGGAAAGTAGGAAACCAGCAAACCATAATGCATATGCTAAGACAAAGTAGAGGTGGTATTCTAGACAGAAAACGTACTGTACCTGTAATATCTGTCAGTGTGAATAATTTCTTGGCTGCTGGCTAGAATATATTCTGCACTTCATTTTGTTTTATCACATTATTCACACTTTTTTCTGGAACAAGCAATTCTCTTCTTATAAGACTACAGTCTAGTGGAACAAATGAGCTCAAGCCCGTGATTGATTCTCTAACATAGTTGAGATGCTATAGCTTTATTCACTTTTTTAAAAACGGCTTTATTCATTTACTACCTCCAGCATGACTCCAGAGTGTCAGCTGCTGAGAAACTGCCTGGTGAAATGCTCGCTCTGCGCTCGAGGAGGTGGGGTTTTTTAAATAGTAAATTCCACGATAAGGAGGAGGAGAAGTGCCTCATACAGACAGACTGTCTCTGCTCACAAGTTCAAAAAGTGCACTCCCAGAAATACTTTCTAAAAGCTTATCAGTCTACACATTCCTCTTCGGCTCTGTTTTCCTGATGAAACGCTGCGAGAGTTTGCTCGGATCAAGGCAGCAACTCCCTGTTTTATTTCCCGATGGAGACTACCAGAGATGGGAAACCAGCAGCGTCCTCGCCAGGGCCCCGTAAGAGGCTAAAGCCCTGCTCTGCATGCCAAGGTTTTGCACAACGCTATTCTGCCAAAGTGTCACCTCAAAACAACCTTTTTTCTCCACTGCCTCTATCTTTTTATTATATTTGTATAATAACCAAAGAAGATAAAGGAATTGGGGGGGGGGGGAACATAATCTATACAGAGGTCATCACGTTTTCCGCCTGCATGACACTCATGCTAAGAGTAGAATGACTAGGACTGTCGTGGACTTCTGTTTCTCCGAACTTGCCTTTTTCTTCTGACGGAAATTTTATCTAAGTAGAAAAAAAAAGGTCATTTGTCCAACATTTTCCTCGATGTCTTAAACCACAACATATGGGCTGATTAGCTCATGCACAGATATTTCTGTCCAGGAAATCCCATGAAGAAGCACAGGACAAATTTATTCATTCTCATTTTCAAAATCAGGCATTCAGAATAATCGTGGATAAACAACTGCATTCCTGAAACATCCCCATAAAGCAGAGATTTCAAAAAGGCCACCAGGAATAAAAGAAACTGTTGTATCATCTGCTAGCTTTAAAAATCAAACAAGCAGTAAGCAGATTAAAGAAAAAATGTGCTGTTCTTCAGGTTTAGGCATAATCTTAAACTGACCTAGCCACTTTTCTTCATGGCCAATGAAAGCAGCTAAACTGAGCTGGGCTCCATCAACTGGAAACAATATCAACTCATAGTCATTCTACAGTTTAAATGTTAAAATGTGTACATGGGAAATATAATTGGAAATAAAACTGGTTTTAGAATACATGATGAAAATAATGTTGCACATGTGGAATGATACCATCCATTGATATCTCAGGCTCGACTTCTTTTGCCCTAAAGCCAGTAGTAAAAATATAGGACATACTCTGATAATTATTTGTTATTTTAAATGCAAGACCTCTTTATTGCATAAAGTGAATCCAGTTTTTAAAATTTGTTTAAGTTTCTAACATGGAGGCAAAATAAAAAGGATGTATGAATTTAAGTCAAGTTTCATGTCACAAAATGACCTTTATAAGTTGCACTTAAAAAAAAAAAAAGCTGCATAATTTATGATGCCACAATCTTTAAAAGGTTCAGAAGGCTGCATAAGGAACTGAATTTAAACATTTGGAACTCAGCATTGGATTTTGGATTCCTTCCTTTTCCAGAATCTTAACTTTGTTTATCAGAAACTTTTCTGCTGTATAAATAAATTTATAACCACTTAACCCAGCAAGCAACAGATGCCTTAAGTTAAAGGCACTCTGTAAAGAAAACGACTGTGTACAAGTAATACGCAAACCAAAAACGACTAGCAGCAGAAGCAAGCTAAGTAAGTTCACGAGATCAAAGATCTCAAGAGAAGAAGGAGTTTTTACCCTCCAAAAGCTCTACCCTCCTCTACTTTTCCAGTGGACAGGAGATGAGAAATGAGCAGGGCAGGACCTCCAGGGGACTTAGGGGCAAAGGGACAGAAGAAGCCACAGCTCGTTTCTGCTTTTGCTCACAGAAAGGCTCCTTCCTTTCAGAAAATGTCGTGCCTTTTCTGATTCTCATCTTGTGGGGAAAGACTGCATCTGCCTCACTGCTACAAAACTAATACTCTCTGGGTGATACAGGAGTGGGAGAAAGCAGAAATAGTAAACACCACCTGTGTATTTCTGAAGGACGTAGGTGTGAGACTCCCTGACTTCACACAATCTTCTTTAAACTTGACTTGTAAATGGGGTCCAAGTCCTTTGCCCTGCAGCAAGGGAATAGTCTTGCAGCACCACATTCGGCCCTCCGTGTTACACACTTACTGCCATTTTGTGCTGTTAAACTTGGTGTGCCTCATCCTAGGTTTGTAATAAACGTGAAGCCTTTTTCTTTCTTCCCATTTTCAAACCACCAATGTTATTTTTGGCTTAACCTGTAACTCTTCCGTGCTAGCTAGAAGCCATTCTGGATTCAGCAATTTGTTGTTCATATGTTTTCTTTATCCTGCTTCTTTTGACATCCTTCTCAGCAGTTTCAGAAAGAAAGGCCGGGAACCAAAAGTCACGGTTACTGCACTACCCTGTGCACTTCCCCTAGTTAAAGGCCATCTCGACTGCTGCTGTAGGCTCATCCTCGCTTCGTGTCTGTAAAAGGGGCCGAGACTTCGGCGTTCTTCTGAACGTGTAATTCAGTTACAACTAACATCAAAGCGATCTGCGCTTGATTTTAGCCTCCTCACAAGCAGGGACTTCTCATTTCTCCTCCTACCCCCTCAGTGCTGTAATTTAGAGCACTGTTCTGCGTCTCTTATATACCACTTGGAAGTTATCACTGCTCTAGCTATTCATGGCTCATAAACTATTGTGCTGTCAATTGCCTTGTGAGGCGCTTTGAGCGGAAACGATGGATGAAATGGGATACATATTACTTAACGATTAGACTTCTGCAAAACATGTTCAAAAAGATATGCCAGGCTTAATGATACCTTATTATCATCAATGAAACAGAGACAGCATAACGGTGCCATGTATGTATTTCTCGGCAGTAAATGCAAGTGAAATGTTTCTGTTTCAAACCCCAACAGCTCCTTAGTCTCAGTTATTTCAGTTCAGCTAAAGATGACATGCTAAAATGAGGGCATTTATTGCTAAGTGGCATTAAGAAGGGGATATTTAACCTACCATTGAAATGCTTACAGCAATGCGTGGAGAAATCATCTAATGTGTGCTGGCAGTAATTTATGACATTGGAAAAAATGCTATCATCTTTTTTTCCATCGTCTGTGGTCTGGCTTTGCAAACTGCAAGCCCTGAGGAGCAAGTTTGATATAATATGGCTAATGAGAATAAGTGAGCACACTGCAATATTCTTAAAGGGTTACACTGCTGAGTCTTTGACTCTTTATACTTTTTAATTTCCTTGTACAAACAGTGCAGTGAAAATGGCAAAATCCATTTGGCTGGTCTGTGCTACAAATTAAATCCTTGATTAAATTTTGGCAATTACTTCTCTGAGTCTTTTTCATTTAAACATTTTTAATTCATTTGAATAAGCTTCTTAATCATGATTCTGGCAACCCATTGTATAGCAAGACAAACTCTAATAAATACTATAATGCAGCAACAGACAAACAGAAAGATAGATGGATGCTGAAAAGGAAGGGTTATTTCTTTTCTTTTCTTTTTTTTTTTTTTAATTCTGATGAGTGTTGCTTACACCCATCTTTTGTAAAAGTTGTTTTCCAGTCTTCTGTGATGTTGAAATTTATCTTGTTGTGTGTTGACATTTCCCTTTGTGATGTCAAAAGCGAATAAAGACTCCAGGTAGGGCTTCAGATCCTCTTAATGAGAAGGTGAAAGAAAGATTAAATCATCCTTAATGCACAAATCAATACTACAGTGAACCAAAGGGTACAAATTAAGAGGGAAATGTGAAGGGCTGCCACTCTTTCACCAGGAAAGATGCTAGATGGGCATTTTCAGGGAAGAACTTGAATTTAGCTACTGGCCTTTACTGTATGCCATTATTGAAAAAGTATCCCATAACTTGAGCTTTTCACTGGAGTTCATTTTTTTATCTGTGAAGCCAGACAGAAGCTAGCTGGTGCCCTGTTCATCCTCAGTCAGAGAGGAAAGGGCAGGATCCAGCAAGCGAGGAGAGCACACTGTACCCTCTTCTGTGCAAACAGCTGCTGGGGAAAGACAGCGGTAACCAGGTCGACAGAAAGAGGTAGGAAAGAACAGAAATAGAAATAAACCCTTCAGGATAAGCATAACCAAGTGGAACTAACTGGATGTTAACCATTTCTTTTTAATTATTGTGCTACCAGTTCACTGTCGGTATGACATAAAGAAAATATTGATAAATATAGAGGCTTCAGAAGTTCACACAGTATCTATCAGTGGTTCTAGAAAAGAAAGAGTTCAAGTCTTACGGCAAGGTCAGCTCTCTGTCCTAAGTGAAATATGCTAAAGTGTAACCTCCAGTATCCCTGCTCCCTGTAACCTCTAGAAATGCTTAATCACACCAAAAGAGAAAAGATAATCTCTGCGATCCTGAAAGGATAAACCAAAGGATTGCAGATGCCCCCTAAGCCAGAAGACACCTTTGGAAATATATGCTTCCTTTTCCCATTCCAGAGGCTTGGCTTTATGTATTTTGGAAAGAAGAAGGGTTGAAAAGCTACGCATTTCTGTAAGTGCACTAAAATGAATTTTAACTTATATCTTACTTTGTGATTTCAGTGTGAGGTAGAGGCACAAAGCAGCCAGACAAATAAAAAAACCTAGGAAAGAAGCCACAGATTATACTAAGACTTAAAATAGGGAAGATGCTAACTCTTGGCAAGCTGTATTAATGTTTGTCTGTATCTACCTGCTCCCTCCCAAAGGCGAGAAGGCTGAATCTCGGGGATTTACACTGAAAGGTGATGGTTCTGAATACTGGTTAGCTAGCATGCAGGGTATATAAAAAGCAGGCAAGCTCACCTGTTGGGTATAAAGCAGAAGTGGATAATGTTATACTAATCAAATGAGAAGTCTGCAAATGCCATATACCTGTACTTATACTCCATTTCACCAATACAAAGAGCCACAGCAAACGTCAAATGCTGGGGCCACACAATTCAGTCTACAAGTTAATAAAATTGTGGTTTCCTTTTTAAAATCTCTTCTTATGTTAGAATTTCATTCTCTTGAGTGTTCATATCAAACCTGTGTTATGATCCTGAATGAAAAGCTTGTGCCTGAGTAATACCACACTGAAGAGGAAAAAAGTCTCCTAGACGAAGTCCAACAGTGGAAAATCCTTATAAGGGAAAAACCTTCAGTGTATCATAACGTATCATATAGAGCATGGGTGACAAACATTCAAGATCCATCAACAGCAAAGAAAAACAAGCTACTATGATCTATTTAGACAAGCATAGTGAAAGAAAAGGAACAAGGAAAGAATAATTCACAAGGAAATGACAAGCTCTGTGCTTCCTATTTTGTAGATTATTTCCATTTTCTCTACAGATGCTGGCACAGGGAGGTTTTAAAAGCCAACTTTAAGTCTCAATTCCGTTGGAAAATTGAGTAACAGGAGGGGCTGTGAACCTCAAAATATTTGATTCAGTATAATCTGAAAATTGAGTTGGGCAGAAGTAGAAGTAAAATGGCACATGTAACTGTTGGTGTGCCAAGTGTCGGGCGTCATGTAAGCTTAGATGAGGGAAGACTCAAAAGTCAAACATAATACCTTCGGGATCAGTATTCTATTGTAAATAGATTTTATTTCTACAGAACCACTTCAATTTAATAGAGACTGGTAGAAGATGCAAAGACTCTCTTATGATGCTCAGAAACTTAGTGCCAAATTAACTTCTAGATGCACAGGTGTGTCTCCAGGCGAAGCACGGCAATGCAGATCACCAGCTTCTGGTAAGTAAGCAGAGGATGACAACAGGAATGACAACTGCAAATGCTGTGCATAGCTGGGCTCCTCACAGGTTCCTAATGTTTGCCAGTACAATACTTCTATTTCCTAACCAGTCTGAACACTACCTCAGATTTTGTGCAAAAGAAAAGGTCCTTTGTTTAGAAAACAATGGAAAATATAACTACTGGCCGGGTAAGTGGTGCATCAAAAAATGTTTGACATCCATCATTATGTATTGCAGGTTTTGCAGCAGGACAAATGTATAGTTTCCATACCTGGAGGCTGGAGAAAGATGGTACTATGTTCCCCATTAAACTAACCATCACCTGGCTTTTTTTTTTTAACTCTTTTTTTTTTATATTTTAAGTAAAACTCTTCTTATAAGCGTCACTTCCTGCACATCACACCCTGCCAAATTCCTCCTCTTACAGCTGAAGGCTGAAACATCTTTTAAAACTCAATTTCTGGAGCACCAGAGAAGGACTATTCATACCCTCGTGTTGCACCCACTCCTTCCTCGAGCCTGCCTCGCTTGCACCCTGTTGACCGCACAGAGGGGCATCTGCAGGAGGCAGGCCCTGGCAGACAGACGCTCCTGGTTAAGGAGCACGGGGGGCCTGCTGCAGCCCTGCGCTCCTCAGAGCATTACCATGCAAGCCAACACGCTACTCTCTTCGATTTGCTCCCTAAAGGAATCATGTTTGACAGAACTGAACAGCTGCTGTGTATTTAGAGATGTGAACGCATTGCATTATTTAATGAATTGTGTCATTTTAATATAATTATTACTAAAAGTCTGAACGTAAGCCTATTTTTATTTATGCTTACAATTTTTACCCACTAAGCATTTTCAGCTCTATTTGCAGCCAGAAATGTTTTCTTGCCTTGCCAGATAGTACCAGGACTGTAGCTGCACTGCTTACATTGAAGCCAGCTCCCCTGCATGCCACTAACACCGCTATCTTGCATTTCTAGTATTTCTAGGCTCTTAACAAATTACATTCACGCAATGATTCCGGCTCCTCCTCCTTTTTTGCAAGACTCTTACATTACCCCAGTGCCTCCACCTATATATTCTCTCTTACTTAACACCATGACAATAATACCTATGCCTAAAAATCTTGTGTGTGGATCACTCCTTCATACACAAAGTGAGTACCTCACATGGAAGAAAGGATGAATTTCAACAAGCCACTTGATGCTACCAATATCTGAAAACACCTGCAATCGAAAAGCCAGCATGTCAGTTCAGAACGCCTCACAACCACGTTCTCAGCAGAGCTCTGCTCCCATCTCGTACAATGACATGACAAAGCAGTTTTAATACTGGCATTCACTTTTTCTTTAGAGTAATGACAATAATTATAAAGTCACTGGGTTTTCAGAATTGGAGGAGATAAAAAGAGAATGCAGGTCATGATACTTTGCTTCCCTATTACTGAAATCCATAGCATGAATCCACTCTGCTATCTGCCACTTAAAAGTCACAGACTGGTGAGAAGCTCAACTGCCATTCTGCCTCTAACAGAGGGTGGATACAAAACTACCGGCCACAAGACTTTGGTGACCACGTGCCTTTGCAAGCATCTACTTTCTCATTTTATACATGTAGCAATAACCTCTTTTTTGAAAGTCATCTGGAATCCACATCTGAGGCCTGGACCCCAGACCTGACACATATTCTTTTTAGAGGGTGTTTCTAGTTTTCCAACTGTTCTTCTGTATTGCTCTGGGGCTTACAGATACGCTAATGCTGGCCTAGCCTCACGCCTCATTCACATACATACATTCATATTGCTATATTACTGGGTGGATACTGAATTACTCATCACCATGGGTCACTGAAATATTCACCTATTACTTCATTCGCAGTAGATGTTCCAGTGGATGCCAACCGAGTTAACGCCAAATATGTTTTTCACTTGCAGCACTAGAGAGGAGATGCCCTTGTTTTTTTAAAAATATCTGTTACTATCGGAAGGAAAATATATCTCTAGGTATCTTTCTATATATGCTGTACAGTTCTGACATTTGAAATCAATCAAATTAAGGAAAGAAATGTTGCTAGCATGCCTTACAAAACGCTTAAAGATGAAATGGATGCACACCAAACTACTCCACACTGTTTTTTAAGACACCAAGGATTTATTTAAGAAGACTCCAATTGAATGACCTGCTTGCATATGAAATCCAATTGAATCTTAAATGGCATGGAGAAGGTGACCACGGAAGGATAATGCGCTGTTTCTTCTCTATAGAAGAAGGAGAGAACATCCCATGAAACTATCAGGCAACAGGTCTAAAACAACTGCACAAAATTTAATTGAAGTGTGGAACTCACTGCCACAGGATGTTATAGATGTGTGCATCCACACAGTGATAATTATGGAAAAAAAATCAAATCTATGTGGGGCAATCCAGCTCAGGGACCTTGTTACATATTATATGTCTGTAATTTGCAGACTGTACCCTTACATGCCTCAGAAGACAGACACAAGCACATTGAAAGGCTTTCACATTAGTGCATCCAGGCATGATGCAGTTTAATCTACCCTGTATTAAAGAGTTTTCATTTGCAAATTGGAAGGGGGAGTTCTGGGCACGAGGAACTTCTAACCTGTTCCTCCCAAAGGGGTACTTAATATCCAACCCTTCCTGAGCAGCCACCAGCACAGAAGGTGGCAGAAGACTCCTGACAGGCTCCCTAATGAAAACACAATCTACTGCAGTCCCTGTGACAAAGGAAAATTCAAAGAATCAGCAGCAGCTGGTAGAGCTTCACAAGGGACTACTCTGAGGGTTAAAAAAAAAAACAAGAAAAAAAAAGGTATACAGGAAATAGAGAGGCTCCACACAAGACTACAGAGAATCAGTTAAGACTTGCAGGGAAACTGGGAAACTTAACAGTAACAGAAAAGCAAAGGAAGTTCATGCTAGCCAAAGGGATTAAGGGGAGTAAGAAAGGCTTTTACAAATACTTTATGTTAGGCAGAAAAAATATGGAAGAGGCTCACTAATAAATGAAGGCAGGGACAAAAAACAGACAGTGACTCTGAAATGAATAAATCGGCCTTCAACAAGGAACATAAAGAAGAGAAAGTTAGATAGTAAAATTAAAGACCCAAGAAAAGGCAAGCAAAGGAGAGCCTGGAAAACCTGACTATGTTGCACAAGCATGCGGGGAGCAGATCCAGGAAGGACGAGCCAGCGGAGGAGCCTCTTTGCAGCCAGCATCCCGAGAGAGACAGCCTGCCCCACTGCTCGCAGGTGTCTGCGTGGGTCAGGGGATGGCATGCCCCAACCGGGGCTCCCAGGTGTCATTGTAAAGCACAGCGTGTGCACAGCTCCTTCTGTCCAGAGCAAGGAGAGAGTGCAATAGCCTTCCTCCTCCTCCTCCCTACCTCCAAGCCTAAGAGAGGGGAGCATGACAAGCCAATACTTTACATTTGTGACCCAGAATCCATGTTGTGAAGCAGTGAGCCAGAAGACTAAATGGAGATTCTCTATCTCTAATTTCAATGTACACAAAAGCCTTTCACTTTTCACGTACACTGGCCCCTGAAAAGATAAGCTGCTCCTAAAGTCTTGATTTATACAGCAAACCTGCTGTGATACTTCTTATGGCAAATCCATCAAGAATTTCAAGTTTAACTTGATGATGAAGCTCAAGTCTTTTTACAGGGAAGTACTAAAGCTTAGGGGGCAGCAGAGAAGCAGAGGAAAATGTCCTCTGGCAGGACCTGGCTGCTGGTGGGCGCCTATAGAAGTGAGTGGCTTGTAAGGGCAACCAGCTCACGTAGAGGGCTTTCGGGTCAAAGCTAATCTATCGCAGAACATATATAATACCAGTAGCAACAGGTCAAGATCACCTGTAGTTTTTGAACTGCCCTTCAAGCTTGACCTTGAAAAATGCCTCCCTGGAAAGGATCAGAATTACCCTGACCTCTTATTTTTGGAATCCGCCTTCCAAAGAGAATGCTATAAATGTGATGGAAACGTAGGGGCAATGTAGCTGCTGTGTGGCCTTTTACCATCCCTAAAACTAGACCAAATTAGCGGCAATTCTGTAAGATGCCAGTGCCTAAGAACCACCCAGCAACTTCTGAAAAACCTGGAGAAACTTACCATCAAAGATACCATGATTTAATACATTTAGGGAAGTTTCCATGATAATCATCTGACCTAACAAATAAAACATTTCTCGACTGCGTTGAGGTCCATAGCGCATTTGACCAGACTCTACCCCACTGCCATTTTCTTTACACAGTGAGAGGTGAAGCAGTACCCTGAACTCCCTTTTGGTGCCTGATTACACACACACAGGTTTTGGCGACAGTCGTCATCTCTGGCAGAAATCTGTGGCTCTTCAAAGCGTTGATCAGAAATGATGAATTACAATTACATCCTTCCACTTTGTCCAGTCTTTCCTTGATTTTCGCTATCATACCCCAGACACACGCACTGAATTTGCCCAGCACTTTTACTCAGGTTAATAAGTTCAAAAAGAAGCAAGAATGGATGCAGCCCCCACGCAATTTGCACCGAATTGAAGACGGTCAAAACTGAGCTACCCATTGCTGGAAAGTAAGTAAAAACAGCCATTTACACTGTGTCTTTCTCCACATATTATTCTCCAAACAAAAGCATCTGAAACCTCTTCTCGTGTTTCAGATAGGCAAAAATTAAATTCACTTTAAACTAGGGTGAGCTTGGGATGGATTAAAACCTTGAAATCTAATTTCAAGTACAAATGAGACTGTTCTAAGTAATATCACACTATACATAAAACAATGTATGTCAAAGACTCCAGAAATTTCCAAACATTAAGACATGGAGAAGCAAAATGCTGCAACAGCAGTGGCCCAGAATAATGATTCTACTGGAAACCCAGAAGCAGTCAACATTACTCTAGGAATGGACACACACAGAACTATGTCAAAGAAATAAAAAGTTACCTCAAAGGCTATCTATTATTCTTTGTTAATAGCCCTAAACTTCCCCTGGGTTTTTTGACGAGCTAATGACATAGGCTGCTGGGGGTGGTGGGGGAGAATCTACTCTGGAGGGAGAACTGGATAAAATCAAAAATTACATCTCATACAGAAGTCAGAAAATCAAAACTATTTTTTAGGCATTTAAACAGACTAATTTATGCACTAATTTGGTTTTTCAGAATAAATTTTCTGCGCAGGCTGCAAGGATGACTCTCACTGAACTAAGAAATTGTCAGACAGGAATGACTGCTTTGGTTTCTTAAAATCCCAGACGACTCTAAGAAGAAAAACTGGAGCTTATTTACCAGCATCACTTGTGCACCCTACGCCAAGAGTAGCAGATTTCCATTAACACTACGAAAAAGATTGATTTATACAGACAAGCTACTGGCTGTACTTAACTTTGAATGCAGTCAGTGACCAAGCTAGATGCTTCAGTGATGAATTTTTATGTGAACCACAATTATTATGAGAATGTCTGTGCTGTTTTCTTCATTTTCTGATTTTTCACTTTCATGTATTTTTGTCGGGGACTTCAACAAAACATATTTATAAACAGCGACTTGCATTATCTTCTGAAATAATCTAACATCTAGTGTAAACTTGGACAAAACCAATACGATATACACAGTTTATCTGTTCACAGTTAAATTACACAAAATAAAAATGACTTAAAGATTATTTCATCTTTTCTTATCTTTCATGTAAATTGAATTTTGCTACTGTGAGCCTTTTCTGGCCACACAGGGGGGAAAAGCAACTACTTTTTATGGCCTAATGAACCCTTAGATAGCTGCAGAGAGAGGCATTCAATTGCATTTACATTAAGCAATTATTTAATGTCACCTATTAACATCCAGCTACTGTCTCCAGCAGCTCTACCTTGCAAGGTGGCTGAGCATGCTAAATGTGCTAAAAAGGAATTTCCTTCTCATTTCCATCTTTGTTATGCTTAACCATGGTTTCCATTCTACCTGCACACCTTCCCCACCAGGAACACCACTCTCACAGTTAACTGCTCCCTCAGTAGAAAAAAATTGCTTCCAACGCACTGCAGTAGATTTGCTGTTTAACTTGCAGAGCTCCTCTTCTCTTCTGCATGCATGCTTACAGTGTTTTCTTCTTTCTTTCCTTTCTTCCTTTCTTTCCCTTCCTTCCTTTCTCTTTCCCTTTTCTCTTTCCCTTTCTTTCTTTCCCTTGCTTTCTTTCTCTTTTCCTTCCCTCCATTCCTCCTCCCTTCCCTCCCCCCTTCCTTCCTTTCTTTTTTTCCCTACAATCACTATTGTTGCCTGGGCAGTTGAGTTCCTTGTTTGCTTGGATGACAAAAAAACTAATAGTTTTGAACACCCTCGGTTGTGATTTTCCCTGATCTTTCCACCTAAGCAGAGCTAGAAGACGTAAGCACAACACTGAGACTTGGAGAGCCAAGTTCATATCACGCCATGGATGTTCCAGCGTCAATTTTCCGAGAAGGGGGTGCCTGTCTAAGCCAATCGCATGACCAAATTCCAGTTTTCATAGTTTGGATTCCTGCACACCTTCAGTTAGAGTATTTTTTTCCAGCTGCCTAAAGCGCTCAGTGGTACTGCTGCACCTCGAAAACATCTTTGGTGTACCTGCGCAAATGTGGATGCATTTCACCAACAAAGTGATTCATGTAAAATCTGTGCTCAGAGCATCCTCAAATCCTGCAGCATGAGAGCATTAGGGGAAGGTAGTATTATACTTTCGAAACTTTGCCATGTTATTGACCCTTCTCTCTTACTTAATCAGCCTTCACAGCTTTACTTTATTATGCACCTTCTTTACCCATGGACCCACAAATTCATCAGTATCTTCCTCAGGAGCCCTCATCTCCCCTTAAAATTAATACACATGAAATCAGATCAGCTGATTCGGCAGGTGATCAATCTCACTATGATTCTCAAGCATTCAGATGTTGACAGCTGCATAAAGTTCTGAATGCCTCCAGATCAATGGTTAAAATTTCAACGACCTCAGCAGCATTGTGATTTCCCGGTACAGGACTGCTTACATAGAAAAATTGCTACTGTGTGGACCTACTTTAGATTTGAACATAAAACTTCAGAAGGGAGCCACTCCGATGAGGCGTTACAGAGGTTAGTAGCCATAGCAAAGACAGGCAAAAACTCTCTCAGCCAAATATACAAACGGACTTCTAGGTATGCAGTAAATAAGCCCCAAAAGCCAGAAAAAGCAACTTTCTTAGTATCTTTTTGTTGCTGATGGCTGTCAGCACCTTCCAATTCTCCTCCCTCATTACCAGTTCTAAGTCGGGTAATTTGCTTTACCAAGACTGTGTTAGCAGATTGGGTCCCAGGACCTGAACTCATGAAGACTAGTGCCCCAAGAGCCTGATATGTACAAGCCTCTGTAAGGTGCACCCATAGGTAGTAATGAAAGATGCCGTGCTAGTGCAAAGATTGTCAGCATTACTGGTGTTGGGAGAGTCTACACCCTGCTGGGTGAGCTGCTCACCAAGCTGCATAAACAGTTCACTCAGTGTTAGGGCTGGCTCATCGGGTGACTGGCCATCTGCTTGGTGACCAGCTCTGAACAACAAACTTGGAAAAATTCTTTCTCTGTGTTCGATTGGCTCAGTGCTAGTTTTTACGTGCTGTGTTGAAATTCGTAAAACAGCCCTACCAGAAATCCTACCAGTGTCTTTGAAAATTGTTTGCAAAAAAATGCCAAAATCACTATCTGCAAACATGCAGCAGCTTTTCTCTGCATACAATGGTACAAAATGAGTAAAAAAAAAAAAAAATCGAAGTCTCTAGTTTGCGTGTGTATACTTCACAAATAACATTTGTTTCTCCCTCAGTGCTCCTAAATATTTTTTTCTTCTCCATACCCTAAAGAGATAACAGCATGCTTGGAAGGTCAGCAGATCTACTTTGGATGAATGAGAAATAGAATAGTAGACAGGAGGAATAAAGCAATTCTTACAGAGAACACCTAATAGTAAGCCATCTCTTTCATATTCAAGGATATTTGCATGTGTCAGCTATGGCAGTCTGGTACATATAGGGTGGGAAGTTTGAAGCCGCTTAGCCCAATATAGGACAAATTTGCCCACTTTCAATGAAAGTCAAACTCCTTTGACACCAGTGGCAAAACTTCCACTGGCTCCAGTGGTGGTAGGAATTCATCGTAATCATTCAAAAAGCCACAGGTTCAGCCAGTACTGTTCCTTGTAAACTGATTTTGGCCAAAACTTGCAGAATTCCTACAAATCTACTATCCATCATGACCAGCACAAAAATACATTAACTTAACATGGAATATGAAAGCAAAACTATATAGAGAAAGGCCTCTGTAGATCAGCTGCTGGCCTACCCACATTATGAGACACCTACAAATGTTTGCGTAGCATTAGTGGCATTTTCTTTTAGCTAAAAATAACTATTCTAATACTACGTATTGCAATCACACCCTGTTTAGTTAAATATTCTCTACTCATTCTGCCTGGTTGGCAATTTATTTTGATGCACAGGTCTGGAAAGAGAATTTTAAATCCAATAACAACTGCACACTGTTCGTTCCACATTCACAATTTACATACCTCGTGGTAACTTAAATGCTGTTCAGAAGAGTGGTGCCTCAAATTCATTGCCAGAGAGCTTATTTTCTTACTCTGCATTCTAGCTTATCCATGTCTTCATCTGGACTCAAAACAATTAATATCAGGAAAAGCTGATCCTGAACAATTCTTTTTTCCAAGCTCCAACTCTTTCCATAACCTCTTTTTCTGGACATTTTGAGCATGTCTGGATCTCATTCTTTTCCTTATTTCTCTTTATTTTCCACTCATACTTTTTATTTTTTCTATTCACATCTCTAGAATAGCCTTTTCTTCACTAGGCACAATCCTTTGTTCCTCTAGTCCACTGTGTGTCATAGATAACATGAGAGACAGAAGAAGAGAGTAGGCTTTTAACTTCAGAGTTGGCAAACCACAAGTGGCAGGTAGCAGAACAGATAATAAAAATAGATTCATTGTTTAAAAGCCTGAATTACTATAGAGTCCAGTGAATCAACTGGCTGTGTGTGTCAACCCCAGGCAATGTTTCAGTAGAGATCTTGGAGGGGCTTATGGGTGCCCTATTTTATAAATCTCCTGTTACTGCTGGGTATCGTAAAAAGTAATGTGTGAGATAAACATCCAAATTCTAACACTTTTCAAATCTTCATGAACCTTCTCCAGATCTCTTTGGAAAATGACTGGAGAAATGTTAAGAACTGATTACCTCAAAAGATTTCTGATATTCTAGTTCTACAGAGCACGTCATTGGCCTGCCAAGGCATAATGCAGAGACGTAGCATATGAAGAAGATCACAAAGAGCACAGAAAAGCAACAACAGAAAAGTAAAAACGCTGAAGAACTCATGTTGGTGCAAGTGACTTTCTGAAACATCAGTACAGAAACCATTCTTTCTGAATTGCATAATTTTTGCTCATTAAAAGACAGCAGCGTTTCCATATATGTAAGGAAAATCTGGGAAACACTTTGAAATGAAAAACTTTCAAGAGATGCATGGTCAGCAGTACAATGTCTCTACAATAGTTTCTCTGGGGGAATTTTGCTCCTTTTGTTTCCAGATCCAGACAAAACAAGGAAGGAAAGGAAGTTCTCAGAGATTCAAATTTGTGTTTCAGATAAATGTCCCCCTGTCTTGTGAGAACCAATCTTTTGTAGAACCAGCATTCTCCCCTCGTACTGGGAGAAAAGAAGGGGAGGTTTTAGATCTTTACTAATAAAATGAATCTATGAAATACTGACCAGAGTTACTCCTCCTCATAAAGCTGCTACACAAAGGCATCATTTTGTGCTGCTGATACCAGTGCAAAGGAAAAAGAGGCTTAGCAATGTGCCTTCATGTCAGGAAAAAAATGCAATGTTTAGATGGTGCCAAGAGCGAGGCAGCCCATTGGGGCCGAAAGGGAGGAAAAGCCAACAATAAGCCTTTAGAGTTGCTGCCCGCGCGGCGCTCTGCCGAGGCCGGCCACCCCAGCCCCATTCCAAGCGCGGCCGTCAGAGGCAGGCACCCTTCTGCAGGGTCGAAGGAGCTGTACTTTGGAAATGCAACGTTTCTTATGCACCCTCCCCCTCAAAAAATAACCCAATAAATCACAGGTTGCCCTTCTTCATCTGAATAACTAGGTACCGCTATAAAATCAGACAAACACACCTCTGCAGAGAGCAATTTATAAGCTCCAATGCAGCCTGCCTGTAGATTGAGCTTATAATAAATTAACCTGCTCTTTTAACTTACTCTTTTTAAATTAAGAAATAAATTAAATTGAATTAAAAATTATTTTTTGAAGTTAACCTGTTTACCACTAAACAACTACCTCGAGATAAAAATGTCTGAAACACAAGTGAAAATGAACATTAAACTCTTTGCATAAAAACGCCTCCTGTGGATTTCAATTTTGTCCTTAAGACTACTCTTGGGAAAATTATTTTAAACACAGGTGCAGATAAGAGTCAGTTTAGATATAAAATCATTTTTCAATAGTTCAGTGCACTGGATTAGGGACTAGTAATTCCTCTATAAAGCTACAACAGTAAATACAGCCTGGACGGGCCCTGAAAGCATACATACGCACCTTATAAATCTTGCACAGGATTAGATATAGCTCTTAAGGGTGTTAAGAACTTGACAAAACCCCCCCACTTCTAGTGAACAGGGCCAAGAAAGACTACTAAAACTTGCAGTTTTGGACACCTTTTCCTCCCACAACAGGCTGACTTATCTGAGAGAGAAATTCAGACTATACCTTTAGTCCAAAACTTTCCACAGAAGAATCTGGGCTCAGGATTTTAAGAAATTACATGCCTAGGAGTTAGGTACCGATATGCTTTTAAAAGTCTCCCAGAAAGTCTATCTGAATCTTTAGATATCTAAATAAATTTAAAATTCTGGACAAAAATGTCCCATTTTCTCCCATCCATCCTCCATAACTTAATCAGCCAACTTATCACTTTGAAAGCAAGAGCAATTAAGTCCTTGTATTAGAACTGTGTCCCATTAGATCTCCTGCACCAGAACACCTTCTTAAATGAGATCTGCAGAAAAAAAGGTATCTGCTCAAAGAACGGGGCTGTAAATTACTATTTGAATGTCGATGACACATGGAAAAAAAAATCCTGCAACCATTTAAATTTCTATACCTAGAGAGGTGTGCTTTTTAATTAGATGGGAGAGCTGACAAAACTTAGAATAAAAATATTTTCATGTGCTGTGCCTAGGAAAATAGCTCTCCCTCTCTTCAGTTCTAAGAAAACTATCACTTGGATGTGACCGTGCGCAAACTCTATTTATGGGATACAGTTTAACACATTCCACTAATGTGTTCCAAGAGACAGCTCCCTCAGAAAAGCCAGCATCCGTGTAAGCAATAAAAACATTTGTCTGTGGAAGGCATGCCTCGCAGTGTGGTGGGAACAGAGGAGGTGTTTGTGTATGCTGCACTATCGTGGCTATTTGTAGATATTACTGGGCTCTCTAAAGACAGTTAAATATCTCCAACATGAGTACTATGCTAATATTCCATGTATTAAATCAATTTGTCCCAAAGGAAGCTGTGCTAATGACAGCAGCAAAGGAAAGTCTCACTCTTTGCCTTTTTTCACTTTGGAGATAAATCTGTAGGAAACATCGGTACCTGGTCCAATAAGTTGTTACTGAATGGGTTTGACAGACTGATAACATTTTCTTCGATGCAGTAATAAACACAATTTTCAAACAGAAATCAAGATGCCTCCTATTTTACACAAAGAGCCTGAGAGCTAGTAAAGATATAGTCAATTAGAGCTAGTAAAGATATAGTCAATTAAAAACATGTCAGTAATACATATTTGAAATTTGAGCTCTCTTCTTTGCCTCAAGTACTATCATTTAAAGACTGCTGTGGAAGGGCACCTTTTATCCACAGACCCAGTAGCTAGCACAGAGATGCCCAGTAATGAGACTGCTGCTGAAGATGGTGGCACGAAGGCTAGCAGAGACGTAGACACGTCTTCAGGCGTTCTCCTACCTACCAAACCAGCACAAAGCTGAAGCACAGTCACTCACTGTCCTTTGAAGGACAGAAAGTGCTGGCAAAGCAACACAGACGAGTTATAGGAGGAACTAAGGCTAAGGAAATGGTTTAAGTGAGTGTTACTACGTAAACTGGGTCTCTACCCATTTGGCAAACGGTTTGAACGGGAATGAAGAAAACCATTTGCTCCCATGAATCTGTTCAGGGTTGTAAGGCATCAGCTTTCTTGTGACTAGCAATGAGGGATCAAAACAGCATTCCCTGGCTGCAGCGTGCAGGAGGCCAAACGATCAGAAAGGCCCTTATGGACCTCCTGTCCATGAACCTGTTCTTTTTTCTAATTCACACATGCCCAAATATCCCTGACATGGAAATAACATGCTGGGGCCTAACAGATAAGTATATGGCAGATGAGCCAGAGCGACATCCTACCCCCCTGCCTCAACCTGGGTTCACCAGATAAGGCACTGGGAGCTAGAAGAATGGCATGGGTGACTGCCTATCCTGTGCAATACGGATGACAAGTCCCATTAGAGTCATTGTTTGCCTTTGTGATCCACATCTAGTCTTTCATCACATTTACAACACTTAATCTTTAATAGGAACCACTCTGTTTATTTTGACCATTGATGTATTCAGGATATCCTCAAGGGTCAGCATGGTTTCCATCTTTCTTTTTTGCAGGTTACATTATAGTATGGTCCCATGGGAAGATCAGGCTTCAGCTTATCCCACCAGTTTCTTGCAAAGGGATCAAGGAGTTCTTTGAAAGGAAGCAAGCAGCAGCCATCAGCGAGAGCCTGGAAGCTTTCCAGCGAGGGCTTGAACTCCTCCCCACCTTAAGCTATTTGTGCTGCAATGGTATGACATGATCTTTGGTTGCTAGTTCAGAGGGAGTTCCCAGAAAGGTTTGGCTAACGTCAACAGTGTTTTCCTCGAAATAACGTGCCATGTGATATTGTTACTCCATCTCAAATTGTATAAAAAATGCCATTTACATAATAAAGCTAACCTGGGATGATAATCATTGGTACTTACAATTCTGTTCTTATTATCTAAACGTTTGGCATATTTGGATGATTCAAATTAGTAGAGTAAAAATATTTTGAGTTTTAGGAAAAAAAAATATTGTTTTCCCCTCCAAATTTCTGTTCCCTTGTTATATTCTCCAAAGATGAAAAGATACACTGTTTCATTACTGCATTTTACTGAGACCTGTTCATTTGTCAAGCTGTAAAGTCCAGAATTACATGTCTTGGGGATATTCAGGTTCTTTCATCTGACCTCCCAACTTTTACAGAGTTTTTGACCAGGATAGAATATTTTGCATCACAAACAGGCTTTGCACTCCATGTTTCTTACACGTTTAAAATAATGACAGTAGAGAACTAATAGAAAGCTGACAGAGTAAAATATATGGATTTGCAAAAGAGGATTGCATAGGCAGGTACATTTAGCAAAGTCATTTTGTACAAGCTTACAGGTATTGAATATCTAAATTCTTGGCTCTTTGTTCATTCATCTTTGGAGGGTTGAGTTGCCAATTTGTTTTCTCAGTCTCTCAACTTTCATTATTTGTGTTTTAATATGAAACTACATTCTAGATTTAGAATGGGTTAAGACAGGATAATAACAAAAGGCAAATGTATGTTTGTATGTGCTAGAAGTAGGGTGACATGAATGGAAGGAAGAAAAGATGATCACACATATGGAAGACTTTAGAAACACCAATGAGAAAAAAATATTAGTTAAAAATTGGAGTGTAAGAAGGGAGAAAAAGCAGAAATAAATGGAATAATGGTAAAAAAAATAGGAGGGGAAGGAATTTAAGAAATTTTAAAAGAATGAAAAATATAAATATCAGAGTAAACTACAGATAAAGGACAGCCTGAAGAAAAGAGGCTGCAGATGTCAAAATGGAAAACATGGAGAGCAGAGGAAGGGCACCCCAAAGGTCAGTCCTTCCATGTATTGCATAAGTTTGACTTTGCCACAGACTTCCAAAATTCACAGCATTTTCTGTGGTATGTGCTGACCTTTCAGGTTTGTCTACTGTAGCATTTTCTCCAGTATTTTTCTTTAAACATTTTGAATCGATGATTTAATGTCCTGTTAGGTAGAGCTCTAGTAAAAATAAACCCACACACAGAACAAAAAAGAAAAACCAAGAAAAATAACTCTTCAAAACATTTCCAGCTTTGGCTCTGGAAGTGGGCATAATACCTCCTCCTCAGAGCTAACCTTCTAGGGTTACTGGCATAACTTGGAATAAACTCCTTTCTATGCAGCATCTCTTTAGACACTAAAGACTTAAGGCCTGACATTGCAAAGGTGTAAGCCTGTGCCTGGCTTGGCACTTAAGTGGTACGCTAGGAGCCAGAAGATGGGGGCTATAATGCCAAGCTCTGACATCATGGCCTTAACCAAGTGATTTAACTTCTGTGGATCTCCTTCTCCTCCTGCGGTTTTCTAAAGATGATACAGACCATAAGCCCTTTGGGGGTTGCAGCTGCCTCTCAGTACTGCCTGCTCCTGCTGTACCAGTTTAGGTACGCACATAGAGCCAAAGAGCGGTCTACCGCCAACCTTTAAAAAGAAGGGAAGGTGAACATTTTCACACAGAGCAGTGCTATGTGCAGTGTTGCTATTTACAGTCTGGAAGTAGCATTTAGCAAGCCTGACAAAAATTAAGCTAATAAATGAGGCTGGAGTTTGTGGTCTGGTTAAATACAAATGTTGTAGTTTCAGCTTGAATTATTTCCATGCGATGGGGGAAAACAGATTGAAAGACTATAGGGACTACACGGATTAAATCAGTTAGAAATGTGACCACATATTATTAAAACAAAAATAGCAAAGCAAAACAAACAAGTTTAAAAATTTATAAAAATGGAAAGCCCTGTATATTACATCAAGGTTTGAAATGATAACCCCATAATCATTTTCCAGAGTTCAAAGTCCACAGTTATTTCCTTGTATAGAAAGGCAGACTGATAATTCACTTACGTCAGTTTAGGTCTTTTTTTCCTTACTCTTTCCACAAAGCCCTTCTTGTCACTGGGAAATTCCTTAGACAGCACCAGGCCCTCTCGTTAAGAATGAACAAGACACAAAGCTTAACTTCTGCACAGCACAGCTCATTCAGCAGATATTAATTTGAACACTGAAACCAAAGTGTCTGCTGACAAACAGTTCAACATCGCTAGAGAAATGTAAGATCCATGTTATAAAGCAGACCTTCAGATTTGTAAATACCTATGCATTGCTGCCTCTTTGTTAAGCGATAGTTCTGAAACCAATGCTTGGACTCTCAACATCTCACTCATTAACAACAATTTGAATAGCCAATAAAAAATGGACCTCAAAAAACAAGGAAGCTTTTCACTTCTGTATCACCCGTAGCTTAAGTTTGAAGATGCTTTTTTCTACTTCATTATATTTGTTCCACAGGCCCCTATCTGCAGATTGAGGTAATTTTGCTTACAAAAGTACCTTACAGATAAAAGCAGAGCAAAGCATGTGCGTCTTATTTATCCAGGCTGGGAATACTCAGAACAAAGCACAAATCTCTGAAAGCAGTAACAATCCTGCTTCTTTCAATATGCTGGTTTCATGGTCTCAAAAAGTCAATCAGATAAGTAAATTATGCACATAGGTAGCATATGCAAGATCAAGAAGGATTGGGAATTTAATTTATTTGTACTTTGTTAAAGAAGAACAATGAAAGATAGTTCCTGAAAAACTTTGGAAGGGGAATCTCGCTAATATTTCTAAAGGTCAAAGATGATTTTTGACTAGGAAGAAATAAACTACAAAGGGAGTATCTGAGGCTCGTAAATATGAAATAATGTTTACAAGAACCATATCTGCATATTAAATACATTACTATTCATTACAAAAATAGGAATATTTTGTGCGTATGAACAACTGCTTATGTGATTCTACAAGATCCAAGATTACTTAATATTAGCATCTTAACTTCTTAGAGGTGCTGTGTAACTCTAGTTTCCATTAATTTAAATTTTAAAAAGGCCAATGTTTTTGCAAAGTAGGCTTTTACATACTTTGTTTTCAATCTTAGTAAATGCATTTTTGAAGATCAGTTCAGATCTGGTACTCATTTGCAAGTGAAATACCAAACTCGGAATGATTTTAGCCTGATTTATCTTGCTGGGTCATTTCTTCCCATTCTCCCTTTCGGCGCGTAATGCCTCCTTGTTGACTTCTATTTAGCCACTAGTGTTTCAAAGGAGATATTGGTATCTTTTTTTAAGGAATTACTGTTATTTTTAATTGAAGCCATTTGCTTTTCTGAAATATCCACATCATTCATGCCAACTCCTCCATTTCTGACCCCTACCACCTCCCTGTCAAACTGGAGTGGAAAACAACCAGCTTTTCCATTTAAAACAGCTTCTGCTGTCAACGACAACACCCAGAGTTACACAAGTAACAAGACAGTTGGAAAAAAAAAAAGCAAGGCCAATCCGTATGGACTGCTGCCACAGCAACTGTCTTGACTCAGTTCTTTAATCTGAGCAAGGTAAGAAATAGCGAAAGAAATTCAGAGACAACAGAAATCAAATTGAACTGCAGCATCTGAATCCAAAGCATCCTTTTTATGTCACTGTCGGACAGAAATGAGGGGAGTTTCAGGACTGAGCTGAGACCCAAGTGAAAATGAAAGCCCACTGAATGGGAAGACTACCAAACTTCCAATATTTTACTAATCAGGTCCCCTCTAGAGACAGGAAGAAACACCAGTTCTGCCATTCTAAGCAGAGTTCAAGTTCTGGCCTGGCTCCAGGACGAGAGGTCTTGCAGACCAGTTAGACGTGTCCAGCCCTCTCTCAATTAAACAACGCTTAGTGAAGAGACTTGACTGTGCATTTTTCTTCTTTTTTTTTTTTCAGTTGAAATCTAGTTCTGCTTTACATATGCATATCTCGTGCACGTGGTGCTGTCCAGAGGCAAACTGCTCGAGTCCCACTGGTGCTTAACTGAGCCACAAGGTGCTCTGCGACATCTAAACCTTCTGGGAGTTCAGACCCTCCTGTGTCACAGGGAAAGCTGAGGAGCGAGCACATAAACATCTTCTGACGGGACCTTAAGAATCCTCTTTCAAATGCCAAATGTAGGAAACGCACTTATTTAGAATATACCTTTTTCTTCCACTGAAATAAGAGTAAGACATATCTTGCACACTTATTATGAGAACAGTGGGCTGGACTGGGGAAATAAATAAATGTATGACAGCACAAGGTCTGCTACCCTAGCAAAAAATGATGAAACATTCAGCGATCAGCAATTTTTCCCCCAACTACTTACAATCCAAACTAAATATTTCAGGCTGGCAAGTTATACCTCTGAGGACAGAGTTATGAAATAATTTCTCCCCCGGCTTGACAATAAAATGTGGGGGGGAGAAATGACAGGCAGGATAAATGTGCCTGTCACACAACTAGCAAAGAGTAGAATCAAGCCTTAAGCACTGTTAAATAAAAAACAACAAAAACAAAAACCCCAAACCTCTCAACTTTTGTCACAGACTAAATGAATTTCTCTCCCTGAATAATTCTATACAATAGATATGTCATGCTGTTTGACACCTGGCCTGAAGATATCTTGACAATCTTTGGCTAATCATTACGGTTTTTTTTTTTGTATCCATCTAGGCATTTGCTTTACCTCTAGGGAGAAGAAAAAAAGGATGGAGGAAAGATAATTTCTTGATGGTGTTATCAACAATAGAGGTCAACACTCCTCTTCCTCCATCTTGGGACGCTCAAAATTAAAAAATGCCTCTTGTAGTTAATGACTGACGGTGAACAGAGAAATTACCAACAGAGGGGTATCATCTCAAAGCGAGAAAACAAATCTGAACCAAAACACTTCACATAATTAAAAGAAAACCCAACGACCAACAAAACCAACAACACGATGCTCCCCTGCGTCTACCATGTTGCGTCTAGCATGGGCTACGCCGAGCTAGGAGCTCATCCCTAAAAGCTCTGCCTGTGCAGTTGCTAATGCACAGGAAATGTGATTAACTGCCTGAGAAAGGCCTAGAATTACTCCCATTCTGACTAGATTACAGGATAATTAGATTGGTGGCACTCTCCCCTTACTGGGCTGTCAGATTAAATCCTGCTGTTTTTCTTCAGATAACTGTCATGTTCCGCAATAACAAACAGGGACTGACACCAAGTGCTTTTCATGTTCAAAGGATGTAAATGCCTTTTCTACCTCCACTGGACCAGTAAGAAAAATGCCCCGTGCACTTACTATTTCATTGAAAATGTCATTAAATTTGATTAAAACATACCTAGTTGATAAACCTGGTCAGAAACATTTAATTTGAGTTGATAAATGGAAATCACAAGGCTTTGAAACTTCTCTGGCCGATTACTTAATGGAAGGGCACAATCAAATTACACTTTAAAGGGGGGAGGAAAGAACATTTTGAAGTTTTGCTTATATAGTAGAAACAAGTCTCTCTATTTGGGGCGGGGGGGGGGGGGGGGGGGGCATTCAGTCTAAGAAAGGACCTGGCAGATATTTTTTGATCTTCCACATTTGTTTAACGTAGGAAGTGATAGCATTCTATAGTACTGAATTCCCATAACTGGTACCACACCACATGGTGTTGAAAGAGTAACAGGTGGATTTACGGTCTTGTATTCCTCTATTCTCTCTTTTAAGAGCTGATATTAACTCGTTATCTGAACTGGACTGGAAAATCAAATTACACGTTCCAAAAATGCATAAACAATGTAACTATTGCAAAATTGTACATTTGAATCTCGTGAGTCTGGCTAAAAAGAACCAGGAGTAGAAATAAAATTTCACAAATTTATATCTATGCCAATAAATATGAAATAAAAAATGGAGTGAATGAGTCCTTAAGATGTGATACTTTCAGTTTTTACTCAGCAACAACGACGACGGTTAGAAATATACTGACCTTTCTTCTGTTTACATGAAAGCTGAGATTTTCGTGCCGAGGCTTTACAACAAACATCTACAAACCACCAGATCTTTGCTAAAATTGTAAGAGCTGGCAATAATTGCTTTATTAATTACTGTTTTAGTGTAAGCAAAAATCTAAATATATCACAGCACTCCTAATTCTAAAAGAATTAACATTAACCCATTCAAAGGTTAAAGCCTAGTCTTCATGCACCTAATCCTCTAACTTCAGCAGGCGTTTTTTCCAGAGTACATTCTTAAATCTAAGATAAAATGGATAAAACAGCAGGCTTCTCTCTAACAGTATCATAAGTTTGGTGTTTCCTCCTAAAGTGATCACTGGATGGGAAAAGTCTTCTGAAAGATAGCAATGGGCACAGATAAAACCTGAGTCACAGTCTTGATTCACTTGAAACTAGTGGTCAGTCTCTTGTCTTTAATAGCACGAAGGAATAGCCCTTGGGGTCCCCTCCACAAGATTGGTCCTTTCTGCCCTGCTTCAAACCAACGCCAACATCCAACCACAACTGCAGCTACCACATTCAGGGGTCCCCAAGCACTCCCCCTTCTAGCTATCACAGCACCCGTATTTCAAGTAGCTGTGCTACCTCTATCAAGAAGACTACTAAAAACACTAAGACCTAATGTGGAGTTTATTTAATAGTTTCACAATCCATGCCAAGTGCCTACCAGTACTTGTACTGACTGAGCTCAGTGAAAATATTCCTATTTACAGCTGAAAGAAAAAGACTGATGAGGAAACAGAATGCTACTCTCCACAAAACAATAATGGCTTAAAATGAATTTGAGAGATGGCAAAGCAGAGATTTCAGTTTTAATTAGCATTTCCAAACCATCAATGCTTAAACATCCCTCTTGTCCAAAAAGTTTTACTGCTTTATTGCTTTTTTCCTGTGCATTTCAAGAAGACTGCTGGTTTGGAATAAGGCATAAAAGTTTACATTTTAGACACGCCAATATTTTTCCTTCTCACTTTAAATTACACAATACTGCCATATTTGGATTCTTTCCACAGCTAGTTAATAAAAGTAAAATTTTCTGTACATCTGGTCTCACTGGCAAATTTATGCAACCTGATGAAAAATGTATCTTTTCAAGTCTGCACAAGAAAGAAGAGATTGGAGCCAAAAACAAGGTGAAATATCTGTGATAACACATGTCAGAAAATCAAGAACATTTGCAGCTAAAAAGTTGTATCTGCATTTTTTTGTCTTCTGATGACTTTTGAATCTTTTTCTATTTTAAACTGGAAAAGTGGTTTACACTTGTAGGAATGATTTCCCTAGGGAATGGACAAGGGGTGAAGTTATAAACAACACTGGCAATGAAGCAGAGAACAGATAAGCAGCTAAAACAGTGAGCTATATACAGATAGAGCAAAAGCTAACGGTAAGAAATAAACACTCATAGCTTGTATTTACAATAGGAATGTGTATTTTCCACATCTGATATAAATAATAGTTTCAAGGACAAGCAATAATAATGAATAATAAACTCAATCAGGTTAATGATAGGAAGATTCTAGAGAATCTTCTTCTTTGCCCATGGTCTTCCAGTACATTTGATGCTTTTTATAAAACTAGAAAAGAATTAAGTTTCCTTTTCACTTATGGTTAAAACAGAATCACCTTTGAGGGAAAATCAGCTGGCTAATTTATAGTGCTCGGCCACATCAAGCAGCAAGTTAGGATGAGAAGTGAGTGATACTTTACCCGACAAAAACAGCAGAGAGATTATAACATGTAAAAAAATATTGCTTGGAATTTGACCAAAATGTTCAAATTCACCAATCTTGCAGAATGGGACGCATAATAAGTACTTTGAGATCCTTTGAAGCAAGGGGCAATAAAAAGGAAAACATGCTTACATATTTTTATTAACTATATTTAGTTAATAAAATTCCTTATCTTTATTTTATGAGTCAACCAGAAGTTGAGACCGGCAACATAATGCCTTGAAGAGACCTTGGTATTTACATATGTCTTTTGTATGCTACAAAAAAAATAAGTTCCCCTACAATTAGGGCCCATGTGCACATAATAGAGAACTGGTGTAAAACCTCAAATCTCCATTGACTTCATTGGAACCAGGTTGATTTATAGCCACTGAGGGCACGATTTAACATGTGCCTTTACCCATCTGACCTCAGAGTTAAAACATTTCTTATGAAAATATGTGCAAGAAAAGTGCTGTTGGGCCAGAACTTTGGTTTGATACTTTTGGGCTACTGGATATAAATGTATTCTGATTACTGCTCAGCGGGGTGGGATTAAAACCAATACTTGGAGTCATCTTTTAATAAACAATTCTTCATCTGAGAAAGGAGGAAAACATGTCTTTGACTATGTGACAGAAACAAAATGGCATTTGTTTAAGGTTGCTCAGGGAATTGGAATATCAGAAAATGGCCTGTGAGAGATGGATTAATAGAAAGTTGATATAGACATAAGTACAAATACATTATTCACCTGTCTGTGCTGTTTATCAGATGGATAGATGCATGTATATGCAGTCCAGTATTCATAAAACCTTGACCAGAATTTGAAATACTTTGCTTTTCCTTAATTGCATGGTAACTCTTCCCCCTCTGATATTGCTTTGATAATCCCATTTGAAGAAAACGTTTTCCAGTAGTGGCGACTGGTGAATGCCATTTTGGTGGCCCTTTCCTCCTTGGGCTCTTTCAGGAAAACGTGTATTAGTGGTTCCTGCAGTGGAGGCCTTCTCTGATGTGGACATTGGCTCAATATGAGCTAAATGGAAACCACCAACACCTTTCATCACGGCTAACAACTATCAGATGTTAACGCATTTTGGCTAATATTGAGTGGGGTGAGATTAAAGGCTGGACAGTGGAAGTAAGATTTTAATGTTGTTCTTAATGCTGTGTGCTAGGGACTGAGAGCTCTTCAATTTGAAGGGCTATCAATCCAGTCCCTTCAGGAGAATGAAACCCAGCAAAAACATAATGCAAATAGTACCCACCACTTAATGTACTTTGGGTGGCCTTATTTTAACAAAAGGTTATTCATGCTGTTATGTTATGAGGATCCCTAAAACCTCATTAGCAGCAACGAAGCAGATCCAGTGGCTGTCATAAACTCTAGCTTAAATTAGAAACAGTTAACATTTTGCACATTCACACACCTGCACACAATCAGTTTGCCGATAACCCAAAATGACTAATTTGTTAAAGTTTATATAATTTGAAGAGAAAAAATAACAATAAATAATCTCTATATCTAGAGGAGTAAGTCCTTCATTCATCATACTGTTGAGCCATTCCTCATTATGGAAAAACTAATTAAAACAGTGCCTGCATCTCAGGGTGAGATGTGGTAGAGCCAAAGGAGTCTCACATTTATTTGCAGTGTGTGGTCCTGGCTGTGAAAAAATACACAACTAACAAGATTCACTCACGTTTCACATATTTCCAGCTTGAACGTTCACTGCAAAGCATCATTGCTAAGCTTGTACTCAGAAGCTATGGCTTACATTGTAGAAGTCTTCTTTAAACACAGAAAGAATGCTTTTTGTTTTACAGCAAAATATCCCTCTCCTCCACTGAGGGAAACACTACATATTTGAGCCAAGTTTGCTTTCCTCTGCAAAAACTTCTATTTCAACTTTAGAACTGCTATTAACTTCAAAGGCACCTGACAGCTCTCCAGTTATTAAGTTAAAAGACAGCCAAATTTCAGCTGGAGTCATTGCAAATTAATTCTGCCTTACAAGGCCACATTAGGTCATTTCCTGAGCTGACGGTAATAAATAGCCCTTTCCGTAATGTAAGGACAAATGAGTATAGTAAGGCTGCCTTGATGTGGAAAAAAAGCCCTAGGAAAGGGCCAAGCCTGGCTGCGGGTAGCAGCGTACAACAGCCTGGCATAAAAACACTCAGATTTGTGCTCAGACTCCACCTGCAGCCTGAGCCTGTCTCTCGGTGTACACTGACCTGTCGCTGTATTGCCAAGCTCGAGTGCCACATTGGGTAAGATCTGGTGCAAGATCCAGGTATGTCTCTGGCAGCACTGCTTACTTTCTTATTCCATGTTTTGCCTTGTGCGTTGTAACAAGGGGCAGACCTGGCAGACCGGAATCAAAATAGCCTGAAGGAGGCAGGTTTTCTTCTACAAGCTGGATTTCTACCCTATCCTGAGCTTTGACGGGCATTTATTTATTAACAGACACATAAGAAGAGACAGAGTTGGCAGGAATATGCTGGGTAAACAAGCATCAAACTACTGACATTTTAATTTCCTGCTGAATGATTTGCCACAGTCATGTAAAAACCTTAGTTAACAAATAGGCTAAGAATCCAGGATTTTCTCTTCTTACTAAACCAGTCTGGCAACTTCATTTCTTATAAAGCAGCAGCCTAAAGGCAAAATGCTGCCTAAACCTTGCACTGCCTAAAGCTTGTGCAACCCTCTTTCTTTGCCTACAGACATGGCAACGTAGGCACCACAACATCCATGTAAGGGGCCCATCTTTATCGCATAATGAGTATCCCACCTTAGTCATCACCTCCTGTCTCCCACCTGAGTCTCTTACATTATTTGCAGCATGGTTTGTTCTTTTCTTTTGATCTTTGCAGGAGCTAGCGGAGTATCAGTCCCCATCCATTGCCACTCTTAACACAAATAATAATGTTTCCATGGTGTCCAGGCTAAAGCCAGGATCAAAAGTCCCAAGATGGTGCAGAGCCAGTTGTTCTTAGAATTGGAGCAAAATGTATGGGAATATTGCCATAAACTTATATGAAGCCAACTGTTAACCCAGAAGGTCCACAGCTCACATTGCAAGCTGAATAATGACTTTTTATTGGGTCTCTGACACCTGCCTCTCATTACAGGAGCATGTATTTTCCCTCTGCACTGTTTCTGCTTTTTATCTACTGAACCCTCCATATCTGAGCTCTACACTGGGTAAGTGATTTCAGTGAAGAAGGCACAGATTAATTCTCATTACAAACATTATTATCATTATCACTGAGTTAGTACAGAAAAAGAAAAAAAGCAAAAACTCAGACCTCAGACTCCCTGACTGCCAAATGAGCTTAGCTTTAATTATAAACAAAACGGGCTTGATGGTAGGATTGTGCACAGTCTCAGGCAATCAAAGCTATTAGTAAACAATAGGCACAGTTTATGATGGGAATAAACTATTTTTTGCTTGGTACAAAAGAAGGACGTTTGAGAACTAGGAGGGCAACAAGGTGTCTCCATGGATTAAGCAGTATGTATCACAGCAGACAAGCTATTAGAGCATACAGATTATGCAGATTTGATTATACAGATATGGATACACAGCTCATTATATTGCCTCTTTGAGGGAAAGATGAAAATGCAGGTCAGTAAGAATAGTTGTGGATTATCCTGCCTTTGTCCAAATCAGAAAAAAACATTAAAACGTAGTGCACAGTCTGACAGCACTGGGTCCCACAGGGACTCAGGGCTTCTCCAGCTGGAGAGAGGAGATCTGGGTTCAAGGCTCTACATCCCTGACACCTAGCACGCTATAGCCTGAGTCTGTTGCTCTGCCTCAATGATTATTCAATTATTCATACAAGCCAGGAAAGGTCTGGGTGAAGAGAGTGAGAGAGCATTCTCTCAAGAAAGCCAATAATTTGATAGTGGGGCAACCACCTTGCATGTCAGAGACACTCCTTAAAGCCCTTGCTTCAAAATGGACTGACACAGGACTGAACCCAAGTCACCATCCTACATGAGTTTAAGCTCTGAATTATTAACTATTTTGAAGAAAAGAGGTTCTTTCACTATTAAAATGTATTTTTGAAGCTCTAGTTTTGTCTGAATACGTTTCTGACACTTTTTTTTTTTTTTTGGTAAGGCCAAAAAAACCCCACACATTTTCACCACCATATTTATGTACTGATAAAGTGGCAAAGCTAAGTGAGAATGAGGTGGTCCATCGAGATCCAATGATGAAGGGTCCTACACAGAACTAAGAGTGATGTAAAACAGGTCTTGTGCAGTACGAAGAAGGAAGAAATGTTGAAAACTGATAAACAACTTAGGTAAATTGAAGTCTCATTGATTCAGCATTCAGAAAATTGCACTTGGAATGACTTCAGCAGAGAATTAAAGCATTAGAATGTTTAGGGTCTTCAAAAATAGAATTTCTTCATGAAAAATAAATTCAACTAACATTTTTCAAGAACGATTACAGCAAGTAGTCAGGTGATGTTAGAAATTAATATATATTATCAGAATAAATACAACTGTTCACACAACAGACTGTAAAATAAATCAGCCAGGCTGAATATCTTCTGTTATGCTGAAGTTAGAGATAATTGCTAATACACAGGCATACGTTATTTATCATAATACTCATAGATTTCATCTTAGAAAAGAGCCACTCAGCACCCTTTGCAAGCATTTAGTCATTTCCTTTGCTTTGGGATCTTAATATGCTGGTTATGATATAAAATGCATCATTGCTATTACACAAATTCTTTGCAATCATAGTCAAATTTTCTGAAAGTAGAAAAAAACCCAGTGATATAAACAAGGGAACCTTGAGGAGCTCAAAGTCCCAAGAGAGCTGTACAGTGCAGACAATTAGTTTCTGCTTAGTGGTAACGTTTCCAGCCAAACATACAGGAATCAAACCAAAAAATGCCCTCATAAATGAGGATAATGGATAAAAAGTCTGAAATGGACAAAACGTAAAGCATAGGTAAGGGGAGAAAAAAAAAAAAGGAAGATTCTGAGATCATCAAGGCTTTCCTGTGCTTCATCTCTGTGAGGGTCTCTCCATTTACTTCTACCCATTCATACAGATCCCACAATGATGTTTTGAAAACAAAACAAAACAAAGTAGGTTTATTTGGAATAGCATCTTTCATTATTTATTTATCAGCCACAAAGTGCTATGTAATGCATTTGCTGTCACTGGAAAAAATTACTTTTTATTGCAGTCTGAGTCATTTCCTATTTTCTTCCATTACTGAATAATAATTTAACATAATAAACAAATATATACTCTTTAAAGTTTCTTAGCAAACTAAAGCTTTGAGTCAGTGTTATGGCAGAATTTAGTTATCCGAAAGCTCTTCAAGCGCTTTGTGAGAGATCTTACCCAAGTAATGAATATAGCACATGAAGATACATAATCTTCTGTATCTATCTTATGTGTTTTAGGACGCTGAAAATGCTACACTGAGCTGCAGAAGAGCTTCAGATACATTAGGTCATGCTCATTTCACAGTCCTTTGGCAGCTCTCAGATTGGTAATCATTAACATGGTCACTGGCCTAGCTCTGACCTCCTCTATGTGCTTCTTATTAGCACACAGCTCTGGAAGGCAAAGCCTTGCAGCCATGGTGGTTATGAAGAAGCTGGAGAATAATGTCATGAGCAGTACATGTGACATGGTCAATGACAAAACTGCTGTAAATCACAGTAAATTATTCAAATTTACATTTTGACTACACTAATTAAACGTAACACAATGCAGCGTTCAAACCAGCAGCCTTGAGACACAACGGGGAGAGCGACTGGCTTTGAGGGTCCTGTATCTTGTCTCTAGTGCAAGCACAAATCTTCATGAGCAAGTTCTGAAAGTGTAGGGCTCAAGAGGGAGTATGAGTTAAACATTTTTGCTAGGAAGGGGAGGAGAAGCAGGAAGAAATTTTCAGGTGCTATCCAAGATGACACATGACAGATCACTGAAGGAATTTGGCCTTTTCCTAAAACTTAAAGGAGAAGGCACATGCACAAACTTTTCATTTAGACCTGCGTTCCCTTCCATGTTTTGGTACTAAGGCAATAATACTTTGGTTTAAGAAAGCTTTTTGTCAGTTATGACCATCACCATTTACGATGCTCCCAGAGAGCAGAGAACTGCAGGTACCGAGTCCAAACTAGAGCTGCTGAGATAATCACCAACACATGGTGTTTTAATACCCTACCCAGGGTATTAAAAGCCAAATATGGAAAAATTGCATAACTGTGTCCCAAGACAAGCAATACCAGGATTCTGAAAGCTGAAAAGGATACTGGAAAAAAAACAGGAAGTGAAGGATGTCAACCTGGTACAAACTAGTAAAAATCCCGATTATAAAATTAGAAGTGAGAGGACAAATCCTTTTATCCTAAATACATACATAACCTTTCAGGTAAAGATAGGAAGAAAACAGACATATATATGCCACAAAGTTGCAGGAGACCTTGGCTGAGGGGGCAAACGTGGCCCAGCCTGGTGGCTGAAGTTAGCATCGCTGCCCCAGGAGGACAGGCTGCAGGATTATGCTGGAAAGAGTTACAGCTGGAAAAAAACTGTAGAGCAGGGCTGGGAAGCCAGACGGTCTCAGCAGCATAGCTCTGTACACATGCACCCATGCTCCGCCCGTTCAACACACTCACATTAAGGCTGTTGAGGAATTCTTCTCCAATTTGCAGCTAGAGTATTAAAAAACCAACCAACCCACCCACCCACCCAAAACACACCCCTAAACAGCCAGACGTTCTGGCTGAATTATGTTTTTCCTTAGCATTTGGTTCCCGAGAAGGATTTTGAAGTCACAAAAGCTGCCACGAAACAGAGCTGCTGTCCTACAGGCAGCCCCACTGGAAAGGTTTCTCCATCCTTCCGGGCGGTGGTACAGGAAAGGGAGGTGCCGCGTTTCCAGCTCCTCCAGGCATTGTAACACGAGGGGAAGCAACAGGAAAGAAACCATGGCAACATGTACCCGCGACAGAAACCATCAGCTCCCCAGGAGGAGCTTTAGCACAGCTCCCGAACCTTCCTGTGATTCCTTTTGTCCTTTTACCATTCAACGTATTTTGTACAAAGGGAAACAGAGAGACTCCCTGTGAGCTACCTACTGCAAATAAACACAGTATTAATACTAAAGGAAGATAACGATCTTCTTACAACTCTGATTTATTTTAGGTTATTTTGCTGCAGGGTTAACACATCTAGTAGACTGAAAAAACACACACACGCTATCATGTCACTACACCCAGCAGCTCTAAAGAAGTTTGGGAGAGCTCTTTTTTTTTTTTTTTTTCCCCATTAAGCATCTGGGAATAGTTTATTTCTCAAATCAGCCTGAGATTTAGCATAGGGCACCCTGGTTCCCTTCCCTCATCTCTCAGTGTAACGTTTTTTTTCCAAATCCCAATCAAAATTTGTTCAGCAGGTATTTTAGAGCCTGGGGAGGAAGGAACAAGCTGAAAGAGATAAGGAGCTAGAGCAGAAATGACAGGATCTGCGAGTGAGGAGGAGGTTCACATAGGTTTTGCACATTTCAAAATATTTTACATTCTCAGATAGGATCCCGAAGCTCCAGATGACACGGAGGCCCACGGGCCATACTTTATGCCATGGTAATCTACAGTACTGATATAAAATAGCGGGGGAAGAACGTGTGTAGCAACCAACCATTACAAAACAAGTACATATCTGAATTCTATTATTTTTTGCCCAAATTAAAAAAAAAATCTTGACTGAGAACACTGGAATTGCCAAACCTCTGTCGAAAGAGGCTCCAGAGGCTTCTGATCCCCTTTTTGATGATCTCCTTGTTATTACTTTACCATCTTTTCTGCTTTCCCCTTCTTCAGCCTCTTACCTTCCCATTTAATTATACAGGTGTCAATGAGGTTGATCAGACCACATATTTTGGGAGCCAGCGGACTGTCATGATGGTAAATCTAAGGAGAGACATCCCTTATAAATAGATATGGTCTGCAAAAATTTGAGTCTACTTAAGAAAGGAGGCCAGAGGAAAAAGGCATCTGAATTCTGCTTACTTCTGTGTCACGGATCCACTCTGGCACCGTGCCAGTCATGTAACGACACTCCATGTTCTCGCCTCTGAGTACCAGGAATTACCCATCTTTACAATACTCCCCAAATCCTTAAAATGTACGGTGCAGAAACATTATTGCAATCCTCTAGTAAATGTATATTCACCCTCACCGTGTCCGAGAGCCTGCAAGCCTGCTCAGCATAAGTACTTAGCACCTTAGCTCCAGCTCGACCATACTGTGCTTTGAACTCTGGGGGTCCTCAGCCCAGACCTTATTCTAAGAGACAAGATGGCAGACACTATAATAAGAAAAAAAACCATTTTCTCCATGATAATATGAGTTATGGATAAGACACTGAAGTGATATTTTACAAGGCAACGCTAGAGGCAAAAGTCAACCCAGTATTTTCATTTAACCTTATTAACAAATCAGTTTGCTCTATTAAGCTCTTTTTCTTATACTGGCTGTATTGAATTATTTACAATATAAACTAAAGAATCCTGGCCTTGATTCTCACTTGCCCGATGTGCCATTATTCCTGTAGCATAATCTGTTCTCTCTTATTTCCTTCACATTCTCAAAAAAGTGCAAGATAGCCTGAGTGTAAACAAGCATGAAGCTCACTGAGGTTGCATCTACATTAGCATTTTAGTGTGGATTAGGAATGCACCTTTGACACGAATTTTCCTACCTTTCCCACTTGTCCAATGCTGCTTCAGCTCGCAGAGTGGTCACTTGATTTCTTTCAGATTAAATTTATGCAGATCGTGCTAGGACTTTGCCTCTGTATTTTCGCCACGACTGGGCATGCAGTCCACAGGACCAGACTAGAACTGGTCTGAAATAAATCCCACTGAAATGCATGGTGTGGATGTCAGATTTGCAGCACTTCTTTTCTCTACGGATTTGCTTCCATTAGTCCATATGGCTTTCTACTGCAGACATAGACTGAATATCGGACCTGGGCAAAGCTCTACAGTTCTCAGTTCAGCAAATGCTACCCAGCTGACCCAGCTGAAAACAAGGGTCCAAATTTTTCTATCTGTTAATGAATTTAGCAGGATTATGCTCACGTAAAACTGAAGAAATCATTTTGGTCCAATTGCCTCACTCAGGCATCACTCTCAGCAGCAACATAACACCAAAGTAACATTCAACATCATTCAGTCCTCACTAAGCCTAGTTAAGGGTAGAAAAATTGGTTGTTGACTAGTGCCCAGATCTGGACAGAAATGTTGAATAATCTGTTTAAGAAAACACCAGCTGATCTGATCACTAAAAATTTCCTCATATTTTCTGTGGGAGTACTAGCAGCTATTTCCAGAGAAGGACCTATTCAAGTATACTCTTCTGATTGCACGAAATTGGATTGGTTTGCCATTTTCTTTTATTAAAATAAACAGAACAACTACATACAAATAGTTTTCACAATGAACATGTCCTGAAAAGTACCAACACACGAAAACCACGACAGTAGGTCCCACTTTGAATCAGAACAGCAGTGGGGTCCTTGTGACCACTAACCAAGATCTCTTTCCTTCATGGTCTCGGCAAACGTGTTGTCCAGAGTAACGAACAACACACTCATTGTATGTAGGGTAGACTTTGTATGTCCTGAACTGGTTTGCAGGACATTTAGTAGCATTTGAATTTTCAAAGTCAGCTGAAATTGGTCAGAGAAGTAACATATCTGTGCCTAACCTTGCAAAAAGATAGTAAGCAAATTCCTCTAAGTTTGCCCACATTTTTGCTGTCTACAAGACAAAGCAGCATCATACCATCCTGGAAAAAAAATCTTTTTGACAGGGTTTCTCCTTTTCAAAAACCATAGGGAACAACATAAGACAAAGGCCACAGAATAAAATTAATTACTTGGGGGAAACATAACCTACCAAGTCATCCTTCTTTCTGCATAGCAAGTGGTTTGTTTAAAGGTGGAAGGAGCACATCTTGCCTAATTTGTCAGTTCCATGCCATAATTACATTAATGCTGTGTGATTCCTGGCAGTTTTATTCTAAGGGATTTGCAACGATTCAGATATTCTTTTTTGCTTTTGACCTATGTGGGTTCTCTCCCCCAACTCATCCACGTTTCTATTTGCCATTACAGAACAGAATGAAGGATTTTGAAAAGTATATCCAAGAAAACGTTTTCTTTATGGTAAATTATGGAAGAAAAATATACTAGTAAAGCACTGTTCCAGCAAAAAAACAGCATATTTTTTGGAAAGGCTGAGCAACAAAGCAAGTGCACTGGGGAAAAATACATCTGCTGGGTTTGCACAATGGTGCAGAAAGTCCACTTAATGTTTTATTTTCATTTCAAGCCATTTACAAACTTCAGTATGGAAGAAAAAAAAAAAAAAGAACAAAAACCAAGATTTCACTTGCATATTCTTGAGGAAATTCCCTTGTTCAAGCAGACCAGCAGAGTTTTTTTCTTGTTTCTCTTCCCTCTCTGCCCTTTTGAAAAGACTGGTGTGATCTTGAAAATATAATCTGGGAAGAAGCATCTGGCCCTCACTTTTTAATTACATTTCAATCATCTCAAAGCCTTTCCTGGAGGTAGGCCTACAAGGGGCTTAGTGTTAAAGCTATAGGAGTTACGGGGCTGCTCAGAAAATGACCAGCTGTAATGGTGAACTTGGGACTAATCTAAATAAGCACAATCATGCCATGCCTCCTCAGAAGCAGTGATTGCTAACAAGCAAACCGCTAGTTTTGGATGTGCACAGAGCTGCAGTGAGGGGCAGGGCAGGGAAACTGGCTGAGGGATGGCAGGGCCGGAGAGACCAGGAGTGTCCAGACCGGATGGCGGGAGCCTCCTTGATCTGGCCACTGCCCAAACCTTCCCACGCTGGGAGCAGGAGATAGCCCCTTTTAAGCAGCAAATGCAATGCCCTCAGTGAGCATTTGTGTTCACCGGTGATGGGGCCAGTGGCGCAGCAGCGGCAGCAGGGCCAGGCGGCTGCGCAAAGCAGCTTGCCATGCGGCTGGTGTGTGCTGCCTGAGGCTCCCCTTTCCCAGGTGCTGACACTCCAGAGACCAAGCTGGGGGAGCAGGATTGCTGCCAAGTACAAGATGTTATCCCAGACACTAAACTGCCTTGCTGCAGGTCTGGAGCACACAGTAATATAGATATGAGAGGATAAGGAACTTGCAATTTGCTTGGGCTGTGATCCAGCAAAAAGCACTTAAGCAGGTGTATCACCAGCACAGTCAACAACAGGGCTCCATCACACATACAAAGTTACATCCAGCTTAACAACAGCAGGATCCATAGCACGGCAAGGAAGCAGGGGGATCACTCTGAGAGAAGCCCTAGTATCCATTTCCAAATTTCACATCAACCTGGCTGCGCTATTCCCTAGAGTGCAATGGAAACAGCATTGCCTAACAACTGGGAAGAAGTGCTGCTCTCTTCCTGCTCACTAATATTTTAGTGCAGTAACTGAAGCCAAAACAGAGCTGCTCTGTGCAACGTTCCGCACAGACAGAAAGTAAGAAAATGTCCTAAAGATAAAATTATCAAATGGAGTAAAAGCTAGAGGGAGAAACAGAAAGATGGCAAGAAGAAATGAGTGGGCCAGTGCCACACAGCAGACGAGCAACAAAGCTCACTACAGGATCCACTTTGCCCCAAATCTAAGTCCAGCAGGCCACACTGCCTCTTAAGCTAGGAGGTCAATGGTATCCACTGTGCCGTCCTAGCCCCAGTGGCCTGGGAAGACAGACTGAGACCAGAAGTATCAGATCCAGGTACTGTTTCTACAGTCCACACTGCGTTCCAGGCTTCAGAATAGTTTTGATACGACATATCCTATGCCTGAGCTCTGAAGCCCAGCAAGCATTTGACCTTTCTAAATTATTTAGTACCAACAGGGTTTATGAGTCCCCTTTCTAGAGCTCTGTGTATATATATATATATATATGTATGTATGTATATATACATACACACATATAACTATATATGTATAAAACATTTAGAGATTAACCCTAAATAATATGCATGGACTAAAGAAAGTAATAGGACTATCTTCAGATGTTCTCCTCTGTTCTTTCCCTTACCTTTCTAAGGACCAAATGAGTTTCTGTAAAGAGGTTATGTCTCAAAGTACTATCAGTTACATAGCGGTAAATAAATAAGTGTTTCGTCAACACCCACTTTAAAGACCTCTGCTCACAGTGTCTCTTGCTGGTAAGGTCAACCTGACATAAACCAGTTCTCAGCAGGCATCTCCCAGCTTTCAAAGAAGAAATAGAACTTAAGCTCTGCAGATGATAAAGCACCTTGGGTCAAAAACAGTGCCTTGTGGCTTAGCCCTGGCAGTTAAACCTCCAAATATCTGTTCTAAAGTGATGTAATTCACAAATTATCTTTGATCATTTCTGCTTTTATACTTCAGAGTGGTGTATAAAGAATATCCTTGAGATTAACAGAAAATCACAACAAGTCAGAAAAATACATATGGGTAACAAAATTGCACCAGAAGTTATTTTCAAATTTTCACTATCCTTCCTTACTGCAGATAATTAGCAAAATGCAAAATACTGATGAAGCAAAACCAGGTAATCTCACTTGTTTGGTGTTCCTAGACGGCAAGGAATGGCTGTGACCGCTCTTGTCCAAAATGGAAGCGTGTTGACCCTGAACTTGACCTCAGCTTTGTTCAGGGGTTGGAGTTTTCCCGTCCTTCACATCCTGTGTTGCCTGTCATTAGTTTATATGGTCCTTCTGGTCAGACATACAAGAACCTTTAGCCCTTAGCTAGCTCCAGAGTTCATTTTAAAGGTTATTTTCTAAGAACGAACAGCTCTGATCATGTAACACCCTTGCAACGAGATCCTGCCAATATTCAAGTTCGGTTCCTTCAGCTATGGTGGCAAAAACCTGCAGAAGCTATTGCTGTTCATCCAGTAGGGATGAACACTGCTGGTAGGCAGTGCTGTTGACCTGGTCCAGCCATAAAAGAAGGCGAGTTGGGGTGTGTATGTGTTTTCTTTGCTACATTGAATAATTTCAGCAGCTTAGATGATATGTGATCTGTATGGATTAGAGACAGACAGATGTGAGACAAAGATGAGAAACGTTTACTTACACTTTAAAACCACCAAGTCTTAAATATGGGATGAGAAAACATAGATGGAATCCTGACTTGGTGGGCCACTTGCATTTCCAATTGCAACAGCCAGAAAAGATGCGTGTTTAGACAAGATTTCTTCATATGTACTCAGGGACCGATGAAGAATAGAGTTCTGTGATATTAGTTTCAAAAAACTCACCATGAAGTAGTCTGGAAGCCAAATCACTTCATTCTCTCTCTTCCATCCACTCTTCAGAAACCCTGATGCTCACAGGTGAGGCTTTTCATGGAGGAACATTAGGGAATTGTCACACTGAACAAAGCAAATAAGTAGGAGATGGTGGCTAAGCTCTGTTTCAAATGATACAGCTGTAAAGTTGGGTCATTCCACTGAGGATAAAAGAGATGGCTCTGATTCATGCCAGACAGAGAAGTTCATCTGGCCCCACAGGTGGGATCATACAAGTATTATCTATCTTAGTAATCATTTCCTTAGAGAAAGATCTCAAAAATCTCACTAAAAAGGCCTTGGACTGAGGTCTCTGGAACATTTCTTGGAATAAAGTCTTTAGGAATAAAGTGTCCTGTATACCTCAGAGTGAGAAACTGTTAAGAAAGATAATGAAAGAATCCTACATATTCAAACTAACTTTAGTATTTTAAGCACTGAGTATTTGAAGTAGGGTATTACACTGTAGGCGGTTTGGTGCATAAATTCTATAAAGCTTATGTGGATTTCCACGCAGGAAAATCCTGTAAATAGAAATACAAGCACCGTCAACAAGGGTGCATAAAGAGTACAACAGATAGTGAGGTATAAAGATGCCGGCATTAGAAACAGTGGCATATGCATTTTAGTTACTGTGACATGAAAACATACATATAATACTTATATCCTGGGCCAGAGAGCCTAAGCCCTACAAGCTTATCCTAGGGTGAGAAAGCTGGCACACAATTTCTGATCTGCATGTAGTCTAGACAGCCACACTACTTGTATTGAAGTGTATTGAGGGCTAGTTATCTGCTAGCTACATAACTTTTTTGGAGGGGACATTCGGTTACAGCACCAACGAGGGTAGTGGCTCAAAGCTACTGAGCCTCGTTCCCATGACACGTTCCAGACATCAGCTGCTCTTTTCCATACTGCAACAGTGGGCCGCCAATTACTCTTCCAGCAAACAGCACTTCAAATGAAAATACATTATGGGAATTTGTTTCATTACCCTTCTGCACAAACATTTACACGTTTCTTTTGCGCTCCTTTAGTCTTAAAAAAGGAGCTACCAATTCTAAAGGTCATTGGCAGCTCTCTCTTCTTCTGCATTAGTCAGTGTGGTCAAACTTGATCCAGCATAAGATGAGTTACCAATACATTTATATCTCCCTGCAAAAGAGTGTGTGGTTTCTAAAAAGAAAGAGAAATGAAAGAGATAGGATTCTTCCCTGAAATCTCCGTGAATATTTGTTTCCTCTGGACCACTATTTTCCTACATTTTAGCAAACAGCCTGGCGGTGTTACCCTCCCCCTCAGCACCTGGGAAGCACATTGTCAACTCTGGAAGTGTTTATTCTCTGTAGATTAGACAGCATTTGCTGGATGGTGATCACAGAAAGTTGTAAAAACAGATGGACAATGATCTGTCCAGACTTCCAGAGCTCACCATGAGAAGGCTACTTACATAAAAACATTTTGCTGAAGGATCAAAGGATTTTATTCCCCCTCCTCTATACTCAGTTTCATGAGGTCTGTTATATAAACATGGGAACACAAAATAACCACCTTAAATAATGCCAAGTCTCTGACTTTTGAAAATACTACTCCAATTTAGACTACTAACATTCACAAATTGGTTGAAATAAAATAACAATCCTATGCATAATACTTTTCCCATTTCGCCTGCCTCTCAAAGTGCTTCTCTCTTTTCCAGATATATCTTGACTCCTTGGTTTCAGCAGAAATTGAAAAAAAGGATTTATTTTCACTAAAGCTCCAGATCAAACTGATTTTAAAATGTCATTAACAGGTGAACATAACACACATCTGAATTGAACTAAAAAGCTGAATAGTTGGTTATTCAGTTCTTTCACCAGCAGAGTAAAGATACACATTGGCGTGCTCTCTTGCCCATCAATATAACCAAAAACTATGTTATTTAGTACTGCCAAACATAAAGGCTTTCATCTAGGAATAAGAAACGAGCATTCTGGTAGGTGGTGAGCTCCACCCTGAGTGGTGCCTCAAATAAAGTCTCAAGGTCAAGCTAAATCATGAGATGAGCATGAATTCCCAGAACAAGCCTGTTCCAAGAAGGCTAATGCGATGAAGGCAGATACAGGAGAGAGAAGTATAATTAACACTGGCTTTGCTTTTGGCTCTAGTGTTAGCAAACCAGGATCTGTGGGGTCCAAGTTCTCGCTTCCACACTGAGGAGGACTTGGAAAAATGAGAGCGGTTGCAGGGGAAAGCAAGAAGAATGATGAAAGGATCAAAGCATTTGCTTCACAGTGTGAGATGCAAGATGATCAATTTATTTAACTCATCAAAGAGATGGTTTAGAGGTGACTTGATCACAGCCCATGAGTAGCCATATGGGAAATAGAAATTTAATAGAGGTCTCTCCAATCTAGGAAAAAAATTAGTAAGAGCAAAACAGCTACAACCTGAAGTTAGTTCACGTTATAAAATCATTCGCTCACTCTCTGCCATCAATGCCAATTCTATAAACATCTGGTCCCTCACATACTTCATACTGACAACTAACCAGTAAAATCCAAGCAAAGAAGTAAACAGAATAAAATGGGAAACAGAATTTAAGAACGTACATGAACAGAAATAACAGCAGTGATCTGAGCTGCACGTAAATAGTTTTCCAACCTCTGACTTCCCTTCCTTCCCATCTTCTTGCTTTTCTGCCTTCTAAGTTTCTATTATCATTATCTAGACAGTGAAATTCTCTGTTAACAAACATTGTCTTTATACTCAACTTCATGCAAGAATGTTTCTATACTAAACAGGAAGAATAGTACCTTTACGTTGCATACAAGGAAGCTGGAGCTAATTCCTAGCCTCGAGAGCAGCGGTTTTCAAACCAGGGACGGAGGACCGCCACTCTAGCAGCCCTTGAAAAGGTTATCAAGGGGACAAGAGGACTAACATTCCTGCTCCCACATAAAGTATGGCCTGCCATGCTTGCAGGAATTTTGTGGTACTGTTTTGAAGCATCCATGGTGGGTGCATCTTCACACTGGCATTCAACCACAGAAGAGTTTGGGAGATTTTATTATAGAAGAACTTAATGCTCCTATTGTTCGGAAGGCAGGTGGTACGAGAAACACTTTTTGATTGCCTGCTAAAGAGGAATTTTGTATAGTGTGTGAAAAGGTCTGAGTAATGCAGGAAATCGCCATTTGCACTTTTCAGTATGAAACCTATTAATTTTTGACAGTAATTGCTATTGTTTATTATTTGTATTACGGTAGTCAAGCAGTGGACTTTGATGAGTGATTTCAAAATAAAGCATAAAGAAGATCCCAGAATGGTTTTCAGTCTAGACAAGGCAGATGAAAGGCTGAGAAAGGGAACAACCTACTGTCAAGAACACCTTATTGCCTGGCATGCAAAGCAAACAGTGAGATTGTTTGAAACTGCACACTTTCTTGGTCAGATCCTCAATATTATTCTGCCCCATCCAGAAACATGTAAAGAAGCAGGTAATGCACCAGTCTTTATCAGAGGAGAACGCTGAATGTTTCACTATTAAAAACTGTTAATTGAACACAGTAGTATGCTGTACCTACATAATCCACAAGCATCTGCACTGTGCAAGCTCTTCTGGACGAGCTTTTTGCCTTATGTTTTGTAAAATACATTTAAAGTATTTTGTAAGAGTAACAGTCCTGGGATACGTACAAAGGGAAGCGTTCGCCATACCAGCATGCAAAAAACCAAAGCTGACAAGCTGTGTTGGAAGGCAGGGCAGAAGAACGCAGCACACTTGACTTCCCTCAAGAGCTCTTCACAAATAGCAGTCAGACTCAGAGCCCTTATAAGAAAGCTAATTAAGAACTTTCTGTCAAGAAAAGCTGGAAGCAAACTGTGGAGGTAGAGGAAGGGGCAAGGAGAAGACGAATGGCCTGCCCTCCTCCTATCCGACCCTGGGAGGGAGCCTGCGCTGAGGGGATCCCGCAGCAATTCAGTACTTGCTCTGAGTCCGCGAGGAAGCAGGCCGCCCCCAAAAAAGTGGGGCAAGGAGGGTGACAGTCTCCTCCTCCTTCTCTGCACTGTCACACAGGGAAAACTGAAACGCTTCCTCTGAATGACTAAAACAGCAGCTTTTCTACTCGGCCATGGGGATGAAGGAGAAGACAGCCCGCTCTCTGGGGCTCTGCAGCAGCCGCCCTGCACTGCGGTGACAACAATCGCGCCCCTGGTACAATCAAAATTAGGTGAACATCCTCAAGGAGGATCAGAGGGATCAACTGCCTTTTCCAGTGCTGACATTTACAGACGATCTCCCCCATCTCGGTTCCCAACGTTGCTCCTCCCAGTCCTCTCCCTACCAGCCCTCGGCGGGAACGCTCCCGTGGGGACGTCACACGAGGGACACTCTTTTTCTGCTTACAACAGTGGAAGCTATTGAAATGGCTCATGCTGTCGGGGTGGGTGTGGGTGTGTGGGTGTACACACACTCCCAAGGAACAGAGCCCAAGTGAAACGCATGGTCCTTTCATTATCCAGGAGTTGTGAGGAAATACTTTACAGCGAAAATCATAATCATTTAACCCACAGAACCAGGGGAGGAATTAAGCCTATCTTAACAAACCAGGTTAACTCTTCTTCCTTTCATCTCCATCAGTCTCTGCCCTCCCCCTCCCCACTACGGAGTAAAGCATAACGTATTAGACACGAATACACGTTATTGGACAGGGGTCCTTGCCCCTGACAAGCAGCCACCTTCTTGCTCCCTGCTGCAAGAAACAGGAGGTGTTTGGGTAACTCTACCCTGCTGGCAATTTATGGAAAAGACCTACAATGCGGACTAGTAATTATAAGCAAGATTAATGATTTGTCAAGAGAGGCCTTTGTGCTTTTTGACTACCTATACAAAAGCTGCTTTTTGTTTACAGAAAATAAATAGTGTTTGGAGAGGAAATATGATGCAGTTACCAATTTGGAAATTTCCCCCAGAAAACTAGAGGCTGAATATTTTAAGGTGGCGCTGGGGCAAGCCCTACTTTGCACAATGTATGTTTGTATCTGGTATACTGTACCAGGCACAAAACCCTCTAATTTACTCAGACCCTAAGGCGGCAGGGTTTTTGAGACTGAAACCTCAGTCACAAGGCAGAGGGCATGATGCAGATACAGCGAGCATCCAACTGAGCAGCCTTAGCAGTCGTTAACATTTTTATTCAAATAACCACTATTTCAGAAAATTATCAGGATAAGAGTAGCTATAAATTGTTGGACCAATCATTTGTAAAATCAAAGATATTTGCCAGTAAGGTTATTTTTGCATGAGATGGTCAACACAGTGCAGTTGCTCAGTATTACAACGAGGCAAAAGATAGTATCTTTGCTCTAGAATGCTTTCTAGGTTTTACTATGTTCAGCTGTGAGGTTTTCTGAACGTTGTAAGGGTTTTGTGCTGAATTTTTCATCCTTATGTACCTTAACATTTTAAAAAAACTTTTATATAACACTGCTTGAAAACAAGCCAGAGGCCTGCAAAAGGCACCTAGTTTCTATGTTTTCTAAATATGTCTTTCTTAATGCTTGTTTTTCTATTTATTGAATTTCAGAGAAAAACTATGAGCAATACTGACAAAAAGAAAGACGAGCTATTCAAAACAGAAGTCTGGTGCAGAAAGCTAGATTTAAATTCAATAGAATTATATATAATGCATTTAAGTATGTTTACCTTAAGTTACATTGTTATGCATACCTACTTTTATCAAATATGGCTATAGCATCTCAAGCATACATACATATACAGAGGACATTTTCCCTCAACACACTGACTATATCTTGCAAAGGACTGCATGCTTTCAAATCCCATTAAAATTGGTTGAGAATTACAGGTAATTAATAACCTGCCGGAATTATTCTGCAACTTGCAAGAATAAGCACTGGGACAAAAGAAATACACTCAGTTACTAATGTAAAAATATGAATGTTTTGTATGAATCATACCTCCTGCCCACATTTATTTGGCGAAACCTGTGAAAGGAAATCATGTCAGGGAATCACTGCAGATATTGTCCTTGTGACTACTTATCATTTCCACAATAAATCTATGTATAATTTCTGTTTGCTACTGATCGTTTCAGATTACCAGCAAGAGGGTGTCTGTATCAGAAGCAGCTGCATTCACTTCCCTGCACACACAGCCGTGCAGTTGCAAGACAAACGCTTCCAAGTCTTATGCCCCTAAACACTTCTATCACAAACCAGGGAATAATTTTCCAGCAAACTGCAATTTGTGCCATTTTACTTTATGCCAGGCACTAGAGGCTTCAGATAAATGTGATTTCCTCTCCCTCTTTCTTAAATATATCTTCTCCTATTACTCTGTGCGGTTATACCAACTACAAACAAGTACATTTTCTCTCGCCCAGTCTTTGGAGGAACAACAGTGAGTGAGCGAGGCTCAGACCAGCTCTCGGTTACAAGCAGTGACCAAGAAGTCACTTCCAAAACTGCTACTCAGGCTAACACAATATATCGGAAACCTCATACCCAGGGCACTGACTGATCTCCCTGCACAGGACTCAGTGCTCCAGGGCAGGCTCGGTCCCGGTCATGAGCAGAGTGACTGTGCTTAGCAGGGAATTTTGAGGTTCCCAGGAATTTGTCCTGTCCATGTCGTGAGGGAAGTGAAAGTCGGACAGCTATAGTTAGAAGAGAGCCGAGCTTCAGACAGAAAAACTTGCTGAGAAGTTCAAAACCTTATTTTTAAACATACAGTAAGACTCAACTCCTCCTGAACAAAAATATAATCTATTATAGCACTTAAATTGCACTTTACTATTTGGAAATATTTTGCTGAATTGGGGCTTGAATTTGAATTTAGCATAGAACCTGCCAAAAAGGATGAAAGGCTCTTCTTGCCAAGCACTTTCAGACATGACCTGCAAATGACTAATAATTCAGGAACAATGAAACATGTAAAAGAATGCAAATGGCTTTTAAAAAGACCAAAAATTAAACTATAACCATAGCATTGCAAAAGCTGACAAAATAGTGACAAAGTATAAACAAAGAGAATGAGATATAATGTTTAAACGCAGTGCTATTTTTCAAAAATGCAATTTCTTCTTCTTTTTTCCCCTTCTATCTCCCAACATTTGACCTGCATTTCAAGTAGGGGAGCATGCAGGGAGGGAGTTATCACTGAAATGAGTATTTATACAGCATTAACTGTTATTTCCAAAGATGAAATAATTAGCCTTAAAATCTGACATTTCAGAAATGACAGGACAAATACTGCTGGTTAAAAATGTTTGACTAAGATAAAACAATTCGAGATTATTTTTATGAGCCTTCGAGTGGAGTTTGCAGAAACCACAGGTAGTTTTTAAACTGGTCTTAGAGTAAGACTTTCACAAAACTCTGCTTTATAGGAAATACACAATTCTAATAAATGAAGGCAAGCAGTCTATTTAAATACTTTCTTCCATCATCAAATAAAATTCCTTGACTGAGTTTCAATCTTCCTTACAGTAATGCACACTTTCAAAACTACTTCCTGTGTCGATAATAGTTATAGGTTGCATGGTTATAGATAATAAACAGACTGTCACATTTTAAGTATTTTTAAATGCTGGAAGTAACACCCAGACACTAAGAGAAGGCAGTGTTGTTATAACAGATGGCTCACAAGTTGATTAGTGAAACACAACATCTTCCCAACTATCCCTATTTCTTTTTTTTTCCCCAGGAAAGAAAGAGAGAATTTACAAAAGAAAATTGTAACACACGCCATGTATATTGATAATCAAAGTTTCACCTGCATTCCTGTTCGATAGAACAGCAGATTTACATCCTAACATCTTCAAACAGATTAATGTTTCTTCTGTAATTCCTCTCCCTTCTATGCTACAATCCTACAGCACTGCCACACACTTGAAATGTGAATTTAAACGGGAAGAAGAAATGTTACAAATGCATGGGAATAATGGAATAAATTTCACCTGTTAGAAAGCAAGGAGCGTGTCTTCTCTAGAACAGAAAAGGCCAAATTTTCAAAGGGGATTCATCTTAGTCTCTATATCTAGGTTAATAGCAGCTTCCCCTTGATGTGAAACAACCTATATACAGAGGTCAGCGTTTCTCCGCAGAAAAATTCTTATTGCAGAGTTAAATTACGTATGTGTATAACCATCTCTCACCATTTCTTTACACCGGAAAATTTTTTTTGGATTACGTACACAAGCAGGAATCTTAGTGGGAGTGTTGGAAATTATGTAAATTTTTGTCTGTCACCTAAGGACTCGACTATTCTCTCTGCATGAAGCACTCGGTGCCAGTTCTACATTTGAAAGTTCTTCTGTCTATAGGAAACCAAAAAGAAAAAGTACTTCTATTTTGTATTAAGTTTTCTTTTCTTAAATTTCTATTCCTTACTCTCAACCCTTTCTTGCGTCTTTTTTCAACTTTCCAGTAAACATGTTCAGGAAACCTTTAGATAAGAGGGTGACAGATCCAGGAGAAATAAAAAAATGCATAGCACCAAAGGGAGAGGAAAAAAAAAAAACCATGAAAGAACATGAAAATTGCAGAGAAGGCAAACAGTCCCTCCTTTCAAAGTTTCCCACAATCAATGGTACATACTTCCCGTAAGTAATACTATCTCACAAATTGCATAGATAAGGAAAAAGCCTTATCATGTAATTAGAAAAAATCTTATATGGCCCCAATGTGCACTGAAAGTCTGATCTAACACCCAATAAAACATGTGGGAGGCTTTCCATTTACTTCAAAGGTTGCTGGCCTAAACCCTCAACGTGTGGGCTCAGTAATGAGAAACCTGACTTGCGCCCATAAGCAGGACCAAAGAGAACTGCAAGAAAATGCAGTCCCCGCAACTCATAATTGTTTGGATACTGGAAAATGGAAAATCACACAAATAATGAATTGGTCAAGATACAGTCCAGAATACATTTGCTTGCCATGTACTCCAGGAAATCAAAATATGTGAAAATATGTGACAGGTCATCTAAAAAATTAAAGATTTAGAACTAGAAAAAAAATATGTTTAAATCTGTTATCTGACGTGGATTGACCAACTCATTCACAATTTTTGCAGGAGAACCCAACCACAACATGAATCGAGCACAGTGGGAGTCACACTTATGGGCAGGATTACACTGTAGGACCAGAAGAAACCTAGCCAGAGTAGTGGAGAGCTCTCTGCAAGCTAACTTAATCTGCTATGGAAATTAGATATACACCTAACAGGAATTATTTTCCCAAAAAGTAACTTTAACCCTCCCAGATCTAAGCACTAAGCACTATCAGTTTAAAGCCTCTTAAAATTGTCACATTTTAAGTCTTGAAAAGATTAAGTTGAACTACAAACTTGTGATGGGTACTTTGATTTACTTTGTGCTAAAACGCAACCAGCACGCAAGATTGGCTTTTTACTGCCTCTTGGACGATACAATTACATGAAATCCGCATCAAACTCATCTAAATAGCTGGCCATTTAACTGTCTGTTTGGAGCACTTGCATAGTCTGTCATACCGTGCGATCTAAAGTAGAGAGTCAAGTCTGGCTGCTGGTTATAATTTAAGATAGGTAGCTCTGAACAACAGGGCCTTTCCCCCTCCTTCCTCCCAAGGAGCAGAAAGCTCTTAAAAGGTCAGGCACCAAGGCAGTTTACTGAATAAAGCTCAAGTTTGAAGAATGTGCCTTCTAAAGTGATTTTACTACCTGGGATGTAATGAGTTTTACAGGCTCTCTTTGTTAAATTGCCCTGACAATCTCCATTTCCACTTGCTTCAATCATATTAACAGAAGGTAAAGTTCACAAGTAGTAAAATATTTCAGTGTACTGAGTTAGGTCTCTATAAAATAGATCATACACTTGACAAACATATAGGACATACTATTTGGCCTTCCATTTCATGTTTGGCTTGGCATGTCTCATTTAGGGCAGGAAAAGATGCCCTACCACAGTTATCTCATTACTCATGGAAACAAAACACAGCTACACCAAGGACTTGACAAATCCCATTAGGTATGTAAGAAGGACAAGATTTTCCCAAATAATTGGTGAGGGAAGGAAGAGGGAACTATTGGAGAAGCTCCACTGAAGGGAAATGTACTTAACATCATAGGACTGAAACATATGAATTTTTGGTAAATATGTAATAATCGAAACAGGACTGAATCCCTCACTGAAATCAGAAAAGTGAACAAAAAAGACAGTGTAGGGATAATTCTGTTACTCATTAAAAGAGTACACACACAACTCTGACAATACCTTATTGCATGTTTGCCTTTGCCTTTTTGGATCATGCAGTCCTTGGGGTATGGGATGGATCTTCCTCCGTCTTTGGTAAGAGCCTAGCACACCTTGGAAGGTACTGCTATCTATATCACAATGAACAAGTGATAGCTTCCTCTTCTCCAATACTGAAATAGTTCTCAAAGATACACAGTTCGCAGAATATGAGAAAGGAAAATTCAGTGAATGATTATATGATCAAAAGGAGGATTTAAAAATGACCCTGCACCAACCGAATGCAAAGAATTCTGATGTGTCGCACAAAAGGCCCACCCGCACCTTTGTATTTTGATTCACAAACTTTGTTACCTAAACTTTTTTCCATATCCTGATTTTCCTAGAGTGCCAAAGCTCTGATAAGCCTGTATATCAACATTATACTGAGACAAAAATTGATTACTGTGATTTCAGCCAGTGCAACCAAGAGAAGAACTCGGCCAAGAAATGTTTTTGTCAAGATCATCCACGCTAAAGCGCCACAAGAAGTAAATGGAGCATCTTGGCTTATGTGGAACATCAAACAGCAGTCTACAAACTCTCTGACTGAGGGAGTCTGATACAGATATTTAGAAAACAAATCTAAAACAAAAATAATGTGTTTCCATTATCATCCAGTCATATTCATAAAGATTAACAATACGGAAGCAGTTTCAGATACTGTCAATACTTAATATAAGGAAGAAGGAGCATTTAAGTAAGTGCTGTACTCCTCACTCATTCCTCCCGAGTCCCAGAGCACAACAACTGGCTTGCTAATTGAGGTAAAAGATCTTTATTATATATACTTAGCTGATGGCACTGACCAAAGGTGGCAGACAGTAGGTGAAGGGGAGCTGAGTTTATAATGGGAATGGAGTTCCTCAGATCCCAGGAGGAATAAAAACCTGTAGCAATTGAGGTAAATCAAAGCTGTATGAAAAGAAACACTCAGGTCATTTAGATGCAAATAGATCCAGACACCACTATGCACCATATCTAAATAGTACTGTACATCCAGTATTACTTCTATTGTACCTATGAATGCCTGTCTTCTCTATAATAATGCTCTCTTTGATGTACCTGCCATGGAAGAGTTAGGGTATATTTACATTCAATCAAAAACCTTCATCAGCACAGTAAGATGAACAAAGATCATATCCATAACAGGCCTCTGACCTTTTCATTTCTCTCTCTCAGAGTGCACGCGTGTGAGGCATGCAAGCGCACACGTACACGCAGACGGAAATGATACGTAATGTCTGAAGTCAACTTCTGGTCAAGGCATCCCACTGTTTTCTCTTATGGCAAGCGTTTTATTCACTGTAAGTGCTGGATTTTACTTTGCACCATATACAGAGCTATGCACAGAGTTGGTGCTCAAGTAATGAAAGAGAACAGAAAATACATTCGTTAAGTATATGAAATAAATTTCAATCTAAATCATTCTCCTTTTTGAAGCTTGCATACTTGTTTAGTAATTCACAGTATTCAGCTATGTGCCTATCATAGAATACTAAAATTAAATCTGTGCAACTGCAGGACTTCGATCCAAAAGCACGTTATTGCATGTCAGCCGCTTTTCAGAAACCATCCATATACATGTTTTTCTCTAAAAATTTAGGCAACCATTTGAGGTAGTTCATCCCTCAGTAAAGGAAGGATAGATCACCAATTTATTATTCTGAAATAATTTGTTCAGGTGTCAAAACCTTTTCACAGTTGCTCCCTGATCCAGTTTGTCACTCAGCATCTAGGAATAAAACCTTTACATTTAAACTAAGCCATAAAAGTTAACAATACTCTTGGTGCTATTGTTTTGGCTTGAACGACAAAGAACTGAACCAAAAGTACTGGTTGTCCAGCTCACTGTCAGACCATCTGCGGTTAACAATGTTTTTTTTAAAAAAATAACTCTGTAGTCTCTAAGAAGCTATCTACTTCTAATGTACAGGAAGCAGATTAATTGGGGTTTCTAAGAGTGCTAAGAGTGTTTTTGGAACTCTAAGCTGGCTTAAAACAACTGAAATACTTGCCTCAATGTACATGGCTTATAAAAAGCTGATGTGATCCTCTTGAAAGTGGTTCTTGCAGGAACTGCTGGAACCTTATCGATGATTTAGGTCCCAATGTGATTCAGTCGCACTTCCTTTAAAACCTTTCAGATTTCTGAGGGAGGCCATGTTTTGTGGATTCACCACACCAAAGTGGACATGATTGCCTGTGATGGAAAAACTGGAAGATTCCCAGAAAGCTAGAGTCTTCGGTCTTGGTGATGTTCCAGCTCCACAAGCCATGAGAAGTCAACCCAGGCTCATCTTTGGGCACAACTCAATTACTTCATGTTTCCCTTTGCACTTCAACTTCCTCATAGCAACGTGCAGGACTCCCACTGACAGAAACAAGAACTGTGTAGAATGCTTAAAGAAGAATATTTTCAGCTAGCCAGGATTCAAGTTTTAAAGGCAATTCTGACCTCTCATTCCTAAATTTTTCCAGAATAAAATCTTGCAGTGTACCACTCTGTATAAATTGTACTGACGTTCTAAGAGTAAAAAACACGAAAATATGATTTATACAAATAACATGTTTGTTTGCCTTTTTCAAAAAAAAAAAAAAAAAAAGGTTTTACCAACATATTAAGTGGAGGTGGTCACATTAATGACGACTAGGCAGAGCAATACCAAAGGTCTGAGGGATTTGGGGGGAAATACATGCTACCTTGGAAAATCATTTGTAACTCACAAGTAACAGTATACTCATGAAAACTTTCTCTTAGCAAAAGATAAGAATAACAGCTAATGGAATTAAAGTGAAAAGATCAAGAAAGAAAATATATTCTCTTTATGTAACAAAAGAAGAGAATAAGCAGAGATGAGGCAGCAAAGTATTTTACATGGATGGAACATCAGCTCAGAACGTAGGATGCCAAAATATTGAGAAAAAAAAACATGTATCTTCCTAACTTAAGACTTTGTATTCCAGTATTGCATGCTGAATATATCTGTTAACTTTGGGTGAAAATTACAGGTCCATATTCTAAACTAGCAAATTCAGAACCACAAATCACTCCTGTGTAGCTCTGACCACTATTAATAGGAAACAGGGTTAGAAATGGTAGTACAAACAAGGCTGAGGGTCATCTAAATCATCTAAATTTCCAGACTTGAACTGCTGTTCACAAAAATCAATTTTTTTTTCCTTAAAAAAACTGAAATTGATTCCCTGAAAAGTATTTGTATATGTTTCTGTCATTAGGATCTTTCTATTGTGACAGCAATATTTCATAGATGCCTAAAAGAAATATTAGACACAAACATATCTCAAGAGTGCATTCCTCCAAAGCATCAACTTGAAGAGATGACATAATTCCCTTAGCAAATGTTTTGCATGTCTTAAGGTTTTTCTGTATATAATATTTATGTGAACAGTGATTCTAACAACAAATTAATGTGAAAAGAGAAATAATAAAATAAAATACCCATTTGCATACTGCAAATCAAATATCTGTAACTCAGAAAGGCCTATTTTTCCCACCATTCTGCTTTCTTCTCAAAACTTTATAACAGTGAAATATCTGCACAGATAAAACAAAAGTTTTTTTTTTTTAAAGTAATCCTAAAGGCAATAAACCAAAATCTTCCAACCCAATGGAACCTGATCCACATTTTTTAAAGTAGGTGAGATTTTATCATGATTGAAGTAAATGATTCTTTAGAATAAAGACATCAATAATTGATGCTAGAGATCCATCTACCCTCTAATGGCATTTTCTCACTTCCACTGTTCTTTACGAAATGTAGCATTTTGAAAAGCATTTAAAGTTTAGAACCACTTAAATTTAACGCACGTTTTAAATCTCTTATTAAGTTGACAATATTTTTGGAATTATACACAGCTAGAAAAGGAGCTCTAGGATGCTGGGCAATACTCTTCTGGCACAGCTCCAGATACTGGGCCATCACATTTACTGTGTTAAACAACAGCCAAACAGTTGATATAATAGCTAAAGACAAGCCAAAGAATGGAACTTCAACTATGAACATTCACAAATGCTAGCAGGGTCTTTTGAAACTTGCAGTTATAAAATGTAACGTCTGCATTTGACTCAAAACCTGGTAAAGCATTCTTAGACTTAACTTTAAGAAAGCATATGAAATTTAACAGTCGACACAGTTTTATACACTTGCTAAAAAATAAGAGTTTGTGCTGTAAAGGGGTGCTTGTCGACTGAATATAAGGTAGTAAAAAGGACATATTAAGCAAGGTAGAAATACATATTACTTCCCAACTGAGAGAAGGAAGTACAAAAATAATTTTTGCATAGCGCTGCCAAGATCCTCTCGGGAAAATGGCATACAGCTCCACTTATTCCTGTCCAAGAAAGATGGATTGTAACTGAAAAAGGGATAGAAACGGCTATGGATTACTAGAATCTTGTAAGAAGGAACAGCCTCCAGTAAGAAACACATTTTTGCTTTCCCACCTCCTGTACCATCCAGATGCAAGCCAGCTTGGATCCAAAATTTATATAACTGCAATAGGATGGTGAAAAGTGTGTAGGAACACCCTATAAGAATTTGTGGTATTTACAGTAGCAAATGGACACGATTACGCTTTATAAATGCTTCAAGGGGATCAGCAAAGACGCGAAGACTGGTGGAGGTTAAAGGAGTGCACTGGCATGTGCACGAAGGGGAATAAATTGGCCATTGGTAAACTCAGACTGGCAATAAGCATACAGCTGTGAACAGAGATGTGAGGCTCTGCTTCCAATACAGACTGCAAGGACAAGAAACGATAAGAGTTTACAACAAATACAAATACTGTTTTTACCAAAGGAAATCAGTTTTGCTTATACTTTGCTGATCTCGAGCCACACTGTCCAAAATGAATTTAAACTGGGCTTACTTCAGCTTGATTAAGCCATGCTTTTCATGCTTCAACAGGCTCATATCTATCTACAGGTATCATTGCAAACGCTATGGAAGGAAAAAGTATTTTTGAAGGTAAAGATCACTATGAAAAACTTGCAAAATATAAAGCCAAAGACTAACATGTAAAGGATTATCAAGTAAATATCTGCAATCAGGCAAGAAAGAGTATCGACAGGGATCAGTCAATGCCTGATCTGATCTATGGACCGTTAAGATCAGGTGACAGAAAAGAGTGCTGTGTTTTGTGAGGGGTTTTTCCTCACAGTATAAAGTGCTTCCGGTCTCAGCTACTGACATTCAAAAGACCTCTGACCAAAGAAGTGAAGAAACCTTTAGTAAAATCCAGTATAATGAAAAGACAACACACTAGATGATGCCCCAAGCAGGAAAGCGTGTGAAAAACCTGAAGAGAAGCTGCTACTTGGTGAGACGATGTCCTTTCGGTGAGCCCGCGCCACACTTCACAGATGTCTCGAGATCAAAGACAGCCAGCACAGCGGTCACTAATGGGAACGCAGAGAGGTACCCTGGTAACTAATCTAATTGCTGACGGATAGAAAACGTCCAGCCTCTTCAAGGTACTCCTGTAAGGCAATCTGTAAATTACTTCTGTACTCAAGAGAAGTAAATCGCATGCAATAGGGCAATCATGCAAAATAAAACTACTTATCTGAACTTCAAGCAAAGCAAAGCACAGCCTGTATCTAATGCTCCTTTTTAACACAGAAAACCCAAGTTCAAGAATAATCAGAAGACTGATCATACAAAGGAGAGCCATTCAGCATTTCCCCTAATGAAATTTTTACTCTGAAAAGGAAACATTTCCATTACCGCAGACCCAGCAGCCCGAGCAGAGAGGGCAAAGCCATGAAACCCCCGTGACCCCATTATATTCAGCACTCTGTGTGGTTCGGAGCTGTCCTAGCACCTTTACCAAAACTGTGGTTTTAAAATTTGAAGTGCACAGTACAGTAAGAATGAAGTCTGGCATGAAGTAGGCGACGCTGTCAACAATAGCAGACTTTCCACTGAGGAACAGCTTTTTAGGCAGCACTACAACACCACGCGAAAACTTATTTGTGGAAGTTAAGACACCACAAAGGCCCTCCCTGCGCTAATTTTGCATGCTGTTTTAGGCCGCATTGCTATAATGAAACAACACAGCTATGTAAATGACAGTTCTAGTTCTCCAGAACAAGTTATAATTGGGGTAGGTGGCTATGAAAATGTTTAAAAAAATGGTGGGATCATAACCCTTCATGCAAAACACAAGAATAACTTATGGAAATAACTGGAAAACCCTGAGGCCATGTAACTCTACTTCCAGCCATAGGCACAGCTAAAGTAGACAGTAAATCACTAAATCTCGTCTCAGACTCTCCAATTTTGTTGTTGTTTTGGTTTTTGCCAGTTTTTGCTGACAGATGGAAAAAAATACTGGCTGAATGTGAACAAGATTTAATTTACCATCAATTTCCTTCCTGTTTCTACAGCACATTCCTACAGAATGCTCAGCATTTTATTCCCAGCGCTTGGAAGAATTACTATTAAGTAGTCACACTCCACCAATACATGCTATAAAAGTCCCACTCTGACGCTTTTTGCTACTCAAGAGAATTGTATTACATTACAAAATTTCTCCAGAATATTTCCAAATGGTCATCTATAAATGTGTGTATATGTTCCTACAAATATAGTTATTTTAATACTTATCAACTATGCATGCACATATAAAAAATGTATGTCCATATACAGAGACAGAGAACTGTGATACTGCATTGAAACACCATCATATATTGACTGAGCAGAATAGTAAAGTGGCAAGATAGCTTTGAAGACGGGGAAGCCCTTCTCCAGGGTGTCTTCTCTCTCTTCGCCTGTCTATCAACAGCGTTTCAGAACCAGGAATCGTTCAGTTGCATGAGGAAATGACCTCTGAGGCACAGACTTCAATGACAACTCCCAGAAAAATAAGTCCACTTGTGCTGAGGAATTCCAGTTCAAGCTTTTCAACACCAAGCCTTAACTATTCCAATTCCAAAACTTTTTAGGTTAATTTGGGAATCAGACAAGGACTCCTCCTGCCTACACAGCTCGAATAACTAGAAATCTGCTGTACCTAGGATCTTCCATGCCTCTACACTTTTGGACTACAGCCCTGCCTCTCAAAACATGGAGGGTCATTTACCTCCATGAGCAGCAGGCAAAGTGGAACAGCATTAATATACACACTTCCTAAGTAGGCAGGCATCTACACATCATGAGATCCACTGCACTCCTTCCTTTTAGATATGAAGGCATCTGCTGCAACATTGCTGGTAACTCCACCCCTTCATGCCCTTGCAGCGAGTGCAAAATAAAATGCACAGGGATACTTAGAGCAACTCCTCCTGGCAAAGCTAATGGCGTAAGGTCTGCTGACAGACTTGGCCAGCCGCTGATCCACTGCTGACACTGGCTTCAAGTATTCTTCAGCAGTGCAAGAGACACTGATTTGATCTAAGATTTAAGGAAAGCCGAGATTATACAATCGCAGAACTTAAGCGGGTATTTACAATGCCTGACTCATACCCAGATATTTTGGGGGGTATATTTCCTTTTGACACAGCACTGAAAATAAGTCCTCGTATGTGGGGTTGTACTTTTTTCACCTGCTGTTGTAAAGGAAAAGTCCTATTTTTTGGACACTTCAGTCATTTATCTTTTGGCTGGCATTTTTGTAAAGCTGACAGTTCTTATTTGAGAAATTGCTTTTCCTCAGTTTAATCAGATACGTGTATTTATCCTCCTAAGGAATTAGGTGCACCTTACAAAATATCTTATATTAGCCAAATGTACCTATCTCCTGTCTGTCCACTCTCCCATTTCACAGGCTGCAGCAATACACAGCATTAGCGATACTCACCCGAACAATTCTAACAATATGTCCACCTTATTGACAAAAAGTCACCCTCTAAGCTTCCTATGATCTGTGTTCTCATATTACAAAAACACTCTGCCATGCTTTTGTTCATTACTTAGCAACTGCTCCTCCGTTCTAGGAACTGCATCCTTATTTACGCATGCACATCCCTGTACTTCTCCCTTGAAACAACCAAATAGACTTTCCAAGTGGAAAAAGAACAGGGATTAAGGGAAACTATGATAGCATTTTATAAAAACGCAAGTGGCATGAAAAAGCGTGTAGGGAACAAGAGTCTCCTTTCTCTTTCAATACAAGAATTAGCAGGCAGTCAATGAAATTAACATTTCTGCTTTAAAGGAAATGATTCTTCAAAGGACGCAGAGTTAAGCCATAGATTTTCTTATAGCTGGATGTTGTGCTGCCAAAATTTTAAATGTTAAAAAAAAAAAAAAGTCAGGATAAATTCTTTTTTGGGGTGGCTGGGGGAATTGGAGCTGTTCCATAGAAGGCTATTAAATACTAGCCCAGGGAGCCTCTGGACTGCAAAGGGCTGGAGGCTGGGCAAGCTCCCCGGGGAAGTACCCCCACTTCAGAGGAGCCCAGTTCTTGTGCTCCTCTGTTGGCAACTGCTATTGTGCCCTACCAGAAAGTGAATATAATGTTACATGAACCTTTGTTCTGACCCAGTATGGCCACTTTTACATTCTTATATCACTTACATTTATTTTGATCACGTCAAAGTTAGGCTAATGTGACTGAGAATAGAATTTGACCCTTCATAACCTCCCTTTCTGAGCACAAATCCATCAAGGGAAAGACCAAGGGCTGAAAAAATAAAGTGATCTGCCATCATGACTCAGCTTGTTGCCTCTGTCATGAGGAGAGTCTAATTTGATAATTTTATACAATGGATAAATAAAGAGTTTTTTCCAGTCATAAAAATTAGCATTCATTAGTGAACAAAACTGCATCTAAACCTAAATTTATTTAGATTAGAGTCAAACCACTCAGACATGTCAGCTGAACGAGAGATGTTCATTAATAAGGAAATAACAAGCAGAGTATTCACTAATACAGTAACATTTAGATATTGAGAGGGGGATGCACGTGTGCACTATGAGTATCTATGCAGATAGGTGTTTACTTGCAGAATACACACCTGTGTATTTCCAGACTAATGAATTGTTACATGGGATCTCACATCAACCCAGACAAATGCTACTGAAGTTTGCACAGACCAGTACTATACACCTGTTTTCCAAATAAAATAATCTGAAAGTTGTCCGACTTTCACACAAATAAATCGGATTGCTTTGTTGAATCTGTGCCTCCAGTCCAGGCTAAGCAGACCCCAAAAGCATGCACACATCCTCCCACTGGTGGTCATGTGAATCATCTCCTCTTCCTGAGGAAACATGCTAGATAACAATGATTTTTTGTTCCTCACCTTACAAACGCATTGTCCTCATGCTGAGCAACAGAAGAACATGATTAAATGCTATGTCACTAAAGGAAAGGCTGTGTCTATTTTCTACCACACTAATATTTTCTAAAACCACAGGTTTTTTGATCATTTCAGAGAGCACTGGTTTTTTCCTGGTGAGTAAAGATGTGCTTACTGAATATAGAACATAGCTACTCTCAATCTGAGCAGCAGATTCCCAAGCTGCATAGTTGTGGTTGGATAACTCCTCTGTGGGGCACTTGGAGTTTCCTGAGTGTGGAGGGAAAAAAGAATTAATCTGACTCCAGTGTTTAACTCATTTGCAGGACTCAGATTTCCTGTCCTGCAAACATACAGGGTTTGCAAAGAGTGCACAAGAGCTTCCAAGACGTATAGCTATGTGAGCGCTAAAGATAAGGAGCCCCACTCTTCTCTCCAGCTTAAATTGCCAAAGCTCTGTGGATTTCAGCAGTATTATTACCAATTCAAATGTGTTCCAACTCAGAGTAAAGTCAAAAACAATGTGTATTTATGAAAAAAGTCCAATTTGTGTTTGGCTAAAGTTCATAACCCTAAAAGAGCCCAGCAATTCTACTACTCTCCAGCCTAAAAGTTGGCTACATCTTTCACTTACCAGCATCTGTTCTGTGGTGCAGGGCATTAGTAGCATGGAGGTGGATATATTTACCGATTATTTACATTGCAGCGTTCAAAGGCAGAGCAATGTTTTAATCTTAGATGAAGTTACAGTATGACAAAAATCAAGTCAATCTAGAAATTAATGTTACACTCAACGAGGGAAGTAAAATACCATGGCAAGGTCTATTTGAGGTGATAGCTAGAGAATGGACATGATCATATGTCCCGTTAGATTTTCTAAGCTAACTTAGCGGTTAGGAAGGGTGCTGAGCTAAGATTTTTGGGAACAAAGCAACACAGCATTGACCGAATGTCTTTCCGTTAATCAACGGTAAAGTCCCGTTCACTGCTAGGACGGCTGAAGTATGCCAAGTTAAGCGCTTCTGAATACCCCAGCAGCAATTTTCCTGTATAAGTTTTGTACATATGGTACAAGTACTGCCAACGCAAACCCCCTTTCGTACTGGTCTACACGACTGTAGGAGAAATACATGCAAGTGTGAAATGATAGTTGCATTTTCTATCCCTGGACTTGTTTGATGTTCTTCTTTCAAGTATAGCTCCAGCTAATGTACACTCTGTTGGCTAGTAAACATGTGTCTAAAAGCAGGAATAGGATCATAAACTCATTTCACACTGGCTACCATACAGTTCTCAGACAGGAGCATAAGATTTGCCACACTAAACTAGACTATGAAGTCCTTCCATCACAGTCACGCATCTTTGTTATCACCCCTATCCATCATCCCATCAGCTGCTTCTTACAAAGCTGCTCAGTACTTTAGCCTTAATTGCTTAGGAAGCTCATAAGACACATTCATCCGGTACTTTAGATTTTCTGAAATTTAAAGTTAGCAGTTTGCTATAGCATGTCTGTGATTTGATGCCTGAATCTTAGATAGCGTTTTGTCTCAGAAAACCTTCCAGGTTTGGGAAGGCGTATCCTCCCAAGAAGTTCTGTGATCCAAGCAAATGATTTAGCATCTCTTCAGTGCCTTCATCTTTGTTCAATCACTATCCTTCAGTGAATGAGAAAAAATTCAATAGTTACAAAACCAGCACTTAAGGGCCAGTTCCTGTGATTCCCCATTACAGGAATGAAAGTCAGTTTATGCAAAACCAACACACAAGTAAACAGACAAGAGGATGAAGAGGGCATATCTTTGATAAGGGGCCCTATATGAAATTGTTGGGCTTCTGGTTATAGCTTCTAAAGGACTCCCTCAGCGTGTTTGGCTTGGTAAAAGAAAGTTTAAAAAAAAAAAAAAAAAAGAGAGAGAGACAGTGACATCTCTTATTTACAAATCTGAACTGAACCGCTGTTCACTTGCTCCCAGCTATAATTTTTCATTGTAATTTAAGCCAGGATTGTTATTGATTCAGGTCAGTATTGGATACATACTGTGCATAAGTACAGGGTGAGATAGTTAACATTTTAGCAAAATAAATAGAACCGTTTACTGTAGGGTGTTGCACATACACATTCAATCGTGGGAAACTTTGACAATCGGTGAAGTAGTAGCCCGATACTGGATGCGGGATTCGTCAGGAAATGATGTGGAATGTAGCCAACTTCATTACAACACAGTCCTCAGCTTCGTTGACGTTGCTGAGCACGCTGGACTTTTCAGAGGGTCACCAGCTAGTCCTCCAGCAGCAAACGAAGAAAATATTTTTTAAAGAGTCAATACAAATATTTAACTTTTTACAACAGTTTGCTTGAGGGGGGAAAAGATCAAATCATTAAAGACTGGCACTAAAATAAAGCCTGAATATTTCAATATTAAACTCTTAGCACCCTGCTTCGGTGTCAGTGGCGGGGTGGGGGGGGGGGGGGTGGCAAGCAGAGTTAACACAGTCAATAACACTGATATCCACTAGTCCAAATACACAAATAACCAATATCCTGAAGTTTGGTTAGGTAAAATTTTCAGATGTTTCAATCACAAATTGAATTAAGAAACTGCTTGTGGGATTCAGAATATCAGATGTTCACTGTATAGGCCATATTTCAGTTCAGTGTTTATTTTTCAGATTAAAAAATGTATTAGGATGGGGAGCTTTCCCTGGACATTCTTTCCATTTTCTGTAGTTTCCATTTTAAGTAACAGCCCTTTAGAGTATTGGTATATGACAGTGAAAAGAGAGATAATTTAAGAAGAAGAGAAAAAGAAGCTGAAAAATGAACAGGAAGAGAATGGACTTATTTGGTCAGCTGACTCATCCTGAAACCTACGCAAAAGCCTGGAAAATAAATAACATTCTTCTGTGGGATTTCCTTTTCCTTGGTCCTTTGAGCAAAATTTTCTCTTTAACTGTGCAGCAACCAGACCTCAGTTCCTCCTCAGAAGCTCTTATGCTTATGGTGCTATCCTGTGGGAAATGTTTCCCTCCTAAGTTTCTCCTAGCTGGTGATTATTCCCTGGATTTAGGCATCTGCATGAAGGAGGGATGAGAAAACTATCACACAAGAAGCGCTATCACGTTCTGCAATTCCCTTGTCCAGCAATGCACATTAGAGCCTATCGGCACAGTCCTATTTCAGATCCAGATCCTTCAGTGTACCCTCTGGCTAGCACTTATTGCAGCAGAGTAGTCAAAAATGTTTCCTGGATTTAGACAACTGTCGACACTGATTAAATATTTCTTCAATAGCCACACTTCTGACACAGGTGCTGAGGATGTCTAAATGCATTATACAGATGGAAAGGAAAATCCAGAGAAGAGAAGATGTGCATCACCAAATATATTTACTAATCTTCGTAAGTGTGCTCGGTATAACAGTATGATTAAATACACTTGTTTCAACACTCTGGATGGACTGCTAGAATTAAAGAAGCTATTATATACTCTCTGCAAGAACCTATCTTCGCCCTAACTTCCACATATTCTTACAGCAGACTAGAACTGGAAACAAAAGAAGTTAGAGAGGACCCAAAAATGTCTGTAAGGCATACATTGATTCTACAATTTCTACAGTCCACCAATTTCAGGACTGACACAGATTCAGACCCTCAAAGTTATTTAGAGAACTCTCTTCTATTGATTTTTCAGATGAGTTAGACTCCTGGGTATCATTAAAAGTTTATATTTAAAGGAGACTAGGAAGTCTCATCACGAATATGTAATTCGGCGCAGAGGAATACTGTAAATGCCAAAAATAGATTTGGCTACAGATTTTATTAGAACATTGATATGTTTTTCATGTGTTGTACTAGCTTTCTCGCCTACTTGTGTTAGCCAACTCACATATTACCAAGGTTGTGCTTATGAATTTTCCATGTTCTCTCTATAACATTTTTCTAAAAATGCATGAAAAGAGCACATGAACAAACCAAAACAAAATATAAATCATGCCCATAAGCACTGCCTTTTCTGCACTGTGTTTGCATAGTCCTTAGCACGATGAGACAAACAAATCAGTAATTTCCTGGAGATTATTTCATGGCATGCCAGTTGTGCCATTTTTAGTAGGAAACCAAAAAAACAAAAAAACACCTGGACGCGACAAGCCTGGGCAAAGAGGTACTATATACATGCAAAGGAATCTGTGCATCTGAGGTGTTCCCAATGGCAACCAGGAAGCACGCCGTAAAATAAGCCAGGGCAGCTGAGAAACCATTCAGCAGCAGCTCCGTAAGCGTTAGTTTTTCTAAATAAGTCAAATCATAAATTAGCACTTCTGAAAACGATGGGCAACTTAGAGCAACGTAACCAGACGTAAGAGAGCGGCAGCAGTCAAAACTCCCGCTACGGGTGGCAGCGTGAGGGCAACAGGCAAAGGCAAGCCAGGCAGGGTGCAGGTGTAAGAGAAGCTGGATTGCAGGAAGGCAGGAGGTGGTGTGAAGCTACCTTCTCCCACCGAGCCGGTAGCAGCACACAAAACTGCGAAAGCCCGGCTCCCAGCTGCCGTCGCTGCCTCGGCACGGCCACTGCTGATACTTCCCTTAGCTGCGTTTCCCTTCGGCTTGACCACTTTGCGCAGGGCTGAATGGCATCCAAGAGAACAAAATGCGAGTTTGAAACACGTAAATGATGTTTTTCTCTGTGTCGGGTTATGTGGTGTGTGAGCCTCGACAGAACAAGTTTTCCAGCAGCGGTGGAACTTGGAGCCTCGATCCATCAGAGTTTAACCTTCTTCTCGAGGCAGCAGTACGAAACAAAAGCAGCCAAAAGGGTGTCCAAATGCTATAAAAATGAGGGAGGCGGCTGCATTTAAGCATCAATAAAATGAGCATACTTTTACTCAAGTATCCACAAGACATTTCTGCTAGCCAGCATGGGTGGGGGTTCAGTCCTGCTTTTTGTTTTTCAAAGAAGATTCCTGGATTTCTACGAGAAAAATTATACTGTGTTAAAACTAAGAAAGAACCTCTCTTTCCGAGTAAGATTTCTCTCCAGGAAAACATCACAGAACACACTGACATTTCAAGATACTCTCTCTCACAACTGGAGAAGACCAGTGCAGGGCACAAGCAGGCCGAGGCCTCTTTCACATCTATTCAAAAGCGTCCTCGAGCGGACTGAGATTTTTGACATTCGCTGAACATACATTACATGGCGGCAACCACTACCTGCGTGTGGGTCCTATTTATGGTTAGAAATACGTTGTTATAAACAAAAGCGGTAACGCTCCACTTAGGTGAAGCACTGTGCTGTCTTTTGTTTGGGTGCTGAGTCAACCCTGCACAGGGTTGAATTTCACTGTTTCGGAACGAAGCATGGAAAACACAGTACATTATTCTACTTTTTTTAAACGAATTAATTAATATGGCATGCAAAAGCTTCAGATAATTTTTTCAGACTTATTCTTTTTTCTTTGGCTTTATATGATAGCCACCATTCACCACTATTTAAAGCAGTTCTTGAAACCAAACTGCTCTGGATAAATTTTCCAGAGGCAGAGGCTAAATCCTTCTTCTGCCTCTTTCTTCAAACCTCTTCAGAGCCCTCACTGTTAATTCAGACACTGGCAGATAACATTGTCTTTCAGTCCTGTTATGCAACTTGGCTTCCAACATTTGCAAGAACTAACACGCTTCTCCAGATAGATTTGCTTTCCCAGGCTCCTGCCTTCTCAGCAAGGCAATGTGCTTTGTGTGCAGTCGTCTTAATTTCCTTTGAATCTGTTTTTCTAAATAACTTTGATTTTTTCAGAGATAGGAAAAGTCAGTTGTATATTTATCTTGAATTATCAAACACACTAAAAAGGACCTATCTAGGATTCCAGGCACCACAGCTCAATATTAAAAATATAGTCAGCCTTATACAAACAAAAGCGTGCACACCAGCCTCCTCTAAATCAGGAAGGGGGAAATACTACTCCAGCCACAGACTCCCCCAGAACAAAAATCTCAGCTGCTGGTATAGCCCTTCCCACTCTAAAACCATCATGCGTAGGAGTGAGACTCCAAAATATTGCGTGATCCAAAATACCGTACTTTAAGTCACCTTCCCCTTTGGTATTTCCACACATGCAAGTGCTGAGGTTGCTCCTTGTTCTGAAGCACAACAGCTGTGTCTGCAGAACACCAAATATCACGTCATCTTCAAATCTTTAACTTTCTGTCTATAACTTTACAGATTTATGAAGTTACAGATTTATTCCCCCCTCCCCCCGCCCTGAAATGGCTATTTCAGATCAACCAGTAGCACAGAACGTATCTCCCGTCTTTGGTTTCTCTTTCACAGCTTGACTAATGCATCAAATTGCCTATATTTTAACAAGGAGATGCAGTATATCAGAGAAATAAAATACCACGATCCTCAGTAAGTGTTCAGATTCTTTGGCTTCCCATCTTTTACCCATTTGAAGCAAATATATTTTATCACCACATGTCAATAAAAACTAAGAGCCAATAAAACAGCATAGCTTGCATTGTGGGGTGCTGTTAAACAGAATGACATGGAATCATATCCAGTTCCTTTAAGGCACAGTGGGCGAAGTTCAAGGCAAAAGAACCTCATTTATCACAGAGGGGGTTTCTTCTTTTTTAATTTTGAGTAGGGTATTGCTGAAAAAGAAAAGTTTTAAATCACCAGCATTCCTTTCAGTGAGAATGTTCAAACGTGGTGCTTAATTATTAGTTGATACAGCATTACTTATAATTGACCTTGTTTTCTAAATTAGCTGTTTGCTTTTAACGTTGCAGAATCCAGACCTGCATCATTTCTGAGGAGGCTAAATCTCGCAATATTACGGGCTAATTGTGATACTAAGGCAAGGTATTTTGAAGTACAACGCAACAGCTATTTTTGCAAACCAACACAGTCTGGAGCCTGAAGATGCCTCATTATGCCTTCCGAAAAGCAACAGCTGGAGCATGTTACAATCATTACTGCAACCCCCTCTCCCCATTAGCCCCTTTGGCTTGGTGACACAGGACAACTCCAGAAATGGAGTATTTTACCTCGGTGTACATTTGCTATAAGTTTAAAGCATGACTCTCTCAATCTCTCTGAACAACGTATGCCAGTGGCCTCCAGATAGCAAAATAGGCTTTCAGGCAACCTCGTACAATTCCATTTGTGTCTTTAAAATAAAAAGACGGGAAAAGCTAAAATGAGGCAGATACAACAAACTTTCCTCGTGTTCAGTCACTCACTCCTTCAGACAAAGCCACCAGGCAAGCAAGAAAAGAATATCTATTCCTTCATTTGGTTTCTAGGCAAAGAAACCAAATGAAGACTACTCCAAGGCAAAGAAAACGCAATTCTTTCACAATGTGCTCAGCACAAAGGCATTTCCAATTGCGCTGCCACTCCAGCACTCAGATCTTATAAATCTCTCCAGAGAGAGGGGGAGCGAGAGACCAGAACCCCTTGCATGATACACAGCTCTCCGGAAAAACGCACAAGTCATAGGATGAATAAGCCACTAGAGCCAAAGGAAAAAAAACAAAAAAACCTGAAACAACAAATCCAAAAAGCTAAGAAAAACAGATGCAAAATGGAGTTTTGGAATTCTCCCCACACGGCTCAGATAAGCCTGCAACAACATGGGTTTTCTTACCTTTGCCATCTGGGCTTGCACGCCATTTGCTTTGAGAGATGCTACTGCTTTCTGTGCTGCTGCCGGACTGTCAAAATCTACAAAACCATAACCTAAAAAATAAAGAATAGGCATTTTCATTAATATCTCTGCGTGTGTGTGCATAAACGTAAGACACTTTTTACTTGTTTGTTTAAATTAAAAAAAAAAGAAAAAGCCCTTCCTTCTCTCGCATTGTCTCGTAGTCTTCTGGTAGCACTCCTACCACCACCAGCCATCACACGTCTATTTCTCTCACCTTTCTTCCTGAACCTAATGGGGTTTAAAGAAATGCAACATCCGTAAGCTGCAACATGCAGGAAGATGTGCAGCCTACCTGACAAAAAATGCCCCCTCTCTGGCAACTGGAGGGTACCCTCTCGCAGGGCTGGTGCAGTGCAAAGGCAACACTCTCTGCCTGCTCCTTTAACCCGTAGGAGGATTAAGCCTAGGAAGAAGGTAGACGGTCTCGGCAGCTGCCTGGGGCCATCTGCGTAGGGGAAGGGAGCAAACAGCAGTCATCCAGCAGGTGGAAGCAATTAAGGGAGAAATCACAACCTGCACTGCGTGAGCAACCGCCAGATAGCTCAAGACAAAACGGTAAGATAACAAAGTCACAGCCTAGTTACACCACATCTCGTTCACCTTGCCTTCGTCTCTGCTGGAACAAGGGCTGGGGCCCTACCAGGAGCTGCTCAGGGTAGCAGCTGAGCATCAGCCTAGTGAGGTTAGACCTCAGGGACTGGCAAGGGATAATCGTCTGCTTTTAAGTGGCTTTTCCAGTCCCAATATTTGCAATAGTTTACTTTATTAATCAGCCATGCACTTCCTAACTGCTCTTCCCTTGCTCTATCCCTCTCCATTTTTCCCTTCAATAAGCAAGGCTGGCATGTTCAAGGAAGACTACAGGTGTTAAGCCCCTACTGCATATCAACAGAATTCGAGGGTCAGCTCTCGAAATATTTTTATTTACCTAAAGGTACAAAGGACAAAAAGGACACAAAGTGGACTTTTCAGAACTTCTAAGCACTTCCCTATCTCTGATCTTCAACAGCATTTAAAAGTCTTGCTCATGAAGCTTTCAGCAGAGCTAGTTAGAAGTAAAAATGTCACCAAATGCTTATTTAGGCACCTAAATATGTTTCGAAATCCACCCAGGGTACTGGGAATCCTTCGAAAATCCCAGCGGACATCGTGCTAAGCGATTACAGCACAGGTAGGCATGTGCTGCTTGCACAAGCCGTGGCCACAGGTCACCCCTTTGCATTCCCCCTAGAAGCCATAAGGGTGAAACTGAACTGCCTGAAGGCTTTAATAATATTAGCACTAGCGTATTTATAGCATAGCAGCTCCTTTGCAGACATCTCCATTTACTAGGTCAATACGCATAATACAGGAGGCAACCGCAGATATGCTTTCCTGCCGTATCCATTTTTATTTCTTTTGCCAGCCTTTTTTCCTGCTCGTGTGAGGCCTCATGCCTTCTGCTGTGCACCAAATCTATCTATAAAAGCGTGTGTTGGTGATCACCTTGTCCCCACGTTATAAACATCTTTTTATTATTATTTTGGTGTGTATGCAGGCATTAGTCCAACGGTAAAAGAACTCTGCGTGCATGGACTTTTGTTTCCTAGGCTTAAATCTTAAAGTTTTGAGAAAATGAAAAAGAAATAAGAAAAAAAAAAAAGCTAAGATTGTTAAAGAAAACGCTGACGTACTTAAGGAGTATGAAAAGCACTAATTTGATAATCAAGTCCAGATCCGAATCTCTCCGTTCTGTTCTTTCCTCAGTTTTGTCTTTTGGGGGGAGAGGGAGGGGCGGGGGGCAAGAGGGTCGGCCACCATTACAAACTGAAACCAGTGGATCAGCTGAGTACAGGGACAGCATGTCCGACAAATGCTTGCATGCCAAAGGGCACTGGAATTTGGTCAGCTGTGGAGGTTGTTTTTTGTTTTACCTATTCAGTTTTCCCCCGTTTGATTTTTCTTTTTTTCTCCTACTCAGCACGTCATTTTGAAATCAGCTTGTTCCACATCACAGTTTGCTTTGCAGCGTTTGCCAAGCTATTCACTGCAGAGGAGCAGCAAAGTTTATGCTGCTTTGAACCAAAAAACCTGCGACAAGACAACAAGAGTCTTCCCTGGATTTCTGCGACGCCTTTGCCCTCTGGGAGAGCAGCTTCTGGGAGGAAGGAGGAGATATGATTAGGCGTAACTTCAGTCTTGCGAAGCAAGAGATCCTGGCAAGAAGGCAGAGCTGCCAAATGGGAAACCTGAAACGCCCGGGAAGCCAGATACCTCCATTAAATCTCCAAGACATGGGATAGCTTGGGACGAACACAGAGCAAAGGATTGGGGGGGGGGGGGGAGAGATGCTCTGCTCAGGAGATTACATTTCTTTTCATTTCTCACCATGCTTATGCCTGAAAACTAGGAGATGACAGTGCAAAAATAAGTTTTAATATTGACATAACAACACACAATAGAGGTAGATTTTGATATCCATCAGTGTACAGTATGGGATTCATGTATGCAACAATATAGGGGAAGTGATTTTTAATATGACTTTCCAGACAGCACTGCAAGAATATCCAAGTTAATATTACTTGCAGATATAAACAGGAACGCTTAAGGATATAGTCCAGTATTTTAGTGTAGATAGCAGGTACATCTAACATAGAGAATTACTGAAGATTTACATTAGTCCCTGATATTTAAAGCCATGCATAGTGACGATATAACCGTATTTTCCCATAATATTCAATGAGCGTCTCAAGACAAAAAACCTTGCACCTTTAGTTGTCTATTATGCATTCTAGCACTAATACTACCAGCATAGCTGCAAAGCTGCTCTTTTTCCTTTCCTGAGCTTCATTCTCATTCCAAGTATCTTTCTTGCCTCCCCCCTCCCAGCACATCCCTCCACCGCACAGACAACATCAGGATAAAATCACTCCGTGGCTGAGCACCCGTCCAAAGAACATCAATCTGCTGCGAGGGAAGCCAAGTTCCCAGGCTGTTTCAGCATTCAAGTATCCTTACAAGAACTTTGCAGTGCTGTATTACAGAAAAAAGGCATGCTGTTTTTTTGCACTGTTTATGTTCTTCCATTTAGATGTTTACAGCCTATGTCGATGACCTAGGCTACCACATTTCATTTGCTTACAATCTCACTTCATTTTTTTGGTCTTAAGCACTAGCAAAGTAGTGTAGGCTTTTGTGGGGGAGGGGTTCGTTTGGTTTGTTTGTTGTTTGGGTTTTTTTTAGACTTTTCAGACTAGATCAAATTTAGTCACCCAAGAAGCTAAAAGCTAAAGCTGGGTCGTGGGACATCCCCTCCAGCTTTCCCCATGGCACAAGGGACTCTCCAAATGCCCCAGACTCCTTCCCGACACCTGTGTCCCGGCTAGGGTGGCTGTGGGCTGCGCCCCCCCAAGCCCTGGTGGAAGGGGCCAGGACCCCGCTGCGGGAGCTGTGCCGCTGCCGCTGCTGCCGCTGCTGCCGCTGCTGCTGCTACCGCCGCCGCCGCCGCCAGGTGCACAAGGCAGCGTTCCTTCGCTGCTCAGATAACTCTTCCCTGGCTCCTCCTGGGAAAAGGCAGCAGCCTGGCTGGAAGCATCCCACGGGATAGATTCAGACCGGGGCTGCCAACTGGACACGGCTGCTCTTAAGAAAAAGTCTACAATTCTTTTCCCTCTTCTAAAAACAAGTGCAAACCCCACCCTCCTTCGTCCTCAGATTCCAATTCCCAGACCTTTTTTCTTTTTTCTCTTTTTCGGTGCACTGCCTTGTAAACATTCTGGTCTGTGGGCTTATTTATCTTCTCAGTTTTTGTGCAGAACACCATGAGAAATGCACTCTGATTCTAAACTGGGACCTCTAGACTCTGCGCGCCAGAATCCATCACCACCACAGGAAACCAAAACCAAAACTATTTCCCCTTTTTTTTTACGAAGCATCTTACCCTTTCCCTTTAAGAACACACAACGCAAACAGGGAAAACTGCATTACCTCCCGCTGATTAAAGCATCAGGAACCAAGCTTACCACTAAGGTAAGTCCCTCAATTCAAGTGTACTCACAGTGAGGGTGACTTAGGCACTACAGTGCTAGAACAAATATGCTGGGATCTCTAGGTTTTTTTATGGAATGACATATACCACTGGTGTGTAAATGCAGACACACACACACACATACTCCAAGACAAGACTATCTAGATTAATTGCTAAACCTTTCCTCTAAGAAATAAAATGCCTGTCCTTTTGTTTTGGCCTGGCGCCATTAGAGCTAAATAATTAAGTTTAAGGAATAAAAACTGTGATTTTGTACCTGTGGGGGGAAGAAAACAGCTAAGCATCAGCAAGCATAAGTTTACAGCTAGCTGCAATAAGTGCTACCCGAATACACAGGCAGACACTAAACATCTACGCCTCCTATATCCTAAACGGCTGGGGGCCTCCTGGTCTCAGTTTCTCAATTCCATAATTAAGCTTGGCAGCAGGTTCAAATGAATTAAAACTGAATGTCACTATTTCCTTAACAAATCCCTCATCCTTGTTTTTTCTTACTTGTCAGGAGAAGACCAGCAGAACAGCAATTAGTGGTAAGCAGTGCAGTGAAAAAGAACCAAGTATACACTAATTAGGTCACTCGCCAAACACATTCATTTCATTGGCAGATTTAATCAATGTTTTCCTGAAATGTCTTAAATCTCCTATGCTAATTTAAAGTTTTGTTATTGTTGTTACTTTAAACACAGATGGGACGCCTGGAGATTTTCAATTGCTTTTTGCAAATCCATTTCAGAATAACAACCCCTCATATAGCATATCATCAATATTTAGGCACAGGTTTTAGGAAACGGCCTCTAATTTTATGCCAATGTTTTGGTGCCTGCAAATACCTACTGGTGCAATTTTGTGGATTTAAGTAACTGCAGGTGTGTATAGCTCTTAGCCATCAAACTCTGAATTGCCCTGACTGATCAGGTACTTAAGGGTAACGCCAAATAATGTAAGGCACTGCCTGCTACTAGCAGTTTCTGCAATTACTGCAAAGTGCCAAAGCAGTGGCACAAAGCAAACACGCTCTCCCACGGGTGCATGTGCATTACGCAGTCGGTCTCCCAAGAGCGCCACACGTACAGTGACAGGGGAGGGGGCCCCTTTGCTGTTTGGGTGAGTTAAGGCTGTTACTCTGCTGCTGCTGAAAACAGCATTAGTTACTGCAATCCAACGGTAACAGGGGTGGCAGAGTATCCTGCACCCTCGGCGCCCAAGTCGGCGTTTCCAGCAAGTGTGTCCATGGCGCTCTTTCGCACGGAAGGCTTCCCCGGCGGCAGGCGTCCTCGCCTGTGACGCCGTCGCAGGGGGAGCATCCGCAGCTGCCCCAACCGACCTGCACCGGGCTCTGCCCCGCTTCCTGCCCCGGGCGCGCGCTCCCGGGCCCCCGCGGCGGCTCCTTCCTCTGCCGGCTCTGCCCCACGGTGGGCTGAGCCGCGGCCACGCAGCCGCCCAGGACGGCGCCCGAGGAGGACCGCTACGCGGCCTGGACCATGGCCGTCTGATCTAGATCAGCTCAGGCCTCTAGGGAGCCACGTTCTCCGTTAGACAGGCTGCTCTGGCCGCTGCTAGTTGAGAGCCCGAATCAGGTGTTATCCCTCCATCCTCATCCCCGACCCCTCGTGGCCTCCCTGGTCCCCGAAGGTTCGCGGCTCCCTCCCGCCCGCTGCCACGACGCTGTGCACAGCCCCGCTCCCGGATGAAAATACAAGCAAAAAACAACCCCTAGGAGATGGGGGGGTGTTTTTGCAGAGGCAAGGTGCGGAGCAAGGCGTGCACAGGCAAGAAACTCACGCGGAGGAGAAAGGAGAAGCCGTGATGAACGACGGAGGAGAAGCTGGGGCGGGTAAACGCTCCCCTTGGTCCAGCCACAGGCCAAGCATCACGCCTGACCTCTGCCCGCAGGCTGCTGCTGTAAGTCGCCGCCATTCAAGTCAGCCCGGCCTCCGCGTGTCGCGACACCACGCGGGCGCAGAGAGCGGGCAGGAGGGCCGAGGCGCCGGGCAGGGGAGGTCATAGGCTGACAGGGGGAGAACTGCAGGCGGCTTCTCCCTCGGCCAGCGCGCCCCCAAGCCGAGCAATGATCTACTGGGGGGCTTTACAGGGTGCAGACCCTGCTGCTGCAGGAGATGCAGCGCCGTCCCTCTCCCACGGCCTCCTCCCGCGAGGAGCCGGCGGGATGGGGGCGAGCGCCGGCGGGACGCCGGGCCAGGGACAAGAGAGGAGCCGGCTTTCCTCGCTCACCAGCAGGAGTCTCAAGGTTGGCCATAAGCTCATTTAGTGTTTTGGCAGAGGAAACTTATTCTCCAAATAAATCGGATGAGCTCTTCGTGCCAAATAGGTCTGAACTGATTTTGCTTGCTTTTTCAGTTTGTTCTACAATTTTTTTGTTTGTTTATTTGGGGGTGGGAGGGGTTGGGCCTATTCAGGGCGGGGGGGGTACATCTTGGAAATAAAAACCAAAGAACAAACAAAAGTGAAGATTAATTAAATACTTAAGAACCAACGAACTGGTGACAGTAAAAGCTTTCCCAGTAATGTTAATTCAAACACAATATACCTGTAACCCACTCTTGTTATTTCAAAAAGTGGACATGTGGATGTATTACATACTGGGGAATTTTTCTGTTTCACTGAAGTCAACAAACTCCCGTTCATGCAAAGTTTTAATGCATTGTTTATGTAAGTTAACCTCTTGCAGAAGGACGAGAACACATACAGCTTGAAAGACAGGAAATGCTGATTGATGGTTGTCCCACACAACCTTTGCTCTGCTCTCCTGCATGCCTGTCCTGCACTGAGTGAGCGAAATGGGAGTTTGACCAAAGCTACAGCAAAGGAGTAGCTCCATATCTACAGTTCTCCTGCCCTGGAGCATTTGACATACTGACGTTTTTCTGGCAACATAAAATTTGCATTACGTAAATGTGAAGAACTTTCTTTTTAAAGATAAAAACTGAACTTGCTTGTGTGTAACTATGACAATTTGCTTGTAGTTAAAACTGTTCTCGTAGGTCTGATATATGAGACGACTTGGAACCCTGCTTCCCACTACGAATAATGTCTCTTAATGTAATGAAGTTTCTAGTTCTTGTTTCTGGCCCTCTAGAATTCAAAATACCAGATCTGAAATCTAGAACTGCCAGAAGACTGAGTGTATCATTTGTGGTGGATCTCCAAGAGGTGCAGGCTATTTGGACAAAAAGGAGGATACAGTTGTTTTAAGAGAATGCTGAGTTTTTTTCCTTCAATGTATTCATTGATGTCGTCTGGAGTTTGGAAATTGAAAATAATTCCCAGTAGGGACTGTGAAAAGGGAGAGGAGTACCAGCCTAGGGAAGAGGAAACAGTCACAACTGTACGATAAATTAGAAAACCATGAAGTAAAACAGATTTATCACAAATATCTCTTTTTCATCTTTGTGATACCACCCCAGACATATCTGCATACAGCTATGCTTACATTTGCAGACATCAACATAAAGTGTTTACACAAACACAAAAATATATGCACAAAATACCTATACACATAATAGTCAGTGAGCTATTTCTGCTTCACACTTAGATGAGAAACCACTCAGATTTCTTGAGGGGCTAAGGCAATTTTAGTTGTAAAGCTCACTTTTGCCCATCACTTAGTTAGAGTGTCTCTTAAAAGGCAGTGTTCATTTTGACAATCAGGTAGACCACATAAAAGTGATTATCCAATAATTTACTATGCCATTTTCAGTCATTGTTTTACACTCAGATAAAGAATCAAATTAAAGTCTTATAAGCCTTGGAAAATTAGAGTTAGCCAGCAAAGAGTTTGAATTGCCCTTGAACACAAAATTACAGAAAACAGATTTTTTTTTCATTTTTCATATCATGCTACAATATTCTTACAGCTCCAAATGCTTAGAATAATAGTAAAATAGTCTAAGTTCTCACTATATTTAAAACCCCTACTTTAAAAAAAAAGGTGTTTGGTTACTAGAAAGTGGTGAATCATCACATTTTAATTAAAACAGCTAATATATAGTTAGAGAAATAATTGGAGAGTCTTAAATGGAAGAAAGAAAAGATAGTCCCCCTCATTTCAGATTACTCCCCAGAGAAACACCTACATTGTTAAGTATGCATATACAGCTGAACTTTTTGTTTGCTTTAGCTTGATATGGAAATATGGCACAAAACTGTCACTTTGATTATGTTCCTGCAGTGATTGCCTTTACCTCTTGCATTACTTGAATGTGCTTTATAACAACAGAACTGGAGAAAAACACCACTCTAGGTAACCAACAAACAATTTTTAGACATCTGTTTGCAAACACATTCTTAATTTGAACATTAAATTACTTTGATTTAAACAGTGTATATGAATGCAGGTTAATATTAGCTGCAGCACTAATTAATGATAATATTTACATGCAAAAAAAAAGTACGGCACTGTGACAATCTTTTCATATATTTTCAATTTTTACTAAATGGAAACATTTTGCGGTCTCCAGTAAGTAAAGGAAACGGTTCAAAGAATCCTGTAAGATTTTGGTATATGTGAAATACTTATTCTATCTATCTATCTCTATATGTGTACGTATTGTTCTGAAAAGTAATTCTTCAGAAAGCACGAACTCCCTGGAAAAGCCGAGGCAAACATCAAAACTGACAAAAGCTTTTTGTGAAATACAGTTACAAATAAAAGGCGAAGGGGGAGGGAAGTGGTACAAATTCAGCCTGTACGCTGATCAAGAATATTATGTTGCACTTGACTACCCTTACTCAACATTTATGCTGCATTACTGGCCATTCAGAACCACAAAGACTGGCAAAATGAAGAAAATTCTAAAACAAATAAACTCCAAATTCTGCAAATAACAGAACTCTATCTGATTACCCGTAATAATAGGGCAGGTTTGGGAGACCTTAAAAGTGACCCTACATGTGAATGCCTATGGGTAACCAGACAGCAGCACATGACCAATGTAAACAGTGAGGTGCAAGGCTTCACAAGGACCTGTCAAAGGAGGAAAATGTTGATGAAAATTAACCGAAAGTTAAGAAATACTTCCTGGTAGTCTGCTAACAGTGCACTCTTGCATTAATCACACAAAGCAAATGATGGAAATCTCATTACTTGAGTTACTAAATAAGGACTGAATAAAGAAGAGAATGTATTGTAAATCTTGCAGTGGCAGAAGGGCACGGCAGAAACACATTTCTCCATCTTTAACTTTTGAAGTTCCTCTCTCTGCAAGTCCCATTGATTCACTGTCTCAAAATCCAAAATGCAGATTCATCCTATTTTTAAACCCAGAAACAGCTCACATCTAAATTTTCCATATAAAACACCGTACGATTTCATACCACAGTTATTTAGTACCACAACATTTCTTATCAGAGTATTAGTTATATAATGTAATCACTATGATTATTTTTTACTACACTTTTTTTAGTATTGTTGTTAAGCATTGTGGCTCTGCGGCTGAGCTAAAGTTCCCACTTGAAGTACTGACTGAAGAAAGTCAAATGTTTTCCCCAAAACAAGTACTCCAAGAGCGGTGCTTAGGTCCATATTTACATAAAAAGGAGGGAAGGATACAACAGCAGTTTATTCCCTTGACTTAAGAAATATTCAGTGACTCACAAGTGATAATATTCCACAATACCCAGAACAAAATATTCAGAATTTGCAGCTTCAGATTAAGACCTCCTACTTTCAGTACAGAGAGTTACAGCATCAATTAATATCTTCAGTGAAGAAATACATTTCTGAAAAAATAGAAATGAACCTCACACCCAAAAGTTAAAAACAATATACTTTTTAAACAATTATTTTTCATTTTCATATAGAACTGTAACCTCTCTGGTTACAGTTACGTCCAGATGCTAAAGTTCAAAAATACCACAAGAAAGACTATTTTCTTGGTATTTCCAGCCAGCAGGAAACACTGACACTCTCATGAGAAAGTCTGTTCTTATGAGGTTTCATGCTCAGTTATGCAGACTCCAGAGCTTTACTTAGCTTGGATAATGTTTGGGTAAGATATGAAACCAAATCTCTTGAGATTTGTCCATCACTTATTTTGGAGCTGAGCGACTGAGTGAAAAACCTGGTATATAGAAGCAGTTTAGAAAAATCATTCAGCCATTATCTCTGAAAGCTTTCAATACCTGTGTAGACAAACAATTTTCTCTTTTAAATACTGGACCTCAGTTTAGCAGAAGCTAACCTAGTTATCCACCAGGTGTTTGGGCCAAAAGCACATAATGTAAGAAGCGATGACACTAACCCAAGTGCACCACACGTACTCGTTAGAAACTGTTGTTAATATTATCAGGTAACAGTCTTTCAGGCATGGTATCTGGCCATCAGTTTGTGCATAACTCTCTCGGAGACTTTTGTGAACAGAAATGGAAAAAAAATATATCATGGGAGTTCTGCTTTCTGTGAATGATGTATATGGAATAGAACAATGAAATATTGGAAAACAAAGAAGTCCATCAGCAGTTAACTCTTTCAACATTAAACTTAAGCAACGACACTATTCTAGGAGGCAAACGAGGGTATTCTATATCACCCGACGCTCCTTGTCAACAGTAAAATATCCCATTCTTTTCCTCCCAATGCTAGATTGCTCAGCAATCATAACATTAAACAACTGCAAATATGTGTGAGTAGGAAGAAACAATCTGACAAGAGAAGATGCACTTGGCGATCACACTGTGATTACTGTACTTTATTAAAAATAATTTTCATTTCAGTATGTTTTGACAAGAAAATAGAAAGCATCTTGTGCAGGCTTCAGGAAATATTAAAATAACCCAAGGTGATGAACATGTTATTATCCAGCCCGTTCCAGAGGGAGGATGCTCAAGTACTGAAATGGTTTTCATTTCAAATGCACATTCATTTTCAAGACACCACACTTGAAAAATTGGACTGTATATTTGTCATACAGGGAGCAGTGATAAAGAGCACAGCAATTTATGTTCTTTATGCAAAGCCCTTGTAATTCAGAAAACAACTATAGTTTCTGAAAGGCAGCAAAGTGGTAGCGCTTTTCCAAGAAGTGAAATATGTTTTCTTCATGCCAGTTGGCCAATTCTGGCACATCAACCTTTGCTAAGATAAACATTTTGGATGACATGCAAAGGGCTCCTATTCCAACCCATCAACACTCATGATGGAGCTTTAGGCAGAGATGAGCAATACCTTTTGAATATTTCATGATACTGATAAGGAAGAAAAGCATCATGATACCGCTATCGCCGTAAGAGTAAAATACCAATGCTCTTTTGGGCAAGACGGCAGTGTGCTTTCAAGAAACTGTTTGAGGGGATAGGGCCTCCTCTGCTCTCCCTCATCTTTAGCTGCCTGCTTCCCAGGCTGACTGTTTTCTCTTCAAGGCCAGATCACGGAGGAATTCACATTTTCCAGGAATTGTGTGGTAGAGTACTGCATCACCTATTGCAGCGTAACCTCCTCCTCTATCTATTCCCCCATCAGGGCCCCATTGACCCCTGTGGCACTACACCATCCTGGTATTTTGGTAATGAGAGGTAATAAGCCAAATGGAGGGAAGCAGAACATGACTCCTCCCCAGACCATCCCTTTTATCTCCGTTGGAGCAGAGACGCAGTTTGCTTAGCGTCACACCTGCCCTGTGGAGGGGAAGCACAGGGGGGCTGCACATAGTGCAGAGCAGGCTTAGCCGTAACACACAACACCGGTATCACGGACACTGTGTAGATTCAGTGCCTGAAGACTTTGGTCTCACATGGTATTTCAGACATTCAGAATTTGAGTCTCCCTATAGTATTATAGATATATTGCCCATCACAAGTTACAGGGCATTCTTTCTTCTGCAAGAGATCCTTTTGAGGTTAAAATATCAGTTTCCACCTCTGAGCCTCTCTCTCTTTCTGCCACATTTGTCTGTAGCCTGAAGTTCAGAAATGCTATTATTATGGTACCCCAGAAATGGCAATTATTTTTCCAGACTGAGAAAGAAAAAATATGGAGAAGAAAATCACATCAGGAAATCTCTTTTCAAGATCTTGAATCCATTTTTCAGGCTCACGATAATTCTACAATCTAGATAAGTACAGAAGATGCAGATAAAGTGTTTGAAGTGCTGGCTGCTAATCTATTTTGAGTTTCTGAACCTGTAGAAGTTTTCCTATTTCCTTTACAAGTCACATACCTCGGATGTATGAAAAGGAATCAAGTAAACAATATAATGTTTTAATCTTAAGTAAAAACCTTTCTTTCTTTGATTTAGCGTAGTTATTTAGTGTTATTTTGACTTTCAGTTTCTATTTAAGATCATCTGCTGGTACACAACATTGCTGTTGCATACTGCAGAGTTACAATGAAGAACACTATCTGGAGACCATGCTGAAGCACGGCTCATGCCTCCTCCTGAGGCATTGGGGAGGTTGAGCCAGCAGAAGGGCAGTTTCCTCTGCACAAACGGTAACGCATAGGAAGCTTCTTGCATGCTGAAATTCACTTCTGCAACCAGCTGTCACACAGCTTGTAGGGAGAGAAGGCTGATATATGGGAACGGAAAAGAAATCCTGGGTCTTTCTAGAATATGGGTGACAATAACCCTGCACTAGGTGACCACATGAGGTCTCCTCAGTGACTTACAGAATTCCGCTAATACTACCCTGTACCTATTGGAAGGGTCTCACCTGATACATCCTAACACCATATTTGCTGCCTTCATAGCTGTGCCCATCGCTGTCTTATAAGCCTACAAGATCATCTAACATGTCTTTCATCCTCTTCCTTTTCATTTATTCCCTATAGGTAAGCTTCCAGCTTATGGAGCAGAGTTCTTCCTATTACTTCCTAGAGTAGATGATTTTACTATCAGATTTGTTCCCTGTTTCTCACACTCCAGCTTTCAGGATCATCTAATTACCTTTCTCTATGATTGCCTAATGCTTCCAAACTTTGTGTGACCAGCAAGTTTCAAGGGAGTTTCAGTAGCAATATCATTAAAGATGAGATGGGAAATTTGGCACATGCCTTAGAAGGAGAGAGGTAGCCAGGCATTGCCAACAATGCTGACTGACACATCCAACTCTGCATTCAGTAGGTGGCAACATCAGCAAGAAGCTACATCAGTGGTGACCATCCTTCATAGTTCTTCTTAAATGTACAGGCATCTTTTGGACATAAATACCTTCTGTTTAGGGAACCTTAACGGGTTTAATAGAAGAGCAAATTCATCGACATATATTGCCAGTGAAAGGCCAAATATGCAGCAGAGAACAACTTTTACCCATGAAGCTTGTTTTAGAGAAAGGTATGAATTTCAGAGCTTAACAACAGAAAATAAATAAGTGTTCTTTCTACGCACTGACGTCTTTGAAAGTATTCTTTTTTTAAAATGAAAGTAGGATGCTTCTAATATAATATTTTCTTCCTTACAAGGGGTATTTTATTTAAAAAAAAATCCTAGAATTCTAATGAAATTATCCAGAAAATGACTATAGTAGCATCTGAAAGAGTTTGTTTGCAGAGAGTGGTTCTGTATCAGCTTGGAACTTTAGGTAATCCAAGAGGAAAGAGAAAGCAGGGGACAGTTTTGCCAGGACACACACACACCCAGCAAAGAGATGTTGTTTAGGAAGCCTAAATGCCTATACAAAGAAAAAGGTATTTTAAACGCCCAGAAGCACCCCCACATGCAGTGTAAAGAAAATATCAAACCAGTAACCTAAAATTATTCCTTACCTTTTTAAGAAACACAGGGCTGCTGAATCTGACATAATTCTGGGTGTAGGCTCTCAGTCAGCCAGCCAGCCTGTGGCTCCACCACATTCATTTTAATGGGTAATACAGCTAACAGTCAAAGGGACTGCAGTGCGTCTCTTAAGCAGTCACCAAATATATGTTGCTGTTGTCAATGCGAAGATGTGTAAATGTTTTGAGACTGAATGTCTGACTTCTGTCAACAGCAAGAATTAGCCAGATGAGTATCCAGCATGCACAGTTGTGCTTTCTTAGCATAAAAATATCGTACTACAAAGACAGCAGGCTGTTTATCTTATCACTGACCCATTGCTCTGCAAGTCATTTTGTTAACAAGCAAACAAGGTAAGCAACCTCCTGTACCCCACACGGCTCTGGAAGCAGTTAGGCATGGTGAGGGAAGAAGATGAGGTACCAGTTGGCTGAAAGATTTCAGGGAAACTAGAACAGAGTTGCTCAGGGCCCACGAACACAGGGTCTGTGGAATAGGCAACCAGTGTCATTCCCATTACACAGTAAACGGCAGCCTCAGCAGCAGCTTGTTACCTTACCATTACACATTCCTAGTCACTATTTTGTATTTCTGGGGCAGATCCAGGACTCTTTCTTCCAGAGCTTCCATCAGGTGACACAGGCAAAGGGGGAATGAGCCAGGAAGTGGCTACATCTGTATACTTTGGCTCATAATGCCATCAGAAGATGCCATACTGGTACTTCTATTAAATAGAAATGATAATGTGCTATATAACCTGAGCAGGTATTTTTTTGATCACCGATGGGAGGACACATGCTCACTACATCTGGCTGAGAGAGGAGGAAGCAACCCTCGTGGTGGGTGGCAGGTGGGTGGCAGGTGGGTGGCAGATACCTAATTCAAGTAATCATTCCACAGAGGGGCAAATTTCCTCGTACGCTAGGCTTGGAGCCTTCCAAGGAAATGGGGATGGTGACTCTAATCCCTAGTCAAATGGGGCAACAGCCTTACTTTCCTTAGCTGCCTCCCCTGCATTCAAATACAACAATATGAACTTCTCACAGCAGACATGGGAGACATTTGGAAAGGGGAAGGCTTCTAGCATCTGAAGATTTTAGCATTTCTCCCAAGATTACTAGGAGCAGTCACAGAAGGAACCTTCACCTTACCCTCATCATGTGATTTGTTTATTATTTTCTGATGCATTTACAACCACATGGCTCAATGAAATCACATCAACCTCTTCTCTCATTTTACTATTTTTTCTTTTTTCTCCCTGGATGGCTGGGACAAACATTATATTTGAAACAGAAATAGCCTTTCTTCTCCATAATCTAGAAACAAGCAGATGTAGCAGATGAAATACCTCATGCAAAACCTGAGGGTGTCACATGATGGGAGTGGCTACACCACTGAGCAGCCTTTCACTTCCTTTGTCTATACTGCAACTTCGTTCAACTTAGCATGCCCATTTCACCTTCTGATTGGGCATTCTGACACTGAGGAGAAGATTTGCTTTTATTGCATCAGGAGGTTTTTGTTCCAGATACTGAAAATGAAAATCCTTTCCAAAAAAAAAAAAACCCATCCCCAGCAAATCATGTGGTTCCAATGCTAAAGCATACGTGTGGCACAAGTGCACTGCACTTGTTTAATCTGCTAACTAACAGAATCAAGCTTCCCTCAGGAAAGTCAATATTTTAGTGCACACCAGAAAAATTGAGAAAAAGTCAGCTTCCAACCAAAAAATAAAAACTCCACATTTAATAGCTTAAAATGAAGCCACTGAAGACTAAACATCTGGGCTTTTTGGATATCATCCCAGATACTGCATGTAGCACTAACGCTCTTCATCAATGTATCCTCTTAAGGATTTGAATAGAATCATTTCCCCTAATATATGCTGCTCCTCTGTAGAACATTCCAAAAAAGTGTCTGTTGCCATAAGATCTTGGGGCAAGGTCTGTTCTTTACTACACGTGTGGAGAATGTGCAGAACCATAGGGCTTTGGTTTTCTTTGGGATCTCTAGGACTTCCCATAATATAAACTGTTATTCTGCAGCAGTGGCAAGAGCACCAACCCACGTGGACCACAAAGGAAACTAACTGGACTCAGATTATCAGAAAGCCTTTAATAAATCAGGAGCACTTCTAAAAGTGCCATTGGTAGTCAATGGGATTTTGTGCTCCTGAAATGCTAAAGGTATATCCACAGTGCAACAAACCAGCATCCCTCAGAGATCTTCCGGCTAGCGCTGAGTTAGGGCATCCACATGGCACAGACGAGTAGTGCATTGACCGTACAGTCCATCCAGGTTATCTAGTCCTGTTTCTCATCAAGTATAAAAAGGCCTTGCAGACCATCATGGCTTCAGTGCTAGTTTGGCGAGGTCTATACAGTACTGCACCATGTCAGATGCTGGTACCAGATGCTTAGGAGCTTTGGAAAACACCAGTTCCTTTGGGAACCTGTGTAACCTGCTTTGAGAGCTCAGCTTTCCACAGATGCCATGCTTCATAACCATACCAGGCATGGTCTGGTGCAACTGGGATTTACTGGGATTGCTAAGGAATGATTGCACAAAACTCTGTAGCTGGTTCTACGCAAGAGGTCAAATTAGATCACTGCATACGTTTGTACTCTGTGAACTGCTGAGAAAGAGGGTATGGAACATGGTCACGGGAAAGCAACTGAACCAGTACAAAATTTCATGAGCCAGAGGCACACGGATTACAACTAGAGCCAAACTACACAGTGCAAGAGAGCCACACAAAAGACAAAAAGCATTGAATAAGGCAGAAACAGAATTATCCTTAATAGACAGTGCCTCCCTAGAGCTTTTAAGCTCACAGCCAAGCAAAACGGTTATGAGCAGGAAGACAAGAACTGCAGACTTCTGGCATGGCTCTTGAGACACAAACAATTTGAGAGACTTGTTCCCATAATGGAACAAAGAGGTGAAGCAGACTCCCTTGAAACAAACAGTTCATGGCCATTGTACCATCAAAAGAGGCATAAAAAAACTGAGTTCCATCTAAGTTTTTGGCTTGTTTTATTTTATATATATATACACATATGTATATATATAGACACATGCGCACATACATGCATATGTATACATATATATTAAGTTGGTAGTTTTCTGGTTTGCTAAGAGACCTTCCTCTAGTGAATCGCACACAAACATTCCTCCTCCACCACCTTTTTAGAGATATCTTGCTATTAGGAAGCTCTCTGGTGGTCTTTCCTTTTTGTTTCTTCATTTTTCCCCGAGAGCTTTGTCCTTTTTTTTCCCCCAAACCTGACATGAGCCCAACTATTCTTCACCCTCCATCTCTTCCTCTTGCCTTGTTTTTTTAAGGTGTCTTAAAAAGAGAAAGACGCATACATAGTCTAGGAAGACAGTTTGATTAATGACATTTCCACTCTTGTAAGTCATTTCAAAGGAATTGCTCTATCCAGGGATGACAATAGGGAAGATGTTTCCATAAAAACCTGTATGCTTCCAGTAAATACATAAAATCACACCAAAGGAGGCAAGCAGACAGTGAAGACTTCATGCTCTGGCAATGTACTTCTTTTCCTTTTTGGCCTGTTAGCTTTTTCACTCCACACACTGTTTTTCCCACACTTCCTGTTATGTTTCAAAAAGACCTTTCCGTTAGTCCATTCTGTTTCTTTGTCTCATTGTCAATTGCCAAAAATATCATGAGAGAGTCTTTCCACTAATGAGACTTTTAGAAAGAGAAAATGCCAAAGTTTCTAGATAAATCAGAAACAAAAAGTACTAGATACTTAAATAGAAAGGCTTTTTCATGAAAGAGGCCAGCCCCACATGCCAACAAGAAAAGGCTTGTGAATATCTCTACTCATTTTTTTCACATTCTAACATTTTATCTAACTTTTTAACATTCAGTCGAGCTGCCTCAGGAGGGGTTTGGTTAGCAAACCCTCCCCAACACAGTTGCCTGCTTATCAGTCCTCGTTGAAAGGCCAATAATGTCAGAACAAAGAAAATGAAGCAGGATCTTGATGGATGCTTCAGTTTAGGATTGCAATACATTTCTAGGGCAGTGTGAGGAAGCTGACAAACGGCTGCTGTCATAGACTTCACTCCTTTGCTTTGCTGCAACATGCTGCACAAGCACTCGGATCTGTCCTATCACCAAGACTGGAAAAACCCTACACATGGAGTTGGGGCTTTGGAAGGTTTTTGAACACTCTTAAAATAACTAAATTTCATCCAGAGAACATGCATGAGATTATTATTTGGTTGTGAGGTTGCTACAGGAGAAAACTTCTTCACTATAGTGCAGCTGAAATTACCTAAGCTTCTGATAGTGAAGTTCTGCCCAGCTTTAGCTTCTGTTGAATAACTTAGAAAGGTAGTCACCTTCAATTCCATGTTTCAACGAAGATGGAAAAGAGGGTCCTCCACTGGACATTTCAGAGCACTGAAGTTAGATTTATACTCTAAACTGTCTTTTGAAGGAGCTTCTCTGTACAGGTTATATACAGAGTCTAGAGAGACCAGCTGTTAACCTTAGACTTTTGTGTTTGTTTCTAAAAGCAGGCAGTGCAAACATTTCCCTCCGTAAGTGTCACTGTTCAGCCTTTATCAAGTTTAGAAAGTGCAGGGCAAGGGACAGCTAATGGTATTTGCCACCGGTAGAAGGATGGAAGGGAGAGGATGCCGAGAGTCTTATGCTAGGACAAATGTACACAGAGGAAAGGGCAGGGCAACGAGGCACCCATGCAAGGCACAGCACAGGTGGAGGAGGAAAGAAAAAAAATCAGAGAAACTTGCATTGGGTTTTAGCTCTAACAAATACAAACGAGGGCAACGCATCAATTTTTATAGCAAGGCTCCGTTAATGAGAACACTGCTAATGAGAACACAACACAGACAAAAGATTCTCTCATAGCTCGTTCATTCAACACCAAACACTTCCCAGTCAAAATCCTGAAAGATTTCCTAATAGGGATTAGTTCATTTTCATTGTGAGCCAGAGGCCTTTGGAACAAAACCACCAAGTATTTGGTCAGGAAAACTAATTCGGGCCAAATATTGTTCTCGTTTGCTCTTAGTCCTTTCTTTCCCCCTCCCCTCCCCGTTCTCTCCCAGGGATGATCAAGAGTACTACTGTCACCACTACTTCTTCTAGTTAGCACACAGGAAAGTTTCACAAAAAAAGCTCTTGCTCAATTCCATTCATTGTAGTTGGGTCATGCAGGCAAACCATAGCCAGACGTTAAAATGACAAGTGAGTATTCAACTGGAAAGCATGAACTTGTTTTGCCTCACAACTCCTCTGTTTCCATATGTATTTCTAAAGCGATGTGCTTCTGTATATACCTTAGAGAATTGAAAAAATTAAACCAAATGAATCCTTTCTTACAGCTCTTTTCTTGCAAAGTAGGTGGAGTATGCAAATATGCATATTATTATATGTACGCATAATAATTTTAAATATAAGCATAAATGAAAATAGGTACCAGTTGGTGTAATTTACCATATTTGCTACTCCATGCACACACACACACACACACACACACACACACACACTCACTCACCCCCACGGAGGATTCAGCTCCCTACTAAATCCTCGTATACCAACTAAAATTTGCATAATATGTATGTACTGTCGCTGAAATCCAAACGTGGATTGAGATAGATCAAGCAACAAAGAGGTCCCTGCATAGATGTAGAAGGGAAATTATGATCAAGACTATTACTATAAGCCTCTTTCACTTACAGGTCAAATAAGTCTTAAGTTTTAACATTCATTCTCTGATTATGCCTGATACCCAACAAATTAACTAGTAAGTGAAAATAGCTCCGTATGTACCAAGCTGGCTCAATTTAATGAGCATTCCATTCACTATCAGTGAGTTTCTCTGTTAAAATGAAATAAAAATGCATGAATTAAGTGTTCTAGATTTTGGTCTTCTTTTATATAGCTGGGAGAAAGCAGAAGAAAGAATTACAGACTTCAGGTACATCCACTAAAAGTTTCTTATTTCCACAGGAGATCAAAGCATTTTCCTTAATCTCTTCTTAAGTAAAATAATTTAAACTCACTTTCATTGTTACTTCCCAAGGCTGTACCCCTTCAAGGACAGTAGCGCTGTCTTTAATCTAAGATATAATAACATGCTTTTATACATGAGATGTAGAAGTTCCCAAATCTCTTCATGCCAGGCAAGGGCAGTAAATTGAGAAAAAGACAATTATAGTAACTTCACATTTGTAAAGCCTGATTCCTAGCAGGGGATCAGTAACAGCTGACTGCGTTATGGTCACACAGTAACCAGCACTAGGTTTCCTGCTGGAGGTCACTTCTGCCCTCAATGCAGAGGAGTCTGAAAGTACATTTACATGACACGTAGCGGCCATGCTCAAAGATACTTAAAACAGCGTGGAACAAGGGAGCCCAAGTGCTGGGAGCAAAATAGCCGTGATGCCGCCTGAATGCTGCACAGGCCCCCGGTTACCACAGCAAGTGCCCCAACATCTTCACTCGCACAGCCTATACAGGATTCCCCCCCCCCCCCCCTTCTTTTGGCTTCACTGACATCATAACTTTACCAGCCACATTCACCTTCCTAGCCAAAATAATAATTAAAAAAAAATCTTTAAAATATTTCTATCTCAGCTTCCCATTTAGGGAAATCATTTTTTTGCCCCTCAGAAAGGAAGGACAAGTTTTGCCAGGTCACAGAGCAATATGCTAAAGGGTGAAATGGAAGATATAGATAAGAGTGAACTTAACAGAGCTGACCTGGCTCAGTGATTGTCCTAGACCACCAAAGAGGTAATTTACCTTATTTTACCTTCCTTTCTATTTATCAAGTGAGTTTATCCTTTTATTTTTCTTCACTACATAAATGCAAAAAGGTCTACATCTCACTTTTGAATTTACTGAAGACTTTCCTATAACTTAATCTCATGCTGCCTCAATTTCTTCTTCTGTAAAATGGGAATAATAAAATTATATTTACCTTCTTGCAATTTGAGTATCTAATCCCATTAACTAGTTACTGTGCACTTGTAAAGCACTATAAGCTCCTTGGATGCAAGGCATTACAGAAACACAAAGTTTTATAGTTATTGTTGTAAAAATAATCAAAATTCAGAGGGGAAGGGAAGATGCCAGCTGGCAGATGGAATATTTAGGCTTGCTTATTGGCAGCAGTTTCACTATAATAAGAGCAGGACCACTGCTGATTATGCAGGCTTGTGCTTCCAGTGTTCAACTGGTTAAGGAGCTGTTGTCAGCTTATTTCACAGAAAGCTCCTTGTGGCTCAAAATACTGTCTGATCAGCTTTTTTCCACAGAGCCAGGATTCCCAAAAGCAGAAGTCCTTAAGCACATGCTTACAGTAATACCGGTGTTTAAGTGCTTTGGTTAATCAGACTCACAATAAAAAAGCTCCTCAACTTAAGAAAATGAAAAGGTTTTTTTCCCCTCAAAATACAGATACGTAAGAGCATTCATTGCCAGACATCCTCTTGATATAACTCTTCTCTAAAAAACACATTTGCCTGGGGTTTGTTTCAGCTAAGTATATGCATGTATGTATGTATGCGTGCGTGCGTGCGTGTGTGTGTGTATATAAAATATATATATTTCTGTGTATGTATATATGTGTATATCATATATACACATACATAGATACATACAAACACACATATACACACTTTACATGTTTTATTTAAATAACTCTCCTCCTTGGGGATTGCGCCTTGATGGTGCAGAGAGATTGTAAGAGTGAACTGACAACTATGCTTTCACTCCTAGCCGTGTCACCTAAACTGCACAGGGCAAAGGGGTAGACTTCAAATAAAATGGAGCTTTCTGGCTACCTAAGACAAGTTATGCTACCTAATGATGCAGGAAGACGGATGTGTGGCACAGAACATACCGAAGTAACAGACTCCGTATTGGCAAACACAGAGACTTACTGAAAGCTAAAAAGAAACAACATCTCTGAGGATATGAAACAACTTGTGAAAGAGATTTTTGGAACATTAAGACCGTGACTGCATCAGTGAAAGCCAACAAAGGTTATGAAAGAAGTCAACAAACAGAATCTCATCCTGAAGTAATTACTCTTCCTGGAGTAAGCAACAGTCAATAATGAGGAGCTGACAAAAAGTCACTGAAAAATGAAAATAAAGTTACAATTTATTCAAAGAGACAAGATGGTTACCACTCACAGGAAGTATCATTAATTATGGCTTCTAAAAGAAGATATCTCAACTTGTTGGAGCTTATTAGCAGCAGATTGCTCCATGGTAGGTTTCAAAACACATGAAAATGACAATTACATAATGTTACTAACTAAAAGATAATTGTGAGGATGAAATCAAAGGTTAATTCTACAATTTCTTATTGGCAAATTCCCAAGAACAGTATAGTGTTGTGGATGTCAACAGTCGAGTAGAGAAAATAACAGGCAACTTGTAACCACTGCCTAACTGGAGAAAGACTAAGTAAACTTGCAGAACACTTGTTTCCCACCATATGGATCTACAGTATAGCTCGAGATTCATTTATGTATTAGATCAGTTTCCCAGGATATCAAAGGAACTAATGTCAGAAGTGATCATAATTTTTGATTAGTAAGACTACAAATCAAGCTCAGGGAAACCTGATGCTCTCAAAGCATTGAAAAAAGCAACAGCAGAAGGCTACAGTATCCAGTAGAAGATCCGATATCACTGGAAAAATTTAAATTGAGCTGAAAAACAGACTTCAGGTGTTCTTGGCCTTAGTTTGGATCACAGGAAGTCAGTACTAACACATCACAAACTTTTTCTGTGTGAAAAACGAAAGGCAACGCAGCAGCTACAGCTGCAGCTGTACAAGTTGAAGGGAGGCTCATCTGAAAGCCCGCGTAAGCAGGGATACCAGCAGGAGAAAGAGAACAAGCCAAAGGAAGTGTTAATTCCTCCAAAATATCACCTCAAAAATAAATAAATAAATAAATGGCAAAAAAGCATAGGGTGCAAAACAAAGGAGAAAGCAGTCAGCAAACAGCAGCGTGAGTAACTAGAAAGCACATGATTACATTGTCAAGAGGCAGAAACATCTGCCGAAGGGGCCAACAGTAAAAGTCTTTATCAACTTCGGCACAGTTTTAGGTGGTAAGATTTTGCTAGCCCATAGGTCTGTTAAAAATGAGCAATGAAAAGTCCTAATACCAAATCAGGACCAAAGCAAGTGGAAGAACTCTTTCCAGAGGTGCTAAAAAGCCTGGTAAGAATTTGTAAACTTCTGAACACCAGAGTTAGCCAAAGTAATGTCCCACCTCAGAAGAACAAATAATGAAATCAAAAGGTGCAAGAGAAGTTGAGGGCAAGGCTAAGTCAGGGGAGCATGCCAGTAGCATGCAGTAATGAGAACAGCGGTAAAACGACCACATTTTTTCCACAAAACATGACACTGAAAGAAGTCTCCAGAACAGAGAAAAAAATAAACTAGAGGAAAAACAAAGGTGATGTAAATCACTCTGATTATTGGTGACAGGCAAAGCAAATGACAGTAAGTCTAAGGAAAGAGCTGACTAGATTTCACAGTCCAAAAAGATCATGTGTCTACCAGATTTTCACCTTCAGAACAGTTCTTGAGAAGCACAGAAGTGGCAAAACAAGTTCATTAACTCCCTCAGTTTTCAATCACGTCTGACAGCCTCCATTGGCCTCTGAAGGTCCATCAGGAGCCAAACAGGTCCTCACTGCCACACACACGAGAAGCCGTGGCTGGGCTGCTCCTCTCATGGGAGGAGAGCAGCCTAAGCCGTGTGGTGCTCTGCCTGCCTTGAAAGGCATGGTTGAGGGGACGCTGCTGCCCTTCCTCCTCCTCCTCCAGCAGCCAGTCTTGCTCGTCCCAAATCCGTGCTTGCAGCAGCAGCGATAAATTTGGTTTTCCAGGGCTCTGCCATGGTCACCATACACAGCCGGGCCATAGAGATTTTAGTCTAGGCTGCTGTTTACTTTGCCCAGTCTTGGCAACTCCACATCTTTACATACCATAGACTGCTATTAGAAATAATTACCAGCCTCCATGTGTGATACCAAAGTGAAACATGAGCGAATGAAATAAAAGCATGGGAGCCAAACATGTTGTTTATCTCCTGCCTGCAACTGCTACTGCTTTTGTTATGAGAGAAGGAGAGATGGATAGATACTCTCTCAACGTTGGCTTGGCCCCATAACAGGATACTTAAGGTTTAGAGTTCAGCACCAAAATAGCAAAGTCACAGTGCAGGCAGGCCTCAAAATATCACATACAATAATAATAATACCACAAAAAAATGCTCTTAATGATAAGTTAAGAAGAAAACAAATCTTGAATCACAAATTAATTTGGAAAGTAAAGAAGCAGAAAGCATGACAGAATTCACATATGTTGACATTGGCGAGAAAGTTAGGAGGGATATCCATAAAGACCTATCAGCAAACTGTTAAGCCTTCACTCATTCGAACAAAAGTTGGCCATCAAAATCAACGCTTAAGACCAAAATATAAGTATTCTTCACCTCAACAGATTGTTACAGACAAATATTTACACAGCCTGAAAGATAACATACCTCTGAAATTTGTAGTTGTTATGCTTTCTCTCTGAAATTTATCTTAAAAAGAGTATGAAAATGCCTAGGTCATTTGTTAAGAACAAAGCCTGATCATCGCCCTTGGCAGGAGCAGCAGCCGGCAGCAGGAGGGAGACGCAAAAGAATATCTTCAGAGAGAGGTAATATACAGGACTTGATATGTGCCAAGACCAGGCTGGGCGCAACAACACTTGTACAAGCTCTAAATACTACTGGAGATCAAAGGATGTATTCCAATTACAATACATCCTTTATATATTATTATTATCTTTTGCAGAATATACCACTGGACCTACAAGTGTTTCTGTTTTTTTCCCTTGCTATAAAAAGATATATTTGGTTTGTACTGCTGGCAGCTCTTTCATCTCAGATTTCTTGGTATTGGTGATTTATCTAAAAGTAAAACTTGTGATTTTTTCCCCAATCGTTTGCTATTTATTTATTTAATTTTTTTTTACATTTGCATTTGGCAAAAGATGAAGCCTGAGGAATAGGAATAGACAAACCTGACCGAGCACATAATGCTACCTCTCCAAGCACTATTTAAGATGGTAGAAATAGTAGTATACTACAATAATCACTAATTATTTGCATTACAGTATAGAAGAAAGGTTTACACTAAGCTTGAGCCCCACGCTACAAAGCCTTGAAGAAACCAGAAAGGGAGATGTATTTCTTGTCTCAAAGAACTATGGATAAAGTATGCATGACAGTTTACGTTTGGGAGGCCCAGAAAGGTTATTTATTTTTCCTTTCTGGGAAAGAGCTATTTGTTTGTTTAATTGTCCTCTGCCTTTTAATAAGGAATGTCAAGGAATCTTCAGCTGACAGGAAAAACAATACGGTCTAAAACATTTCGGCAAGCATGCCTATTATTCATTGGATAGCGTTATTCATACGATGTGCATTGTATCTGCTGCAAACAGGAGAAACATTTGCTGTTTTGCTCAGATGAACAGAGAACAGCTTCTCAGCCATGCTTTATCTATTTTTTCAAAAATTAAATATTACATCACTGTGAAATAAATTAATTGACCTGTGCTGTGAACAAATAAATTACAAAATTCAATATGCTGCTTTGAATTTGCAGCTCGTTTCAGCAAGCCGGTTTTGCTGTAGCTCTAACATATGAGTTAAGTAAGCCTTTCTGACAGGTGTAAAAGCCTTTCCTACCACTTGCAAGGTTATGCTAGCGAAATATGACAGAAAATGTGGACTAGTCACAATATCATATGTTCCATATCAGCAAGTATCATAACAGAAGGGCGCACTACACCAAATACATGTACTATGTGGTAAAACAATGGGTGTGCAGAAATAATGACATAACAAAGCGGGCACTAGCTGGGGCGCTAATTTGGTGGGTTGCCTTTCCATAGGATTAATCCAAATGAGACCTCATTATCTGGGAAAAATAAAATAATGACCTTATCCATCAGAAGCATTCCACTGCATTTGGCTAGGAGGGAGGAAGCAGCACTTATTTATTTACTTACTTAAGGCTATGCTCAGTTATGCAAGATTTTGGCAGTTTTCACACGTGTTGCCTTCCTCTGCCATCCTGCTGCGTGAACCTTCTCCAAGGGACTTCCACCTATCCCCTCGTCCCAGATGTTTTGCATTTGAAGAAGTGTCATAAATCACTCGGCCGGAGGCAGGAGACATTGCTGGCTACAGCCCATGCAGTGTTCCCCATACTTGTTTTGCCTAATTAGTGGCTCACAGCCACTCCTTGGCTCCCGTGCCTGGCCCCAGCTCATTCAGAGGACACGCAGCCTGCTCTGCAAAGGCCACCTGACCGGCTGCGGACAGGGAAGGTCTTTGGTTGTTCCCAAAGCTGCGCCTTCATGCTGGGCAACTCTAGCTGAAAGACTGCTTGCCCCACTGGAAGGAAGTTATTTAACTGCGGGGCAAAAGTGAATCACAAAACCAAAAAGCTGAGGAGCCAAACGTCATCTAACTACTTGCTTGTGCTCAGCGCTCTTGGAAACAGCTTTATGCTGGAAAAAATGAGTCTGTGTGGAACTGTAGGCTGGACTTCAGTCAGGGTCTCTGCACTGAGAGGCCAACTCTGCATTTGGTATCTGCTCCAGAAACTTCTTCAGAAGGTTCATGTGAATTACACATTGCCTCATGCAGAGAGTCAGGCAGCCAAAACATATTGTTCTAAACATCCTTGTTCACATGAACTTCAGCCACTATTTACTAGCATTCAAGGAAAAAAAATGGCATCAGTACTGATCTAATGCTTCGACTTTTTCCTAGGGAGACATCTGTTTATACCAGTCTGCCTTATGTCCGTGAAAAAGCGCAGCTTACCAGGAGAGTTTAGAGCTGGCAATGAGCAGGACTGAAAACCAGGTGTGTGAGTTTTACAAACCTGAATGCAAGCAAACAAAGCAGCCATTATTTCCCTGCCCCCTCCCTTTAAAAAGAAAAAAAAAAGTCTTAATAGGTCTTCAGAGAAAGAAATAAGAACAAGTGAGGTATCAACAAACGCACAAAAACAACTCACCAGGATAAATGAACTGGGGATTAATTTTTTTGCTGTATGACCATCAACAAAGTCTATCAGCTTGCATCTATTTCTAGAACTTCCAATTCAAATTACATCTAATGAGTTTATAGTACAATTTTTAAAGGGTCTCGCTTGAGTCATAAAGACTGAAGCAACCATTAAGCCACATTTGTTAACAGCTATGATAACTACACTGTCATTATGCACACTGTAGGACACTGTGCTACACAAAGGACTAATGTTATTGCATCAGACTAGAAACACTTTAAAGTCATCTTGTAAAACCAGTAAGATAGGCAAAACACATTTTCTGGTCATAAAAAACATTCTGGTAATTGTTAAAAGTTATACATTAGCATCAATTATGCATTTAAAATATTACATTATTCTACCATTTAAATAGACTGCATTTACCTTCCAAGTTTAGCTTTGCAGTTTCTGTTAACTATGGTTATCCAAACACACAACTGTTGTGGTGACATTTTTGTTGTGTTTGATGGTAGTTTTGCCCTTTTATTCCCTTTAAACTATTTTCATTTGAGGCAGTAAACTCCTTTTTTTTAATTTTACTATTAATTAATGTGTGATTCTTGTTATAACTGTTCACTGACTCTAGACAATGACATGTTGTGTCAGCAGATACGTTAGTTCAAGTGATGAAAGCTGTGGAGCTATACTTGAAGCTTGATGGGTAATCAAAGCTCATCTATTTGTAATTAATTTGTCACCACACTGAAGACTGGAAATTGAAGGCTACTGGCCAGACTCTGATCTTAGTGTATACCTGAAGAACACTGAGGATATTAGGGATTGTTCTAATTTACAGTGACATAGCTAAAATTGGAATCTGAGGTTTTGTCTTCAGTTCTAGAAAAATCTGGCTTTTCAACAAAGGAAATACATGTGAGATATTGTTTAAAAACCTACTTATTTAAAGACAATGAAAGGGAACAATGACAAAGCATAGAATCTCATGGCTGTGATCGATTCGCCAGGCTGGAAATCACCCAAGAGGCCTCCGATAGCTCTTCGGTATCAGAAGGAGGTCTCGCCAAGAGTGCTGCTGCAAGGTCTTGCAGTAGCACTGGATTCATGTCAAGAGGACTGTTGGATTGGCTGTTGAGCGGTCACGAGTGCTACCCTACCAGCTAAGTGTTAGCCCCAAGAAGGTACGTTGTGTTCATATAGCCTACGTGCGGCTCAGAAGTGCATGGTTTCCCTTCCACATTTCACCTCAGAAAGCCTAATGACTTAGATCCCGTGAAAGCAGATGAATTATACAAGATGCATTACTTTCTGGAGAGAGATCAATCACAGCACAGCATTCTACTTAGCAGGGAAGAATATGAGAGGAAAGATAAGTTAGAACTGAATTTAAAAAAAGTCTCTGGAATGCCCAATTAATGATCAGTTTATATAAAACTTTAACTATGATATTGCTATGATGTCTCCAGCTAAAAGGGAAGAATTAACACACTTTTTACATAGACTTTACAGAAATAGAAACAAAAACTTGTTCAAATTGATATGATAAAGGTAGACTTTTGCACTCTGGAGAAGAAACTATTGCATTGCTTTTTATATGCTTTAGATGAAACAAGGCAACACTATAGGGAATGAGTCCTTGTCCCCTCTTCCTTTACAAGTCACCTTATCATAATCATTTTCTAAAATAATTATTATTTCTCAAATAATTATTTATTATTTAAGTCTCTATAGATATTCATTTGAAGGCATAGGCGTAAAAAGGTAGTTGCTTAATATAACAAATATTTTAATTTAAGAGTAAAATTTGACAATATGTTCCTCCTGAAGTTCAACTGGTAACTATCAAGATTCCTCTGCTTGAAGAAGCACTGTAATTTGGGAGAGGATGGGAGGAGCACAATTCTAACGGCAGAGCAACATTTTAATTCCTCTTACCAGTCACAAGCCCACTGTACTACAGTGCTTACTTGTTACTATGGCTATTTTATCTATAAATCAAAGATTTTCTCACATCCTGTTATGATCTCTTGCTAGATGTTTCTGCCTGTAAGGTTTTGACTTCTCCTACTTCCCATTGCAGTCAATATACTCTATTTTTTACTGCCCAAAATATCAAGTAGTCAGATTCCCAACTTGCTATATGCTGGTGGTGAATTCAAGGCTAAAGCTGAGAGTTTACTACTTCTCATTAAAATAAACTTGGGAATAGCAGCATAAAGTTCAAAACCGGACTAGTGAACTTCTTAGCTGTTTGCTTCTAACTCCTTCTAGCGTTACCCTCTTGCTGCTGGTGACCACCATGCTGGCCTGCCCCAGGCTCCTCTCATGTGGACTGCAGTCTGCAAGCAGCCCTGCACCCAGACACTTTGACTCTCATGGGCTATATAATCAAATGCTATGACTCTCCAAGGCATTCATCATGTTCCTCCAACTTGTTCCTAAGGCAAACACAAATATTGCAAAGCTCAACAGTGGAACAGATCGGGAAGTTGCCAGAAAAATACTTTCCTCTGAAAAAAAACAAAACAAAACAAAAAAAATCCATTTAAATTAACACAAAACCAATGTAGCGGTTTCTGCAGACCTTTCACCTCCACATTGTAATTTCTACTCAATGTTGCAACAGCGGTAGCCACCATGGAGCAGCCTGATGGTCAGAACACCCTGCTGCGGTGAGGAGAGCTATGTTCAGTCTGAATGCTGATTCAGACCAAGAACTTGAGCCCTAACTTTTCACTTTTCAGCAGCCAGCTATTTGGTTGATGTGTTTCCTTCTGGTAGTTATGACCCCGCAACAGTGATAGTCTAAGGACATGGGACAGGCAGATCCAGAGAGAATACCTTTTATTATACCTCCTGGTTCTTGGAAAAGACACTTTTGTCGCACAAACTTTTCTTCAGATTTGAAAAAGCAGCAGACTTCCCCCCCCCCCCCCCATCTGCTCCCTTGCCTCCCTTTCAAAAAATCTCGGGCTCATCCCAATGAAGAATGGGGAAAAAATCCTCAAAAAATTTCAACAGACGGGAAAACCATCTTTTGCCCTGTCTCATCCAGGAGTATTAATTCACTATGGACTCCAGCTGATAGAGAAGTTGGACCTCAAAGGGTAATAAAACATCTTCCTAACTCTGAAATGGCACTCTGAATGGACCTAGGAAAATACTAGGCAAAAGGATGCCTTTAACTGCAGTCACATTCCCTAGCTTATTTCCAACTTAAAACAAATTAGGGAAGCGTTGTTCCAGCTGACATCATTTGCTTGTATGCACTTTCCAGAAATAAAATAACTAGTAAAAGATAGTTTATAATTAATAGTTTTGTGTAGAGATTTTGGGGTTTGGATTTGAGGGGTTTTTTTTGTTTGTTTGTAACGACACCTACCTATAATTGAAATATTTACAGAAAAGAACATTTATGTTTGGAAATGGTCTGCCTTCCTGGCTTTTTAAGGATAACCAAGAAAACAGTCCTTCCTCTAGTTCAAAATCTGTATTGGCATATCAGCTTTGCCATCCAACCCGAAAACACATCTCAATTGAGCTGCACAGATGTTTTCAACTAGCCCAAAAGGCAAAGAAATGTGATCAACATCCTATCACCTTAACATTGTCTCCTGAAGCATTCAAGCACACATCTGTACTACATCTTGCATTTTCCACCAAAAACATCCGATAAAAAGCAACTAATTTACAAGCTGGCCAGTAGATGCTTCAATATTTCACTTATGTCAAAAAGAAAACAGATTGCTTTTTAAAAGACTCAGCTATTTAATATATCATTGCCTCTTGGACACGGAAGGCGGGCATCAGACAAGAGGCTTACAGAACCTGCCGAAATCAGGGAATAAAAATATATTTGTAAAATAGCATATCGATTCTTTTTTTAAAGGCACATGGAATTTTCCCTGGGTGTAATTTGGCATGCCTCGTCAAAGAAATATTTTATTTGTGTGCGTGCAAATGAAGCGTTTCTCCTTTCGGCCATTTGGGAGCCAGTAGCTTTGTGCTGTGGTCTCCCTCGTGCCATTCACATGCGCATGGCTTTTCTCAGCCATTTCACTCCAACTTTTTGAGTATCACGCACGATGAAGCCAGACTGAAGGCTTCCTCTCAACTGCCTTCCGTTCTGATATCCTTGCATTCCCTCTGTCGTCATTATAAAAGGCAGACTCCAAAGAAGCCCTCTAATGATTAAACGTAGAAAATATCCTCCCCGCTTCCTCTTGGCTTGTGATCACCAGGGGCCAACTCCTGCCCTAGTACTGAAAAAATGTTTTCAGCCATCATGCACATTGCCTTTCCTCTCCTTCCTTTCCACCACCCAATCCCCCTTTTTTTGCTTCCACGCATCTCTAGAGCAAATTGGCCCTTTCCTTTTTCCCTATATTGCAATCTGTTAGCTGACTAACTTCATAGACCAGGATTTAGGTTTTACAGTGATTCTCAGCTCCATCCTAAAACCTTAGGTGCTGGGCAAAAAATGGAAAAATGGGGGCTAACATGTCTTTCTGCCAACCCCCAAACCATAAACATGACATGAAGAACAGAGAAATAATGGCATGGATTGGTGGTCTGGCTCCAAAGTCTGGAGGAGAGATTATTTTCCAGGCATAATAAGCTCAACAGTTTATTAACATAAAATATTCTTTTCTCTTTTACAAAGGGAAAAGTAGAGGGGAACAAACCAATTGAAAAACCCAGATCCAACAAAAAGGAAAAAATCACAGACATTTCAGTTTCCCATTGCGAATAATATTTGTTCCCACGAGCACGAAACATTAGGTCTTTCCCTTCATGATAATAGGATAGCAATATTGGAAATACAATGATACAATGATACATATAGAAGAAAAAAACTGCTAGCAATAAATTAAGTTATATAGATAAAAGAGTAAGAACTATAAATGGCATTCTCCAATTAGAAAAGTGAGCAGAAATTCCTTTCTTAGTTTTTAAAAAAATCTTTGGTATTAAAAACTATTTATGATTTCCCATTCAGACAATTTAAAAATATTTAATTAGCCTCATAATTTCCCCTGACCCTCTAGCCATTGGAAGCAGGTATCTTCATAGTGGAAAATTATTTGCAGGGTTTAAGATTAAAAAGAAATGCGGAAGCTAGGTTGGTTGTGGGATACTGCCCTAGCCTTTCACCTCTGCTGATCTGGAAGAAAAAAAAAAATCTATCTTGGGTCATAAGTCAAATGGGCTTCGTGATATCAAGCAGTCCCTCAGGACACAGATGGAGAAACGAGAGACAGAGAGAGACTCACTAGGACTCATAACCTACTTCTGTACTGCTGTGAGACTGCTTCCAACAGAAAAACCTTGCACAGGCCAACTCCTTCCCAGCGATTCCTACCTGGGTGCGTCCTAGGAAATTCTTGAACGAGCTAAGCTTTCAGTCAGTGAAATCACCACCAAAGCCCTTCGACAGTTCGAGGCCCTGCATTTACCTTCTCGTCAGTGGGCTGAGCTCTCAGCCTGGCAAACACCGGGTTAATTCCTCCCGCCCCTGCCTGAATAAACACCGCATTTCTGTCCCATGCCGTGTCCTGCTCAGCCGCATGACTCAAACAGCAGGGCTGCTGCCGCTTCCCTCGGGAGACGACTCCACCATCCCGCTGCCAGGAAGTGGCTTTCTGGTGTTCGGCCCCATCTTCCTCGTGTCTTCGTGTAATCCTGACAGCCTTCACCCGACTCTGCTGCGTCATCCTCCTGGCTGGGTGCTGCAGGAATCTCCCTTTCACATCCCTCCCTATTAGCTCAGGTCAACAGCAAAAACACCTGCCTGGATGAACGCAGCGGGCAGGTTTCCTTCGCACTGACTTTTCTCACTGCCGTAAGCACTAAAAGAAGGGCAAAGCTCACAGTGTTTGTAGGCAGCAGCAGTGACGTTTTTTAGTTCAACTGATGTCGTTGCAAAAGAACAGAAAAGCTTTTGGGCACAAACGGCTTTTTCAGGTCTCCTTGTGTCCTTAGACTGCTAAAGCTACAACAGTATTACTACTCACATGACAAACACTAAAATCAGTTTTTATTAGTATATATGTTCATCTATTCCCACATATGTTCATATATAAATACATGCATCGCGTGTGCGTATCAGAAGAGAGAAGAGACAGCAGATGACATTTTAAAAATAATATGACAAAAATCATACTGCAGAATCAGTATTAAAAGGCCTGTCAAAATACACTATTTCCTCCAGCTACGAAACACAGCGCTTACTCCGGACATACCGCAACAGGATGGAAGCAATGATATTAATATTATATTCTGACTAGTACGAGCGCACTTTCACAAGGCTTTACACACCGTCAAGGATTCAACCCTGCCATTAAAGACTACAGCCAGGCAGTAAATGCCTTGTGCTGTTCTTCCCTAGGACGAGCGTAATTACAACCCAGCACACCACACCGCTCTATCTCTTCCTCGCGACCTTTGTACTTTAGAAAAGCCGCAAAGGAAAAGAGCTGGCATGCTTGCGCCGAGAGCATCGCATACTACTTTTAATCCGCTTCAAGATTTTACTGCCCTTAGAAACACTGAACTCTATTCTGTGTGAACAACCTGACAACAAGCCAGGCAAAGGGCCACTATTCGGTCAACAGGAAGTAAGCTGGGACAAAAGGTCCAAGTTTAGGAATGCTCTTCTGGGTCTATTTTGATGTACGGCCTAGTCAAACTGCACTTGGGGAAGAGCCAGCATAAAAATGTACTCTGGGTAACTGTGGGCTTTGATTAAAAAGCCACAGTGCTTAATAACAAAACCTGACTGGAGAGAAAATAGGGCTAAAAAAGAAAGATTTGAGCTTATGAAAAATAGCTCGTGCCTTCAGGCCCATTTTAAAAATGTGTTTTATTGACTTTTTACTCGATTAAAGGATATTCTTATTCTCTCCTCAGAAACTGTCCGCTGCTTCATACTGCACATCAATACACAGTGAGCCAATGCAAAAGGCTTAGGTAAAGCAATCGAGAGCCACTGTGTGAACTAGTTCATGTTTCTCTCAGCATCTCGGAAAAAATGAGCTCTTGAGCTGTTCAGAAATCCCATTAAACCCACACATGCACAGAAAATAATTGCATTTCCAGAATGCCTGTGTGTGCACTGACACCAAATACTAAATACATGTAGACCCGACCAGTTTCTAAACCACTTCTGAGTTAACTGTTGCAGGAAGCAGCAGCTTCCAAACAGCTGAACCAAATGCTGCTCCCAGCTCCAGAAGATTTTGGCTCACTGAAAAATCTCTAAACGGTGACTTCTCAGCAGGCAGATGAGGGCTCTAGATATCACAACAGGGGGTTCAAAGCTGGCTGTGTAAACACAAACCGCCGTCACTCACCTCACTTGCAATGCCCCTTTATATGTGTACAGACACGCAAATGTCCCTTGCGTGGGAAGAGACGTCTGTAGCCATTGCTTGCAAATTGACTGGATATACATTTGGGGGATTCAAGGAGATGCCTTTTTTGGTACTCTAAAAATGCTTCTAATATTTCTTTTGCACATAAGGAAAAAATATCCTTAAAATGAGACTCTGAACTGAAATACAACTTTCTAAAACCAGACTGTGGGTTCCTCTCCGAGCAATTTTAAATGGATGAGCAAAAATTTCAACTGAATTATTAAAAACAGAAAGATTCTTTTTCCTCACTGCCAGAACATTTCCTAGTGCCCTGAAGTCAGCTGGCTCAGAAAGTATCACTAATAAATAGAAACAATAAAAATAATTCACAATTCTAAATTCCTCTTTACAATTTTTAATTTTGACAAGAAACGTTTCCCACAATATTATATCCTATGCTTATAAAGACCTTTGTATTTAAAACATGGTTACCTAGCTTTTCTTATAGTCCAGGATGAAACCAAACCAAAGTATTGATACAGGAACAAATTACCATCTATCAATCAACTGTTTGGCTACCCCTTTGCAAGTTCTTACTCCATGAAAAAACAGAAAGCAGCTTACTGTTTTTTTGCTGAAGGTAAGCTGTCCTGAATAACTCACCTTCACCCCAATGTACTGGGTGGTGTGCAGACCTGAGCAGTTACTGAGGAGCATGTAAGAGCCTGCTGCTTTACAGTAACTTGCTTATACAAGCCTTTATTCACTCTCTCGCAGCTTTGTTGACTTTACCATATAAATAGGAAGAATAAAAAGTGGTAAGAAAGTATTCTGCAACAAAAGTAATTGAATATGATGCCTAGGTCATACTGAGGACATAGTTTTTAATTAAGAAGGGGAATGACTGCCCGGCGACTGTTTTGAGACACAGAATCTGGAGACTATAGCGCTAGCAAACTGAACAATGTTGCACTAGCCTCCCCCCCCAAAAAAAAGACTTTACTGCTGGAGGTGAACAGAAAGGTGGGGCATAAAACAGCTAGGATACTCCTCCCATTATTCAGTTTGGAGCTTTGTGTCCATTTATAAAAACGACCTTTCATGACCAACTGGTTAAGTCCAGAGTAGAACCGGAAAAATAATCACAAGTCTACATAGTATGAGCTAAGACGAAAGACTGAAGTAATTGGGGTCAGTTCCTGCAGAAGGCAGAGGAAAGATAGGATAACAGTCCTCTGACAAATTAACAATTGCTGCAATGTGTAGAAGTAAAACTACTTTTCCATGTTCATGGGGAACAGCAGCTTAAAATGCAGCAAGGGAGAATTAGATTAGACATCAGAAAAACTTTGGCTAACCACAGCTTACATTGTCTGGCAATGTCATGGAATCTCAATCACAGAACGTTTTGGGGATAGGATAGAGGAATAACTGTAAGAAATAAATAACATATTGTTAAGTCTGCCTTAAGGTCAGGTGGATGGACTACATAAATTCTGGAGGGCCCTTACCAGCCCTGTCTTCTCTAAGTATTATTTTTACACAGCCCCATTTTCATCTCACTTAGAACTCCAGAATTTATGCTAATATTACACTGAATTTCCCTCACAACAACAGGTTTATTCTACCTAGCTGTCTTGATATTTTGAAGCCTGTAATATGTTTGGTAACCTAATGAAACATTATATAGAATACACTAACTACCATCTGCAGAAAGACATATTTCATTGCAATAGTTTTTCACTTTTCAGGACACCTATACTTCTCCCATGTTAACCTCTTTAAAATGAAAGAAAGATCACTGTTCAAAAGCTTATGTATGAAGTGCACCTAGAAATCTTGATTTTATCAAAAAATTGCTTAGATATAAATTTCAGGCTATTCAGACAGTCAACCATTACACAGCTGGTACTTCTGTTGCTTTGTCTGGTACTGTCTGTTTGAAATTGCATTCATCTCTCGCTGTAAAGGCCTTGAGAAAACTTGAGAATGGTTTTGAATCCCTTTTATTTTCAATGTCCAGTAACAAGACCCATGGAGGCCACCTGCTTCTGTCTTCTGGACATACTTTCTGCAATTGTAATGTGACTGGCAGAAAGTAATAAACCTCAAACTTTGCAATAGTGGTAGCCAGTTCTGTCATACTGCCTTCCTGTTGTTGTCTCCTCCAGAAGTCAGACCTACAGACATATATAATAAAGAAAATCTGAAAGATATTCTGGAGCACAATGTCTGAAAGACAAGAAACACTAATTTTCTATTTCCTTCCTTTGTGGGTTTTGTTTTGTTTTTCCTTGTTTGCCCGTGTGTTACACTAGGAGGCACATTGGAATTAACCAGAAGATATGACCCAGATGTCAGCGCATTTGTAGTGGAAAAAGGCAATTTCAGAGTCTAGTGCTTAATAAAATTTTTGCATGATTTCCTACAGCTGTTATCCATGTGTTATTTCAGGATAGCTGAATCACTGTACTGTTAAAGAACTGAAACAAACATGCAAAACATGCTGAAAATGCAAATCCACAAGTTACTTTAATGTGGGATGTAAGTGCAACAAAGTATTTGGGGCTAGCACTGATAAATAACCACTACATTATCCTTGCCACCATATTCTAGATTCCAAAACCAAAAACCTACTGAACATATGTTATTTGCCATATGTAATTATAACATCCTGATTTAGTCACTGGAGTCTCTTCTTTCCCTTAGGTTTAATCTTGTTTACTTGTGACATGATGTGGATAGTCATTGCACTCTAGAATCTAAAGACAAAACAAAAATCTGGGGTTTAAAACAAAGACTTAACAGAAATCCTTAAGTCTGAACTCTCAGTGGCTGTTGATCTTAAGGGTCACTACAACATGCATGTTTAAGTTTGCAGGTTGGTCCTGGAGCTTTAACAAAAAGAAAAAAGAAAAGGGTTTTTTTTTTTCTTAAAATGTTGAAGAGAACAGGAACTGTTTTGTCCTGTGTTATGAAAAGGGATGTGGTCACAACCCCTAAAAAGTTTTGTGCTTTTCAGTCAATCGCCTCCAGAAGAGAGAGGCTTGAATGAAGTAGACTCTTTACTGGCTATATAGCCCTTTGGATAAAGACCGCCTGCCTGAATCTGTCACAGACCAGTGACAGGAGTTCTGCAAATGTAAAGTTTATTTAAAAAAAAACGATGAAACCAAACACCCATTAGCAATGTACAAGACATCCTCTACTGACATCTTCAGTGAAATCAAAAATAGGACCCTCAAAGTCCAGATAAATAGTTAAAGACAAAAAAAAAAAAACTTACTACACTTATGAGTACATTGCTTGCTACTGCACTTGGGTGGCCATTTGCAAGAAAAGAGATGCTGGGACCAAAGTGTCCTCTGGTACAAATCCAATGACCTCAAACTTGCACTGAGATCAACTTGCCCATTGTATTTACTGATATACATCAGGATTTTAAAATAAAAACATATCTTGGGTGAGATATTTCCAGAAACAGATGCGCAATGCCTTAGAAAGGTTTTGTACACAGCATGGTGTAACCAAGTGATCCTGTCCAGCAAAACACCGGAAAAGCTCATTAATCAAGAGCCAAAAGCCCACACTCTGGATTTTTGTGTTTATCTTTGCATAATTTGTTTACATAAACTTTGCACAATATTTTTCAACCCACTGTTCCTTTGGTATTTACTTATCTTCCTTGAAAAAGCTTCCTGCCAAATAAATAATTAGAAAATAGATTTTTCCCTTCCTAATTATTAATTATTGCCACTAATATGAGTAAGAGAGGATGTTTAAAGAGATTTTGTAATAAAGCAAAGCCTACTCTGACATGTTCATCAGCAATCCTCCAATTTCAGCCCTTCACATAATTTCTGATAAAAATATAACATTAATTTATTAGAAAATGTAAGGCAGATGGCTGAAAAGACTGTTCCAGGTATGACATACTAGGCTGGGATTTAAGGAAGACTTTCTGGAGAAAAGGATGGGCATGTACCAGATTTTGCAGAATTTCAGCCAAAGTGGGTTGCCTACTCTGTAAAGGCAGGCAAGGTTTAGTAGAGCAAAGAGCAACAGACAGTGAGGGAGAGAGCTGGTATGAGAGAAATCAGTTTCATACCCTACACCTTAGAAGGCAGACAAACATTCATTTCTGCTGCACCAGGAACAGGTTCCAGATCAATAGCAAATCCATCCTGCATCTGGGAATGATCCTTCCGAACCTACTGTCTGTTTATAATCCTAGCTAACCACTCTCATGCTGCAGAATAACACAAGATCCCTGACCTCCAAATGCTCTCCTACTGCCTAAAAAAAAAATTTGTTGAAAATACTGGGAATGCCTGTGTCAAATCCCTTTCTACTGCTTTAATAGTAGTCATTAGTGATGGGGATTTAAAGGTCTACACAGAAATGGTGACCTACAGGATGAGTCACTATAGGTGTTCACTATAGAACCTGTTTTTCTCTTTTAAAATTCTTTAAATAATCGTTGAAAAGACATCTATGAAACAGAATTTGTTGTTTACAAAATTGTGGCCTATCAGTTACAGAATAACACACCCCCAAAACCAGCTGCTTCAAATTCCATTCATCACTCTCTTAGCTGCTCATGTCAAACATTGACAGGTTTAATGTATTGAGCGACAAGAGTTTGTCCTCGGCTCTAGCAGGAGGGAGGAAACGAGGGCTGAGCACCTGCCCATAGCACATACACAGAGAAGTCTAAGCAGTACAATGAGGCCTTGAAAACCCTCATCCTTTCATGCCATATGATCAGCCAGCGCAGACAAGACAGGACGTACAGACCAGTGTGTCTAAATCTTTGTGCCACTTGGAGCAAGGACAAAAATATGAATCCCTGGACTAGAGTATCATCTTTTGCATGCACTTTGGGCAACGCAATAATAACAGGCATAACCCCCAGAATGATTATATCCCAGACAATCCCTCTCTTGGGCTTTAAAAAAACTACCTATGCAAATGCATATACCAGAATGGCCTGCACTAACACAGTGTTTATAGCCCCTTGAAACTCAAGTCGCCTAATAGATTTCTCTGATTTTAATTTTGTGCACCAATCTAAAGATAGTCAAGAAAGTACAGATGTTTTCAAAAGATGCCCACATCCCGTAAGTCATGAAGGTCTAAAGAAGAAAGACCAAGAGGAGACCAAGAGTGAATTATAGTGCCCGTTTCCTGCTGAGAGAGCTGATAAAAGGTGAGAAAACAGAAACAAGTTTTGAGCACTATTGTCCTGAACCATCCTCACATGGTAATAAATAAAAGACATTGATGATGCTGAACAAAAGGCCTGTGCCTCCTGATGACAAGTGTGCACGGAGAGTGAAGGGAGACCACCCCATCACAACTTGTACTGGGACTTTGACCTGTCTTGCACTGTCCCTGGAACGAACGCCTCTACCCTAGCAATCTTCTGGCTAAAGGAAAGAGAGGGCTGCAAGGCTGAGCTCAAGTCTGGCTTCTGCTTCCCCTCAGAGCTGGGAGCATGTCCAATGCTTCTCAGGACAATCCTCGCTTTTCTTGGGATCCTTCCCACCCAGCTCCATCACAGCTTGCTATGTGAATCAGGGCAAGTTCATTTCACTCGTATGCTTCCCCAGGCAGCTCCTTTGGCAACCAGTAACAATCCTAGTCTCAAAGACAGTGATCTTTTCTGAAAGTATGCAAGACCAATGTGAGCCTCTCTGGTGCTGTAGAAGATGTCAGCATTGCACTCCAAATAAAAGATGCTTATTTTACCCTATACCCTGTCTACATTATTGATTAATTTTATTCATGTTAAACACAATTGAGTACATTTTTAAACTTTATTAAAACCTAGTAATTTATTGAGACACTTTGCAACATTACACTGGGCACCATTCCCCAGGTAAAAAGGAAGGTTATGTTCATCTTCTGGTATTTCTCCTCTTTAGGCCAGGGAAAGTGGTGGTTAGACTACAGTACAAACAGCACCTTCAGCCACCCGGTTCAAAACACATTAGGAATATCTACAGCTCACTGAGAAGTACCATTGGCATGGTCAGTGTTACGGTCCATTTCTTGAAAGATTGTCAGGATTATAATGTAAGCAGTGTCTATATTGGCAATGGGTTCAGAGTTAGCCAACTCAACTATCCAACTGACCCATTCACCCAGAAGAATTAAAAAAAAAAAAAAAGTAAAGGCTTAGTATGTCTTATGTTCAAGATCCTCCAACTACTCTGGGTGTTATATACTGTTAACCAGAGGTAAGACTGCCTAAAAGCAAACACTGACTTGGAAAACCTGCTCTACCCCCACTTTCTTTACAATCCTGTAAAATGGGCTTAATGGTACTTCCCCCACATCCTGGGGTGTTGGGAGATCAAGTATGTTCAAAACTGTGAGGCATTCTGGTACTCGAATGACGCAAGCCGTAGAGGCATCCAAGATAGACAGATAATCCTCATTTATACCAGATGGGGAAACACTGAAGCAGAGAGAACTTAAGCAACCTGCCACTCAAGGAAAATATGTGGAAAGTGCTGCAAAGAGAATTTCATTCCCCTCCCCCCCAGTACTTCAGACATTTGGAACAAGCTTCAACACGAAGAATATTACTAGAAATAACAGCGTGGGAGACATGTGAGTAGCACAACCCCACCCACACAGCCCAGGGAACGCAAAACATCATCTCCTCTAGCCCGTCACTGTTGTTAGCATACATTACCGCACAAAATGACTGCGCATAGGATGACTATACTCATTTTGATAGCGATTGTTTAAGTCAGCCAAGGGAAGAGCTGGCTGTCACTTCTAATCCTGCGCGATGAAGGGTGGAAGTGCAGCTCTACTTCTGTCCTACACCTCAGAGCACCATGGGGCCATCCACTACCAAGCCAGTTTCATGGCAATGTAGCAACTAATGACTTTGGAAGAATGGCTCTTGATTTCCACTGGCAATACCTCTGCCTGGGTGGTTTTAACGAAAAGAGTTATCCATCAAGAAATAGCTATTTAGAAACCATAAATATGGGGACAGCGATGCCCGTGGGATTTGCGTGTGTTAGCTTTGCTTGCAACAACACATTAGGAAATCAGATCGAGAGTTACAAAAAAGGGGAGGAAAGAGGGAGAAACTAAAGTTAGACTGATGGGAACTGTTGCAAACGCTGCATTTTTCAGAAGATAGGTCTGATAAGAAGATACTCTTAGATGAAGAGAGTTTATACCTCCTACTTTCAGTCAAAACAGTTACACAGCCATGGCATTTCCCATCTGCAAAACAGCCACATGCAGTGATTTACAGCCCCCAGGAAACTAAAACTTCATAAAAGGATTGTTTTCACTCCCAAATGTTCAAATGAAAGCTCAAGATTTTCAAAAGTGTTTTCAAATTAGAAAAATCCGTGGCCATATCTGTAAATTGATGTGTATCACTATTTCATCAGAAGACTTGGAATTTCTTCAAAGTCAGCCCTCCAGAAATGTCCAATTTAAAGTAAAACACTCTTTTCAAAATGAGAGGAGCTGCAAAAATCACAGATTTTATGATATTTATAAATAATTTATAGTAATTTGCTATGATAGCACTATTTTAAGAACTCAAGGTGATTAAGCAGGAAGGCAGCCTATTTAATAAATATCAACATTTCTGCACATTCTTACATCACATATGTATATATTTAAGCTTATATTGAGCTTTTCCAGGAACAAAATAAGTATTCCAGTCACTCATTTGAAAAGAAAATATAGTTGTCTGAATTTTTTTTACTATCCAAAAGCTGTCATTTTGTAACATTACATTCAGCAGTTCATCTGATTCTCTCTAGAAAAACAAACAAAGCGCTGAGCTAATCTAGTTTAAATTTAAAACAGCAAAGTACCGTGACCATGCTTCTGCTTTCTGATGGAAAATTCTGATGGCATCCTCTTCCCCCCGCCACCAAAGACTAAAATACGTCTCCACTAATCGAAATGGTACTTTCCATGAACATTCACATCTGTAAAACTTATTCAGCGTAAATATTAATGGAGAATGACCATTAAGATGAATGAAAATGGCCACAGTAAATTCATTATATATTTAAATGCATATGCATGGTGACACATTTTTCAGTGTTCATCTAGCACTACTTCTACATTTTTATTTACCTGAGTCACGGCAGCTATCCCCTGCAAGAGGAGCACTGATATAAATTTTCATAGTTATTCTAGTAGTATGCATGCCCAGAAGTTAATCCATTTCCTACTATTGTACAATGTGAAAAACATGGGATTAAAGAGGCAATCTTCATTTTTAAACTCAGTTTTACTGCCTAGGATTTTGAAGTGCAGATTATATGTATTTATCCAGCAGTCAGTCAGTAACTATTTCACTTGCCAGGACTCTCTGTTTTGGTTTTCTTAATTACACCAAATAGTGCCGTCTTATTCTGGCCTAAATGGATTGCATGAATTCTCCAGCCCCTGGAGATACTGCAAAATTCAGTTGCGAATTTTTTGTGAGATACACACAGAACTGCAGGAGGTTTAATTCTAGCTTTGACAACACCTGCCTCTGTGGCTTTGGATAAAGGACAACCTCTCCCTCCCTCCTCCTGCAGCCTCTGTTTCCCCTTCCCTGAAATGGCTCTCAAAATAGACTAACAGACCTCCTGTGAGGTGATCTTAAATTCATTAAACTATTTTAAGGAATAAAAGTTCTGTCTATTAATAATTCAGTCTTATTACTGATCCGTTTAAATACAGACACTGCAAAATCGCTTCGTATGCCTATTAAGTACAACCTCCCAAGCTAACAGTAGTTTGTTATTGTGACAGGTCTCCAGTTCAGGCTTACTAGTTGCTCCTATTCTGTGAATTAGGAGTCTTCCATCGTCTCTAAGATAAGGACTAAACATGCATCACTTTGGAATATCCTTCCAGAGTACTCCTTGTTCCTAATTTTCCCATTTATCATTCCTTATTGGTCTGTGGCAATTTTCCTCAGGCCAGTCAGCATCCTCACTGCTTTCAGGTAGCCTGGCCTTTCCTCCAAATCAATCTTCCACAGGGACATTGTCCAGACAGGATTTCCATTTTGTCAGGTGTCCAGAAAACCACAAATAATATTTTTAACAGTGGAGCTGAAATGACAAATAGAAAAACTAAGCCCGGTGGAAATGTGAAACGCTAATTTACAGGGCTTTTTGGAAAAGAAAGAGTTGGTCAATTGGTCCCAACAGAAACAGTCCCTCATCAAGTGATAATTCATGGTTGTGAACTGATAATTCATATCAATCCTACTTTTTGTGATGGTATATGCTGTATTTGCCAGACGACGCGGACATGCACTTTCTAGCCTTTATTTGTTCAGGGACTGGTTTTGTGGGGTTTTGAAGATGATCTGTAAAGTGTGATGGCACTGCTCTCCCTTTGGTACTGGAGGGCAGACGTTTAAACAGAAGGTGGCTCATGGGCAGTCTTTTCAGGAGAGGGAAGAGAAGAAATGAGGATTTCATTAAGATTCAGATGATTTCAATGACAGACTAAACATTTGTTTCATTAGTGAGTAGCTTAGTTTACCTGCATTCAGTCCAATATATGGAAGATAAAGGGAGCATAAAGGGAAAACTGAGTGAGGGGAGATGTGATAACTGTCTACGAATACATGAGAAAACATCAGTAAGTAGCAGAGAGACTGAGTACTTGCATTACCAATAAAGGGCGAAACAAGAAAGAATGTCCTTCGCGATGTTAGAAATCATATGGGAAGTAGGGCTGGTTGAAAAGGAGAGACACGCAAACTGAGCCTTTTGAAAAGTTCATGCGGGGCCATCCACATATATAACACATTTTGAAAATCATCAGATTGTTAAAATCACCGCTGTTCTAAATATTTATAAAACAGGACTTCCAGAATACATTCAAAAAATGTCAGACTCTCTGATTCAAAACCTGATCATAGAAACTACGATCAATCTTGCACACAAAAAAATCCCCAAAATAAAAGCAAACAAAAATGCTCTAAGGGCGCTGATACACAAATTCGCAGCTTATAATGTCACTCGCACACTTACCTGGGGCAATGCATCTTGTTCTGATCACTTTCATACCAGCAATTTGTAAACAAATCAGAAGGTTTGTTCACTGATGAACAGTATCACTGAATAGAGGTCAGCAAGAATAGTTTTGCACGGAAAGATTGCCAAAGCTAAAACGTGTTTGCTGGGCTGCATAAATACAAGAAAAGAGGAAGGTGTGATAACATTGAACTATAATACTGAAGGGTAAGAAGCAAAAACCAGAGAGAGAGATGAATTAATTAGTGTGGTGCCCAGAGGTAGGGGAGGAGGGCTAATGAAGAGTAGTGGGATTAAATTAGGAAAAGCAAAATTTAGGCTGAGTATAAAGAAAAAAAAACCTTACTAATAATGAGATTTATTATTCCGGGAATTAGTCTCTCAGGTGAGATGATGGAAACACCTGCTGAGGATTTAGGGCTTTTAAATTTAGGTTGTACAAAGGCATTAGCACCGAATATACCAAGTATGCACAAAGACACGTACGCTCTGGGGAGCAAAACAGTTCTGGTGGAGACTGAAAGGGCGGATGAGGCGACATCCTGTTACATCTCCACAACCGCGTTACCTTGGCCAACATCCTCTGCAAGAACCGCACGAACGACGGTGCTACGCCCGCATCAGGCAAGCCCTGCTCTGAAGTGTTACCCATACGGAAAAGATACGATGGCACGTGCATGTGGGAGCAGGCACAGGTTGTCCCCACATCGTCCCACGCCCAGATGGGTGAGACATGTACCCCGGACTCTGCTCCTAATTCTCGCACTGATTCCCGCTGCCACCCTCCCGGGCCGCCTTTTGCATGCCCTTACCTATTATAGGCCAAATGGTTTGAAGTCTACGGGGAAAGAAATCAATAAACACGCACGGAAAGGTTCATCATTCTAACTTGAGTATTTTGTTACTTTGGAAATTACCTAGCGCGTGCCACGGCACTTATTCACACGTGCTAGGCCAGCCTCAGTGGTTTAGCTACGGTGCTCCAGGTTTCAGCACTTCCTGGGCTAAATGCAGCCGCTCAGAGGCACGACTGCTGCCGCTGCTGCCTCTCTGCTTCGGTTTCCAAAGGCCGAGCAAGCCGACTAACCAACTAACCAACAGCAAAACAAAGCAAAACAAAGCAAAACAAAACATTCCTGAAAAAGCGCTGCAAGACAAAAATGCCACAGGGCAGCTGGCAATCTGACCTCTTGCTGACAGCACGCTTTCCCCACTGTTTAAAGTGGGAAACATCACCTGAAACCGTCCTGCCGTTTCTGCGGGTTTTGCTCTGCCTGTCTCAACGTCAGAGCAAAAATGAACAAGCGCTTTGCAGGCGATTCTGAGCGCCGGCAGAGATCACAGCTGGATAAACAGTACGTGCCGAACAACTGGCAGGTCGCTCACCCAAGCGAAAAAAGCAAGGGTTAAATGTTGCAGCTTTATCAGGAAATTTGAGGCTTTAAACTGGAAGCAATTTGTTCAATGGCTATTTTGACCATAGGACTTCCTAATCTTAGTTCCCATAAAGTTTGGCTCGGAGCCAGTCAGAATGGTTAGTTTCAGCTGCACGGATATCTTCCACAGAGGAAATAAAAGGATTTTAAACCCTGGAGTCATTTCCTTTGGTTCTCGGCTCATTCAGAAAAAATGTCCTTTTGGTCAGTGATATCTCCAACTTAATTCCTGCAGCATGACTTTAAAAAAAAAAAGTCTTTGTGGGAAACTTTTTCTGAAGCTCTGGAGCTGCTCCCTGTAAGCTTTTTGCCAGTTGGTGTAAAATACCTCCTTTCCCTTCAGAATCTGGCAAAGCCAAAGGTTCGCTACTCTTCTGCATTAACTCTCCATTTTCCAGAAACTTCCTGCTCAAATTTGCAGCCCCATTTAAAGTTCAAATGAGGTATACATACGGACTGCTCCTAGAGGTAAAGAATCGAGCATCAAAACAACCCTTTAAATTACTATTATTGTATGGGATCTGTGTGCAGCTTCATGATCACTGTGCACGCAGAAGTGAGCATCTATCAAAATGAGCAAGGGATTATCTTCCAGAAAGTACGATAGGTTTTGAGGCACGCAGCCATATTATACTGTATGCCTGTGTGTGTCTCACTTTCAAGAAAAACTGACAAACATTTGAAGATTTAGCCCCAAATCTGAAAAGTGATCTAAAGGATCCAAGCAGGATATGTTTAAAACAAGCACACAGAGCAGGCAACACAAACGCCAGGAGCGTAAATGACTTCTTCAAGTGAGTGCTATTCTTACTCCTTGAGGCTATCATCTGAGCGTGTTATAAGGATTTTACTGAAATAGTGGATACCATTTTTGCCACCAGGTCTAGCAGTAATGACCAAATTCATTCCAAGCGCATCAGACCCGAAATGCCACCTTTACATCATTACAAAGAGGGAGGAAGCTTTTTAAATATATCCTCAGGCTAAGGCCTGTGATATATCTGACAACACTTCTATAAAACAAAATACTGAGGTGTGAGGCTTAGCATACATGGTAGATTTGAGGATCCTGTAACAGTCAGCTTATGCACCCTCTGTCCTAAAATGAACTCTGGTGCATCAGGAGGCACCAAAGCTGACATGTTTATGAAGAAGATTGATATTAGTGAAATTCAAGGCCTTGCTCAGTACTGTGCTTCAGCACGTATCTGATGCTAAGCGCACACGTCCTAATATGACTCTTCATATATTCAGAAAATTCAGGAGAAGACAGAGTAAAGGACACAAACAAAATGGAAACGTTAATGAGCTGACCCCTACTGTCAACTTTAAATGTCAGTGCCAGTCTGGCTGTTGATATTAAATCAATCTTTCTAGGAATGCTTATAACTAGTTCAAAATGACATTTGTAGTTATTATTTATGAATTATGACTTGTATAATGCCTGTCTAAATGCTCACAACTGTCAATTCTTGCCTTATAATGATACCTTAGTATTACGTGAGATGACTGATACATCAGTTTTGAATAAAGTACTTTAACACACTTGTACACATACGACTGATACTTGTATCACAAGCTCCTTGGTAGCGCTGTCCGGTATGAGGCAAATGAAAACCGAAGGCCTTCCTCACCGTAACGCAGTGATTTTCTTGAATAGCCACAGACTAGATCTGCAATCTACAATATGGACCTCTGTTAGAGAGGAGATAATCTGTAACATTACATCTCATTTCTGTTTTCTGTCTTCCTAAGGAATTTGGGAAGCAATCTGATTAAAAAATAAAACAAACAAATAAATAAAATAAGCACACTTTTCTATACGCCAACCTAAACATCCTTTGATTGAAAAGTTTTCTTTGTTTAAACCCTTATTTACCAGGACAAAATAATGATGCGGAGACATTGATGCAGCATATAAAATGAAAGGCGTGTATGCAAAGTTTACAGAATAGCTAGTGTTTCTGAGGTTAAAGTGGAACAGCACTGGAATTATAATGGCACTTTTTTCCTTTCCTTTCCTTTTTTTTTTTTTTTTTTAAGTTATATGTAAACTCAAACCAAATGTTGACTGGAAAGTTTCTCCCCTTTACATTCCACTTCTCTTCTCCCTTCCAGGAATGTCAAACCCAGGAGCAGAGTGTCAGTGAAAAAAAGACTGTCAAAACTGAAAAGAAATTTCTGGTTTCACTTAGTCCTGTGGGCAACATGTGCTTTCACTCTGCCCTAAAACACAGTGGGAGCATGGGGCTTTAAAATCATAATCTGAAAATCCCATTTTGTTATGAGCCTTATTAATATGAAATGACTGAGTGATAGTGTCTACATCCAGTTAAAATAATAGAGGAGCATTTCATATTCACTCCTCTGCCTTATCCCCACTCCCAAACCACAGCAAGCTCACCTTGCTAGGCTTTTGAACGTTAATTTGACAAAACCAACTTTGGAATTATTTTATTTTCTTTAATGTGCAAGCTTACAGGCATTTCCTAGGCCTCACACTGACAAATACACAAGTGATTGCCAAGCAGATGATCCCTAACACAGCAAGATTTCTGCTCCTCCACGTCCTGCCCACCAGCACTTTGACGCTTTGGACAAGCCATTGCAGCTTCCCTCCCAGCCGCAAAGCCCAGGTGCCCCAAAGCGCCTGCCCAGCTTGCTTAAATGGAAGAGATGGCTGCCCATCGTTCTGGGCTGAGAGCCGGGCCTCATTCTCAGAGAAGCTACACCAGGAGGCATCCTCCAGCAACAGATCTGCTTAAAAGCAAGGCAGAGAGAGCGTGGGAGAGCAACACAGCCGCCAAAGCCCTGAGACAACGTCCACGGGAGCCAGAGTCCTTCATTTGCTGCAAAGGGCCCAAAGAGAGAGTATGTCTCTTTGCTCCCTCCCCACTGTTCCTTGTATAAGATTATTATGGCACTCGAATAAAATTGTGCACTGAAAAGCTACTTCTGACAGTATCTGCCTCACTCATCAGAACTTAGAATATTTTCGTAAAATTGGGGTAATTCTACGAAATACAAGTGCATGAGTCTGGACAAACACTTGACAATTGAACCCTCACCCCACCCAACTGAGGGGCGTCATGATACAGCTCCTGTCATTAAAAACTGAGCTTGCTCCACCTTCCAAACCAGAATTTTGCTGCTCTGGTCACCAGAAACTTTCACCCACATTTCACCTTTTATTTAATCATGGCCCATTTACCCTCGCTTACTCTGCTGCCAGCACTGTGCACAGGTATTTGTTTCTCCTGCCTAATACTCATCAGATATTGAATTCTTCATAAACAGTACCTTCCTACTTTATTGTGTTTTTTGTAAATCTTCTCTTAAATGGTATGTCTTCGATTCCCCACTAATCCTTCCCTACCCTCTTTTGAGTAAGAAGAGCGCCAACACACCCAAGAACTAAGCTGAGCCAGTGTAGAGTTTGGCTCCATGTGGAATTTGGAGACTGGACTCTAGCTTTTGTCTTTAGGCAATAACAGGAGGAAAGGTCAAAGAGATTACATGGATAGAAAGCAATGGAAGGAATCAGCCCATCAAACACTCAGAGAGAAGAAATTAAGTGGGAGTTACCCAATTTACTATGCCATGTATCATATCGATGCCTTCCCCGTGCAAAAGCTGCATGTGTGTGTGCACTGTGCAGGCAACTTCTGGCCTTCAGCAGGAGAACTGAGGCTACTGAGAGGAGGGTGACTAAAGTGGAGCAACTTGGGGAGATGAAGGAATTCACAAGCACTTTCAGAGGCATCACTGAGCAGGGGCACTTCCAAGCAACCAAACCAGTTCTTGCTGAGGGAGAGGATGGAGACATTTACAGAAGAGACTTTCAGAAACGCCCTACAACAGAACCAAGTCCAGAAGAGCTGCCCCAATCTCATGGCACCATTATATCAGGCTGGTGAGGTCAGAAGGGAACCAGTGTTGGATCTTCCTCACTGAAAGCTGCCTTTGCGTCCTCTTGCACCAAAAAGTGCCCCTCGAGTAATAAGAACTAACCAGAAGGAAGGAGCAGGTTGCAGTCATGGCAAACTCTCTTATCAGGCAAACAGACTGGGGAGTCTGTAACTTCAGGGAAAACCAGAGGGTGAGTACTGCATCTATCCCTCTAGCAAACAGCAGGTTGGAGAATGGTAGTGGTCATACTGGGATGGAAAGTAAACAGTTACACTTAAATACAGTGCTGACAACAGAACCAAAACTTTAGTATCTCCCCAAATACTTGATGCCTAAGAAATAAGATGGATGAACTGGACTATGTACCAGAATATGAAAACACTGAGGTATTAGGAAATATGGTGAAAGGCAGACAGCGAGCAGACCACTGTAACACTAAGATATAAAATGCGCAGTACAGATACAATAGGACATGCTTGCAGTAAAGACCTGTTATCTATTAAAGAGAACTTAGAATATAAACGAATTATCAGGCTAAGCACCATAACCAGTAATACAGAATCCATAAGAACTGAATTCCAGGCTGGATATGAAAAATGTTAAGCCTATATTACTGGAGAGTTAAGGCTATATTACTGACTGCCCAGACAGCATGGCAACACTAACTGCAACATGCAGAGGAAGATGCAGAAAGGCAGTAAGGGCAGAAAGCACAGTACTCACAGAGGACTTCAATTATCTGATGCAGATTGCGCAAAACAGGATATGCAAAGATCACATTTTTAGGGGCTATTTCACAGAGCAGCTGCTTGGGAAGCCCGGAACAACAGATGCAACTCTTAATTTGAAATGGCCGCAGAAGAGGTTATGAGACAAATTGACAAAAGTGAACAGTAACAAATTGCAAACAATAGATGTTATTCACCCTCCCAGTCCTAAAAGAGCTCTAGGATGAAATAGCTGACTACATACACTATTAAATGGTGTGTTGCTTCCTCTTCTAAAAGCAACTTCGTACCTGAGGACTGTAGGGTGGCAAGCGTGATGACAGCACTCTGAGTAGATTGCCGGTGAGACCCGGGTACCGACTGATCCGTGAGCCCAATGTCAAATTAGCAGAAATTACAGAAACAGAACAAAATTAATGGAAATATAATACATGGAAAGAGTTAACCTGCCTTTTGTAGGTTTGCCTCACAAACCTTTTGGCGTTCTCTGAAAAGGTCAACAAGCCTGTGGATAAGGGTGATCTGGCTAATATAGCCTGTTTGGATCTTCAAAAAGCATTTGACAAGGCCCCCACAAAAGGCTTCTTAGGAAACTAAGCAGTCGTGGCATAAGAGGGAAAGTTATTGGATAAACAGTTGGTTAAAAGATAAAACCAGAGGGTAGAGGGCATGTCTTTCTTACAATAGGGGGACGTCACCGATGCATTTCCGCATGGACCTGTGCCGGGACCCATATCGCACACTCCGCTTCTCAGCCAACAAGAGAAGGAGCTAAGCAGCGAGGGGACTTGGTTATTCAGGACAGAAAAGAAGGGCCCAACCGGGGAAACCTGCAGAAGGACCTAATCGGACTAAGTGACTGGTAATAAAATAGCAGGAAAAATTAAATGTAGAGTGATATACATGACAGAACAGAAAAAAAAAACCTAATTTCACATGTTAAGATGATGCACTGTCCATAGGTGTATGGTATGACAACTGTTCATAGGTCTATCAGCTCAATACTTGGTCAAAAAATGCAATCTGAATTCTATAAATCATTATGTAAAAAACAAAGCAAAGAACATACTGCAGAAATATCTATATATATTTCCCTCTCAGTCCCTCTTTCCCTATAATTTTTGAACTAACTGACTGTTTTCAAACCAGTTTGACAGAGGCAGTGATCTCAAAATAGTTCCAAAAAGGCTGCAGCTCAACCACATCGTTAGACACTAGAGAAAACAGAGCAAAGAGTCACAAGGCTTATTAATTCCACCAATCTCAGAATTAGTTGTTCCATGGCACGCATCCTCTGCTTTAAGTGTGACTATTTTAACACGTCTGTAGTAACAGTTCAAGAAAGTACAGCATGGCAACTGGTAGCTATGCAATTCTTTCGGAGGTAAGAAATCACATTCACCTTTACATGATAAAAATGTACCTATCTAAAAGACCCAAGGCATATTTGTCTGTTTTGTGACTTTCTTCTCTAATAACTATTAATAATAACTATCTAATTATTAGATAATAACTATCTAATAACTATCTATACTGGCAATAAAATCTAGTTTTGTTAAAAAGGAAATAACTACCAGGATAATGTGCAACAAATATACAGAAAATAAACACTGGAATTTTGAGCACCGATTTGTCCTCAGTTTGGGGGATTTATAAAGAGAAGTTCCATCAATTAGGTGGAATTTACCCTGCAATTTACAGTGAGCTGAAGTGACTGACAAGAGCAACCAAGACACCTCAGGCAAACCAGGTCACTCAGACTTTTTCTTGCTGTTTTACAATTAAAGGTTGACCACAAAACCCTTTACTTTCTGCAGAATGACATGCTTGGTTGGTTAAATATGCAGGCAATTAACATAGAGATAACATGCATTTAAGTAGAGGCCTCACTGACCCCCATCTCCTGGCTGCAACCTTTGCTCCAAAAGCAGATAGCTTAACAAAAATATTCAATTAATAAAAAGCCTTGAAGGGCAGCAGGTCCATTTTAATTCATTTAAAAATAAATGGTGTTTACTCTCCATATTTAATTAGTTAATAAACAACAACACCATGAATAATACCACAAGCAACAGCGGCAGGTGGCGGAAAGATCTTTATAGAGATCATGTTAAAAAAATTATAAAATGCCTGGTTCTTTCTTCTTTGTTCAGAATAAAACAGAGTACTGTATGAGCAAGGAAACGAACATAGCCTGTTTTCTTATGCATTTGAGTCCTGCCTTGCTTATCTCTGCCCATGTCCTATCCTCACTGTGACACTCTACAATTTCCCTTGGCTGCAGTATCCCTCATCTCCCCCCGCAGCCTTCCTTCGTGCTTCTGCCCTCCCCTACAATATCCTTAGCTCCCTCCCAGACTCCTTGCTGGGAAAAACCAGTGCAAGCTCTGGCTACACCACAGACAAGCAAGTGCTGATTTACTCTGGTTACAGTAAGTGGATAAAAACCCAGTTCGTCCTGCATTTCCTTCTGTGGCAGCACTACCTCTCCGTTCTCCAGAGCTGCCACTTTTTTGAAAACTTTATTAACCTAGTTACATCTGACAGTTCTAGTCGTCTTTCACATTTGCTTGAAACTGGCCGATAATTTGGAAAATTGTACGTCAAGAAAAGATGGAAAGCTTGGAGGCTCTGAAATTATAAACCAAATGAAAATTTGGTTTTTTTTTAATTGAACTGTTTGCCACTTTTGAAGTCACATTTGTGATTTGGGGGTCCAAGGAAACCACATATCACACCACTGCCATCTAATGGAAGAAAACATCAGCCCATCATTGGTCTTTCTGAGGAAGATCCAGTCAGACAAAAATTATTTTGCCAAATAGGAGAGCTGCTTCTACCACCCCTAACATGGCCTCCTCCTTTTCTCATATACAAATTTAGCTCTCCTCAAAATATTCCAAGTTAAAAAAATCTCACTAAATATTATCCAAATGTAAGGCTATTCTCAGGAAATCTGAAAGAGGGGCTTGGGTTTGGTTTTTTTTTTTTGAGAGTTTAGCGTTTACAAAAATGTTGTTTAACTCGATTCAAAGTCATAAGATTATTTATAGTACCTAAAATTAACCGTGGACAGTGGTCTTTCTCAAAGCCCTGGGCTGCAACGGCTATAGGACAAGGCTGTCTTTTAATTAATTTTTGTAGAAGACGATTGTTCTATGTACTGTAGATTAGCATCTAGAGCTTTCTTGCTGTATGGCTACCATAGCCTAAATAGATGGAGTAATACTAATAATCCCCCTCAGTTCCTTCTCCTGAACTGGTGTGAGTGGGTTTTTTGTTCGGTGTTGAGGGAGCTACATCTTTATTGCCAGAGGTTATGATTTGTCTCCTGTGCTGCACATATATCACGTGCCATCTCTAGACACGCAGCCCTCAAACACCCAGGAAGACAGATTTAATAAAAATGATGGCATAGTCCATTACTGTTTTACTTTCACAGTATATTACCTACCAAGAAAGAGAACATTTACTTAATTCACTTGGGTAAAGTAGTTCTACCGTTCTAAACAAAAGCCAGGAATCTGTATTAATAGGGGAAAAGGCGAATGATGTCTTTCCTGATTGCCGGCATAATGCAAAAGTGAAGTCATGCCATAATTAACAGCTCTGATGCAGAATGGTTCCTGTTGAGTAACTGTGCTCAATAAGAGTCTATCGATGGGATTTAATAGCAAATTGTCACTAGCAAGCATGTGTTATGCATATACAGTACACTCTAACACAGTATAATAGAACAGACTCTAAGGGAATTAAGGAGCAGGAGCAATGTTCTCCTGTGGAACTACCAGAGGTATTTTCCACAGCTCAGCTGCGTTTTGCTGAAGGTCTTGAGACTTGATAAACCAACAGCTCAGCTGAGTACAGCTGCTACTGGGAGAGATGACTGGACTTCAAGAAACCAGAGGCCAAACAGATTTATGGACACATGAGATGTTATATCATGACATCAGGAAAAAAAAAATTAAGTTTAAGCAAACTGATTCTGCAAGATATGTAAAACAGCCAGTTCATTGCAACTGAGTTTTCAACAAAGCTGATTATGAACCACTGTTCAAAGACAAAAATACCCTCTTCTGTTCACTTCTGTATATGAAACAGATACTTCCAAGTCAGCTGAGACCACTAAGAGCCTATTAACATTACCCAATCCCAAAATGCACTTCAAATGAATGCCAAGCTATTGGCAAAGTTTTTTATAGACCAATGAACCAAAACTTTAATCACTGTGTATAAATTGAAATTCTATTTTTTCACTTCTCTGGAAGAAAAAAAATAAATCGATCAACAATTTGCCAGCAGTAGGGCCCCACAAATTTTGGGAGCAGTAAATTAAGAACCCTGGAATAATCACAGATTAGATATGTCACAGAATACTAGAGCATCCTGGGTCTCTTTATAGAAAATATTTGCTAGGCCATGAGTTCATTTATGAAAAGATAATGACCCAGGAAATGCTTTCCTTAATTGCAATGAAGCTGTTTAAGAAAGTGTCTGGGGAACTAATTAGAAAAGAGTTTCCTCTGTAGAGGACCTGGCTTTAAACTCAATATGCAATTTTTAGAGAACTTGAGACAGAACACTGTTTAAATGCGGTAAAGAATATTTTCCGAGGCGCTGCAACGTTTTGCAGACATGGAGGTGGGCATCAGAGTCCCCCCAGCAGCAGGGAAGCGCCAGCACTGTCGTGCTCTCGCCACGCTGAGTGGCTCAGGATGGCTCAGTAACCCTTTTATATCCACCACAGCAGCCCTGGAAGGCATTCAAAAATAGACAAATAGGAGGATCGCAACCTCCAAGACAAAGTGAGAATTTCTGATTGGCCTGCATTTCAAAATCACTCACACATTTGCCAAGACGCGCGTAATGCCCCTGGTTGACACAGCAGGTCCTCAGGAGGCAGGAAAATAGCTTACCCGACATCATCACATGCTTCTACCACGTGGCATTGTTTCTTTATGTACCTAACCATCTGTAAACCCATCAGCTGCAAGGTCAAAATGATAGCTACATACATATTTTTGAATACATGCACACACACTTTTTAAATCTAGAAGCTAGTAACTCCTTAAAATTGTCATATCTGCAAAGCGGTGTTATAGATCATAAGCCTGCAGAGCAAACAAGTTCTCATGGGGTAAGCTGGGATGTAAACTTACAACACTATCACCTTCTCTTCAGTGAATATTTTCACTGTTGTGTAAACAATATGATCCTTTCTTATCAGCAATTCTTTTCATTTTATTTTGCTGCACCCCTGCTAGGTGTTTTTCCTAAAGACCCTGCTCCTAGTCTCACCTGGTTACATAATAACAACAGTGTTTAACTCAAAAGACAAATACTTAGTTCTCCAGCTCTTGTAAGCATCACAGGAGTGGAAACTTAAGATTTAGAAACTAGAAAACAAACTAAAAAAAAAAAATCCAAACATTTACTAATTTTAAACAAACCACCTCATGATGTTCAAAAGGATCTCATGATTTTCTAAAAATTTTGGGCTAGCAAGTTTTTACTGTTTTACTGGTTTAAAATGTTGCAGAATATAAAATCAGTCATACCATATAGGAAGAAGAACATTATCTTAAAACATTCATAGTAGCAGCTTCCCAAAATAAATGGCAGATGGCAAGCGGGTTCTGCGTTAGCAACGAAATTAAAGCAAGCATTGACGTCCCTTTACTTCCACAAGGACCTGCTGCTATGCCACCATGTGCTATCCCAGCAGCAGGACTGAACCTGAGACACAACTGAAGACTTTCTTTTTCAGACTCTGGACATTTGGGTTTATCAGCTGGTCTGCTTACCAGAAGTGGCACTCCTCAGCATAATCGGCACTCTCCATTCAAGAGACCCAGGACTGGATTAGCAGGGGCTGCTACAGGTCAGTAGTGAGGTGGACTAGCAGAGCCATATATAAAACTCGCAGAGCGCTTGCCCACCCTCAGCCTCTACCCAGCTTCCACAAATCCCTCACTGTCAAAAAACTTGCCAAATTAAAAAACTCCATATTGCTGCACTTTTAATAACTTGAGAACTATTATGCCACTGATTATGTAAAACTTCGGGATGGGTCGGAAAAAGAGTGAAGCAAGCAAACAAACAAACAAACAAAGCCAATGGACAAAAAATCACCACATCTGTTGTCTGTCCCGCCACTGAAAATAGGATTGATTTATTTTTACACAAGGCTACAGTTTCAAAATTAAATAAGTCTGTTTTACAAATTATTTACTTTCTACAAGACCCATTTCCCCCTGAAGCACGCTGTGCATGCCCTCCTAGTGTGAACAGTTTACAGTCTGTGATCAGGCACAGACTTAGTTGGCTGGATTTTTTTTTCTCTCTCAAAATGACAATTCTGAGAATCATAAATAACATGCACAGTTATTGCAGTTTGCACTTATTCTCAATAAATAAAATTTATTAACTAAATAGCTTTCTATGGAGCTTAGCCGCTTTCTTCACTAGCTTATGGTTTTACATGGACTTGCTTCATGTTGCTAGTCACTATCAAATTTTGCTATCTCAAATATATCAGGCATAATATTAATTCATAAGTACAAAATGAAAATGAATGAATTTGTATTATCATAAATATGCATTAATCTTCACAGAATGCATGCAAGAAATTACTAAAGTTTGAAGTTATAAAAGTGTATTGCCTAATATACCCTCTAAGTTGTATCTATTACACTCTAAAAAATTTTGTTTATCAGAGCAGAAGCCTCCTATTCATCAGTCTCCAATTCACTAGGATACATAAGGATGCTGGTAAACTTAAGCAGATGAGTAGCACCATTGACTTAAAACATAGGGCAGGACAAACTCCTTGTGGGAGATAGAAAGCAGCACTTTCTCATGCCATTACAATTATCTCCAACACTTACAATAAGCCTGCAGTTATCCCACTTTTGATGCACAAATAAACTCTCAATTTATAAAACAGGTCATGGTAAGATTTAAGTCCTGGTGTAAAAAAAGCAGGGCAAGTGGAGAAATAAAACTGCATAGGACACACAGTGGGTTCACGTACATGACCTAACGGGTCCTTTTTGACCATAAACCCCCTGCAACCCGAATGAAAGCTTATCTCCAATCCCCAGTTTTTGTATTTTACAAACGAACACATCATTGCTAACAACAGGTTTCTTGACAAGAAAAAAGTCTTAATGAAATATTAAAATTATAAACAGAGTCGCTATGGTTCCCCTCATCACGTTAGGCACATTTCTCTCCTAAGACAAACACTCCTATTCAACAAATCAAGTCACGCATGGTTTGAAAAAATATACATAAAATGAAGAATATGCAGTTGAAGTGTTTGTCTCCTACACATTACTGTGATTCATAGCTTTTATTTATTAAAAAAAATTCCCACAGGTGGGATTTAAGACTTTTAGTCATTCTCCCATGCTCATCTTCTCAGGTCCTAGTGAAACGCTCAAAATAATATGAGCTCCTGATTAAACCAGGAAGTAAATCTGTATGCATGCAATTAAAGTGTCTGCAAGGGCAGATGCAGATGACAGTAATTCATACTCTAAGAAATGGGCTTGTGTATTTGGCAGATTAACTGTTCTGTATTCCATTGCTATGAGGTATGGAAACTGTACTGCGAAACAGCCATTACTCATTCCCTCTGCGCGAAGCACGTAGGTCTATCAAAGGCGAGCCAGTTTGGAGAGGGCGGGGGAGAGGGCTGTACAGAGAAGAGCCGACGCATTAAAGATCAACGCGTCTCCTGAATGGTTTCTTTTATTTAATTTCCCCTACTTTTTAAATTAGCAAATATGGTAGACCCAGAAAGGAAATGCACCAGGGGGAGAGGGAAAGAGGGGAGGGGAGAGGGAAAACACAAAAACAGCCAAAGCTCTCCAACTTGTTCATTAGGGTTTTTGTGTTTGAACATCTGAATGAATCATGTGTCTGTTTTTCATTATTCTCTATATATGACTGTTCCCTGCTTTGTTCAGTGATTTCTGGACATTTTGTCATGACTGTGCTTATTTTGTTTTATATATTGTTCTATTACAGAGTGATTGTTGCTTCCACTATGCCTCACTTAGCGTTTATGCCACCAACAAAGAACAATCTTAAAATGAGAGGTTACGTCAAAAGGTTTCCCTAGTGGACTCTCTTGAAGCGTATACGATTTCTTTAGACGCGACTGCTTAATTCATACCAGGGAAAAATCCTCAGATAGCCCTATTCCCTAGCACAACAGGAGTGGAATGGGTATCTTTTTAAAAAGCTTTTTTTTTTTTTCAGTTTGGAGAATAAATTTAAGTGAATTTCAGAATGTTTTCCTCATCTTTGGAAGAGGAAACCTAAACAGTAGCCTGTCTTAACAGATCTGCACATTGATACATGCGTTGTTTGCAATCATTTCTTTGCTAAATTAACCATTTTACATTTTTAGGTTTACTCTGTAGCTTAGACAAAACACAAATGTTGCTGAAATGTAATTTGAAATCTCCAATTACACGATAAATTCTTCTATTATCTGTCTATTTAATCCATCCTATTGCATCCTGTGAACATCACAGGATGATGCATTCATTTAAGAGAAAATCTCACACTCTGTGGAAGATGAGTGAGATCCAGAAGACTGGAAAGGAGCACAGAAAATGTCTGGGTTTCGTTTTGTTTTGTTTTTTAAGGCGGAAGGAATGTAGGTCCCAGCGAATTAGAGCCACTTTAACCTAGTTTCAACTTCTGGAAAAATCTTAGAACAAATAGTCATACAAATCCATTCACAGACCCTAGAAGATAACTGGCGATTAGTAACACCCGGCATGGATTTATCAAGGACAATTAATGTCAAATCATACTTCCTTCTAGAAGTAGATAACTGGTCTGGTGGATAGGAAAGTGCTCTAGACTTTGGTAAGACCTTGGCTGTCCCTCACAGCACAAACAGCGGGGAGAAATACAATCTAGCTAAAACTGCTGTGACGTAGGTGCCAAATTGATTGGCACATCCAATTTAAAAAGAAGTTCTCTGTGGCTCACTGTCAGAGTACCTGGCGTACCGAGAGGGTTTCCTCAAAAGCCTTTCCCAGGCCTGATATTATTCATTCTTTTCAAAATTATCTTGTCCAGTGGATTAGAAAAAATCATTTATTAACTGTGAAGAAGATACTAAAGAGCTAGGTGCTGCAGGCACTCTGGAGACTTAAGATTTGAGAATAATCTTAGCAAATTAAAGAATGGCCTGGGAAAAAAAAAAGGGATAAAATTCAATACAGACAAATGAAAAGTACTAGCCTGAGGAGGGAATAATCAACAGCACAAAGCGCACAATAAGGAATGCCTGGCTGGCGGCAGCACTGGCGAAAGCCACTGCAGAACCGGGGGCTGCAGGGAGTCTCTTAGCATAGGAGAACAGGGCTTCTCCTGTGCAACACCCTGCGTTGCAAAAAAAGTATCTATATTTTTTATTTACATATATATATATCTAAAATATATAAACATACACATATACATTTTATATATATATATATATATATATATAAAAGCAGGAGAGTCACAGCATCATACAGAAGACAAATGAAATTACCCTTCCACTCTATTGAAAATGGTAAGATTTAGGTTGCCTGACATTCTGTGCCAGTCTAAGGACTTCAAGAAATAAGTGAACTAATTAGAGAGAGACCAGTGGAATGCAATATGAGCAGAAACTTGAAACAAATTACCTCTAAGGAAAGAGGAAAATAACTAGTGTTTAGTCTGAAGAAAAGACACGACAGACACATAACGGTCTTCAAATACATGCAAGTTTGCTGCAAAGAGGAAAGGAATAAACTGTTCTGCATGTCCACTGGGGATAAGACAAGAAGCAATAGGCTTAAACTGCATCAGGGGAGATTTAAGTTAGACATTAGGAAACACTTTACTGTAGTGAGGATAGTGAGCACTACAATAGATTGCCTACAGAGCCTGTGGAATCTCCATCACTGGAGGCTTTTGGGAACCGGTTAGACAAACATCTGTCAGGAGCCATTTAGGTAAAAGCTGATCCTGGCCTGAGGCAAGGGAAAGGACCAGACGACTTTTAGAGGTCCCTTCCAGTTCTGACTTCTATGAGTTCTTATTTATTTATTTATTTTTTGCAAACTTACTGAAGAGGAAAGAAATTGTGCCCAGAATTTAAAGAAGCAATACATCCATTCTTTTTATGCCATGAAGCATACTGTTAATAAATCCAATTATGTTTATGATCTCTTAATGGTTCTACTTATGTCACAAAGATATATCTTTGAAAATACAAATAAATATATCTCTCTGCCCTACAGTATAATAACACAGCATGAAAGCAAACTTTTAAACATTGCAACTCACTGTTATATAGCCCCTACTACAGGAATCTAAACAAACTACAGTATCAGTGGACCATACCCAGATGTTTTTCTTTTTCTAAATTCTCTCATTCATATTCTTCATACTCTTTTCACTTCACATTTTTCTATTTTGCAAACAAATCCATTCCTTATGTTATTTACCACAGGCAATGGGAATGGAAAGAAGTTCTGATCATGTGATACCATGTTTGTAGGAGTGTTTAGGGAGACCAGTAAAATGTAGGTTTTAAAAAAAAAAAAACAGGGACAATGTCAAGCACACTTCCCCCAGATTCACTCCACCAAGCTTCAGGCGATCAGCTGAAGCATCTAAGTTTAGACTAAGTACAGTTGCTTCAGACTCCTAAGATCAGCAGAGACAAATATCTTTCTCTTATGGATTTCCGCTAATTATTAGTCAACATGCTTTCAAGCCCAGTTTGAGTCCAACCCCATCCTTTTGACTGGTGCTGCCCATTTCAGATGGCCAAATTTAAAAAGAAAAGATGAAACAAGGATGGGGTTGACACGTGAGAGAAGAATGAAGTATGCCTCAGTCTTCTGTGATGGTGGGAAAAGGAGAAGAGACCTACATGCCCCTGTCCCCAAACAAGTTTTAGTTGGAGTGCAAGATGGTGAAGAGCCATCTTAAGCCTGGGGTTACCAGGTAACCCCAAGCTATCCTATCACAAAATTCCCATTTCTGATCCCTCCCATCCAGCAATTCTGCCCTTCCAGCTCTCCTGTTCCTAAGCCCCCAGCTATCCCTTGCTCAGGAGCCCCATCCCCTAACCGCTCTAATCCCAAAGCCCTTCCCATCCCACAGTGCTCCAGCTAATGAATGCTGTTGCTGACAGGCAAGAGGTAAAGGCACACACTTCTACAAACAGCAAGAACGTCGCTGCTGCATCTGGCAGGATTTTGCACCTTCTCATAATTTCCCCAAATGTCGTTCTCTGCTTCTTTGCCTCACAACCTATCTTGACCCTGGTGAGATATTCCTGTACTGCAATATTTTTCTTTATACAAAATCATATAGAAATGCCATGTGTGAAATGTGCTTCTTATGAGAAGGATCCGCTTTAGCAGATCCTATTACTCCAAAAAGATTGTGTGTATCACTGGTGTGTCATTACAGAGTCATTTTAAAACAGAGCTCCCACGAAATGATGGCTCTTCAGACTGGTAAACAAATAATAATTCCAGTCTTGAGATATTTCCACATATCTTAGTCAATATTTATCTAGACAGATATAACTACATAGATATACACACACACACACAAGTATCAAACATGCTGTATTTCACTAAAAGACATGTTTTGATACCTTAGCAAAAAAATGACAATGTGAAATTGGAAGAGGAATCATTGGTATTGTAACTTGCAAATCTATTTGTGTCACCAGGAATATTTTCTTCCTCCCGTAGTGTAGGCCAGGACATCACAAGATAGCAAAAATAAACCAGGTTTTGCTTGGGAAAGTTTTCTCAAAGGTTTTTTGTTTTTATATAGGAAATCAATTTGCATCCCTGATGATATCCTTCAAATCAGACAGCACTATGTGGTTAGAAGGTAATTTACTTTTCTGCCGAAGCAATTTGATACTTGTTCTGATTTGTGATTTTCATTTTGTTTGTTAATGAAAAAAATTAATGAGAAATGTTACTGGAAACACAACTCAAAGCATTGCCATTATTAAATATGTTTGCAATATACCGTACATTATGTTGATTGCACAGTTGGAGTCAAAGCCTTGGCAGTCAAGCCACCAGTCAATCATTCAAACAGACAAATGAACTCACAGGGAGGACTTTTTGCACGTACCTTTGCACTGATTTGTGTTTTTGTCAAGAATTGCCTTTGTGGATACAATTTTCCCATACCTAAAAAGAAAACAAAAAATAGAAATCCATGTTATTATATTATAACTATATACATAGATATTATTTTTACACACATACAAGGAAGAGATCTAGTGCTCTTGAAGAATGTTTGCCTGATGCTCCTGGAGAGGTTCTTTCTGCCACTTCAGTGCAACAAACACCTTTAGAGTTCATCTGAAAAGCGCTGGCCATTTGTCATAACCTGTCCACCTCTGATCACAGAATCACAGAATCGTTTAGGTTGGAAGGGACCTCTGGAGATCATCTAGTCCAACCTCCCTGCTCAAGCAGGGTCACCTAGAGCATATTTCCCAGTGGTCACTGCACTCAGACTCCTGACATAAATGCCAATTAGATCAGAGATTTTAGCATGTCAGTACTGCTAAAGATGTTCCTTTGGCTAAGCAAATTAGCTTCGCTTGATACTGTATTTTTAATTTTGAGCTGCCAAATGAGGTTCATTTTAATAGGGATGGACCAGATTCCTCGAGGATCAACAAAAAAACAGGAGACAGGGTTGTCCGTTTATATGCGCATGTGCACACACACACACACAAACACTTAGTTGCGCTCGTGTGTGCATTCATGCATGCACACATCCATTCGAGTTCTATTCTAGGTAAACAGAAACTTTCGAGTTTTATATTTATCTCCTAACTCCTTCCAAGATGAATATTGGTACTGATCTGAATATATGTCACTGCTCATAGATAATGCAGTACTGCATGGCAAATTGATAGCATTAGCACGCTGAAGGGGCAATTTAAGATGCCATTGGGCAGCTACAACTTGCTGCATCAAGCAACTAGACCAAGTCTTCACCTTAGAGAGATTAAGAAGACTAAAAAGTCATATTTATCGGTCAGTGTAACTTAACCCTGGGGAAAAAAATACAGAAAAGGGCTATTTAAAGCTGAATATAAGACTTCAGGAGAATGTGGACAGCAATTTTATTTCTCAAGTCACTGTTATATCCTGTTCTCTGCTTCACTGAAGAAATTCTGCCTAGAACTCTGAAACCTACTTTCCCAGATTTAAAAAAAAAAAAAAATTACAGGTATTCTGACACTTTTGGCTTTCGTTCGGGAAGCTATTCCCATGAAACACAAATTTTACCATTACTGAGAGGTTGTGGACTCTCCATCCTTGGATATATTCAAAATCTGACTGGACATGGGCAACCTGCTCTAGGTGAGCCTGCAAGGGGGGTTGGACCAGATGATCTCCAGAGTCTGCTTCCAACCCCAAGCATTCTGTGACTCCGTATTACTATAAAAGACAACAATAAAAACGCACCTCCTAATGACAAAGCATTTTTATTTGGTTAATCTTTTTTATTAATATCAATATAAATGTGGTGGTTGTGACTTTTGCCTAAAGCCTAGCAACCAGGGTGTGGAAGATCTTAATGCAACTCCTCTCTCTGCCTCAGGAGGAAATCTGAACCCATATATCCTGCTACATAGAAGAGGATACCAAGAGCAGTCAGAGCACTGTACTGCATATTTGAGGATGCGCCCTTGCCTCTCCCTTGCCAGTCTGTACAGCACACCCACTGAAACAAGGAGGAAAAGGGAAAAGGGAGCCGAAGAGAGACTAGTACCAGCACTCATTTGGTAAATGGCTCCTTTGGGTATTAGTCTGGGCTCTAATGAACACCTAAATATCTCACCAAAGGGAGATAAGCAGCAACAGGAGAGACTGAGGGCAGCTGGCCTCAAAACACGCTGTAGCACCAGGAAAGAAGACTTAAGGCAATTTCTTGCCCTGCCAGACAAAGTTTTCAGCTGAAGCTTCCACGCGGTACGTGACACATTACCACTTAGCTTTAGGGAAAGGCCACTGTTTCCTTCTCTCTTTACCCAGTTTTTGCAAATTACGCAAAGTGAGACTTTCCATTTTCACAATTTTCCTTTCTTTAATAACCAGCAGAAGCATTTGTTTCCATTTGATTTTCATTTTGGGGAGGAAAAAAACCACATTTTTTGTTTTATTTCCGACTGAAATCAGTCTTTTCAAAGATAAGGAGGGCAAACTGAACTAAAAATGTTTCTGATTTGTGCAACGTATGTTAAGCCCCAATTAAGCTATCTTTTGGAACAAAAAGGGCGTACGTTCTTTCCCCCTTGCTCTGCAGATAGGTAGGATCTTGTGCTCCAAAAGCAGGCGTAATTCCATCATGCAATCCACTGTGATGGGTACACAGACAGGTAGCTGAGGCTCTGTTTTGCCATGGCTGGCTACACTTCAAACACACACATAGCAGATTAATGTTCACCATGAGATCACAGGCTTTTCTAACTTCAGGCATTTCAAGAATTGGGGCCTTTTAACTCACTTATGTTCGTTTCACTTAGTTATATAATTCTCCATGATAATACCTGGAGCTGACTTTGGCCTCACGGACGCTGGAGCACATATCTTAAGAAGGCATAGCCAAACCCTCCGCCGGGGTGATTTATGACTGTTCTGTGGGCCAACTTGCCCAGCAGGAAATTTGGCCCATGCAGTGAATCTTCATTTATTTGATTTATTTAGATTTAAAACCAAATACACGAAAAACATGTAAAAACATGCCTATCTTGTGCAGTAAAGGGCCTCTGACAAATACATGGAAAAAGAATCTAACAAAAAACAGCGGCTAACCCACAACAACCTCAAATAAAACCCAACCCCTACCTACACATCCGCCAACAAAAACTAACACCCAGCCTCCATTTCAGTTGGGCCACTCCTAATGAATTGATACGTTGTTTCATCCAAGTCATGTGAGAACTAAAACTTTTAACATTTCTTGCCAACAAAGACAGACATTTGTGGTTCCACCGCTTTTATTGCAGACTTCCCAGAGTTATTTGCTACATACTGTGATCCTGCAAACACTTAGTAACTTGAGAGATTTTACTCTTAGAAGTAATTCTGCTCACTTCAGAAGAGGCTTCTTCAAGCACGTGAAGTTACTTGCACACCTAAGCGTTCGCAAAAACAGACATCAGAGCAGTAAAAGGTGCTGCAATAACACACAGCTATAGGCAATTAGCTGTATGTGGGCCTTTCACTTTAATCTACAGCTATAAACTTTGAGCTCTACCACAAGAAAGTAATTAGAATTAATTTGAAGAGTTTTCCTAAATATTTCAAGTAATAATTTTACAGTAATCAGAACATCAGCTGGATGAAGAACGTTAACTTGTGTGCTGCATGAAATCAGGCAGATACTTCACCCCTACAAATATATAATATTTCTTTCTTCCACATGTGGAGAGTGGTATAAAGTTAGGCTTCCTTTTCAATATTGTTTGGCTGTTTGTGTGAGCTTTGTAATTGCCGTCTGATCCACCCAAAAATTGCAAAAATGTATTCCTCAATGGCAACGCTCACAAAAATAAGAAGAATGAAATGCTGCTCAAGAGCTGCCTCTTACTCTCTTGTATTTAAATGGCAACTACTATAAAATCCAGCAGCCTGCGCCTCTGATCTACAAAGTAATGGCATTATTAATGTAAAAACTACTAGGCATGGCTTGCATGTCACAAGAAAACATGAGCACTATCTAATTTCCCCCTGAATTACAGTGCATGGAGGTATCTTTCAAAGATTTTGAATCGAAAGATCTGATCAGAAAAAGATAATTGTGGAACTGAGTTCATCTCAATACCTTATTACCAACTCTTCAATATAATGACTGAATCATTAAGGTAATCCTACTGCATTACAGTATCAGAGGGAATAGCTGTTACGAATCTGTGAGACGGCTACCTCAGGAATATGTCTACTGAAAATCTGAACTGAAATTTCCATTCAGACCATTTCTGGACTCATGCGCTGGTTTTCATTACATTCTATACTTTTAAGTAACGATTCAGGAAGAAAAGCACAAATAAACTTTTACATGCTTATTTTTGGTCCTTTCAATCCCTTATATTCAAAAATGTTTTTAATGCTTTTGTATGTAGTAATTTTCATTTAAAACCAGGTGATCGCAGGTACGAAAGAGCTTCCGCACCAAGAACAACTGCACAGGCTAGGACTCTTCAGCACATAAAAGAATGAGCCATGCACTGAGATGCTCATTAGTTGTCTTCATTGTTTCTCATAATACATAGGGAGCACCAAGAAAATTACGAGGTGGCAGGTTTAAAAAACCCAAAGAAGGCACTTCCACATAACGCACCACTAGCTTGTGGGACTCTCTGTCGCAGAATGCTGCGAGTGCCCAAACGAGTACACCTGCACATACAGTTATCAGGCAACTTCTAGGATGGAAGATCTGTCAGGAAATTAAACTCAAACTCACATTTGTGGCCCCAGAAGTCACATATTGCTAGAAACCTGGAGAGCAGAGCAGAGATCTATTGTCACGTGCTGGCTGTTTTAACACCAGGCACCTCTACTGACTGCTGCTGGAAACGAAACCCTGGTCTGAACCTGCCCAGCCATTCTTACATTCTAAGAAAACACAAATTTTGGGGGTGAAATAGCTTCTTAGGTATTTCCACCATTCCTTGTATATGTCAATTTGGGGTGAAACTGTTCAAGTTATTTGATATCCACTTTTAAAATGATAAAGCTCATTTTAAAACACTCACCCTACAAATGACAACAATACATAGCACAACACACTGAGGGTACGAATAAAGGACAATAACGCTGTGCTGTGCACAGAGACGCAATCCCTGCACGCCTGAGCTCAGCGCTCTGCTCTGGCTGCAGAACTGTGTCGAAAACCACCCTCAAGTGCCCCGTGCCATCGCACCCCACATTTGCAGACTACTCAGCAGACTGTGGAAACATGCAAGCTGTGCAGAAATAAACCCTTAATGGGTGTCAAAGTTGCAGTATCAATAGTTCATTTTGAGACTTGGCAGGCAGTCGATTGGTACTTGTATTTCAGATCAAGGTAGAATGATAGGTCCCATGTCAGTTATTTGAGAACTGGTGTTAAAATGGAGATAGCTGGTGGAGGAAGCACTTCAACTACAGAAAGACAAGAAATCCTTCCCACTGCCTACCCTGATCCCCAGCATCTTGCTTTCTCAAGCGACACAAAGGATTTGAGGAAGCGCAGGTGACCCATTTCTGCTCCTGCCTTGCCTGGCGCAGGGGAAAGCGAGCGGGGCAAGAGGACACTAGCACTCATCCAAGGGTGCTCACTCAGCCCAGAAGGCAGAGGGAGCGCTGCCAGCCCCCCACCTCCTGAGGTGGCAAGCAGGCCAGGGGACAGTCGGTCACAGAGCGCCATAGGGTCAAACGAGGTATTTATTGGGAGGCCAGAGCCACTCGAGCTTTTCACCTTTTTGGTACCATTAGAGAAAATGCAAGACTATGGGTTCGGTACATTTTATTTCATCCTTCAAGCCAGCCTTCAGGCTGGCCATGACGAGTCCCATGACGCAAAACGGTCCTTAGTCAGACAAGCCAAGTGTCTTACCACTCGTCCGACTCCCTCCTACCTGGACATGGTGATTCTCGCATACCCAAACAACACGGTAAGGGGCACAGACACGTATGAAACACAGTTTCCCCCTCATTCTAGTTATTTCTTATGTGTTTTAAATGAAGTTAAAGCCTAGGATTTAAACCTAAGTAGCTTGTTCACAGAATTTTTTCTTGCTTATTTAAACAAATGGAGTTACCATGCAATTTCCAAGTTTAGAGTTTAATAATTATATCCCGAGTGTTCGAGTTCACTCAGGGCCTTATGCATTGCTCAGAGCATAATTCGCCCTACTGAAAACAGCCTGCATTTCTATGCATTTAGGTAATATATACTTTTATCTCTGGAACTTTTGTACTGGAATGAATTTGACCAGAAGTAATTGGATTTAGATAAGCAACTTTGAGGCTCTTTCATTCTTCTGAATTAATATATAAATAGTATAACTGGGTTTATTTTGTTTAAGAGCAGACTCTATTAGGAAAAATCACAGATTTATGAAATTTTATTCACTGAGAGGTGCTGTCCCTATAGATACGCTACCAAATGAACTTAAGACATCCAAATATGCACAAAAGGGAAAGTCACTCAGAAAGAAAGCTCTAATTTGCATAATTATTTCTCAGCATACCGTCTGTCACTTGACATAGTCAATGCTTGTATTTCTTCCCCCAAAATATAATACTTAACATTCTATCCATTAAAAAAGATTGGGCTAGTTTGTTGCTATTATTCTGCATGTTATTGTAATTTAAAAGATGAAAGGTTAAAGCAAATTCTCTTGTCATTCACACAGAGATACAACATGCATACCCCTCAGAGCACCTTTTGTTTTCACAGACCTGTACACGGTATGTGCAGCAAAGAGAGATAGTTTCAGGGAACTTGCTGCTTATTGGATTAATAAAACTGTACTCTTGCCCAAGACAGTAAGAGCTGAACATTCAACTGTTCTTATCTTCTCCACTTACTTCAGTCTGGCTTCACAGAAATCATTTCTTCATGGAACATAATACAAGCCAGTACACTCATTTGAAATAACAACTTGTCCAAGTTTTCAAAAACACCACTGTAAAGAGGAGTTCCTAAATCCTTTGGTTGTACATCTAAAACTGACCCTGGACTTCCAGAGGGGCTACTCAGTCATTAGTATTGAATTTTGTAAGGGATGGGAGCTGCTCAGCAATTTTGAAACTCAGGCCATGTATTTTGGTGCTTAACGATGGAGTTAGGAGCCCAGTTTTCAGCAGACAGTAATGAATACTGTGGCATCTATGAGGAGTGAATTTTCAAAAGAATGCAACCTGATTAACTAGTGAAAGAATGTGTTGGTATTCAGGACTATCCGCTGGTACTGATTTTCACTGTTAGGAAAGACTGCTTGTTTTATTCACCATCACCCCACATCCAACAAAAACCACAATTTTCAGAAGTATGAGAGGGAAAAAAAGCTACATTAAAAACATAAGTTAATTATATGTACATATCTATGAATGCTATTATTATCTTAGACAAATAAAAGACAAGATCAAGCAATTCCCCTGCATAACAGCTCCACGTTCAAGAGAAAAAACCTGAAAGGTTATTTCATAGTATGGGTCATGCCATTTTACATTACACCGCATTTACAGATCATATTCATAAATCCCACTTTTCAGGAGAAAATGCAGGCACCGTTTAGCTCAGATCACAGGATTCTAATCCAGTACTGGAGCAGCTGTGATCCTTGTGGCATTCTTTTAGCAAAGAACATAGAAAACTGGCAGTTTTAGTGAAGTTCACTTGCAAAATTTCTACAACTTAGGGTGGAGAGTACTGCAAAAGGACCCCTTAAAACATGCATAGAAACACCTACAACCAAAATATTCCTTTGTTCTTTCCTTTCCAGTGTCCCTAAAATACTCAGCTATTAACGCACAGGAACACGTTATTTTCACTCCATATTCACTGCACTAAAATGATAGAGATGGCCTATATGCAAATTAGAAATATATTTACAAGCCAGTATCAGATATTTACTGAGAAACAGAGTCATATTTCCTATTCAAACTAATCTGTATTCACGTTCCTGAATGTTATATGTGCACCCACCTCTGCAAAAATAGTCCCACATGAAAGTTCCCTGGCTCTGAAGACTTACTGTAATTGTTTTCAGATCCTGGGAAATTAAGTCAGTGTACACAGAAGTCAACAGTGAATCAAATTCAAACAGATAGTAAATTTCCAGAAATATAAAACACCTGAAGTTTCAGACCTGCGTGAAGTACATCACTTCGGTAGCTTAAAGGTAATGCTTCCTATAGCTTTGTTCCTTCCCATACCAAAATACAGATTTTTTTGCCTGCATGTAAATGAAATTAAGTGGCTTGATCCAACACTTGCAAAAATCAAAGCTAGTTTTTCCATTGCCTTCAGTAGGTACAAGATCAAATCCTATTCACAGCACAGACAAGGCTACAGATTTGTCATGGTCCTGATACCCAAGACAGAATAAAATGCTTCTAGCTAAAGTGTACTCTCCCCACAAAAGTCTGACATTTTGTAGTGTTTTTTCCCCAGTTTTTTGCGATCAAGCAAGACATTTGGCTCTTTGTTGTAATTTTCATTTAAACATTGTTTGTTTTGAATTAGTGCTATATATTACATTTATATTATATGTTTGACTTGAAGCTATTTAAGACTATTTAAAACATGATTACATTATTGTATATCATACTTAAACTAAAATTCAGACATTAATATTTTTGCTTTGATAGAAAGCTATGTTTTTCCCTCACAGTTCTGCCATGACAAATAACCAGTGTTAATAATTAATTAGCAAAATATTTTACAGTTGCTAAATTAAGTATGGAAAACGAAATTCATGCACAAATTAATAACTGTGAATTCATGCAGAATGCTTCATTCCTTCTTGTGGGCCATCATTAAATCTTCAACCACTAATTATTCCATATCTGGAAGAATTCAGATGTCTTAAAAAAAAATATGCAACTTTTGTTTGCAGACACTCAGTAGCACCACTAAATATTCTGCATAATGATAGGATGCATTACTTGGAAGACAACTTAGGGATCTGAAACCCTTCACAGAATGAGATGTGGTTTACTGTAGCCTGGCACAAACAATAATATAGGCATACCCTGATCTTCAGAGAAGGGGGAAAAAAAAAAAAAGCTGTCTCGTTCTGCTACAAAGACATCACTCATTGGTGTTGGAGCAAAAAATTAAGCAGATCGTCAAACTTGAGGAATCTCCTCTACCCAACAATTTAATTATCTCAGATATTGCGGAAATAACCCCACTCCCCACAACATATCACTCCTGCATACAGAACTTATTTATTTTGTATGTTCTTGCATGCTGTGCTGTCTTGTACCCAATTTCTCATTCACAATGTTGCTTACTTACGGAGGATTCATTGTTAAATTACAGTGGGTATGAACCAGCATACCATGATATTAATCTCTAAAGTATTCAATCACTTAACAATGGCCTCATTATTCAAGGGAACCCTGAGCATTCAGTTTGTGCAGATTTTCTGACATTTCGCTAAAACAATTTACTCTTAAAAGAGTTATATAACTGCAACATAATGTAAAAAATATGTATCCCAGTCAGATGGTACCTCTCTAATAACAGCCAAGAAACTAAAAGGAATTAAAAAGAAAAGGAATTAAAAAGAAAAGCAGAAACTCCAGCTACCACCAGGGACCTTGAACTCAAACTGATAATTTAAAGCTAAAGCATTTTATAGAGTTCATACAGAGGCCATTTGAATCAAAAGCATGAGTGAGACTTCTTGAGTTCACAGAGCTCCCATTTCATTATTTACAAACTACAAAATTCCAGGTACTTTGGATGCCTTTGGACACAACTTAGGTTCTGGAAGGATTGTGTCTTAATATTTTTACATTTCAAAATACATATTTTAGGAACTATATCACAGAATTGCTTCTTTTTCTTCAGTATATTTATTTTAATCCTTTTATTTTCAGGGCTGGAATGTCGGTTATATTCCTTTTCCACATGCTGAACTGTGACACAAGCGGTGCAAAGGAGCACATTTTTCTCTGCCTGAAATTTTCAAGGAGAAACAACAAGAGCATAATTTTGAAATCTTATAATTATATGGACAAAAGTGTGCACTGCTTGCCCAGAACTTGGCTAGGATAGCTCTGGTTTTGAGTTTCTTTGAATTTTACTTAATTCCGCAGAGTGTGTTTTCAAAAGCAAAGATTCTTAGTCCATTTATTTAGGCAACTGTAACACAAAGAGAGCCTCAGGACAGGGTGTGGAAATGGATTTGATAAGCTACTTGTCCATGATATTCTGAAATACTCATGCACATGTTTGACTTCAGGCATGTAAGAAGCCCCAGTGAACTGAAATGGGACTATTCATATTTATCAAGGTAAAAAAACATTTGTAGGCTCATAATTTAACATGCTTATTTGGTGAGGAAAGTCCTCTCTATAGCCTCAAATCAGGAAACATCCTTACCAAGAACACGCAAGTGCATGTTTCCAGTTAGCGAATACTTCGTTTTCTCCAGTGCAAGGCTTATAACAACTATGATAATTATTTCTAAGAGGACCAATCTGTTCTTGCTGGCAACCTATTGTAACTCCCAGGTCAGGGTTGCAAAGCAGGAATTCTCAAAAACGTTTTCTTAAGTGATGAGTTTGTAAAAAAGAAAATTCAACCTAGTCGAAGCTGTCCATTCAGCCATATAGATGCATAATTTACGAATCATGTTTTAAATTTTTTAACTTTTTCAAAATGCTTCAAAAACCTGCAAGCAAACACAGCCTTTAATGAAGATTCACCCATGACAAAAATGTATGTATAGGTTTAAACATGTATTTAGAGCCACTGTCAATTACATAAATAATTCTTCATTCTTTAGTGCCCAAATGAAGATGGACATAATTGAATGTATCAGCCTCACTGTGTCAGCCAGGTAAATATTTTTGAAGAGGGAGGGCTCACTAAAATCTGCACTTTGGATCAGACTCTTGGTTGCTAGAAACGTGGTGCCGATGTTTCGAGTTCCAGGGGCTATGCCAATTTAGCCCAACTGAGCAGCTGCCTCATCATTTTCTCTCTGAGCATTGAAGTTACACTTCACGACACCATCAAGGGGCAGGGAATATGGCGTAAGTAGCATGTCTTGTAGCGCTCTGCTCATCAGGCAACGCTCCTGAGAACCAGCGAGCCCTAGACCAACACAAATCCCGCAGTCAACCAAAAACTCCTCCATCAAGCTTTGGGCCAGTTTCTCTTACTGGACACCTTGGCAGTGCATCGTCTAAAGAAGAAAAGCCAGTGCTGGTGATGCTGAGCTCCTCTTTGGTGCAGCCTGCACCCAAAAGCAGTCTATATGGACCAGGAAGTGGCTAGAGTGGCCATGGGATTTGCCAAATATATATACTCTGTATATATCCATTGTCTTCTGTCCTTAAAAGGACACTTAGTTGGTCTCTCACGGCAAAAATCTGGATGGAGAGCTGTGGAAAAAGACATACTAAGTAACCCATCCCTTCTGAGATATACTTGGGGAAATCTACAGAAAGAAGCAAGAATTTAAATATTTTATGATCCTGCTGAGAGATCTTTCCCCAGGAAGAGAGCACTCACTGAAAAAGACCACAGTGACCACATCTTGAAATCTCACCTGTAATACTGGATTTGGAAGCAAGTCAGCTTCAGTCAGGTTTGGGAGTCCTCAAGAACAGTATTTTGTGTATTACTGACCTTGGGTACCTTCAAATTAACTAAGTAAATGAGATATGGTACTCAGTACATGTAAAGATTTACACAGAAAACAGACCTCATGCTGAGCGTTTGGCACATTTTGCGAGAGAGAGAACTGTGATTCATTTGGATAACCCCACAGTCTTCCTGTAACTGGCAAAGGAGCATAGCATGCACAACTTCTGCTGCTCACTAATACATCAAAAAGTTAGGAAATTGACTTTTGATATTAAAAATAATTAATAAGAAATAAATATATTTGAGATATCTTTTTATTTTGTTCCTATATCTTGAGCCTTTGTGATACACTCAGGTCATATTTTCATGCCTCTCTTTTCAACCATGAAGGAGAGAAAACTACATTTTTTTTAAAGATTGAAAGCTGAGATTCCCATCTTATCGCATGCCTCAGGATCTAAGGGTTTAAGAAACAAATACTGTGAACTTTGCAATAAACTTCTGAGGGTTGGCAACACCAAGGGCAACATCTTCATCAAATATTAGTGAACATCCTCAGCTAGGGAAAAACACGGCTTGGCAGCTGCATGTTTTGGGTCCCAGGAAACAACCTTGCAAAGAAAAAATAAATAAATAAAATAAAAACAATGAACAAATCCATTCTGCTTTCTACTCCCCGCTTTATAAAAAGAGCTGGATTTAAAGGTTTATAAAAGCCCCAGTGCTGACACCACTTACTTTACTGCTGCTATCATACACATAAATGGCAAGTATAACCTACACAGATAAATTATATTTCAGGCAGCTGAAATACAATCTGCCAAATGTGCTGGGTTTAAAAATTAATAACACAAAATTTACTACGATCACCTGTAGCAGCAAGCAAATTGCTTTTTGCGCAGCCCATCAGAAGCAACGCAGGAGCACAGAAACAGTATAAAAGGGACATATGGTCAATCTTCATGGAGACAAAGAAACGTCCTGCTAGAAACAGACCTACAGCCTGCAAATATTTATAAACGTGAGCAACTTAATTCCTACTCTGGACAGTCCGCAATGCACACAATGGTCAACTCATAAGCCAAGCATTTGCAGCATCAGGCCACGTATTTACTCATCCCTGAACCCTCTTATTCATCAGCAGTACTTGCACCCTTTTCTCCCACTTACTCAGACAATGGGAGTTTTCTACCCTTTCCCTTTCTGCTGTTCAAGAAAGGAAGTTCTCAAAAGGCCAACATCTTGAGCAAGAAGCTAAAGTAAAACAAAAGGTCTACTACAGCTATTCATTTCCCAGATGCCTCTGCCCTTCGCTTTCTTTGGGCTCGCTCCAGAGACCACTGAGATCAAGAGAAAGACCTATGGATTTCCCCTATTCTGCAATTTCTGAAAGCCATTAAACGTTACTCTACATGCAACATTCCATTTTGTAAGACAATTTCCTAAGTTCAAACTTCGGTTTCTTTTGATTCCCACATTCTCAGGACAACAGTTCCTTTGTTTAAGCTTCCATGTTTATGGGAATGTTATCTTATCTCTGAGTTAGCCTTTAATACTGAGCATAGTCAGAAAAGAATCATCCTCTTGTTTGAGATTTAAAGATTTATGTATACTTACATTTTTAAGACATACATAACATACAAACATACTCACAAAATCTAAGTACATTTATTCCTATTAAAGCTGTTCTCCTAATGATGATATTTAACACCAGTTATAATTTACTTCCCTTATCTCCTTTGTGAAATATTTTTTCAAAATCCGTTATGAGACTAAAATGACAGCATCCTAAGCAAGACCATTTTTCTCCAGCTTGTCTGCAAGGGGAGGCAAGGTTTAAGTAGCAGAAAAGGGGAGGGGGAAACAAACCACTAGAGTAACGAGGGAGGACTTTTATAACCACTGGGCCACCCAAAGTTGAGAGACACACTCAGAGACACAGCCAAACTCTGAGATTCAGAGAAGAAGCAAACTGGAAAGAGCGGAGAATGGCAGAAGAAAATGACCCTAGTCCAAATTCCCAAGTGCACGTGGCAAGAGGCAAGGAGAGGTCACACTAGTGCTGCAGGAGAGCATGAAGCTACCCTACTAGCTTTAACCTAGCTCAGGTATCACTGGACAGCTCTACAGCCCAGAAGCCTCTGCAATATAGATGTTCCTTGAAGGAGTGAAAAGCACAGCAGTGCTCATAACTTCATCAGTTCTGCATGCTTGTGCTCCATCTAAAAGTATAGAACAAGTGCTTTAAAAAAGAATCGTCTTGCAAATGCCATTTTGCAAAAAAAAAACCCTAGGCAGTCTTGTCCCTACAACCCCTACCTCAGAGCTTCTCCAGAAGGCCATTCTCTCCCTCATCCCTAAGATCAGCGAGTTTCAGACCTGAACAGTTTTGGCGGAAAAAAAAAAAAAATTCCACCCCGCACCGAAAGCCTTTTGAGTTATCCCTCATTTTTGAAGCCTTTGTATTTTCAATCCTTGCTCTACTGATTCTGTCTTGCCTCCCTCTTCCCCTCAGAGGAAACTTGCTACTCTTTCCAACCCCAGGTCTCTGCAGAAAATTGATTTCCCCTAGGATACAGCCATCCTATTGCTCTATGCATGGTCATTAATGACCATCCTGCTCACCGCAGAGACGGACACAGCGGCACCCCTCCCTAGCTCCTTAGCACAGAAAGCACACATTGGGAAAACATGAACAACGCATAAGCTTATCTACACCTAGAGTTCACCATCTCCAGAAAATACCATATCAAATTTCCAAGAGTTATTACGGGAGTAAAATAATTCTTGTTGGTTTCTGTCATTCTTTACTTCTACCGCAGTAGATTAAAATGTTTAAACCTTCCCCAAACAATGACCACTGGTAGGTCCTTCTAACCCAGAGGTGCAAGGGAATGAACTCTAAACCAAGGTACACCAACACTGCAATGAAAGGTGTGCCTGAAGCTCATGTTGGTAGGACCGTGTTAGCTTTAGTTGATTTTACTTGGGCACCAGTACCGGGGTATTCAAGGGCAGATTGCATTTCAGCACAGCCTGCAAAACCTGCCTGAGAACGTGGGAAAACATCTGGGTGCTGCACTTCTTGCCACTTAAGCTGCTTTACAGGCAGCCTGCCTGCCGGCTTCACCCTCTCTGTGAGATCTGTGATCTCACCTCTGACTGCAGTGAAGTCCTAACCCCAGAGTGACAGATAACCCTTCCCTTGGCTCTTGCTTGGCTCTGATGCCTGGTAAACTCATGAAACAGCTTATTCCTTCTCTATAAACATCCCATAGATGAACTTCAAATTGACTCCCTACCTCCTCCTTGACCCAGGGGGTCTTTGCAAGAACGTCCCCTCGTCCCTGCTGCAATGAGAACGGCAAGTGGCTGAGCAAGGTAGGGTACATGACACCTTATCTTCTTCCATTTCCAGCGGGGGATTTTTACAGGTGACGGTGCTAACCCTTCTCACCGAGTTGTTCTACTCATTTCAGCAGGATTAAATGAGGACAAGGATGAACAAGGCCCAAAGACAGGAATAAGGCTAAAATTTTGGGGGGTATAATTCAGCTGACAGTGGAAGTAAGAGCAGAGTCTTGAAATCAAAAGGCAAATTAAAAAATAAAGCTTTTTCAGAGAGTGTTGAACAAAGAAAACTTACAGAGGTGAAAACGAGAGCTAAAAATAACTTAAAGGTTAGTTTTGAAGTTGGGAGAGGGGCTTAGCTACTGCATTTCAACTTGGTTTGAAAGAAGTCAATAAAGCTAAACCTTAATGCGGCACATCAGAAAAGCTGGAATGGGTAAAACGCTTAAGCCAAGAAATTCATATTTAAAGCTCACATTGTCCAGCAGTGCTCTGCAAATTGTGCCAGGATTTCTTTATATAATTCTCACAAACGCTGGCTGATGCTAGACGAGGAAATCCTCCACAGACGAACAGGGCAATCCATCCCATAGTAGGTTCCATAAAATAACACACTGTATGGAAATTTCCAAGCACCTCGGCACAATATGGGTGAGTTAAGGATAAAGTTTCAAGCCCGAACTCTATAATTTCCTGTCTTTTGCTAGTCTACACAGCTCTTTAATGTTATGTTAATATCACTTTTGTGGGTGTGATTGAATTACCCGCCGCTCTTGATGCCAGCGCTAGTGGATTTCTGTGTAATAGGAGAGTATGGTTTACGGCACATACTGTTACTAAGTACCATTAAGCAGCCCAGCTGCAGACCTCCTGATGGCAGGATGGGAGGGCTCCCTTGACGGGAGGCGGACAGCACTCTCCTGCTGGCGCGCAGCCCGATCCGCGAGCCCTCGGCACGGCGCGCCCGCGGCGGCGACGTCCCACGAGAGCGCCTGCCCCACCAGGTCCCCCGGCCGAAAAAGCAGCGGCCAGCCCCGGGAAGCTGCCGACAGCGCCGGGATGCCTCCCGCCGGCTGAACGCCCCGCGTCCTGCACGGCGCCGCCGTGACTTGGCAATCTGAAAGGATAGAGATGTATTCGCTTGGCGACATTTCGACTCCAGGTGCAACTGAGGGCTGCTAAATTCTCCGCCGAGAGCCTGCCGCACGCACTGGTGACAGCTACTAACTAGTGGTGCAGTCCTTGCAAAATCTCTTTCGGAAGTCTTCGCCGAGAGATTAAAATGCCACGTGTGCGTGAGCTGTGACAACTCCAGGACAGCCACCGCAGGGGTATTTAGCGCCCTGTTCTCATCAATACCCCTACATTGCCAACCAGCAGCTACTAAACGAATGATTCACATTACTGTCGTGCAGAAATATTCCTCCTCAGAAGAGGATTGCGTTAGGGAAAGAAAATAGGAAAAAAAAAAAAAGAAAAGAGGTAACAGAAATAAGAACGAGAGAGGACAAGGAACGTAAATCCGTTCCACGTAGTTGGCTCAGTACGCACCGAACTGTACTGACAAACAACAACATCCAAGGACCTGCAGTGTGTTCTGGTCCCGCTTCTTTCCACTCTGACCTGCCTCCTCCTCACGGTGAAATGCCTCTTTGGCTGGCTAGCGCAGCCAGAGTTACCCCCTTCCCGCACCGGGGGGGCATTCGTCTGCAGGCGCAGGCGTGCGTGACAGCAGCCCCAAGTCCCCAGTGCGCTATGGGAACAGCACGTCAGACCAAAGATCTGGTCTTGTGATTAAGGGGAGTTCTTTCTTTATATCAAAGAGCAATAAGGACAGCCAAACAAATGCAGGAACCTAACAAGAACTAACAATTCAGATCCATGTTACAGAAAGTCAGATTTTTCTTACTGCTCGCTGAAGATAGTTGATGAAATGCCTAAAAGTTAAACACAATAAAATGTGTTTCAGTGCTGTTAGTATTTAATAGCTGTATCATTACAGTCTGTCTTCCCCTTCTGTAAGACCTGCAATTACGTCTTTAGGCCAATTCTGACATTAGGTAATAAGCAAAATCGTGCCATGAGTATATTACCCTTTTTTATTTAAACTCCCCTAACGCCTTGGTCATATTCCATTTTGTTCCATTGCAGCAACCAGTTTTGTTTTCCATTTAGAAGCAATTGCTATGAGCTTATTTTATTCTGAGGCTCAATAGATTGCCCTGTTTGAATCCTTCAGCTCCTTGAACTGGCTGTGTGATTATGTATGAATTCATTTGTTATGCAGTTCATAAGGCACTTAATGAACTTTATATTGAAATGTTTGCACTAACTTACTGTACAGTAATTAAAAAACTTCATAATCATCCTCTATTTAATTGACAATCCTAAATTTAGTGTTGATTTAAGTAAAGCAGAGGGGACAAGAAGCATTAAAGATGACTAGAGAAACTAAGTTCTACAAAATCAAGATAGGTATGGCTCAGATCCAAATTCCTTATTTTTTTCAAATAAAGCTTCTAGGCTGCCGTAGTTTTCTTGTCAGAGGGGTTTTTGTTACTCAGAGCCAAGGGTGGATAGACATCTGATTTATAATCAAAGGTAATCAAAACCGCACAGACAGAGATAAGAGGTTCTGGTTCTGACACACTTCCAGGACCAGCGTCCCATGGCTTTTACAGGGTGAATATTGCACCTTGTTCCATTTCTGCTAAGGCCCTGAGGCAGCCCTTTGAGCATCCCTTCTCCCACTCAGGAACATCATCCTGCTCAGGATGTTCCAGTTATACCTTTCATCCACTTAAGGACACACACAAACAGACATGCTTATATAAACTACACATAACAACAAATCCCCATAAACATGAAAAGGAAACAATTTCTAACCTCAAATAATTAATTTTTAAAACATTCAAATTACCCCTGATGTCATCTGCAGTCCTTGATAAAATTATCCAAAAACCTGGCTTATAATCAGAGACTTATAGACAGGCTCCATCTATTTTGGCTATTAAGGAAAAAAGTCTAAAAGGCTACTTGATTACAGTGCATAAGTACATCTGGGAGGAGGACCAAAAAGGTCCTTTAATCTGATTACACCAAGAACCAACAGGTAAAAATTAAACACCAGAAGGCTGATTTGGAAGCAGGTCAGAAATTCTGAACAGGGACCATGGTTAACCAAAGCAACAAACTGTTACAATCAGTGGTAGGCTTGCTACTGCCTCATATCTTCAAATCCAGAGCGGGTGCTTTTCTGGAAGATATTCTTCAGACCAACATAAATTGCTATATTCAGTCCAGGAGCAAATGAGGGAAATGTAAGGACCTGAAACAACCAGGAAATAATACTAGATCATCCCTTGGACTCTTCTGGATCTTAAATTCTATGAATCTGTGAGTCATTTTATCCCTTTTAGGGATTAGGTCCCTACTATAAAGAAGCTAAAAAATTAATGTTCTTCTTGAATCAGTGAATTACAGAAAATAATTGAAGTTTCATAATTGGATTATAATCTCAGGGGTATATGGAAATGCTGAACTGGGAAACTGAAGTGAGGAAAGCATGTCTGGTTTTTTATGCGATCACCAGGCAGTAATAGCCATAAATGTTGTGATTATTACCTATATTGCACTAATACGGCTCTGATCCTGCAATAACTGCTATGGGAACAGACTGCTGTACTTCTCACATGAAGTTCTCATGTGAGACTGGGTGTCCACTGGCAGAGAGCTTATTCCAGGAAAGGACTTAAATAGCCACATTGCTGTCACCTGTGTTATTTTTGGGGGGGGGGTTGCCCCAGAATTGTAGCTAGGTACTTTCCAAACAGTCCAAGAGAATGGTCTTTGCTTTCCCTAGCACTCACGAGGGGGGGGCCTAGAGAATACGTGCCCAGGGAAAGAAGAAACCTTCTCGGATACCAGTCAGATCAACATCTTTTAAAAATTAAGCTGAAAACATTCCATCTTTTCCTGTCTGTTTTATAATGAGGAGACATAAAACCTCTGACGTAGTTGCAAAAATTCTGAGAAATTCCTCTCTAGTGAACATCTTCAAAAAAGTTTTTAATATAAATCTAGCAGCAGCGCTTGTCACACAAATAATTCTGGGAAGTTACCAAATACTTGGAATGAAGGACATTGCATGCTACATAGCACAGAGCTCTTGTCGATGCTTGTTTGGAACTGTATGGGAAAGTCTAGCAGTTGAACACAATGACATTTTTGTTTTAGTGCTGATAATATTCAATAGCTTTGCCTTCAAAGCTGGCCTGCCACTTCCCCTTGTATAGAAATTACAGCTATGCTCTAAGATCCTTGCCTTTAGCTGGAAGCAGTGCCTAGGTTATTCCGGTTTCAGGGGGGGGAATTGACTGATTCTTTTTATTGTTTTGTTTTTTTTTTTTAAGCATAGCTAGTATTGTTTCCTCACAGCATAGCATTAGGACAACATATTTCTCAAATAGACCAGAAGATTATCTGTGTCATACCTTCTAGAGAAAGGTTACAGAAACAGTTCTGCTACCCAAATGTCAGAACAGGAAGACTGACCTCTCTCATCTCCTAAAAGTCTGCAGGCTCCTAAGAAGTCTAAACGGCATCCAGCTAGAGAACTTCCTATTTCCTTCTCTGCTCTTTCTGCAGGTACATGGCTGGTGCTTCTGCTTTCCCCCTGCTGCTACCATTCGCAAAAGACAAGCGATCAGAAAAACCCACTGATCTTGACACTGCAGAACAAATACCCAAAACTGCAAACAAATTCAGCTTCAAAACAGAGGAACCAAACATAATCAAAATATAATAATAATAATAATAATAATCACAAGCACATTCCTCAGCCTCCTCCCCAGAAAGCAGAAACCTAGCACCTCAGTTTTGCAGAGCACCTGAGGAGGCCAGCAAATTCAGACAGTCAAGAGTTTCACAGTCATAAAGGTCCTTCCACGGAGCAACACCACATTACAAAACTCAACATTTGACTGACAGGCACCCACGATGCAGAGCCTCTTTGTCCTTTGGATAGTCTGTGGCCACGAGAGTTTTCAGACTCTGATCATTTTACATAAACAAGAGGAAGAAAGTCTCGTTGACATATCCAGCAGTGGTGGCATGGTTGACTGGCCGCACACACAAAACATGCTGGAGAACTGGGAGAAAGAACGAGGACAAGGAAAAACTGGAAATATGCACATCTCAGAAGAGGTCAGAAGAAGCTCATTAAGTGAGTCTGCCCTCTCTCTTTCCTCAAACACCCTTCCTGCACACTCAGCAGAGTAAGTGGCTCTCAGAGTCGTGCCCTTCACACAGCTACACCGAAGACTCAATATTTCTGTTATGAGCTCTCTGGGTTTTTTTTTCCCCCCCAAGGACTTTAATTAAAATTCATCAGAAGAAATGTTTTCAGCAGCAGTGTCTGAGAATGCTGTCTCCTCCCCTATCTTCCATTAAATCAGGTTCATCCAACTTGAAAGGAGATGAGAAACTCTCACTGACACTCTGTCACACTCCAGTGAAAAGACGGGCACATTCAAAACAGGGAAGAGTGCAGGTGCTCGTTTATTACTTTACGCAGATTATTTTTCTGCCTTTCTTCCCGACAATGAGAACGTTCACATCCCAGATGGAGCTCTCTGTAGTGCTGTGGGCAATTGCTGACCTACAGTTTTGTTTTCCCTGATGAAAGAGGATAGGTAAGAAAAGGATCGGTTCATTGCCTACTAGGGCAACTTTAATGTTTGTTTTTTAACAGTGCAAGACGTTTGGAGACTATGGGAATGGGAAATGAATATACAGGTAATGTTTAGAAGATAACAGGTAAAGGAGAAAAAAAAGACTGTGCACATCCATGCCCATATTTACACAGTGCAAAGATGTAATGTTTACATAACTGAGTGCAAAACTGCAAATCAAAGGATTTCAGGAGCCACAATGTAGGCAACTGAGATTCTAGTTCCCTGCATTCTACCATTTTGGACCCCGGGGAGCAAAGGCAAAATGCATCTAACAGCACTAATAAGCACTGACACTATTAAGATGTCTCCAATGATAGAATTAATAAACCACATCCAAGGCATTACATTGCTCTGCTTTTGTGTCTGCTTTAGATACCCTTAATGTTTACCTTTTGGTTCCTGAACATAGTCATTTTGACGTAAAAAGCATTAACCCAAAATTCATTTTTCTTCTCCTGCCCACTCCTCTTATTCTTCTTCTCCCAGGAAAGTCCCTCATACAAAGAACTTGAGATGCAAAAAAAAAAAAACAACAGGAAGAACACAGATTTCTCCAAACTAACCCATCAGTGTGTTTCACCCTGTTCTGAACAGACATACTAACAAATGAGAGGAACAAACTCATGCAGTCCCCTCACTGCTTTGAATCAGCACGTGTAGTCCAACCCGACACCTTCCTCGTATTAGGTCAAATCTTTCCTGACACTTTGCTTTCCTGATTTTCCTTGAAATAACAAAGTAAATCTGTTTTCATCCCCCTCAAGTATGGGCATTCCTCTGGTTCCCATGAAGACTGATCTCTTTAGCAGACTTCAGAGCCATTCACAATTCTCGGATTACCAAGATACACCAAACCAAAACATCCACTAATGTTTCAGTAGTTAACTACTCTATATGATGTCACATGGTTCCTATATAGGCTAATCCCAGTGAATAAGCACTCTTACCTTCACACCCTTTCAGTCTTTGCTATACCACGGATAAAGAGTGTCAAACAGTATTAATTACAGGAGACATTATGTGGTTCTGTTCAAATCAATACTGAATCCATTGTACACCTTGCTTTAACAAATGCAATGTTAAGGAAACCAGTACCTTGCCTTCTGTTTTCAAAGATTACTCCTAAATTTCTTCTACTTTTAATTTTGGATTTACTTTACAAAACAAAACAAATCCTTTTTGGGAACTCATTATGGGGATTTTATTTCATTTTTAACTTTAATTATAATGAACAGCAATGATTTTTTAATGAACATTTTAATACAGAAAAAAAAGGAGGAAACTTTCTTTCCCCATCCCTTCCTTTCATCGTTCCTCACATACTATGTATTTGTTGTTATTTTCATAAAAGGTAAGAAGAATAAAAGTAGCCATGAATATTAAAGTCTTGCTGTCTTAACATGTGGCAGAAATGGCCATGCCACAATCATGAACTTGCTATAAAGTTCACTCTAATTCACAATTTCATACTTCTTGTAGCTACTAGCAAAAGCCCATGTCCTAAAAGACACCTTGGACCCATTTGAAACCTCAATGAATTCAGCAGGTTTCTGTTGGGGCAAAAAGGAATACACAGAGTTCATTTCAAAAACAGTCCTCACTTTAAATAATGCCTGCATTTTCAACTAATAACCTCAGTTACGTTATCCTTGGGACTAGCCCTTTAGTAGAATCCAAACAGTAACAAGCTGAATTTTTATTCAGAGGTTCCACAGGGATAAAAACAAGGACGTTCAGAGTCGAATGACAGGCTAAAACCTGAAACTTGATGACTTGTCAAGGAGAGAAATTCATGATACCGTCAGTCGGGGGGTGGGGGCAGGGGAAGACTTGAGCGATTCACACAAAATATGGATCGAAAAACTATTGAGAGAAAGCAACACTCACGACAATCACAATTCAGTAGGGATTGCCCATACCTGGAAAAAACACGGAGCTATGAGATTCTGGTTCGTCTTCCGCAAGAGTCAGCCTGACTAGCGTAAAGCCTTACTGCTCTTCAGGTGTAATTATTTTTTTACTGTTGTTTATTTAACTCCTTTAATTTCACCCTGGACCGCACAGAAGTCAAAACTTGTTGAAGCATGATAAGATACCTAATCTAAACCTTCTTTTCAAAATTATTTGTTGTTTTGAGGGGAGAAGCCTAAGAGGACTTAGCTTCTTTCCCCAAATTCCCTTGCTATTTTACAAAAATCCTTTTATATTTTTAAAAAGTTATGAGTTTAAGTCTTCTTAAGTGCAAATGAATGAGAAAAGATCGAAAGACCAAAATGCTCAGAAAGAAACTGTGGTTTTTTTGAAATGAAAAACATGAAGCTCAATTTTCTAATTCGCATATGAGAGTTCTTTCAATTAGTCTCCACAGGGATTTAGTTAGCAAGAATGTGTAAGTATGTGATTGGTCCAGTGTGTCAACAAGGGACTAAGAGAACTACGTATATTTTCAAGAGAATTTTGGAATTTTTCTGAATGAAATACAATACTATGCATGAAAATAATAAATTGTGATTTTTTCCAGAGATAATCCTTGGTATTTTGCTTGTACAGCAAGGACTTTACACATTTTTCTCTCTATAACCTATGAATTTTACATCTTAATGTTGACTATCTTTTCTTCTGATAACAAACATATTTTGGCCAAGATGCATGTGTAACGGTTTGTACCAACGGATGGTACACCATCACAGATTGTATATCTTAGAAAAATAAATCCTAATGGTATAATATTTACTATTATTTTAACGAAATGCTTAAAGTCAGATTTTTAAAATAACATGTTCGGATGATCTATATGATCAGGGATGGATATAAAACCTCTTTCCTAAAAAAAACTGGAGAAAGGATAAGAGAGACATAGGTGCATACCACAGGTGCCATACATATGCACCTACACTTCTCTTATCCTTTCTCCATCTTTTTGAAAGCCTTTTTACTCACTTTTCACTGAAAATGCAGAAAAAGATACATACATAAAAGAAGAGCCTGTTCTTGCTTGCTAAACATTCCTGCTCACTCTTTTTTCTACGTAACCTTTGACAGGGTCTTGAATGAAGCCCGAAAAGATACAACGCAACCTAATAGCTCTCAGCTGCAAAAGAGAGTATGATGCAACTTTGCTGGAAACATGTTAAACCAGATATTGAGGATCACAACCAAACAGGAAGAAAATCTTCCAGTAGCACTTTTTTTTTTTTTTTTTTTATTTACTCGGTTACAGTGCAGCCTATGATGACTTGTTTTCCTTTAGTTATATGAACAGTTTGACAGGTTACTGTGACAAGGTTACTCTTAAATTGATAAAAGGTTTGATAGTGTTGGAACATTTGTCAGAAATGTCTGACATCGTGTGTAATGGACTCCGCACTTCAAGCATCAATGGTACTCCAGTCTGCCTTTTTCTGTTTAGTGTGCAATATACGTCACATAAAAACTTACCGCACAAATACAGAAAAGCAGGTAGGATTCACCAAGACAGCCCCTTACTTTATCAAACACTTTTGATAAAAGAATAATCTATTCCATAGCCACACAACAAAAAACAACTAAAAAAAATGACACGTCACTTAGAGGGTAGCCTTCTTGCTGGAATAAACCAGGGAAGTGCTATGATAAGTGCACCTCGCCACAAGCATCTCCAGCATTCCCTATACTTCTCAAAGAGAAACGTTGAGTTTTGAGAACATTCTTCCTCAGATCTGCCAAACGTTACACATCGCAAGCGACAGTTGTACTGCTGGCAGCCTTGTCCCATACTTGGGCCAAGGAAACAGATTCAGAAGGACTCCCTTGAGGCGCTGGCAGCTAGCCTAAGGGAACTAGTGTCCTGGGTATAAGCTGGCTTTGGTGAATTCCCTTCCTAGATACAGCTCAAAAGACTCGTATTGAAAAGTAGTAATATTTATGGTTCATGGATTGGATTCAGGTTTTCACTTCATAGCTTGTAGTAAATTATGCTAATATTTCTATGCAGAAATCCTAAGAGTCAGCATCTTCTGCTGTTTTCTGTTACCCTAACATATGAAGGCTTTAGTCGTGTATGTTCTCTCTCCCTCGGGTGATACAACCCCACAGATAAAAGTGAGAACTGGGCAAGCTAAGAAGGAGCTGTATAGAAGGCACCTATTTCTAAAGACACAAATGGATGCTTTGCTCAGAATAATTTCCACAGTACAGTCTGCATTTTACAGATATTGCAGAATGCTGCTGTATGTACTGCATTTATTTGAAAATATAGTTAATAAAGCAAGGATCTGAATCTGTATCCATCTCTACTCTGTAACCAACCGCAAAGGTAAACAAAATATCTTTCCACACATTACTTTAAAAAACTACACGCTGCCATAACAAATTCTTCTATTTTCAGATATTTCAGTTTCTCTGTATCTGTCTTTCCCTTTTGTTTTGATAAATATTTTTAATATTCTTAAAAAAAAAAAAAAGAATCTATCTGGCTTCTCCTCACTTCCATTCCGCCAAAGGATAGAAAATCAGCAAAATAAGTGTCAGTATTTTTCTTAAAGAGCATCTGTTCACACAAGAACTCCATGATAGCAAGACAAAACCCTACAATCATAGAGCAGATTAAATTTAGTGGAGTGCATTCAAAATTTTATCACAGTACTGAAAGGAAGCTGTGAAATAGTTGATGTGCATTTCCCATAAGCAGACAGGGAGTACGGACATGCTCTCCGAACTTCATGATTCAATACTAGTGCCACAGCTGACTTGTGCCTCATACCGTGACTGTAGCACTACATAGCAAAGCCACGAGGCTCCTGTAGGAGTAAGTTAGTTCATCCCTGATCAGCTGCTCAGCTGAAAGCATTTATCTGGACTTAGAAAGGATCAGACTCTAAGCAGAAGTATATCAAAATAGCTTTGTGAATGTGAGGCGACCTGCAGTCAATTTATACCTATTGAGGATCTGGTCCTTGAACTGGGATTATCTGCGACTGTCACAAGCAGAAAGTGTCAATGAATATAGATTGTACAAATGTCAGGCAGGTACACTAACAATTCAACTTGCATGGAATATGAAAAATCATCAGTATGATACAATCCTGTCAACACTAAACAAGTTCTACTTGTTGTGATTCTAGTAGAGATGACTGTGAAATATCAGTCACCAGGAAGAATCCCAAGCTCCTATTATTCTGCTCAAATTCAGAAATCACTCCAGTGACGGGTTTCCTCCTGTTATCCAGTCCCAGATGGCCATGTCTGGATAAAACATACTTAAGGTAGTTCTTCAGCACGTCTGGTCAAAATCGGGAAGTGCAGAATGACATAAAATGGAACATCACTTTAATTTTTCAGTGCTATTGAAAACTTTGAGGTAGCAGCAATTTGAGTTCAGGTCACTAGATCAGCCTCAGACTGTTTCTTATTTTACCAACATCCATTTATTGATCCATAGTCGAAATGCTGATTTGCAAGGAAAAACCTCAGAGATGCTATTCTCTTTTTAAAGACTATTCTATGAGAAAAGCACTGAGGAGCTCCATATCATAGGTGTTTTGTTTTTTTTTTTTAAATCATCTCTCCATGTTCTTATTTCACTAAAAAAAAGCATTCTCCCAAATTCTAGCCAGACAATCTCAGCCTAGAATCTCAAACTGGATTATTCCCCTCTCACATATTATCAGTAACAATCAAGACTTTGGAAATCAAATCAGAGTCTCCCTTCTATCCATATTACCCATTACATTCAATCCACTGAATAGCATAACTGAGTGCACTGCTTTAGGAAACAGTTCGGTTGAGGATACACAAGGAGTAAAGAGCTCCTTTCTGCTCCCTCTCCAGTTTTAACAGGAATAAACCACAATAAACCTGGTACTTATCAAGAAAGTCTGCAAATATGATCTAAAGATCATATTTATCATAAAGAGAACTAGAAGGTGATACTTTCTACATCAGTTTTCAGTGGAACGACAGATGTTAATTAGATGTTCGCGGCAAGGCCACCTTCACTTGGTTTCATACTTTGCGATCTTTGAGCCCGGCAATGTGTGACACAGCAATCAAAAGAGGTGATAAATGACTGAGGTGGGAACACCCATGTTTTGTTGTGCACCAGGTTATGATTCACAGATTATTGTAACTATAAAATCTGTCATTAGGGAGGTTTTCTTGCTATGCAAATTTTTTTTTTTTTTAGGTAAAAATAGACATAGTCAACGTGGAGGCCCTCCTCACCTCTCTAGCTCCCAAAACTCATTTTCAGGCGCCTTTTGACAGACATTAGCTGCTCGAACCAAAGGAATAACAGCTAACCTTCAAGTGCACCAGGCCTCTAATGTCTTTACGCGGACATACACGCATGCGAACTTAAGGGCCACCTTTGCCATTGTCCTGCATTTCTGTGTCAGTCAGGCACATTCAAGTCAAACCAGAAGATGTGCAATATTTTCACTTCACTTACGGCTGGCACAGCTTGATTAGGTCCTGGTCAGTGGTGCCGGGGGGAAGGCCTCGAATGTACAGGTTGGTTTTACTCAACTGCTCGCCGCTGCTGTTGTTGCTGCTGTTGTTGCTGCTGTTTGTGCTGGGGCTGGGAGGAGCCATGGGGTGGGGAGCTGGTGCATAGGACTGCTGAAAGCAAACAAACAAAAAAAGGTCGTTGTTGGAAACCAAAAGCACCGCGGACTCATGTGCTTGACAGAGCTAACTCAGAATTAAGGGCATTCTCGCCCTGCCCTCCCTCCGCGGCAGCGCCTCTCCCACCCCTCCAGCTAGCAATACCCTTCAGAACATAAAGTAGGGCCAGCTTGGGTTTTAAGTGCATTTTCTACTTTTACATCTGCAATTAAAGTAACTAGATTACCAGCATACTTTATCTAGATGACAAAACGAGGCTCTGAAGTCACGGCCGCGTGGGAGTCATTTCTATTAAACACAGAAGTTGCACACGATCTGCTTTAAGAACGTTCTAAGACAAATTTAAGAACATTCAAAGCCTAGCAAGGCTTTTCTGAATATGAGGAGCATCCAGTACACGTGCAGTCAGGTGGCAAAGAGGTAGCAACCCTGAGAGGAAAAAAAAAGCCGCCTAAGGACATAGTGGTATCACAGACATCTTTCACCATGGAAAACAGGGTTTGGGAGAGATGATCAGAACGGCACCTCCTGCTCTTAAAAACATACTCGTCTCCGAACGAAGACAAACTACATGCAAAAACTAGGTAACGTCACTTCAGAACAGAGGCGTTCTCACGGGGAAAATAACATATATTCCCCTACTCTCCGCCAAACACGTGCCACAAAAGATGCACCCACAAGCTACGCAGATTACCTAAGCACCCCTGAGGTGGGGCAGCAACGGTGGCTTTCGGCTGCTGAAGCCACCCCTGGTTAGCTTGCCCTCGGCATATTTATCTGCAACACAGACGGTCCGTCAGCAGAAGGAAAATGGGAGCAGCTGTTAGAAAGGAGGGTGACCTGCCCCGTCCCCATTATGACCCAGCTGCAAACACTGAGAGCTAGACAGGAGTTTTGCACTGCCGGGGAACACTGAGGGATGCGGCTCCCGCCGGGCAGCCCCGGAGACTGAAGTCGGAGCGCCAGTAAAACAGCCACCTGGGGAGGGAAAAGCCACTTCCTGCCAGATGATCAGCATATTCTGCTATCGGTGTGCCGTGGTTACAACAGCAGGTAAATGTCCGGTCAGCAAGAAGTTAACAATAATGTACTAAGAAACTAATAAAGGCAAAGTGCATGCTATTTCTACCGCAGTAGCGATGACACTTCTGATATGCTAGTTCTGCATTTAGACCTTGAACAGAGAAAATTTCTAACTGTGTTAGTAATTCTGACCATGCTAGTGAACAGCCCCTTGCAATGGCCCTACTTCAGTGCTTATAATTTTGCATATACGGCATCAGAGCCTTGGTAGATGGATATTTTTAAACCAGTAGCTTGAAATGGTTTCAAACAAGTCCCTTTACTTAGAAGAACCGAAAAAAGGGGAGCATGAGCAGTAGGTGAAGCTGGGCTCCACTGGAGAAGAAGCTCGGAGGCTTTGATGAAATACATAAAACAACACATTTGCAAAGATCTCTGGCTACCTTCTCCATCCTTCTTCCTAGGTTGTCTCATTCGAACCAGGATTAGGAACACCCCATTAAGTGTCAGGACATAAGAATTCCTCTGCGATCTAGCCTGGTTACAATGGGACTGACGAGGGACCCGTTAAAACCAGTTTAATAGATAGTGTGATCATCATGCTAGCAAGTAATGACATTCACTCTGATCTACAATAAGAGAGAAAGGACGAGGCGCTTCCTTCCCTGAGTATCTGGGTAGATACTCTCTCGCTGACAATCAAAAGCACTTAGCGCACACGGATCGTATTACTCAGCACACACATTTTATCGCTGGGTAATTCCCACCCACCCCAGCATCAATGTCATTCCCAGAAATAGAGCCTGGGAGCAGCAAGGCAGCGAAGCAGCCCTGCGGGATCGCCTCGGCAGTGCCCCAGCACTGCGGGCACGTCCTGGAAAGCAGCTTCATGCCGTGGCGCGGCTGCTAAAACTGCCCATGACTGCAACCTCCGACTAAGACCTAAAAGCGTGCATCTTAAAATAACCTGGTTGAAACTATTTTTAAATCTCTGGATGCTCCAGGGCTGTAACAGAGGTAAATGTAACTGCAGCATATGTTTGGCTTTAGCACAGTAAAAGCTCAGGAAATATCCCATGGTAATTTTGCACATTTTGAGTGCTGGTAATATCTGGGAAAAAAAAGTCAAGGTAGCATTTTTACTGCTTTACCCCTACACTTCAATTTTAACATATACACAGAATGCATGTAAATGACATAAGGCAAGGACAGAATTTTCTCCAGGCCAATACAGTGCTATATACTTTAATTATTAATTATTAGTATTATATATATCATAGCAGGGGATAATGAGTAAATGGCCTATTCTCACACCAATTTAATAAGCAAGAAAGAAAAAAACAAGTGGAAATTCACCTTTGGAATATAAAGAGCAATTTTCACTCTATTATAAGATCTTTATCTTCACACAGAAGAAAGCACTGGGGGCCTAATTCTAATTTAAGCTTAGGCCATTTTATCCCCCTTGGCCAGCTGAAAGGGGACCTAGAAGTGAACCTAAATTACACTTGCACTGATTTTAAGGCCACAGCTATAAAAAAAGTCCTTGGTATACATTGAGAATTAGGCCACAGGATAGGTTTTTCATGCAAGATCTGCTCAGATAGTAGCCAAACACAAATGTCCAGGCTCTCCACAACATCCAGAGAGAAGCTTTAAGGGTGGCTGAGGGTGGGTAGAGGGGCAGCTGTACACGGTTTTGGAGGGTACCGATCCTCTCAGACCAGCCACCGCCACCAGACCAGACTGAACCCTCCTCACTAATAAATCTCAGCCACTGCAGCCCACAGTAATTTCCATGCATATCCAGTACCCCAGAATACCATCTGCAGAAGGATTATAAAATTGCCTGCACTAAGGCTGATGACAACTTCTGGCCAGTTGCCAGGCTAAAAGCTTCAGGTCAGAAGAAAGCGTTGAATTCTTGTTTCCTGAACCGATGAGTACACGACTGATGGCAGAAGTATGTGTTTTGCCTTCAGATGAGCAAAGGGTCTGTTCGTTAATTTGCATGTAATAACTGGAGTGAAACCTGATGATGACCCCAGGTATAGACCACTTGCTCCAGGGGACTGGCCAATGCCCGAAAAGGGCACTCGCTACCTAGGGAGCTGCGTGCGTGCCGATCCTGCCCCCTTCCTGACATCGCTCCCTCTCTCACCTGGGGCAAAATACCTGATCCCTTCGCCACCATAGCTGCAAAGAGCATATCAGTCCAGACCGGATCCAAAAAACTGTGACACCCGTTACAGAAATCCAGGAAAGACACTTTGCCAACGTGGCCAAGCACATAGAAAAACATTACACAAAATCTACACGCTTTACTTCAAAAGGGAGCTGCAAGTCAGAGCTGACTTCTTTGTTAATTTTTCAAATAACCCATGCACCTGACTCATTTCTCAATTCCTGTGCTTCATTATTCAATACGAGGGGGATTGAACTGGTTTGTAGATCATTCTAAGCAGCCAATTAATTTAGCACGGCTGGCTAATAGGATTTGTTTTCATTTTCGAAAAACGAACGAAAATTCTCCTTTTTCATTATTTAAAAGTAAGAAGTTACAGTGCTTAATGCTTATCCAACCCTCGGGAACACACCCTTGCACTTAAAGCCTACCATTGAGCTCTCTGAAACAAAGCGGCCCACGCAAGTGCACACGGCTAAGCATACAAAAGAGACACCTTAGTCTTTCTTACTCAATAACCCAGAAATGCTGAACCAGAAGCCTGCTTGGTTACAAAATGAACACCACTCCTCCTTCCAGAATGCAACCTCCTTATGCAAGAATGGTATTTTTCTCCCCATGGCAACCGCAGTATTCTTATGTAGTTTTTCGCTTGTTGCAAGTTTAGTCTAAAGCATTTTTCTTCCAGAGCAAAACACTGTTTGAAAAGACAAAATTTAGATTTTTTTGTTTTATATACAACTCCTTTTGGATGGGAGTCACAGGCCCTAGATGCCAAGTTGTAGAGTCCGCTTTATTAGCAGCAGCTGGCTCCTTGGCAGGCTTCTGAGGCGGTCGGGCTTGTGGTTTTGGAGTGGCCTCAGAGCCTCGGATGCAGCTGGACGGCTATGCTGATGGACTAGCCAATTTGTTTGTGTTCACCTTTGGCTATGCCGAGTTTGTACTCTTTTATCCACTTGAAAGCAAAGTCTTGGAAAGATTCCCCATAAGGCTGATATGTTGACTCTTCTCATCAAAGTGCATATTTCATATAAAAATATGAGTACAACACACAGTCCTGCATTAAAACATGTGTTATTTAACCAATTGTGAACACACAAACCATTTCACCCTAAACAGGCAGTTTTCCAGCTGCTAGATCCATCTCACTTAGAGTCCAAATGCCATACAATTCCCTTAGCTCTTGATTGAGAGGATAAAATAAGGCAAAATAAATACAAAATAAACTGTGCAAATACCAGTTTACAGCTCACACTAGCAAAACACTGTTCCATTTACACCCTACAGTACAAAGGAGTAATTTTTGAGAGCTTGAGGGTTTCTTACTGGCCAATTATAGTAATGATGAGAGGATGCCACCAACTTACAGGCCTGCTTACGGGATTTTGTATCTGATTGAATGGCCAATCTCCTACTAAGCAAGAGACAATCAGAGTTGCAGAGAAAACAGGGAGGCAGCACAAATGTAATATAAAGACTGAGATAAAAACCACAGCAATTCTTGTGCCTTAGGTTAAAATCTAAGTCCGAGTCAGACCTCATCCTCAGCGAGGCGCCACACCAAAACGTAAGATATATTTCTAGTCCATAGCCAGGTGGAATAGAAAAGTGAATAAAAGAAAAAGAAACGGAACTGGCAACACAGCCACCTGGTGTATTTTAGAAAGGCTGCAGTCAGGAGAGCTCAAGTCCTGATTTTCTTCTCGAGTTTATGTGGTATTTATTCACTGATCTTGCAGCATCCAGTCATGGCTATTGTCTAGCTCCCATCCGGCCAACGAAGGCCTGGAAGAGAGCTGCTCTTGGATACTTCCCCACATAACCAGATCTTTCCCTAGACATCTAACACAAAACAAACAAATGTATTAGTGTGCATATTTTCTAACCTCTCTGCACAGTGACAAAGCTTCCTGGACTGGTTCTGTAGAAGCAACAACCCACCTCGTGGCAATTTTTTCCATTTGTAAGGAACATCGTGTGAAAACAGAAGTAAACTCAAAAGACTAAGAAAGATACTCAGGTTCAAAGTCTGCTCAATCACAGTCCTTTCACTTGGGAAAACCAGAACACACCTCAAGAGGACTTTGTCTGAATCACTTCCAAGCTCTTTAAATGTGATTTGCTGGATACAAGAAGGGTGAGTCAGAGCTCCGGGGATCCACTCTCTCTGCTGCCATTATATCACTGTGTTACTCCAAGCCAGTCGTTTAGACACCTTATGTCTCAGTTTACCAATTCAAAGTAAATCTTATTTACCTTGTCATGATTTATATAAAGTTCTGTGATAAGCAGATGAAAGATACTATTGAGGACTGCAATATTACTTTAAAATGGAGAAAATACTATTAAAATTAACAACAGAAGTTAGCGTTAACTTTTGCAAATGAAAGTGATTTCTCTCTACAGTGGTTTGGTTTTACTAGCTTGTACCCAAGCTGAATGAATAATTTCAAAAGTAAAATACCAGTACAGTGAATTTTCTCATTAAAAGTTATCATGAAAAGAAATATAATTATTGAATCAGTGCTCTCTTGCTCATCCTTCATGTACACGTTGAAAAATATTTTATATCATTCTATTCCAAACAATATCTTTAGTCCATAGCAAAAAAAAAAAAAAAAAAAGCATCACTGTGTTTTGCTTACCTGTGTTTTTCACATAGCAAAAAAAGGTTACTAGTGAAAAATGACAATGAAAAACCCAGTCCTCTAACAGGCACAGTAGTCATTCAATAGCCAGATTAAATTTAGGATTTGATGGACCAGTAAGATATCTTCTGAGATCTTTCAGTTTCACATACAAAGCTGTTGAAATTAGTAGGTTAAATACTCCTGTGGCTTACAATTCCCTCAAACCCAGCGTGAAGCACTACAGCTCCATAAAGCATAAATTCAGGCAGAATTTGGCTCACTTTTCACTTTAAAAAAAAATACTTCTCTTTCAAATCATGACTGCCTATTTTCTAGTGTTTTACGAGCACCTACAGGTAGACAATACATAGGAAGCAAAGGATCCAAGGGAAAGGGGAGGAAATCCCCTATGGGAGAAGATTTGCAAAGTATGTCTCACTTTACAGAATTTTCTGCTTTACAAAACAGCAAAAAAACCCAACATCAATTCACTTTTCTTGGCTATCTGTAAGAGCACTGAGGGTTCAGTAATCACTAGACAGGGTAACCCCTACCAAAGGCCTGGAGATTCTCTTATTGATCTGCTCATCTTATATTTCCACTAAGATTGACTCCACGGTCAAATGAAATACATCAGCCTTTGCATCAGGCAGCCTCTCACTGTTACCTAATGAGAAACTTCCAAAGCCAACTGGTCAAGTGGAAAGCGGCGATTTAGTCCTCAATACTATAGAGCCAAAGACTAGGACTGGAGCTGTGTCACCAAATAAATATTTTCCACTCTGGCAAATAACCGTCACAGCCTTGTCTCCTCCCACGTATTTCATGGCAGGAGGTTCCCGAGACAGATCATTCCTGTAGCATTATTTATTTCTCAGCAAGGGAGGAGAAGAATTCTTTCTTTAGATAAAGTATTTGGGCAGTTTGGCAAACTCATAAACAATAACCCACATTCTGTGACATAAATTAGTGTTATTGCTTCATTATCCAATCCATTCATATTTTATTGATGTGCTGAGACTAAATGTGAACAGAATCTAGATCTTAAAAGTACTAAATTCGGGCAATCTGGACTATAAAACATTGTAATTCCCTTAAGAAGAATATTTTAGAGCACAGATCAAAGTATGACAGCAATTACTGCCTGTGATACAACAGCTTTGTGGTGAAAAATGGGGCGGGGGGGATAACAACTTTAAGTTAGCAGAGGTTATTTTTTGTGTTTACGTTTCCAAACATTTTTGGGCTACTTGTGTACCAACTTGCCACAACGAGAAGTTTTCAGTCCATTTGAAGGTTAAACATAAAAATGTATAATCAAAGCCTGATATTTAACTTGCCAAACGTATGTAAAAACAGAATGCATTTTTGGTTCTGAGAGTCTAAATTTACTATCTGGGTATTTGTTCATATGTGGCAGGCTAAAAGTGTCTTGGAAATGAGCTGTCGGAGGCGTGCACATCTCTGTATTGCTTTTCTGCGTGCAGTCCGCACACAGCACAGCATCAACATCAGCGCAGGAACCTGAACGTAATAAAAATGCGTCGCAGAAAACGGAACAAAACCAAAATCTGATATGACCCATTTCCTCTCCACACAAAAATTTGGTAAACAGAGATCAGAAGATGGAGATTTTCTTGTTTTGCAGGAGAGCCCAAACAAAAAAGTTTTTCAAAATCCAACCCAAACTTCCTCAGTTTCTCGTCCAGATAAAAGAATTACATGGGAAGTGTGCCACTGTTACCATGAGCATCAAGAGGATGGAGCGCAATTCCCTACAAACAGCTGCATCGTTTCACCATGTCACCACAAGGACATTGCGTAGCCGTGCATGGGAACTGCTGTCCCTTCCGCCCGGTCAGACTGCGCCTCTCCTCCTGCGGTCGGAGCAATCCACGCAACATTGCATTTGGGAAGGATTTGTCCCAAAGATAACAGCGTGACAACATCAGCCCAGAAGCCAGGGGACTCCACAGCTGCTGGAGCTGCTGTTTTCCTCCGTGCCACTTGAACTACAGCACTGCACTATTCCCAGGCCCGGAGCCAGCGGATGCCCGCAGAAAATGAGAGCCATCACAAACCCTCACCACAGTTTTGCTTTGAGTGTACAGCATCCTTCTTCAAGCTTACCTCTTCTAACAAGCACGTGACAGCATACAGCTTTTTAAAAAAATCACCCATACGAGTCACTACAGTCGGGGACCTATTTCCTTACCTAGGCAGAAGGTGAGGGAACCAACCTCATGAGACAAATGTCTGTAACCTCATTTAAAGTACTGCGAGAAAGCCCTCAGATAATAAGTCGATGCAGCTGACACAAGAGCCTGGCAGGGGCAGTTAGACAAGGCGATGCTGAGCCTCGTCCTTGTGACGACCCTGAGTGCTGCGCCCCTCATGAGTCAGAGCATGGGGTGCCCTGGCATGGGGGCCACCACGCAGTTCCCAAACACAAGCCGTCTGAATTAGCCAGCTGGAGACACAAGTTCTGAAACCCCCTTCTAGGTACCTCTCTATGGCCTGAAAACAAGTAGTCTACCTAAGACCAAGTTCACAGCCCGTAACTTTTGCCTACTATTATGCAACAAACCCTTCCCTTTCGAAAAAGGGCAGAAAGCTCTTCCTTTTTCTTTTAAATGCCACCTCCAGCAGGAAAGGTAGATGGGCTGCTTTTTGTTTGTTTAAATAAAAGCCACAGAACAAAGAGATGCTGAGGTTTTTTTTTTTTTTTACACTCGATTTATTTAGTCCTTTCTATCCTTTTCCTCAAAATTCAGCTTTCTATAAATGATGTTGGTTTTGAGGATTATTTTACTTAAGCATGCGGTGAATGTGTAAAAAAATCCACCGTTGTTTTTTTGAATCTATAAAATATTTCTATATTTTTATTTCATTGCCATTCATACTCTTCTCATTAGGAAATCACACATAGACTGATGTGAACTCTGAGGGCCAAAACCAACTGACACTCAGGATATAGCCTATATTCACAATAAATACAGGCTGATAAAAAAGGTCCAAACTGATAAGACTGTCTTCAGGGTTATCTGATCAGTTGTAAAACTAGATTTTACAGCAATTACGCTGCCTAGCACACTCTTTAATGTCATGGTTGGAGGACCTGAGAATGCCCACAGTGCTACTGAATGATTAAAGTCTCCTTCTAAATTTTATAATACTTAAAGTCATTGTAAGACAGCAACTGTCTTTAAAGGAGATTTTGACATCTGTTTTTGTTAGAATGTAAATAAAAATCACAAACATTTTTAAAGAGTAAAATCACACCTAAATGCCCACTTTGCTCCAAAATCCATGAATATGTGCTCTTCTGGTTAGATGTATGAAAGATCCATCATTTCTCACCCTGTGTTCCAGAACTATTCAGCTGGTCCTTTCTCTTCCAACTTCCACTTCTCTTTTCTCAATGTTTTCGTTTAATTAAAACTACATTTGGTCAGAAACATTTCACATCTCTGTTTTTTAGCACTTCTCAAAGCAGGAAAAAAAGTCTAATTTACTACGATAAAAGTCCTCAGTTTTTTCCCATTGCTTCAACAACAGATTGTGCTTCTGTGCATGTCCGAAGTTTCAAATGTCATTGACTCATGCGCTAAGAAATGTTGACTTGATTAAAACATCCATACAAAACTAACTTGCAGTTTGGTAAAAGTAAACTATCTTTTTTTCCTGATATTTTTAGAATGGCTCATAACTAATGCAGAAATTTAATTTCATCATGAGAACTCTCTTTTCTTAGCTCTCTAAAATCATAATTATTTTCTGCTGAATGTTGTGGGATGATGAGCCAAATGTCTTGCTAACATACACAGATCCAGCTGAAGACGTTTTGCCCAACACATTTTGGGCTTTGTGCCATATACTTTCTTCAGACCGTGCATAACTACAATAGGAATCTGAACTTCTGTGTGCTGAGCTCAGAGGTGGAGAGCCTTTCAGTGTGGGGGCTCAGCTTCTTCATCACTCATCTGTGTAAAATCCAAAACAGCATTAATTGTGATAACAAGGTGCTACTATTGCAACAAGCAATATGTACTCAGAATAACAAATTTCTTATGTTAAAATTCCTCAGACATCTAGAAAGTAAAAAATTATTTCTAACACATTCACCTATATTTTACTGCATTTTTCATCACAATTACATATTTCTTGAAAAACGATAGCTTACAGATGCTTACTTTTTTTTCTGCACTGCAACATTGTCTCCAGTCGGTTTGCTTTCTGGCTTTTTGACCTTATAATATTCTTCACTCATACATGATTTATTTTTTTATGTCTGCACTTTTTCTCTGAAAAGAATATGTATTTGAAGTCATTTCAAATGTTAAATCAGGGTAAGCAAAATTAGAAAGTCTCCCTAATAAATTTCCTTAATAAATTTTGTAGCGAGCTTCATAACAGGAGCTTGAAGAATGCTAGCATGTGACAATAATGTTTATATTTCAAATCAGATAAATATAAATATTCTGAAAGTCTTCATAAAGAATATCACTGTCTCACAGGCATATGCAAAAAATGTTGAGTAACTAAAAAAAAGTACTGACACCTAAAATAAAAAAATAATAGTTTACATTATGAATGGAGAAGAGTGAAAAGTACAATCAACTCCGACAAAATAATAATCCAACTGTAACAGTAACATAGCATATTATCAGCTGGAATAGAGATTAGTTCGGAATGCAAGGGGCAATAAGGTTGCCTACAGGTATGTTGGCAGCAAAAGGAAGACGAGGGAAAACATTTGCCCACTGCTGAATAGGGCAGGGGACTAGTGACAAAGGAGACGGAAAACATGGAGGTACTTGATGCTTTCTTCGCCTCAGTCTTCCCTGGCGAGGTCTGCCGTTAGGCCTCTTCGGTCTCTGTTCAGAATTTGAGTGAGAGGTACTACAGCACAGAAAAAGGAGCTTTAAATTAGAAACTATTCCTGTAAACTGGTTATAGTTTATTTAACGAAGAACTCATCCACAGGACCAGACAGAGAGCACACGGGGGAGCTGGCTGATGTCACTGTCGGCTGTGCTCTATCATCTTTGAAAGGCTGAGGCAACCAAAGGAGGTCCCTGATGACAGGAAAAAAAGATCAATATTGCAACTGTCTTCCAAAGAGGGAGGATCTGGGGAACTACAGGCTGTCCACACCCTGGCAAAACTAAAGAGCAGGGCCTCCTGGAGGCTATTTCCAAGCACACAAAGGACAAGAAGGTAATGGAGAATAACCAGCATGGATGGAACAAGGGCATGTAACACTTGATCAACTCGACTATCTTCTGTTTCGAGGTGGCCAGCTCTACAGGTGAGGGGAGAGATGTGGATGCTCTTTACCTTGACTTCAGCAAACCCTGCAACATAGCTCTCCATAGCATCCTATCCAAGGAAAATCTTTTGCTGGATATAAGGAAGAAATTTTCACCACAGCAGGAGCTAAGCACTGGAACAGGGGCCCAGAGAGGTTGTGCGGTCTCCCTCCCTCCCTCCCTCCCTCCCTCAAAATTTTCAAAACTCTACAAGGTTTGAGCAGCCTAACCTAACTTTGAAGCTGGAGCTGCTTTGACCAGGAGATGACATCCAGAGGTCCCTTCCAGCCTACAGCACTGTATGATTCTATGATTATCAGCAGGAAAAGTCTCCAAATATTGATATTGATACCTCTAATTCCATAAGAAAGAATCATTTAGTACAAAAGTCTTTTACCTCATGCAGAAAAACTTTAAGTTTACTTACAGAACAAACATCCACTAAATTATTTCTGCAGGTGCAGATATGACCTATAAACAAATTCAGCTGCACACATAGGATTTACTAAAATGGATAAATCCAAATTTTACTCCTGTGCTACGCTTTGACTTCTAGTTTAGTTCATTTGCTAAAGTCAATATTAAACAACAACGTCCCACACTTTTTACTGCAATAGCAATATTTACACTAATGAAATATCTTTGGGTTAAAGGAATTAGAAATGCTGAAAGTCCTGCTCTTCAGCATCTTTGAAGATCTAAAGTCTAAGAGCACTGTCTAAGGAAAAGCAGTACCATTGTAAAGGCAATCTGGTTCTGAACTATGTGAAGTGAAATAAACTGGCAGGTCTTCAAAGATCTATGACATAAAAAAAAAAAATTAATGCCACGCCAGCTGCCATAAGATATTCAAAGTTCAATTTTGGTAAGATTTTGAATTAAATGCAACCCAAACTAAACAAATGCATTTTATCTGCTTTTTTTCTGCTTTTTAAAATGGGGAAGACAATCTTACGCCCCCATCAGGTCAAGGCAAAATTTTAAATTGGCGATGTACTCAAACCAGGTGCTCAGACTATCGAGGCACAATTACTGACATGCAGTGTCACACACACAATAGATCTAAAGCTTAAGCCTCAATTTTTGCAAATTTGGCCCAATAAAACTTGAAAAATAGCTTCTCCAATAATTTATAATATCATAACTTATAACACTGCAGGTCTCTGAGGTTTGCCTGAGTACAGCTGCAGGACTGAATCCACCTCACAACCCAAAGGAAAAAACATTAAGTAACTCTGCGAATGCTGGGGTCTTGTGGAAAGGAGAATACATTTAATCAAGTAGTTAAAAGACCACGTGGAAACAAATACTCACAAGAGATCCTAATTCAGACTGCACAGGCATCACGAAGCCGAGCATTTCCCAACTTCTGAATCTTTGACTGTCTAACTTTTAACTTCCTTTAATACAACTAGCAGCGTCTGATAACAGAAGTCGACAGTTACTTTACACAAGGCCAGCCACATTCAAGAAAATAAAAAGTCCCCCTGGCAGAAAACTCTACAGTTGAGAATTGCTAATAAGAGGCATTTGGGGAAATGGTTACAAAAAAAGCAAGCACAGCATTAACTATTCCCAGTAAACCTTTCACTTTGGGACTTCCTGAACCAGAGGCTGCACGTGGACCATCAGTCAAACTGGTACTGAAGGCCCTATCCCTTCCATAATCTGAAGCCACTTAGACTTTAGTCCTCTAAAAACTCTCTGTGGAAATCAATTTCACAATTTAATTTGGTATTAAATGGAAAAAAAAATTCCCTTTTACTTTAAACCTCCCACCAAATTAAATTAAATTGGGTGGTATTCCCCCCCACATTTTTTTTGTTACAAGGAAGATTTCACAGTGGTTCTTTTTCCACCTTCTTCCAACCATTCATAACATTTCATGTGAAACTCTACTGTATCTTATCCTACGTCTTATGTGGATAATGCTCCAAGAACAGGAGGAGGTGTCAGCCACCCCGTCAGGAAGATTTCTACCATTTTCTTTTTGCACAGAAACAGGAAACATTGTTGACACCACAGTGATTCATGTACTGAAGTACAGAGTCAGAGAAGATTATTAGAACTGCTAGACATTTTTAACGCATCTTGAAAAACAAAAAGCTCCATCCCTAGTCTAATTCCTGGAAATGGCTAAACAATTTGTTGCAAGAGAACAATTTGACGTAAGAGAAATTTTAACCCCTAAGCTTGTAATTCAGTAATGACACAAGCAATTGAAAACAAGACCTTATAATAGGAATTTATCAGTAAATGCCAGCATAGATAGTATTAAAAGCTTTGTTGACATTGGACAGATAATATACACAGTTAGTACACAGATTTAACTGGCAAAAAATTGAAAACAGAGCTTAGTTCTGAGCATCAAAGAAATAAGCATCCCAAACCATTTCCAACACTTTCTTTATCCTATAATCACATATTCACAATCTTTACACAATCTATACATATAAAACGCTGTTAAAGTATAGTTATCTCATGGACTGCCAGAATTATAAATGATTTATATATTTCACTGAAAACCTGATTTTATTCTATTGTTAAAGATACATATTCAGAAACACATCCTCTTAAGGATTCCACCTCAGAGGGGGGAAAAAAGGCGGGGGGGGGGGGAATAAATCTTGGACTAAAATTATATTGTTAGTCTTTTAATTGTACGGTGTTAATAAAAGAGCATACTAATATCTGCCTCCTCCCTCTGTGCCTAATATGCTGGTTTTATTCCCACAGGAAACAACGGTTTGTCACTAAATTTCCTATCCTGAACCCTGAACTAAAGCAATATTTGTAGGGTGAAGGGTCCACCCATGAAGGAAATAATCCTTTATTCCATTGTTGTACATTCACTGAGGTCCACCTAACGTCAAAATTCCCTCATCCTACCACCCCCAATAGATGCAAAGGAGATGCAACTCACTCCCGGGGGGGGAAATCCATGCAGCAACATGGCATCCCTGGAACGGGCCCTGACGTAGTTTTTTGCTGCCCTACAGAGCCGGGCTCTCACCACCTCTTGCTGCAGCCCCATCGCTCAGGACCTCACCCTGCTCCCAACACATCTGGAAGAGCCTCTGTAGCCACCAGACCCTTGACAATCCACTAGTCCGGGGAGGATGACCATAACTAAAAAGTTCCTCTATGGGCTGTATAAAAAGGGCTTCTGAGCCACAAGTGGCCTTGCAGTATCACTCTGGGAACCTCCTTCTGCCCTTCCCTTCCTCCTCTCTTTTCAACATCAGCAGCTGCCTGAAAATGCCTTGAGGCATCTGGAACGCAAGGAGTTGTTTGGGGTCTGATGGCAAAACGGGCAAGTACAGGTAAGGGTCCAAATGCAGAGTGATTAATGCAGTCTATATAGCATAGCTCTGAAAAATACGGCAATGGCAATTAAATACACATATTTATGCATTCGTTGCATTTTTCTCTCTCCACTCACATATTTCCTGAGCAAAGAAACTCTTTTTTCTTTTCCGACTGCTGCTTTTTATGACCTTTTGTTGTTGGGTTTTTCTTGTTTGTTTGTTTGTTTTCAGGAAACTAACTGGAACATTAACACTACCCAGAAAAACAAGACTTGAGAATATTTTTCCCCTCGACACCTTCAAATCCGACAACATGCAGCATAGCCTGGTTTTCCTTAAAGCATTGCTCTCCAGAAATCTTAACTGGTAGATTTCTGCAGCAAGTCTGCACAACTAAAATTAGCAAGCAACACCTTCCCTTGCACCTAATCACATGGTAGGAAACAAACAGGGAAATACAATATGTTCCTAAAGGTAGAGTCTGAATGCTTCCATCTCCGTAACAGTTAGAATTAAAGGGCACTTGTACAAGTAGCTTCTTGTGATATAATGCCTGTTACTAGTATTGTAGTTCACCTTCTGCATAGTTAAAAAGAGGACCACTTCTAAACATGCTCCTTAACAACTCAATCTGGCCTGAATCAAATTACTTCATGTCTATGCTACAGACAAATTATTTTATTAGAAACCACTATGTTACCAGACGCTTGTTATTCTACTGTGTTTCTGCATAGCGAACAGAAACCTCTTAGTGGATCCATCTCATTGATGACTATTATTTAACGTTTCATCCGAGAGGATCACAAACTGTCTTACAGGCTGCAACCCTCCGTCCTGCATTACTGAAGTGAAGCTGATTCGCGATGGATGGCAGGACGTGGAAGGTAAAACACCAAGTCATATTTCCTCTCTTTTCTGTACAGTGCCGTGCAATTCTTAACAGCCACAGCCCTTCTTTTTCTAAAACCTTGTCCAGAGGAGACACACAAAATCAGGTGCATTTACGTTAATTTGCTAATTCAAATACAACGAAGAGCCGAGGGCTGCTGAAACTGCCACAGAGTCTGCACACAAAAAGAAAGCGTAGGCAAATTATCAACACGCAACCGATTTGGGACCTTTATTTCTCCTGAGTAAAAGAAGCGGAGACTATCCTTCACACATACACACAAAATCAGAAATAAGGACTATGCACTGCGTTGCTAACACTACCTAGCGTAAAACACAAGTACATATAGCTATTATGACTGCACTTGCACAAGGATCTGGCATCCTCCTCCTCAGCTTGTCACCTTGCTAGTTTAGTGCTAGCTCAGCTCGACTATCTCATCTCCGTGCCCCACTGCAGCGGCGCGCGTGTGGCTGACTAAAAGGGACAACCCAAGCAATGCTCCGCTTGGCCACAAACGCCCGAGGTAGTGCCCTGCGGGTGGCAAAGCCACTGTGATTTACGGAGACCTGAAGAAGGGAGAGTCAGAGGTTCTCTGTAAATCCCCAAGGATCTGGCTGCTTTTATTTTAGTATCCGTAATTACAAACACAGCTATTTTTGGTCCTAAAATGTTCTGAGCTTTTTTTTTTTTTTTCCTTTTAAAGTTAGCCACAGATTTTTACTTGAAGATGCTCTGGCAGCAGGCAATGCCACAGACTAGCCGTACACTTTCTAAACCGGTGTTTATCAGCTCCTCATTTGATCAAGCAATGCCATTCCTGACGGTTTAAACTTGAGTCACAATTTAAAGACATCTTTAAAAATACTCAAGCAGGAAGAAGAAAAAAGGCCCCGGATTAGTAGTTTTTGCCCAGCAGCCCAAGTGTGTGAACTGACCTTGATGCTGAATAAGAAGCCTTTATGCCAACAAAAGGGAATTAAAAATAAACAAACAAAAAGCCCCTCCCAGACACAAAGGCTAAGGAGCAAAGCAGGCCATCACCAGCAATTCCTTTTAAGCCATTTGTCAAACTACTGGCAACAAAAATAAGGCAGGGCTTCATTACCAATGGGACAATAAAGAAAAAGGAAGTTGAGAATTAAGGAAGAAATGCTCACGGACAATAGATGGTTTTAATTTTTTTTTTATTTACTTTTTGTCACCAATCCAGGCACCAGCATTTTCTTAGCTGTACTGAAAAAGTACTAACAAAATCATGTGGCCGTTTCTCATTAATTTCATGACTTTGGTTCCTGAAATATTTCGTTATTTATCAGCACCTTCAAAAATATCTACAACGTTCATTTATGAAATCAGAATAGACAGGACAAACCGCTTTGCTCTTTATGAGCGGCAGCTAACCTCACTAAACAAACCTCCTCAATATCTCGCTTTCACTCACTGCGATCCTAACCTACCGCTCCTATTTACAGATTTCTTTAAATGAGATCAGCTTGCTTAAAAAAACAAAACCGAAAGAGCCCTACCAGGAAAAAAAATCCACCACTGACAAAAAAAAAAAAAAAACCTCTCACTCCTTCCCCTAAACTAAGCATAGGGTATTTGCCTTCACCAGCTGGGGCTCTGAAGGGCCATAGCAGCATGCCCGCGTTGCAGGGCAGCCGCGACGCCAAGGTGCACGGGAGCCGCGGTCTGGTGCGTGCCGTGCCCCGCGGGACGGCCGCCGCTCCCTGGGGCAACAGTCCAAAAGCCTGGCCACGCTTTCTGTCGCCGGCGGGCGCACACGAGCACCGCTCTCCCATCGCGGTCCGGCCTCTCACAGCTGCAGCTGCTGCTTTGCGACAGCACCCGAAACCTCTCCCCTCCCGCTGGGGCAGCGACTTGCAGAGATATCATGGATACGGGGATCTGGCAGTGGCGTTGGCCCGTTACATCAATTAAAAAATTTTGCAATACGTAATGCAAGTCTTGTGACGACGCTAGCAAGTGACTATCTAGATGCCTCATAACACAGTAGCAACTTTCCCTCTCTCTATTTTTAATTTAAGAAAATTACGGATATGAAAGGAGAACCTGTCTTCCTGCTTCGGGGAAGGTAAAATTGGCAGGGAAGAAGGTCTCTTGACAACAAGAACCAGTGTTAAGGCTTTAACGGGAGGCAAGGTAACAGGATAATTATCCTTTCTGAAGACCTAGTGACACTGTTTATGCTAGCCAGTTAATTTTCTCTATTTTCTAAGCTTCCTTGCAGTGATCCAGTGACGGCCGGCCTCCTCCTTTAAGCTGCCCGTTTATCCAAATGACTGACACTACTGTTGTTATCATTAAAATAGCTTCCATTCAAGCAGCCACTGTTTAACAACCATGATCTGTGGACATAAAAGAGAAAACCGCTTAAAACTCATTTCGAAGAGGTCTGTTAGCCCACAAAATATTTAAGAGCAGCAGTAGCTACGCGACGCAACGAGAAGGTTAAGCTAGTTAGTATTTGTGACAATTGCAGTTAGCTATTCAGTCCAATGGCAAGAACATCCTTCCATTTATCAAGGGAGCAGATTTTAGTAAGAAACTGCACACAGCAAGAAATAAACGAGAGATGCAGAGAAAACTCACTTATTGTGGCATCTGCTAGAGCTATTTTAGAATGGTGTCCCCCCGTGCTGCTCCACCAAAGGGCTTGTGAGTATTTACTAAAATTAAATTCCATTTCTCAGGCATTTGTAAATAGGCCACAAAAACTTAGCAAGTCTCAGAGAGTTTTTTATGGTCCCATTTTTTCCTCTATCCATTTATAAAATGTTACAGCCCTTTGCTGTGGGCTCTGCAGTGGCCCTTGTGGCTTGGACTCCCTGTGCGAGAAAGGCTTTGCACTTCCCTCTGCTGCCAAATAAGAGATTCCTTGTGACAGGTCCTCAGTCATCTTGCATATAGGGTCAGACTCAACCAGTCCCAGAAAGAGTTTGCCCTGAGGATCATGCATTGCTCAAACATGACTTTTAATATTAAAAACAATTTTTTCATATGGATAAACTCCCAGTGGCTTTGGGCACCTCATTTCCTTAAACTCATGAGAAAATTCATGTTCATCTTCTGCTTTGCTCGTGCACAGGTACCCCCTTGCACAGGCAATGCCAAACATTTATGTCCTCTCATTTCTAAGTTTTTAAAAGGGCTGATTCATTGTCATATGAAGCAGAGTCTAGAACCTTTCAAAGCAGTCTATTCAATTCACCAACATTTAATTATGTTTTGCCTCCCATTAGGATGTGGCAGTCTGACCAGACAGTCAGAAAAACATAAATGCAGAAATGGCTTTGAGCAAGATTGCAAACCCTCTACCACCCTTGGCAAATCCAAGTTACTCACACATGCAAGTGCACAGAAATAATTGGGACAGTGAGAAAATACGTTCAAATGCAAGAGCAAAAGTTGTATAATCTAGCCATAACTAACTTCTGGAAAAACATATACTGTCTCTTACCCACCCTGATTTTTAATTTTTTCAGTTGGAGTTACATGCTATTGCAAAGTCTGTATTACCTCAAGAGCCAAAGAGAGAAAAAGGAAGTATTAGGAGCATGAGCCAGAGAAATAAAATGGCATACTTGAAATTTAAATTAATATGCTAATGTAAAAGCCTCCTTATTTCACTGCGTTTGGAACACAAAATCAGAAGACATCATGATTTGAATAAGTCACTCTCAGCAATATGAAGGGTAACTGTTGAAACATCAGTTTCTACTGTTTCGGGAAAGAAAAAGTTCATTCTGATCCTGGCTATGACCAACACATTAACTCTTAACGTTACCAAGCTTCACATGTTACTATCGAAAGGAAGGTTCCTCTTCCTCAGCAGGATGATAAAGGGAAATCCCACTTTTTCAGCTATGTAAGCAGTCCTGTAAAAACAAAAGTGCTGACCTTTTCAGGGATAAAAATGCATCTGTATCATCAAAAGGGCCATCGGCTTAGGTAGAGAAAATTATTTGCACGCTGAACAAGGAAAGCGCCAAATTGGAGAACAGAGCATCTGTTATGGAGGAGGCTATAATTCTCCCCTGTATCTGAACACCGCTGGGCATTAAAGTTTACACTAGCTATTTTGCCAGATACTCTGCGTTCAGAGTTCGTACCCGACACCAGCAGGAAATAATCAAGAGTTGGAGAGGCCTGTCAATAAAGATTTTACACACTTGGAAAGGCTCGAGTGTCGATGGCATACATCTAGCCTTCTTGCTCTAATGTGATGAAAGTCTGAACTATTTTGCTGTCACTGTGTCATGCTACAAAATGCTGCAACATAGCTAGTCGTAGCGCTCGCAGGCTGACGACTGCTCCTACACCCGCCGTCCGGGCGCATTCTCCGCTGGTTAACCACCTTAATGGCAGTCTCGCAGATGACAGAAAGGGAGGAAAACAGCAAAATTGCCACTCTGCAGCCTTACCTCCCATCCAGCAGAAAAAGCGAGCGAGTGGCTTCCCTCGCGCTGTTGCTCAGTGACTGCACAGTAAGCGCTGTTGCTATCGCGGTAACTTTCCCCTGGGGAAAGTTTCCCTTTCACCCGAGATGAGACTCGAGCCTCCTCTCACACCCACGCGCAGGTGCTGCGCCGGGCTGCTGTACCGGATACTCGCAATCCCCATTTCTGCATTTAATTCCCTGCAATGAATGCCTCTCACAGCTGCGGTCTTCAATATCTTGCTAGGTTATCACGCACTTCTGGTCCAGTCACACAGGACATCTCAGCTACAGCTGATCCACATCAAGTCCGTTTTAATGACCCACCTCACTCGTCTGCAGCACATCAGATAGGAAGAGATGGAAAAGGGCTACGGAACTGCTCCTCTTTCAAGACAACGAATGAATTCCTTTCCCTCACCCACCCTCCTAAAAATCTGTAATTGTTCATTTCTGAAAAAGCAACTGAAAAGAAAAAACAAACATTTCTTCATTGTTAATTCAAAGTCTCTTTCAGCGCTTTTCTGAGAAGGGATAGGGGAGAAGAAGAAAGATAAAAATACAAAATGCATCAAGAAAAAAACAATTTCTTTTGATTCTGGGAACAACACTACAGGCTAGAAGAAACTCATCTGTCTGGGTATCTCAAGGACAGATTCCCACGTGAGGCTCCGAGCTAGGAAGTGTCACGGACACTGACAGATGGGTTTCCCCAGCCTTGAACAACCTAATGGAGCTTTTAGCCAATTTGCATACTGGCTGTCGCTGGGTGAAATGGGTATATGTCAAGGACATTAAGCAGGCCAAGATAGAAGTGTAATAGCCTTGTACACAATATCACTTCTTACTGCTTGCTATTTTTTTTAACCTAGGGAAAAAAAAAGGGGGGGGGGGGGGGGGGGGAAAACCTTCCAAGCCTCAACCAAAGCCCATTCTGAGGCAATAAGTTTCTACTCATGGGAATGGGAAGAAGCAATGAGACAGTTTGCTTGCAAAATGAGAGAACAAAAACACTGCTCAGAAAATTACTATTTAGTTTCTTCTCTTTTCTAAAGCAAAATATCGTTGGAGCCTCCCAAAGCCTTCCTATACTAATGATTTATTTTGATCCCAACTCCACGAAGAGAAGTGTGTGAGCAGATTCCTGTGCCTGAATTGAGTCCAGAACAACATCATTAGAGCCCTGCACAGGTAGGAGAGCCCAGCTGCTGCAGCTCCATGCAAGAGGTAGGCCTAAGGCTAAGCTTTCTCAGGCCTGCGTCCAGATTTTCTTTCCTATCTCCCAGCACCTCACAAATGGCTGAGTCTTAACAAATTAAAAAAAAAAATTCAAATCAGACTTGCAACAAAAATTTACAGTCCCATTTGGAATATAAGGGCAAGCCCTGAGGGTGGCTGAGTTACCTGCTGAGTTGTTGCAGCTCTCACTCACTTCAGGGAAAATCACATGTACTTTGGATTTGTCCAGCAACCACCACAACCTCCTGGCTCAGTTCTGCTCTCAGTCGTGCTGGAATAACTCAGCTATCAGGAAATAAGGTGCGATTGAAAAGTGGGGCTGTACTGTGCCTTGTACAAAAAAATTCCCCTTAACATCACTCATAAATCTATTGCCACACCTTCTGTTCTACACACTTGCTCCTGTCAGCTTACCTCTAATGCACATTGGTGGGTCTGCCATTGTTTAAACGGATTATTTTTTAACATTTACTAGAGATCAGATTAAAAATTAAGCATGCAAACAGAGGAATCCCTGAGGAAACCTTTGGCTCTGGCAGCCAAACTCTGCTCACAGCGTACACTGGGAAGAGTCGTACCCTACCTTTGACAACAACAAAAACCATGCCAAGAAGGCCCAGAATTTAACCCAGCTGAGCTGTACCATTTCAACACTGAATGAATGCAGTCATACGTGACACTGTTGTACAGTAGAGATACTTGGCAAACCAGTGTGCGTACAGCAGTGATCTGTTCCTGACCCTCCTGCTCCTGCTGAGCAATCATCTACCACACAAGCATATGGAGGACCAGGGAGGTAAGGCCCTGGCTTGAAGTGCAGCTACCTGTGTGCTATCGCTGACTTTGTCATTAGTTTGCTGGGTGATTTTGACTCATCTGTCACTATGGACTTCAGTTTTCTTCTGTGCAAAATGAGAACAATAACTTATATATTTTTTTAAGGCACTTGGACATCTTTCAATAGGAAAGTGCTATACGTGAACGTTATCATCGTTAGCGATTGCGTCCCACCACTCTCAGGGTTATTCAAAATCAGGCCCAGAAGTAGTGCGCAGAAGAGCTACCTAACAGCTATCTGCAAATCTAGGCCAAAGACAGAGGTCAAAATTTTAAGTGTTATCACACTATGGGATTTCCAGGCAAGCATCTTTAGTCAGCATACCATTTCAGGCCCATTTAATTAGAGAGAGAGAGAGGGATAAGGCTCAGAAGGTCTTTCTGTTTGGGTTATGTGTATGCCCATATTTGTTTAATGTTAAAAAAAAAAAGTTACGAGCTTAAGTGTAAATTATTTCAGCCTTTGGCACTACTCAGTTAAACATGCTAATTTTAGATAGAGTAGACTGTACTTGAAATAACTGGATTGCATGTGAGCAAAGCGTTCGAGGGCTAAATCCAGCTTATACTCTGACAAATCCTCTCACTTGCTGAGAGCCACCCTTTCTCCCCGTTGATTTTAATCTGCCAGACTTTTACCATGAAAAGAGGATTCACACTCAGTGTAATGAAAATGCAATTCAATCTAAAGCTTCTCATTCAGTCCAATTACGTAGATGGTGCACATACCTTCTCGATAGCTAATGACAGATTTTTTAAATACTTTTTCACAAGGCTCAATTTTAAGGTTGGCAAGGATATTAGAAATATATAATCCACTCAAGGTTTGACTCACTGCATTTCTAGAGTAAGGTGAAAATCTTTTGGTTACCTTATAAATAAACATATAATGTTATATTGAGCAATATTTTTAAAAACATTTTAAGTACTGGAATACAGCATTTCAGTCCTTCCTCATTTCATCTTTTCTAGCCACAGAGTGCACAGCTAGCACCAAAAGTCTAGTATTACTGAGGCGGTTGTCCAGAAGAAATAAGGCTAAGGCTTGGTAATAATAAGTAGAGTTAAGACCTGTGTTGGTTGCTCTGCAGTAGGTGGCACAGACCCAGCAGCTCAAAGTAAGTTGAAGTAATTGTAATATAAGGTCACCCTATGCCAGGCAGACAGGCCTTCAGATAATTTAAAACGGAATATATAGTGTGAAAAAATACATCTTGGATATATATTTTATATGTGGCACGAATACGCAACCCAACAATTTCAAATGTCTGAAAGTCTAGAGCCTGTACAGAAACCCATCTTCCTATTAGAAACACCAGCATAACCTTCAACATTGCTAATATTATTTTACAAGTGACATTTAAATAAGGGGGATTTCTTGTTTCTCATATATCTGTCCTGAATCTACAAGGAATTAAAGTCAAATCAGAATGAAATCATTCAGGCCTTGACTTTTTTTTTTTTTATTCAGTTGCATTTAATTGGTAACATAAACGACAATTAGATAATTTTGGAGTAGCAATGGGATCGTAAAGGTGGAAAAGTTATTATTAACAGTACTTCCTTCACTAAAGAAGGTTTTAAGAGTTTTATATACACAGCAGCATTTGAAAACACTGACCTCCTCTAAATCTCAGGCTCACACCTCAGCACAGCAAGGCAGGTTCAAGATTTACAGCTTAGAGACAAGTCTGCCAATTCATCACCACTAAACCATCTCGAGTCCTTTGGAAGCGGCACAGGTCACAAGAGGAAACCACCAGCTGCTGACGAGATCCCTTTCCAAATAAATTCATTCCACAAGTAGTCAGACTGGCACTAGCATGTGCACACGCAAACAGACCCAAACAGTATCTCACTCAAATTTCTACACTACAGTGGAGACATACGAATCTTGACTTATCCACAGTTATCTTCCAAAATGGAGTGCAATCTTAAAGAAAAAAAAAAAAAGGCAGGGGGGGAGTTTACTAAACTGTAAGATAAGCCTATACAAAGAGTCAAGAGGAGAGTGAAGAAATACCACAAAGCTCCATCCCTTATGACAGTTCATTTTTCTCTAAAGAGAAAAGTGACCATCCTGCTCATATCTTACAGTGCCTCTAATCCCAGTGGTTGGATACCTTAGCTCAAACAGGAGATGAAACAAAATATATTCTTATGAATCTGTAAAGGAAACTGGAAAAGAAAGGAAACACTTTGTGGAAACATCTAAAGGCAGGATTTTCTATGGAGCTATTTCTGTTCCTACAAACAAAGAAACCTAGCCAATTAAGCTGGTCTAAGAAATGCAAAACCATACCTATACACTTACATATGTCTACTGCACTGAACTTCATCAGATATATTCGCAGCTCAGGTTAAGAGTGACTTATTTTGCCTTAGTTCAAACTTTTGTCCTAATTCATTCAAACCAAACTGCTATAAAGCCAGGTTAATGCTGACTTAGGCTCATGCATACAGTCTATTGCATCAGTTTGCCTACATCAGTTTTAAATCACATCATTAGTTGGACTAGCGTAATTTGGCATAAGTGCAGCCCTTAGAGCATCAGCCACCCCAAACCCATCCAAATGCAGTGACAGTCCCATGCTTAATTCCCTCAAATGTCTTAGGAAATCCTGGCCCAATTCCTTGACTTAGGAAATTCCTTGACTGCAAGCAGCAGTCAAGCCCAATGCCCTTCGGTGGGAAGCGGGCAGCTCCCCTCTCTGCCAGGGCTATAGCTCATTTCTTACAGCCCCCCCATTTAACACAAGGCTTTAACCACACCTTACACCTTTTGCAAAAGAGCACAGGGTTGCTCTGGTGTGAATAAATTCATATTTAAATTCGTTGCCGGGCCCTCAGAAATTACTATTTTGTATACTTCTGTATCAGATTTCCATACCTCTGAACGTGTCATCGAAGGGTGCCCCGCGGTAGGCGCAGGATCGCGGGTTGGGGACCGGCCAGCCAACGCGTCCCCCCCACGCAGGGCCTGCCGGAAAGCAGGAGCCGCCGAGCTCCTCTCCCCCAAATCCCCGCCACGGGCTGCCGCAGCCCCCGCGCGCCCAAGTGCGTTCAGCGGCCGGAGGGAAAGGGCGCCCGCGTTTCACCTCGCCGTTGCTGCGCTTGCTCAGAGGCAGCTGAGAAAGGACCTAAAGGCTGTCAGCCTCCAACGCCGCGTGCCTCACTGCCACGATTTCAAGGATGGTTTTGAGATGAGTAATTTGGCGAGGCTCACTGTTTGCAAACTGCATGCTTGGTCGAAAGAGCACTTAGGACAATGTCTGCAGCTCCTGCGTTCGGCCCGTAGGACTCTGTTTACCTTGCTTTCTGGACCACCCATCCGGCATGTTTCTTCATGGTATTGATTATTATTTAGTCTTTAAAAAGTCTGATGACTATCCTGATACACGGAATATTTTTCATAGAAATAAAAAAAAAGAAAAAATGTTAAAGAAAGACCAACCTAAACTAAAAAAGTTACTTAACGTCATGCCGTTCTCCATCTAGAAGAGACACTAGCAGTGGGATATAAAAAGAAGAGCTCTGTAACTGGCAGCTCTCCACCAGCCTTTACAATTAACAAGCCAGCTCATTGTCTGGGTTGTTATCTAAATTACAGTCTAGGCATTTTCTGCTAACATATTTTCTGACTTTTTAAACACTATGCTGTACAGTATCTAGTACAAAGGCGTCTTTCTCTAATTCTATTTAATTCTCTATTTTCCTGTTTTAAAAATTAACTACTGTAACTATAGCCTTAGGCAAAGTAGCAGGGGGGAAAAAAGGCACTTTTAGAAAGGAGGGCAAAAAACCTGAAGTTCAGGTACTGGGGATTTTTTGAGGCAGAGGCAATAAACGCTACATGTTTTTTAGAAGACTGGAAACCAAATTAAACAGGTCTGAACCCTTAAATTTCATTACAATTGAAGAGTCCAGTGTTTCCATTTTGGGGCCTGTCACTGTTGTTTTATCAGCACTCATCAACAGTATGTCATCTGACTGTGAGCAGAATCAGTCCCTTTCTTACAAACTTTCTGGGCCATAGAATATACCTACCCTTTTTCTTTTCTTTTCGGTTTCTTATATCTAACCCCATTAGAAAAATAATAGTTAAATAATGACAAGGTTCATATGATAGGGGATCTAAAATAATAAAAGCTAAGTGTCATTACAAAAACATATTCTATTATATACACTTTAGATATGGCAAATAAAGGTTTTAAAGGAAAAAAAAACACGCAAAGCATGGAAAACGTATAGTACACATTTGACTAAAACACAGAATTAGGCATCTTTTTATCAGCCCTCAGCAATGACCACTTTTACTATTTTCATTTAACCGTTTTTGTTTCTTGAGATTCCCCTCCCAAATCATCCTTTTTTGTGTGTGCGCAATCTTATATGTATAAGCAGATATAATTTTCAACAGTTCTTTTTTCATTTCATACATTTGAACTGCTTGTTAAATACATTATAATTATATAGATCTCATTGTATCCTTCTTTTGGACAAAAGAAAAAGTGAATAGGTAAAAACGGCACCTGCTTCAACAGCTGCCTATTCATTTTGCATATAAGTAGTCACCAATGCTTTCATTCCAAGTTTAAAAAAAAAAAAAGCTTTTTTCCATTGGTGAAACCAATACGGGAAAAGTAGCCATTTTTTTTCACCGTGTATGTCATCAACAGAAATATTCATTATCTCATGATTGAAGACTGACTGTAGGCAAGCTAGAAAAAGAGTTTGCCTTAACTTTCTGGGGTGAATTTACTGGACCAGCCATCAACAAATCTGTTTTAAAAAAAAATCAGCAAAAATTAAAAATCACTGAACAACTATAAATAAGATTCTCATGACATATTTTATCTTTGGTTTTTAGAGTAGAGTTTTACCAGTGCCATTTGTCAAATCAGGTTGTCATTCTTTAAACTGAAGAGAAACAAAAGTAAAGCTTTCCTTGACCCAGAAAGATTACAGATATGGGAAACGTCACAAAATTTACTCCATCCTTTTACCTAATGGTCATCCTGACACACTAAATCATCATACCATGGGAAAACATGGTGACTTCTGAAAATCTCCTTTATAAGATTCCTACCAGCAAGCCAGTGTTTGCTGAGGAACCTATTTTCCTTTAAAATCTGTACTTCCTCAACAGGTTTTTCTATTTATACGTAAAGAATATGAATTCATTTCTGCTGAGTTCTTAAAATTTCTTTTGGGTTGTGCTGCTGTACTGTGATGATGATCTTCCCTCTAAAGGCACAGACATGCTTGATTTAACATGATTACACATTGGAACATTTTTCTAATGTAGGTGCTGTGGTTTCAGACCACATTGAGACTCCTGTAATTTAAGCTATAAAGCTAAGACAAGCCCTGTCACCACTGTATCTATTCAGGTTCATATTATTATTTTTGAGAATTTCTTTCACCTTCACTTTTTCCAAACAGTATTCACTGCTAAGATACTTTAAAGTCAGCTTTACCATCCTCTTGCTTATGATTTCCAGCATCCAGACAGCATATATGCCTTGTATCCAACCCTGTGCTCACCCTGAGCACCAGCAGCTGGATGACACCTGCGAGGTATGAAATGCAGCAACTTTTTAATCCGCTCCGTCTGGCACCTGGAACCAAACTGGGCCTCCGATGGAAAGACGCCATGCTGCGAAGCTAACTGTGACCCCATCTTTCCAGCCCAGTACTAACAATAGCACAGAGCTGCTTTGGGATCAATAACTTAAAAAACGTTTCCACTCTGATTTGGATTTCGAACGAGTACGTGGCAGAGAGAGCACGGGAGAATTGAGCCCAGACTTGTTCCTTCTGACCTTATACTTCCAGCAATTTGTCTTAGCCATGCATCTACCTAAGAGATACCTGCATTTTGAAGGTTAAACACACATAAATTGTAAACAGAACACAGCATATACTAATGTAAAGTTCTGAACATGGAGCATTACGATTTATTCAAAGTATAAGGCTTTTATGTGAGAAGATAATAACACCTTTTTTAGCTGAAACCTTTTTAAAGGTTCATCTTCTCTAAGGAAAGCAGGAAAATGCAGTGTGACAGATAAAAATCCTGCACATACCATGTCCACAATATAAGAAGATATTTTCAATATTTCAATTGAAAGACTAGCCATAAGAAACTCCTCTCATATCCTCAGGATGACAAATAATCATTTCATCCATGTCACAGTATTGACTTACAAAGACACAACCTGCCTTTGTTGTGTAGTTTTCATATACAAATGAACTGAGGATAACTCATTGTTACCGAAGTCAGTGGGACTGTCAGCTTTTTTTTTTTTTTTTTTCTTTTTTTTTTACAAAAAAGAAAAAGTCAGCAAGATACAGTTGGCTCTGAACGCTGGAAAAAATACTAAAGAAGACAGAAAGACCATGATATTTTGGCTCTTGTGCAGCCATTATGATATTGAGTAATATGCTGCAAAGAGCTATTGCAGTAAAGTGCTGCAAGGCCACCTCCTTGCCGAATAAAGGTCAGACAAGGACTCTTTGGAATACTGTAAGCTCAATGGCCAATTCTGCATCTTCTGAGTTATTTTTTTTTATGTATCCTTTCACCTAGAGTTTTACATTCTTCACATACTGAACAGAAACGCCATGGCCATGAATAAGCTATTGCAAGTCCAAACATCATCAAGAATCTAAAGGAAGATTTTTTTTTGTTTGATCTTTTCCATCAAAACCATATTAACCATTCCGCTCAAAATAGACAGAAGGGACCCTCCCCGTTCCCAGCTCCAGCCCAGACGGGCAGAGACGTCACTCCTGCCTGCCTTGGGGAGAGAAGAGGGGATGCTGCTGAGGGCTTGTCTCTGGGGAGCGTGGTGGGCATCGGTGGTGTCCCTGTCTACGTGTCCCCTTTGCGGTCGTGGCGGGGATGGCCAGCCATACAGAAAGCAGTGTGCTGTACCACCTTGGGGACACCCACCCAGCCAGTACCCATGGCCACCCAGCGCCTGCCCCACTCACCCAAGAGTGTACCCGGCCACACTCTCAAGCCTTCTTGAAGAGGGTCCCCAGGGGGGTCTACACGTGCGGGTGGCCAGACAGCACATCCCGGCCCACAGACGTGTTTCCAATGCTCAGCTCTCCTGAAATGCGGAGCAATTAATCCCAGCTGGGATGACCAGAGAGCGCACAGGGCTTGGGTTCATCCACTCGCCAAGAAAATGCTTCCCATGTGTCTACAGAGACGAAACTTGGGCACGTTCCCCCCTCCGCTTGGCAGCTCCCTCCTTCCTGGTTACCTCTCGCCAAGTGACATCGTCTCACACGACAGGGCCCGTACCGAGAGCCCATCAGCAGCCAGGGACCCAATGGGGATTATTGGCCTGAATGGGCTTCTCAGTGTCCCCTTCCTCTCTGTTTCTATATAATGTATACCTTATATAGATACACACATGTACACTTATACCTACATAATGTATACAGCATATATACACACACGGTACAGAACACATACTTCAACAAAAGGCCTCTTTAAATTACAAACAGGGACCACATCAGTCACGTTAATAACTGACGTGGTAAAACAATTTTGCAACTTGTACTACCTTCCACATATTATACTTTCAGAAAGGGAAAGCAGAGAAGAGACTGGAATTTCTCCCTCTAGTTTCTCAGACCATAGGGCCAATATAATTCTGCTGTCTTCATTACATTATTTTTCCCCAGAAACAGTAATACTCCAAAAAGATTAAATTAAATAATACTTAAAAAAAAAAAAATCAAGCCGTTCTTTAATTTCATTTCAATGCCATCTTGCTTTTCCAACAGCCTCTCAGATGTGCAGGAAATGGCTTAATGATGTGCCTTTATTAAGGGAAGTGCTGAGGTATCTCTGTATGTTGCTCCCATCCCCCCCGAAAGTTTGCACAGCCCTCGCTCAGAGCGCGTTTATCTGCGAGGGAAAATGGCTTCGCCAGAGCTTCCTTTCATCCCAGGAGCTGCAACAACAACAGCACTTACAGGACATAATCATCTCTACGCACAGTATCTCCCGAACTGTAAACACAGTTTAAAAACTGCAGGCTGCAGAGCTCAGACATGTTATCTAATCCTTTAGAAACTCTATCCTACTACAAACAACTGGAGCGCCGGTGCCAACCAGCACCATGTGCTTCCACTCAGCAGCCCACTCCCTTTCAGCAGGCGCAGAGTAACCCGCTGCCGCCGCCGCCGCTCAGGGCCAATGCCAACGCTCAGCTCTCGCCGCTGGAACAAGCAGGGCCCGATGCGTGAAGTGCCGCTTTCCCTCTTTCCCCCCGAATTCCCTCCGAGGTGAGAACAAGGACAGCTATACCTTATGTAACGTTGCCTGCAGCCCAATTCCTATTTTCTCTCCCCCTCGCCCATATCCTTCCAGTGTTATGGCCGGAAGATAAAACAAAAGGAACGAATGGTTTCTCGCTCAAGTATCCAGCACCGCTACCCGTGCTCTCACCGGTGGGCTGTTTGAAGGATTACCGACCTGTGCAGGTGTTGCCAGGCTCTTTCAGTGCTATTTGGTTTTCTTAGCGAGGCAGCCAAATCACTCGCATGATTTTGCATCTGCCTTATAGGACAGTGCTGCAACAGAACAGGCTTTGACAGCCAGATCCAGCATAACAAGGAAGGTTGTTTTTTTTTTCCTTTTAATCTTCATTTACTCAGAATGAGGTAATTTGAGCTAACTAGAAAGCAATTCTTTCCTTTTTTGCTCACAGTGCTGAAGACTCCTGACAACACATGCGAGCGCAAGCTTCACTCAAAGTGGCCTTGAAAGTGGCAAGATGCGCTATCAATTTCACAGCTTTAAAAGACTGGAATGTGAGCATCCCTTCACACGTTTGCATTTCAACCTCTGGTAAAGAGGCAGGATCACACTCGCTGTACTAACACCGCCAGTCAGCACCACGTTATCATACCTTGCGACGGAATACAACCGCTCCATGATAAAGAACAGCACTGGCTGCCAGGTGAGTAATTCTGGGCAAGACAAGAGTACAACGGCAGGGTATGTTTTCTACCCCAAATCCTGCCAGATCTCTGTCTTTGAACAACCTCGCTCTCCAGGAAATCTTACTGCTGTGGAAAGCTGTTGCTTTTCAAAGAGTCAGCAGAGTTTCTTTTTTTCTCCTCCTCTTTTTCTCCCCCAATCCATTCCATCCAACTTAAATTCGGTAATAGGTTCACTGAGGATTGTATCATATTTTCTGAAAACTGTGTTAGTCATTCCCATCTCTGTTAGTCTCTGTCCCCACACTCTACATCTCATTTGAAGTGTTGAACCACAGAGCATTTAAGTCGTAACCTGCATTGATTTTTAAAATCTGCTTGTAGAGAAAGAGGAATTCTCCTCTGCAGATCAATTTACAAGACTTTCATGGCAGTAAGGTCACACGTATGGGAACAACCTTCTGCAGCGCTGTGACTCTGGAGGGCCTGATCCAGCTCTCCCAGTGAAATTAGCTCTGTCACTGGGAACAGTATTGGCTGTATCCTGTTTACAGTTAGCCAAGACTCAAACAATACATTTCAAAATCTTATGTAGAGGAAGAGGACACTCGAGGGTTTATCATGTACTATTTCTTTCAATTACACAGCACCAGTAAAGAACTGCTTATATGTGAAAGACAGGCATGCTGATGAAAATGTTCATTTTTACTCAAGAAATATCTGTGCAAACACAGTACTGATCAGCTTCATTCAACAATTCTATTATATCATAAATCACATTCACATATTCATCACACTCTTCAAAGGCACTACTTCACTACCGCAGGGAAGTACTTGTAGCATCACTTTTCATTCAGCCATTTCAATGTTCCCTATCAGCTTTACAAGGTCTCTGAGACACAAACGAGCATCTATACAGGTACAGAAACCAGGGCAGAAGACATTATATTCCATTGCCCAGAATCATATGGCAAAACAATGGCAAAATTGGTGATATAATTAAAATCCTAAATCCCGTATTTCCGCGTAACTGGTAGACCCACCGGCCACAAAGTATTTAGCATTGCCGAATCCAGATGTCATTCCTTATCAAGTGGCTTATACTGACACACTTATTATTGATATAATTCTGCCCCCAAACCATCCTATTTTGTAGTTTATTATTAACACACCTATTGACTCACATCCCTATGGCTATATCAATGGTATGATTCATTAAGTACAAAGATACAGATGGTATAAGGACTGTATGCCACAACTTGACCAAAGTATGAGGCCTTTTGATTGAGGCTCTGGAACATGAGTGAACGCTCTTTAACCCTACAAATTTCCTAATAACGTTGTTGTATCTTGGTTCCTGTTTTTGTCTACTCTTTGTTCATTCCAATTTTCTGTCTGGAAAGCAGCATCAGTTTTGAGGGGAAACAAGATACTGCCTCCAAGGAAGAGGCAGGATGATATGCTGGCACACTTAATCACAAAGGTGGCAACAATCTGATTTTGCCTGTATCTTACATTTCAGGGATTAAATGTCAGATTTAGGATTTGAAAAGAGAATTTTCATATTGTCCTCATATGAATAACTTGCTGCAATGCCTAGTAATTTTTACAGCATTGGCATACATAGGTTTAGCATAGGGATATAGAAATTTTTGCTTGCTTCAGGCCAGACGTGACTTCCAAACACCCCTGGAAGCCACACACTAGGGCACACCTTAGCATTATCCACATGGAGATAAAAGTCACGTTGCATTAGATCATACGAAATGAAATCACAGGCCACATCCAGCCCGCAGACTGTGTCCTAGCAAGCCAGATGTTATATGACTGATTAACTACCAGCCTTCTAGGGGAATGTGATGAGCAGACTGGTAAATGTCCTCTACTCAGACTGCCCCAGAAAAACACTCTTCTTCTAGGTTATGGAACAGAGTTATGCTGCATTTTCAACAGCTTATGGACAAGGTTTGATTCCCATTGATGCGACTTGCAGATGGACTGATCAACAGCAACGAAAGGCAGTACCAGGTCACAGGAGTGGCAATGCTCTGCAAGTCCTCAGTCTGCAGCGATGGATGCATGGATGGGCATACAACACACACTCACATAATCAGTCAAACCACCTCAAGGCCTTCAAATTAGCAAGGACTTATCATAAAGACTGAAGACAACCTTCCAAAGGTAAAGCTATGCTTAGTGCCTACAGACACAGCACCATCGATCTCAATGGGAACTGGCTGGGGACCTAGTAATGACACTGGCAGTAACGGGAACACAAAGGGAAAGAGTTGTCACAAAAAACCTATGTGAGAGTGATCTGGAGCATAAGGCAAATTGGAAAGGAAGAATGGGTAAATCTCTGCAGGTCTTTGCACAAGTAGAGCGCTTGAGGCACTCAGAAATGCTAAATTTAAGAATGTAAAGACACTGATCTGACATGCTAGTTTTTCTAAATGCCTTTTTGGTTTTATTTCTTTGATATAGAAAAAAAAATTCTACAGCACAATGGTTAAAAACAAAACACAAATTTCTTTAAGAGGTTTCTATAACATGGAGTGTGGGGAAAGGCCTTACAAATCACATTTGCCTGGGAACTCATGAACACCTTAGAGAAAGCTAATTCACATTTTGCAAGAGGGTCTGAAGACACTGGTTTTCATGTTTATCTTATGAACATTAAGCAGCTGACATTACCACAAATCCTGCAGTGTGCAAATATCGTGAATCTGCACCGTTTGGAAGCGTTGTGCTGTACAGCTGAGGACTTCAGACAGAGCACTGGGGGAGGAGGAGATTTTTTGGGTTGCTAATTAACTGTCAAGCAACACAGTGCTCCTTACTGTCTGTACAAGCATTTTGGGAAATGACCCCTCAGTGTGGTAGGTCAGATATGCTTGAAAGGCTAAAAGCACAGTAAACTCCACGAGATGAAGCTGCTTCAGTTTTCACCAGAACTACTTACTGTGTCTGTTCGTGTTTTCCAACCACCTTAATCTCCTTCACACCTCTCTCCTTTTTCTTACCCTCTTAAAGACAAATAACGTCAATTTTTTAAACACTCCGAGGAAACTCATTGTGCAACATGCATTAACTGTTTCTCTCACATTTCTCCACCTTCACTTTACAGTCACTTGACATTCCATTGAAATCACTGAAATTTTAAAGCTCTCCAGCGACACAGCAAAACTTATCAGCACGTACCTGAAGTGTTAGGCAGATCATCTAAAAATCTACACACAAAATATCTAAAAATGTAGACACACAGAATATATGACACTTAATTGTGAATCTTGGCAAAAGAAAAAAAAAAAAGTTGTGCTGCTATGCTGCTACCTTCTCCCTCGACCCCAACATCAGGTGAATACATGGATTTTGTTGTTGTTGTTCCACTACTTTCTAAAATATTGTTTGAGACTGATGCTTCGACTTCCTTAACAAGCACTGAGCCAGTTTCGCTTGGATTTGAACTAAGTTGCTGGGCTGAAGTGATCAAAGTGGCTAGTTGCACCAGTATGCCTCCGCAAAATAAGCCTCCGCGTCAAGGCCTCGTGCATCCCATAGGAAAGGATACCTTGAACTGGCTGCTCACGCAGGGGCCAGAGCTCACAGGACCGCTACTCGGATGCTCACGTTAAACCACTAGTTGAGCAGCCTCAAGAACCCCTCCAGCTCATTAGCCCCTCGCGTTTTGCAATCATTTATACTTCTGGGTGAGTTTTGATTGTAGCTCAGCAAATGTTAGACAAAAGATAATTAACCGTAAGTGCGTTCATTACAGGCAGGCACCCATAAACTGCAATATGAGCATCAACTACGCTTCCCTAAGTGACAAGGAATCCCTCAAGGCTCAATTAGTTGCCACTACTTGCTCCATTTCAGATGTTAGCAGTCCTAGTCTTTCCGAAAGGGTAATAACTACCAATAACCATTTACAAGCAAAAATTAAGAGTTTTCAAACTGATACCAATGACTTCCCTCAAAACTGGGACCAAACTGGACCATTACTTATTTTGCAGTTTCACAGATAATTATTTCAGTACATTCCATTTCCATATAATTGCCTTTAGCAAATCAGCAATCGCCACACACATGAATGTAGAAGTTTAGAGAAAATGCCTACCCTGTAACGAGGATCCTCCTTGACGCTGAGAGAGGAATTTAGATACATGTACATGCACACACACACACCCCTTTGGATAAGTTTTGCTCCACAGCCTAGATCTGGGAGCAGTGATTAATGATAAAGAGATCACGTTAGTTCAGATATCTGCTTATACCTAAGTGCAATGCACGCAACATGGTGAATGAGCCCTCAGAGCCACATCTTTTCCAAAGCAACTCTTACTCCTTATCAATAATAGAGCTCTGCTTGCCAGATACAATGTAAACATGGCAGATACTGGAAGAAATCTTTATCACCTAATGATTTATTGTGTATTAATTAATTGTCTGTTGCACATTCCTGTGACCACGTGTGTGGCTTCGTTGCTCCAACACTCACCTGTTGATACACAAACCCAGACAGGGCCAGACCAAACCAAACAAACAAAAAAAAAAACCCAAAATGACTTGTCCCAGCACACTCAGAAAACGATTGGCCAGAACACAGCCTGATGCCACACTCTGGATGTTGACAAAACATGCAGGTGTCTGACAGTCTGCAAAAGGGAAAACCTCCAGAAAACTTCCAGCAGAGGCATCTCAGTTGATCACAAGGGTGAAATTGTCATTTTATACTGTTGTGAGCAGGACTAGAAATAGCGAAGTTCTGAGCTCTAGAGGCCATTAGAATTATGGTGACTAGTAAATATAAAGTCACGTGTGTTGGAGTGTTTACAAATGCCCTTTAAAAATATTTCCTTCATTCTCTGTTTTTTTTTTAACCTCAATAGAATGAAACTTCTATCTTCCATTTTATTTCTTTATTAATGACTGTTTGACTCATTCCAGTTCTGTTAACGAATGTCATTTATATACCTAATAGACATTTTTGTGGACTCATGAAGAAGGTAGTGGATAAGTACAACAGACAGTATTCTGAAGATGCTGCAAATTTTGCCTGTATTAATACTGAAGGATTTACCTTCCTTAAATTCCTCTGACTTAAGACTCATTCTGGAAGTGCAACCTTGCTCTTCAGACTTGTTCAACTCATTTTTTAAACCCTCTTGCACCACCTGCATCTCTCTTCCCCAAGGTTACACAGCTTGCAGCAAAGCATACACAAGGAAATAGAGCAAGTAAAGTCCTTTTACAGCTGTTACCCTGAGACCCAGTCAGGAGCCAGAAGCAACAAATATAAATTAAAGAACATATTTTTTAAATCATACGTCCAACTTAGCTTTGCAGTAAAAAAAAAAAAAAAAAGGAAAAAGGAAAGAAGAAAAGCAAAAACAAGTCAAGTTCTCTATTTGAAAAAAGCACTGTGAAACAATAGGGAGGTGAGACAGTGCTTGCCTGATTTTTTGTGCATGGTACTTAGGTACTCTAGTCAGAGAGAGAGAAGGGCAGAAGCAGAGAGAACAATACTTTCATCTTTCTTCGGAGACACATGGAGATGCACTTGAATAGGGCTAAGGGAAAAGAGGAATAAAAGTGATGTCTGCTCTACATTAAAGTACTATGCATTTGAAAGTGTGTAAAATGAAGTATCTAAACGTAGCATCTGTAACAGTCGACAAAGAACGGGGATCCAGCCAACAAGGCTGTTGTTACTGCCATGCTCTTCGACACCGAGCTCCTGCAGACACCGACTTGAAAACAATGAGAATTAAAAGTCTTAAGCATGAGCAGCAGCAGCAGCAAACTGCTCGGGAACGCTGATCCCTCTATCGCGGAAGGTCGGCGGCTCCTGGCAGCCGGACTCAGCCGGGTAAGGTGAAGCGTTTCAATCTGTGCATCCCTCTGGTCTGTCTGCAGCTCAACGTATGACTTCAAACAGCCCTCAGTAAACAGTCTCCTCATCACTCCAGCCTGGACTGAATTTTAATCAAGGTCCTTTAAATGCCATTGAACAAATCCATATACTATGGATTGCTTCTTGTATGCCTCTGGCCAACCGCTATTTGGAGAGTCATTTATTATTTTTAGAAAACCAAAACAATCCAAAGTAAAAGTACAAATTACAGCCCCTGTAGAAGCTGGGTGCAGTCATTTCTGGTGATTTAGTATTGCATGTGGATGAACCTTTTAATTATTCCTTTACAGTGACACAGTGGATGCATCCATCTGTTAGTCACATGAGAGGAGGAGCTAGATTTATCTCATGATTAAGCAGCAGTTAAGTTTTCAGGCCACACGCATGTCAAACCTGGATTCTGAAATTCATGTATTGTGCACTAGAGACAACAAAAGGACAGGGTATGAGAACAGCTCTCAACTGTAATAGCAACAACAAAGAGCCCAAAATTCAAAAGGGATTCTAGATACTATGAAAACATCAAACCTGTCCGTAAACTATTTCGTGCAAATGCATCGCAGGGAATGTTAGAGATGGTGTATCAATTATCAGAGTAGGAATATGTTCCCAGCTGATTCACAGGCTCAGCAAAAAACTCATTAGAAAGTGGAGGGGGAAAAGACGTGGTCATCATTTGACTGCTCTGTTCTGAGAAGAACTATATTAGGGAGGTGTGAGCCAGCAGACTGCTGACTGTTACAGTTCTTTCCATCTCCCATAGATAAGTCAATTAATCAAACTTTGCCTACTACCTGTCACAAAGCCTGTCTCCGTCCTCTTGTTGAAATACAAAAAGAATGCAGGGGCTCTTTCTCTGCCTGCAGTTTGTCTCTTATTTAAGGAGCAGTTCCAGTCATTTGGAGAAAACATTATTTCATGCTGTTAAACAGTTTTACAAAAATCTCCTCTGTCTTTCTCTCCCTGCCCATCAGCTGTTTTATTTGTGAAAGGAATTTCACCTGAAGAGAAATTTCACCGTTTCACCTGGGGCTTAGCACAGCCTCTGAGCACAACCTTCAAAGCCGTAGCAATGTTTCTGACAGCTGACACCTTCTTCCTGCAAACTGCTGCCCGCAGCTTTGGACCAAGCATCACCATGGGGCACCCTGTGGCTTTTCTAATTAACTGTGGAATGGCTTTTTAAGCCATGGGAGACCACACTGGGCACACACTCATTTTGTGGCTTTGCTGTGTTGCTCCATGGAAGAGCATTCCCATTTGGCTTTGAATTCCTTGCAGACGGAGGTTGCGTTCAAGTCTTCAGCGTTCTTGCCCGACTTCCATCCCCGATTCTAACCCAGGAGCCAAAGTAATGTGGTCCAGCGAGCCCAGCAAAAGGACGTGAATCAGAAAGCCTGTGCGTCCTATTCCCCAATTCTCCTCTAGCATAGAGGGTGTAAGAGAGACACCAAAACCTGGCCCAGAATTTCTATTTCCTCTTACGTAAAACAGGTAACGGCAACCAGGACGTAACACTCTGACATCCAGAAAAGAAGGGAACTACATGAATGCAAGACACTAAATCTATCAAAAGACACAATGCAAACAATAAGCCAAATTCATTCTTCCTGCAACTTAGCCCAGGCTGATGGCGTTCCAAGGCACGGGCATCACCCCTGGACTCTGCAATTATTATTTAGAGCTTGAATTTCAGGCTGGATAGGTAGGGTTAGCAATTTGTGTAGTTCTGCAAGCTCAGATAAGGATAACCAAATGAGGTTATTCCAAAAATGGATGTCTGAGAAAAACATTCTCCCAGTCTCTTCGTGCCAGAACACGATACAACCCAGAAGAGCAATGTGGGATGGGATGCAGGTTTTTTTTCCTGTACTATTACAGGTATCCCCATGCATTGCAGCAAACACTTGTGTATGTTATTAATTGGAGACTCAAGAAGTATTCTTTAAGAAATATGCCAAGTCCTCTTCCCAGCAGAAAGTAAAAGAAGTGGTAGGATTTTCCCTCAAAAAGTCTGAGGAATTGGACTTCTATGCATCTGGATGTCAGAAACCTGCTGAAAGGAGGGCAGGCGTTTTTGTTCAACTGCTGATGGTGTGATTAGTCAATGTGCCAGTAGCAGCTATTGTTACTGGCAGATATCCTAAAGATTTAGAGAGGAAGAGAACGGAGTCCCAGTGAGTTTGGTTCTCATCCAGATTTGAGGAAGGTCTGAAAAGGCATACACATATAAAATCTGGAAACTTTACATCAGGGATAACAAATGCAGGTTAGGACCATTATTCTTGTTACTCACCTGGGCTAAAAGGGTGGCAAGGATGTGGGCATACAGTCCTCCCAGTGTGAGTTCAGAATCCACTGAAATCAATGGAAACACTACCAGTTGTCCCAGCCACCTCTGAATTTAGCTCTGTGATTGGCTAGATTGACTAAACTGACTTTTATAGTAGTTATTTCTTCCATGTTATAGCCTGATGAAATGATAAAAATGTCCAGTTGTTGAATATAACTGATTACCAGAATACACCTGTTTTGGATTAGTTTCTGAATTAAGTTCAAACTAAGCATTTTTAGGTCTATTTTTGCTTGTGTTGAAATAGATGCTTCAGTGTTTTTAGCTGTTTGAGCAGCAGCTGTTGCTACAGACTACTTTGCTGTAGCATGAACAGGAGCTGGATTCAATATTATTATTTGGAAAGCAATTTATTTTTTTTTAAACAGCTCTCACGCATACAGATTTTTCTTCTAACAGTTCCTGAAATTTCTTTAAGAGGGAGAATCAAAATGTTCTTGATAAAGTAAATTCCTCATATCTAAGTGTACCGAGAGGCCACAAAGTCACACAGCGAAGGTATCATTTTGGCTGCGTTTGAAGCCAATAAGCTGAATTTGATTTCAGTTAAAGTTGTATCTCTTCCTAACTTGGATTTACCAGACTGCCTATTCCTGACTAAACTTATCTTCTTTGGCAATCATAGCCTAAGGTGTCAACTGACAAAGACACCTCCCATCACAAAATCCAGCATCCTCCATAGTCACAACCTCCAGACATCCTCAGTCAAGCAAGAAACTCTAAGCCACTCCCTGGCTTTTAGGTAGTACCTTTCAATTCATCATGATCAATTTAGTGAATTCAACTCTCCCATTTCAATGAAATCAAAATTTTGGAAGTAGAAGAAATTCCTATTTCCATTTGTCTAAATACAAATACTCACTTCCTCTAGCAAACTTGAAGTAATTTTACTGTAACTTATGAGGGAGCACTGCACACGAATCAGTCAAGGTCTATACCAAATTCTTCAGTGGACAATAAAGATTATAGCCTCCTTGCAAACCTGTCTCCAACCCTTCTATTATTTTCCACGTGTATTTGTCTTCTCTCATGCATATTGTGCCTCTCAGATGCACGGTATTGGTGAATAATGTACATTGAAAAGCCTTAAATAATTCAGAGAGTATAAAAGCAGAATTTTTCAGGTTGAGTGACTAATTTTAATGGTTCTAGAAACATCAGTTTTTACTGAACATGAACCTTTGGTTCTTCCCATTTTATAAACCGGCTGATAAGTACCTTGAAACATCTACACAAATACACTCAAATGAGGCAATTTAATGTAAGCAAGATGTTTTTGGAAAAATCTATAATAAAAAGAAAAGTTAGTCTTTCATCCAGAATCAACTGCAGATTCATGCAGGCAGTACTCTCAAAGATTTTCCAAGAAAGAATTGTTTCCATTGGCTCTTTGACTTTTGGATTCTTGGAGTTATTCTTCCAAATGATGTTTCTCCAGTTGCAAAACCTGATGATTTCCATTTGTCATACTGATTACACAATGTATGCAGGGATTTCATTTTACAATATAATATTGACTAAAACATTAATAGAAAGTGAGGATAGGAACCAATCCAAAATAGCACCATGCACTTTGTTATTAGCTGTGTAGTTTCCACCATTAAACAGTCTCTTTCCCTCAATTAGATTTTAGCTGTTGCAGAGCTAGGAGTCAAGAAAGGAAAAGAACATTTCAAACCATTAGCGTCCAAGCTCCACAACATATTTTAGGAGTCAGTGCACCAAGGAACTCATTATGCACATAAAACTTTGCAGAAGATCACCAATCAGCTCCAAAGTCTCATTTCTTTAGCCCTTGAGTTGAAAATTAGAACGTGGCATATAAGGAATTTTCACCTGAAGTTTAAAATGCCTGTATACATAGAAGTTTAATTTATTATTCTAATGACTTTCACAGCTTGAGATTCTCACTGGGAGACATGCCTGTATGCATTTAATAAGGCTGCAGAGATTGGGACTATTCCTGAAGGACTTTCTGAATCATTTCCAAAGCATCTTTTTATAGCTAGCAAAGTATAAATTATGTAAAAAGGCATTTAGATAGATACCATCAAATCTATTTGACTGTTAACCCCTCTTTGTTAGATTAATCTATAAACCTGAAAAGAATCTGCTTTTAGCATTCCAAGACGATGCTCACATATTTACATGTGAAGATGTAATCATTCAAATAGTTTGGGGGTGTCTTCATGCTGCTCTCTTTTACTCTCCAAAGACCTAAACAGCACTTTCATAACAAACTTTCTGTCCTATTACTATAGTGTTCATAACCCACAAACATAATTAATGATCCTGGCATTAGATTTCTGGAAATCTAGTAAAGAGATCCAGTATACTCTCTTCCAGTAAGTGATCATTTATATCTGTTCTCCTTTTCCTATCTTCTCTGCTTTTGATCTCCTGCTTTCTTCGAGGAGGCAGGAAGAGAGAAGAAACATTCCCATGAACCATATAAATCATCCACTAGCAGAAAATAAAGAGAGTCAGTGGCAGAAGACAGAGTTCTGATTAAGCCATAGAATTTTTTTTCCACAGGAGCTCCCTATAGATAACAAAAGATCAGTGTTGGTGCAACAGCTCTCCGTCCCTTTTCATAAAGGGGGACACCCTTTGCCTACCTGGAGATCATATATCACAACAATTAATATTAAATAAAGGCTAGAGAAAGAGGATAGGAGTGTGAAATTCTCTAGATTGGCTACCAGTGGCTAACTCGGAGTCAAAAATTTCTCTTCCCTGCACAAAGAAATTATAAACAACACACTATGCTTTTCTACCATTTGAGGCCAAAATACTCACGAGAATTATACATCTCTGATTTCAATGCCCTTGAAGTCAGACAAGATCATTCAACCTCAAACATGAACTGCAGCTTGACTGTAATCCAGACTCAGATCTGAACACGCTCTTCTTCGACCATCTCTAATTACGAGTAACCTTCATTTGCTTTTTAGCTTAGTAAACAGACAAGCTGAGTACGAGCATTTCCCATGCCGTGGCAGAAGACTGGGTAATACATACATCAAAAGAGCACTCTTCCCCATCACTGCATGACTTCTGCTTTGCAAGGCATGCCCAAAAGTAAAGATCATGTTAACACATTTGACAAGAACACCTTTTTCCCCCCATGGAAAATGACTGCAAGATGCTAGTTACAAAGACACTTTGTCACTTCACCACTCTAAGTGGCCACTTTTCATACACACCAGCTAAGCAGAAACAACCTGAGACTTATGAATACTTATCAGATTGTGTGAAAGTCACAGGCATCACACTGCTCTGTCTGCCTCTCAATAGCAGGGAATTTCTGGGTGTCATCTGGGAATGAAAGGATGCTGTCATTACTCCAAGAGGAGAAAGAGAGCCAAATGAGACTCCTTGTGAAAGCAGTCCAATGATAGAACATTTTGATTAGAATATATGACACCAAGAAATTGTCTGCTGGCAACCATACATTTTCCCATTACCACAAGATACAATACATGGGAATTTCTTTTCCAGCTCTGATTCTACTGGGAGGTTTCTGAAACCTCAAGTTTCATGAGACAATAGCCTTTAGAGAGGGAGTAATAGGGGAGGAAAAGTATTTGTAGCAAATATTCTTCCACGGAACAAAAATTAAAATTTCTTTACTTGTACACACTTATACTTCTTTCATCCAGCTAATGTTATTATTCCTCTACAGGGTAAAGTCTTACGTTTTAAAGAAAAGAGGCTATCAAAAATATTCCTTACCAAAAACATACGCTGTCTGACTTTTATTCAAAAGATAGAACAATTACTTGATATTATCACCGAATGCTGCTCATGAACAGCCAGCACCATGGATCATCGCAAGGGCTGGAAGATGGCAGCGTGGAGAATATTTGTGAGCTGTTAGCACCCAACAGCATTCAAGACCAAAGCAAACTGCAGCTCAGTCTCTCTCAGTGTTTCACAAGCCATATCCAAAACAGGGTCCTGAGCCAGGCCAGCCACTCCTATCACGTGGCAACTGATGAGCTGTATCTGGCCTCACCTGCCTGTTTCTCTGTCACTGCTCTTCTCTCTCAGATTGTATAAATATCCCTTGCACTCACATTCAAAGAGCAGAATCATCCAAACATGTCCGTTCCTGTGTTTGGTTGCGGGGTTTAGTAGAAAAACATAACTTTTGCCCTTCCTCTACCAGTGTCTTTCCTTCTCGGTCTTTGACCAGAAGTTCCATCCTGGCATAAAGAAGTTTTTTGCACTCCCAAAACAAACAGAAGGATTCAAAAGATGTCATTCGACTTTGCGTTCCTTGGCAAGCACACTAACCATGCAGTCAGGGAGTCAGTCTATCTCAACCGAACTTCTACTGAATTGTACAAAGCAGAACCACTCAGAGATGGAAGACACAGAGGGTTTGGATGCGGGAAGCTCAGAAACTGGGGCCCATATCCAACTTGGGAGGCACCTTGAAACTGCACTATGATCATCCTCTCCGCATGTGACTATCCCAAAAGGTGCTAGCAGCTATTCTGAAGGGCAGTCCATCTCTCACCTGAAAATTCGCCCTGCATCTTAGAAACATTTATATGAAGTATTTTGTTGAAATTGGTATGTACCTGAGTGGGAAAAGGTTAAGTTTGGAGGAAAAGGTATTCTGTGACAAAATGTCACAGAAACATTCAGTAACTTCCTGACCAACTTTGCCTGCAACTCTCTCCAAGTGGTCAGTCACAGTGAAAATTGGTTTAAATGCCCAGTGAGAGCCCTAGCCAGCCTTAGAAGTGAACTGACCTTGGATTAAGTTGAGTCACGGTTTGTAGAAAGCTAATCTTGTACCTGCAAGTCCAAATGAAAATAAGCACATAACACTTTCAGCTAGATCAGGGGAGGTGGAGGAAATCAATACTAAATACACTGGAAAATGCATCTTGTATTTTCAAATAGAGAAATGGTTCAAACTCAGGTAATGGTTTCAGTGAAAGAAAGATTTCGGCTGCTGCTTCAACTGAAATATTTAATTTATAAAACAGTATATTTTTTCTCAACATGGTTCACTGAACTTTTCAACAGTTCACTTGAACGTGAACACCCCAAACCAGAAGTGAGCACACACAAACAGTGTTCCAAGCAGAAAAGGGGTTTTCTGATCAAAATAACACCTATACATTAAGGCACAAAGAGTCATGACCTAAACGGAAAGTTTTAGTTTATATGGTTTAATTCAAACCAAATTTTTGGCCAATATTTCAATGCATCTGCAGATGTGAAAGCCGTGTATACATCCAGCGCCTCTGCTAACACACCTGGTACCAGTCTTCCAGCTATCCATTAGGTCACTTTACCTGGCTTCGGGGGTATTTAACCGTGCTAGTGGAGGACAGCTATAAGTGAGGTCCTGAAAAGCAGGCGGGCAATTTTTGACAACTACATGTCAGGGCAGTTTCCTTGACTTCAACTGCTGAAAGCTCTGACTGGTGCCAGTATGGTCAAACATATAACACGTAAGTACCCAAGATTAAGCATTTCCAGTATGTGTCAACCAGGAGGCAACAAACCCAAGTACCTCATTTAAAAGGAAAAGCGCTGTGTTACCTGGGCAGCGCTGCAGTGCTCCTGGGACGCCACCCATTTGGGAATTGCCATTTTCCCCGAGAGCCATGCTCAGACTGTCTAAAACCAAGGTCCCATGGGTGAGATAAAGCTGTGAAGATCTTGCACATTTTAGGTCAAGACCCCAATCTCCACTTCAGCTCCTTTCCGGCACATCCCAGAGGTGCAGCTGGCCAGTGGAGGAGTCCCTCAGAGATGCCCGAACTGAGAAGACTTTTTAAGGCCAGCCCAAGAGCCGCTTTAGTCCCAGGCTCACACTTCACAGGAAAATCTGCATCACTCTGGCTGTTGCGCAGGGAGCCACTAAAACACATTTATTCTCGTTCCCACCCCCACTGCCACCCGCTCCTGGCGCTATTCAAGTTTGACAGCAAAGGTGCACATGACCGCAGCCATGCCCTGTCTATCAAATGGAAAATAACCTGATACTAAGAAAAAAATACCAACAACAAAAATCTGCTTTAAAATTCAGAAATAGCATTCATCCTATAAACACCTTCAGTCACAGCTATACTTAGGCACAGAGGCCTGTGTGAGCAAAGTTCGAGGTCATCTCTGGCAAGCACGGTCACACTTGTAAGCTCATGCTACTATTAAAAATAGCAATTTACGTATTTGCAGACACACAAGGAAGTGAAATTCTATAACCAAATCGAAATTCACAAAGACGTTCATCCAAAAAATTCGCTACTTGTAATTGAGTTTAGATTTATTTATTTTTTTCTCTCCACAAAGGGTACTCCCTCAAAGATGTGTTAAAATTCCAGCAGGATAGTTTTAGTACCATTTTCTTGCCCTCTCTCCAACACATTTTATTGCCATACATCATAAATAAATTCTATTGAACAGCAACTGCAGAACGAAAATCTTTGCTAGCACAATGGAGATCTCAGACATGCAAGTAAAATAAAGGTCCCAGACCTCCCGATGTAAAACGTGCAAACTGGGAACTGGGAAAAAAGAGGGAAAGGAAATAGAAAGGAAATTTTTTCTTTTACATTAAAAAGTAACTGTTGTTATGAAAGAAATCAAATCAAATAGCAAAAATTCCTATGACTCAAACTATATTATATTAACGTGGCTCCACAACAAAGCATATTGATATGCTGTATAAATTAACTTTCATTTTCTGGAGACAGTAAGTGCCGAATGTTTTGTCTAGCTATATGGACCATGAACAATGTAGCAATTTTATAGCATTCCCTTCACGCATAGAAAAACTTCATACTATTAATATATCCTGACTAGATTAAAAGTCTTGCAAATGATTTCGCCTGAAATGCCCTAGTCTGAGATCTCCTTTAGGGAAATATCTTCAGCACCAATTAGTTTAATTGACAAGGAAGCCAAGAGAATAGAAGCGAAAAGACAGAGATGGAGTAGACCAGGAAAGGCTCCGCTTCCACGGTTGCTCTCACATCCTGGAGTCTATTTGCTGTTACTATTTGTAACATTCTCCACCCTAACTATTTATATTACTACCACCTTCATGGATATGTCGAACCTCTAAATCAGGGGAGACCAGCGTAGTAAAACTTAATAGGTTATTAGCGCTGCAGTCATGCCTTGCATTCTTCTTTTCTTTAAAGGGACCATTTTCATCACTCGCTGGCCCCCAAACAGCTAGCACGCTTTTGAACAATTTTAGTGTGGAAACTCCAGGGCGGAAACAGAACAAATTTAACCTACAAAGTTGGATAAAAACTGTGGAACCTTCTGCTTTCCCTCCCTCCTCCCCGCCGTGCCCTCCAGAAGTAAACTGAGCTCCGAGTCCGATCAAATCTGTGACACTTCAGGGCCCCTGTGCAAGGGGCGGGGGGGAGCAGGAGGAAAAAAGTTGTTTCAACCTTGGGAATCATGTGGAATCCACATAATTTACTATTTCCTGTGATTCATCAAACTTCCTTCTTCCCAAGAGTAATTGGTCACCACTTATTTATACACCACAGAGCGGCTTAACTCCAAAGGTCAGTCGAAGATTTTTAAAAAGGCAGATCATTTGTTTAAAAAAAAAAAAATCTGCCTTTTTTTTTTTTTAACATGGAAAGAAAAACTAACATGTTTTAAGCAGGCATTCAGTCTGTCAGAAAACATATGGGTTACTATAGCAAATGTGGTGTCACATCTATTGATCTAGGATACAGAAGCTTTCACAAGGCAAATTACTCGCATACACAGTATTTTAGGCCTCAGTTTCAGGCAAAGGACTACAAAACTGGGAGCATGCAATGCAGTATTACATACTAGCTTTGGCAATTTTTTTGCACATTTTAAGAGAAAAGGATGATATACATATGGGCCAATCTGGCCTTGAGACATATACAGATAGGACAACGTTCAGTGGATAATTTTGTAGGCAAAGTGTGTGTGAATTTGCGTGTCTACAAAGAAACACAATTGGTTCCTCTACAATAATTTTTTTTTTCCCTTTACCATAACAAGAGGTAAGGAAAAGGCAATTACGAAGCTAGAAGCCCAGAGGACAGAAATAAAAACTAAAAACTAGCCCTCAAACTCTGAAATTCAAACAGAATTGCAATTCTAACATTAAACATTTACTCTAAAAATACACACTTCTAATATACAAACGTTAAGAGACTATGGAAATTAAATGCTTTCTCCAGCTAAAATTTTGCCCAGTTTTAATTTTCTCTCCACACCTTAAGCCCTATAAACCCTGCCTACGCAAAGGTGTGAAGCAATATAAAAATAAATGCCGGACTACGTTAATGCCACATAAACTGCAAAATCTAGTTTGTGTGAACAATATTACCTAAAGTTTTCAGCGATTAAATGTTGAGATATAAAATCTCCAATCAAAAGGAAAGCCCTAAACATACCAGGCTTAAATACCCATATATACCAGCATACGTGACAATGTAGCACATGCCATAGTTTACATTACCAGGGAGACAGACAAATTCCACCTGTTTAAAAACTAGAAAATGTACCTCAGCTCATATTTTAGGATATGGTTCAAGCGTTTCAAATATACTTAACTACTATAATAGGAAAATAAAATAAACTGATAGAAGGTAAGCTAATTGTTACAGAACAACTACTTTTTTTTTTCTAACCCTCTTACAGATTCCAAAGATCTCCTTTATGGGGAGCAAAGGAATTCCAAACATCCTTGTAGGCCACTTTGCCTCAGGCATTAACTGAAATTCCCACCATGATAAAGGGAAGGAGAGAGGGGGAAAAAAAAAAGAATTAAAAAAGAGTGTGTGTGTGTGCACGTGTATGTGTGTGTGTGTATTTATCAAACAAGATTTAGTCAACTGCATTTCAGATGTGAGGAAAATGGATGTAATTAAATGCAAAGATCATTTAGTGCTCTGATGACGATTTTAAATATGATCCTTTGTAACAAAATGGCACATGCAGACATCCCTAAAGATTTAGGCAAGAAAACATACTTAATTGGTTGTTGTTCATATGTTAAGGTTGGGTTTTCCTTTGCTTTGCTTTTACTTTCTTCATTTTTTTGTTAGGAAATATTTGAGGTCTGAAAAGACAAGATTCTGAGACTAAAAAAAAAAATATATATATCCTCGCTACTTCAGCCAAAACATCTCTTCAGTCTTTCCTTTTAGTATTTCTATGTACCTGCCTAACACTGGTCAGATGTATGGTCAAGATCATACCTATTTTTTCCAATTAGTTCAAAGTACGTCTTCCACTCCAAATTAATCATTTTAATTATGCTGTCAACAGCTGCATCAGGGCTTCAAATCAAATCTGTTTCTTTAATGAGTTCCTGTTGTCATACATTTTTTACCCAATACCCTTTTAAATAGCGAAACTACATATTAGGAGATTCCATCCTAGGCAGGTCTTAGTACAGACGGTCATTTTAAATAATTTAAATAGCATTCTCTGAATTTTCATATGCAGATGGAGTAAAAACCTCCTGGAAGTCCTCTCTTAGGGAGACAGGAATTTTTATGTCTTTCACTGGAATTCTCATAAAAGTAAGGGGGGGAAAAATCAGTTTAAAGAGAACTTTAGAGGAGAAAGAACACAAGCAAGAGAAAACTCATAGTGATAATATACTCCATTTTTTTTTCCCCACTCTGTGATGAAATGTGTTTCCTGCTTCTGCATTTCCTTCAGTGAAACTGTTTGAAATTGGTAGTATTTTGATGCAACAAAAATAGGTAACAGCAAGGTCATGATTTTGCTCAGCATTTTCCCCCTCACCCCTGGTGCTCCTTTAAACCTTACAAAAGAGTCTGTAGACAAGACTGTCAGGTAAAATTCACGGAACAAAAGAATGCAAATTGCCACCTATTACCTCTCAGGCACATTTCAAATAACAGAAAGAAGTCTAGATAAATGATAAGATTCCAGTCAATAGCTCATTTCTGCTGTAACTAACCGCATAGTCCTGAAAGGAAATATGTTGCAGTTAAGCCAGTACTGATTACTGGACAAGAAAAACAGTTACCTTTTAACCACAGCATAACAACATTTACAGATTAGAAACGTTATTAAATTCCCAGACTCACCACTCTCCATATCTTCTCAAAAATGTATCTCAAATTCTAACATGTCTAAAAATATAGCACCTTGAAGTATGTACGCCTCTGATTTTCTTTACCACATCCACTTCTGTAAACCCCATCTGCCCCCCTCTGTGCAACTAAACACAAAAGCTAATACTTTTCTTGGTGGGTATTTAAAGCTACATAGTTAGATCTACTGTTAAAGCAAGATGCTTGCAAGGTACTCGCTACTGGCCTAACCCATGGTGGGAGAAATACCACCCTCAGGCAACTGAATACTTGGTCTAATTTTCAAAATTGCTGAAGACTCAGCAGTTGCTAATCACTGCAGGGGAACTGCTCACTTGAGTCCCTTAAGACCAGAGGTTTTGGATGCCTAATTTTACACAGCCACTTTAAAGCAAAACATCCTTAGTCATACTTTTGTCTGAAGAGTGGCCCACAGGTTGCTCCTTATGATGAGAGACTAAGAAGGCTGGGACACTTCAATCTGGAGAGAAAATGGCTGCGGGGCTCACAGGTTCGAGGTTTACAAAAGTCGTGCAAGTAATAGATAAGGTGAATGCAGAAATGTTATTCCCCAAGACCCCCTAGATGTCACAACTAGCAGACAGTGCTTGAAGCTTGCAAATAATCAGTTTAAAGCACACAAAAGATAGCAGTTCACAATATTGTCGCAGGCTTCAGGAATGTGTGGCCACCAAAGGTCGCAGAGGTAGGTAGGATGAACAGCTTGGAAAGGATGCAGGAAATCCTCCAAGAGCAAAACGGCAAGCAGATACTACAAGGGCTGGGCAGAGCCAGACCTTCTGCCGTGTCGAATCCCGCAGCTGTGGTTGCCGAGGGAGCACGTGAGGGGCAGCCAGAGCCCCGGACCCTCCTTGAAGAGCGCCATGCCCCTGCCGACAGGTAGCATGTGATATTCACACCAGAGGAGAGCGGGCAAGGAGCAGAGCAGCGCTTTGTACACGCGTTCGCTCAAAGCACAAGCAACAGGACTGTAGCTGACTATGGAAATGAAGCAGGAAAATCAGCTGACAGCCGAAGGAAACTCTGTCCTGTATTTGACATTACCTCCTAGATGTTGTCACTGTCCAGCTACAATGCTAGCTGCTGTTACTACTCCAGTCAGGGGCTTCACCACTAACACCCAGAGCAAACGGCTCCCCAGCAGCCTCCCCGGGGCTCACTGCGACTTGCTCAGGTGCCACGTGCGAGGGCGGAGGTGCAGCACTGAGTCTTACCAACATGCCAGCCTCCAGCACTTACACCAAAACCACTGTTTTGGCCAACAAATATTAAAACAGAACGATTGGCAGCTCACTCCAGGAAAGCCACCATCTACGAGCTGGAGGTTCTCGCTTTACTGAAATACTCCCTTAGAAGCGTTTTTTATTCTGGGGGGCAGGAAGCAAGGAGGGGAAAGAAAATGGACCCATCACAAGTCCTTTTTCATTATTAGCTTTCTGGAAATACAGTAGACGTACTTATTGTATAGGAAGGCTTAAAACAGGGCTATAGCCCAACTGGTTAGGCTCCCTTCTGGATCATAAGTAAATTTTCTTATGTAAACGCTGCTTCCCAAATGCCTGTAAGAGAGTCCATATTTCTTACTACTCTCCAGGTCTCAGTGTGCAATATCTCCCTGGCCTACCATTCCTCAAGCTAACTCCTGCAGATTGGCTATCAATAAAAGCTAGTATAACATGCTAGTAGTCCTGCTGGATATAGATAAAATTAGCCCGGGCTTAGTCTGTCACTGGGCAGATGAGGTTGGAGGTTCATGGAGCACTGGGAAAAACCTCTTTACAGAACGTGGCGTTTGCAGCCACGCAACAAGCTCTACCTCGCTGCAGCTTTACAAAAAGTTTCCAACTGCTCCTGCACAGTATTTTGCTCCATATTACAGGTACTTAAGAATTAAAAATAACTCACACAGGAAATGACAACCTACAATACAGAAAGTAGTTTTCTTTCTAAACATCAAGCATTTGCAGTAGATGTGCCCTTTTTTAAAATCACCAAATTTCTGATTTAACAGTAATACATGATGTTTTATAATGCTGGTTTGCAAAAATCAACTAGCATGTGAATGGCACCACATAACTTGAAACGGGAAAGCAATTATACATGAGGTCTAGGGATTTCTGCAACTTTTATGCAGATCTGCAGTACCTATTTTCATTCATGGAGTAAGCAGTGAAAACGGTAATCATGGCTGGATTTAAGTCCTTTGGATATCCCACAGGTATGCATTTTATAATGCACTGGATCTATTTAGCAGTTTGAGTACATCAGGATCATCAATCAGCTAATAATGAAGTCAAAGCGTTACCCATTCAAAGTAACACATGGACAAATTCTCCGCTCAAAGTCCGGACTGTACTGGAACCTTTTTTTTTTTTTTTTTTTAAATAAACATTACTGGTGTAATCCAACAAACTAGTAACATATACTCTTAAAAGTTTGTTATCAAATAACGTTACTTCATGAAAGATGGATGGTATGTTGTGCTTTATGGCAAGTTTCTACAGTAGAATTTTAATTGTAATGCATACAGTAAAATGGGCTAAGTATTATTTTGGCAACTTCATCTATAAGGAATTCATCACCACTGCAATTTCATAATATCTTTTATAAGTTATTACGGACTGATGCTGTGCCTAGCAATTATTTAAGAAATATGACTCAAGAATCTATATATAGTTTACAAACATTGGTGAAACGTTTGCCAGCAAAATATTAAAGCCTTTTTACTTTCCCCGCAAAATATTTTGACTCCTAGCTTGTTTTTTCAGTGATGGAAAAGAATTTTCCCTCGAGATTAGAGATACAAGTTCAAAGGACCAGTTCTGTCCTGGTTTAGATCAGGCAGTTCTGAGTAAATCTGTCTGACTCAGCTGATGATCCCCTCAAAGAACACAACACTTGCTTTCTGTGCCACCACACTCCTTTTCCCTCCATGGGTTTCTCTTGCATCTTTCTTTGTGGAACATAAACTCCAGCAACAGCCGACACATCCCTTCCATTTCCATTTCGCCTTCCTTTACTGCAAAGTTTCATTGGCCTCTATTCCCTACTGCTTTTCTCCTGTAGTAATTTCCAGGACTAGTTTCTGCTTGGAAATGTCCTTCCCATACAAATGCTGGGCTTAGCCCCCCTGGGCACTGCAGTGAACAGGGGTATACTTCCCCCTCCCCTCTCTAGAAAGGAGAAAAAAAGCCACCTGATATGATGAATCAGAAGCCTTTTGTGTCATTTCTAATTTTAACATCTCATGTTCAAGTAACGCTGATCACAGCCTTTTCTTTCCTAATTATGGTTTTGGATGAACTATATGATTTTTAGAGCTGGTGGAAGAACACCAAAAAAGCACAGTGAGCAAGCAGCATTGCTGAGAGCGTAACAAAGGCAAGCACAGGAAAACCAATAAGTACAAGATTGAAAAAGGGAATTAAATGCATGCATCATTAAACAGTTTATTCAACGCAAGATAATTTCAATAAATCAGTATTTTAACAAAAAAAAGTTTATCTCTGATGATCATGTAAGTCAAGTTCATGCAATTCCCCAAACATTACCTCTTTGTATATTTAGGAAGCATTGAATATCTGTCTGCTAAGAGAAAACTAAAATAGCTGTCAATTTTAAGAAGCTGTATTCATTCTAAATATTATTTTCAATTAAAATTTAGATCTCAGCAATGCAGTGTAAGATAACAAATATTTATATACACATAAATAAAGATGTTTTCCTTCCTACAGCACAGCAGCAGCAGATAGGGAGAGACAGCTGACAAATTCAAACATCATATTTCTAAACAGGGAAATGAAAATAGAGCCAGCTTTATTAGAAATGCATTTCCAGCTCAGATATCTTTCTCCAAGTCTCTCTGCATGCTGTAATTATTGTGCAAATTAAAAAAAAAAAAAAAAGAGAGAGAGAGAGAGAGAAAAGACTCAAGTGGACATGTACTAGCACCTGGAAGCAGCATTTAACCAATAATTGGACCTGAGAAATTACATCCAAAAAAATACTTCATCGGAAAAAAATTTTCAGAAACCAATTTCAAACAACTGCGTTTGTCCTGTCCTAAAACTGAACATGTGCAGAATCGCAGTGTAGACTACAGCATTTTATACCTTCCAGCATATCTAAACATGTGCATATGCAAGTGTATATGCAATAGCTTAACTGAATGAGTTTTAATTATTAGCTTTTAATAAAGTAACTACTGATATATTTCCACATTTCTAACACTACTGCAAAATTATACTGAGACAGAATACTTATCAATTATCAGGCACACTTCACTCACTCCTTAAACTTCCCCCTTTTTTTTTTCTTTCTCCATTTACTATTTTTTTGTTTTCTTTGTCCTATATAATTATTTTCCAGCTCAGACAATTTAGTGTTCTGAAACTTGCTAGATTCATGCCATACAAATCACAAATAGAAAAAAAAAAAAAAAGTAAAACTCTCTCTAAGAGGTGGATACCTAGCTTATTCATAGTCACCTTATACACACCATGCCCTAGAAAGAGCAAGTTCACAATACACCTGGAATTCAAGTTAGCCAAAGTGAGCACCTTCTAGATGCTATCTAACTTAAGGAGAGCTAAGGGAGTTCAGCACCACTCGGAAAGTCACTTCCATGAATCAGGGTGTAAATAAGCAGAAGTCATGTTACCATTGTTAGATCAGTGAATTACGGATTTGAGTGAGCTCAAATCATGTGGTCATATTTATCTCAATTTTCTGCAATCCTAAACAAAATATTCCTTCATATTTAATACAACAATCATATGTAAGTATGCACACACCTTTATTGTTATCTCTATACATACTGGCCTAGGTTTGGGGAGTATTTTGATGTGTATATAGTGTTGCTTAACAAGCTGTGGTACAATGAAAATAAATATAATATATGTAGGGTAACTTTCTTAAAATTAGAGAAGAGTAAACCACTTACTTGCAACTCAGCAAGTCTGATTAAAGGAAGTATATTACATTCAGTTCCTCTTTATGGTCATGCACCAAGAACTGAATATAATTTCCCCACTCTGTTACCTAATGTAAGTTCTGCAAAATACATTACACTGTATTTGCATTGCTCATTCTCTAACATTTTAGGCTGGCTCAAACACAGGACTGCAAAACCAAGCAATTGTACAACCATCCACATAGTTCAAGTAGGCTTTCTGCCCTATTTGAAGAACCCATTTCAGGTAGGGGAAGTGACTGTTAAGGAGTATATGCAGGCTGGCAGAGTTTCACTTTGCTCATACCACACTTGAGTTATTTCCCAGGAACCCTCAGTAATTGTGAACTCAGATATATTTGAGTCCAGGTCTTAAATCTTGATCCTTAGGAAAGGTTTTTTTCTGCCCACGATCACTGAAAAGGATTTTCAGGACTTGCCTCTCACTGTGTCAGCTCCTCCTTGCAGAGCTGAGTTCTTTGCATCTCTGAGGCTGGAAGCACCAGGGAGGAGAGGCTGAGAAGCAAACCCAGAAGACACACATTCCTGACAAAGACCAGACGAGGAGACTAGAAATTATGTTCACATTAGTAACATGCCAGTTAAGATATGATATCTAGTCAAGAGGTTCTCTCCTTTCTTCCAAGCATTTTTTCCATCTAGTCATTCCCACACAACTGTAAAAGAAGCAGACTCCAAAAACTGAAATGCATGCAAGAGCAAGGTGATCATTTAAAATCCTCACGTTTGAGCACAAGCCACAGTTTTTAAATGCAGATCCCTCTTGTGGGCTTTGTAGACTCTTTTCTCATTAGAACACATCAAAAGATGACAAATAAGGAAACAGTGATCTACTGCAAAATCTTTGCACTTGGAGATGAGAAGAAAGGAAGACTGTCTGATGAGTCCCACCTGAGTTCTTGCACCATGGGTATTGTCACAGAACCTGAATAGCTACTGCTGTTCATTTTTTTCCTGTAAGAGTTGTGACTGGAGATGTTAATCAGGATTACAGCCCAGCAATGCTACAAAGAAGAGATCTTTAAACTCTATAGATAACCATAGCTTAATAAGGTAAGAAACACATAGAAGAAGGAGAACGAGCACAAAGAACCCAGATGTACTAGTGAGTGAATCACATCAGTTAAAAGCACGTGCCTAGAAGCAAATAATCCTGAGTCTTTTCTTGTCTTTTCCACCTTACGCAAGCCCTAACTTGTGGGTGCCTCCATTTTCATTCTTGGAGGAAATGTACTCCAAGACCTGGGGAGCATGCAGGGCTTATGCTATGATTACAGATAAGGTATTGATATTCCCTGATAGCTTCCGACTCATAGTTAAACCAAGCCGGTTTGAGATGGGCTATATAAGAGGCAGGTATTATTACCATCATTTGTCTCTTCTGTGCCAGACAAAACACTCTGAATTGCAGCTTTCCTTGTTTTCATGAAAACAAGGAAATTAGCTTTCTATCAATGCTATCTATGGAATGCGCAAAGTAGGCCCTAAAAGACCAGCTTTCTGATTCTTCCACCATAAAGACGCTTGTGGGAAAGTAACCTATGAAAATGACTTTGAAGTGGGAAACATTACCCAAGGGCATCTTGAATATGAAATATATTACTTTAGCTATCCAATTATTATTATATATACTAAATATTATTTATATATCAGTACCTATGCACACACATGCATGCATGTTTTTATATATTGTTATGTATACTGTTTATATTATATTATACAAATATCTATAGACATACAACAAAATGTTTTGTGTATATTTTTATTAGATTGCCTGTGCAAGAACCACCAGTAATCACTTTCAAGTTCACTACACACACATAAGGAGATAACAATTATTTTCTTAACATTTTAGATAACTGGATGTCACAATAACTCATGTACTTGTGCAGCCTCTCTCTGATTGCCTAACTTTCCTTCTAAAGGACTGTATGCCAGACACATTGTACCGAATAAAGAGAGAAGACCCTGAGGCTTTTTTTTTTTTTTTTTAAAAAACAACAGGTACAGTAAGGAACGGGAAAAAAAAAGATCACATTTTAATTGGGCTGGCCAATAGGAATACTTTGTACATAAAATGGATTTGTGTTTTCTCAGGCAGCTCAAACCCTGCAAAGTAGGAACTCTCACAAAGGGGGAAAACATTATCTTTTCAAATGAGAAGACTGAAATAAAGATGAAGCGATTTCCTCATGGCCAGTGAGAGACAGGAGAGCAAAAAGCTGGAGTCGATCTCTCAGCCATTTGATCTATCCCCTCACTAGACACAGGCCTCCTTACTGCTGAAACAGGGCTATTTTAGGGATAGTTACAAAATATATAGCTTCAGTTAAAAATTAGGTTTTTTATTTGGCCTGCTGAACTAGGTGGAACGGAGTAAGTAATGGAGAGACTCATTAACTCCTGTGTTTTTCACCACTGCTTTCAAAGCAATCATGGAATTAGCTGAAAATTGTTCTCTGGCCCATCCATGTTTTCTATTGAACGATTCTCATGATGGAAGAGCCAAGATCTGTGACCTTAACTTGGCTCCAATAATGCAGAGAGCAGCTTCTCCTCTGTGGTGAACTGAGCCTTGAACAATTTCATTAAAAGGAATCATTGTAACAGATGAAATCGATGCTCTCATAACACAATAGTCTAAATCGTTAATACAGATCCTAATTTAAAGCAGGCAAGAATGTAGATTTTTCCTGTCGTCTTCTCTCACAAAATAGAATGCGTCAGGCTTTTGTAGGAGGCATAAAAACACCTGCAATATTGATAGCATAATTTGAACATTTACCAATTTTAACAACGTCAAAAATAACTGGGATGCCTATGCCATTTTGCAACATGTAGCTGCTCAGATATAAACCAACATCAAAAGTAGGTGGTCTATCTTTTAAATGAGATTGATGGGTGTTCAGAAATCAGTACGTTTTTCACTAAACAATACTTCTATTGTAACACAATTCCAGTCTATGCATAAAGTTTTCAAATGCTAGTTGTGGTAAAGCCTTCAATTCAATACCAAGAACCTTATCATATTATTTCACATGAAGAAGAATTATATAGTCAATCAGTCTGACAGCTTTGCATATGAAGGACACTTTCTCCAGAATAAATGCCAGTAGCTTATTAAGTTACCAATACATTGCTAAGCTATAGTGTCTCAATGCCAGCAGACCAAAATATTTTCAAATTATTTTTAAAGGGCAGCACTAGGAAGCCTACAAATCACACATTCACATTTTAATGAAAGGTGCAATTACAGAACATTTACCTTGTATTTAATTAGAATGAAACATCAATAAGGCTCATTTAGCATCTCTCTAGTATGTCAGCAACTTTTTTAAAAGGTGGTAGCAAATATTAGTTTTTGATTTATAAGCTTATGCTGTAGAACAGCACAGCGTTTGCTAGGTTGATAGTAAATGACTAAATGACAAACAGTGCGGTTCTGTCAATTCTAAGGCAAAGATAACTCGACAGTGGTTCTTGCACAGAAGACAAATCAAAGACTAATTTAAAATCAGAATAATTTCCTTTAAAATAGCAACAACAGAGGGGATTATCATGTGCAATTATAATGGAGGAATGCATCTGTCTTTCTGACCTAGCTTTCACTGTTTTGAGTGCTTTCTAATGCGTTCAAAATTACAAATAGCTGGTGTATGTCTTCTGAAATAAAAAAAAAAAAAAGATAACGGGCACAACGTGAGAACACCTTTGCTGAAGACATCACACGTAACACAACTGATTCTACTTTACCAGTCTAGTTTCAGCATAAGCTATTTCTTAAGCTGCAGACCTCAAAAAATACTTGCTAGATGGTGGCACAGTTATATGCCAAACTCAAGGTCTGACGATAAATTCTTCCTAGCTGCACAGTATTTGCCATCCCAAGCGTGCTTGCAGTCACAAGACTCCAGATCCATATCCAAACTTCTACCAAGATCTGCTAAGCGGGAAGCAATATGGTAACTCCAGCTCTTCTGGACCAACTGCTTCATGGCTAAGAACCATAGGAACCGTCTGCAGCTTCTCCTCCAGAGACTAGAAAAAGGAGGGATAATGCAACCCAACAAAGGGAAATATCACACAGCTAGAGCCTTGGTAAAATTCACCCAAGCAAAATGTACACCCAGGAGCTGGACCTGCAGACCTGCATCTGTCCCCAGTTGTACCACTGCAAGCAGCAACATAGGCTTGCCACATAATGCTGTGGCAGCTGGGATGTACAGACACTCGTGAAAAAGATCATGGCTACGTTGGTCAAAGAGAGCTCGCTGTGTGCTTGATTTATGTCCTGGTCCAGAAAAGTCCTTACGCTAGATGTAAGCATGGAAGATGCTCTATGAAAGCCAACAGAACAATTTCTGCACTTCTGGCCCACAGTTCTGAGAGCTGATTCTGGTTCCCCGGGTCGGGTTCTTTTTGGAATCGGACTACTATGAGATTCTTTCAAAATAAAAGATTTAATGCGCACAGTAGCCACTTAACTGAAATTACAAAAGTAAAATCTTACTTTCCGTGAGTTAAATGTTCGTATATAACAGGTTGACACCAGGCAGGAAAACAATTTAAGAGAAACTTGTCCTTCTAATTCAATATTGAACAGCAGCCTACCAGGTAGAAAGATATATCTATTACAGGAAAACTTAAATATTTAACGTCCTATGTGATAAATATCTAATATTTATTCAAGCTCATAATGAATGCTTGTCTAGGAAGAGGATATGAAACCGCACTACAGCTATGTCATTACTTAATTAAATTTCCCTTTTTTAAAAATTCTAATTTCCCAGCTAGCTTGCTAATGATTTCATGACCATGCTACATAAATATTATTTCCTTGATTTGCTTTAGATGTGTTCAGGCAGATATCAGAAGGGCATAAGATTTGCAAACAGCCTTCTCTGCTCTCACTTACGGAAATCCATGACTAAAGATCTGCCATACAGGACTCCGAAATGAGAGGAGATGGTCGGAGACATTCAGAAGGCATCTTGCATAGGTCAGTGCTTTGAAATAAAGCATAACAGAACATCAACATTTGCTGATTATTTCCTACTCCTCATAGGTCACTTGTACATGGTCAAGACACACATTCAAAGAGGAACACCTTTGAAAATGAAGGACTGCAAGAGATGAAAAGAACAGCTCTTTGATTAACATTCTGGACTGAATCTCACGATTTTTGAGTTCAAATCCACGAATCTGCCAGGCTGACTAGAGGATCTGAGATGATTCACTGACTGTGTGTCACTTCTAGTGCAGATTAGTTGTACTCCCTGTGCTTTTAAGAGGCACTCACCTACAACAGTAAAGGGGTTTACGAGCATACAAATCCCTCGGCGCGTTCTCCAACTAAAAGCAGAAATCTGTAACTTTTGAGCAGATTGCAAGTATTCTTGTGTAATACGACAGGAACAATCTGTGAGCATGTATGCGGGAACAACGACCCGAGTTGCCCTCTGAAGCGGGTGCCAGGTCTCAGTGTACTTGCATAAGAATTAAGAGCTCTTCTGTTGAGTCAGCCTCAGCCAAGTGCTAGGCATCTTTTTGCCTAAGCATATAATGCAACTTCTCCTGACTCACACTAGCAGGTCAAAATTATTATTTTCGATTAACATACACAAAAAAAAAGGAAAAGAAAACCAAAAACAAAACCAGAGACCTCTGAGTAAACAGGCACAATGGGCTGAAACGGGAAAGAAGCATCTGAAGGAGACACCAGCAAAACTGTACTTACCTGGGTTTGCAATTTATAACAATGCTAAAATCCAGGATAATTATTAGCTTGGTTTGTTTTCAGTACATATAGACTCTTCTCTCCCCCGAGTAGCTTCTCAGTATTTCCTACCCTCGCAATTAGCATGAGCCGCCTAGCTTTGTCACGAGTGAAGTTAATATGAGGAACTGAAGGACAGCTCTCCCAATCTTTCTGCAGGTAGCAATTTCGTTACATCAACCTAATACACACCTGTCTTTGAGAAAACTGCTCTGTGACACAGGCCTCTCGTAATGATCACATGACAACGTTTCAGCACTGCTGATCTGAACTGCATTCAAGCAATGACAACGTCGACAATTCTTCCGATTTTCTCATATTTGATGTTTTATCTAAAACTCCTGCCCCTCAGAACAAATCACCGGGTAAGACTGTCAGCTTTCACTTTCTGAAAGCATACTTCCAGCCCTCATGTTGCACATAAAAGTCTGGGAACATGAACCTTAATTTTCAGATTGATTCATTAATTCAAATGTACCTTGACATCTCAGAAATCCAATGTGTACTTTTCTCATTTGGGGGGAATCAGAGTCCTTTCCATTAGGATTAGGATATTTTTCCAAAAACAACATGACTACTTTAAAAACCATGAATTTAAATGAAAAATTTGCTTATAACGTCCAAAAGGCAAAGGCATTAAAGATGCAAGCTTTAACAAAGACTAGTTTGAGCTTCTCTTTTCTTTCTCTTTTCTTTTCTTGAAGAATAGTCATTAATCCCAAGAGATAGAGGATGTCGTGTTGGCTTAAGCTTAACATTTATGAGGTGCCTGCAAACTTCAACATAAAGTGGAGTTTGTGTTTGATACTGTGCAGGGACTCGTGGATGGAAAGAGCGGTTGGAACTGGCATCCTGAGAATTTTAATACAAATCTTTAAAGCAAGAAAATACTTTTAGCTATCCTAGAAGAAAAGGAAGGCAGGAGGGAACCCTATTATTTAGCTGACTTGCTTATAGAAGGATGGACTATGAGGAGTTAACTCCCAACAAACTGAATACACTTTCTTCATGTTTCACTTAAATGCTAAAGAATGAATTTATAATGCCAAGTTTCAGCTTTGCAAAATGCTGCTCTCCAAGAATTATGCATTTTTTAAAATGGTTTAATAATATACATTCATGCACAAACCAATGCTATAATTGCAGATTCCTTAGAACAATGAAAGACTATAAACAAATCTCTAATTTATAAGACTCAGTAGCGCTATTTAAGGCCATCTCTGTATTACTGTAGAATTTCAAACCAAACACTCTCTTGCTCTCTCATGTAGAGGAGCCTAGCTAATCCCACTTTTAGTAGCCCCTTTGCAATTAGCCCAGGGCCTACGACGCAGCAATGCAAAGCTATCACCTCTTTCCACCCCCTTTCCTCTGCAGTGTGGCACTCCCAGATGCAAGAGGGTGTAAAAAGCCCTCCAGCTCCCTTGGACAGACCCAAGGAAGGTGAGGAGCACTTCTGTAACCCATCCAGCCTAGCTAGAGTCAGTCCCCAATTATTTGCATGTAAAGATTGTTGCTCTTTATGTACTGACACCTTACTTCCAGGCACCACTTGATGCTGTGACACCAGCAACCTGCACGCACTCCTTCCTTAGATATTTAGCAACAAACCATCCAGGAAGCAAAACACAGCCAAAGGAAACTTCAGCTTCAGCTTAGCATCCAGTATAGTCATCATCAAGAGATTTTAATACGAAGAGCAGCTCAAAGAACAGAACCATTTGCCCAGAAAGACAGGAATCATCACGAATAAAGAGATTTTGAAGCAGGCCTATCAGTCAGGGGAACTTTGGGCTTGATTCTCTGTCCTTTTATGCCAGCACAAGTCCCAGGAACTTAGCTAACCTCCATTCAATTTCATACGAGGACGTAACACTTAAATCAAATCTGACACGATGTATTTATTAGATGTGTAAGAAGAGTCATTACATGAAGTTAACAGGTACTGTGACACTTTACATTCTTAACCTTTTTTTTTTTTTTTAAAAGGCTTTAGATCTCTACAGCCTGTGTATTATCCACCACTGTAAAAATTAGATTCACATGAGGAAGACAAAGGCTCCTACTCCTTCCACAGAGTCAATGCACGCACATTTTCTATGCCTATTCCACTACAAATCTTAACAATTTCAGAATTAGCTTAGGAATGCTGATTTTTGCAGTCTGATATTACAGATCAATGCTTCAAGAGTCACAAATGAACAAGCAACGCGCCATACTGAATTAATTTCTCATTCAGCTTTTATAACCCTGTAAACAAATAATGTGATTTGCACACTTATCACCCACACACTACCTTAAAACTTCTCCCCAAACTGACTACATCAGAGAACATAATGTTCTCTTCCAGTAATATTGCTTATACAAGGAGGCTATAGGAACAGAGCTCCCTGCATCCATACAGTTTCACGGTTTAAAAACAGAACAAAGTAGAAAAAATACCCTAATCGGGAGACCTCCAAACCATTAAACATTTGGAAGAAAAAAAAATGATGAAATATTTCTTTCATAGAGCTGGTAATAATGTTTCATTAAAGTGTACCGTGGACCCCACTGAGAGTAAGATGTTTGCAATACCGATTAGTCAAATTCACAAATTACGAGAGACCACAGAAGTTTTGATTTATCCATGATCAAACCCTGTTATAACCTCAGTTACGTGATACATAACCAAAACCACATGTGTCCACAAAATTTCCAATCAGCACCAACTTATGTTTTAAGGCAGCCCTCACAAAATAGTCTCAAAGAATTGTATAAAATCTCCACTGATGGCTAGAAATAAAACATCACAGGGTGAAATATCAGTGGGAGCGAAGAGGTAAAAGATTGATTCCTACTTGAACATAAGGAAAACCCTTTCCCCTTCTTGTACTTCTACAAAAGAAATAATCAGAGGTGGTAAGAGAAGAAGGGTTTCAGGGAATAAACTCCTCCTTTCCCCAGTTCCTGTTGAGTAAAACCTGTTTCCTTCAAACAAAATCTTTCCTAATTCTTGTTTGGTGGGGTTAGTGGAGAAGGAAGATGGCATAGTCATCTGAAAAAATAATTTTAGTAACATTTCTCTTAAATTCCATTAAACAGACATGTATGTTTCTTCTACTCAGCAGCCAACCTAAAGTCAGTTTTTAATACATATCTCCATCCTCTCTTTAGTGCCCTTTATTAGGATATCAGAACAGTTCCTACAAGAGAATTAAAGCCAGATGCTGACAACTGGGCCAGACACTAAGGTATTTCTTAAATCCTAAGCATATACATGGCAGACTCCCATGCTATCTCTGAGTAGCTGTATTTAACACACCTGTTGCATAAGGTATTAATTGTGATTAGGATTGGCCAATATGAGGTAGGCCACAGTGAGGCATCTCAAATTTTGAAAATCTAGCTCTTCATACTTTGAAGCCCAGACATGTATCATGGTTAAAGACAATCTATTACATAAAGTGTCGGTAATATATTGTAAGGATTAAGAAAGAATTGTATTGAACCATTTTAAAACCACATTCGCAACGGCAAAGTCATCTTGCTCTCGCCTTGCAAACAGACACATTAGCAAAACGAAATAATAAAAACAACCTGGTATGAATAGGGTCAGATTCTTCCGCTTTCAGACGATGACTTTGCTTATTGCTGAGAGAACACATGAGGGAAAAAACGAAGCACAGATAAGGAAAGAACTTCCAAAAGTTGGAAAATGGACCTCGGTATTACCCTTTGACCCGGCGAGCTCAGTCATGCCTAATATGGAGCTCTGAGCTCTGGCAGAGGCAAAGTTTCAAGGATGAGGCCCAAACACAGTGAAACATTTATGCCTTTTACAGGCACAAGGGATGATGGTTTTGGGCAGGGCATCTGGAACTGCCACTGCCTTCCCCACCCACATGAGAGGTGTAAAGAGCTTTTCTCTCGCTATCACCACTGCTGCTCACAAAGCTTCCTCTTCTGCCCCCCCTCTAACAACAAGAAGCAGACAATAGTCCCCTATTGAGTGATCGGGCCAGAAGGTATCACTGAACATTTTCTTTAGTCAAATACCATGAATCCTGTGAATTGACTAGGAATGGAAGAAACCTGATTCTACAGCAATGCCTTTAAATAGCCTACAGAAGTGAACAAAGATTTATGGGTCTGATCCAAAAACCTTTGAAGCCAGTGGAAAGACCACAACAGGGTACAGCAGGCATTCTGCTCCTGCTGTGGAAATACACGGAAAAGATGTCATTCTCTGTTAACTGTTTTTCTTCTACAAGGAAGCGAGGGGAAAATCTGCCTCAAAATCTAAGAAATACTGTATATTACTAAATAGTTACCTTCAGATTCCAAAAGAATTGTTTAAAAGATTCTTTGAAAGGTATTGATTGAAAATAACATCCAAGTTACTTCAGCAAATCAATAGGATTTTCTTTTTCTTTTTTTCAAGAAAGAACAATTCCCTGCTTAAATGAGAAGTATTTTGATATTATGCTACAACTTTAATTAAATCAAATGAGCATATACAGTAAAAAACCCTTGATCAAATTATACTAGTAGGTGGTTAAGAATGATACCATAATTCATACCCACGCATAGCTATTGACTGCTAATGGCTGTTTAATACCAGCTCTTGAGTAATCCCATTCGACTACTTCTTACAAATATACTGTAAAATCATGCTCTCTTATCTCATTGTATTCAATGTATTTGTATTTTCATAAAGTACTTAAGAAGAAGCCTTATGAAGTTTTTTCCTAGCTGTTCTAGAATAAATGGTTTGTTACAGTTACCACCTGCCATTTGACTTGAATGGACCATAGTATTCAAACACAATTTGAAGTGTGACATGTTCAAGCTCCACATCTAATTTCCTTCACTAGTCACTCTTGGGGATTTTTCCCTCTCTTAAAAACATGGTATTTTTTTCTAGCAACACTGACAAGTCCAAGCCAAAGACCTGCTCAAAATAAGATGTTTCTGATCCAAAAAGTTTACAAGCTAAATGTAGGAATTCAAGACAAATGGATGGGACAGCATCCACATGTTTAAATCAACATTCTGTTCCACAGCATTTTGGAACAGATACTGAAATCAAAGCATCTAATGATTTTTTGCACACATTTCCTATTTCTAAAGCTGCGTTATTCATATGCCCTGCATTTTAGAATTGCACTAACATAGCAATTCCACAGAACCACGAAGGATGAAGATACAGAAGATCCTAATTAAAAAAAAAAACACTTATTGAAATGCTGCCAATAACTTATTCCAATGTTGGCAATAATATATTGGAAACTATCATTTTATTCCTTTACTTTTATAAATTTAGAAGACGTAACATTAAGATTGACATAATTAAACTCAGTTCGTACAGTGAAATGTCATTCTTCATTACCATCTTTATTCTAACACTACTTGCAAATCATACTTTAGCCGCACAACTATTTATTTCAGTTTTGTTTTCTGAAAGCTGAATAGGAAAAGACTGTTTGCCTCATAAAACAGCTTTTTCTGTTAGCTTAGCTTTGCAGCATGAAAAACAGTTATAAAGGCAGAGATTTCAAAAGGACAAAATATAAATTTCCATGGCTATATTTTTTGTTTACTAATAGATGAAGATGCTTTTAGAAGATTAAAAATTTAACATTTGTTCCCAGTTCTGTTCTTTGCAACAAAGGCCAGATTTTGCTAGGACTACTTGTGTGGTAATCGTACTCCATAGGCAGTTCTATGCAAACTGCTGGGTTTCTATGTTTGGCTCAAATATGACTTACCACCCAAAATGAGCCCCTCAGCAAATGGCTGGGTATTTGTAGCCACTGCTCCTTTACTCAAAAAGGAATTAAAATTTTCCAAACCGTTGTACTGTTTGGGTATGCAACCCAAACATCTCCCCTTCTGCGTGTCTGAACACTACTCCCAGTGCCAGCATCACCAATGCTAATATTAAGCAAGTGACTGGGGGAACCCTTGCCCCCACCATTTGCAATACCTGTGCCCCCAAACTTTTTTTTTTTTTTTTAAAAGAACAAAGGTACTTTGTTTAGAGCTTAGCAAATTTCTGCTCTGCTTCTGTAGGAGTTGTAATACTTGCAGAAATGTGCACGCAGTTGCATGTTTTTGGAGTTTTAATATTCACGATGTATTCTGTAGGAATGAAAATCAGACATCCAATTTCCACTGAGGTTCAAACAGGAGTTGGATACCTTACTCTTTCAGGATGCTTGGGGGAAGGGGGAGACAACAAAGCCTAGCTGTGCATCCTCTTCCCAGGAACACCAGAAACAGGCAAAGGGAAGAAAGAGAACAGTGTTCAGGAGATGGCTCACGGGATATGAAGGCTTTCTCTCTAGTGCAACAAGTTAGCAGTGAAAAAGATGTCAGGTCAGTGATGATACACAATTTTTTACGAGGCCTACATCCATTTTGCCTTTTGAACCTGAAGCTTTTACTCTTGTTAAGGATTCATGGGACTCAAGCATTCAACCATGCTGAGGACTGTGACTTGAAATCTTCTCCACCCCATTCAGCTCCACCTGTGCACATATTACCTTTGATCTTAGAACTTTATCCCGTTTTCAATGCAGTTCTAATCTGAAGGCTAAGCTAAGACTCGAATACCACTCTTGCATAACAAGAGGCAATTCTGCTCACGTGCTACACTGCTTACCCAACAGCATCAAACTCGCAGAGAAATAGTGACAAAGGCTTATACCACACACATGCCCAGTATTCAAACCTGCAGCTCCTTCAAAAATATAAAGATAACACCAAGCCTTTAAATATCATATTAAGCATACCCTTCTCATGTACAAACAGGTCACTGAACACCTATCACATTCTGGGCAGCAAAACAAGAGATTAAAAATAAACATTTTCTGCATAATGCAAAATAGTATCTTATTATATTATTAGATCCCTGGAAAGAAATATGATCTTGCCAGAAATCACTTCTACATGTGGAAAACCTGCGAATAAGATGTAGCATCCACGCATTGAAAAAAATAAAATGGCAAACACGAAATTTGGTACCTTATTTAAAACTATATTGACGTAAGAAAGAGGTTAAAGACACCTCATAGAGCCTGGGCATAAAGCAAGCTTTCATCTCTACTAATGGACAACTGGATAGGCAAAGTTATCTCTTTCTCTGCACCCATGCATGTGTGTGTGTGTGTGCAGGCATGAGAGAAACACTGTCTAAGCCATTACTGTATGCCTGCTTTTCTGGTTCTGCGAGAGTAATAATGATTTCATCTAAGTATGTATTTCATCTCATCTGGTCTTGGATTTCATTGTGGCCAACCAGCTCTGCAAGTCAACACATCCTATCCAGGGATATGTTACCCAGCTCAAAACCAGAGCCAATAGCATAATGCTGCTCTTTGTCTGAAAAACTGAAAAGTCTGAAAAAGTACACGAGGAGATACAGCGCAGTTTTGTGACCCATTCTTCACACCCAGTGGAGAGGCTCCAGAGCACGCTATTGGCGCAAAGTGGTCAACTACCAAACTGGCTTATGGGGGGCGGGGGGGAGGGGAAGAGATGTACAAGTTAGCCTTCACTCCATTGCATCACGCCTCTAGTAGGCAAGGCTGAGAGACACAGTAAGCTTTGTATCATCCAGGACAGGTGAGCTCAGAAAATCAGCACCACAGATTGAGCCAGTTAGCTGTCCACAGAAAAAGCATTGCTCCAGGATCTCACTGAATCACTGAGTTCAAGTGGATGGATGTTTTGCTGTTTGATTTTGAACATAAATGAGCACCTCTCCTCTCAGCTGGCATCTGAAATAAGGATCACGCTACCCACATCACCAGAGTCACTCATGGTATTAGTTAAGACAGCAGAGGAAGAATAAGGATGATCTTCATCATAGCCAGAGTGTCTTTTAGTGTGCAATGAGGAAGGGATAACAGGAATTAATGGAGAGCTTTTTGAATCTCTGAAGAATTTCTGTGTGCGAGATCAGCTTTCCCAAAGCCTTCAGAAAGGATGTGTTTTTTGATTTTGTGGCAATAGTTCTTTTTCTTTACGGTGATTTTCACCTTCAGTTGATTCATCTGAGCATCCATCTGAGCTGAAACTTGTTCTTGACAGCATTCATCTCCCTGTGTCTGTGGTTATCACAAATCCAGGATAATCCAGGAACTATATTACCATTTATGTTTGCTTCAACTCTGTCTCTGGACAGAGCTGGGATCAGGGGAAAAAAGTCCAGGAAGAAGGAAGAGTGAATGTGCTTCTACTTCTCAGCTACATTCGCATTATCTTGGAAAGCATTCAAACAGTACCAACCAAAGGCTGAAAACAAAGCTGCAATTCACATGCAGACTTACAAGGAAACATGAAGATGCACCTACTTACTCTAACTTACCTAGATACGTTCCAGTCAGAGCTTTACTCTCCTTGTTCCCCAGCCATAAAGAGTTAGAAACAGGATGCTAAATGGGTTTTACGGCTCCAACCTCAGGCAGCTAATGAATGGCTTCATTCCTGTCCTTGCGAGCCCCCGGAGCCTAGCAGCGGAGCAGATCTGCACTTGTGATTCCTACTCATTTTCAGAATATAGCCTTCCCAAACAAAAATTTCATTTCAATAAATGTTATAGGTTGCTTCAGCTCCCAAAATTAGGAGCTGGGCAGCAAAGACAGGAAGAAAATTCAAGCCCATAGAAGAAAGCCTTGTGCGCCACCTTTATTTCTTTCCACCGGAAACAAAATTGAAACTCATTTTCTCCCTAAGATTGACTTAGGACTTTCCCCAAAGCTCTCAAGTATATCACTTCAAAGGCCTGAAATGCAAGAGTAAGGACCAGAAACCTCAGGCTACCTGCAGAATCTGCCAAACTCCACAGTGGAAAGCTCAATGAAGGGAATGAAGAGGAGGTCAAGGACACTTGCTTTCATCCCTGGCATTTCTCAGTTCTCTTTCCTAGGGGCCTGCAATAGCAAAAGGTGCCACAAAACCCAAGAAGTAGCTGAACCAAGATGACAGTCTCCTTGTGAGACGAATGCTGCTCTGTGATATAACTAGAAATGAGACATAGATACAGCACTGTTACTACAAAGACACAAAGTTTTAAGTCTCTAATAATAATTCAGCAGCAGGAAGGCTGTTTGTGCCAGATAGCAGCTCAGTACAGAGCATTTTTGGTTACTGCTCTCTGAAGTTCCCTCTTCCCTTAACTGAGAAGGCTGAAGCATCATTTTAGGCAATCACCTCAACATGATGAAGAAAAGAAACACATAATACTAATTATTCATGAAAAATGAGTTTACAAATAGGATATTTTATTTGGTAAGTAAGGTTTCCCCTTCAACCAATATTCTCCTCCTTTCCTCTCTCCAGACATATGGTAATGGTATAGCATTAACCACATCAAGTCAAGTGCACGCTAACGCTGTGTAGCAACAATGGCACTAATGAAGAAGATTTCTGGGAAAAAAAAGTCACTGATGGTAGGAAAGTTACTGAGCATTAAAAGAATAGCCAATATAAAACTAAATTGGTTCTCTATCTTATTTCGGTTGGGGAAAAAAAATCAAAAGCTGGATTCATTTTTCACTGGATCATTATTATGCTCCTCTGGAAATTGTCTGCAGTGACTTTCATTCCAGGAAATAATATAAATCTAGTATTAGAGCTGAACTCAGGAGTCACACACGCTTTAAAACCACAAATTTAATTGGGTTCTGGGATCAAAAAGTTATATCCGGGTTGCATTTGCCATTCTTTCAGCCTCCAATTGTCCTTTCCAAATCAGAATTGCTAATAGAAACTTTTACAAGTCTATAATAGCGAAAACTCGCTCATATAGATAACGGGCTGGATTGTGGCTGGCTCTGTGAAGGTGTGCAAAGGGGAAAAGATTATAAAGAGCCTACAATATACAATATTTTCGCAGGGCCAGCCAAGACGCACAGCCTTCCACTTTGTGGAGGGTAGGCCAGTGCTAGGCTCTCAAAAGAATCTGAGGGGGGTTATGGCTTACTACTGCTGCAGCAGTCAAACTTGCATTGCTCGAACAGATGAGGACGGGCATGCTGCACCTTCTCAAAAGAGGTAATAGTGGCCATTCTTTTACAGAGCAACTGAAAACTTTCCTTCTACACAAGCCATAACGGTTTCCAGATCTTTCAAATTATAGTAATCTTGTACCTACTCCTAAGAATGCTGAAAAATTTTATCTTTGAGGTTTCTGGCCAAGTGCCCTCTCCAAAGATGCTCAAGTTTTGAAAAGAAAGCAGACAAACTCACAACTTACTATGTGCTGCTCCTGGAGAACTCAGCTTCTCAGCTCTGATTTCACCCTACAGAGCTCAAAACCACATTTCTTTCTATGCCAAGAGGATGATAAGCTAAGTCTAACTATTCTCAGAGAGGATGCTAGAATGTGGATTGGGATTTGTAGCAGCTGACTGACAAAAATAATTTTAGAAGAAATGCATTACACTAACAGTAGCGTGTTTAAGTTTGAGGTCAAATTAGTGACACTCTACAGGGCTGATAAAATCATAATGTCAAACTGTAGCTGGAAGACCAATAGTTGGCGTAATAAATGTTCTTCCTGTGCTATACAACAGACACTTAAAAACTTCAATTCGCTCAGAAAAATCTTTTCTTTGCCTTTGCTATCAGTCATCAGTTTTTCAAAAAGATCAAGAAGTCAAATCATCAGGACAGTTTGTTGGTATTTGTTGGGGGTTTTATACTTGTAATTCAAATTATCTTCTAATACAGCACAATTTTAATCTAAGTTACATATTACTTGCCATACAAATGTCATTCTAAAATGCTTATTCAAGTCACATGACAATCACTTGATGAAAAACAAGAGAAAGGAATAAACATTAAGAAAAAAGAAAGAAAAAAATCCTGCCACATACGACTATGCAAAGACGTCCTACAGTCAAGAAATGACTCTTGACTGGAGTTGCAGACTTTGCACCCATCTCAGCAAAAGGGTAGGAAAGAGTGTCATTTACCTTGCTTGAGAAACAACAATTCCTCAACATTTTTTCTTTTCTGTTAACATGCACTGATAAATATGACTCTAGAACAAAACCATCAGCTGCGGGGAGTGCCTGTACTTTCAACAACCTTCACTAGAAAAGAATGTTTTCAAATCTACTCAGGAAGGGCACCCCTTTATAAACATGTGAATCAAAGCCTCCTATTCTTTAACAAAACATGTCTTAAATTAAAGCATTAAATCTTCCCTTAATCAAAGGAGCGAGAGAGGCTGAACATCTGAGAAGAACCATTTTGCTATTCAAATTTATCATTATTATTACTAGAATAGCAAGTACTGACATAAAATGGACTCAGAATGCTTTGAGCAAAGCACTGCACAGAGGACACGCTCGCACAATTGGAAGCTGGTGAGACAGTACACCCTAGGACGTTACCCTTTCTTAACTGAGACATTGTGTACTCCTGACCTATTACAATTTCAAAGTTAGTTTAAAACATTTTCATGACAACGCTTCAGGATAGTTTAATTTAACCTGTTTAATTTACATCCGCAATGAAATTAAAGCATTCACAGTCAGCTACCAAATTTCATCGGAGAGACAGAACTTCCAGCAGTGCAGAGATAAGTCCGTGAAACGTGCTAGCTTGCTTGCGAGTACGCAAACATATCCTAAGACAGACCTCAACTGAAAGAGCTGACAATTAAAATGGCGATGTAGATAAAGGGTGCATGCCAGGAGATGGGGAGAGTAGAGTCAAACAGATGAAATAACTCGTCTGAAGTTGAGCAGCCCAGTAATGGCAGAGAAAATAAGAGATTTCCCTCCAGTCCAACACTCCATCTACTGGACTCGTCTATTTCTGACAATATTCTCCCTTCAAGTCACAAGAATAGCAATACTGGGTCAGACCAAAAGTCCATCTAGCCCCAAATCCTGCCTTTGACGATGACCAGAAGTGGATGCCAAGAGAAGAATAGAGGAAACAGAGAAACACTTCCCTTGAGCCATCAACAATTTGTGGGTTAGGGACTTCATGGACAGTCTTTTAGAGGTGGTTCCTAGGTATTTAGCATCCTCAAGGGACTTCCGTACTATGAAATTATCCATTCTCTTTTTTGAAACCAGATAAACTTTCAGCATCCTCAAAACCCTGGGGCAAAACCATGCTTCTTCCCTTAACGAGTGCTCAAATCCCCAACTCTTAAGATTAATTCAAAGCCTGCTGCTCCACCCACTCAGCTATCCAAGCAGACCCACCTTTAGGATTCCAAGTAATTTTAAGATGTTACCTCCATCCACCCAGTCAAACACAGCCACCACATTCTTCTAATTTTTAATCATCCCCATCTTCCCCTCCCACAAAATATCCAGCTGGTGTGATCAAGAATGATGCCAACATACGCTGCAGGTGCAAAAAAAGAAAATCCTCTTTGCAAAAGGACCAGTGCTTGGGATAGGAAGCAAGCTGTCCATCTCTACACCTGTTTCTTGCTAGGTACAGCTCCGTGGTAAGACTCTCACATGTGAGCAAGGAGGCATCATGCCCTCATAACGCACTGAGATGAGTACATAATGCAGGTAAAGATATGAACTCATTCCACCTTTGAGGTAAAACTGTCCATGTCATTTCTTGGTAACCACGAAATATTTCCATTACAAACAATGACAACCCCATACAACTGCTATCAAGGCTACCAGTTTTTTCTTGCAGTAACTTTGCAAACAACTTCCCTGACCAATACACATCAAACATTCCTAGTGAGGGGGCAGGATTCCCACACCGGTTTATCAGAACAGCTGTCTACACTAAGCTGTCGTGCCTATGGTCACAAGAATGTGCCATGGCTAATCTGGATCTGGGTGGGATTAACTCTCTTCAGCTGCTGGTGCCGAGATTTCTGGCTCTATTTAATTTGGCAAAGTGCTGCACAGGAAGCTGAAAGACTCAGTCGCTATAGTGAAGCTTCTGGCATTTTTTTTGTCCCTGGATCCAGGAGAACCCAAACACAACTCCTGCCAGAAATCAGTAAACTATTCAATTTACTCAAACAGGCATGTAAACTCAGGGTGTAGCTTCGTGACTGATTTCAGCTGCCCAAAGCGCAAGCTGCCTCTGCAGCGCAGTCCTGCCCTCCCCGCCTCCCTTGGCTGCGTGCTCCCAGTCCCTCTCCACTGCCAGCACCAGTGCCTGCTCGGCTGTGTGCTGGAGGGGCTCAGGGAGCCCAGTCGCGAAAGAAAGAAAAGAAAAACCAGAAAGGGTGAGCTTTCAGCCAGATCTGTTCCCTAGCCTGCTTCAGCTGGTAGCCACGCGAAGGCAAGCGCCTGCGCTAGGGAAGGCGCAGCTGCCAGCAAGGACAGCATCACCTCTAGCACTACGACTGAATTAAATAATCATGAAATGGCAGCGCTGAAGGACTGCGCTTGCTTTCCACAGAGCACCGTGGCGTTGCAGGGAAGGAAGAGAACGGGTCTGTGCGTCTGCAGCACTGCGTAGATCACGATCCCGCCATGACTCTGGACAGCCACTTCTTAAGACAGTTTAAATATCTATAAACATTGCCTGTTCAAGATTAAACAAATTAGCTGGTCTGACAGTGCACATTTACTAATTACTTCACCAATCTTTGGATAGTTTATCTAAGCCATTAGGCCTGCCTCAGCTTTCCTAGTAGAGAACATGCTTCAGTAACAACGTGCTGTTCGTATCCTTGCTCAACTCCCCGACAACAAACATAAACTTCACAGCCTACCGTCCTCTTGCCCACCAGGAGGAGAGAAGCCCTAACTGCCATCCCTCGCCTCCAGTCACCAGAGAAGCACAAAGGTCTCAGGGAACCTAGGGCAAAAAGTACCCTTTTCTCCACAAGACCTGCTCCTTCTCTAGGAAGGGTCAATAAAATTATCATGGAGGGTTGGTAGACTTAAACTGAGCATGCCTGTTGTGCATTTAGGAAGCTTAGGCTGCTGGGAACGTCTACCTGATGCATCTCGGCAGCTGGTTAGTGCTAAAAGGTACCTCCTGCAGGGCCCGTCAATACCGTTCCACCCCTCAAAGGGTCGCCGCACTGAGATCTGAAGCTCTGCCTTCCTCCTAGAGGGATGCACAGACGCCCCACACCACACAATGCAGTAAAAGATCAAATCCAGGAACCACTCAGATATCTCACTCAGAGGATCACTAAGGCTGGCAGAAACATCGATTTTAATCAAAAGTAAACAAAAAGTGAGCCAGTGAATCTTCAGAGGGCTGCCATGAGCAAAATATGTACCGCTTCACTTTAAAAGACAACAACAACAAAAATCACACAGCCACATCTGTACTAAAATACATTTGATACTGGCCACATTAGCCATCCTACTTGACTTATTCCCACTGGCACACAGCTGCAAATTGCATCCCCTTATACAGCAACACCTAGGAGGATTTGCCCCAAGAGAGAGCTGACATGACTGCACCATTCTTCCCCTGAGGGTTTCTCCCGGTGGAAGAAAGCTCTAATTTGCAGCTAGAGCTCTACAGTACTTTCTCCATTAGAGGCTGCAGCAAAAAGGGCTAAATTTATGCATTTCTACACAGCCAGAACCAAGTACATCTGCTCAGTTCTGCAAAGAGAAGGAATCTTGTCCTTTTCCTACTGATACAGTCCCTTGATCCAGTATCCTTGAGCCAGTGTCCTCACCATACAGGGTATATGGTGAGGTATATGAACTTATATATTCTCAGACATTCAGAGCCTTTTGCACCCCTGCATTTAGGGCTCTGAATTGTTAGGGAAATTCCTCACCGGCAAGTTTGACAAAGAGAGATCTAAAATCCAGCCAGAAATGTTTCTCCATACATCCCCTTCAAACCTTCCATGATAAGAGTCATATATATGTCTTCTATTAATCAAGGCTTTTTAGAACCAAAATCAGAGGCAATATACAAGATACTGCAAGTGAAACTGCTGTAAGTAGGTTTTAGAAGTATACAGAGGCTTAGGAGTCTTTAGATGACAAAGAGACACAATGTGCATGTTTAAATACTGCAACAGACTTTCTTAGGCCTGCCAAGTAGCATTTTTTCCCTCCTATACCCTCCTCCTTTTCATCTAAAGCATCTTTTTCCGTGTAAAACAATTTGCAGATCCTTTTCAGCCACTGGATTCCACTAAGCAAAAATAACTGAAAAAGTAGAAGAATAAAGTACAAAAAGAACCACAGGAAGACGTAGTGGCAATCCAGGCTCACCTTCAAAACTGGCCTTTTCATTTTAGTTAACAAGTTTCATCCTTGTTATAGAAACAGGGACAATTAAGTTCTCCAGGTTTTAAGGAGGATAGCTGAAAATCATTAGCAACACCTGCATCTGCAAATCATTTTGTAATACTCTGAATGAAAGATGATAATAAATTGCACTGACATTTATGGAACATTTGCAATTTCATCATTCAAGAGAACACAGGGATTCTGGAGGAGAAGCATGATAGAAAATCTTACATGATAGGAAATAATATGGGTAGTTTGCATTTATACAGCTCCCACCACCTGAGAATATTAAAAAAAGACATCAACTGCATCTCTGAACATCTTTCACAAGACTCTGTAGGCTTCCTACCTATCCTAGATCAGAAAAGGAAGACACAAAGCAGTGACTTTCGTTTCAGATCATCCAGCAGGTTAAAGGGCAGAAGGAGAAACCAGTTAGAAATTCCTTGCTCTACCTACCCAGTGATTTCTTAAATGCTGAAGTACCAACAGCAGAAAAAAAAAAAAACTCTAAAAAATAATGAAGTCGCACAGAAACATTTATCAACATTGCAATGTGGGACAGGATTTATCATTTGTAGCAATATACTCTGAACAGAGAGATGAACTAAGTTGCATAGCATATATGTAATTGATTCCTAAAGCAAATTCTACTGTAACTTAACATGCAAATACAAATTTTCTTCTATTCAATGCTAACTGGAAAACTCTATTCTACATCCTAATGAACTACAGTTAAAGTTTCCTATTTCAGCTCCCCAAGAATAGAATTGTTACTAGTTTATTTCCTAACTTTTTCTTTTAACCTGATTTGTTGCAGGAATTTTAGGGAGTACAAAGAAGTATAAACTGAAAAACCTCCTAAAGCCATTTGGACTTAACTGTTTTCAACATAAACATTTGTATTTCAGCATTACCACGGTGTCTAGCCCCCTTTTAATTCTCCCCAAGATTCGGAACATTGTCAGCTGGGGAGCAAAGAAGAATCCAGGTGGCTTATGAATAATTATCACTTTTTACACTACTTCTCTGTATATGTTTCTACCAACACACTGTTCTAAATGTAATTAGATTCTGAACACTTTGAACATAAAGAGATGTATTTACTATGAGCCGCGGTTTTCTGACTTGGTTGATTTAGTGCTGATAGAAAGAACTCATTAGCTGTCAGGCCAGCTGTTGAAAAGACCATAATGCCAATGCACAAAGTTGACATAATGAAAATAAAGGAAAGAATCTGGGCCAAATTCAGAAGCAATCTGCAAGGTAATGTAATTTATACCCACTTACTTCCCTTAGAACTTGTTCTACCCAATCTACTGATGCATGAGGGATTCTAAATTGATGTAATTTATATGCCAAAGAGTCAGAAAAGCTATAAGCCCCCAAAGTCGAGGGCACTTAAAGTCAGGCTTTCCTACATACTCTTCTCTTCGCTAATCTGTCTTGATTTCTCCCTCCTTTTACCTTTTCAGCTTGTGATTTATGCCATCTAGAATCCCTGAGATGCAACGGGCCAAGCAAGAGACAGGGCATAGATAAGTGAGCACGACTCTAAGAAAATCTAAGTTGATATAACACAGAAGCTAGGAAAGCCAGGTGTGTGTCTCTCTCTCTCTCTCTCTCTTTCTCTCTCTCTCTCTCTCTCTCACACACACACACACACACACACACACACACACACACACATCTAGTTTCCCCATCACTTAGATTCAATTTAGGATTTGGCTCTTCATGTCCTCCATTACCATTCACAATTAAATTTGTGACTTAAATGATACAAGAAGCCACAGCTCACAGACCCTCATTTTAAGGCCAGATGGAACATTATGATGATCTAGTTTGACCTCCTGCAAAACAGGAGACATTGAATTTCACCCAGTAATCCCTGCATTTTGTTCAGCAAGTTGACGATGAGTAAGGCAGACATCCAACGTTGATTTAAAGACTTCAAGTAATAGGGGAATCTACCGCGTCTCTCAGCAATCTGTTCCAGCGATAAATTACCATTACTTTTCAAAACATGCACCATGTCGTCACTTGAATTTTACAGGCCTCAACTTTCAGCCATTGACTCGCTATTTCTTTTTTCTGCTGGACTGGAGAAATTTCTTTCTGCACTACTTATAGAAGGTATATCAAATTGCCTCTCAGCCTTCAGTTTGAGGTCTCACATGTTTTCTAGATCCAAAATCATTGGGATATCAAGAGAAAAAAACATGGTAATCAAAATAGTTTTAGAATAAGTTGAGTTTGCACTGAAAAATATTTATATACGCGATCCTGATAAAAGCCTTTTCATTTGGAAAAGGAAACAAGACAGCTGGAATGTGGTGACCACAGCTTCCTCCTTCAGTTTCTGAACGCTCCAGGATACTATCAGTTGACGTGTTTACTTTATTTTTTCTACTGGGCTATCTGAACATACTGGGAGAAAGGGGGAAGAAAGCTAGGGTTGCAAGCAGTTTTATTGTTAGCCACTGCTCTTCAGTCCCCCCAAAAGGTCTCTGACTGACAGCGATTCTGCTACTCCACTCTGACTGGGCAACTGATCACACAGAAAAATGTGACCCGTATCCAAAAATTTCAGATTTTGTCACTAGCTGCGATATACAGAGGTATGTGGTCAGCAGTAACACTGGTGGCAGTGACATAGACAAATATTTTCTGGTTTCCCTTTGAACTACAAAATGCTGTGTAATAAAAAAATCCTCACCTCAAGGGAAATATCATTCCAAATTCCTGCACAACTTGGGGAGTTGCGGGAACGCTTGAGAAATACACAAAGGGATGGTAGTGGTCTTGCCTTCTACTAACCAGAAAACAGGATTATCCAGAATGGGATGTTTTAATGTGGTTTAAATTCTTGTTTCTAAGCCCTACAAGAAGATCTATCAGATTATACAATGTGCCACTGTTGTTTCTGATTTCAGAGCTCAGTATGCTGCTAACCTGTTCTGGACAGGAGTGCCTGATACTGCCCATCCCAGTTGGAAAGCTGCTCAAGGTTTACACCCTATTTGAATGAAAGGGCTGCAGTTTACACTAGCTTGTCTTCTCTTTTGGTCAGAAATCTAATTGCTGGATAGAAACAGCTGGCTCCCAGCAAAGTTAACAACATTTCATTATTATCTGCCAGAATTAGCTGCCACTCATTTGGGAATTCTGCTTTCTGAAGAGAGGCGCGACCTTTTCACGGGAGCATCAAATGGAGCCACTAGGAAGCGCAATGCTGCAGTGAGCCATGAAGAGCGACCAGTGCCCAGCACCAATTCAGCGCTTCCTATCCGTTAGTGCCGTCATCCCATGGCCTCTTTCACCTCCAGATTTGGCCTCTGTCTGTATTTACACCTTCCCAGAATAAAATCTTTGCTTCACCCACCCACTTGGTAACTATCATTCAGTTAGTTTGACTATGACTCATCTACTTCAAAACCCTGCTGACTCACAGTCCTCAAAAAAGAAACTTGCTCAAAGAACGTACTGAAACGCGGGTACGCAATCCAAGCCGTGGAAGAATTCATCTAAGTTGACTCAGTATCTTTACTAGTGAAAGACAAGAAAGATGCACTTTGCTTGTGAACTGTTATCATCTCTAAATCTAATTAGCTCACAGTTATTTATAACCAAAATGTACTTCAATGGCCTGTTTTCCAAAAATACTATGCACCCAGTAGCTCCCATCAATTTTCACGGCACTCAATAGTAAAAAATAAGATATGGCTACACATTTAGCTTTTGAAACAGGAACATACAGTCTGACTTCTTTAACCCAGTGATAGAAATTGTGATTTAAGTATGTGATAATACATGTTTAATACTTTGAAAGAACATGTGAAGTTAAGACTGCAGCTGCAGAAAAAGAATTGTATTGTTAAAAATAATAAGTAAAGACATTTCCAATGTAACTGTCAGTACTAAGTTTATTGTGCTCCTTTATCTCCATATATTCTATTCAGAATGAAATGTTTTTTATGGGGGGGGGGGGGGAGGAAATCAATAGGCACTCTTTCAAGTACTAAAAAAAAAAAAAAGAAAGAAAGAAAGAACCAGGCAAATTTGCCATTCAATTTTTTTTCTTGCTGTAAAATTATTCACACACTGGATCAGGTACCTGGGGAGCAAGTAGAAACCCTTTTACTGGACGGCCAGGCCTTCAGCAGCCTCCTAAACCATGCCTCTCTCCCACGAGCTAAGATCCCCTCATGTCTCATCATAATACAAAAGCTCACCAGTTGAGAAACGTCTCATAGAAATATTGTAAATACACTTGATCTCACCTCTGAGGAAGGGAGGCTGGACTGGATGACTTCTTGAGGTCTTTACTAATCCTGCATGCCTTCTAACAAAATACAGCAGTCCACTGAGGAAACAGAAAACTGCCCACTGCAAGCAGGTTGTCATCCCTGCTCTTCCCTTTCCCCACGAACTCAGCTAGAACTCTGCCTTTGGCACAAATTACCCACTAAACGCATAGCCCAGTTTAAATCTTTGCCTTAATATTCAGTGGTTTGCCTTGAATTCTCTCGAGCTACCACCTATACCACTTCTCAGTCAAAAGTTACCAGAAACATCTATCTATATTCCCTGGGACACCACTGGAAGGAGCTCGCAAATGCGGGCAGCAGTAAAGTTGTACAAGCTCACAATCAAGTGAGATTAAAAAAGGAAAACAACAACAAAGAAATGCCTATAGAACCAATAGTCTTCTGAATCAATCACAGGATTCATTGCTACAATTGAGCTTCTTCAATAATTTCCTCATGTTCGCATCCGAGGAAGAAACCCACAGACACATAAACTAAGTATAAACTAATCAAGGTATCTCTCTAACAGGCCGGAAAGCAAGATAAAGAAAATAACAATGTTATTTTTACTTCTCTTTGAAATTATTTGGAAAGAGCTAAGTACCTTGTTTAAACAGACAGATTACATATCTGGATAGACAGATTAGCCACACAAAACTAATACTAAAATAGTTCAGATTGGAATATTCAAACCAGTTAGTAAATCCTCTGGCTTTAATCTTGCTAGTTTTAACAATTCATTCCTATCTATTAATTTAAACATTCACTTTTGTTTGAATCATTTTAAAAGCCAGAATGCTGCATTTAACAGTTCTTATGAGCTAACACCAAACTGGCACGCACCACCTCGAAAATGTAAATATAATTGAATATTTTTCAAACAACCTAGATAACATTGAATGAAAAAGAAAGCCTCCATAATAGCAGATGTTTGATAACTTGCTCCCTCACCTCCTTGAAGTGACACACAGGAAAACACATTTTTAAACAACTGTAATGTATTCTGACTTTAACAACGGTGCTTCTTGTACCCAAGAATGTCAGTACAATCATAAAAAGGAAAAAAAAGTAAAATGAAAAACCTTTAAAAACATCTCCCAGAACAATAATTAAAGAACTACTTTACTATTTTACTAATGTAAAATTAAATTTAAAAAAAAGCCACTCAACATATTTTTTCACCCCATAAAGAAAGATGTGCCAAAGACTGCAAAGTTCACTGGGGACTTCAAAGTTGCTATCAATCTTTATAAAGAAGGCATTCAGATACTGCAGTGATGGGCAGCAGTATAAAACCCTCAGAGAGAGGCAGAAAAATAGATAAAATGCCCTCAGGAACAAGTTTCTTTCCAGGAAAACTTACTAAACCAAGGCTTAAATTGAAACAGTATTATTTTTCTATGTAGTGGCAGTTTTTCATCTCTTAACTCTCTATTGTTTGTAATACGCTCTCAAAATGAAATTTCTTTCCTAAAGGCCAAATTCTGCCAGCCCTCCTCCCACTGAATAATTCCTCATTGCGCATGCAGTGCTGCAATTTCGCAGACCGATTTCGGGAGTAACGCGCTGCGGCGAGCACCTGAGGACGTCAGAACAGGGCCCAAAGGGGACGCACCTTGCAAGCTAGCAAACAGCCCCCCAGCACTGACGCCCCATTGTCCCCGTAAATCACCCCTACTGACGACAATAAAAAGAAAATTAGTAAAACTAAACAAAAATCAGGCACAGGTTCCTGCTCTCAAAAAGGAAAGATGTCGACTTGGGATTTTCCCACTATTAATTCTACAAGTAAGCAACAGGCACCACGGCACTAGGCAGCAACAGGAAACACAAACCTAGAATTTCAAAACACATGACTAATTAAAAAAGTGAAAGATCATCAATTGAATGCTAACCACAAAAGCTCAGTCTATAAACTCAACAGATATTTAGGTCTGAAACCTACACAATAAGGAGGCACTGGCACACACATTCACCAGCTATGTTCACAAATCCTGAGATCCTTTGCTTCTCCTCCAAAAAACGTTCAGGTTACTCAGAACCAGCTAAAGCTTTATGGACAAAAAGGGAAAGTTGGACCTGGTCAAAATTAAGAAGGGGAAGCTTGGAGGGATGGTGAAGAGGTGCTAAAGACCAGAAAGATTTAAGCTGGTAGCTGCACCTCCTGTGGCGGAGAGAAGCAGAGACAAGCTGGACGCGTGTCCGCTCCCCTCCCTTCAACCTCCCAGCCCTCCCGTTAACGGCAGCACAAGCACAACACGGTGCGCAGGAAAAGTCGACAGCGGCCATTTGGCAATACCCTCTCCCCATTTCTTCCAGTACAGGCGAAATGGGCAGTCTAAGATGTTGTGTATATAGCAGGCCCTGGTGTGGCTGACCTTTAAATAGCAAGCTTTTTAGAAGGCAGTGCATTCTGCTTTTTTTTTTTTTTATTTGGGTCTAGCTTTTGAACCTTTTAGGTTTATCTGGGTTATGTATGCAAGCTTTTCCTTGCAGTCAAGAGGGAGATAAAAATTGGTATACACACACACACATATACAGAGAGAGAGAGAAAAAATGTAAACCCTTTAAAACTAATATACCTCTAGGAATACTAAATTCCTGCCACTTAATAAAAATATGAGGGCTGGTAGCAGACCAAAGAAGTGAGTATTTGTCAAAACGCAGGTTTCATAAAAATAAACTTCATGTAACTACTACAGAAGCTTCCATCACGTTTTTCTTCATCTAAGCGAATAATCGTTTTCTGAGAGCCCTTGCATCCCCAACAAAAGGTTTTTAAAAGTGAGTAAGATGCAAAGGGAAGAAAGTAAGTCCATCCTCATTATGCAATGCAAGTTGCCAAAAGCAAACAAACAACTAAGGTAAAGGTAAATTAAATCATTAATGTAATGCTGCTAGCAGTATAAAATGCTACCTGTAACAGATCCAGAGGTATTTGCTTTCAAATCAATACAGTATATCAAAGCTAGAAGAAAACCTCTTCCCTTGGTCTCCCAGCCCTGTTCTTCCCCCGTAAGAAAAATACAGGAAAAGTGAGAGAAGATTCCCCTGTCACGTTGTAACTGCTATTAAAAGAAAAAGGTAACATTTAAGCCCTAAGGAGCTCCTGGTCTTCAAAAGTGCAAAGTACATACGGTTCTAGCAGAAGTTAATAGGAGCTGCAGGTGACCGGCACTTCTGCCTCCGAGGCCCCGAGCTATTGCACAAAGCACTATCCCTTTGAAATTTCAGCCTAACGTTTATCAGCAGCCAACTTGCTGAAGTGCAAGGCATATGCATCCCTTTCCCCCCACAGTATTTACTTTTTAACAGCACTGAACACTTGCGGGAAACACACTACAGCCCTAGCAATACGGGAAGCAAGTATGAACAAATATCGGCTCTAAGGCTCACCAAGCGTGAGCCCCCGGCCGCTGCACATCAGGGTACGTCCAGAACTCGCACCTGCTGGGAACGGACTTGCTGCCTCGCACTGACCTTGGCCGCTTTGCTCCCTTGTCCAGCTCCCTTTTGCTTGCTGTGAAGTCAGCCAGCAACATCGGCTAAGACTTTATTTTTGAAGTGCTTGCATACTGACATAAGGACCTCCAGAGAGCCAGCTTTCGCTTCCTTCCTCTTTGCTGCCAACATTGGCAATCTGGCAGGCAGCAAAGCACGGGAGTGCGGCCACCGACCAGCACAGGTGGAGAAATCAAGGCAAGACAAAGCCCAGGGGAGCAGCATAAAGGTGGCTGTGAACTACATGTGTGCAACCACAACTCTAAATATTAGGAATGAAAATGAAAAAAATAGCGTGAACTAAGAAGGCAGAGGTGACTCATTCCCGAGGTGGACAGAGTAGCATAGGGAGCAGACAGTACAGGGAGACAACAGCCACCAGTTACCACCAACCACCTCAAGCCTGGCACTGCTCTGCAGTGCAACCTTCCACAAGGCACTTCACTTTTCCCTGCTTCTGGCCCTACCCACCGTCACCAGTCTGGCTTAGCCACATTGCTCATAAACCCTTGCCAGCAGGGACCATCTCTTACCCTGGTTTTATATGCTGCTCAGTACAACAGAGCTGCACAGAGGTGGTACTGCAAACAATAAAACACCATCAGAAGATCGTGGAGGAGTAAGATAGGCTTAGGAAATACACTTAAAATACTATTAAAAAGAAAAAAAAAAACAAGGGGTATGATGGTCAAACAGCAGAACAAGCACCATGACACACACAGAAGCACTGGGTGAATGAAAAAGGAGAACCAGAAGAGCTCTCAAAAGAGGGATGAGAAAACAAATCAGGAAAAAAAAAGCCACACAGAAAGCAAAAAGTAAATGGTAAAGAAGTAGACTTGCTAACTCACAAAACACGGACAAATCATAGAAGAAAACCAAGTCTTCTGGTTTTCCTTTCCATTCACTTCGTGCTACTGGTGCCTCAGGCTTTTCAAGAACTGTCCTTGTCACTTGATCATCAGATCACCACTTTGCTACTCAGACTGGTTAAAAAGAAGGCAATGGGGAGAGGAGAAGGAAGGAAATAAAACTCACATATCCCTACCTCAGAGAAGCTGACTGGCATGGAAAGGAAGTTACCCGCTAAAGATTAAGTAATAATAATAAACAACTAGTAATTTACTCCCTTGCTGAAGAACGGGGAGAGATGAAGGATTACTTAGAAACAAGTCTACTTCACAGAGTACTGTTGGAGCATGATGGTCATACTTCATGCCTCGCTAGACTGTAAAATCACAGTCTGCATCTTTGTGGCCATTCACACAGTTCCTTGTTCTACTTTAAAAATACATTATTAGATCCACCCTTGTTTATGCTGTTTTTACGGAATTATTTAAAATAAAAATCTCCGGACACAAGGAGTTACCAGCAGCAGGGTTATCGTCCACTGCTCACTCATTCACAATGCACCTTTGAGTCAAAAGAGCCATCATTTTTAAAATGCAACTACTTCCAACGCAACAGTAAGTGAAGCAAATATGATAATGTTACAAGCCAAAATGGGAGAAAAAAAAAAAGTAATGACAACAAAAAACCTAAAATAAGTCCTGGCAAGATACACAGCGTCAGGCATGAGAAATCCAAAGCCAGTTGGCTCTGATGAATATGTATTTATCAGCCACTATTTAGTTAACACCTATCAGTAAATAACTTCTTTGTTATTCCAAATTCCCTTGCTGATTAACAGGGCATAGTAGATTGCAGTAATTATCCTGAAGTAGGACTCTGACACAGACCAGCTCTTATGTGATGTTGATCAAATCATGACAATTGTTTCAAATAACCTTCCTGTCAGTGCCCGACAGCTCAGCTATGGAGGGGCTAAGCCTCGGAGAGCAAGTCCGGGCAGTCCAAAGGAGCTGTTCTCCGCTCCTCTGGATGACAAAGTATTCCTTGACTTCCTTATTCAGGGGCACACCAATTTTTTTCAAATATTCTGGAAAAACCCTGAGCCAAGCTCAGCTTGAATCGCCACAACGGTGCAAGCTGGGCCCCGATACGCCCCTCATACCACTAGCTACGCAGCATGGAGTCCTTCTCATCTCGGCTTCGTAGCACAACTCCCGACAACAACACTCGCCAACACTTAAACCACGGGGAACTCCTCGCCTTCAGCAAGTGTGGCTTAAAGGCCCTTTAACGCTGCTCCATTTCTTTTCCTCCCCAGTGTAAAGGGGAAGAGCTTGAAAGGTGTGCTTTCAAACCAGCAAGGCCGGCTCAGCCTCCTATTTCAGAAAAGCAATATTTCAACAGCGCTCTGTAATTCTGGATGCCCCATCTGGGAAACATATTGGGTCTGATTTGAAATGTTTTCAGCACCCCATCTGTTGGAGGTGGGGGCACTCAGAAGTTCTGGATAGCCAGGGAATTATGTGCCACTTCTGCAAATGTTTCTGCCTTAGCTTTCCCAGCTTTGCCTCTGCTACTGTATCACTCGCTCAGTGTATTTGCTCAGGCAACAGCAGCTTTCTTCACTTCCAGATTTTGCCCTTAAAAAGAGGGTGTGGACACTACGTAAGTCTGTCCTAAAACACTCGACAATCTGGTACACGCTTCTGGTTAGGAAGCTGAGGCCATTATTTGCATGCAGTCATTACGTGAGCAAATATGGTGCTTAAGGTACTTCTCAGAATAGGTTGTGGAGATTAGTTAATGTTTATACAACTCCCTGAAAATTGAAATGACTGCTACATGCTAAATATTACCATCACCAGGGATCCGTTTAAGTAAAAGCAGGCCAGAAAGTGAAGGAAACAAAACTTACTTCTTCCGTCCAGCACGATTATTGCCAGACTTACGCATATTAAGAACACCTAATAACCTATCTAACACAGTAGATTAATGTTTATGCTATTAAGTTTAGACAGTTGTATGCCGAAAGCTTTTCAAACTACAGGAAATTACACATTGCACTGGGACAACTGTATACAATTACACTGATTTTGCAAAACGGTAGAGATATAAAGCAGAAAGTGACTGGCCAGAGAGGCTTCTAAATCACACAGATAACAAGTGTGTCCTGCCGGGGCAGTAGTCTGTCGCTTTATCATGATTGTTGCTAGAAAGAGAAATTATTACAGTAATCTTAAAATTCAGGATGACACAGTGCATTGCATATCTCCATTTGCCAGGCAAAAGACACGTCAAATTACCATGCACTGCTCTGGCTATCCCGGAGTCACCATGCATCAGCCAGATTTATTATCAGCCCATCTTGCACCACCAGTCTGTACCACATCAAAAGTGCCACTGAAAAGGACACGTTCAGTGGGAACATTTGGATCAAGCCCAGTGTTTCTTTAGGAGGTAAAAGCTTCAAGGAGATACAGAGCGCGCGCACACAACCCTGCGAGCGTGATGCTCTCCCAGGCAGAAAGCTCCCAGCTGCTTTGCTAAAGGCCACAGCAATATGTCTGCTTTATAGCTGTTTTCACGAAGGATTGTTTAACAGTACTTAGTGCAGCTCTACCTTGACACAGTAAACGCTGACTTAATACCGCCGAGGTGAAGCATTTAGCTTACCTAGCCGCGCTGAACGCTTTGTCAAACATCTGAAGGACTGCGGTGCCGCTGACTTTTTCCGATGCCTTTCAGGTATGGCATGGTACTAAAGGTAGGTTTTTTCATCAGAGCAGGCACGGGCTTGTATAAGAGCTATCAGTCCTACTCTTTATCTTCTTCATTGTCGCATTCGCAGCTCTTTTCATCACTAGTCGCCCTTTCGCGAAACAATTTCAGAAGTGTCATTTACACGCTAAACAAGTATACATTACACAGTTCAATTACATATGGTGGATTATTGGTTTGTGTGCATCAGCTAAAGCAGAACATAAACAGCTGTGAATACACAGTTCAGTTAATTCTAAAAGAAGTCTTGTCTGCAGTTTTGGTCTTAAAGTAAACATACGGAAAAACTTACTATAATTACGCTGAAAGGCAGATACGGTATTCTGGAATGAGCATTAAATGGATACTGCCAATAACACCATCTTTACAAAATGTCTTGTTTGCTTTGTCTTAAGTAGATAACACTTTAAAGACAAAAATCTCCTGACTCACAAGCGACAAGTCTCTGCTGTTGCATGTTCACAATAATCAGAATTTGTATTTTAAGCTGTGCGTTACGCTTCATTAATATGAAATCATCAGCCTGAATCACAGACATATTAGCCGAGCTCCAAGTGACCTTATTCATTTGTAATATTTCCCAGTTTGTTAAAAGCTGAAACAAGAGCTCACCAACATAGCTCTGACACTCCTCGTCCTGAATCAAAAGATGTGGGGAAAAGGCTGCGTACTCACGCGCTGGCATGAAACCAAATCCATCACTACAAAACGGGAGAGCAGAAATAACGACTATTTCCCATTATCCCTCTCCCTTTGTTGCAACATCCATCAGCTTGCATGATACCAACACGCTGAATTTGTTTATAAGCATATCCTCCAACAAAAGGTCAGCTATTTTGGAGGAAGAGAAGAAATAAGCGTTGCAGCCTTTGTCTACTAAGAAAGTTCCTTCCCTTTAAAGCAAACTCAGCAGCAATATTCTTTGAAGACCAAAAGAAGAAACAATTCCCAACCACATAAAGAAACTAACTAGTCCCTTATATGGCTAAGAATTGCACTGTCATTTTTTTTCACAGCCAGAAAAATTAGAACAAGAGGGAAAAAAAGAGCAAATCTTGAAAAGGCAGTTCTCAGAGCACCGGGGAATTCATATAGGCACATCATTCTAGCTTTAAGAACTGCCAGAAACTTTGTTCTTGAAAGAGGAGGAGGACATTACACCAGGTGAGTCCCTGAAATCTAGATTTTCACTCTCCTGCTGTCACTGTGGACACCCAGCTTTATAAACCTCTCATGATGTAGTGATATACCTGGCTCTACAGGTATACCTGCAGTGGTATACCCTGGCAGTGGTACCCCCTGCTCTTGCAAACCACCTCCGCCTGAAGTTTCCAAATCCCAGGTTATCACATAGGTCTCCAAGGCACCACCTTGGGGCTTTTGCCAGCTTTGGCACTGCACGCCCGAAACGGCGCTCTGCCCTCTCCACCGTTATCTCCAGACCTTCAGTTTGCCTCTCGTCCACCAGTGAGCCTGAGCTGAAGGTTACAAGTATCTCGCTCTGGAGGGCACCTATATCCTACCGCATTTTACGGGCACCTCCATCGCCCAGTGAAGCTGCCGGTGGAAAGATCAGGCCCACCAGTGACAGCGCTGGATGGTTCAGCCTGGCTCGTCTCTACATTTAGCATCACAGAGCATCAGGCTGTACGGGGTGGGGAAGGGAGCAGGACAAAAGCCAAATGAGCAATCAGTTAAAACAAACAAATAGACAAACAAAATATAGTGTCGGTCCATCCATAAGAACCTCTGCTCTTCGCAGCCACCCGCAGCAGATCAAGTGGTGTACTCCAAATTGCAGCCTCAGGATTTAGCCTATTAATGCAAACTCACAAAATGAGAACAAACTGCTGCTTGATTTATTCTTCTCGGGGGGGGGGGGGGGGGGGGAAGAAAAATACAAATCTGTTCAACAACTTTTCTTCTTCAATAAATTTGAATAACGCAGGAGTGACATCACTTCCACTACATGACAGCCTATAAATCAACACCAACCACATGGTACAATCCATAAAACATGTGTCATGGAGACACCAACGAGGAACAAAATATCAGCACGTTCTACATCATAAACATGCAGTCCTATGTGTCTTCTGGCTTCTACTCTGATCTAAATAAATCAGGTGGTTTATTTCACTCATTTGAATAAAGTCAATACAATTAATGGAGGAACCTTAAAGCAATTCTGTCCAGTTTCACCTGCAGGAACTTACTACAAATGAAACATTTAAAAATAGTATTAATTTTTTTTTCATAGATGACCACATTTGACACTGAAATTGTCCTTACAGCATACGAGCAGAGTAGGAATTCATTCCCATCACTGTTAAAAACAGGCAAACGAATAAGCAAGAAAAGAAGAAAGAAAAAAAAAAAAAAAGAAGCTCTTTGCATCCAAAAGTGGGAAAAATAAACTGTCTCTCTCTTCTTTAACAATGTCAGGCCTGAAAAATCTTTCAGCTAATAAAAACTTCTATAAGAGATTAGATTTTGCTATAAGCCACCATAATCAAAAAAGATGGTATGGCTACAGAACCTCTAATTTGTGACTGCAGACAGGGAAAGTAAACCTTCCCTTCTTTGTTTAGGAACACTCTATTGCCAGGAGAGATCTAGGCAAAAAAGTGAATTGTTTCCAATTTTGAAGCAGCTACACAGTATTCTTATCATAGGAATTACATAAATACAAGCAAAACCACCTCTCTGCTCTATCCTTTACTTTTTGCGGAGGAACCACGCTTACTCTCTCACAGAAACTGCTAATCACCGTTACAGGCATCGGACTCTGTGCTAGACATCTCGTACGGCAATTAGACTTCCACTACATATAAATCATATCTCAGCTGTGGGAGAGAGAGAAACAGGCAGAAAGACAGAGAACAAGAAGCAAAAAACCAGATGCTCTAAAAATATAAATCAAAATAATATTAAATAAACGTTATAGCCATAGAAAACCCCCAAATGCTATTAAATATCAGATGTGCTCGTCCACTTGTTTGCATGATGTAGAATCAATTTGACAGTCAGTTTCGGTTTCTCTTGCGATTAATCTGTATGTTAAAAAAAATGCATATTGTTCAGCTGTCCTGGTTTTGCCATAGAGAAGAATGTGTGCTCCATGGGCTTGATTCTCTATTCCTGAAGGCAACTGAAGTCGTATCACTGACTTTTCAAGGAAAGCAGAACAGATCCCAGTTGCTGTAACTTCTCTTCAATAATATTATTGTTAATTAGCTACATAAAATACTGGTGCGCTATTTTCTGCATCAGTACAGATAATTGTCAGTGTGACACACTGCACATCGAGAGTAGCTCTCTGTGTAAAAATGTTTACTTCTAAACTTCCTTCCAACGCTCAATATTGCCCGTATGAGTGGGAAAGCAATTGCAAAATATCACTACACAAACACTCACAATATACGCTGTGACAATATCTGAGTAAATCACTGTTCTCAGTCTCCCTTCTCTGCCCATCTGCAGTCTTTGGTATGGAACAACTATATCATAAAAGCTCTTATTCACACATGCTTTTGATATTACACTATTTAATCACATACAGCTGTAGCTGATGAGACTGTTACAAAACACAATTTTAATGCAGCACTGGAAGCGAGTTCTGGAGACACATCAACCATTTTTCTCTACATAAAATTTCTCACATTAAAAGACTTTTCTTCAAGAAAAACAAAACAGAAAAAATAATAATAATAAAAACAGCCCACTCATGTTTTAAAATCTGCTTCTCTTCCTGCACACTCCGGAATGGGCTTGTTTGTAAGTGAACTCAAAGTCCCTGCCTGCAGTCTAGATAATGACAAACCCACTTCCCCTACATGAAAAAAATAGAATAAAAATAATAAAAAAAAAAACCCTGCTTAAAATTACATGCAAAGGGAACACTATCCAGGCTACTTACAGCAAGACCTGAAATGAACTCAGGCATCCTACTTGGAACACTTTTTTTCTTATCTGGTTTTTAATTCATGGAAATTAACTGACAATCTGACAACTTTTACCAAGATACTTGAACTGAAGCCCATATATATCACCATGCTTACTTTGAAAGGCCACAATGCATTAAAAACCAAATCAACCCTGAAGCACTGTACCTTACTTTTGAACAGCTACCTTTGTATAAAGTATTGTAAATTTTAAGTACGAATGCACGGCGTTTGCCATAGTAAGATCTATGCAGCCTAATCTGGCAAATGCTTACAACGTCCATCTTTTCTTATGGAAGTAAAATATATGTTTTCAAAATAAATCTCCATAGCATATAGTAATGTACAAGTGTTCTGAAGAGTAAAAATTTGAACTTTCCTTTCCCACAGCCTTTTCTTTTTTTTTTTGGAATTTAAACAGACTTACAACTGAGACAACACATGACAGGAAAATCAACTAAGAGATTCAACGTCGTTTTAATATATCATGGCGTCCCTCACAGCAACAAGAGTATTTTTAACCAGGCATGTAAGGAGAGATGGCAAACAGGAATGGAAAACAAACAAGCACATACGTTTCTGCATTTTTCAGAACATAATTTTTATCTTCCTTATTGTTTAAAACAACTGGCAAAATACTAGAATTAGATATTAATATTACTGTCAAAAATATAACCAGGCTTAAATATTTTTAAAGCGCATTTAAACAAAATCATACATCTTTAAGACAGCTCTTTGAGGCATTTAAAACATGCCACAACGTACTGAACCAAACAAGGGCTAAGCGCGACCAAACTTCATTCCTCGAAATGCATTTCTCCGTTTGCAAGCGTTTGCCTTTGCTCTGGCACTATCACGCCGGCTCCAGCTACACTTTTGAGCTCTGGCGGCCATCCAAGCTGCAGATGGTTGGAAAAGCAGCCTGAAATCAGTGTGCGGTTGATGAGTTACTCCTTACACCTGACCCCTGCTTCACACCAGGCACCTAACGCAATCGCAGCGCCACCAGGCAGCGCCGGCGCTGCAGCTCGTGCTTCGAGGCCTTCTGCGTGGCCAGATGGCCAAAAGCGGGGAAGCGCGCTACACGGAAACGCGCGCGAGAAAAGAGCACGGGATTGGTGGGAACAAGGTGAGGAGAGGCGAGAGCTTCGGGCGGACGCCAAAAACACGCTCGCTAAAAGACGCGGGGCGCAGCGAGAGGGGAAGCGTGCTCGCGACGCGCAACTCGAAGAGGGCCCCGATTCCTTCGTGCCTCGAAAAAGGAGGGGGGGGGGGGAAAAGCAGTAAAGAGAAAAAGAAAAAAGGATTTCATCCAAATACAAAAACCCAAATGCGTGCCCATAGAGTGACTTTTTGAAGTTTAAACACTTCTGCTTGAATTTCCCAGTCCTTTTTTGTCCTTAAGTTGGGGCAAATATCTGTCCCTTCACGGACAGGCTTACTAAGCCACTCTTGCCTGCAGGCCAATTTGCATACTTTTGCCATCTGCAGAGACAGGATTTTATTCACATAGGTGTTAGGAAATCATGCTTCTTCCTTCTGCAGGCACTCACAAAATCACCAGGCATACAGAGATTAATAAGCATTGCCGGTGCCGCAGATGCCCACTCTCCGTGTCAGGTATTTCAGCCTTCTAATCGGGTAGCAGAGTCGGCTCCAGGACAGTTAAAATACCAAAGCCAAACCATGAATAACAGACACCAAATACCTGCAGAATGCACAAAAGCAAAACACATGGAAATAGCTGCCAAACCAGCTTATTTTTACCCCAAATACAGGCCCGGCAATTGTGGAAAACAAACAATTCGTGTCTGCAGGTAACTGCGACATCTTCTTCTTTCTACCCAAATGAGTCAATTTTTTTCAGTAGACTGTTTGCTGAAAGAGGTTATCCCAGCTCTAGGTCTAATCATAAGCCGCAGAGGACAAAGATAAGACATAGCGTCAATTAAATCAAAGGGACTCTTTCAAATATATTCAAATGGCTTAGGTTAATTTTTTTTTTCTTTTCATATCATTACATGAAATTTAATGGTGCTCAGTTTTGTTTTCCATTGTGCAAAAGGGCAAAGAGAAAAGAATTTGCTGTGGTAAGCAAAAAACTACAGAAATAAATTCAGACTTCTATGCAAGATTTGGCATCGTTATCATTCTGTAAGCGACTATTTACAACGCACTTTTGTAAACCAGTTGTTTTCGTACTTATGCCATCAACAACGATGCAACTAAGGAAGTTTACCTAATAGCCAAAAATAAAATAAAGACTGCTGTAGATTCTCATCAGATATACATGAACTGAAACTATCTCCTTGAAATATTTGCAACAAGAACATGAGAGTACCCTTAATTTACAACAGTAACAGAAAAATGTTCGTTTTGAAACAGATCCACAGCGCTCTTGGAACAACCAGACTCTGCTCTCAGGATCTGCCTGAAGAAGTTCAAACTCTACTTCCAAACTGCAGTTGTCAGTGTCACACCAGAAGGAGAAAACTAAAGTTATGCTTTCCCTCCAACTCTCTGCTGGTCCTTAAGACACATGTTAAGTACTTTGTAATTGTCTTTTAAAAGTTGAATTTATTTTTTTTTAAGTTTTGGATGACATCGGTTTTGCCAAAACCTGCAATTAAAGTTTTAACTTCAGTGGTGGCATCCGATAATTAAGGAGCACAAGTAAATTGAATAATCAGAGTGTGTGCTTCATGTTCCACAAAAGACCACGAAACATTTCAAAAACTCAAGTCAATCACACAAACATATGGAATTCATTTTTCTATTTATAATTCTATTGCCCGTATAGCTATTCATTTACACCATTTCTGCACAACAATGTGCTAGCTACACTGGAAGATACAAACACAGATTGCACACACAAATCCTATGCAGCTCTGTACTCCCCCATGAGAAAGATATGATGCACGATAATATGGTACTTTTTAAGGAACAACAAAACAACTTCACAACAGAAGCGAAGCAAAGGAAACACCTCACTCAAATATATTGGGGAACACAAATTTCATAACTTTGCCTGTTCAACGTGCTGTCGTTCAGTGTTTCACAAGCTGAACATAAATGCCACAAGACAGCCTAATTATTAATTCTCAATTTTGAATGAATGCACCCCCTTCGGTGCATAGGAGTAAACCTAAAAAGACATTCTTTCTGTGGGGCTGAATTCCACAATGTTTAGTACAAAAGACAGTTTCGAGAAAATAAAAAGTTGAAGTTCACCGTACAGTTGGAATCATTCAGCGGTTTTGTTAGTATATGTAGCTCTGATAGGCATGACAAAAGATATAGCTCTCCACCACAATGTTATTTGATTACCCGAATATTAGCTTTAGACATACAATGGATCTAACTGCTTTAAAATGTCCCAGAAGCTGATGGCTAGCTTTAAGGTAACAAAATCCAGATGCTGCCTGTCTGCACTACTCTGAACTCTTAAGGTCTATAGAAGAGAAAAACTTGTGCGTGTGTGTATATGTGTGTGTGTACATGCTTATTATTTAGGTTTTATGCATACATTTAACTGTGGAAAGAGAGAAAAAAAATTGATGTCATAAAATATATTACCGATTGGGAAATTTCTTGTCCTTACAGTAATATGGCATGTGTGCAAAGACAGACACACATGACTTTTCAAAAGGTTGATAATTTTATACCGGTTATAAAAATGGGTTTAATTTATTTTTTAAAGCATCAGGATAAAAAAAGCCACTGTAGGGAAAAGCTACTGTTATTATTTTAAGCTCAAATACCAGGTCAATTTCCTCAAAAAGCATATTTTATTAAGTAAAAAAAAAAAAAAAAGAGTAAAAAGGAGAAAAAAGACTAGCAAAACGTAAGCTACGCAAGTACAAGGGATGGAACGTCCAATATTTCTCCTCTAATACTCGAGGCTATTGTTCTTTCAAAAAAACACCATCAATCGTTTCATGTCCTTGGCTTGCCAGGTTTTGAGGAATAGCATCAGTCTGCGTCCCCCAATCCCCCAAACAGTTAAAGCTATAGGCAATATTGCAGTCAAGCTAGTGACGGGCTGCTGCTGCAACAGCAACAATATACACTAAATGGTCACAAAGGTAAAATGCAATTTGGATCGACCTTGGAAGGAAGAAAGAGAAAAAGCGATAAAAATTGCTCCAAAATATAAAATTAGAAAAGGCTACATCTTATGCAAAAAATCTACGTGACACAGTGAAAGAACCAACAGAGCAAACAAATGAGAGGTAACCCTGTTACAAATGACAAGGCTATAATCATATTGAGTGGCTCTGGTGTCACTGCAACTCAAACCAGCCTGATTCTCAGTTTTGACGATTAGTTAATTTATATAATGCAGCAGTCTGGCTATAAACATTAACGGGAATGTAATTTTATTAGCAAGGAAATGGAACTTATCCTTTCAGAACTGCAGCCAGATCAACGTGTTTCAAACCCAAAGTGTGGACAAGTCAGCCTCCCCTATGGCACTTCACCGCGCACAGACACACACAGGCACACGCCAAATGTCCCATGTGTTAAATTTGCCAGAGAAGTACAATGCGTGTGTATGTGTACACAGTGGCGTATGCATGTGTCTGTATGTGTGTCCCTGACTTTTTCTTGCTTCCTTAGAAGATGTTAGTTTATTGACTGAAACTGCTCATCTGTGGCTATGAGGTCACACTACAGATTTTTTTTTTTTTCAGTATCCTAACTGGGTGTCCAAAGTTTCATTTTAGGGATTTCTTTTGTTGCTGTCCTTTGATCACAAAGGAAATTTTTTCAGAGAGCAGACTATTACACAATGGCATAAGAAAAATAAAGCTTTAATTAACTAACTCATGGCCAGGTAGCATCGACTTCACTCAGCCTCTTAGGAGACGCAGGCCTGCCTTCCAGTCTACTGACATTTTAAAAATTACTAAGAAAGAAAGAAAAAAAAGAAAGAAGAAAAAGAATCCATGTTTGGATACGCTTTTCAAAAGTAGCTACCCTCTATTTCTAGACCTTTTACATACAATGGAGTACAGCCTTATCATCCTCAATATTTAATGAAACATTAAAAGCAGTACAACGCACTGAAACAAACTCCACAAGATTTACAGTTGGTCGCTCCTTGTTCTCCCCAGACCTTCCCAGCATCTTATACTTAGCTGATTAAAAGTTTGAGTTTCCACGGACATCTTTTCTAATGGCAAAATGCTTTTAAGCCCCGAACAAACCACGTAGATCAATGAACGAGCCACTGAAAGAGTGTTTCGTGCCTGATGCTGTCCAGAGCAGACCTTCATCCTATGCCCGAGGAAGCACACTACCTGCCTGGTGTTACAGCAGCCTTAACCATCCCCATCTCCCCAAACAACAAAAGGAATTAACCAACGCTAGCGGCCCTTGAAAGAATTAAAATAATAAGACACAGACAGTAACCTTCCCGCCTCTCTCACGCCAGCTTTTGACTACCAGCTCTGCGTGATAGCGAATTCAAGGAAGCGAGGGGGGAAAGAGCAAAAACAAACCAGCCGACCCTGCGTTTTTCGCCGCTGGGCTATCCATCACCCACTCGGCGCGCGCCGGTCTCGCAGGGGCGCCGCCGTCGCCGGCAGGGTGCCCGTACCGTACCTTGGTTTGGAGATAGTGGGGGTAGTAGTAGGTGTACTGGGGGTACATTGGCTGCTGGTCCAGGCGTTTGCCCATGTAGCTGGAATCCTGCTCGCTGGCGCGGGGAACTCGTTGACAGGGTGTAGTGCCCCAGGCCTTTCTTCCTCTTAAACCACTATTCCTGACAGCACTGGTGACTGATGAGGCTTTCGAGACTTCCTCGCCTTCTACCGCTCACTAGTTCCAGCACAGCAAGAATAAAAAAAAAAAAAAAAAAAAAAAAAGCACGCAACACACACGCATATATATATATATGTACAGTGTGTGTGTGTATATATAGATATATATATACACGTAGGTATAAAAAGCCCCTGGCGCGGCTGCCCCTCGCTGAGCAGCCAGCCTTCTCCTGCCTCAGCAGCGTGCCTGTGGCGGTGCCAATCGCCCGGGTCTGGAGGAAAACGTCCTGCGAGAGGAATCAGGAAGACAGTGCAACTCCAAATCTCTGCAGAGCCGCTCGCTCGCTCGCCGCGTCCTTTTCCCTTCTCTCCCCTCTCTCGAGCCCTCCCTCTCGCTCCCCACCCGCCCCCCCTTAAAAAGGAAGGAAAAAAAAAAAGAAAAAGGAAAAAATAAAAAAAAAAAAGGGAAAAAAGAGGGGGAGGGAAGAGCCTTCCCCAGCCTAGTTGCCGCTGCCTCCCTCACGGAGTGACATGGTGCTCCGGGCTCGTCCTGTCTTTCATTCAAACCCCCTCCGCGCCGCGCCGCCGCTGGGAGGGACCTCGGCGCGCCGCTCCCCCGGGAGGCCGGGCCGGCCGCGCGCCCGCCTCCGCGCCCTCGCCGCGCTCCCGCGCCCGCGCCCCCGCCGCCCGGCAGCCGCCGCAACGGGGAGCGCCCGGCAGCCGCCGTGGGACTCGGGAAATCACAGCGCCGAGGGGAGGGAGCGGGGGAAAAAAAATAAATAAAGACGCAAAGACCGCTTTTTTTTTTTTTTTTAAACAGGCACGGGAAGGTCACGGAGCCGTGTGACAGATGAGGGACGCCTCTTCCTCGTGCCCCCCCCCCCCCGCCCCGAAAAAGAAACTACTTAGTGCCACAATACGGCACTTCACAGAAAGGCAGAGAGGCGACCCGGGGCCAGACATATTAAAGACATACTTTGTGAGACCGCTTATATAAGACTCGGTTTATTTAAAGTTGGAACAAAATGGAGGAAGAGGGTAAAGAGGAAACTCGCCCAGCCTGACTTATTTCAGCGGAACACAAAAATACTCCAGCGACACGAAAGTTGGAGCTCAGGCTCCGCTCAAACTCCCCCCCCCGCCCCGTCTCCTCCGGCCGCGGCCGCGCATCCCGCAGCGCCGCCCGGGGCCAGGCGCGACCCCGCCGCCCACCTGCGCCAGCCCCAGGCCCGCGGGGCAGCCCCGGAGCCGCCTCAGCACCGCGTTTCCAAATATTTATCCGAAGGGCTCAAAGGAAGGCTGCGTCCTGCGACCCGACTATAAATCAGCGGTAAGATGTTCGCACTTGTACACAAATCCTGGCATTTCTTTCTTTCTTTCTTTCTTTCTTTTTTTTTTTTTTTAATCGCTTGTTCCTTTAGCACGTCATCAAATTCCTGGGCCTTTCTACAGTGGCTTTCGCTATTTATAAATTTGGTAAAAAACGTGGGGCAGCAGTTTCTTTTTGTTTTTATTTAAATCATCAGTAGTATTGCGGCAGGATTGTCAGCTGCTGTATTATCAACTAAATTGCTTCAGAAAAAAATAATTATAAAAAGATTTTCTTTAAAGGGACAATTCTCAAGGCTGGTAAGAGCTAAAATTAGACTTGCCAGCTGTGTTTTGGTTTGTGGGCACGTGCTTGCACATGACAGGAACATGGAAACATCACGCTTTACTCTGGCAGTTCGCTGTTCTGGTAAGCAGAGGGCTTTTTTTTTTTTTTTAAATTATGGATTCCTATAACTGCCCCATAACCTGCCAGTTCATGAGCAAAAGAAAGCAGCTGAAGGAAATGAGCAGTGCGGGAAGCAATACACGCATACAAAACACTGTCTGCGGGTACGCTGTGGTTTCATGACCAGGCATCAGTAATTCCTGGCCCTTAAGTGCCAGTCTGCGCCATACAGCAGGAACGGCTAGGGGCTGCACTGTTTTGGGAGGTAAACGTTTGGAAAGCCAGTACTTTGCTCCCAAAGCACAGTGCAAGCATTAATGACTCGGTGTTGCCCCTCTCAAGGAGCACTGTGAAGCATTAATACCAACGCAGCTTCCAGGCTTGTGAAAACAGACTCAGAGGAAAGGCCTAATTCTGAGAGCTACTGAGTATTTTGAATTTCTGCCAAAGTCAAAGCCAGCTAAGGTGGGCTGGTCCCTTGGAAGCCCAGAACAGAAGTGAGTGAGGAAGGAAGAAACAGGAGGAGGAGTCAGAAATTCCTGGCTCCCAGCCCTAGGCTCAGTTTATATTGCTTCCCAGATTTAAACTACGCTGCCTCTCATGGCAGTACGTGATACTCCAGCGATACTCTTGCTTACGCTCTTTTTTTTCCCCTCCTTTTTCTTCCCCCTTGCAGGTAAAATAGACTGTTCCAGGGTTCGTATCTACAGAAGTGAATAGTGATAACTTGACGGTATGTTATACTTTGAGCCTGACAACTTTCGGATTGTTCCTTCAACTGCCAGAATTAAGTTGTTGTGCTTCTCTTCCCACCTTCTCACTTTTCCCTCAGGATATTAACAGAGTTTTTCTTCCTAAGCAGTTTGCGTGTAGAAGTGGATGTAACCAGACTGGGAAGAAGAAAGAACCTGAGTTTACAGGGTGAAATAAAAAAGAAATGCTAAGTAAGGAGGAAAAATAGCGTCCTGACAAGAGAAGTATCTGAACACACAAGGTTTGCTAGAGCCATTATTTTAAGACCAGAAAGGACTCTTTTGACTATTTCACACCGTGCCATAAAGCTTCAGCACGATTCCCCCTGACATCGCGTACGCCGGCAAGTAATTACAACAGTTTCCACAAGCAGGAAAAGGTAGGGAGCTGCAAGACAAGCCGGACTGTTACCTGACCAGGGAGGGGGCTGACTTCAGCTCCACCATTCATCTGCTCTCACCCCTGCGTAAGTCTTAAATACTCAAGTGGTTTAGATTTCCCTTCTCACCTGTAGTCCTGAAAAGGTGGTGAGCACTCAGAGCAAACAGCAGAGAGAGCTCAGCACTGTGCATGATTAAGCCTTCAGAGATGTAAGATACAAGTGTAGGGAGTAAAATTAGGAATTCAATACAAAAGAGTGGGGGACTGGGGGGGGGGGGAGAAGAAGGGAGGCAATATAGCAAAAATGCAGATGAGCAGCCACAAAAGCAGATTTAGATAGCACACAGTCTATGAACAAATGCTAGTGCTGGAAAATGGAAAATTTCCATTTGCAAAATACAGACATCAAAAAGATCATCTGTGACTTGGGAGCACACTGTTTAAATAGAATCCCCTTCATTTTCTGGCCTGTGCATTTGAATAACTGAATCCACTTGCAAACTGAAATAGCAGTTTGCCTACCGAGTGTTAAGTATAAATGTTCCTCAAAAGAAAAGACAAGCTGTTCAATTCCAGTGAGCAACAGCGAGCTAACTTCACAACTTTCCTTCCTCCTATTGGATGCTCATTATCAACTCAAACCCAGGACCACTCCTGGGAATCGCGCAAGCAAGCCCAGTCCCCGTGCACCAGAGAAGGAACTGCTGTAACCAGCGTCACCCAACGCGTGGGGCGATTCACAAGACACACAGAGCAACAGGAATATCTTCAACGGGAAATTTAGAAGTGAAATAAAATATATGGGAGCAAATCAACTGTAAACCAGACAGCCAAATACATTCCAAGGAAGACACCAAAGAATATTAACTCAGGAACAACCACAGTCGTGGATAAAAAACCTGGAGTTAACTGACGGGGGGAAAAAAAAAAAGAATGCTTCTCCTGGCAGACTGAGGTGCAGAAATTACATATGCTTGGCTGTATTTCTACATTTCATAAACTACAGATTTCTTCATTCACAAAAAAGTTGGTGAATAGAGAAAAGCAGATACCTAGTGGAAGAATATAATTCGAGGTTCACATTTGCTTAAATACAATTCTACACACTTTTTTTTTTTTTTCAATAAGAAGCCCTGCATATCAACACTATAGATTTTAAGCTGTACCATGAAAACCTTCTTGATCACACCTACCTGAATCAGGGAGTAATTCAAAGGTATTCTAGCTCCCTGCTTCTGAAAAGCAGTAATACATATTCTAGAAGAATTAACTTTTGACAAAATTATGTCAAAATTGTCTACGTGTGGACTAGGGAAAATTCTCTTTAGCAGGAGAAATACAGCTGCCATCACCTAAAGCAGTATAAAACGTTAAAGGAAAAAAAAACAACAGTTATCTTCGGCTTACATTTTTGATGCTGTCTCTCTGCTTTATTCTCTCTATTTACTCATTAAAGCTATTTTCAAAGGAGACCACAGTGATGCTTGACAGCTTGTTTACAATGGGTTACAAGAAGAATACTGATTTTATTTCTAGATCTGTCAGCTCATTCAGTTCAGAGACCTTAAAACTATATTGATGAGCACAGAATCTTGCTATTTAATAGTTCATTTATCAAGCTAATTTGCCTAAGGATAGCTAACTGAATTTCTAACAAGCGATACATCCAGATACAACCTATCAGTTGCGATAGACAACAGGCTTGGAGGGGAGTGGCGGAAAAAAGACACAGAGGAACAAAACACTTAGCTTAATAACCATGACAGAATTAGTTACCTGGAATCTACGTGATCTGACATGGGGACACCTCCATTCTCAGATCTTCTCCCCACCTGCACGTAATGCTGGACCTCAACCCTATCTTTGGCTCCAGAAAGAGGGACCTCAAGATTTGTGTAGATGAGCCCATCCAGGTCTCTCTGATCTTTCCTAAAAAGGCAATTGCTGGGGCTATGGGAGTAGGATTCTTTTGCAGGACTACTCAAATGTCAGACCTGGAGATGGCCTGGGAACCCCTCTGACCCAACAGCCCGCACCTCCTCACCCTCCAACTGAGGGAGAAAAGCCAGCGAGGCTGCCTGCAAGAGTTAGGCACAGCTCTCGCCTCTTCTCCCTCTCTCCTTCCCACAGGCTCCCCGGAATTTTGTCAATGGGGAGAAGGAATGTTAGATACCTTTTTTGTGGTAAGGCAGGGGAAAGGAGGGAAGGAGCCACAAGAGGCCAACACCACTTAGGGTGGTTTTACCCCACCGACACACACGCACACCCCTCTCCAGCCTTGGTGAGAAGTTGATCAGGTTGGCTCTCAGCTCTTCTTCAGCAGCACCATGAGGTCTAGGATTCGGCAGAGCTGGAGCCAGGCGCAGTAAGGGGCTGAGGTGTGAGATTTGGGACAAGAGCAAGGGCTTGGCAGCCCGGGCTCTGAGCCATGGCTGAGCGCCAGGCACAGGCGCCAAAGTGCCCAGCCCCTGTGCGGCCGTTGCAGCCACAGTGGTGTTTCCGACTGCATCGTGGCAACACGGACGCTTTGGGGATTAGACCTTGCATATCAGGATACTGATCAAAATGGTTCTTTTTACAAAGAAGTCAAACCTATATAATTTGAGATTAATTTCTTGATTATCCTAAACTTGACTTTCCTGTTGTTTGTTTAGGATTGGCAATACCAAACTATCATTAGTTTCATTATTTTTTACCTTATTATCTTCTATCCTAAATTACTATGGCTCAGATGTTTCCACTGGTCTACTTTTACACAAAGTATTAAATGAGATTTGATATAATCTTTTACGTGCCTAAACAAATGGAACTAGCAGCCAGTTGTATAGACAGCCCAAAGTTATGTTTCAAGATCCTCTTTCTGTAGATGCTAAATGGACACAAGGAAAGTAAATCGTATCGCCTTTATCTTGGGTCTCCAATCTTTTCCTTAAGCATCTCTGAATGCTTTCCAAATGTTAATTCATTCTGTGATGTGAGAGAGAATTAAGTAACACAACCTATTAGCTGTGATGTCCAAGTTGTCACAGAAGAATGATGGATCCATCACATACTAAAGGCCAAAGCAAATACAACTAGCAGGGTAACAGGACAAGCAGCCTCACAGCTCCTTTCAGTTCTAGAGAGATTCATGAGGGAAGAAAGTGGTCTAACGGCAAAGAAATGCGATGAAAGGAAGCTAAAGAGCCATATTGTACCGCAGTGTGTCACTGCTGTATCCTTAAATAGGATCACACATCAACAATTTAGGGCTTTCAGAAATCACCAAGATTTTGCACAGGTTAGAAAAGATGCCTTCTAAAAGTTATATTTTCTATAGCAGCTCCAAACCACAAGTTAGTAAATATTGCATCTCTTCATGTGTCTAAATTTTTAGGGTAAAAAGGGCAAACAAAGCTCTGAACAGGAACAAGACCGACCAAGGCCATTTCGTTACTGTAGCGTATTAACTCAGTACTTACTTGCAGTACAATTTCAGAGGGAGAAAATTCTTCAGTTCCCACCTTTCTGCCCCCAAAGTCCTGCTTACTAGACACTTTCCCTACTTCTCCGTTTGCTCAAAAATCAGATTGTAATCAGGAAACATGAGATTTTTTCTTCTAAAGGAAGTTTATCTCTAAAGGTAATGGGGAGACGTAAATATGCTGCCTGTTTACTGAAGCTCATAAACACATAAGAACACAGGCAATTAATTGTCACTGAGAGAGTTCCAGCAAACACAGAAAATTCTTGCTTTTTAGGGCATGTTTAACTAAATGTTCACCCATCATGTACTGAATTACTTAGTGAGATATTAATTTTGTGCTCCAACTGAGGGTAATCACCGAACAAACCAGCATTATTCAAGTTGCTCTATGAAATCACAGAAAGGGTACGCTTAAGAAGAAAGGCCAGCAGGAGTCGAGCCTCTCAACTTGAAAGGAATTATCTTTTCCTGTAATTGAGGTGAGGGCTGTTTTGTTTTGTTTTTTCTTTCCTTCCTCTTGCTAAATTTCCAGCAACGCTACTCGGGAGAACATCTTTGTGCTGGGGACTATCACAGTCAAGGCCCAGGAGCAGGGGCTCAGCTACATGGGAAAATTTACTAACATAATGATACCAGCATCCTCTACAGCTACAGTTACACCAGCATAACTCCTCGCGTGGGCATTCCTATGCTGGAGGAGTTACGCGGGGGAATCGCCCTATTTGCGTAAGCCCAGAAAGACTAGAGGTCTGGGTTGTGTTTTGCTGCTGGTGCTGCCGGTCCCTGACCTACTCAGTGACCTTGGGCAAACCACTTTTCTCTTCTCTCGCCTTTCTCACTCCATCTCATCCGCTTAGTTTGGAAGGGCTTTGTGGCAAAAATAATCGCTATGTTTTTACATTACCACAAGGGAGTCTCAATTTTGATCCTAAAAAAAAAATCAAGAAATCTGTAACAATGTATGTAAACAGCTTGTTCCTATACCATTCAGACAGCTATTGTAAGATAACTCACTCAGACACTGGCGTTTTTTGCATGGGAAAAAAAGTTAACAATAGGCAAGAATAGAGGGTCATCTCAGGCTAAATTCCATTACTATCAAATATAATACTTTCAGCTTTCTCCATACTTATCCTCCCCAGCATGCCAAGACACATTTCTTCTTGTCTCTCTCATATCTGGCAGGCTTATTTGCCCACTAAATAATTTTTCATCTAATGCTGGCTGTAAATAAGGCCTGAAGGAGCCTTTGCTAATAATTTCCATTTCATCTGCTAATAGACCTCCTTATAAAATGCAGTATAATTACAGCAATACCCTTGCAATTTAGCCCAAAACTTCTTTCAAAAATGTTTGAAATTTTTGTCATTAGTACCATTGCAGTTTTTGTTCTTGATGAAATCCCCAAATATGACCTTTTTTGCAATTCAGTTCAATTTTTTATTTTATTCTTTCCATACAAATCCTGCCTTGACCCAGCAGCAAAGGTCCCCCTTTTGTTCCCTCTAGAAGTCTAAGAAAGTCTGTAATGTTTCTTCAAAATTATCTTAAGCAAAAATTCTGTTTTTCTATACGTATAGTAGGAAAACATCATTTAGGAATTACACAGAAGAAATGCCACTTCTTAAATCAGTTCTCCAGTGAAATGTGTTTGTCTGTTTCTTGCTTTTAATTGAAGCGCATGAAACTATAATCTTTGGACGCACGAAAATGCTATTCTTTTCCTTCTCACCTGAACACAATCAAAAAGTGAAGTGAAAAGCACATAAAAGTACGTGCTTGAACCTCTAGTGCATTGCTATCAACATGTAAAGCTTTCCCATGACATTACAAGAAAAATTATAAATGTCCATTAAATATGGAACCAAAAGACTGAGTGTAACATTTTCAAACTGAAAGGGAATATCTAGCTCTCAAATTACATCTTATCCACATACTGAGAAAATGCATAGCAAATGGAGAAGTGCTGTACTGTGAGATGGGTGAAAAGTTCTACTTGCAGATAAGCTGGAGACTTGAACCAATTCTCTGTTTTTCAAATCAGTTCACTCTTCTGTAGGAATACTGGCATTTTTTGTAATAGACAGCTTCCATTTACCACAGAACCAATGCAACCTGCCGTGCAAAATCAAACTTTATGTCACGCCAGATTACTGTCCATCATAACCAAAGAAAATGTATTGAACTGAATATATTTGGTTTAGGAAATCTGTATTTTGTCAGCTGCAGTCTAACTCATTGTCCATTAAACAGTACCAAGCCCATTCTAAACAGAGCACACTGTATAAATGTTTAACCTTCCAATCCTATACTTGTCAGCTTTCCAGAACAAAAGTGAGGGTGATACCTGACATCTAACAAAAACAGACTGCCACTTTCCTGTACCAGAAACATTTTCTGGGTAGATTATTTATTTCTTACAAACAGACAAATGCTAATTATAGCTCAAATCTTCCCCTTTTTTCACCACCATTAATTTCTTTTCCTCCCTTCCCCTGATGCATCTGCTCTTCAGCCTTGTTCATCAAATATCTTTTGCCTTCAAAAAATTTCATCAAATCTCTGCATCCTCATTCTCCTTCATGTAAAAGCTATCTGTTTTGAGAATAATTTGCCTGCTTTCGTTTATATATTCCAGCCGGAGTTTTTAATAAAGCACAGGGACTCAAGGCTACTGTACTTTTATTAGGAGATAGTGGAAACTTTATAATGATTTCTATTCACATTCAGCAAACGTTCTTCTCTATTGTTCTACCCTATTCACCTCTCCCAGCATCCTATTCCCAGATCATTTTTAGCCCGTAATGCTTCATCCATTTTGTCTCCTCTTCATTCCTGTCCCCACCTAACCCCTATCTTGCCAGTAAAAGTGCTTTCTTTTTTCTTTTTTTATTTCCCTTTTCTCCCCTTTTTTTTTTGTTGCCATCATTCCTCAGTCACAGAGACCTTGGGTTCCGCTATTTTCTTACCTGGAATCTCAGTTGTTTGAATGTAGGACCAAAGGGTCTTTGGTTCCCCCCATGGGGGAAAGAAGACATCACCAAGCTATTCTTTACAACTTGGAATATGCTTCTGCTCTGTGGGAGGAGAAGGCCCTGCATGCTATAAGCATTGAACTTTCTTGTCAGCTGAGGTGCCTCAGCAGGGCTGGGAACAGAGCTAGGGAGTTCAAAACCTAGCAGAAGGTGAGGATATTACATTCATTAAACAGAAGAAGAATTGGGTCTGGTAAGTGGAGGATCCAATCAATCTCACCTCTTCATGACTTGCTTTCAGTAAATGGATTTAAAGAAGTTTCTGCTAGGCGGAAAGATCTTCCCTCCTCCTAACCACTGCAAGCTGGAGAGTCCTGAAGGCAACACGCTTGTCTTTTCAGGATCCTGAGGCAGCTTAAAAATAGTCTTTGCTGAAGATTTTCACCTCACATGCAATGGGGTAAGAATGACAAAAAGAAGACACTAAAAATGAGTAGAAGTGAAATATTCATCTTTTGATATAGTTTTCCAGCTGAAATACTGACACCAATTCTGCTGACCGGTAATTTGTAATATTGGCCGTATGGTATCTTCCCACAAAACAAAAGTAGTTATTTCTGCACAGAGCGAAGAGGTTGCAGGAGGAAAAAGGCTTCATTTCATTTCATTTCCAAGTTGTATTTTAGCAATAGGTATTTCCTTCTGCTAGTCATCTTATTTGAATGTTTTATCAGAAGGACCAGTAGCATTCTGTCTCTATGGTTGTTTGACATTTCCCATTTTATCAGACCTCCATTTCAGTTAACTCCTAGCTTGTCAGACCTCTATCATTTCAGCTGAATGTTTCCATCCTATAATCGCACCCTCACTTTGAATTCACGTTGAGAAATTTCAGTCCAACTGTTGGTTGTCTTCTTGTTTCTCAAGAAAGATGCAAGGTTTTTTTCTGCGTCAGAATACAGTGGTGCCAAATGGAGGCAAAAAATGTCTGAGCTCATCCAGTTTCCTCTCCTTGCATAGTGGCTGGAAGGAGCCCAAGGGAAGGCAAGATTTCTTACTACGTGCTTTGGAAAAGGGACCTGAAATTTGGCCAAATGGGTGAGCCTTTCCGTTAGGGATGTGCCTTTTGCCTTTCTTGTGAAAGCTCTCCAAATTTGGCTGCATGAAAAACATTTGAAATAGCAGAGTCCTTGCATGCTCATGAGGTACCTACTTGGAGTTTCTGTACCCACTTCTCTCCTAGCTCCGAAAGACCTCTGCACATGGTGCTGTACTCTCCTCCTGAGCTTTCCTGAACAGAAACACAGGAAGGAAGAGCCACCAGGCAGACCATACCGAAAGGCTCCTACCTCTTGCTCAGCTCATGCAGGGGTTGAAGGCAGAGACCCAGGAAAAGAAGCTGCACAGAGCAGGGCTGGTCTGGCCTGAGCAGCGCAGCACAAGACAAGGATCACAGATAACAGCGGGAGACACTGGCACCTAACTATGGTAGTACTGTGGGGTATTGCATTCGTTTTGAAATTATGCTATTACTGTGGTGTTGGGATATTACCCACTGCAATGAAGAGTTGTGGAGGAGACTGAAGAGTAAGAGGGGAATGTGTGTAGGATATAGGGGCATGCTGTTGACAATAAATCAAGGTGTTGACACTGGAAAAGGAGCCCAGGGCAAGTGATTGTTACAGCGTAGAGCAGGGATGGATCAGACGGGGAACTGGAAATACTTGTGCAAAATGGGAGGTGAGATTAAGAATGGAAATCCAGAAGAGTAAAATTAAGAATGAAAGGGCAGCAGCGATGGCAACTAGTTAGGTAGGAAGAGCAGAATTGGTTTAGGGACCTAGACAGGGCAAAAAAGGAGCCAAAACGTGTTAGAACGGAAGGAGCAGAGACATGTACGTTTGGGAAAAAACATCCTGGCAGTAAACCCAAAACTCTTGACATTGACCACTCCTCTGTTGTCACCAAAAATCATCTACACCCAGCTGCAAAGCATTCTATCCCCTTCTAGCACCAGTCCACACAGACGATTAAAATCTAATGCTGCCAGACTCTCCGTGTCTCTGTGATAAATAGCAAGATTTCAACCTTGCTGACAATTCATTTGTCAATATGCCATGGGATGGCATTTTCACATTCCTTTTTAAAAAACTAAAACCTTTTCCACAAAAATTAAATTAAAAGAACAAGGGGGAAAATTCCATGTGATCCCACATTTAAGGTTAATGAGATAATTATAATAAATAATAAAAATATTAATGAGTGTTCACAGGGAAGTCCATTACAACTACATAGACAACCATTACTCTGTAATTTTATACCTTTTGAATACTTGACTTTGCAACCTTAATGCTTTTTTAACATTGTTTTTGTCTGTGTAATGATATATACCAATCTCCAGACACCATCTGCAGTCTTCATGTTTCCTTGATGTCTTTCAGACAACTTTTAATACCGAGCATGAGAAGAGGCTAGCGATTACCTCACTGAGCACCAGCCAGGAGATAAAGAGGGATGCATGTGGTTGTTTTCTCTCTTTGCATTCGTAATTCCCATCTCAACAGCTGGGACCATGCAACAAGCTCTTGGGGTTCGTCTGTTAGATTTAAAGCCCGCTGCATGCATTGCCAGTCTTGTCAGAACGTCTCGATTCTGCCGTTTGCTCCTCCCCTTGGTCTAACAACAGAACCCAAGTTAATGAGCCTTCAGGACACACTTAAATATTTATTGGTTCAGTTAGGGTTGTGGCCAAGAGCATGGCATCAACCATTTTCTTGATTTCTTTTAATCTGACAGCGTGCCCATTACTTTAGTGGTACGTGCTGTCCTTCACTGCTGGACCCCTGCTTAGACATGATACTAGGCACATTTTTTTCTAATCGGAAAAAGGCATTGCACCCTTACAGATTACCATCATATTTCAAGTTTACTGCTAGGAAAAGCCAGTATTAATAAGGGCTGCGTTTGCATTTCTTCAGGCGTTACATATTTTAGCTGCAAATGTCAGCTATTAGCAAGTTCTTAGATATTGTTCCCAAAACATCATATTTATAAATGCCCTGTAGGACTGTCCCAACTCCTTGTCACTCTGGCAACTCGGGGTCACCTTAAAGCCGCTGCAAGTCCCTAAACATCTGCATCATTCAGACTGGAATCCTAATGTGTACTGTGCAGCAACCTTCACTATGCTACCTGCATGCTTATTTGCAGGTGGCTCTCCTGGCAGCTGAGATTTCTATTTGCAATAAAAGAAAACTCTATTTGCAATAAAGAGCAGACACTTCTGGCGACCAGCTCAGCAACTCAGCTACCTGTGCAACACGTTCTCATTTCCACCTGCATGACCCTGAAGCAGTCATCGCAGTCTGAGTGGAAAAGGGGAGTTAACACTACATGATATTAGATAAGAGCCAATTCGCCCTCAGCACTCTTCAAACAGCAAGAGAAACATGCCTTAGGTGTAAAGTGAGAGATCAAGTAGGAGGAAACAGTGGTGAAGAACGACAGGGCAAATGAAAGACCCTCTCTGAGTACCTCTCTGAATCGGGCTTTTCTATTATTAAGTTCCTGGCTGCAAGAGAAAGGTGACAGAGATCCCACGCTCTCACTGTCACAGCCAGTCATTTACTTGTTCTTCAAGATTACAAAGAGCGGTATATAAGCCTCGCAGTATTTACATCTGTAATTTTATGCAATAATTTAGTTGCCTCCTTACATGAAAGAAGAAACACAATGACATCTAATTCAAGAGCTAGACTTGTAACAGCACTAACCAGCAAGGGAAAAAAATGCAGGTGATGTATGAGTACTTAGTTGTATAACTCCTATAAAGATGAATGAAAACAGAGAGTCTAAATCTCACCATTCTGCTTTGAAAAGGACTGTCCCTGAGCTGAAATGATGGACGGCTTTATATTTACAAACACTCGCACACACATAACCCATGATCTAAGTAGGCCGGTAGATGACAGTACACCATTGCACACTTCGCTCCCGCAGGACTGTAAGGAAGCAGTTTTGACCCGGTTCAGCAGAACCGTCTCTTAAACATCACAATCCTTTCCTGCACCAGCTATTAAAAACCACCTCCAGCAGCTGACCGAGCAAGCTGCCCACCCTGCCACCTGCTCTTTCTCCCCTCGAAGCCACAGCACGTGCCTGTGGCTCAGCTCCATATACAGCTCCTGTCCACCTGCACCACATGGGCTCTGGCCCTGGCTCCGGCCTCCTCCCTGGAGCTGGCAGCTGTTGTGCACCCACCAGTGGGAGCACCCGTGCCTTTTGGCTAGGTGTCACACCAAGCCCAGGAATTCTGGAATATGATACTAGGATCGCTGTTACCCTGATGGAGCTTCTAAATTTCCATCTTATGCACTTGATGTAACACAACAGAATGTATATTAAAAGAAGAGTTGCAAATTAAACAGCTAAAATATATGAAGTGCCCCAATTAAGACTACTTATTTCACCTTAACTACCCTCTTGAGCCAATTCATTAGACTAAAATCTGCAGATTTGCATGTTTTTCTGATTTTTTAGCCCCTTGCCTTGTTCTCAGTGTTGGATGGGCATTCCTCACTGAATGACAAAATACTTCATATTATATTTCCTCATCACTTTTTAATACCACATCATATTTACTGTACAGCATCCAGACTCTGCTCTGAAGACAGAATTAATGTTTGCATAGGCTTTTGAGCAGGTGTTTTTCACTACAGTGGCAGCATGCAAATTCATCTTCTTAACACCTGACATAGAACTACGTTCATCTCTAGTTAACAGGTAGGCAACCAAGGCACATAAAAAAATTATGTGAAAAGTTGGCACTGGTTTTGGTGCACGTTTTGAGGATGGCCTTAAGTTTTTTCAGAAAACTGGGCATCATAAAGCACAGTGCCAACATTGTTACTTAGGCTTCTTAATTGTGCAGCTTCACCTATATTCTGTTAACATAGGCTTTTGCTATGTGATTTCCCAGACCCTTACAAAAGGAAAGTTGGGGGGGGGGGGGTGGGAGGAGGGGGGAAGGTGCTATCTGGCTATTGGTTACCAACCTCCAGGACCTGACAGCCACGTATTCATTTTATGGCACAGAGGAATAAGACGCATAGCAGTGGTGTTGAGGAGATGACAGAGAAGGAGGAGAGAAGTGCATGGGAGAAGAGAGCTCCCTGAACACCTCAGCAGGAGCAGTGCCCCACTCTCCATGGCAGCGTGGGGATGGGGCTGAGCACCAGCTGTGGTCCTAGGAGCTGCAGAGATGTTAACAGCAGCATTTTCCTCTGCCCAAACAGCCCAGCTGTCCCTTTGACACAGCCCTGGCGCGGGATCCTGACATTAACTCTTCCCAGCTTGCATGAAAACTCAGCGCTTCAGGTCCAGCCATCCCTGCCACGGTTCCAGCTCCTTCCCAAACAGGCCTCTGCACAGAGCGAATAGAGCAAGCAGTAGCAACGGGAGGTTTCCCTGCTCCCATATAGGGAGTAACACCCCTCATCCATGACTTCCACACATATATTGACAGGAGATAACTGGGAACTGGGGAGGGCAGATACTGTTCGAGGCTTTGGTCCTTTGTGCTAATCTCAGTCTTCTTGCTCAGGAAACTTAATCCTACTCATACAGCAACTGAAAAGAAAGATTTGTAATGGGAAAAGATGGAAAATCTTAACAATAAGCAGTTCAATCAATCCCTCTCTACATATAAAATTAATGATACAGAATTGTAAAATTATCAGAGAATGAAGCAATAATTTTACAAAACAGAGAGTTAAAACAGACTCTAAAGGATTAACATCCACAGTAGATTATCCCCTCCATACGAAACTGTGTAATGGATTTCTCTGTATTGGATAATTTCACTAGAGCAGAAGCATGAGCTGTTATTTTTAAGGAGATCTCTAATATCGGACTTTACATATGCCTTTTTTTCTTTTGCTGTATGCTACAGTCATGCAGAAGTAATGATTTTGACTAAAGAGACAGACACGTTCTTGGTGAGGTATTTTAATATTTTAGGGAGGAACGTACAATTCACATATGATCTTGTTTGGAAAGATAGAGCAGAATCCTTTGTTTGAAGAGTTCTGGTCACTAATGGAGTACAGTGGGGCTCAACTAAGCAAAAATAGCATTGTGGTTAAGATACTGGACTAAACTTGGAAGACCTTTTCTGGTTCCTGGCTCTGCCGCAGACATCCTGTGTGTCCTTGGATAAACGCCTCTTGTGAGGCTAATTTCATTTACGTGCTCATGTATATAGTAATGAGCCTCATAAACAGCCTATAAATATAATCACTTGAAATAATTTTTAAGGTACAGTCTCATATTCTGTGAGGGATTTCATGTTCTCTTGGGAAATGGAGAAGTGAATGCTAAGCTAAAGGCATGAGATGGATTTGGATCTCTCTCAATTTCTGTGGCATCTGTGTGCACATTTAAATTTGGCATGTACAGACCATCACGATAAAGAAGAGTCTGCGTTATTTGCGCTCTTTGTCATTTTTTCTCTCATACTGGGATTGTTCCCAGTTATGGGAAGTAAGGCTGTAGGAAGCAAGGAGAAATGCACATATAGATGATGATACCTTTGAAATATGCGTTGGCTCTGTGTCCACTTTGTTCAAAATTCAGCCTTTGAAATGTCCTGTAATAATCTGCGTGCATGCACAACAGTTGCAACTATTCACACAGACGCTACTGTAAATCACAAGCTCATCCGTACATCTGGCAGTTTCATGTCTTAGCACACAAAATGTGTGTAGCTATACAGTTTACTAGTGAACTTCTACAGGACTACTGCTCTGCTGCTTCAGATGCTTTGTTAGTGGTCTAGCAGCCTCTGCTCCAGGTGTCCAGAAACCCCAGGTAAACAGCTAGTGCCCACAGCAGGTCTACCTCACGCGGGCAACAAGTGCACCTGGACCCCTGCAGGAACACTGTTCTGGTATTTACTTATGAAATCTACCCCAATAACTTCATGACCTCGCACAAACTATGCCAGTGTTAGACCACCAAAATACTTCCAGATTTGTTTCTCGGTCCCTAATCAGCTCCTTTTCAACAAGGGTGATCTCCTCCAACACGTCTTCACATAGCTGTTGACCCTCAGTAGCGAAGGTAAAGCAAAAAGTAATAAGTAAATTACACAAGTACGTTTTGTAACGGTATATCTACTTCCTGTGCCTACTACCTATGTCTAACACAGATTTTGTAAAAGTATGTCTACCCGCTTTCCAAGTAAATTCTGATTATCTGCTTCTCGTAGTCCCTGAAATGTTTCCTTACCTGGAAGAAGTCACTGCAGAAACTTCAATTTCTTTGTTTAAACTTAATATATGTAGTTAAAAGATATGCACATACAGTCATTTCTGTGCAGATTATTTACGAGTGAAACAGTGTTTGTGTTTGAAAACTCACCCCATCAGGAATATGTTTGCCATAAAGCAGAGTTCCGTAATATGAAAGGGTAACTGAAGATACTCTTGATGATAAGCTAGGAGCCAGCATTATGTGTCTTCTATTTGCAATAACTTAAATCTCTGAAGGCTCTTCATTACTCATTTGTAAAGTAACTACTGTTTCCCTTAAAGCTCTGTAGCTTTCCTTGCATCATGTTACTGCTTTCAAATAACTAGAAATGCCAATAGCTCAGTGAATCAGACAACTACTACACAGTCTAAGATTGTTAGAACACCAGAGAAACATCAGCTCCTAGCAGAAGGGGGAGGGAGCAGGTAAGAAGACAATATTAAGGACATAAGCAAAAGATGCTTCCATTTGGAGCTGGCAGGTATCTGTTTAGCTTAGACGCAATGCAGCTAGAAAACCTGTAACAGACGTTTCTACAAGAACTGATAATTAAAATATGATCACTTATACTAAAAAAAAAAAAAAAGTATGCAACTACTGCTTTTTTCTGTCCAGCAGCCCTGGTGTATCACAGTTACTCAAGTGGATTCAAATTCATATAAGGGCAAAGGCATGCTTCTGGAACTGCCCCTGCTGTCTGGTCTCTCCGGGAATTAACAACCTTAGCAATTAGGAGCAGAGCTTACCATGCAGCACCTTTTTGTGAGGGACAGGAGAGGAGAGATGAAATGAAGAACCAGTGCCCTCTTTGCTTGCCTCGCAAGAATGGTCGGAGCTATTCGTTAAATGCCTCGGCACTGGGTTGTCTCTGTAACAATAAGGCCTGTGGCAAAGCAAGAATCTTGACACTCCCAAGAACTTGTTAATTTTGGCAAGTAAGTTATGTCTGGGGAGCTGAAGTGGAGAAAATGAGGATGTAATAGTGTTGCAATGCAGTATTATAACATTATGAATAACATTCATAATGCCATCGGATACCTTCCAAAAGAAGACTACTGATATAGCAAAAAAAATATTGGCTCATATTTTATTAAAGCTCAGGATACAGTGACAGCTCGACAGTAAACTGTATGTAACAATTACTCAATAACAGGTTTTACAGCAAGCTTGGAGAGTTTCTTGCTTGTATCCTTTTGGCTTTTTTTTTTTTTTTTTTAACTGTAATGACAAGGGCATAGCTCATGTTTGCTGAAATACCTCTAACTACACATACAAGCTATGATCAGTATCTCATTTACCACTGTCTCACACAGCCACTGTATTGGTATTTTCTATTTCTCAGGGAAATACATTTAACAACAACACACGCAGTAAATCCAAAATGAGCCTTAAATAATCTTGTTCAGGGCAACAGAGAATAATGACTGTCTTCAATGAGGGGCATAATTACAACAAGCTGTCAAAGGAAACTTTAAGAAGGTTTGGGGGCAGGGGGAATTAAAAGCTATTTACCTCTATCAAAGCAGAATGAATAAGGGTAATGAGTAATAACCCTGAGAAAATGACAACAAAGGGGAACATTCTCAGCACCATGAGTGGGAAATTAATCAAGTCCCTCTTTTGTTAACAGGTGTTACACAATAAATTCCCTGCGTTCCACACGGAAAAAGCATCCTTAATGTTAGAAAGGAAAAAGTTCTAATAAGAAATAAACAAGAAAAAATGCTACCTTGTACTTATATTGCATCATTCGCATAAGTCTCGAAGCACCTTTCAAGTTCAACGCCATAAAATAAATACTGAAGTTCAATATCTTATGGCATTTTGATTTAAAATAAAGGAGAAAATACAACGCTCTATATTAACAAGTAGGCAATGGTTCCATGACTACAACAGCAACTTGGACAATTTTCATTTCAGGAAGCTTCATGCAATAGCTAACAAATTACTGGTGCGTCTACTTGAGATGTAGGAACTTGTACATCTCAATTACATCTACGACACCTCAAACCTCTGCATTGAGTCGGGGAATATTTTAGTTAGAGTCAGAGAAGCACACTGCAGTTATGTAAAGAAAGGACTGAAAATTAAGAAATCCTTAGTTCTAAAACGGGATTCAATTGTGAACCTTTTGGCTGTTCACAAAGTAAATGAACCAACCTATATAAGTCATCTGCCCTCTCCTCCTTCTAAAATAGAAATAGTGGTATTTAACTACCAATCTCAGTGAAGTGTTAGATGGATTAACTTATTTAAAATCTTTAAAATATTTTGTGGAAGAAAAGTGTTCTATAAACATTAAATATTATTGAAATAGTGAGCAGAAGATCTTCTACAAGGGGGAATTACATTTATATACCAATTACTCACTCATTAATGCAAAAAAAAAAAAAAAAGAAAGATTAGTTTTGACATTTCCCAAAGAATGATTTTCACTGTTACATACGGATCTTGATTTGACACTACAAATAAAAACATTGTTCAGTGCATCCCTGATCATGTTCCCAAGCCATTACTGAGGCCTAGAAATCTAAGATGCATTGCAAAGTGCCTTCTCTGCTAATATCTACTATAATTTAGTTGGATATTTAAGAAATAGATGTGCACAGAGCACATTACAATTACTTCTTGTAAAATTGAGTACAATTACTTTAGATGCTAACTCCTTTTGGAGAGAGACTGTAAAACGTGCCTTGCAATTCTGAATGTTAAAATAAATCTAACAAAAACTGAAAAATAAAGAACAATTCTCAGCAAAGCACAAAAGTACCATGTTCTTCTGTATGAAAAAGAGCTAATGGTAATGCCCAAGAGATCTGTGTGTTTTAATGAAAAACTGTGAAAAATCCAGGTGAAGGTGCTAGGTACATATCAGAAAATAGTTCTGTAAGCCTAAAAATAGTTCAGCAAGAGGCATACCATTGCGAAGACCATTTTGCCCCTTACGTCATCTCCAAAATCCACCTCACATCAGCCATGTATGGAGGAGGTTAAAATCAAAAGACATTTCAAGGATCTTGCAAAAATCAAGATCCTGGAGGCCTGGCATTATCCATGCTGCCGATCGCTAAGGGAAGGGGGAGACTGATCTCTACCCCAGCTCACGCGGTACCCCAGGACAGCCCCAACACATGAGATCCTGGACACAGGGAACATGGCAGGATCGCCACTCTTGCTCCAAAGCAAGAGAGAGGACTTGAGCCAGAGGTTCCTGACCAAGTTTGTAAACAGCCAGTGTCCCAAAAAGCACTGCTAGTAGACTTTGGGAAAGCTGGTTAGTGACATATGCAACTACTATATTTGACAAATTGCAATAAATTAAGTTTAAAAAACAATAATAACTTTCTTTCAGTCACTTTTTCCATTTAAGCAACTGCTGTAGCTGTGACAAGGGATGCTAGGTAGTTATGAATGACAGTGGCCGGTATAAATGTGACAGAATATAACATTTGAAAGAGATCCTCTAGGAAGAAATGAGCTGTGTGGAGAAAAGATGAGAACGCTTTTTGCAGAATACAATGCACAAAATTGCTTTTAAAATTTGTTGGGTTGTTTTTAGAAGCTATTTGAAAATAAATAATGTTTTTCTAGTAACTGTAAATACATTTTTAAAAAGAGAATGTTCCTGTACAAGCAATCACAGTATCAAGGTCCAAAGGGAAAGAGAGGGTTCTAAAAGGCACAAAGCCCAATTTATTTTCAGTGGAAGCTGAGCACCTTCCTCCTCATCTACCTTGGAAAGTCTACCCCTAAAAGCTTTCATAGCTTTTTTATTATGCAGTTGTGTTTCATTCTCAACAAACATAATTAAAACTAATGGCATATAAATATGACAATTATGGGCCTTAGATAAGTCAGTGAACCTACGCCAATTTACTCTAGCTACATATTTGACCCTCAAGTGAGATTTCACATGAATATATACAAGCCTTATACTGCATATTAACTTGCCCTGTTTAGAAAATGACAGGAAAGTTGATCCAGTCCCACTAAATTTTGAAGAGCCAATTTATGCCTTGAAGCACAAGAAAAGCAGTCTCCTTTACTCAGGCTACATGCTTAGAATACATCCAAACTTGGTTTATCATTGGTCATGCTGAGCAGGCAGTCCTATGATTTCTAATCTAATCAACCTCAGAGTGATTTTCACACCAACAGCTGTGTCTGAGCAATTGGAAAAATAGATACAGAACAAAGGGGAAGACCCACCTCAACAGGGCTTCTCCCTCAAGTACATAAACCCAGCTTCAGTGCTATGTATCAATATTTCATTCACTATTTTGTACTCTATTTCTCCTGTGATTTATGCTCCAACCACTTTCTTTTAAAGGTGCATTAACATTTTCTTTTAACAGCATCCCTTCTAAACTTTTCCCCTTGCTTAATGGGCCTGAGGGGATTAAACCCTTAACAGAAAAATGCATCTGTTGTACATAACATCACAGTATTAGACTATCATAATGCTAACTCATTTATTTTCATTTTGTGGAAGCATACCTTCCCTGGAGAATGATGCTACAGGGTATATTTCCTTTCTGATGCTTCCTTTCATGTATTGTATGATATTAAGGAGAAACACTTGCATTCAAACGTCAGAAGCCCAAGGCCCACTTTTAACCTTGCATTCTGAGGCCACATTATACGAAAAACTTAGTGAGGCCGACTAGCAAAGAGCTACAGAAAGTCCTTTGGTTTCAGAGAACAAGCAATGCGCTTTCTTCCCACTTGTCATGGTTCTGGACACTGACCAGACAGAACTGACTTGATTTTGCTCTTGGTTTAGGTGACTTCCTTGCATGTAAGTTAGAGAGAGCAGAACTTAACGTTTCCGAGAGGTCAGCTATGATCTCACTGCTGGAGCACATACCAGAACACTTGACACCACTACAAACAATAGTGTCATTCATCTTTTATTGTTGGGCAAGTCTTCACTACGTGCAGTTACAGCAAATGATCAATGAGTACATGTGTGGAAATTAACTATGGCTCTTGGAGTAGAGCTCTATGCATCGAGTACTCAGAGGCCCCATCATACATGAATTCAAGACCAGGTAACTAAAATAGCCATAAAATCAAGAAATTCAAGGCAACATAGTTTAAGTTACCAAAAATTTTATAGCTCGCCTAATTGGAAAGATGTTTCATCTGAAAACCAACTGCACTTTAAGCCTGCTAAGAGAAGCTGGGTGTATTTGGTGCCAGAATCAAATGTCATCAGGTTCTTAAACAGGTACCTGATGCCTCAGTAAAATTTTCCAAAAGCATCTAGACATCCACTCTAGAGTGCACATGTCTAGATTTTGGGTACCTGCATGTCTTAAATCATCTAATGTGGCTGATTTAACCCTTTTCACATGTACATGCCACAGACTAGCTGACTTCACAACACATTTCTGAGTACAGTAATGAAAAAAATACTGCACAGCAGTTTGGAGCTCAATGAATAAAGGTTCTCTTTTCTTTGAAAGAGGATAGGCACAGTGCACATCATTTCCTAGAAACTAACAGAGGTACACGCTGCTAGAGCAACAGCAGGAGCAACCTCAGACTTGGGTAAGCGTCTCTTCTCAATGATAGGTTAAAACAGCCAAGACTTTCTCTCATTGCTGCAATAAGCAGGATAGAAAAGAGTATTTCAGAGAGAATTATAGGGATGCAACCACTTTTTTTCTTTAAATAGCATCAGATAACATTATACACAGGGGTTCTCAGCCTTCAGGACAGAAATATGTTACACAGACACAACATAGTTCCTTACAGCCTTTAAAATGAAAATTATCAGATAAAAAAAAAAAACAACAACCAAAATAACAAAGCCTCAAACATTTAGGTGGCTTTGAAATACATCTATTCCCTACCTAACAGCTACCTAGTTAATACACTGAACACTTCCTGTTAGGTCTTGTTGAAAAAAAAGAAAAATCAATATTGCTATATAATACTTTGGGAAAATGGGACATTTCCAAACATGTCAGGTTTTCATACCTTATTCTGTTTCTATTAGCATACTGTGCACACTTATTCTCTCCAATATAATTCCACAAACTATGGAAAAGCATTCAAGTTTTGGAGACAAATTGCAGAGATTGCGTGTTGAAGGGTAAAAATACAAGATGGCTACTTTCCTTTCAAGGCAGGAGAGGAAGGACACCCTTAGCCAAAAATTTCCAGGGGCAGTTCTGAAGAAGCAGTTTGTCAAATTGAACGGAGAAGGGTGTTTCATTCTTCTAGCTAACATGATAGTGATCAGGAAGGAAAGCAGAGCCAATGCTTAATGGTTCAAATGGAGATGCTGGCAAAGAGCTGCTTTGGAAAGAGAGACAAATCTGCAGTGTTTTTGACTCAATTTTAGTAAATGTTGAACTGAAAACCCAAAGTGCTGAAGACGGACCAAATTTTCCTGTTTCTTCATGCTAGCCTTTTTGCAGGATCCTGCACTCTTCCTGGTCTAAGGGCAGTCATTAGTCTTACCTTAAGAGAAATTGAAGATTGAAAATTGAAGTCATTCCTGCCCTGTCCCTGGCAGATAATTCCAATTTTGTGCAGATTACCAGAGTTAAATCCATGTGGCCTTAACTCTGCCCCTTGAAGAACATTATGGCAAAATGGATAGAAGCAGCTCAAATTATAAACTGGTGGATATACATTACCTGTTCAAAAGTGAAGGATAGAAAAAAACTCTACTGTTCTTCAGGATTTGTTTTAGAACACAATGTTTAAACTACCTGCACTCTTCCTGGTCTAAGGGCAGTCATTAATCTTACCTTAAGAGAAATTGAAGATGCCTGGTAAATAACACAGGAAGCGGATTGAGAGGTGAGGGAGAATGTCGTTACTTCTCTCACTCCAGTAAGAAAGTAGATTATACAGCCTGTAGTATGTTTGGGATATGGCAGACTTCCTAGAGTACGCCAGCATGTTAATCAGTGGTTAGGACACATCTAAATACGTAGCTTCACCTTTCAAGAAGTCACATTATTCAAGAGGAGGGTTAATGAGCATTAGCAGGAAAGAGAACTATGGTTGCAAAATCCTAAGATGGCAGGGAAAGGAAAATAAGACGGGCTCAGAGCCAGTACAGGCTTAGCTACTGAACAATGCTGAGAACAGCACAGACTCTGTTGACTGAAACGAGAGATGACTTCGAGCCACACAATTCCAACTCAGATTCAGACTTGCCATTATTTCTGCAACCCTGCACAAATCAGCAGTCTTCTCTGCCCTGGACTTGTCCCTTTTTTTTCCACAGTGCAAGCAGCAGAACAGTCTGCTCTATCAAATGCACAGAACTACTGAGGAAGAAAACCTGTGCTTCTCACCTGTTTCCACGACTTTCCTATTTGCTGCAAAGCTATTTCTATTAGGAGGGAAAAGCAAATACATTTGACCTCCATCTTTCAGCAATGTATGGGTGCATAATCTTCAGTCTGGTCTGCTTTTCCAGATGTCTTTCATCTTCCCTCCATAACATCTGTTTTTCAGATACAATAGATTCTGCACTGTTGTCATGGGACAACACTGGGACATCTTCCCTGAGGAAGACATCTTCTTGCTGTTTTGCCTTGCGTGAATTAGCAGTGACATCCTTCAGAGAGTCTTGCTAAACTGCTGGGGCCGATTTCCTTTTGTGAGGTGTCTAACTAAGGTGCCAACTGCGTTTTCACACAGGACAGCTAATGTACTGTTTTTCTGGTTTTAGTTTCCTGGTGCTTTCATTGTGCTGAACTATACAAAAACCAAGAGAGATTATGAAAGACAGAGCAAAACACTACTGTATTATCAACATCAGCTTCTGAAATGCTTTGGTGATCACTCATCTCAAGAAATGGATAGGATACCTGAGGCAGGGTGGCATCTGTAATTATTAGATGACTATTTCCATATCACCATAAAACAAGACTCATACAGGTCCTGCAAAAATTCACAGCCCATTGTCCAATTTTGTGGTCTATTTTCCTTTACTCTCACCTGATTCGCCCCATGCCACCCCATCCCTTTTTTTATTTTTCTTTCCACATCATAGTATATGGATGTGGAAGCTCCTGAGACTAAGACTTTTACTAGGATATAAAAACTGACCGTTTTTTGGGGGTTCCTCCATTATAGAGGAGTATTCATTTGGAGATCCCCCAAAGAGACTTAATCTTTAATGTCTGGTATCTCAGCACCTTCAGAAAATCAAGCCATTTTGAGTCCTCATGTTAAGCACTGGAAATTCAAATTTCCTAATCAATTTTGAAAATACTGGTGCATACATGTAGTCTGTCTATAAAATCCCCTTTACATCTATAGTGCTATATGCATTTAATAAACTTGAGATGGGTCCAAGGCTATATTGATCTTCAGATGTTGGCTGTGTACGTTCATCTCCACTTCTTTTTTCAGAATATATTTCACTCATGGACAAGGTAATTGGACCACTGGGTTAAGTATAATGCTACAGCCACTATTGCTTCCACAGGTAGTCCCTTTCTGATCGCATTTTCAGTTACTTTTCCCTAAGCCTCCTTTGTCAATAAGTGTTGACATTTGCACAGCAGCGGAGGATTACCTGAATGATATAGGAAAGGAATATGCGAAAACACCAGGCGCCTGTGATAGCTGGCCAGAAGGGCTATCAAAGCAATAAGCACCTGAGTCAGGTAAACAGCGTGAATGCCTGTAACACAAGAATATTACCTGTCCTAAGTATTCTGTTCTAGTCAAACCTGCAGTAAATGTAACATTACCAAGCAAGCTGAAATTCAATTTGTCAAGCCGATCAAAACCCAAGCTGTGCATGTGAACCAGAAAGCAAGAAACAAAACCCCAAAGTTCCATCAGCCAGTAATATGTATTTCATTTTTCAAATGAGGAAATAATGCCTCTGCATACATGCTGTTCAACAGGACAGTGACTGCAGGTTTGGTGGAACACAGGCAAGGATAAAAGCCCGGAAGTTACATTTGCTTCCTTATGCCTTAAGTCAGTGCATAACAACAGCTGTCCTAGGAATTACTAATAGGAAACAAAGCCTGGAAATTCTGCAGAGATTTCAAGGTACCACAGAGTAAAGTGGAAAAGACTGAATCAGTATTCGGCCAGCAGACGAGCATCCCTGTCACTGCAGACACAACACTAGCACAATTTCCTTCTCATAGACCGTCAGGGATCTCCAGGCAGTTATGTTTGTCATGCTTCAATAAGAAGATCATTTTATTATGCTCCCGGGGTCAAATTCTAAACTCAGCTATATTAATATAAATGAAGAGCTACTCCATTAAAAGCAGAAGAGCTGCTTCAAAATAATATACAAGTAAAATTACTATATTTACCTAAATATAAGGAGACCCTGTATTTTATTTATTTGTGCACGTAGGCATCTTTTTTTAAGAGGGAAAGTATGACCTTGAATTCAAGGAGACCCATTCATGCTCACATCCTATAAGAGAGAAATTCAACCTTCCTGCATCCTCCTCCACTGACCCATGAGACACCTGCCTGATTTCCCCACTTATGACCATTGCTCTCCAAACCGTCTCCCTCCCAACCCCACCTTTAAGTGCTGACTAAGATAGCAGGAGCTGAAGCCTGCAAGGAAATCCTCCAGGCCTGCCTCACACGAGGCCAAGGAGGGTGCTGAGCAGCCAGATCTTGTTGAAGTCCTGCTGGTTGCCTTGCACAGCAGCAAGAAGCTGCAAACCAGCTGATTGACAGTAACGTGCTCCTGCGTCATGCATAGATGAGGCATTGCTCAAATATAAGGCCAGATATATTACACGATAATTTCCTTGAAAAAAGGATTTTCCTAATACTCACATTAAAACGGCAGACTGAGAACTCAGGTGTCCTTTTGCTTTGTATTAAAAACATCTAACTTAACATCTCTACCATCTTCTTCGAGAGAAGATCTATGAGCTAAATCCATGCTGCCTCCTCCTGCCTCCCCCCAACTAGACATATCACAGTCTTGACCTATAAAGTTACAAAATCTCAATCAACCTCAGAAGCCATTCAGAAATTGTATTGGGCCAAATCAACACACAGTACCTTATTTCTTCTTAGTTAGCTAGTTAAGCAATTAATTTTTCTAGAGGGACTTATCTTGCTTCCCTCAGCTACTCCTGTTGCTCTTGTTCCTAAGGAATTTAAGAAAGAATAGGCTCCTCAGAAATAGTTATTTAAATTGACCGTGAAGAGTAATGCTGTTTTCATCTTTCCTCAAGAGGAAGAGGGTAATCAATTTTACTTTGGCACAAATTTCATCTGAGTTATATTTCTTTAGAGTCAACATTCTTACCACTTTCCAAACAACTGCTTTTAAAAATGATCCTGTATTTGCCATACTCAAGGGTCATACCAAAGCTTCAAAGTGATTTAACAGCAGGCAGCCATCAAGGACACTGGTCAAAAGAAATCATTTGCAAAATTCAGATGCTATAGAAATTCATTGCCTCTTTTAGCTGATTATATAGCTGAGCTTATACAAAACAATTGTAATTATTCCTAAAGAGAAAAATGTAAATTCAAGCCGGGGCTTGCTAAAAAAAAATATACAATCTATAAATAGTATCTCAAAATACAACACACTAGCTATTCTCTATGCTAAAAATAAGTCATCCTGCTAGTATTCTGGTGAAATCATTTTTTAAAACTTCTAAAGCCTGATCCAATTCCCTAGGATTCACCCCCATCCCGGAATGCTGGTTAGAGAGAAAGTAGATACTGCTCACTGCTACATAGTTACTACAAGAAAACTCAAGTTTTGTTTGTAGAAAAAGAGAGAATAGTCATCTCTGCTATATGATAATATACTCTCCTCACTTTGTAATGACAGTTAGACCACTGCAAGAAATCCAAAATACATAACTTGTCATTCAGGCAACAGGTTTAAACCCAGCAACGCTTCTTCACAGCAAGCATAAATAAACTGTGGATCTCAATGCTAGTAGATAGGGTGAAGACCAAATGCATTAAAAAAAAAAAAAATTGAAAAAGCTTAGGTCCACCAGTAGCTATCAGATACCACCATCTATATGCAACTTCTGGGATTAGGAAATCCTATACTGCCAAACGTTGACAATTTTATTAGCAGAAAAATCACTACACAGGTCCTATTTGTAACACTTTTCTTCAGCCTCTGGGCACCTTTGCCTGGGTGCTTCTCACATGGCCGCGAGCCTCCCTCCAATGCCCTTAGTGGGACCTGGACCAGGACAGTACAGAAAACCAAAATCGTTATGACGATGATGTTTTTCCCTTTTAGTCCCATACAAATGTATCATAAGCATAAAACTAGCAAGGATTCTCCTTTAACCTTGCTCTCTTCTAGAGCCCCAGGACATCCAGCTATATGCATTAGAAACTGAGAAGAAAACTAACTGATTTTTTTATCGCTTTATCATTTTGGAATCGATAACAAAATAAAATTTGCCAATGATCTCTTATGAAGGAAACATTTTTATTTGCCGAGGACCAAAATTCTGATTGAAATTTAGGACTTGGCATGACATTGATTTAGCAAAAGTTTGGCTCATGCAGAGAAACTATATTTTATTATCTATTAATATGTTCTTTCTGTATTGTATATAGAATTTTAATTATGTATACTACCTTCATCCCTTCACATAATTAGTTGTATAGACAGTTATCTACCTCATTGATTATATTACTAAGTAAAAAAATAAAGAAAGAAAGAAAGAAAAAAAAGAACATAACAGAGGTACTGGGAGATTTATTCTTAGGGAGACAATGCCCCACACATGCTGACAGTTATCATAGTTTGACAGCACATTGTAGGGGTTCTAATGACATAATTAAAATTGAACCTAATTTTTTGCCCTAAAAACAAAGCGTTTGCTAAGTTTCAATTTTAATCAGAAAAATATCTTGTGAATAAGCAAAGGAAATTACAACATAGGATCGTTTCAATTTTTGAAATTATTTTTAAATGATAAACTACTAAATTCCACAAAATTTTTTACTTATTTTTCCTCCGATGTCAAACTATTTTGGAATACACTTGTTAGTGAAGGTAGTCATAAAAACACCCAACGAGTTATTAATGAGCAATGAAGTACTTCACTGGGAAAAGACACAGAAGTATTTTCAGTTCAAGTGTTTGTTCAGATGGAAGCTATAAAGTCAATTTGCAGCAGCTTAACCCCACAGAAGGCACTCGAGTCCTGCTACCACCTTAGCTTCGCCATTTCTAACCCTGCGGCCTATGGGTAGCTTGGCTTCAGTTTCTGTACAGCCAATGGGATATTGCAGCTATTAGTGCTCAGGGCAGGTTCTCCTCCACTTCAGACACTACATGAGGAGCAGCATGGCAATACAGGCAAGTATATTGTTTCTCTTCCACTAGAAACAATAAGAAAGATGGTGATCATGGTAAGCAAAGCCTCAACTCTTGCATGCAACAACTACGTATTCTCTCTCATTTTGTACCAGCAAGTCAGCTCCTACTTTCATTCATAACATCAGTCTCCATTAACCACGTAGTCAGTTGTCAAAAATGCATGTTTTCCTTCAGGTTGCCCCTCGTAGGAGCTTCCTATGGGAGAAGTTCTCCATAAATATGTGCAAGCACAATCATCCTTCACATCTTCTCTTAGAGGTGCTACAGCAACTCCCCAAAACACTGCTGGTTAAAGAGAGACCACTTCTGGCTCACAGTGCCTCAGCCATGGGGCCCTGGAGGCCAGGCTGCGTGTTTACCCACTTCTCACACCGCTTCCTTGCCACCTCTGCCGACCACTGCCAGAAAGAGGAAAGGGGCTAGACAGACCTCTGTTTTGTGCTTGCGCTATGTCCCCGCATGTGCCACCAGCCACACTGTTCACCTAAACCCTTGGGCAGCACCGTTGTGTTGCATCTTTGCACTGATCTGTCCGACCGTGCCTGCTGGTTGTCCCTCAGACTGGCACACAACTTGTTTGTGACAAGGATGGTCTAGGGCTTTGCTGTAGGTACTGGGACACCAGCAGCAACTACAAGGAAACTTCTCATCAGATAAACCAGAAACTTTTAAGATAATCTGTGAGATACAGCTGCAATCTTCTTTTCAAATCCTTAAACTTTTGAAGAGAGCAAAGGAGTCCAACAGCAGCTACTATCGAATAAAGCTATCATGCCAATGCAAATCATCTTAGATGCAAGCAAGTCATTCCTGCCCTGTCCCTGGCAGATAATTCCAATTTTGTGCAGATTACCAGAGTTAAATCCATGTGGCCTTAACTCTGCCCCTTGAAGAACATTATGGCAAAATGTCTCAAAATGGATAGAAGCAGCTCAAATTATAAACTGGTGGATATACATTACCTGTTCAAAAGTGAAGGATAGAAAAAAACTCTACTGTTCTTCAGGATTTGTTTTAGAACACAATGTTTAAACTACCCAGTTAAAATTGCTATTCCAGCATAACATAAACATAAACAGCAGGCAAAACTAAGGTTGTTTTGCTAAACTCTCATCTACCAAATAAATACTCCAAGTGTTTTCGAAGCATCCTATATATGACAAGTATACAAATAACTTGCTTTCTTAGGATGGTGAACTATAGCCACAAACACTCAGAAATGCCATAATCTTCCTGTGGCATCACACTGGGACTCATTACCAAAGTTTGAGCTCTGTTTCCTCTTATGCTTATTTAGATTCAAAACTACCCTTGTGTTTGTGGCCATTTCACGTTGCTGTCACAACCTGCTATTTATTTACAGCAAATAGAGCTCAAATAGGAAGTACTTCTGTACCCTAGAGTTAATCCCAACAGATGACTATGGCTCATTACAAGTAGCATTACAAGTAGGATTTTTGTTTTGTTTTGTTTTGTTTTAAGAAAAACACAGCCATCCCAAGCATAGGGCCTCCTGCTCATATGATTGGCAGCAGGAGGTCCACATATGTAGGCAAGGGGGGCTCTTCAGCTGAAATGAGCTGTCATATTAACAGGGAGCTGAAATTTGCTGTTTAAATCTGTAGTTCATTTCTACCTCATCTGAAACATTACAAATTACATTTTTCATTACGGAGAAAAACAAAATCAGTTTGGAAATTAATTTTGCTTCTCACCTTCTTTCTGTTAAAAGCAGAATGTAAAAAAACAAAATGAAAAACAGAAGTAACTGACAGTGTCTTTCCACAGTGAAGGATTATTATAGGAACCCATAAAACTGGACAAGTGTTTTCAATTCACCCTACCAAAAAAGCCATTTTTTTTCTTTTATTTTTATGCAGGTATCAAAAAAAATTCCCATCTTTCTGTCCTACAGATTACTGACTTGAAAAGTTGCTCTAAAATATTCTGTTAAGATCTCACTTATCATCAGTGCGGAATTCAAATGAGATTCAGATGTACTGAACTATGGCAACATACAACTTACCTAGGATTATTTTAATTTTCATCCAGTGCTGCTAAAAAATCAGTTCTCCTCCTTTGCTGCATCTTTGTGTACATAATAAATTTTATGATTTTTTACAGGCACTATCTACTGCTTTTGGTTTGAATTTCAGGTAGTTTTTCCCGAGTCATTTTTCAGTAAATGAAAAAAGCCCAAATGCAACAACTTCCCTTATGAAATTTGTCATCTTATTTTATTATAAGACAGGATACTCGAGTTTTTAAAGATTAATGTATTGGATAGCTCTTTGCAAAGCGTATGCTTCCTTCAGAGGTGTTCACCCTCTTGTCACCTCTAATACATCCAACGGCATGCTCTTTGGGAATTAAAAACAAATAAATAAAACACCTATATAACTTCTCTAAATCAGAGATCCAATTTGCCTCTACAAGTCTATTGCAAAAATAGTTTACTTGACCAGGTCAGATTTCACTTGACTTTGTACTTTGACTTTCAAAGTGAGAGATGAAAAGCATCTGCCAAAAAAAAAAAAAAAATCCCAAATGCTTACAGGGAGCTCCATGTGGGGAGCCCACCTTCACTCCTGCCTCGGGAAACCTGTATCTATGCACACAGGTTTAATGCGGTATCAGGATTGACAGATGTTACAAAACATAAGGAGGGCTAATAGGAAGCTTTACTCACATCATTTTGCTTCGCAGGAAGATGTTACAGAAAAAAAATGGGTGGGTGCATTTAGCAAGGTGGTAGGTAATATGAGATATGAGTTCCAGTCTCAATAATGTTCCTCATGTAATCTTAGTGAGCATCAGCTCGTAAACTGTACAGGAAATGTCCCCCCATTGATATAATGGGGATAACTGCTGATTCTTGCAGGGTGCTACAGAATCCTTTTATTAATTACTATTAAAACTGTAATTGACTACCGTAGGGTGGAACGTCAGAACTCCCGGCTCTGGTGCCTGTGCTTGTTTCAGCAGCCTGCATTGCCTGAAAGGAGGCAAAAGCAATTTGCAGATAAAAATATTGGTGGAAAATATATATCCTGCAACTATCAAAATAATTTCTAAACATTAATAAAAATAAATCCAAAAAAGCATTAAAGTAAGCAAAAGAAAGCAGTGAAAATATTTTCACGAAACCGAGCTGGGTGCCAAGAGGAGAAGAGTTAAAGGATGAATTCCAGCTTTGCAGAGCTCTGCAAGTGGGTGGTTGTGTTAAATATACTTTATTCCAGCATTTTTAAGCATTCTGAACGCTTCTAACAAAATAGTTAGAAATAAGTGCTATCCACAATTGACAGAACAAATGTAAGCACAGCAACCATACAAGCAATTATGTAAAATGTGTCTAGGGAATTTCCCTCCATCAGCTGAGGAAACACCACTGAAGGAAACCATATGGGGAACATAACATGAAAATATTTTAACTGTTGCATCAATAGGAAGAGTTTGAGGGTTTCCTGTGGAAAAATGCTCACTGATGCTATTCCCTAGAGATTATGCATGTCTCCTTTACCGATATTGTTATTTTCATATTCATATTATTTAAAAGAATATACAGAAATGAAAAGTGAATTTCCTAATTGCAGTCAGAAATATTCCAAACACTACTACTTATACATTCTGGAAGTGATGCAGCAAAGTATTATCAAGGCAGCTTGTTAAAATGAGTAGTGTTGCTACCTCTCCCTCCACTCATCCCAGAAAGCTATTTTATTATCACACAGTACTCGAGGAAAATTAAGGCTATTTTACAATTTTATTTATTGACTTTATCCAAAAAAAGTACTACCGAGACAAATAACTTTTTCCTCCACATTTTCAGGAAAAATATATTGAAATACTAAATACTGTAATAAAAGCCAACTCTCTGCAGGATTTGATTTTAAGAAATTTGGAGTCTTGAAAGGATTCATCAAAATATTCACTGGTGTTAATGTCTAAACTAATTAATCTCAGGAAGGCTTGTTGCTTTTCTCTCCTCAGGATCATTTGCTGTTACTGCTGCACAGCAGTCTCCCCTCTCTGATCCACATAATACAAGGGAAGCTCTATTTTTGGAGAAAACTTGGTGACCAAATTGCATAGCAAAAAACAGTTCATTTTAGGGCGTACACTCCAATTTACAGGCGTTCATCTTAAAATTTTTCACCGTTTGCTGAAGGCTTCGTTTGGGCTGGCAGATCTGTTGGTGACGATTCTTATTTTCTGCAGCCTCTGAAATGTCCACTCACTGGCAGCTAAAATCAGATATTTGGAAGAGCAGTCCTGGGAAGTAAGGGCTTGATTGAGTTACCTAAATATAGCTGCCTAGTGTCATTTGAGAGGCCCTCAAGTACCACCCGCAACCACACGGGCCCAGCAGATAGCACACAAAACCCATGGGTGAACCGTGTCCCTTTGCACCAGGAGGTGTAGGCTGGCAACGACGACCCGTACGGCATTTCAAATGGGGCGATGCACATGTTTAGAGTCATTTGGAAACTGAACACAAAGCGTTTGCTATTAGGATACTGGGGAGAATGCTGCTGTCTCAGCTTGCCTGGGCTTTATATCCCACCACCTTTGCCAGCCGGCACGGGAACTCCCAGCACTGCCTGGCGCCTTCCTACCGCACACAGGGCACCGCTGCCAGACCCCGCCGTGTCTGTCCCCTCACGCTGCCGTCCTACCTAGATTTCATATAGCAAAAAGGGAAAATCTAATGAAAAATCTAACGAAAATAGGTCACTTTTGTTTTGTTTTGTTTTGTTTTTTTGTGAAGGACCTTTTCCAGGCAACTGAGGGGAGGGTCTGTGTGTTTCCTCTGTCTTCATCTTATCACTGCTCAGAGGAAAGGCAGCTGCTTAAGGAACTGCACACACTAGCTGTTATTGTATCACGGGTTTTCCTTGGGGGTGTCCAAACCAGAATCCAGTCGTCCTTAATTTGTGAAATTTGACATGATTACAGGCTGGGGTGATAAGGTTTGTGTTTAGGGAGTTCTGATGGCATCTCTGAAGATTGTAATTCTTCATCCACCTATCTTTCTTGACAAGATTGTATAAAAGTGGAATAAAAAATTGCTTTATTCTTCTTTTCCACATTAAGCAGAAAATGGCTTTCTTGAGAGTATGCATTTGTACTAGGCTCAAGAAAACAGACCCCTGTGGAGCATGAAATGACACTGGGGAATATATTTTCCTCAACGTACTAGGTATTTTTCATCTGTCTGATATAGCTCTCCACCATCTCCCTCCCCTTTTTTTTTATTTTTAACAAAATTACGCAGTATCTTATATCAGCACTCATCCTTATATACTCTTTAACAAAGAAAATGAGTTCCAAAAGTGCAGAGGGACAAATAAGGCTTATCGTAATAAAAACAATCTGGTCTCAAAGAACTGAGCACTACTTGGAGGATGTTTTAAAAAATACAATGTTCACATAGCTTCCCAGCGCTCAAAATTTCACATTTACTCATGAAGGTGTAAAATATTCCCCATAAACCTGCTGAAATTACATGAAATCTAATAGTTTGGTGCCCAAGGCAGGGCTAATAAACTTTTGTTGTTTCAGCCCAACACTTTCACTGCCTGAATAAACAATATTCAACAACCACCATGGCTAAAGAGTGTACCGAATATCAAATCCCCCGTCTCTGACAAAATAACTCTCATAGAGGCCAATATTTATTCTGACTGGCATATATTTCCATTCATATCAACAGTTTGCTTTTATCAAATATAAACTGCTGTACAAGTGAATGGTCATATACTTTTACAATAGAAAAAATGCTTCCTAAATCATCTGTTTTCTGCATTAACCTGATCAGTTCAGCTGCAAATACATGGGTTAAGGTGATTATTAGTGATAGGACTAAGGTTATTCTGCCCACTGTCAGTATTAAATATTACATTCAGAAGAGCTAAGAACAGCTTGCTTAAAGAGCAGCTAAAATGGAACAAATATTTAAAACGAGTATGTAGTTAAGGAAGAAGAACGTGCATTGAAGTATTTCTCAGTCACAAACAGAGAAAAGCTGGTTGTTGAGTAAATGTAATGCATTTCCATAGTCGATGTAGACTGGTGGTGGCATGAGAGCCATGACAAAGGTCCATGGCAGTTGGAGACTCCCAAGGCAAATGTCCCCAAGTGGCACAGTCCTAGGGGCCTACACCCCACTTTGTTCTTGCTTCAATGGAGAGAGGCGCATGTCCCAAATTCAGCGGAGCTAAGCCCATGGAAAGCACAGTGAAAGACTTGGACCACATGAATATAGCCAGGGGTGTCTTGTTAGAGTTGATCCTGTTTTGGTACCTAAACCTTTACACATCTAGGCTTGAACATTTTATTTGCTTTGTAATTGTTGTTACAACAACAACATTCAGGAAAATGTCTTCAGCTTGACTGAGAAGCACATCACAATTGTTGCTGTCTTCATAGCACACTTTAAGAGAACCTTGTAGTTGGTTCAACTTTGGTAGATTGAAATGTACAAATATAAATATATTCGTACTCCATTTAAAACACCCAACATTTAGCAGTCCCAAATGGTTTAAGCAATTCCAGATACAAGAGATAAGACCTGAAGAATTTTAAAATGTACGTTAGCCTACTAGACAAGATTTTGAATAGAATTTAATGAATTACTTTTGAATTAAGAAGATCAAGTATTCCTTTATTTACATCTTATATCTTCAGCTTTGTGCTTAAATCTGTCATAACTCTACAGAGAAGAAAAACAGTTTAAGATGGATAGGAGAGAGAGAGTAGAAGATAAAATGGAGAAGTTTATGAACTGCTATCCATTTGCTACACTGTAAAAGAAACGTACACTCTTTCTACTAAAATGCTGTGGCACCCTGATGTGACAATCACTTCGGTAACATCTGGCAATTTCAGGCAGAGTTTCCTGAAGTATCAGATCTTTTGGTTTCTATATTAGTAACCCAAACCAACACTTTCCTGAAATCACTCTACCAGACTGAAACAATCCATACAGAGAGGTGAATTTTCAGAGGGATCTTGTAGATTTGACACCAGCAAAATGATGTGGCGCCAGAATTGCGAACATACATCTGGCAAACAGGTTCCTTAGTTTGCCTTGTGCTAAAAATTAAACACACAAAGAATTTGACAATTTTAATCTTCTGGTTATCTGAGAAACTAGACACCTATTCCTTATACTTAGATTCCCTGTCAGCATTCCTGAATTTCTTTCGCCTGACCCTGAGCAGCGAGAGACGCAGTCTGAGATCTATTGCAAAGCCGAATGTTTAAAGTTTATATCAATATACACGTGGGACGAAGGTAATTTACTCGGTGAAGGAAGTACCCTCTGCTACATTTAATCATGCTCAAGTACATGGGAAAGTGCCCTTATGGGCTGTTGTTTCTCCCTGCTTTTTTAACCAAACCATTGAGAAGCACTTTTCTCATGAAACACCTTAAACCCAAAGCCTAATTAAGCTACTAAAACACCATTAAAGCTGGTGAGCAGACATCTCCAGCCACTACAGTTTGCAATTAAATTTTGGGTGAGGCTGGGGGAAATCAATGTTATGTTCACCACTTAATGAGAACATAAACACCTCCACATTAAAAGATTATTTTCTTTAAGTCCCCACAGGTCAGCAGGGGATTCACTTCATTTGTGAAGGAACAAGTCATAGGAAAGAAAACAGAGGAAATGCAACAACAACTGTGCCTCATGTGTGACAGAGTATTTTCTCTTCTCCCATGATCTCAAGAGAAACCAAAGAGAGACAGAAGAAACCAGCATATATATGTGATTAAAGCAACAGAGGTCAAAATTCTAAGAGCAATTTTATCTCTATTTTACACCACAGAAACTAGGTTGATTTCGGTACATCAAGGCAATAGAAAAGACAGACTTAAACGTATGACAAAGTAGTCCATGTCCGAGTCAAACACCCTTCATTCACTTACTTCTGTTAACCAGACCACGGATGATTGCAAACAGGAACGTCTTTGCTGCAGCCAGCAGGAATACATCACCTCGGCTCATCCGAGGGCTTGGCCGAGTCTAGCTGCTACATCTAAAGAGCAAGTGTGTGTGTATATGCACATATCTATCTATCCATATTTTCTTTAAGAGGGGAAGAACAACAGTAAAATATCCACGGAGGCACTCAGCAAAGTAACACCCACCATTGGCTCTTCAGACTGACTGCAAGCTTCAGTACAAAAGTCCAATACACCGACAAGGAGTCTCATATGCAGCTACAGATCTGCTGATACCGCAGCCATCGCAGGACATCACTGTAATGGTAAGTACTTTGTAGAACAAACCTTCCCTTCCTGACAAAATTTGGACACTGTGCAAAGGAGGAAAATGGTTTCTCTGTCCAGCTGCAAAACTTGTGCAGAGACGCAGACACCTTTGGATCAGCATCTCATCTCTTTGTGACTGCTAGCCTTGTTTACATCTGCTTTTGCATTAAGTTTGCTTCACTTTAATTTAAAATCAGAAAGAAGTATTTTCAGTTTGGGTATAAGAAATTAGATATTTTTATTCCTCCAGATTTCTGACTTTTAAAAATGCATAAGTTCAGTTTAAAAAGCATTCCTTTTGCTGAAAAGACATCAGCGTTGGGTTTGGGTTTTTTTCCAGACTAAATTAATGTGGAGAAAAGAAAATTCCTTAAGAATGTTACAGGTAACATCTCAGATAGGTTTTACTGAAAAAGATATATTTATTATTTTTATAATTTTTCTCTTTTATAATTGACATGTTGTTTACGGACAATGTAGCTGTCTTCTCAAAAAAATAATTTAATTGGCACTTTTCCTTTTGCATGGGTTTATCTTCCACTCAGTAATGAGGAAAAAAACCCTCTTTTTTTGCCCTCCCTTATTTTAATACAGAAATATAGTTTTAATCATGCAAGCTGGTAAAGGCCCAGACAGACCAACACCGCTCTGCCATCAGCAACACCCCTACAGATGTCAACGAGACGAGCAAAAGGGTTTGTCTGCATTAAACAGAATTGGGTAGAGTCCTTCAAATTAATTAATTTCTTGTTATTCAGTTAACAAAATTTCAAAGCTGGTTGCCTTTTAAAAAGCGGAGTTATTGAAGAAGTCATGTGACTTAGCCTTAAAAAAAAAAGCTCTAATATGCTTGTTTTCTTTTATTGATGTTACGAGATTTTTTTTTTCTACTTCACTAACATTTCAAGAGAAACAAAGTGATTGTCATGTGGTACACTCAGTCCTGCAACAGCAGCACAGCTGCTATTCCCAGGCTCTGGGCATTTTTTAGACTTACACAGCAGTCTGTATTTTCTCTGAAGGGAATGATGCATCTTACCATAAGCAGATATAGTTTCCATATTCAGTTTGCCAATTGCACTGTACTTGGCTGCAAGAACAAACTGAATGCTTTTGCCCTTTTCATATCAAACTAACTCCTCTGGTGCAAGAAAAGAGAAGAAAAAAGCTACAGCAGAGAATCACAGAGTCACTCCATTTTGCAAGAGCCAAAATGACCAACTATCTGCTTCAGACACCCTCTGCTGGAAAGCATCAAGTTTATAGCTCTGCTCCCAAATTAAATGATCATACGTAAGGGGGGAAAAAAAAAAGTTGTATGTTCACCTGCCTTAAAGGCATTCATTTCTATTCTATTTATAATTTTCTTATATTTAGGGATAGGAAAAGTTTCGGTGGTGCAATTATTTTATTACAACATAGGTGGGAAAAGTACATCTGACTTATTTGATCAGGAAGCAACAAAAATGTTTCTATTCAAAATTCTGTGGAAACTTATCTTTAGGCCTAGACAAAACCTGGTAAGTTATAGCCAGAAAGGGGCAAGTATCAAATCTATCAGCAAGTAAAAATAAGGAACTGCTATAAAAAGTCTTAGCTACAATACAGAAACCAGGAACTGACTTATTTTCTCTACTGGAGAGAAGATCTTGAAACTTGAACATAATATCTTTAAAATAAATCTGTTCATTTTGTCTAATTTCCAAGCAACAGGTATGCTGTGGTACAGCCGTTCTGCAGTTGTAAGGGACCACAGCTTGACACCGTTAATTTACCCAGCACAAATTTTTATTCTGTAAACAGATCTCCTCCATCATTCATCTATTAAGTGTCTATGAAATGTATTCACTCTGGGCTAAAACCTGTTAGTATTCAGAGAGAGGAACTTAGCTCAGCCATGGGCAGGAGAGCTCTTTAAGGACAGAAGAACTTCCTTTCTTCAGGAGGGAATTCTGTGCTACATTTCTGAAGTCCTGACCCCTATTTTAATCAAGGTTAAAAAAAAAAAAAAGTAAAGGATCTAATAATGACAGATCTACTAGCGCTTACTAGCGCTGCCTTAAAATCTACATCCCAATGAACTAGCTAGAGAACCTTCACAAATACTTTTCCTCATGTAGCAGTGCCAAGAGATTTTGTCCTTAAAAGATTGAAAAGCCAATTCTAGCAAGCCTCAATCTATAATTAATTAATTTACTTTTCTACTCCCAAATAAAGTATTAAGATAAACAGCCTGATGTGGTACCAAGCATTGTTCACCACATGCTCTCCTTGACTATGCCAGAGCTTTCAAAATCCGGTTTGACCCACATAATGTACTGTATGTGGGGCAGTGAATTACATTCCTTTCCAAGAGACCACACTGAATTACAATTTCTTTCCCAGGACTCGGAGGTGAATAATTGCACCTGTCCTCCTTAAGCAGACAAAAGACACTAAGTAGCAGCCAAAGAGAAAGAAAGATTTAAAAAGAAAATCACTTTATAGTTTGGTAGGAAAACAACTCAATCCAACCTTTCATCCAGCTGTATGTGTTATGAAGATTTCTACTAGTGCAGCTTCTGAAGAAAGGGAAGCTTGAATCATATAAGAGTACCCTAATAACAAAGCAAAAATTGAGGTGATAGCTAGGATTTAAAAAATGCCTAATTTTAAAATAAATCATGAACAATACATACAAATAAGCTACACATCTAAGTGTTTGTGGGCAGATCTCCTCATTTACATGATACATGTGAAGAAACAAAATAGAAATTACGACAGAGAAACAAAATAAAAAAAATTTTTTTTTTTTGCAAAAGCACAAGAGATGCAGTAGTAGAGCTTAGAACAGGATAGAAATGAGTATGCTAGAACAGATCACAGTCTAGATCTCCTGACAATCACCACACTGTTTGTGACCACGCTGCACATGAAGGCCAGCTTTTGCTCTTACTGTCTGCAAGCACTTGGCAGAGAAATCAGCAGCAGCTATGGGTTTCATTAGAGCCATGCTGGCAAACATCCAAGAAAAGGTCATCACCAGGACAGAAGGACA